>NW_026517023.1:0-1479908 GCF_026229845.1 Diaporthe amygdali
CCTAACCCTAACCCTAACCCTAACCCTAACCCTAACCCTAACCCTAACCCTAACCCTAACCCTAACCCTAACCCTAACCCTAACCCTAACCCTAACCCTAACCCTAACCCTGGTTTAAAATACAGCCTATACTTAAGCTGAAAATATTATTAAAATTAAAGTTAATATAAAGTACTAATTTTATTATATTATAATTTTATTAAAATAAATACTATATATAATTTAATTTTTACTTATAAATATATAAAAGCTAGTAATTTTAATAATATAATTAATATTTTAATTTAATATAAATTTATAACTTTAATAGCTAATTTATAATACTTTTTTATAATTAAATTTAAAACTTTTATAAAAAAAGAATATAGTATAGCTAAATAACTATAGTTATTAATTTTATTTTATTATAAAATAGTTATAATTTTTTTTAATTAATATATTAAATATAATATATAAAATATATAAAAAATAGTATACTTTTTTATTAAAAAGGAAAATAAATATATTATAAAGTAAAATAAAGTAAATTAAAAGTAAATAACTATTTTTTTTTTAAATATTTAATTTTAAAAAAATCCTAAAAATATATAGTAACTAGTTTTATATTTATTATAAGGTTTTCTAATAGGAAAAAAATTAATCTAAATTTAAAATAAAAATATATATATCAGATTTAAAGTAGTTTTCCTATATAAAAATATTTTTTTTTTATAAATTATTTATATAATATATTTATTTTTTAAACTTTTTATATAATTTAAGCTATTAAAAAAAAGCTTAATATTAAGCTTTAAAGTTTTTTTTTTTATAAATTATTTATATAATATACTTATTTTTTAATTTTTTATATAGCTTAAGCTGCTAAAAAAAAAGTTTAATAGTGATATAAGGCTTAGTGCTTCCCTTTTTTTCTTAATTTTTCCTTTACTCCTTCTCCCCTGTACTATAAAAAATGAAAAAAAGCCCAGGCCCTAAGACGAAGCAACCCTATACAAGATAGAGCGTTTTAGAAACATAAGTGAAATCGAGGGCTTAACTCCAGTGTCAGGCTCGGAAGAATAAAACTAGTCTGAATATATGCGGGAAATATAGACTCAGCTTAGAAGCGCGGCTATTTCTAGGTAGTGTCACTTGTGGCTCAAGTGATTTAATTAGTAAAGAGAAAAACAGATGCGCGCCCACCAAACCTACAGAGAACTAATAACTAGAAAGATATAATAACTTGGGAGTTGTAGGGGATGCAGTAAGATTGAGGAACCCGATAAGTTAAAGTTAAAAGTTGTGCGAGTATCATTCCCTGCACCCTGTAACTATATCTTTAATAAACACGTCCGCGCTATTATTAAGAAGCAACTTGATTGAGCTGGATCCATCTGCCAATGCGACAAGTAGTGCTGTGTCTCCGTTATTATCGGCGGCGTTTATGTCGGCACCATTGGCGAGTAGTAATTGGGCTACAGCCAAGGACTCGTGCCCAGCAGCCTCGTGGAGCGGTGATCGCCCTTCAGAATCCTTGGCCAGGACATTTGCCCCGGCGTCGATAAGGAGCCTCGCAATCTTTGGCTGCCAGAACACAGCCGCGGCATGTAGAGGCGTGCCTCCGTTCTTGTTGCGGGCATTGACATCGGCCCCAGCCTCGACAAGAAATTTAGCGATTGCGAATTGCCCATTGGCAGTCGCCGTGTGCAAAGGTGCTACGCCATCACTGGTCTGCGCCGATACGTCGGCCCCTGCATCGAGCAGGACTTTGACAGTGGCCTTATTGCCAGACTCGACCGCGAAATGAAGCGCTGTCAAGTCTCGGGATCCTTCCAATGCATTTATATTAGCTCCGCTGCGAATGAAGCTCTGCAGTTGCTCAGGATCCCCGTATAGAGCTGCTTGGTGCAGAGTAGCAGCTTCGAGTTGCAGCTGATTTTCTTCGTTCTGGCCGCATCGTGCGCAAGAACGATTGGACTCTTCGACCATCTCGGCTATATAGAAAGATGTGTCAAGTGGTGAGATTGAAAGGGGGTTCGTAATATAACAGAGCAGCGTAAGGACGACACAAACAGAGTGCATATCTGGTGAGTCTCGAAACAAAAGGCTACCCGAAGAACGAATCTTGATTAAAATAGAATCAAGCGGTTGCTGTCAGTGAAATTTAGATTCAAAAGTTCGCCGGGGCCCATTTTATTTCGTATTCAAACAGACTTTATTTAGGTGGGACGCGAAACCATTTAAAGAATTTTAGCGTCCTTTATCAATTAAAGTTTATCTAGTCAGTTTAGTTCATTGTTGCCAACCATATGACATAGGGCATTCCCCTTCCAGTTGCCATCCTCAAGGCAGCAGTCTTTTTAAAAACCAAAATGCCTAAACTTTGCCCATGGGAAGACACAATTTTCCTGTCCGCAGTCAGTGGACAGACCGCGGACCTCCAGGCAGAACTGGACAAGGGCCAAAAAGTGGATTCGCGCGACTTGGAATATGGTCGAACAGCTTTATCTTGGGCTGCCGAGCAAGGGCATAGCGATATCGTACAACTTCTTCTGGAAAGGGGTGCTGATGCTGATGCGCCGGATAGCATCGACGGTAAAACACCGATCATGCATGCTGCATCTTACGGGTACGAAGCTGTGGTCAGACTCTTGCTGGAGGCCAACGCCTCTTGTCAGATTTCCGAAATATTTGGGAGGACGCCGCTGACCTTCGCTGCTAAAAACGGAAATGCCTATATAGTCGAAATTATACTTAAGGCAGGGGCTGATATAAACGTCCGGGAGCGGCGTTCTGGGGAAAGTCCGTTGTTGCAGGCCACGAAAGGAGGGCACGAGAATGCCGTGAAGTTTTTGTTGGAAAGTGGCGCCGAGGTCGACCTCGGGGACCAACGAAACCAAACGCCCTTGATCTGGGCAGCTAAAAAGGGGTATGAGAGTGCCGTGAAGTTGCTGCTGGAAAGCGGTGCCGCGGTGGACGTCGAGGATGAAACCGAGAGGACGCCGATAGAATGGGCTGCGATCAAGGGACATGAGGGCATCGTCAGGCTCTTGTCCGAGCATTTGAAATCCATAAACGCAGACGAGTTCGGGTGGGTACCCAGACCGTTGGCTTGTGCGGTGGAAGGAGGCCGTGATGTAATCGCTCAGTACTTGATGGGTATAGCGCCCCAGGAGGCCTGGTACGACTCGGCTGTGGGCGCTGCAGCAAGCACGTCACGGGCATCTGACTTACTGCGAACACTGCTGGAAAGAAGAGAAGCAGAAATGCGCGTGAAGGATAGTGGGGTAAATGACTTACTACTCTCGGCTGCAACCAGTGGCTGTGAAGAGCAGGTCAAGATCCTTCTCACCCAGGTGACAGATCCGGACCTCCAGGACGAAGACGGAAGAACAGTCTTGTCTTTAGCCGCCGAGAACGGCCTGTTAGATGCTGTGGGGGTGATGCTCAAGTTGGGGACCGTCAATGCGGACTTGGCTGATGAATGTGGCCGGACACCGCTTTCATGGGCTGCAGAGAAAGGTCATGCTCAGGTGGTCAGGCTACTGATCGAAGAAGATGTCGATCCAGACTCTACAGATAAGAGAGGACGGACACCGCTATTATATGCAATTGAAGCGGGACATGAAGCAATCGTTTCTCTGCTCCTGGAAAGGCCCGTGGATGCCGGTAGGGTCGAAGAAGGCGAGGACTATGAACGAAGTCTACTCGCCGTTGCTGCAGAGCTTGGCCATAGAGCCATAGTGGAGATGCTGCTGGCAAAGAACGTTCGTATAGAAGCCGACTACGACCATTGCACGCCTTTGATGCTCGCGCTCGACAACGGGCATGAGAATGTGCTCAAGCTGCTGGTGGAACATGGCGCCGACCCGTACTCTGATGTGTACTTTGACGACTCGGCTCCCCTGACGCTCGCGGCAGAGCGCGGTCTCGAGGAGACGGTAGCACTATTCCTTCGACAGAAGGCCACATCCGAAGAAACCAAGAAAGACCATGCCTGGACCGCGTTGGGGTATGCTTCGGCGGAGGGCCACGCCGGCGTGGTCAAATTATTACTCGAGCAATATCCTTCCCAAGAGATGGAGGTTTTCTCGGCATGTGAATCGGCAGAGATGCATGGGCATGAGGAGATAGTTCGTCTCTTGGAACAGCACTCGATTGAGTAGCGGTATTAGCACCAGTAGCCCTTTGCGGCACCTTTTAGTTCATCAATTAAGAAGTCTGATGCGACTCGAAAGAAGCACAATCATATAATCTCACAATTACCTTAATAGATGATACCACTTTAAAAGGACCAAATGCTTGCGCTATCCTACATTCTGTAGGCTTTATTAGAAGTTCCTTTAAGAAAGAATTATTGCTCTCTTGAAGTATTTTGCCCTACTAGCCTGTATATAACAATGTTTTATGTACAGAAGTTGTTGCATAGGCGTGGGGTCGTGCAGAAATTAAGGTTCGAAGTGTTGGAAGTAGAGTCTCGTATACTAAATACAAGCTTAAAAATAATATGCTAGACCGTTCTCGTTCGCCTTATTTGTAGACTGTCGGGGTTCATCCTGTACTTTGAGTCTTTTAACAAATGCGTTCTTATCTACGGTGCGTCTCTAATTCTCTACAGTTTATAGACGTAAAAGACACAGACCTAAGCTCTGTGAAAGAATGGCTTGCATGATATGTTGTCAGGCTCTACATTTCCTGTGGCATTTCTACTGATTACCCTGTTGCGCCAATATCACATGCAAATAAAAACTTATTCAGCCTCCTGTTCGGCGCTTTAAAGAGCCAAAGCCGATGGACAGCTTTCTATCACGGCTGTATGTGGGGGTGATTGAGGTCAAATGGGACTCAGAGGTGCTTGCCCATCGGCCCCACAACCCGCATGTAGTACAGATATATCGGTGGCTTTTTTCCTCTGTCGAAAATCCTTCCTTGAGAGGTGTGGGTCCAAGGGGCTTGCCGTTTAACTAGCTTAGCGTGTGCAGATTGAAAGTGTCGCGTCATGCCAGCCCCATTGTACTAACGTTTACATGTTATACTGTCATGCAGTGGTATTTGACAGACATCTCTCCCGCTACTTGAGCAAAAAATCACTCAGCAACCGCGACAGATATCCCGACAGATGGACATGGGAGGAGCAGTCAAAACAGCAATTGTGTATCGGGCAACACGCATGGGCCACAGGAGGATGTAGAATAGCACTAGTTAGTGCCTTGGCTCATCATAATCTTCCTGTTGGCGCAAAGCCTAAACACAAGCCACGGTCCACTCATATGACTCGTTACCCTCCGAGGACTCACCATTCACAGTGGAGGGACTTGGTCGGCTGAGGTTTTCTCATCGTTTTAATAGGTTTTATTTTGTGATCTTATTCTGTGACCTGAGGCCTGGGAAATCTGCGTCGTACATGCCTATGCTTTCGGAAAAGTATGGCTGTTGAGCTGTGTCCGTCGGGAGACCTCCTTGTGGCTGCCGTCGTAAGAGGTGAGGTCAAAGCTATAAAAGAGGAATTGGAAAAGGGCAGAAGCGTGGACGCCCGTGATTTGGAAAACGGACGAACCCTGCTGAGCTGGGCCGCTGGCAATGGCTACGACGATGCTGTGCAGTTCCTACTCGATCGGGGAGCCAACACCAATGCGCCGGATCTCCGTGGTCGGACGGCACTGCTATGGGCAGCAGCGAACGGACACGGGAGCATAGTCCAACAATTGTTGGCCGCTGGCGCCAATTTCGAGCGCCGTGATATCTCTGGACAAACGCCACTTATTTTTGCTGCCCAGACTGGTTCTGATTCTGTCGTTCGACATGTATTGGAAGCAGGAGCTAGTACTGATGTTCAAGAGTGGCGGTACGGCCGGACTGCGTTGTCGTGGGCTGCCGAGAATGGGAGCGAAAAGACTGTCAAAAAGCTGCTGAACGCCAAGGCGGAGGTCGATTTGGCAGACAAACTCAATCGAACCCCCATGTCTTGGGCTGCCATGAACGGTCACGCAGGCGTTGTCAAGCTGTTGTTGCAATGGAATGCCAGCACGAAGGTGAAGGACAAGGAATACGATCGATCGCCGCTTCTCTGGGCCATAAAGTGCGAACAGACGTCTGTCATCCAGATTCTAAAGGATATCTCCGACCCAGAGATCGGCTACGGCTTGGCTCCACGGCCTATACCCGCCTCCTCTGATAGGCTCGATGCTCTACAGGAATTGTTTAGAACCATCAAACCTGACTTCGATTGGAGGAAAACCCAAGGTGGCGATCTTTTGATCTGGGCCATTCAGAACGATCGGGAAGAGGACATCACTTTTCTTATCGAACAGGGGGCGGACTTGAACGCTCAGAGCGAAGATGGGTTGCCAATTCTCTCTCATGCTATAAACGCCGGGTTTTTCTCCGTGGTAAAATTGCTGCTAGAAAGGGATGTGAGTCCAGACATATTGGACGGATCCGGACGAACTCCTCTCTCATGGGCTGCAGAAGGGGGCCATCTCGAAATCGTCAAGCTGCTTCTGGAGAGACATGTCGAAATAAACTTTCGAGATGAGGATGAAATGACGCCCTTACTATGGGCAGCCTTGGGGGGCCATGAGCATGTCGTCGCTGCGCTGCTGGAAGGAGGCGCAGACCCCACCGCTATGGACAACAACGGCTGCACTCCCATGTCTTTTGCTATTGACAATGGTCCAGCGTCACTGGTGCGTCTTCTTCTGGAAAAAGAAAGCCTGACAGACGAAGGCATGGAGGAATCACCGCTTGTGCGAGCTGTGGCGAATGGCGATATAGATTTGGTGGAGTTGCTACTGCAACATGGGGCGGATCCTTACTCTGATGCATATAGCAACGTCAGGCTGCCCCCTCTGGTACTCGCAGCTTCTAATGGTAGAGAAGATATCATGAGTCTGTTGCTGGAAAGGGATGCCGCATCAGCCCAAGTCAAGAAAGAGAATACTTGGAGGGCATTGATAGAGGCTTCTTATCAAGGCAAGCTTAGCGTGGTCAAGTTGTTGCTGGAGCAGTGCAGCTTTGACGAGGCGGATTGGACTGACAAAGCGCCACTGGAGTTCGCCCACTTCGGGGGCCATTATAATATTGCCGCCGTGCTAGAGCCCTACTTCCCTGATAAGTCTTAAGCTGTTATCAAATACTAAACGCTAAATGCCTAACTCCCAGTTTCTTATTGCTGTCTCCGTTGTGCTCTTTTGTAACGTAATTTCAACAATGAGTTTTCTCAGTTATAGCTACTAGGTATAAAACGACGCGCTTGCAAGTACTCGTAATGGGGCGTTACATGAACAATTATCTCTTCAATCAACTTGACTTCCTCCTCACTGAATTCCTCTTTCCAACGCGTCCGCTCTTCTGTAAAATCCGCGTTCCCGGCGGCACGGCTCGGGTCCAGGCCTTGAGACTTGACCAGCAACTCCTGCATGCGGAGCAATGTCGGGTGCATTAGCTTCTGCTCGTCCTCCGTCGTTCTCGGCCAGCTGACGGCCACCGACGCCGGGTCAAGGCCAACTTTTTCCGCGAGGCGCAAGCTGAATTCCGCACTTGTCATGTAATCATCCGCTTCCGCGACTACCGGCTCGACGCCGTTTGCCACGAACCAGTCGTATATCTCGCGGCTGAAGCCGAGGTTGCTCCCGATCATTAAGGTAGCTCGTGTGCTCCCTATTTCCGCCTTTTTAAGGGCGCGGAACACGGATGGCACGTAGAGAATTGGATGACGGACCGTGAACAACGGTATAGTGCCTGGGTGAAGGAGGAGGCTCTCCGGGACAAGGGATGTTTTGCGGCCGTCTGTTTGAAATGCTCCTGGGGTAGTGACGGAAGCGAGTAGGCGGTCTGGTGAAATAATAAAGAAGGGATGCGTATGCATGAAAAGAATCTTGCCCTGGAATGTTCAAGTTCAAGTCTGCTGGATGATACTGAATGACTAGTAGGACTTTAAGATCAATACACACCTCTTCTTTCGTATTTTGCAGCGTCTCTTCCCAGATTATGCTGCCCTGTTCGACATGGTCTTTGTATTCCACCAGAATATCATCCGGCATCCCGTCCAAAAACGAATCAGACTCCGTCCATTTAGTAAGTGGTTGAACTGACAGCTGCGCAGGGTGTGCCAGAAGCCGTGCGTTGTCTTGCTTTGACGTAAGGATGCGCTCCAGCAAGTGACATCCTGTACGCGGCTGGGAAAAAAGAAGAATCTGTGAGTTCGACATCTCTGGGTCCAGTAGAGACCTCTGTCTGGTGGTGCCATTGGAACTGTAAACTGATGCGAGTAAACCCGATCTTTTACACTCTTGTCGGCTTGGATAATAAGCACTAGTTGCTGATTCTTGGCATTTGCCTTTTACGTAAGCTTGCCACCTGCGCAGGCACCTATGCAGTCTCAGGCTAAGTCATCAGTTGAAGCGTGCTTCTGAAACTATCCCCACCTTGGTTAACCCTTGCGCTTACTTTCCGTTATTATTACTATGCTGATATTAGTAGCAGTCTGGTTCATCCTCACTTATACCCAAAACTTCTCCCCAGACTTATGCTACTTAAAATATGCCGTGGGTCGTTCGTTTTCCTGGCTGACGCTGCGCTGGCAAGAATGGTCCTTGGTTTTTCCGGGTGACGCTGCGCTGGCTAGAATTGGTCGTATCCTGAATAATATAACGCCTCTCAAAGATACTATAGACTCTCTGTGCATCATTCAAGACAAGAAAAAAAGATTGGGAACGCGAGTCTTCTGGGATGGGCTCTTTATTCTTGAGCACCCTTCTAATTACTGCGACTGCTGGCTCCGAAGATTTTGATGTATGTTTATTTGTCATGAAAAGAGAAATTCTGCATGAATTTGTGGGATGACGTGCAATCATGCTCTATTTAGTATGGATTACTTATTGAAAAGGCCGGCGAGAACAAATACACAGGGGCTGGGTGTGCGTTGCTCTATTCTAGTGCTCAAAAGTCGGACAAGTCAATGATACAAAGATTGTATATATTTGGATGTTTATCTTAAAAGTTTTAGACACGAGACTATTTATGAAATGAAATCACAACAACAATCTCATTTAATAAGCGCCTAGAAAACCCCCGTGGGAGCCATAAATGCTGCCGGTCCCGTATGAAAGTTGATCATCAGCCAGCGTAACATACACCGGCGCAAGCTCGGCCGGCTGCTGCACCCTGCCAATCGGCTCCAACGTGGGGACCTGTGTGTTGAGATCCTCAAGAGTCAGGCCGCCAAAGACAAGAAGAGGCGTGTACGTGTAGCCGGGCGCGACTCCGTTGACGCGGATGCCTTGCTTGATGACCTCGGCCGACACGCCGCTGATCAGGCTCCGCAGCGCGGCCTTGGAGGCCGCGTAAGCAACAGAGCCCTGGACTGAGATCAGGCCCGCGACCGAGTCGGTGACAACAATGGAGGACCCTGGAGGCAATAGCGGCACGGCAGCCTGGATGATGTGGAAGAATGCATAGAGATTGACCTTCATAATGTGGTCCCATGTCTCTGGAGACATTTCCGCTACAGTCTCACCCACCGGACCGACGGTACTGTTGTGATGTCCCTCGATTAGTAGCAGATACCGGGGGGTGGAAGCCGAGAGATTGTTGCCAAATGGATTGAGACTTACCCAGCGTTACTAACGATCAGGTCCAGAGATCCCAGCTTCCTGTGAGCCGTGTTGACGAGCTGGTGACAGAAGTTCTGGCTGCTCAGGTCTCCAGGAATTCGGATCAGCTCATGCTCGACACGAGGGTCCTTTGCCAGGAAATCGGCCAGGGCTTCAGCATCGGGCTCCTCTTCTGGCAGGTAACTGATGGCAACTTTAGCACCCTCTCGTGCAAAGGCGACTACGATATTAGGAGTCAGCTGTCATAGTCAAATGGTTCGTTGTTACAATGGAGGAAGATAGTACAACAAAGGACAACATCTACACATGGGGTTCCTAACTAGCTGCGCTGAGAAAGACCAATAAAGGACTTTGATGCAGCAGCGAGAAGGTCACCAATGCAGAGATATAGGTAGCCTTGGATGAATTGGGAAAATTATCTCTGGCATGCTTACTGACTACTGCCCGTCCTATTCCCGAGTCCCCACCTGTGACAAGCGCATGCCGACCCTTAAGGCGGCCGCTGGCGACATAGCTCTTCTCGCCGCAGTCGGGCGGATGCTTGTAGCTGGTCTGGAGAACTTGCTTCGGGAAAGTGTTGGGTGGCAATTCAAATTTGAAGTCCTCATATCGCGTGAGAGGATTGATGAGCTTGTGCTTCTGCTGGTTAGACCCCATTGTGAATATCTGGATATGTGAATTTAATATCTTCAACTGATAAAATTGAGCCGTCGAGGAGTTGATATAGAGGCAAATAATCGTGACTGCTCCATGAAGATTCCAATCGGTCAGTATCCTTTTATACCTTTACAAGAGCCACAAGCCTGAAGCTGTGTTAGTAAAGGGACACCAATGAGCAACGCCTCAGTCACAAGGCGATCCTCTGAGCAATGCCTTGGTCACAAGGCAATCCTATCACGCATACAATCCTCCGCCTACGATCCAATAGGACGCTGAATCCAGGTCTAAGGGAGGCTAAAAGGATCTTCACGTCAGCCTTGCGGCCGATGAATATGGATCAGGTCTTGACTAACTTGTTGGCAGTCTTACATTCAAGCACTCATGAGCAACGCCTCAATCGGGAAATAGGTTCATTGAGATACTAAGCCTCGTTGCGTAACCAATTAGAAGTCGGGTTAAATGATTGGTGAAAGGATTGACGGGCTTGTCGTCAGCCTGAGAATCGATAGGTTTTCCAAATCAACCTCCACGTGCAGTTTGCTGACCATCGCTGGACGAGATTTTGCTATAATAGGCATGAAATCTCACGTCAATCATGTGAATCACCAAGGATGCTCAAGGAGATGACGGGTAGAATCTTAAGAGACTAATCTACTTCTAGTTAGTCTTTTATTATGTAACTTACAGTTATCTCTCACATTAACGATCTCCAATGATTATAAGATCTGAGGTGTCAAGAAATGTATACTTAGGAAACGTATACAGAAGTTATTGGATATAATTTAAGTAATAGATATATAGAACTTAGAGGGATGTATGAATCATTTGTCTGTAATGGGGTTGTGTAGTAATCTATTGCTAACTTTAATAACCCTTAGGAAGGTGAATGCAAATTGTTTCGCCCAGTGTAGCTTGTTGAGTATTAAAAAGTGGTTAATTTCTGCCCCGAAAAGGTTCCAGATGAGGACCCTGCAACTTGTCTTTGACTAGGCACAGCGTCATCTATCAATATATATACATGCACTTTGAGCCCTGTCACTGTTGTAAAGGAGCAGTGTTTTTCGGTTGTTGTTCACACGTGCAATCTAATATATGCAGGTCTGGCACATTGTCAGAGCATACTAAGGTACAAACCATCCTAGTCGAAACTGTCATTAACAGTCTTGATAAGGAATCGTATATTTTAAACAGCTTTTCTGCACTCAGATCAGCCTGGCCAGTCTCACAGGCATTTAAAGCTTGGCTTGCGCGCTGCTACCAGCCACCTCGTTCACTGCCGCTCTCCGCTCGTCCGTCTTGGTTACGCTCAGCATCATCTGGAAAAAAGCGCCTGTGAAGCCCAGCTCGTACATGACATAGCGAATATCTTTGTTCTTGCCAGTCTGAAGGTTTCGACTTGCCCTTCCTAAGGCCAAAAACGGCCTCGCCAAGCCCCACATGCCATAGAATACCCTAACATCCTCCCTAATCTCGGGTCCACCGCACGCGTGGTCATGTGTGAGACACTTCTGGAGGACGGCGCCCCATCAGGTCCGCCCACCATCGTGTCTCGGATCGTGACGGCAGAGTGCTGGCAGCATCAGCGCCTCTTGTACTTCAAGTCGCCTGACATCCTGTTGTCCTTGTTAAATGCCCGCCTGCAATGTATCGTCTGCCTCAAATGGACAACGAGCCCCTTGCAATCCTCCAACTTAGTCGAATCCGGGGAGTTATGTGGGGTAGTACACCCAAATCTTCAGACGGCCTTCGTCTTCTCTCGAAACATCATCGCCGGTGACGATGTACAGGAAGTACCTAGCGTCTCTTCTGAGTTTCAATGACTGGAACACTACTGAACAAAAGAAGTGAGAGATCGAGAAGGCACAGCCCGATGAGGCGAAGAAGGGTGCGGAGGACGCACAGGGAGAAGTCGAGATGCTGCTCAACAAAGATTCAGGTCACGGTTTGCGCGTACGTGAAGCTTAGTCGGCAGGCAGTTGCTTACATAAGCTCCCCTAACCCTCCAGCCCCGGCCTTTACTGACTTCGACCCCCGCGGCGTTTTCGATCCCTGGTCTTCCAGCCCTTCTAGCCTTCAAATGGCTCCTATGTAGCGCGCCGACTCAACCCTACTTGATGCATTGAGGGCCGCTGCTCCTGGCTCCAAATGCCTCTTGTGACGCTTATTTACTAGTTCCATTATAGGTTGCGGACAACCAACACTTCAAACCTGAGTGCAAGCCTCTTGATTCGGGACAGAAGGGAGAACTACAGGCAAAGGGCAGCGCCTTTGGGAGAGCCGGCCTGACGGCTTCTTAGGGGCGATCTGCCCCTCTTGGAACGATGGTTGCCACCGCTCTCTGCCCCAAAGCAGTAGAGCAGTAGAGCCTTCTCTCGCGCCACGCCAGGCGTGATTGTACGTCTGATTACAGCCAGATAATTGAGCACGACGTTGCAACCCGCGCCGTGCTCTACACATGCAATTTGGGCACCACGTATTATGTATAAAAGCCCGATTTAATTTCCCATTTGCATTCAATGTTTCTCCTGAGCTGTCTCTACTCCATTTTGTACTCGAAGATACCGACGCCTCTGGGGTGTGACATGGACATTTCGCGCGACCATCCCGGTGACTTGCCCACTTAAAACTCCAACCCCGCCTCCTCCCCCTTTCGTGAATTTCCTAGCGCTTGAAGCCCACTCGGGTTGTCTTAGCCATACCTGACTATCTCGTCGGCCCTCGAATGGAAGGTCAGGCCTGCCGCCTTCTTTGCCCACCAACCAGAGGCTCTGGGGGCGACCAATGGTACCAAGAAGAGCTTCGCTCTTCGCATCCTCTCGGGCTTGTACAAGCACCTTTTACCCCTGGACCCGAAGCAATCGGAGAACACTTGAGAAAGGTGAAGAAAAAGCAGACTGCAAGGGGCAATAAGATAAGGGGCCGGGCCGGCAGCAGCATCGATGGCAGACTGGGCAATAAAAGCTTGGATGGTGACAGCATACCAAGGCATATGACAGCACTGGTGCTGGCGTCGGCGAGGGTATAGTAAAAAACGACAGGAACCCCTCAGTCAAGAAACATCCATGAGCCTGTTTACACCATTGGAAGACCGTGGAAGACTAGTCATCTGCCAGTCCCAGGTCCATAAAAGTGACAGGGGCTGAGTACAGCCAACTGTTTTTGTGGTGGCTGTCGAGCTGAACAAAAAAAAAAGCATCCTCGCATACCCTCAGACTTCCCACGAGAAGTAGGTCGTCAGTGTGGAGGTGGGGCTTCATGGGCCGACGCCGTGTCCCGGGTTCGTGCAGCACGTCGTTGTAAAGTCCCTGCTGCACAAAAATCGAGGTATCGGGTTATTGGACAGGTCGGAAGAAACCTCTACTTTTGAATGTCGTCATCAAGCATTAGGTATCAAAATGTCATCGGGGGGCGGTTTGCGGAGGCAGCTTCGAGGGCCAAACCGCGGATCGAATGCATAGTCATCCGGATATAGTTCCCTGTAATGCGTTATCAACTCGAACTCGGCCGTTCCTTATCTTCTCCGATGCTGTCAAAATGCAGCCTGCTGTGACTTGTCGTGGAATACCCCAAGTGCAGGAAGAAATACTCATTGAAAATCAGCATTGGTTCACCCGGACAGCGGAACAGCCTGCCATGACTTCAATCGCCGAGCTACCCAAGTCGGCGAATGCTGGCAAAGCCATGCTAGGCACGCTGACTGGATTTCCCAGACTGGAGCCCGCTTTTACATCACGCCTCTATCCGGCATCGCCCTTTTCAGTCGGTAAGAATAGACGCTGTCAGGAAGGCAATCTGTGTTCTAGCGTAATTTATCACGCGCTGACGGGGGCTTCGCCAGGAACTTCTTCCAAAGGCGGTACTTTGCAAGTGGTGGTACGTCATTTCATTCCTTTGTACTCTGCCCCAGCTCGAGGACAAGAAGTTCAAAACTAAGCACTGGCTGACTTTTGACATTGAACACACAGCCCATATCCCACGGCACTGTCGTCAGTGAGCCAAGTTTTCCGACCCATCTTGACGCGGAGTACACATTTGGGGCCGATTACGTACGGATGGAACAATGTCAGACTCACGTTCGCATCTCCGTCAAAGCCATTCTGAAGTAAGCAGCCATGACTTCAAGCACTGTGGTCATTAAATCTAAGAAGGGCGAAGTGCGGAGCCAAAGTCCAAATAGAATCCTTCTGATATATACGTTACTGTAGGAATAGCGATGGTGCCGTGATATCGTACTGCTACAAGGGGCTGGTGGAGGTCAGCCCGGAGTTCCTACTCATCCTTACGAACGACCCCAGGGCGCGAACAACGGCCTATGGAAATTCCATTTCCCACGTAACGTTTGAGACGGGTTCTGATTCATTGAAGCATCTTGAACATAGTCTCTTCGTTGGGAGTGCGCATTTTGTAGTAACGGAGGGCGGGAAATATTTCGTGGAAACTAAGATCAGCAGGGTAGTCGGGTAAGACATGGTGTGGCTAATGTATGAATTATGATGGACGAAACCTTCTGGTATAGATAGTCCATGTTGGCATGGGGCTATTATTTCGGAATATGGCATCCAATTGAGAGCATTCATCTTAATTTCATCCTTTCGCTGATGATTGCTTGCCCACGAAATTGGCCAATTGTCTACGCAAGCAACTTTTCTACGAGACGCTTACACATCTAACATCAAGCGGAGAGATGTATCCGAAGCATCCGGTCTCCCGCCTTTTGCAAGTCCCGTAGATACAGGGATCCGGCACATTCAATCAAACGTTGACTACATAAATAAGTAAAGCTACTCAATGAACTTTTTCCATGGTCAGTCCTCTATAGCACAGAATCTCGTCACAACCTGTGGTTAAAATGAAGCCCATATTCAATCGAATCGTCCGATTCCGCGATATGAAGGGCCAGCATATGTATGGCGAGGCACCACGAGGGGATGATTTCCTTGGCCAAATAGTACATGTTTACGATGGCTCCAGCCCATGGGACCCGAATCTGAAAGCCACAGGGCAGCGTGCAGAGATAGTTGAGGTGAGAGAACAATATGATTGTACCACCATAGAATGTTGACAAGGCATGATGACCAATGTATAGCTGCTCACAGGTCCTGTGCCCTATTCCCTGGACGCCGATAGTCTACGGCATCGGTCTAAACTACAAGACTCACATCGGTGAGGCCAATATGGCCACGCCCAAACACCCAACTGTCTTCACAAAGCCCCCTGATTCTCTCAACGGACCATTCTCGGACGTGGTCATCCACAACGCGTGCGAGAATATGGACTACGAGGGCGAACTCGTCGTGGTTGTGGGCCAGGATTGCAAGAATCTCGCCACACGGGACGAGGCGCTGTCTAAGGTGCTCGGCTATACCACGGGAAACGATGTGAGCAGCCGCTGGTGGCAGATGCCGGAGCACGGCGGCGGCCAGCACGGCTTCGCCAAGAGCTTTGACGGTTTCGCACCGGTTGGCCCTGTGATAGCAGCTCCGGAGGCGGTCAGCGGCCATGCCGGGGTCGGGAGCCTAGAGCTCGCGACAAGGGTCAACGGGGAGGAGAGACAGAGAGCACGTCTGGATGATCTGCTATTTGGCGTTGCCGATCTCCTAATCCACCTAACCAAGGGGGTGACGGTGCGTGCCGGAACCCTTATTATGACTGGCACGCCTGGAGGAGTGGGTTTCTTCATGAACCCACAAACTTGGCTGAAGCAGGGCGACGTGGTCGAGGTTGAGATCTCTCGTATTGGAGTCATTAAGAACAGATTCATCAAGGACTAGGAAATACCAATAACAGCAAATATTTCCTTATGAATCAAGTCTAAATATCCTTTTAGTGCCCGTTGTCATTCCAGCACCACAGAAGTAGCCTCTCCGCAAGATCCCATCATTCAGGTTGAATAGCCAGCCTTCATATAGCTGGGCATATCAGCGTAGCAGTCTCCGATCACACCCAGCCAATTCAAAGGCAGGTGATAGAACATAATCACCGCCGCAGCGCAAAAGCCAAAAACAGCAAAGGTCCGCACAGCATTGTGCAGCCTCGGGTGCCACGCGTCGAAGCCTCTCTCGACCGGTGAAATCCCGTTGTCGAGCCACTTCATCCTGATAGCCGTGTGGAGGACGCCCAGGCTCGCCACGAACACAGACTCGTACAGGGGGAATTGGTGCACCTTGCCGGGGAACAGTGTGAGGGGGCCATAAGTCTTAGCATAGCCGTACGCGTGCGTCAGGCGGATCGCCGCGTTCTCAATGACAAAGTCGGCAGCGAACTCGATACACCAGACGATAGTCAATAGGCTCGCATTGGTGAGCCCGGGCCAGAATCGTCGGATCGGCTTTGCCATCGCGCAGCCGAGGATGCCGAAGCCCTCGCAGAAGTAGACGTACATGGGCGGGCCGAACAGCAGGTTCTCGGCGTATCGGGTCGGGCCACTCGCGGAGTGGAAGGGAAGGAAGCGTACCCACACGCCACGATTGACGCCATGGGAATTCCACATGAAGATGTACTGCTGGCAATTGAGGAAGCCATCCGCACAAAAAGCAACCAAGCCGCCAAGAACCTGCCGCCCGTCCAGGGTGAACCTGCCGGGCTCGCTCGTTTTCTTGAAGCTACGCAGGTAGGGGAACAGGGGCACCAAGAGGCAGAACCAAATCATCGTAAGTAAGACGGCCATGTTGAGACCCTCGAAGATATGCAGCGCGATGAGACGCCACGGGGAGATCTCGTCGGGCCCGAGAATAGGGGCCGGCAGGAATTCACTTGGTGAAGCGAACCACCGCAACAGGGCCTGAATCCACATAACTGTAAATGCGAGACCAAATATCGCGAAGGCCGATGCTGAGCCGTCTGCAGCCTGCAATTTGACTTCGTCCGAGTGGTTATTGCCCAAGAGCGGAATATGCTCGCCAGCACTTCCTCGATCGCTGCGCCGGGTGTACGTGATTGAAGGCATATTCTGGACACTGGTGATTTCTGGTTTTCTCTTTTAGCTATTATCTTCATCCCTGGCAGGTTAGAATATCTGGTCCCAACAGCTTTTGTAAGCAGAAACATCCAAGTATGGGCTTTCTGCTGAGACTGGCCGGGTGAATGTCGAGCTCCGCGGAAGACGCTGCTTATCTTCTTCCGCGGGAATAAGAACATTATTTTTTCTTTCTTAAATCTCAGGCCGAAGCTTTTATTTGAGACTGTGAATCGTCACTCAAATCTGCGCCGTATCCAATACGGCTACGGAGGCACGATCACTCGGTCGTCCTGATCACGTCAAGTATCTTTGCACAGGAAAAGAATGAGATCAAGGGCTCTTTATTGCTCAAAGTTTACTACTGCATGTCTCCGGCTATGAACAGATTCATATCATCATCCATTAGGTTGCTGTTTGACCCCAGCGACCCAAACTGTGGGAATGAAGGCAACAGAGCGCCGTACCAGTCCTCGCGGAGGTCGAGGCTCGAGATTGGGTTACCTTCAAAGGAATTCAGCTGGTACACTCATTGTTAACATATGTCGGTCATTGGGAACAAACAATGTAGGTATGGCACTGACCTCGGAGGGCAAAGCTGATTTTGGGGGTTGAAATATCTCCTGACCTCTGACATCGGTTTGCACCGGCCCTTTCTGTTGCTGCTGCTGGTAGTGGTCACAGCGGTGTGTGTCCCCTCCCGACAATGTTCCCCTCTCTCTTCCAACTCTTTTAACTAGGTGTCTGGCGTACGACACAATCTCATGGGGAAAGGGGAAGACGAGCTCTGAGGAGGATATGAATTGAAGATAGCCAAAATGGCCGACCACCACATCCATGAGCGACAAATCGCTTGCTATGGAGGAGGCTGATGGATTCTTGAGGACATAGACGAATAGGTTGATCAGGCCGACGAGCGGGAAGAAGAAGGTCAACCTTCGCCATGATGAAAACTGTTAGCAACTGATTCGGACTCTATAGTGAGTTTTGACGTAATTTGAGTGTCCTTTGTGTTCGGGGAGAAGCAGCGGTCGCTAAGGGTGGGTGGGAGGCGTACCACAACGGCATCGCAGAAGTGATCTGAAGTCCCTGCACTGCGATGATGATCTGGCGCGAAGCCTCGGCCACCGCTTCGGTACTCTTCTCTATCTGAGAAGCTACCTGTAGGCTCTTACAACTCTGCAGCTCCGGCTTGTTCCAGGGGTAACAAAAGACTCCATGGATGCCTATGATAGACGACTGGTAGGAAAAATGGAGGAACAAATCGTGGTACAACTGCGTTCCCGACGGTTGCGCCGAGTTTCTGAACGGGGCCTGCGTGTTGAACCTAGGGGGCAACGACTTATGCCAGTCGTTGAGGCGCCCATCGAGGGCGCGGACGTTTGCCACAGTTGTTTCGGCCGGTTCTAGCCTGGCCTTGGCTGATAAAAGCTGTTTGGAGATGGCGGACGATATCTGTGCATGCTTAACCGTGGCACGAACAAAGTCACAGTTAGATGCGCTGCCGAACCCCGCTGTTTTCGGGACTGGGCAATTCACATAATCATCGTCGATGGCCTGGTTCACTCAGAAGTATAGGGTCAGCGCTATCTGTGTAATACTAAAGCAAGCACTGTAGCAGTTAATGTTTAGGGAAGAGTCTACCAGCACAAAGATTCAGCTAGGACTTACTGATGGCCTACTAGATCGGAAAGCAACGTGCTTCTCGTATGCGTACAAAACCCACCACAGCCACTGCCGCGATAAGATCTCTTTGGGTGGTAGCTTGCTTGCTTCAGGCGTTCCAAGGTAGAGACCCATGGATTGCGCAAGTCTGGTCGCGTTTGACACAAGCATATACTCGAGGGCTGGACTGCCCAAAGCTTCAGCATAGAATGCCTACCAGGATTTGTCAGAGTGTGCCATAGAAATAGTGCCGAAACCACAGCGGCACGAAGCGTGTAGTGGAGCAAGGAAGTACCATTAGAATCAAAGCCCGGACTGAAGTCACTTCAGCCCGACCATACATCAGATCAGTGGCAACTGCCAGCGCATTCTCAAAATAACGCCAGGACTGCGATCTTGACTCGGCGTAACCAGCAGGGCCTGATTTCAGAGACAGCGCGACCCGACAGCCGAGTGCATACACAGTGTTGCGGAGAGCGTACCATGCCTTGCTTGTCGATGAGGACTGCTGCATGCTGTTCTCGAAATGAAGATGCAGTCGTTGCTCCAGTTCATCCCGATCAAGCACGCCAAATACCGAGTCGATGCAGCTGTCGAAATATGCTATGGTAGGGCAGGTCAGTCGATCATGGCGTTTTTAAGATACCGCGCCGATCATCTCTTAGATTACCTGCTATCAAACTCAAAGCTGTCTCCATGTCGGGTTCGCTGCTTCGTGTGGGATCGAATAGCCTTTCAAGACGCTCGTTTCGCTGAAGGTCTTTTGACAGACGTCGTGCGGTGGCTCCAAACCCGGGTTTACCTATCTGATGCGAAACCCACTCTATGCCATGAGGCGAGCATATTGAGATGTGATAGGAAGAATCCCCTGAATCTCTCATTAGCGTAGCTATTATTGGAAATCAAAGACCAATTGATCTTCAATACCATACCATTGTCCTCTGGCTCAGCACCTGAATCCTAGTTACAAAAGAATACAGATTAGCCTCAATATCTTCAGCTCATGTGCAATGGCAAGACGAGTACACATTGTTTAACCCATAAGGCCAACTCTTACCTCATCACAAGGAGCGTCTGCACGCAGTTCCAGGGCCTTGTCATTTTCATCGGCAACGGCGAGGCTCGGTGGGGTCACAGGCTGTTCGGCCACAATATTCGATGTATCCCGAGTCCAAATATCGTTTCTCCCTGTAGCGTCGCTGCGTCCCGGACCTTCTGTCGGCGCATCTGCAATCGTCATCGGTGCAGGAGTCAAGTAGGCTCCAGCCTGGGCGGGAGTGGCGATGGGCTCTCTTGACACTGAAGAGCATGCTATCTCAGGTCGCTGAGAAACGACGCTGGGTAGCTCAAGATCGTTACTGGCCAGCGATAAGAGACTTCTAAATCCGGGAGAATCGGCAGCCGCGCCATGCTCGCGAGACGGAGAGCTTATGTACGCAGCTGGATTGGAACAAGCAGCAGTGAATGCCGTCGGTGGGCCGGTAGAAGCCACATGTACCACCGTGCCGATGTTGTGCCCTGGTGAAGAGGTCCTCTGTAGGTCCTGGGGCAACTGGGGCCTCTCCAGCCTGGTATCGGCAACCTGCGGATGAGATATAGCTCTGGACCGATTCTGCGACATGGACGGACTTCTAGCAAGGGCAGCCGCATTGGTTTCACCGTGAGATATGGCTGGGCTGTGCACGTGGGTTGGGGATTGAGTATGTTGAGTGACTGACTGCAGCAGAACTTCCATGCGCGCGAGACGGTCTTCCATATCCTTCTCCCTTTCCTTCCGCTTCCTCGGCCTCTGCTGCCTCTCTGGGTAGACACAGACCTCATTATGATCCTTCGCAACACAGAATCAGCTGATTTCAGAGGACTTTGTGATCATGAGACAAGGGATGAGGGGAAAGATATCTTGACTTAACATGAGGTTTGAATATGAAAGCCCACTCACTACGCAAGTTCCGCATGGGTGAGTGCCGCCACCTGTCAAGGAGAGAAAGTCTGGGTCAGTGACTGCCAATACCCACTGGGAAATGCTCTTTCTAGGTACCCATGGCCCAAACACCATCTCAGATTTTTTCTGCGTACATTTAGCCTTCTTTAACCTGCAATAGTTGCATGCCACTGGGCACTTGGTGATTTCTCGACGGCCGCTCATGATGTAAAAAAGTAGGTAGCTCCAGATGTTCAAGCTCCAAGGTCTGGGAACATCACAGTCTGGAATGCTGCTGAACTCCGTCTCGCCTGGTCAATAAGAATACATCCTAGAACATGTTTCCAACATCGCAACAGAATGATGGATGATTGACGCGGGGATGGTAGCAATCCAGGGTCAACCTAGACACAGAGTGTCATGGCAGGAAACCTACTCCACATTCTGTACTTCTAGCGGGGTATTGAAGAGTGAATCTGCAAGTCACTCAGACATGCCCCACTAGCACTCCCGAGAATCATTCCGTAGGTACCTTTTTGCTTATTGACGACAAGTTGCCGCAGCTAGAGTCCCTTCAAAACGTTATGGCATCTAATTGGCCTTAAAATGTATTTGATTCAGAGGTATGGTTCTAATTGACGATGTAGAGATTCGATGCCCCAGAACAAACATGCCTATGCAAGTCTGTCAACCAAAGCATTGCGCTTTATAAACTCAGGTTCAGTTATACTGAGAACTTGACGCCCTCCTTAGTGTGTATGCATAGGCTCCTGTGCGCAGTATTGCAAGATGCTGATCGCATGATTTGTAAGGAAAACCAAGGATTAGTGTCTAAGAGGGCTATTATTGGTTGTATTCCTTGATAGACCTTATAAAGCACTTTGTGTTTGAACCAACGTAGGCTACGATAATTCTGTTCGCGTCGCGGCTGGGACGGGCGTAATTCTTTGGTCTCTGCCTCCGAAATTGTTTATGTTCATGCTCTCTCCCCTCCAAGCGCAGCAGTGGCGAAGGGACTCGTTCTCTCTACCAGCCTGAGGAAGTACCTCCTGGGTATTTACTCTGGCGGGATCTTCAAGCTTCCCGAGACCATGCATGAAGTGCTTAACCCACCCTACAAACCCGGGGTAGCAGGGGTCAAAATGTGGAGAATATGTGCAGCACAAACATGGGGTACAGCCTGGCCTCAACTTTCACTGGGTAGTGGCGGGACCCATGAACATTTCGGCAATAGGAGAATCGTCCCCGCATCGTCGGTTCTACGCGTGAGCTCTTCCTATTGGCACGGAAGGCTGGAACTTTCTGCTCCGGCACCCGGGAGACTCAGCCTTTGCCTCTCCCTTTGGACGCCTGTAGATTGAGGTTGACGGAGATGAGGCGATTACTTCCTATTGGACGATTTCCAATACGCAAATGGTCACGTACTTAGACAGCAAACGACTGATCGCAGAGTGAAAGTTTGTGTGTGTGTCAAGGTCTGGCGCCAAAGTTGGGTTGAAAAAGTTATGAAGGAGAACTAACAAATATACATTTTGTAATCTAGCGAGATGGCTATTGTCAAGACCCTGGAGAACCTGAATGCCTTGGTTATTGGCGCTGGTTTTGGAGGTCTCGCCTCTGCCATAGAACTCGCCAGAAGAGGTGCGAAAGTGCGAGTGTTTGAGTCGGCCCCAGACATGAGAAGGCAGGGTGAGTGCCAGGCAATACACCTCGGGGAGGAGTTCATCGATCTGTGTTGACTTTTTCCAGGCGATGTCATCCAGCTGGGACCAAATGCGACTCGGTTGATGAGTCACTGGGGCGACATTCTTGACGATATCAAGGAAACCTCGGTCTCTCCAGACGTGATGACGATCATGAAGAAGGATGGCAAGGTAATTCTAGATCAGGACCTGCCCACGGAGTATGATGGCTACCCCATGTCGTATGGTAATCGCGGGCGCATTCAACTCAAGCTCTACGAATATGCCAAGTCTCTCGGTGTCGAGGTGACCCTTGGGGTCGCTGTGATTGAGGTGTTCGAGACAGCCGAGACTGCTGGGTGCTACATCGGCGACGAGAAGATCGAAGCCGACATCCTCATTGGTGCAGATGGCGTCCACAGCAAGTCCAGAAACCATGTTACCGGCATATCGGATAGACCAAAGAAGAGCGGTTTTGCTGTCTACAGGTCCTGGTTCCCGCTCGAGAGGCTCGCGGAAGACCCCGTCACTGAGTATATTGCCATGTCTGATACCCCAATATACAAAATCTGGATTGAGCAGGACACCCATGCGATACTCACGACAAATCCAGCTTTGAAGTCTGCGACATGTTTCGTCACGCATAAGGCAAGTGTGGAAAATTGATGCAAATTGTGGAGACATGTCTTTGGTATTAAGCTAAAAGCTGACATTGGTGTCGTGTTCAGGATGATTCAGATATCAAAGAGGATTGGAACCTAAAAGGCGACCTCAACGACATGTTGGCATGCGTGCAAGGCTGGGATGACGAACTTTCTCACATCATCCAACACATACCCCCAGAGGTCCTGAGAGACTTCAAGCTCCTTTGGCGGGATCCTGTCTCGAAATGGATTTCAGACGGCGGCCGCGTATGTCTGGTTGGTGACGCGGCCCACCCTCACCTTCCCACAGCCGGCACCGGCGCGGCACAAGCAATCGAGGATGCTGTGACGATTGCTGTTGCCCTGGAGAAGGCAGGCCGGAATAACGCTCCCCTAGCGCTCAGAGTATACCATCGGCTAAGGTGGGCAGAACTCCCACTTGCCTTGAATAACAAAGAGCTGACATGCAATTTCATGGCTGCGAAGATATGAGAGGACGAGCCTTACACAACGCATGGGTTGGGAAACACGCCATGTATGGCATCAGACAGACTGGGACGCAGTCGCCGTCGATCCAAATGTTCTGAGACTGCCTCAACCGGCGTGGCTACTTGGCGTGGATGCGCAACAGTATGCAGAAGAGAACTTCGATGCTGCAGTGTCAAACGTGCAGAAAGGTGTTCCCTTTATCTCAAGGAATGTACCACCTGGCAATGTCCACGAAGAATGGACTATAGAGACCATGCTCTCACAGGAAGGGAAGGTTGCAGATAAGGATTTTTACAAGACGCGTGATCCTGGCCTGGAGGCGTAAGTGAATGGTCACTGAACAAGAGTCCTAACCCATAGGCGGGCGTCCTTCTAGAGACTCATAATGCCAGTGAGCATTATCGCCCTGGACAGGCTGACAGCACAATCTTAATGGAATTAATGTCAACGCCAATTTTGAAAACATGACTTGTTTCTTGGTAATATTAATCTAGGACTGAGTTCAACCCTAAAGCATAGTCTTCTAATGAAAGCCTACAACGTGTTACGTTTCACATATCTGGTTTCGATGCATTTCCTCGGTTTAAATAACTTAAGCAGCGCGAGACAATGTGGAGCCTGCGACAAGCGAGGAGATCTATGGAGCTTGAATACCAACTGTTGTCTCATTCAAATATACAAACTTTTTACGAATGAAAAGCCTGTCTCTGACTGTGTTCACTCAAGTCCAATGGCCTGTATGAATGCCGGATGATCTGGACCCTCTACCAAGGCATATAGATAGGCGATATCTCGACTGTTTCATTGCAATTTCCGTCGACTCAGGAGATCACTGGCGTAGATATAATGTGCTGTTCCAGGGAGCTAAAATAGCACAAATCTGGGCGGGATCGTGGCACTGGCCTATAGGGAATAGTATGTGGGGCCTCCCCCGGTGTATGCTTCTGTAGTCGCCAAGTACACGCTCATATAATTTCCGTGAATTATGTTACGCCAATCCATCACCGAATGATGCGTCAATGAAGTCCTGGGTGAAGTTTCCTTCTGAGTCAAGGTTCTTCTCTGCCTCTTTCCAAGCCTTCGAAATGAGCATCTTTCGCATCGCATCTCGTGGCGAAATTGTGCATCTAGGGACGTCAGAAAACTTCTGTTTGCACAATGAAGGCCAAGAACTTGGAGATGATGTGGTATGACTTAGAGAGCTCCAGACAAGTAATGCTCAACAAGGGTGGCCGGACTCACTCAAAGTCTGCTGGTCGAATAATCAAGCCGTTTTCAGGATAGACTGCATCCCTGTCAATCGACTTGAGGTTTCCATAAACATCACGCTTTTGCTCGATGGTGAATGTCCACAGCATACGTGAGATAGCCATGAACAGGTTTCTTTCTGCCACGTGGAAACCTGGGCAGACGCGGCGGCCAGCGCCAAAGGTGAAGTGAAGACGCCTTGACGAGTCCTGACTGATTGCATTGTTCTCTGTGAGAGTAATAGCGGGATCCAGGCGCTGAGGATCGAAGTCCCGTGGGTTCTCAAATCGGTCATGATTCAAGGACCATATCTATGAGCTGTATTAGTTTGCAACCCATCGTTGCCCATGAGCTTGAACGCAGGGGAGCGGGAGTAACCCACATTCATCATGACTATGGATCCTTGTGGGATAGCCTTGCCACGATATGTATCATCCTCTTTTGCTGCATGCGGTACAGCACCACTGATTGGACTGGGGGCCCCTAGTCAACAATTCAGTCAGAATAGTTGCATATGAGTGATGAGACCTCAATTTCCATTCAGCTCACATCGCAACGTCTCCTCCACGACTCCGCGAATGTAAGGCAGGTTCGGTCTATCCTCCCATAATGGTAGTCTATTTATCCCGACTACACTGTCAAGCTCCTCCTGGGCCCTTGTTTGGACATGCGGAAAGAGGACCATGGCCTATTTAAAGAGTTCAGTTGGTGCACGACACTTAACTACATCCAATGGCGTTGTACCTTGATGAATCCAATGATCGTATTCGCCGAGGTATCCCTAAGCCAGTCAGCCTTTAACAGATACGTAAAGTTTACTCAGCGACAGAGCATAGGCAGTAAGATTCTCACATGGCGGCGCCAAAGCCGTGGGCAGCGTTATTCGCGATCTGGCGGTCGTCCAGTCTGTCGTCATCTTTGTCCTCAAGCATGTCTCGTATGATACCTGTGCAAGATAGTCCAATCGGTCAGATGCGTATGGTAGAGCAGAGCGTTTGCTGAGAATTGAAAGGCTACCACTGAGAAGTATAGACTGACTTGGATGGGCATTCCCGGCCGCCAACTTGGCCTTGGCGCGGTAGAGGAGGTCGAAGAACACGCGATCTTCGAGCTTCCGTAGCTCGTACAATTTTCTCTTGCTAGGAAGGAGCCAGTGGGGTATAATATCGTAAGGTCTGCGCAGGAACGGGTAGAAGTCGACGAGGTTGAAATTCAACGCCTCAGAGGTTACTTCCATCCACTACCGCACGTCAGTCCCCCTGCTCGCGACATTCGACCATCTAGTGGATGATCAATTGGGGAACTAGATGGCAACATTTCTTACCGTGAGCAAGTCCGTCACATACCCAGTACCTGTCTTGGGTGTGCGCCATCCATATAGCATAGCCGTTGATATGCTGGCGGTATACCTCTGCACATGCTCCACGAAGTCATCAGGCCTGTCAAGAAGCTCTTGAACCAGCTGCAGGCTGTCGAAAGTCTATAGAGTTGTTTATTAGAAAGCTGGGTAGTACAACTATAAGGTTTCCAGTCTTACCTGATACGGAAGATACCTATCTGCCGACTTCACATTCAAGCGGAGGTGGTAAATCTTTCTCTGCCGACGCCAGACCTCATCATTGCTGCTCGGTAAGGCCGTCAGTACATTTACAGCAACGTGACCGGGTCCAAGAGGAGAAATATCAAGCCGTACTCGCGGAGTGCAATGTTTAAATTGTCTCCAAAGCTGCGGACCCACAAATCCGGCCGAGCAGAATAGTTCGCTTGTCTCTTCTCAATCAGATCCCGAACCACATTCGGGTCGTTCAAGAGAACCATGTTTTGTGCCCCCAGTTTCAGAGCCGTAATGGGTCCATCTGCCAAATGATTCCGTGTGAGCAGCTCTGGAGGTCATTTGCCATGTTGACTTCTTCTTATGCGCAGCACGATTTTGGGATGTGTATCGACCTACAATGCTGCGCCAATTTTTGTAAACCAAGATGAAAGTTCTTTGTTGGCATTTGAGGTAAGTTTCCTATAATTGGCACCGTATGTGGGCCTATGCAGCATTATAAAGCATTAGTAATGACCCCTCTGACAGCAGTTGGGTGATATTCGTCAGAGGATTGTTATATTACCTGGAGGGAGATCTTTCGTTCTCATGCCATACTGCAAGACGCGGTTTAGCACTAGCGCCGCCGTGATGGCCAGTATGCCCCAGTACAGAAAAGCCATCTGAATGTTTGGAGAAGCGATATGCAGATAGTGAGCAACAAGATCTCCACGTTGCTAATAGACGGCAATACTTTTCTAGCATTTCAGGTAAACAATGGGCAGGTAAGCAGTCCTCCGTATACTTGTTCTTGCCCATCAAGATGCTTTAGAACATCCACCATTCACATGAACCAGGAAGAAAAAAGAGAAAGTCTACGACTCCCCGGGAACTCTGGGTCGCTTCCGCGGAACGGAGCCCACCTACCGTACGTAGTAGTGGTCCCAAGCTCGTAAGATAACCCTGGCAGAGCAAACGAAGATCTTAAAATATCGCAAAAGGGCATCACATTGTGTATAGTATTGACTCTGAATTGCTTCAGCCTCTCTGTGGTGGCCAAAATGAATTCACGATACTCTTGCCAGGACAAGATCGTGGCGGTGACTGGAGGTGGATCAGGTATGGCCCAATGCCCCTGCTTGTCCGTCAATGGCTGCGTCACCCGTCTGACAATTCGCTGGCAGGCATCGGGCTCGAATATTGTCTTCTCGCGCGGGAGAAAGGAGCCAGGAAGGTCATCATTGCCGACTTACGCTTGACAGAGGCTGCCCAGAGAGCTGTGCAATCTGACCCAAATCTGGTATTCCAAGCGTGCAATGTCACAAAGTGGAAAGATCTACAGGAAACGATCGAAGTTTCGCTACACAGATTTGGAGATGTGCCCAGTGTCTATGTCGCATCAGCTGGAGTATTCGAGCCAGTACGTACGACACCAAAGCAAGAGGCATGCCAAAATTGACTCTTGCAGCCATATTCCAATTTTTGGGAAGATCCGGAGCCTTTGGAAGCCAACGGCTATGCCCACGTGGACATCAATGTGAATCACCCAGTCAGTATAAATTGAAATACATCAGGCTTCACATTGCAGTGGAACTAAGTCGTCGAGCTCAAAAACTTCAGATCAAGCTCACTCGTCTGGCTTTGCGCGCTCTGCTTGGGAGGAATAAAAAAGGGGTCGTAGCCCTGGTATCGTCAATGGCAGGCTACAGCAAACACTACTCCGCTCCGCTTTACAGCGCCACAAAGCATGCCGTCGTGGGCTTCGCCCGGAGTATGGGAGACGCTGAGCAGGTCCAAGGTGTCAAGGTTGTATGCGTCTGTCCAGGGTACGTTGACTTGACTCATCGAGACTGAAATTCTACCGGTGGCTAAGCAACGAGACAGCATTGTAACGACACCCATCTGGACTGACGGCGCACCAGGCTCTGGTGCTCGATACGGCATCACGGACGACATTGCTCTAACGAGTAATGTAGTAGCAGAGGCCATTGCCGAAGCCATTGAGTCGCCCTATATACCGGGTGGTACAATACTTGAAATCTCTAAACTCGGAGGCACTCGAGTCGTTCCCGAGTGGAACATTGATCCTCCACATGGCACGGAAGACGACAAGGCGGCGATGGGCAATGCTGCGCCGCCGGAGATGATCAAGAACGTAATGGGTCCGATCTTGAGGGTGACTGAAGCAGAGCGGGGTAAGCTTGTGAATGAGAGAGCATGATCGCACCTGGGATCGTTTTTCCTTCTTTCCTTTTTTTTTCCTCTTATTTTCTAGGTATCGCGTTTCCCACTCTCGCTAGGAACACCGTCTGGGCCACAATGTCGAGTTCCATTGCCACCCGCTGTCTCTGTGCATGTCGCCTCAGCTGCAGTGTAGAAGCGTTGATGATGCGCTTTGCAATCGCTGTTCCGGGGGCACCGCTGGTGCATAAGTCCGGCGAATCATTGGCCGCGCAATCGAACATTGAGAAGCGCACAGAGTCAAGGCTGTGGCCGAGCCGGAAGGCGAGTATTGTATTCCTCCGAGGGTGGGGGTGCATCTGATCCGTATGCACCTCCCTTTAACCTTGATTCTATACACTGTGCCGCGCTCAAGCGGCGAGCGTTGGAATTCACCGGGGCCATGCAGCACCTTTTCCAGCCGAAACGCATCTACAGCGAGCGGCTGAGGCAGTGTCGCGTAATGACAAATCTCTTTCTTCGCCTGCTCTATATTTGGTGATTTCATTTCCACTGGAAACACCAAGACAAGGCTTGCTTGATTGAGGTGGATAATATCAGGCTTCAACAATCCCCAAGAGCCGAAGTCAACAATAGCACAATGGAAACGAAGCCTGCACCGTCCATTAATAACGCAAAGACAGAGACAAAAGAGGTTCTGGCCGATGACTGCGTCTTGATAGTCGGTGGCGGACCCGTTGGTCTTTTGACCGCAGCTGTCTTTGCGTTCTACGGCATTCCCTCGGTCATCATTGAGAGGAACTCAGATACAACCAGGTATGGTGCTCGAACGTTGCTTGAAGAGGAGACCGAAGGTTTCAGTCATGATGAATGAAAATGCGAGTGGCTCACAACCTTCCGTGAAGATGGCCTAAAATGGATTTGACCAATGTCCGTTCTATGGAATTCTTCCGAAAGCTGGGGCTTGCTGAGGAGCTTCGGCGTCAAGGTGCGAATACCGGATAGGAAGGAGGACGAAAACCATGGGCCATGGAAATACCTTGCTAAAACTCGAGGCCGCCGTAGGAATTCCGCCAGAAACACCTTACACCGTGCTCTTTTCCACGGGCTTGGGCTCGCACGCCCCTGTAACTGCGTGGGAGCTCCCTGGAGTGAGCCGATTCAGAGAGACGATCAAGTCAGAGAATAATGGTTCGCAGCCATTAGAACCCTACCAAAGACTATCTCAGGAGATCTTCGAGTCTTGGATGAGAAAGGTTTGCGAGGCTGATCCGTTGATTGACATTCGATTTGGCTGGAAATTAGATGCCATTAATGAGACGACACATGACGTCGAGGCGTTTGTGAGCAAAAGAATTGGTTCCGATACCAAGCTACATCGTTTCAAGTCGAGATATGTCGTGGCTTGCGACGGTGCATCAAGTCGATGTCGACGCGCACTTAACATACCCCTTGATGGCGGCCCAGTGTAAGCGAACACGGAGCAAATAGGCGACGACGGACGTCATGCTGATTTCGCACGCAATCCGGTGTCCAGGCCGAGTTCATTCCTTTTGGTCCACTTCAAATCGAGAGATACTTCAAAGCTCTTCAAACAGGGCAATTTTTGGCACCTATTTATCCTCAAAAATGGCGAGTTTGGAGGAGCAGTGATCTCGCAGGATGCGAAAGAGGTATGCAATGAAGCAGTCGGACGACGCTTGAAGAACTTCTACTGCCCTGAGGGAGACCAACTGCTTAAACCTAGCCCAGATCTTCACCATACACTACGCGATTCCCCCAGGAACCGATCCTTCGGCAGTCTCGTCTGAGGAGGCGATTTACACACTACTAGGGGGTATTGGCAAGCCGTTTGAAATCAGAATCGACGATATCCTCGTGCGATCTACTTACCGCCCTAGCATTGCAGTTGCACGCAGCTTCTCCGGACCCAAAATGCGCGTCTTCCTTGCAGGAGACGCAGCACACCAAAACGTGCCCACTGGCGGCTACGGAATGAACACGGGGCTGGGCGATGCATTTGACATCGGATGGAAGCTGGCTGCGGTGATCAGGGGGTGGGGAAGCCCGGGGTTACTGGCGGCCTATGAGCAGGAGCGACGACCAGTCGCCATCAGGAACGTTGAGAGGTCGGGAGTGCACATGGATGTGCACATGCGAGCTGTACAAATGCTGGCTGACGGCATGGTGTTCGAGCTGGAGAGACATGATTCCGAGAAGGGCAAGCGACTGAGAGATTCGATACACAAGCATTACCAGAATCATGACGGCGAGAATACTGATCTAGGGATTGAGATGGGGTACAGGTACAAGTCGGGAATCGTTTGGTCTCCGCGGGATGAGGAAGAAGGAGGTAGCGTTGAGCCGCCTTGGGATGCTCATGTCTACAGGGCCACGACTTGGCCCGGGAGCCGGGCCCCTCACGTCTTTCTAAGCGATGGATCTGCCATTTTTGACAGATTTGGCAAGCATTTTACTTTGATGGAATTCGAAGTCACCAACAAATTTGCCAAATTTGGGCTAGGTAGCCATCTTCTGATCGAGGCTGCGAACAGGCTGGGCGTGCCGCTTAGCCATGTCCGCCTCGCCGGCGAGGAGCACGCAGCACGGCTTTGGGAGAAGCCGCTGGTTCTTGTTAGGCCGGATGGCCATGTTACGTGGAGAAGCGATTGCGTAAAAGATGCAACTATTGCGGGCAATATCATTGAGACCGCTGTGGGCTGCCATTGCACCGTACCTGACCCGGGCACCATAAACGATCCTGGTAAAATTCCTGCTGTCTTCACCATGGTAGGAGATGAGACTACAACACAGACAAGGGACTACAGGCTGGAAAATATGGGAGATTTTCAGAGGTGACGTTTGCAAATTTTCATGTAACTTTGGCTAGATACCTACCTGATACGGGATAAAATTTGACGAGACCTGTGCCTGGTTCAAAAATGGGCAGTAGACTTGTGTAATCCCCTGGCGCCGGCTGCTCGTTCAGACACTGGTGCTGAAGAAAGGCTCTGTGACGATGGACACGTATTTGATGTAATGTGACAAATTCGTCGATTAAAAAGAATCCAAATAAGTATGGTGATGACTATTATAAGTTCATGGCTTTATCTTCCAATCTACCGTTGATTGAGTAGACTAGTGCACTTTCTGAGGAAAGGAAGCTGCTTAATCAAATCTGGGACATACTCTACGTTTTTTTGAGCAAGTACTCAGAGCTCTCGAGACAATCATGGTACGAAGTTATTCCCATATTCATCTGCTAGATGTAGAGCTTTAGGCCTTTCCCAGTGTGTACAGCCCTCGTGGTTTATAAAGCTCCGTTTGAAGAGAAAGCTTTTCTTCTTGACCAATCTACACCAGAAGCCTCTGCATGCAGCCAATATCTTTTTATGATCGCAGCGTGCTGCTCACTCCTTGGCTCCAGCACAGCACGGAATTTTACGGGCGAGTTGATAAAGCCCGGCTGAGACTCCACGACAGGCTCGATTTCTTTGCCATCGGCGCCAACCGCACGCTTGATGTTGAAAGCCCACAAAGTTCGCGCCATATTTAGGAAAAGAGAGTTCTGGGCTAGATGCATCCCTGTGCAAATCCGGCGCCCAGAGCCGTATGCATAATGGTCCCGCTTGGTGGCGTCGGCGAGGTTAACGCATTCCGCCGTCGTGTGTGGATCGTCAAGGTAGCGGCTGGGGTCATAGATGTGAGCATCAAACCATCGGTTTTCGTCGAAATGTATGGCCCTAACAGAGTTTAGGTGAAGTTCATTTCTCGTCATGAGTGTCTGGGTCGACGAGTGTGATAAAGCTGTGCCAAGCATTGTACCAGGCTTTTGCTAACTTACCACCAATTCAGTACGACTACACTGCCCTTAGGTATGAAGTAGCCATCATACCAGTCATCCTCGGTCACGGAATGAGGCATGCCTGACTTTGTAATCGGCCACCAACGGAGCGTCTCCTTTACCATAGCCCGAATGTATGGCAAATTCTCTTCGTCTTCAAAGGTCGGCATCCTGTCGCAGCCAATGACATCGTCGAGCTCTTTCTGGGCGGTCGAGACGACATCCGGAAACAGCTGGCAGGCCATAATCCAAGCGTTGATGACCGTTGATGTTGACTCACTCCCTGCCTCGACAAGTGACCCGGCTGCGTATGCAGCAAGCTCATCACTGATGCCGTTCTTTTCAGGATTGCGTTGAATAGACTCGTATAGATCGCGAATGAAGCAGTCGGGTGAAGTGCCCTTCTTTATTTGGTTGACAAGATCAAGATACAGGTCCAGGTAGACCTTAGAGTCATATTCGAACCACCGACGCCCGATATTCCGCCAGCCCTGCACCATCCACGATGGCAGATTGACGAGGAAAGGAAAGGAGTCTACAAGCCACGCACCCGGCTCGGCCATTTGGCTGAAATGCTCTAGAACTGTGTAAATCCTCGTGATAACAGGGTCACTCCAGTCGGCAACCCGGTGTCCATATGTCGCCGTCATGATGGTGCTGGCAGAATACCTCCTGTTGATGTCGTAGAAAGCCTCGTCATCCTTGGCGTGCAGCAATTCGTATAGCACCTGCATTGACTCGAAATCCTGGATAGGCTTGTATGTCGAAGCCGTGGTGATGCTGAGGGCGGCTTGGCTGATTGTTCGGAGGCGTCTCCATTTTTCTCCATAAGGCATAAAGATGATACGGTTCCGGTTCGAGGTTACGTCAAATGCCATGGGCATAAAGGGTCGATCAGAGTATTTGGCCCCTCGCTTATCCATCAGTTCCTTGGCGATAACAGGGCTGTTGACAAAGATCCAGTCCGAGACGCCGACCCGTGAATAGACGATGGGGCCATGTTCCTTGGCCCATTTCGATATGACTTGAGGCAGCTTGTCGGCATTGGAGAACGCTGGTAGGTTGCCTATGAATGGGTAGCCCTTCGGTCCAGGCGGCAAGAACCTTCGCCTCTTGTCGTAGGTCACGAGACTGTATATCGCTGGTACAAACAGTAAAAGCAGCTGTCAGACAGTAGTCAGCCATGTTTGCAGCTAGCTTAGAATGACGAATGCTTAAACTTACGATTGGCACTAGAGAAGCACGATAGCTGCCCGCCGCATCCCACTCCGGACTTCGGGCAAAGGATTTCATAATCGCAGATCGTCGACCTGAGTACAAAAGACAAGACTTGCTTAACTAGGGACTGTCATCTCAGGCCGAGGCTTTAGTGTATCTCACAGCTGAAGCAAGGACTGATCAAAAGTCATTGAGTTCATATCAACGATTTGTAGAACTTGAATTCGGTACTAATGGTCCGAGATTGAACTATGGCACTGCTTTGTGGCCATACAAACGCTTTCACATCCTTCAACGACGCGTCCTACTTTGAATTTGCCCAGGAACACCATTTGCAGGAAAATACCCGGGCCCGATTTCAGACCCCTGATGCTTACCATCCCCACTCGGCTCGGAATGCAAAAGGCGGCCAACCTTCCGCGGATGCAACGACACAGATTTAACTGCACCACAAGAGGAGAATGGAGTCAGTGGGTTTCGAGCATCGAGGGGATCCGGAAGCACTCGGGTCCGGACAACTCGCATTAGAGAAAGCCATTTGGGCAGAGAACGGGATCAAGCCGGACTCACCCTCTTCACAGTAGCTTTGCTGCCATCGCATCAAATCCCCACGTAAAGACTCCAAATTTCACAGAAGAAACTAATACGCTTCGTCTGCCCCGAAACCAAAGCTATTATGTTTGTTCCTGGTACGAGTAGCCGACCACCGGCGGACATGGTTTGTGATTTTTTTCAACCCTATCTCGCCCCGTTTGAGTGATCTAAAACTCATCGCGGAGTAGCTGGAGGCCTGGAGAAAAACTCCAGGGGCGCTCACCCGCCCCCCCCCCCAACTCCGCGCTTGAGGCATATGCTAAGGGCATCTACTTTTCCATGGTGTAATCTAGTCCTAATGCAAAGTTGAATATTGTTCACTTCTTCTAGACCTTAGTTTGATGCAATTGTTGCTAATCCGAGATTTGGAGTAGGCTATGCCACCATATGATATTCAGATCGCCATAACCATCTTCGCCAACGTACCTGCTCTTCCGTACCTCATCTTCGCAGCCCGCAAGCTTCTCAAGGATGGGGATCCGTCTGCCCTTCTCATGTCTCTTGGCGGCTTCCTTGCCTGTGGATGGGAGCCTGTGGTAGACGTGCTAGGAAACTGTTTCTTTCCAGCGGAGAATCAGATCGTCGGGTTTGAGTTTCTGGGACGTCCTATTCCGGTTTTCGTGCCCCTCACCTACCTATGGTTCGTTGGTGGGATGGGATACTGGTGCTTGTCGGTTCTGCGAAACCCAAACACAACGAGGTTAGATCTTTGGAAGCTTTGGCTCAAATACGTCGCCATTAACGGTCTTCTCGAGTATCCTCCCCTTTATTTTGGCATATACACATACTACGGATACCAGCCATTCCAAGTCGGGGGCTTTCCATTGTGGTTCCCCTGCGTCAACGCCTCCGCTCCGATTGTAGCAGCAACACTTACAAATCTCCTCAGCCCGTACCTGGAAGGGTGGAGGAGCTACGCCATAATCACCACATCTGCAACAGCATTCGGAATCTCTCATGCTGCGTTTGCCTACCCAATGTGGCTGGCCCTGAGCACGGACAAGGGCTACTATGTTACCTATCCCGCTGTAATTATTACCTTCGTTCTCATCACTACGGCTATCTGGATCATGTCCCTTCCACTGCCGGAATACCGCTCCGTTCAGTTGAATGGCAAAACACAGCCACGTCGATGAGAAGACGTGATGGGAATAATTGTCTTCTAAGATTTGTTATTCAAAGCATTTTTGAACGGGTACCACCACGTCGCGCTGAGAAGGGCAGGCCTAGGAAAAAGTTGGGGAGATACGAGTTTGCGATTTGAATTAACGGGACTGCCGCCTTCCTTGTTTTATGTAGCTTTAGTGGCATTCTTCTCTATGGTGAGACTCACACATCACGCCGTTGTTACATTTCACTGCGGAGGGCTGATATAAGCTTTTGGGACGCGGGCGTGCCTATGGCATCCCCCAAATTGCATCCGTAAATCTGATGCAGCTTGAAATTTATTCATTATTCTGAAATTCTACATTCTCAGAAAGTCCTTGGGAGCTGGTAAAATCAGCTACCTTGGTGGCCATATTCACGGGAAAGGAATAATGCTCGTGAACCAGTTTCCAAGCGCCCTCGATTTTTCTTGCGATCGAAGTCGCCCGGAAAGTCATATCGTATGGGCTGTCATCAATTGCTGTGCCATGTACCCTTTGCAAGGACGTGATGTACCCAAACTCCGGCGTCACTGCGACGATTTCGACGTTGCGAAACGACTGATTGGTTTTTCCCAGATAAGGCGTGATGTGATCGTAGTGTAGACCGAGGTTTGGTCGCTCTAGGTTTCCCATAAGATCGAAAATTGAATAATCCTCCATTTCGAAGAAAGCCTTGCCGTGGCTGGGATGGGAATGTGCCACCACATTGAGGAAGTGTCCAAAGCCTTTGTACCATTCCAGGATCTCCTGTTCCACAGATAATAGTGTGGGATCATGGTACTAATGGTTGAATTTCATGTCAGAGGGGTATCTTGACTTTTTTCCTGCATGCTGGTAAAAATATAAGCTCACTTTCGTTGGTGGTGACGCAAGATCCGCGCAAAGAGCCTCGACCGTCGTCCAGTCAGTCTGCAAATCCAAATTTCAGCTCAAAATGTCTCACATGAAAGGGCACTATGTGCTAACCTCTTTTTTCCAACCGCCCATTTTTCGAAGAAAGTCTAATTCTTGAGGCAGAACTGTTCAGTGAGGCTCACACAATGGGAGTTTGATAGAGCTACCGCTTTTAGGCAGAGATCTTTCACTTCCGTAACACTTACATATTATCGTCTCAATGCCTGGTTTTTACATGATAGGTGGGGCCGAATAGCGCAGTGGAAGCACCGACGGAACGGGCGGCTTTTATTCGGACCGCGGGACTGTCGCTTAATCATCGTACTGCCACCACTCAACGCACGTAGACTGATGCAAACTTGGCCGTGATACCCGCACTCATCTCGATGCAATTTTTGCATTAAGAATTTTTTATAGGATATTCTCGCCAAGCAAGCAATCTGTCGTGCCTGTTCACAGGAACAGGATGAAAGAATACTTAGATATAGTTCAATTGTCAGAAAGCTACCCAAGTACGCAAGCTGTGTTCTCTCAGACCTTCCCATCAATTCACTCCCTCAAAATGTCGATGACCTCGTAGCTTTCACGCACGTCGGGTTTAGGAGGTACAGGTATCGCCTCCACGCCCCGCGGCCCAACGCGCAGCCTCTTCTTCAAAGCCTCCTCGTCCGCACCATTCTCCAGCTTCTTGATCAGCTCCTCGGGATTAAAATCTGCACCAATCGGGTTCTCGGCAAACTCTGGAGTCTGCATAAATTCATTCGCCTCCTGAACAGTTCGGAAATTGTCCACTTGCGTCTCAATCTGGTTCCCGTCGGGGTCCTGGTAATAAATGCTAGTCGTGGGGCCGTGGTTCACTGCCCAGATAGGCATAATACCTCGTGCCTTTCGCTGACAGTAGGCCTGCAGTAGGTCGCTTAGGTTATTGAAGGAAAAGGCCATATGGGCCAGCCCAGCAGATACCGGGACCTTAGGTGATATTCCGGGCACGTAGCCAATAGCTACCCGGTGGTGCTCCTCGTCGTAAGTCAAGAATGAGAGAGCCTCATTCTCATAGGTCGCATGAGCACCTAGGAAAGCCTTGTAGAATGCTACCATGGGCTTGTACTGAGAGGTTTGCAGCACGATATGAGCGAGTCCCACCGGAGACAAGACGTTTGCGGTGGAGTCGTTACGAATGGCCATGTTTGCTTGGTTGTTTGCGACCAGTAGTAGATTCATCTGGATGAGCCCCAATGCTCCAAAAAAAAAATAGAGACAGAGGACCTGGGCAGGAGGTTCGATATCTAGCTATTTACATACCTACCTTGAAGGTTCTCATGCAATCATGTCACCGGATACGTGCATGATCATACTTAGCGCGAATTATCTTTAAGGTGCTTGTCACTCCGAGAGACCGGGCCCGGATCTAAGAACCCGACATCCTCTTTCCCTCTCATTACCTCTAGCTTCCAGATATACTATCCACCTGCTACAAGGACTTAACTTACACGCCACTCGCGGACTCTTTGACTCGGGGGTTTTACAAGCACTTCCATCATCGATGACTGAGTGGACTCTGACGCAGAAAACGTTGTTTTCATCCATGCTCGTTCTTTCAAATCGTCCTTGAACTAGCGTTGCTGTGCTTCTGACACTCATCTTACTAAGGGGGCGGCAACACGGGTCCTTGATTAGACCATGGCTTTTCTAAACAAAGCATAGGGCTGTTAAGTTCTTTCTAAGTTCTGCACCATTAACGTCTGTTCGCGCAGCAGTTCATAGATTCCTATCGTGATCCTGTAGCCGTCCTTCTGCCAAGGCGTCGTGATCTGCCTGTCAAGGCTGTAGTGCTTTCATCAACGCCGAAGAATCCTGCTTCAAAGTCAGTGATCCAATTTCGTTGTCTTTCTTCTTCCAAGAGCTGTTACATACCCCCCAGACCTGGTAAAGTCTAAGCCTCGGATTCGACCCTGTCGCGTCTGCAATGAGCAAACGACCTGCGAACTCTCCCTCGACCTGCTTCCCGTTTCGCAGGCCCATAGTAACGCTAGCTATGAACAGCAAGTCACTGGCGTCGGTGTCGGCGACGTACACCCTCAACACCTGGTGTCTTCGCGTTGAAATTGATTTCCATGCATGGTTGCGAGAGACTCGGATGTCTGTAGTTTCTATCAGCTGGCGAGAGCATCGACTTAGGTACTCGTTCGGCGCCTTCACCATCTGTGCCTTTGAATGGCTGTCCACCAAAATAGGCCACTCCGTCTAAAGTGAATATTTCATCCGCCAAGATGCTTCCTACCCCTGAATCATCGTCATCGAGGAGATTGTAGAATCTGTCAATCAGCCGCTTCACTGGCTCTGGAATATATGTCCCTCTAGGCCACTCTACTGAATCTGTGTTATAGCCCATGGTCAAGGAGAAAGGCTTTCACGGGCGTTGCTATAGGAAGAAAACACACCTCTTTGCAACAAATGCACAATACCTACCTTGGTCCTACGTGTATGGTCCTGCCTGCAAGGTGTGATTCGGGCCGTATTCAGCTTGTGCGGGCCGGAGCCGCCATCCAGCCGCGGAAGACGCCAGGGGCGATTTCCGCAGAAGCCCAGGGAACACCCATGTAGGCCACATGCAGGTTTATGGCCCACCAAAATCATACGGAATGCATGCTGGAATACTCCCAATGGTTCCGTACGGTGACTCGATCCTGCCACAGTGAAAACTTTTGTTTTGCTCGTAGATCAGTCAACTTCAATAGCTCACTGTGTCGTGCGCTTGGTCGTGCCTGGCTTCAGGAAGAAAAGAAATGACGGGGGAGAAGAAGTCACCTCGTCTTGTGTGGAGGCCTTTGCCCTCCTCGGGCAAGAATCTCAAAGACTTCATGGCAAAAGTCAACATGACATATGGCACTAACATTGCCGACTATATGTCCCTCTGGAGATGGTCCACCGCCCCGCAAACCGCACCTCTATTCTGGCTGGAGCTTGTGAAGTTCCTAGGCATCAAGTTTGATGGCTCACCTCAGAGGGTATTTGAGGCTCAGGTGAGACTCGTGGATATTTCAGCGTCCCTGCTTTGCAGACCAAGGTAGTGACATTGACTGACGCGTCTTCGACAAGGATTTGAATACGCAAATGCCATGCATGTATCCGCCACCTACATTCTTTCCAGGCGTCAAAATGAACCTCGCCGAGAACATCTTTGCAAACTATCGTGCAGGGGATATAATCCTCCACGTGGCTTCCGAAGGTGCAGAGACCCTACGAGATGTGACGTGGGAAGAGTTACGCCGGCAAGTGGCGCAACTCTCAGGCGCAATGGCATCTCGTGGTGTCAAAGTTGGCGACAGGGTCGCTGCTGTCATGTCTAATCGGCTCGAGACGATTGTGGCCTGTCTGGCATCGCTATCGCTGGGTGCAATCTGGTCGACGTCATCGCCTGAGATGGGCGTAGATGCTATACTGAACCGGCTTACTCAAATACGACCAAAGCTGGCGTTCTGCGAGACGCAAGTCGTGTACAACGGCAGGCTGAGGCATCTTCTCGCTAAGCATAAGGCGTGGTCCAGTATCCTAGCCGAGAAGACGGCCGAGATGGAGGCTGTAATTGTCGTGGGGAGTGTCAAGGACGTCACCTCGGAGCCAAATGAGTCACCCGTCAAACTGATAGCATGGGATGACTTCTTGGCTCAGGGTGCAAGCAACACAACGCTGAAATTCCGTCAGCTGCCTTTCAATCACCCTGGTTTCATTGTATGGTCGTCAGGCACAACCGGCCCACCCAAATCAATAGTCCATACCGCCGGCGGACTCCTGGTATCCGCATCCAAAGACGCGTTCCTAAGTTATGACATTCACCGGGGGGACACAATACTCCAGTATACGACGACAGCATGGATCATGTGGGCTCTTGTATTTGTGTCTCTCTCATTCGGAGGGAAAGTCATCCTCTACGACGGGTCTCCACTGATTCCCGACCCTTTGGTATTACTCAGGCTAGTGCAGAGGCTGCGGATCAGTGTATTCGGAACGTCGGCAAAGTTCCTGTCCCTGCTAAAGGAGCATGGAATCAGCCCCAGGGACCAGCTCGACCTGTCTAGTCTCCGCACCATCGTTTCCACAGGCAGCATTCTCACCGCAGACGTCGCTCAATGGTTCTATGACGAGGGCTTCCCCCCTCACGTTCTCCTCAACTCTACGTGCGGCGGCACAGACCTCGCATGCTCACTCGTCTCAGGTGTGTCCACAATGCCACTATACGCTGGTGAGATACAGGGGCCCTGTCTGGGCATGGATGTGGACATATATGATGTCGAGAACGGCGGCGGTGTATCAATACAGAACACCGGGGACGCGGGCGAGCTTGTTTGCAAGCAGCCGTGGCCGAGTGAGCCAGCATTCCTTTGGGGCGACCCAGCCGGTGAAAAGTACAGGGCTTCGTACTTTGCCAAATACCCAGCTGTAGCGCCTGAGCATAACCGTCAGCATCCTGAAGGGTATCCGATCTGGAACCAGGGAGACTTTGTGTCCAAAAACCCGGTAACGGGGGGGTTCCTGATGCATGGCAGATCGGACGGCGTGTTGAATCCCGGCGGCGTTCGCTTCGGATCAGCCGAGATATACAATGTCGTTGCTCAAGACTCGAGTATCGCTGACAGCGTCTGCGTTGGCCAAAGAAGAGATCACGACGCAGATGAATCTGTTATACTCTTTGTACAAATGGCACAGGGACATGATTTCAATCGGGCGGTGACTCGAAGACTTAATGACGTGATTCGGTCCAGCCTGAGCCCTCGACATGTGCCCAAATACATCTTTCCGGTTTCTGGGGTCCCCTATACAGTGAATGGCAAGAAAGTTGAGATTCTAGTCAAGAATCTAGTCAGTGGGAAGGAGGTAAAGGTAAGCCCGACGATCATGAATCCAGAAATCCTGGATTCCTACAAAGAATTCATACAAACCGAAGAGGCTAGTGAGAGGCAACAGCTTCTGTGGAATACGCATGGGGCTCATCTATAGCGTATGAATGGTTACGCGACCGCTTGTTGGGTTCACTTGGATCTTTGTGACTTTATAGTGACTGGGCCGCTTTGCTTGACTGCTATAGATTTGAGGCCGCACTTTGGTGGGTTGCTATCAAAGTAAGGTAGAAAATTTACTAACCTACTTTACTCAGGTCAGGCTGCGTCGTTGGTGGTGGTTCGTCTACCAATTTCATGAAGTACAGCCGTGCCCAGCGATCCGACTTCGATTCCTGGCAAACACCAGGGTGAACAGCCGATGACATGCTGCCATACTTGCAGAAGGTAATCCTGTAGTTCTATTCTGAGTCATTGAACTCCTTTCAATCGTCTATATTGCAGCTTGAGACCTACGACGGCTATGATGGGAGGGGTATACGCGGCCACGATGGTCCAGTCCAGATCTCTCGTGGAACGTATAGTTCGCGACGGATTGAGGACGAGTTTATCTCATCAGCTACTAAGCTGGGATGGCCCGAGGACCCAGATTTGTCGGACCTCGAGTCTGTGAATGCCGTCTGACGTGCTCAGCGATTCATTTCGCCCGACGGCAAACGTCAAGATGCGGCTTCCTGCTATATCCACTCCGAAGGTGCTGTCCAGTATCGTACCGTTAAGGCAAGGAAATTCGTTATTTCTTCATGCGGAGCTTGTGCTACACCTTCGCTTCCGGAGCGATCTGGCATCGGCACCCCCAAAGTACTTGCGGCCGCTGGGGTGTCTGTCGTTACTTCGTTGCTCAGTGTTGGTAACGGGTATGAGGAAACACCAAGACTCCTCAAGATACCCTTGATACGCTTGTGTTTGGTCGACTAGGGAATCCGGAAGACTTGATAAGGAACAATAACAAGATGATAGGCTGGAATTCCCAGGAGATACAAGCAAAAGTTCGTCTTGCTGAAGCTGAGGTTGCTGCCCCCAGCCTTGAGTTCAAAGAAGCCTGGGATAAGGATTTCAAAGCACATCCGGATAGGCCTATGGTGCTGATGAGCGTTATTGCTGGGTAAGAGTTCAGCAAACCGAGCTTCAGTGTTTCTGAAACAAATTCTTAATAACCAGAAAACAGATTGCCTGGAGACCCTCGCCTTGCCACTGGCGGCGATCCATCCCTCGCTGTTACAGCCTTCACTGTATACCCATTCTCACGAAGTCACATACATATTACAATATTAAAAGCTGTGAGCAAGTTTTGGGTACATTTTCTGATAGGTAAGCCCCTGCAGAAAAATGCACCCAGAACCGGCCGCATGAACTGGCCTCCGGTACCCTCACAACGACCAGTGTGTACCCCATCCATGATTCGGGCATGGGGTAATTTACAGCATATGCAGCCAGGCTACTGGATACTGTAGGATAGACAGAAGTAGGACTCAGTAAGATCAAGAAATAAGTATTTAAAATAAGGTATTAGTCAAGGCTGGTGGGTGTAGGGGCAGGGCGGTTGGGCCCTGCACTGCAGAGGCCCCCTATCGATAAGCCCCTCCTGCCTACACCTTCGCAGCCCAGAGGGCCAGGGAGACAGACCTCTCCCTCCTCTCTTTTCTTTTCAGGCCAGCTTACTCGTAAAATCCACATAATTTGGTGCACAATTCGAGACAATATGCCGTCCAGCCCAAGTGACGTCTCACTTGGCTCCTCACTGCTACTGCCGTTTGCTACCAGATTATGACTTGGCAATATGTGACGAGACACTCGTACCTCCATAGTCTCATCTCAATCTCAGGGGCTGCAATTCTGGAATACGAGTGTCCGGTCACAACAAAACACAAAGAGACCATGACAGAAACACGTCGTCTTTGAAGTCTAAAAGCTTAAACACCTGTTCAACTACTCAGACTCACGGACCATCAGCTACAGGAGGGCCCCAAAGGCAATCGCGAAGGTGCACCATTGAGATTCCATGACGGCCCAATCCCGGCGGTGAGGCACAAACGCAATGCCGCCACCACCAGATTTCGAGTCCTTTCCCCGGCGTCGGCCGGTCCTTCGCGGCACGGCGTCGACGCCAAACCTAAAAGATCCGGGCATCCCGTCGATCCATGACCCACCACCAGCGTACGAGGTGTTTCCCGGCGTCGACGCTGGTGGGAGGCTCAACATCATTCCCCCCAGCCCAAGGAGGCTGCCATCGCCCGCACCGCCGGGTCCCGGACCGTTATTCCCGGGGCCGCCTTCATGTGCAGACACTTTTAACGAGCCGCAGTATCGACCCTACCGACCTGCAGCATCTCCGGTCCCTCCGGTGTCTCCCTTGTCATCAGTTCCGCCTGCGCCATCATGGTCAGAAGCCTCGTCATCCGCATCGCATTATCAACCTTCACAATTAACGGGCTTTCCTCCTCCAGTCAAGTCGGAAACATTCGCAGTCCCTTTCAATCATGTCCCTCCTCCTCCACCACCACCTTGTCCTCCCCCAATCAATGCGGCAACCTTCCCCGTAACTGCACACGAACGCCCTCTAGCTTCCCCGGTCCTTGCAGGTCCACCTTCGGCAGAGACTTTCCCCTTGACAGCGCCTCATCCGCCAGTCACGCCAAGCTATGGCCACTCGGAAGCGCTGTCCACAGGCTCGCAGACAACTGAGAAGACCTTTTGGCAGACGGCCCTTGATAAGACCAAGTACTTCGCTGGAGGACTAATCAGTCATCCTTTTGAGTACACAAAGCACTTCGCCATCCTTCGCCACTCCACCGCCTTAATCTGGTATCGTGGTCCCTCAACATCTGTCACAGTCACCGTCTTCTCAGATACACCACTGCCTCCTACCCGCACAGTATGGCTTCAGCGAAAGGGTTTCTCCGGAAACATGGGGATGAACCTCAAGTCCCTGGTCGGCGCTAACGACTCCTGGCTCGACGTCACGCCCTCATCACAAGCCTCACCTGCAGATATGGCAGAAGGCGATGAGCGAGCATGTCAGCGCGACATCAAGAAGTTCCTCAAGAAGGCGCCCAAGAACCTCAGCAGGCACATGCCGAGAGAGACCCACGTCGTCCGTATCCCAGCTGCAGCTGATGATGGGTATTTCCGACTTGTCCTCTGCGCCGGCGGTGGCGATAATGGGAACAGCAAGAGGAAGGTTCTCTGCCCCTCCCCGGTCTTCCGCATTGCTAGTACATCTACCGATGCGAGTGTCGTACGTGGAGCAAGCCTCGCTAGCATGCCACTTGAGCTCGGCATTAAAGCCGGCTCGATCGTCGCGACGACGGTTGCGAATAAATACATCGGCCCTGCTGCCGCCGTTGTGCAGTCAAGGACGAAGAAGCTCCAGACGGCCAAGTTCGTCACAAAACACGCCACCCATATCGCCTCTGGAAAGTCTGCCATCGAGAAATCAGGTATCAAGACGACCGTTACGGAGTACGAGGCACAGTATGCCACGACGAGAAGCCGTGGATATGCGCCGTGGCAGGATGGTGGTGCCGGCTTTGAAGAGGCGCCGCCTGAGGTAATCGGCCCAGACTCGGGCCCTTTCGACCCGTTTCCCGTCGGATTCGACGGCAGAGTTGTGCGCGGCACCGGGAGAGGTGGGATGGAGCTGGGGATCCCAACAGCCAATCTTACCGACATCCCCGAAGACGTCAGAATGCGCATGCGGGGGGTCTATTTTGGCTGGGCATGTATTGTTCCCAGAAGCGGCCTCGAGCACATTTCTACGGACTGGCACGAGAGCATCATCACAGTCGGGCCAGCCCCCTACGCCACTCCTCGTATTGTTGCCAAGAACATCGCTACTGTGCACATCATTCACGAGTTTGGTGGCGCCCTATTCTTAGAGACCAAGTTGAAAGTCTTGGTCATGGGCCAGCTGCGGGTGTCTACACCACCAGTCGGCTCAGGCGCGGCCCTGCAGGCATATGGTGCAGATGTCTTGCTTGCCGTTGCGAGCTTGAGTCGGGCCAACTGGGGTCCGGGAGAGACGAGGGAGCGCATGCGCACAATGAGGAGCGAGATGAGCTTGGCGGATCGGTATGTTGAGGTTAGAGAGAAGGTGCAGAAGCAGGTCGATCGGATACCTGTTCATCTGGCTGGTGTCAGGACGGAGGGTGCGGCGTTGAGAGACCAAGCCTTTGGAAATGGGGGCATGTGGATTCCAAGGTGAACTTTCTAAATGCACCTGAGACGGTCCTCACGCTTTAGAGCCAGCGGAAGCACAATGCAGCTGTGAAGAAATGTTGATTCAGAACTGTGGTTGCCTAAGGAAAAAGAGAGGAAAGGCAAGAATTGCTCAAAGGTCAAGTCACAGCAGTTTTGTAGGCCTGTTGCGCTAATAAGATAAGCCCATCAGGAGGGCCCAGCGGGCCCAGCGTGCAATCAGCTCCAACGGCCCTGACAGCACCCATCTTGTATATATCTTAATCAACTTAATATATCAGACTCTACACTGTTATTATTATAAAATCCCTATAATATAATTTTTATAGTCTGATTACTACTTAGTAGTTAGGAAAGGTACTGCTAAGCTTACTAATCAGTCACTACTTATTACCTACAAGGCTACTACTAGTGAGACACGGCTTAAATAGCTAATAACAAAGCGGCAGCGCGTACCGCATTACAGATATTACAGCGGTGACAGAGCAATCACCCTGCTTGCAAATACCAACCACGAAGCTCAAACCATAACCATTGGGAGTATTCCAGCATGCATTCCGTATGATTTTGGTGGGCCATAAACCTGCATGTGGCATGCGTGTCCCAAGTACCAAACCAACGAACCAGCTTATCGAATAAACCCAGGGCGCCTTGCTTCCAAATGCAAAACATCACCGCTCCTTACTAGACCAAAAGTGATATACAAAAGAACTGAATAAATTCCAAAATGGAAGGGGGTGGTAACAAGGCAACATCGTTCGGCCCAACTATAATGGTACGACGGCCAAGCAAAGTCCACCTTTGATCCCCGTTTCCCATGACGTCTCCACCCCCCCCCCCAAACCCCCGCTCTCTCTTTTCTTTAAGACCCGGTTACATTGACGGGCACGGAGCCGAGAACCTTCCAGTCGGCGTGCTGGCCGCCGGGCGGGACCTGCCACTCCTCGATGGCGGGGCCGGCGCCGTCGTCGTAGAGGACGTAGATGCGCTGGCCGGCGTCGTCGAAAGAGGTGAGGGTGTTGGCGAGGGCGAGGTAGGCGCGGCCGGGGCGGAGGAAGGCGGCGATGCGGCTGCACTGGTCCGTGAAGCCACTCGAGCAGTTCCACGACACGAGCGACAAGTCGTGCCCGTCGACCGACGCGAACAGGATCAGGTGCGTGTACTCCTGCGTCGTGCTCGCGCACTCGGGCAGCGTCGTCGTCGTGTAGTACGGCCGGTTGTCCTGCGTGCTCACGCAGATGGGCGTGTGCGGCGGGAACTGGAAGGTGCTTGCTGAAGGATGGGGTAGAGCCCGCGTGGATTAGTGTGCTGTGTACTAAAGAAGCAGAAAAGAAGAAGTGGTGAGGTACATACACATCGGGTTGGTTAGGGCGTCGCTCGTCAGGTTATACTGGTACTGTTTCAGTGTCCCGTTGGGGTCGCCGATATAGAGACGAAGGTCTCGGCGGCTGCCGATAGGGGGAACGGCCAGGGATGAACCATCCTGGATGGCAATACTCTGTGCCGTGTCTACCCAAGGGCTGTCGTACGTGCTGTTGCTCGTGTACTTGCCGATTGTGAGCGAATTGGCACCCAGCTCCTGGAACAGCACAGCTAGAATCTGGGAAACAGTATCGAAGCTCTGGTACCAGTAAGCTAGGAGGGAAGAGCCCTTGGACGTGGTGTAGAGTCCACTGAAGTTGTCGTTGCCCCAGACGCCAGCTTGCTCTTTATAGGGGGACTGCCGCTCGAACATGGTGCCAGTATTTCCGGAGTAGTAGACGTTTTTCACCTGGCCGTACAGATACACCATTAGTCCGAGGACACATACATACAGACACGCGTAAGCTCGACTACTCCGAGTCTATCAAAACCATAGTGCTTACCAAGGCATAGCTGGAGTTAACGTGCGGGTATCTAATAGCGGTAGTAATGGACGTGCCTAGAACGATATCAGCACCGTCGTCGGTGATCGCAGTTACGTTCCAGTTGTTCGAGGCGTTCCCTGACCAGGCTGCCTCTATAATCCTGCTGTTATTGTGCTGAAAGTAAACTCTGTACTGATTGTTTTGAGAACCGTCCTTCCATTGAACAGCGGCTATACTTGAGTTTTGATATACCGGGCTTGTCTTTGGAACTGCGGTGGCGGCAGCGGCAGCAGCATTCTTGTTGCGTTGGGCGAAGTATCCTCCCACTCCACCACCAACTGCGGCGGCAATCACGACGACAGCAGCAATGACAATTATTATCCAGAAGGTCCTTTTGCGAACACCACATATTGTCGGCGGCGGCGGCGGTGGTGGCGCGTCCGCATATCCGCCTTGGCCGTCGCTGAGAATCTTGCCGTCCTTAGAGTACATGTTCACATTCGGCGGAACATTGGGCTGGCTCTCGATATACTGCGGACCCATGCGCTCATGATTAACCTCAAGCCGGCTTTCGGGCTGGTGAACCTCGAGCCCAGGGACCGGAGGAGGATTCACCTGGAGGCCATTATCATTGTTGACGTCGAGGCCCCCACAGTTGTGCTCATTCCACTGCTGCTGCTGCTGCTGCTGCTGCTGATACTCGGGATATGTTGGGCTAGTCCCTGGGGGCGAGGTGGTGTGCGTGCTCTGATGGCCGGGCGTCCGAGTATAGTCCTGCTGGTTTGGCGCGGCCATGGCTACTCAGAACAATACGCTACAGAGTAGCGGCGTGAGGTAGGAGATAAATTTAGACGGCACTCCAGGGCAACATCACCGGGCACATCTCAACCATGTCGGTGACGACAGTCGTCTGGAGAGGCAAGAATGAAGAGCAGAGGGGGTAGCCTAAGAAGCAGGGTATGCGCAAGATCAACCCACCGATTATTCTGCATGCTCTTGCCGGTAAGCTTACAGGCATCTATCAAGAGTACATATATAAGTAGGTAGCTACCAACACGGCTCAGCGAGGGCGAGAATATGGGCAAAAGAGCCAATGATTCGCTTTGCCCATGCAAACGTATATGCTGCACGACACATGGGATCCTCTTGGGGGCCAAAATTGGGAGAGGAAGGTTACACTCATCTGCATATATGCATTCCTTTGCCGAAGGTCGACGGCCTAGACAAACGGGTGGCTGCAGGGAGCAGGACCAAGCGACGTGCCAGCGACATGCCGGGCCAGCCAAGTTAAGCCAATGCGACTAGAGTGTACACATGTGTGCTGGTTTGCACAGTACAGAGTATCACCTAGTAGTGTGTGTGCATTCCTGGACCAAAAGGATGATTCCTCCCTCTTCTGTCATCAGGCTCGAGGGAAAGCAATGGGAGGAGCAAGCCAGAGGGTACGATGATTGGGCGGCGTGCAAGCAAGCTGCAGTGCTGGCGGTGATAGACAGAGTACTTGTCGACTTCGGATAAAAAGCTGAGGCACAGCAGAATCCTCCAATGCAGCAACCTGCGGCATGTCTGGCTAGGGGTGGTGTTCTTTGGGGGAGGGGGGGGTAGAGGGGGTTTGGGGGTCAAGATGCTGTGAGGCCCACCCCCCGCCAATGATCGCCCAAGATCTGCTTCGGTGCGCTGGCTCGCAAACACCTTCTCGCCCTGCAAGACGGTGGGTGCAGTGAAAATTTAGAGCCTGCTTGACTGCCGACCACAATACGCCGTCTAAAAGCCCAGTTGCCCAGCCAGGTAGAGAGGCTGTCCGAGCCATCCTCCGCTCCACTGATTGACTGCTGCTCTCCCTTGGCGACAACAACAGCCTTTTGGCTTGGTCTGTTCATTGCGAGCTCCATCCTAGGCAGTGATCCGGGCGACCACATATCCTGTTCTTGGACTTGCTTGCTATGGATCTCTCGCCTCCCCTCCCCCAGCGTGATGGCATGGAAGGTTACGGGTGGACTCTGTACGATACTCGCACCGGAGGAAGCCAAACCATCCATGACAGCGTGCTCCATTTGGATCTCACCACTGAGTTTTTCAAGTCTGACGATGGTCTTAGCTGGAGTGCCCGCGTGAAGGGTGTTCCCAGGGCAGATGCACCAGCAAGCCCCAAGACCGCGCTCATATTTCATGCTGCATTAGAGAATGCGGAAACCCTCCCTGCAGATAAGACCCTCAAATGTACCAACGACGCAAGCACGGGCGCGGATGAAAGTGTCAAATGCACTGGTGCAGTTCCCGAACTCGGCTCAGTCGATCTCCACCAGATTGGAGATGCTCAGAACAAAATCATACAAGGACCTGCTGTGAAGAGTGTGTCGATGGCTGAAGACAAGATATGGCAAGCCAAGGGTGGGTTACTGAGATATACCGTTCCCTGGACTGACTCTGACTTTTCGTAGCCGTGTTTTCCGATGTGTTGAAGGCTACCGAGGGAGATAGCCTGGTGGTTAATGAACCAGGGGAAGGCAACATGCATTTCTCGCAGCTGGTGCTCGAGGGCCCCTTTTCGGTAAATTTCCAACTAGCAAGTCTAATGAGAGCAGAACATTGACGGTAATTTCTCAGATCACATTTGCATTTCGATCCAATACCGGCACGTTTTTACCCTGTAAGTCAACATCGCCCTAGGATATGCATGGAAATATTGCTTACTAAGACAAATCCAAGCCGATGCTATCGATAACCTCGGGAATCAGTTGAATACGTCATTCGCGGCCATTCTCGATAAAGTCTTCCCAAGAACAGCTCCGTACGAGGGTGATGCTTATGAGGACTTCACACGTTCCCTGATATCGAACCTCCTCGGAGGCATGGGTTTTTTCCATGGCGATGAAAAGGTCGACGAAACCCATGCTCCTGAGTACGAGGAGCTAGATCTTAATTTCTGGGAGAAGGCGGCGTAAGTATGCCCCTATCTTGATAACCGGCCGGTACTGACTCCGTAGATAAATAAGGCTGTTATGGCGAAAGCTCCGATCACCACAACCGCAAATAATTCTCTTCTCTCTTTCACTCCTTCAAGACCATTTTTCCCGCGCGGCTTCTTATGGGATGAGGGTTTCCATTTATTGCCTGTGATCGAATGGGACCTGGATCTGGCCGTGTCAGTAGTGAGAAGTGGTTGAACCTGATGGACGAGGATGGCTGGATTGGCCGTAAGTACATTGATTGGCGTACACTTGCAAACTTTATTGGCAGCCTGGCGCATCATTCCTTTGAAGCCAAATATACTGATATGGAGTGCTGCAGGTGAGCAGATTCTTGGACTAGAGGCCCGCAGCAAAGTGCCTACGGAATTCCAAACCCAGTATCCTCATTACGCCAATCCGCCAACTCTTTCCTTATTACTTACCAACATCATCTCTAAAGTAACCAAGAAGACACCATATAATGGTCACTCGTCGAAATACACGACCTCTTCCCAGGACGCACAGTCATTGGTGAAAGAGCTGCTTCCTCTCTTTGACCGCCATTATAACTGGTTTCGCCGTACTCAGGCGGGGAACTTGACTGCGTACTCACGTCCTGGTGGGGTCAACTCGGAGGCGTACCGCTGGAAAGGTCGCTATCCTGGTCACACACTTACCAGTGGCCTGGACGACTATCCTCGGGCCGAACCACCGCATCCAGGTGAACTTCATGTCGATGCGCTTGCATGGGTCGGCGCCTCGGCCAGGGCGCTGCAACAAGCGGCTGAGTTTCTCGGGGAAGACAGCTCGGTGTACAAGGGTCAACTGGATGCTGTACTCCAAAATCTAGACGTAATACACTGGAACACAGAACAGTCTGCGTACTGTGACAGCACTATTGGAGGAGACGGCCAGTTCCAGCATGTCTGTCATTTGGGATATATGTCGTTGATGCCTTTGTTGCTTGGACATATGAATGAAACCCATCCACGTCTCCCAGCTGTCCTGGACCTGATTTCCGACTCACAAAAGGTCTTGTCGCCTTTCGGTCTACGGAGTCTCAGTGCCGCGGACGAAAAATACGGGACGGAAGAGGATTATTGGCGTGGCGCGGTTTGGATGCCGCTCAACGTACTTGCCGTTCTTCGCCTCCATGGTATGGGGAGCACTACCTCCGAAGGGAAACGAGCAAACGCTCTGGCTGCGAAGCTTAGGAAACGGCTCGTAAACACAGTCTATGATAGCTGGAAGTCGACTGGCTTCGTCTGGGAGCAGTATAATGACAAGACGGGCGCTGGACAGAGAAGCAGGGCTTTTACGGGATGGACAGCTTGCATTATCCTCTTGATGGGTCTCGAAGACGCTGCACCCTCCATGGCTGATTCGGACGCCCCAGGTGTGTTTTCTAACTGGTCGATACCGACGCTTTCGATTTTTGTACTAATAGTGGGGCTGGTGTTATTCAGGCGAAGAGTAACAGAGGCCTGTCGTCGGTTTGGAGGGCGTTGTCGATCGTGGTATTTGGAGAGGACTAGACAGGTGGAGGGCTACGAGGTCATAGACCTTGACGATTTGCACGAGTCGGATACAGAAGAGAGGAGCAGATGAGCGATTCAATTCTTGTGTTCTAATAGATTTGAAATAAAACTTAACTATTTTTTATTCTACATTACTTGCTCGCGGGGCGAATCAAAAATCGGCATACTGGACCCCGACACACGAATTTCTTAACAAAGGAGGATACCTGAGCGGATCGAAACGGTCTTATGTCAACTCGAGATATGAGTTCTTGGCCAAGAGCGGACTTCAATCCCGCAGAACCTTCATTATCTTGTAAACTGTTGTGCACATCGCATCATGACCTTCTTCCATAATGATTCTCTTCCGCCAATGCCGAGCATTGCGGACAACATTCCGCTATCCGATTTCATGTTTGATGAGCGCTATGGAAGACGCTCTTACGATGAGTCTTTGGATGCATACACTTGTGGGCTGAGTGGCAGAAAACTTTCAGCACATGAGCAAAAGGAATGCGTCGAGCTCCTGTCGCGCGCTTTGGCCAAAGAACTTCATTGGCGGGTAATTGAGGCGTCAGCATTTGACAAAACCATTGGGGTCTTCGCCTTCAACACTGTGAGTACAATGAGCTTCTATCTGTAGTAGGATGGCTTAAGGCATCTCAAACATAGCGGGGCATCGAAGGACTAACAAAGAAGCTTACAGATTGATGTGATGAGCGTATCATGGGCGGTGCACCGGCTACGGAATTTCCTCGCCGGCCAACGCCACGTACAGTATAGACGAGCTGATACACCAACTCAAGACATCGCAATGTCGAGCCCTTTTCACAGGGCAGTATCTTTTGCCTGTGGCGTTGAAAGCGGCTAAAGTAGCTGGAATAGCGCAAGATCGAATCTATCTGTGCGAGATGATTGATGATTCGGACTCAGAGAAGTTCGCTGGCTTCAGGACTGTGGGCCAACTGATCCGAGAGGGTGAAAGCTTGCCTGAACTTGAGCGTGTGGCGTGGCAGCACGGGCAAGGGCCTACGCAAACAGCTTTTCTCTGCTACTCTAGCGGAACATCGGGCCTACCAGTAAGTGAGAAACTATCGATAAAGGTCAACTGCGAGCTATGGGTGATTGCGAATACAGAAAGCGGTCATGATCTCCCACAAAAATGTCATCGCCAATATCATTCAGCTGTCCCTATTTCACCAGGTCGACCGCGACAATATTGCTCCTCGGCACCGTGATATTGGACTTGGCCTACTGCCGCAGTCCCATATCTACAGTCTGATCATAATCTGCCATGCATCGACTTATCGGGGTGATTCAGTCATTGTCCTGCCAAAATTCGAATTGGAGGCCTATTTTGGGGCCATAGCCAAATACAGAATCAACACACTCTATTTGGTGCCTCCCATCATCATTTCAATGGTCAATAACCTCCAAACCATACGCGTCTGGGTCGGAGCGGCGCCTTTGGCACCTCAGATAACATGGCTCTTTTGTCCCATTATCCAACGTGGAAGGTAACACTTGGATACGGCATGACTGAGACATGCCTACCAGGGGGAAGGGGGGTTTTTAAATGAATTGCGCAATGCAATCATTTTTTGCAATAATTTCGATATTAAATCAAAATTTGAAAATAATAACAAAATGCTTACAAAAAACTAAAAAATAATTACTAAAACAAAATCCAATTAAAAAATTAATATTATATTAATAAATATTAAGGTTAATATTATATTAGCGCATATTATAAATATATTAGTATATATTTATTAAATTAAATTTAATACATTTTAAATTTAATTCTATTTTTAAATATTTCTGTAAATCTATAGGCCTTTTTATAGTATATAATTAAGCTTAAGAATACTTAATAAGTAGTTGAGTAAGTAATGAGTGATATAATAACTTTTTTAGTTTTAATGTTGTGATTAACATAATATAATATAATGTGATATAATATCGTGTTTAATATAATATCAACTACGATATTATAAAGATAGAAAATCTGTTTATAATTATATCAATTGATTGATTTGATTTCAACACTATTGCGATATGCTATTGCAATGCTTTTGTAATACATTCAGAAACCCCCCTTCCCCCTGGTAGGCGCGTAGTTGTCACCTCCAGTACTCCACGAGATATTGTACTAGGGAGCTCTGGACGGCTTTTACCTGGGAACATTTCTTCGGGGGAGCTTCACAAGTATGTTGAAGATAGACTAGCACACTACAAGTGGGTCAAAGGGGGTGTCGAATTTGTAGATAGCATACCAAAGTCTCCATCCGGAAAGATTCCGAGGCGACTTCTGCGGGATCGCGAGAAGTTTCAAAGCAGAGGAAGGCTTTAATTGAACACGAAGATAGCTTGCGAGTCATTATTTTATGTCTAAATCCCATGCCTCTGTTATGATTCGCAAAGTAAAAGCATTCTTTGGAAGCGCGTATGTAGCTAGAGGGCTCGGAATGACCTCGCCCTCACTTGCAAGAAAGGATCGCTACACAATCATCGTCAAGGATAAAGGAGCATAATAGGCATGGAAGTTTGTACTACAGAGACTCAAGAGGGTGAATTGAGCGTTTCATCCAGGAGGCGGTCTATAAGCCTAGGTGATGCTTTTCAGCTCGAATGGTATTTGGATAATCGACATGGGATAGCGTGGGCAGAACTTGGGAGCTTTTCGCGAACCCCGGGAAGTTCTGAGAGGCTTTGATAGAAGTAAGAATCAAATCCACGCACTAATAGTACCCATTAACAACCATCTGCCGTAATGCAGAGAGCACGCTACCATGGATCAGTCAGCCTATGATCTCTCGGTAATTGTTTTCATAGAAAACTAGTCTACTACTGCAAGCCCCTACGCGTTGACACTTGCGCCTTTCGGCATTCCAATCCCGACAGCTGCAGTAGTCCCGGCATCTACTGGCAGAATAACGCCAGCTATCCATCTAGCATGATTACTGGAGAGAAAGACAACGGCAGCAGCACAGTCCCACCCATTGCCTTCGGTGCCCAGCAGACTCCTGGCTTTCCTCGCGGCCCTTGATTCCTCACTCATTCCACCAGAGTACATCATAGGGGTATAAAGCATCTAGATGGTCTCAAGCCGTTAACTTTTGCATGATTGTCCGCCGTGTTGGAATGAATGCCATGTACTTACACCTGGACAGACGCAATTCACCCGTATACCGTCTTTGGCATGATGCGCCGCCATGGCTCGTGTCATGTTCACGACAGCCCCCTTGCTGGTTGGGTAGAGCAAATGTGGTGTACCGCCTTTGAGTCCTGCCACGCTGCCTATGTTGATGATGCAGCCCTTATTCTCCGGTTGCGGGTTTTTCTTCATGGCTGGAATAGCGTATTTGGTCATCATCACCATGCTTGATACGTTGATCTCCATGCTCTTGGCCCAGTGTTCCATGTCCACATCCACAGCAGTTCCCGGGGCGCCTGCCACGCCAACGTTGTTTACAAGAATATCCAGGCGTCCGAACCTGTCAAGCGTAAGCTGTACGACAGATTTGCAGTCCTCTTCAGATGAGACCTCCCCTTGAACGGCGATAGCGCTTCCTCTACCGGGTTTCGACCCTACCATATCGCACGTTCTGGTTGCGAACTCTAGCTCCCGATCAACGCACACCACATCGCACCCTTCGTCAGCCAACATGATGGATATTGCGCGGCCATTTCCAATACCATCACCCGAACAACCAGCACCTGTAACGATAGCAACTTGACCCTTGAATGACCTCGACGGAGGCTCGCACGAAATATCTGACATGTTGAATATGACCAGTTGGCTTATGTCGTCTTCAATCGCTGTCCCCAAGTGAATAGACTTTGTATGGATTCTAGTCTATAAGGCGTAGCTCTTGAGTTTTTCTGATTGTAAAAAACAAAAAGGTTCAAGTACGTGCGGTTCCTCATTGTTGCAGCATAGTGTTTCGCGTTGTCACATACAGCTCTAGTAGCACCGGATAACTACTTTCGGCAAAGCCGAAAACCCTGTCAACGACAGGCTGTCGCCGACACTGCTCCACCGTCTTGTACCTAGTCCACTACTATATGGCCGCACTATCCCTAGTTCATATATAGCTTGCTCTTTTCTAATTAGATAAATGAGTAATTGATGATAACATCATCCCGAGCGTTGAAACATGGCAAAGTAGAATACTCACAGCCCAAGGTGCGCAAAGATTGACATTAAAGACAGAATGTGCGACTTTTCCCGCTATGGAGGACCCTCCAGGGAGTGGCTTGCTGTCGAAGCGACCTTACCGATTCCGTCACCAGTCTCCGGTTACCATTCTATCCTGGAACGAAGGGATGCCACGAACGAACGAAGGGAAGCGCAGGCATCCCAGGCCATGAAAACGCTCGCAAGTAAAGTGGAAATGCACGACTACAGCATCCCAACACGCGATGGAGACGCAATCGAGGCGAGAAGCTACCGGTCAGTCCCTCACCACGAGCAGGCCTCGCCAGTGTATATGCATTTGCACGGCGGGGGATTCCTGTTCGGCACGCTCAGTTCCGAGGATGCAACTTGCGCTCGCATTGCCATCAACACCGGCGTGGTCGTCTTGGATGTCAATTACCGACATACACCGGAGTTCACGTACCCCACTGCTTGGAATGATGCAGAGGACGCATTCATTTGGCTACATGCTCATATCGACGAGCTGAGAGGGGATAGTCAGCGCATAGTGGTTGGTGGCATATCCGCTGGTGGCCAGCTCAGCGCGTCGCTCGTGCTGAGAAAAAGCCTAGGACTTGCAGCCAACAATTTGCCAGGCATAGCAGGTCAAGTCTTGATGATCCCTTGTCTGGTCCATATGGATCTATATGAAAGGCATCTCGCGCGAATGAAAGACGTGTCTATTTCATCATACTTTGAGAACGAAAATGCGCCAATACTTCCGAAGAGCATCATCAGAATGTTCCTAGACTTTTTGAAAGTTCAACATCTGGATATCGACGACCTGATGCTAAATCCAGGAAATGCATCCGTTCATCAAGTTAGGGGGCTCCCTCCTACTACTTTTGCTATTGCAGGGTTGGACCCGTTGAGGGACGAAGGGCTATTATATGCGGAGACACTCATAAAGGCTGGGTGAGTACATTTATTGCTGCTATCCGTGGCATCATAGGGCTGACAAGGTGCACATGCATTGGGGAAAAGAGTCCCTACAGATGTGTACATTTTCAGAGGTGTGCCTCATGGATTTCGTCGATTTGGTGAAAAACTAAGCGAGTCGACACGGTGGGATAAGGTCATGGAAAATGCAATATTATGGGCATTGCAGAAGCCCGAGAAAAGTGGAGACCTGATAATCAAAGAAGATTGAAAGCGGTGAATACCAACAGAAACATACGAGATTTCTTTACTGTCTTGGGAAAGTCCATGAGTAAGACTACCTTTACAATATGATCGAGGCAAAATAGAGTTTCAACGAAGTACAAAATCGGAATAGTTTCTGGCCTTTACCGCGTCACATCTCGCCCTGTATCCTGGTGCCGGTCCATTATATCGAGTCATCGAGCGTTTCTGTTTGTGTGCTAGGTTCTTGTTCACACCAGTCATCCAGGAGTCGACCTCATTCGCCAACAGGCCCTCGCCACACTTCCACACGTGTTCCGTCCACGTACGCATGCCCTCGTCTGTCGCTTCCGCATACGTAATGCCGTGGTCTCGCGCGTAGCGGATGAAATCAGCGATCCAACCGACCGCGTACTCGATGCTCCGTGGGATGTTTCCGAACATTTGATGCGGTCCCATGACCATGAACATATTGGGGAAGCCCTTGACGGTCAGGCCGAGGAAGGTGTTGATGCCTTCAGCCCAGACATCAGTCAGTGGGAGACCATCAATGCCGGCAAAGTCGACTGCGCGGAATGAACCAGTGACTGCGTCAAAGCCCGTAGCGTAGATTATTGCGTCAAACTCGAATTCCCCGGCTTTCGTCCTGATCCCGTTCTCCGTGAATGTCTCGATCGGGTCCTCCGTGAGATCGACAAGCTTGACGTGCGGCTCATTGAATGCTTCGTAGTAGCCACTTTCAAGTGGGACACGACGAGTTCCAAAGCCGTGATTCTTGGGGATGAGCTTTTCAGCGAGTTTGGGGTCTTTGAGTCGCTGGCGTATCTTGTTGGCCTGGAAATCGCTGTATAGTCGATTCGCCTCTCTGTCTGTGTAGATATTTCCTGATATTCCGAGCACTTTGGCAAAGCCCGGTAGTTGGTACAAGGATTCCCAAAGATTTTCGCGCTCATCCTCTTTCATGTCAAAGACGCTCCTGGTGTCACCAACATGTATAAAGCAAGAGTAGGAATCGAGACACCGCTTAAAGATCTCAGGGTATCGATTCCGGATATCTTTCATTTCCTTGGGGGTGATCTTGGTGTTACGCAGAGGCGCTGTCCAGTTTGGAGTCCTTTGAAACACCGTCAAGCTACTCACGGACTTGTGAATTGCTTGTATGGTCTGTATTGCGGTTGCGCCGGTGCCAATTATTCCGACACGCTTGCCCTCCAGGCTCTTGTCACTCGGCCATCTTGCTGTATGCCAAGCTTCTCCTTTGTAGTCATGTATACCAGGGATGTTTGGTAGCGTGGGCTCATTGAGAATTCCCATAGCCGTCACGAGGTACCTGGAAGAATAAGACTTTCCATCTGAATCGGTCAACATCCATGAATTGGTGCTCTGCTGAAAATGGGCTGTCTTGATTCTGGTATTGAACTGCAAGTCATCCTTGAGGTTGAACTTGATCGTCAAATACTGTATGTATCGCAACGTTTCCGGCTGGGGCGAGAAGTGCTCGGTCCAGTCCCACTCATCAAGAACCTCCTGGGAAAATGAGAAGATGTACGAGTAACTCTCCGAGTCAAAACGTGCACCGGGATACCGATTCCTGCACCGATTGTATCAGCGTCAGATGCAGAAGATTTTGCACTATTGTTGTTTCTCCCGAGAACATACCAGTACCAAGTGCCACCCTCTGCCGAGCCTGCTTCGAGCACTCTAGCCCTTACGCCAAGTTCTCGCATCCGGATAAGAGAGTAGAGGCCGCTGAGACCAGCGCCAACGATGAGAACATCGTAGTCAAGGCCTTGATTAACCGACATGAAGTCTGATAGACCATGTTGGCCATTCCAGTTGTGCTTAGAAAAATCGTCGGCTGAGCCCATTGTGATACAGTGCACCTCAGTGGAATTAGACAGCGTTTTGGACAGATGGCTGATGTCGCAGTCAGGCAGGAGCCGGGATACTATATCCCCACTCTGAAAGCTTCCCTGCCTGGTGTGGCGCCGAGTTGCCCGATGCACAGGGTGACTATGCTCTACCAGCATCTCCGGCATTTCCCCAAACGGCTAGCCGGTCTTTAATTCTCTTTTCTCGAGCTCGACGTACACTAACTCCTGATTTAAACCCACTTTTAACGTATAGCCTTGTACTGCAAAGTGAGCTGCTTACCGGAGGCCATTCCCATGCTATGTAGTTGGGCAGATCATCTTTGTCTTCATACTGCCGCTCTTGGTCTTGTCAGGTCCCGAAGCCGAAGAATGCAGATCCTCCCGTATTAATTGAGCTTCTAGGCTAGGCCCTTGGATTTCCAATATACATTTAAATCACGAAAGAAGGACCACTTCAGCCCCTCCCCAAGTCCTCTTGCCTTCCAGTCATTCAAAGTTTTTGGGAAATGTGGCGCGCCGTCCCTGACTGTGGAATCATGCGCAATGATAACAAAGATGTTCTCAAGGCAATCGAACTGCTGTAGTGAATGGACGGTCTGAGACGCCAGTGGAATATTCATCCCATATGTCATGTCTAAGAGAGTGTCGTCTACCTTCCTCCCTCTCGAATTTTGGAGCTCTTCCCAAGCACTGCCGGGGCAGAGCACTGCACCACCTTCCATGGGTCGGCAGGGGTGCGGCGAGATGCATTTTGGCACCGGCAGATACTCGGACGGCCGCAAAATGCCAGCGTAGTGACATACGTCACCACCCAGTAGAATGAAAGTATCCGGCCTGATTGTTGTACGCGCCAACCCGCAGAGATGGCCAATTGCATGCCCTGGACTGTCCAGAAGATAAAAGGAACCATCGCCGAAATAGTCTAAGGCTGGAAATTGACCTATATGAAGCAATGGATCGGCCTGGAATGATATTTCGTGAAGCTCCCGCCCTCTTGGTGATATGGTGTAAGTCAAAATTTGGTCGCTTGAAGTCGTCGGCAGCTTGCATTGGAACTTACGCATAGTCACTTTCAAGGATAGGAGACTGAGGGTTCGCTGGCGCCCCTGGCAGCATTGCCTGCTTGAATCCAGGACCGACTATGAGTTTTGTGGACCGGTGAAAAGTGGATGGGTCGCCGATGTGATCCCAGTGATGATGGCTATACAGAATGTTAACCAATATAAATGGCACATCTGGCGTGGCAACTGAATGTCAAAGTCTAACCTCCATATGACAGCTTCAATGCTGTTTAGTTCAATCCCGTGCTCTTGCAGGATTTCCGCCACGTTCTTGGTCACTTCTATAGTATATTTCGTTGTCGGAAGGTAATCCTTTATCGAGGGCGCGTAATGATCGTAATCTTTCCGTATACCCAAATCCCATACCAGGCGTCTGCCGGAAGGATGCTCCAGGAAGAAACAAAGGGAGGGACTGGTCGCAAAAGTTTCCAACCCTGGAACATCAGGCGCCATGAATCGCTTTAGAATGGCGGGCCCAAAGTTCACAGGGTTGATCATTTTGACTGTGATTGTCTCTGTTCCAGGGGGAAGCTCGACTGAGGAAATTGGCGCCATTGTTCTCAAGTTGATGGTATTGAGATGGTTCACACGGCCAGCAGCGTCCACTCACGGAGCATTCGATCTTCAGCGATAACGGCGGCAAATTTGTGTTCGAGAGACCCCACACTCGTTTGGTCATAGCAATTTGGCGCTTAACCTTGATGGTTACGCGTCTTGCTAAACTTGAAGGCAGCCAAGGCTGCCTACGGCTACCTTGAAAGGGACTACCGATGCCCGCATCTGGTTTGCCAGCTTCATCACGGCCCAGGGAACTGGGTTGAGTGGAGTACAACGCTGGACCCTGGGAGCATGCATGCAAGCCCCACGGGGTAATTAATGGTCTATACTTGGTGAGAGGCATACCCCCAATACACCTTCATCGATATGATCGTACGATTTTCCCTCTAGTCCTCTGCATGGTCATTGCGAAATGTCGACGTCTGGAAAAACCATCGGTGAGATTGAGCACCTGGAACGGGCTGACGGGATTGCTTCAGTCAATCTAAAGCCAAGTGCAAGAGTCGATACCATCCACAACGATGAAGCCCTCAAGGTGCTCGCCGGTTACGACGGCGAAAGCACGTGGACTGCCGCCGAAGAGAACAAACTGCGAAGGAAGATCGATTGGATGCTGATGCCCGTCTTGTGCATGACGTACGGGCTGCAATACTATGACAAGGCCATGTTATCCCAAGCTGTAAGCCTGCTTTATGACAGTGCAGCCAGTGGTACTAAAATCTGGGAATGCAGGCTTTATTCGGACTTCGGACAGACCTAGATTTGACAACTGGTGATCGATACTCCTTCTCAGCCTCCATATTCTACCTTGGGTTCATCGTTGGCGCCTACCCAGCGATGGTTCTTGCCCAGAAGTATCCCGTGGAGCGTGTTGCGTCAATCATCGTCACCCTATGGGGGCTGTGCCTGCTTCTGACCACGCAGTGCACCAATTACAAGAGTCTCTTTGCGCAGCGCTTTTTTCTGGGGTTTCTTGAAGCACCAATCAGTCCTATGTTCATGCTTATAGTCGGGAGTTGGTACAAGAAGAACGAACAAGCCATGAGAATGGGGTAAGCCCTCACAATATGACATAGTATTTCCGTTGAGGCTTGCTGGCTGACCTGGTATATCACCCAAAGGATTTGGTATAGCTGTACAGGCTATGTCTCTGTCTTCTCCCCACTCATCAATTATGGGCTCGGTCAGATCAACGGTGGCGCGTCGTCTTGGAGGTACATGTACTACTTCTCTGGAGCCCTGACAATAGTCTGGGGCATTCTTCTATACTTTGCATTGCCACCAGACCCCATCCGAGCTCAAGGCTTTGATCATAGACAGCGGTACATATTGATCGCCAGACTTCGGAACAACAACTCCGGAGTTCGAAACACGCACTTTAAGAGTGACCAGGTGTGGGAACTGCTTTCAGACGTCAAGTTCTGGCTGGTGTTTTCCATTGCGTTTCTGTCCATGATCGCCAACGGCCCAATCTCTACATTTGTTCCGATAATTATCAACGGATTCGGATTCAGCACACTCAACAGTCTATTACTCGTCATGCCTGCTGGGGCGTATGCCGGTACTGTGCAGCTGCTGTTTCCGTACCTGGCATCCAAGTACAAAGACCTCAGGAGCTGGATCTATCTGGGCGGCCAGCTCTTGAGCACGCTTGCCGCACTCCTTCTGTGGCTTCTGCCGCTATCTGCAAAGGGCGCTTTGCTGTTCGCTGTCTATATACTGCCCTCAACCGGAGGAACCTACCCAGTATTGATGGGGCTTCAAATTGCCAATACAGCGGGGTATACAAAGAGGTCCTTAGCTTCATCTGGTCTTTATATTGGATATTGCCTGGGTCAGTATTGCCTTCAGACCCACTCTGCTGTTCGTACTTAAATACACAGCTCCCTTTCCTCTTCAAAGTCTTTTCTTAACCTATTTCTTGTGGCTACTTATAGGCAATTTTGTCGGTCCACTTATTTTCAAGCCACAAGACGCACCACGCTACGCCCCTGCGTTTCTAGTCGTGGTAGTTACAGCTATAGCGGCCGGACTCCTTGCCGTAGTATATCGGGCTGTGTGCGTGTGGCACAACAACAAACGTGACAAATCCGGCAGTGTGGAGGGCTTCGACCATGCTTACGAAGATGACCTGACGGATATAAAGGTGAGTACGCCACATTCGTCTGGGCAAAAGTGGATGTGGATCTACCACTAACACAACGCGAAGAATGCGCAGTTCAGGTACATCCTCTGAAGACAGATCTCTCTACCCGTTGGGATGTCTTATTTCTGCTCGATTTAGCTAGTATCCTTATCATTACCATACCATGTGTCTTTATTGTCGAGTTCATCCTCCGTGACATTAAATATTTGAGTTCGAGTCATTTTGCCCATTCTAGTTGACAACTGAGCAGTAATTGTGTAATTGCCAAGGTGCACGTAACCTTTTTTGGCAGCAAGGAGAGTCGGGAAAGAAAGAAAAAAAGAAAGTGAAGAGCAAACTAATCACATATCTCCACAAACTCGTACACAGTTTCGCTCTCGGCTTGCTGTCTCCACTGCACGTTGAGGGTCCCAGGCTGATGGTAAATGGCTAGGCCCAAAAATAGCGTGCCTCGGATCGACGCCTGGTCAAGTTCCCCGCGTTTCTCGTCTAAACCCCAGATAAAGGGCGGGGCCCCGCAGCGAGTCCTGCAGTGGTTGCAGGCGACCTTGGCCCGCTGCCGCGTACTGTAAGATCGTTCATTTTCTCGTTCCTCCTGCACCGTATTCAACCGCCCACGGGCCCCAGCGATGGGATTTGCTTTGATTTGGGGCCTAATACTTGTATTCGTGTTTACCAAAACCCAGAGCTGAAGACACGATGCCCGAGACTATTAAAGTCCATGATTGGCTGCATTTCGATGCTCAGGAGGCGAAGAAGAGACGTGCAGAAGCTGTATGCACCGAGTGCCACTCGAAAAAGGTCAAGTGTGATTTCCAGGTCAGTCCTGTCATTGACTCTTCTCAGGCACGCCTGCTAGGCAATAGACTGACCATCATACGTATACATACGTTCAGCAACGTACAACTCATGGCATAGAGAATTGTACCAACTGTCAAGCATCAGAAAAGGAGTGCCACCTGCGCACTTCCCGACGCAGAAAGCGCCGTGTGGTGCCGGCGACGCAGCGTCCGAACCGGCCTCTGACTCCTCCTCAGTCGGAGGTAGTCGTAGCCACGGCTGACGGCTCCAGCTCGCAAGCAGACCTGACACTTGATACCATTCACTTCTCATCATCCCCTGGGTTCCAGGAAATCGATTTGGTTCGATCTGAAGCAATGGCCGAAAGGCCCTCGCCCTCAGTGTCAAATCACACAACGTCACTCCTGCAAGGCGGCCAACAGGGCCCGTCCCCTTCTGCAAATAGCGCCACTTCTCGTCCAGGACTCATCACCGGTAGTCAAAGAGGCGATATAGATACGGGATTCCTACATGTTTATGGCCCTGAAAACGAGTTCGATGCCCAGAAACAAGCCCTCGAGGCCTGCCTCAACCAAGAGTACCCCTTAGCCGACCCACAACAGCAGGGTCTTATGGGAAGCTTTTCCGAGACGTATTTTGAATACTGCTACCCCTGGTGTCCGGTCCTAGACCCGAGCACTATTGATAACGAGATAGCGCGTTCCCCACTGCTTGCCAACGCCCTGGCGGTTGCTGGTAGTCACGTCCAGCCCCCCTTAATGCCTTGCCTAGGACCTGCAGAGTATTACAAAAAGGCGAGGACTATCTTCTACGAGGACGGGGAAATGGATGAATTGGCTACACTCAAGTCCATCGCTATCTTCTATTGGTGGGCGCCTCGGCCGCCGTCTCTTGTCCACCGACGCTCGTCTTGGTGGTGGACATCTGTCTCCATCCGACACGCACAACAGATGAATCTCCATCGGGAGCCCTCGGCGGACGATCCTTTGAGGGAGCAACTATCTCTCAGCCTCCGGCGGAGGATCTGGTGGACGGCCTTTGTGAGTTTCCAATCAAATGCAAAAGGCTCCTATGACCCATGTCTTGTTCGAAAATGACTGACGTACTTGAGGACTTCAAGGCCAGGGAGCGATTGACGGCACTGTGCCAGAGTAAACCCGTCATAATTGACCCAGAGGACTGTAGTATTTCCGAATTGGTCCTCGAGGATTTTCCCAGTGAGCCCCGTCTACAACGTAAGGGCGAAGTCTTTATCTACTGGGTCCGCCTATGTGCCATCATTGGAAAGGTCGCAAAGACTCTGTTCAGACCAGCGATGAATGCATCTCCTGATTTCCAGTCCCTTGATCAACATCGAAAGGAACTAGTTGATTGGGTGACGTCCCTTCCACCACATTTACGGCTTTCCATAAACTCCGCTAGAACCCAGCATTTTGACAGAGACGTACATCAGCTCCATTTGCCCTACCTGACGACCATCATCGTCCTGAATCTTCGGCGCTCAGCAGAATCACTGCCTCAAGCACTTCCGCCGGCCATCCTTGCAGCTTCCTGCACTTCCAGGATACTGCGAGATATTCTCGCACGGGGTAATACCCGTTTCTTGCAGGCAATCAGCTGCTGGTACTGTGGAACCGCTTTTATCCCGCTTCTTCAGGCCTCATGGGTTCCTAGTCTGTCCAAAGATGCCAACGCTTCCCTTGATATCTTAGAGCGCACAGTCGAGCAGCTCCAAAAGATGTGGGCCACAGCCGACGTAATACAAGGCGGATTCAGACGGCTCAGGAGTATGGCGACTGAGTCTTCATGGAATGTCCCGCTTCCATTACAGCCGATCGATCATGCAGCAACGGGTCCTAACCACGAGAACTCACTGGTCTCTGAGGGCGTCGAAGGCTTCGATTGGACCACGCTATTCCCTTTTGCTACACGCCAGACCAGCGATATTGCCGACGTTCTATTGAAGGATAACGAGGAAGGGATGCTCAATGATGTTTTCCCTTCAGACAGTACTATGTTTCAAGAGGCTCTGATGACTCAATTCGATGATCCGTTCGCCGAAAGCCCAGACCTCAGAATAGATTTCATGGCGATGCCGCCGTAGCCTAGGATACTTGGGTAAAATTAATGACACAGGCCACTCGTGGGACGATTCGATGAGATAATCATTTGTAACTTATTGCGTACGCGAAATGCTCATACCAGGCGAGGTTGAAGATGCACTACATCAAACATTGAAGAGGCCTCAGTCTCACATTACTCCCCCACTAAGTACTTCCGCCTTCTCTACATACCATGACAGGTCGCTCTTGGGATCCATCTCCCACTCCGTGAATCCGCTCCCCATGAACCTCAGACGGTTAGCCGTGCGGTAATGAATCTCAAAATCCTCACCGCGGATGTCACTCAGCATGCGATTGAATAGATGGGCGCTTCCTCCAAAGAGAGCCGTAACTCGGCCGTCCTCTTTGTTTCTCTTGTACCAGCTCCGACAGCTGCCAGACCAGACAAGGGTCTTATGTATCTGATCGGTGTACCTAATGAAGGCATCGACGACATCCTGCTTGGGCACTACGTATTTGATATCTTCTGTCGCCAGCTTCTTTATCCACTTGATGAAATAATCTCCGGTCCAGTTGAGGGACTCGACCAGAGAGCCGTGGCCGCCGAGGCAATTGGGGCCCATCATCATGAAATAATTAGGGTAGTCGGGAACCGCCACAGAAAGATAAGAGTCTGGATCTTCAGCCCATCTTGTAGCAAGATCGACCCCAGACTTGCCGACCACGGGGTACCGTGGCCGATGAGACACGTCGAAACCAGTGGCACAGACGACTATGGAAGACGATTAGCTGATAATCGAAGCGATACTTGAGAAGCACGATCAATATTGGTTCAAGCCACTCACCCACATCGCATTCGAAAAAGCTCCCATCAGCAGTATGGACGCCATGGTTGGCGATCTTGGTGATCGGACTGTTTGTAATGTCGCAGTTCGGCAGTGAAAAGGACTCCAGGTATCCTGGACCAGGGGTGATTCTTCGACAGCCCAGCTCCCACTTAGGAATCAGGATATCGCACAGTCTCTTGTCGTGCCTCAATTTCTCTGCCATTTGTTCCGAAGCCAGCCGCATCCCCTCCTCATTTTTCTCGCCCCTCAAGAAGATGCCAAAGGACTTATTCGTACGGGAGATTATGCCCTTCCTGTGCTGCAAATGGTATTCAGGGTCATTGAATCGTTCGCGTTCCTCGTCGGTGTACTTTGGATTTGGATGCGGGTCGTCCCTGCCAAGGTGCTTGGACGGTGGCGCTCGGTAGTAAACCCACGTCGGCCCGCGGACAAAATTCTGCACCACGGTGCCAGGCAGCCTAGCCATTTGTGGGACTATCTGGATGCCGGAAGAGCCATTTCCAATAACTGCGATCCTCTTGTTTGAGTAGTCATAATTGTGATCCCAGAGTGCAGAATGTGTGATATGACCCTGGAAGTCACGTAGGCCGGGGATATCAGGCCAGGACTCATGAACCAGGACGCCTCGGGCTGATATCATGACATGACAATACTCCTCACGTCTTGTGTTCTGATGTTCAACTGTGACTTTCCACTGGCCCGCGTCTTCTTGCCAACGAGCATCGACAACTCTCGTATTGAGCTCGAGGTCGCGGTCAAGTCCCCACTTCTTGACGGTGCTTTTAATATAATCCAGAATCTCTGCACCGCTTGCATAGAAACGGCTCCAATCCGGATTAGGATCAAATGGGAATGCCTGGTTGACCTCAGCGATTTGTCATAACAGAATATCATTCCTTGCCAGTCTCTGAACTCATATCACTCACGTATATGTGCGCTGGAACATCACATTGAACGCCAGGGTAATTGTTGACAAGCCAAGTACCCCCCACCTCGCTATGTGCCTCGAATATGGTGTGCTCCACGATATCATCCATCTCCGGAAATCTGTGCTGAAATTTGTGCGCCATGAGCAGACCAGAAAAGCCAGCGCCTATCGTGAAAACCTTGAGCTTTCGTGGCGCATAAGCGAACGACGGATTTAGCTTCCATGGATCTTGAAGATCCTCGCGGCTTGCTGGAGCTTGTGCCTGGAGCCTGGGCGGCGCAACGTTTCCACTGAGAAACTCTGGCAGCTCCGGAGCAGGCATGCGTGATGCAAGGCTAGTTGGTAATGGCCCATCACTGGAGCTGACCCCATTTGTAGATGAAGCGGGTGGGTCCACGGAGGCAGTCATGATGGAGCCTACTGCTGTCTTGTCTGGCTGTCTAGTGCTTGCGATGAGGACACACGAGAGCTGCTGTCGCACAAGCTGGGGAAGGATGGAGCAGAAATACCAAAGTTCAATATAGTTTTTAACGCTTGCTGGAAACTCGAGGGCTGTCCAAAAACGGCGCAGTGACTACTTGACCGGTATTCAGCGGTAGAACTTTGACAGAGGTCGGAGCTAGCTGTTGGATATGGTCTCCAAGGGAATAGGCTTAGATCACAAGCGCTTCTGCTCAAGCCAATGAACAAGCTCTCGGAAGTGGTTGCAGACCTGCGACTGCTAATATGAATTCGACAGACATATATTACTCAATTTGGCTTTGCCCGTCCATTACCCACTCGGCATAGAGCTCGCTTAACCGAAAGGGGTTTACCGACCAGACGACCGCTAAGGTGGGGGGATGCGGAATAGTCTAGTGGAGCGGGACAGCCTACCCAGGTACAGGAGATGTCCTAGATCTGGGGAATACACAAAAGCATCACAAAAGGGGCGCCTGTCTAGTCTGAGGACAGAGAATTCCATATCCTGTAAAAATTGTCGGTCTCTGATAGGAGATACTTCCATTCCAATATATTGACAGCCTATACGCAATATGCCTCTACCTCAATACTCTTACACTGGTCCCATTGACCATACCATCTCGCCTGATCTAAGCAAGATCCGTGGCAAATCCGTCATCATCACTGGAGGCGCCAACGGCATGGGCGAAGAATGCTTGCGCAAGTTCGTGACCCTTGGAGCATTCGTGACCTTTGGCGACGTGAACGATCGTGGTCGGGACATTGAAACGGAGCTAAATGCAAATGGCGAATGCTGTGCCTTCGTCAAGTGTGATATCCGCGACTGGGACCAACAGGTGGCCATGTTCAAGACCGCCAAGAGCCGCAGCCCAACGAAATCCGTGGACGTGGTCATAGCCAACGCAGGCATCAGCCGAAGCTCAGGTGACAGCCTATGGAATCTGGATGATCCAGACGACGACCCAGTGAAGCCCGACTTGAACATTGTGGACGTGAACCTGAAAGGTACACTCTATACGTGGAAGCTTGGTGTTCACTACTTTCGACAACAGCCAGAGACAGATGACCGTGATCGGTGTTTCATCATTACGGGAAGTATGGTCGCTTGGATAGATTCTCCTGGGAACTGGGAGTATACCACTACCAAGTATGGACTACGCGGGTTCATGCGGACGGTTAGACGATCTAGCTGGGAGCAAGGTATTCGTATCGCATATGTCGCGCCATGCTGGATCAAAAGTGCGATTCGGTCAGCTGAGTATGAGAAATGGTTAATCGATCATGGTATCGACTTTGGTGAGCCCGAGGATGTTGCCAATTGCATGTTAAGAATCGCTAGTGATAAGAGGACCAACGGTCAGTTGGGCAAGACTATATTTACATGGCCCCTGAGGATTCTAATGCTCAAACAGGTCGTTCCCTTATGATCGTTCCACGTTCCGTGGCCAAGCAAGGTTATATGGACATCGACAGGGAAGACTACAAAGACGCCCCCGAAGACGAATATTTGAGGAGGACTCAAGAGACTCAACTGGTCATCATAGAAGACAAATGGAGGGACGACTTTAAGGTCAGAACATATAAAGATTAAGTCACTTCCTTATGAGAAGCGTGAGAATTGCAAGACACTACAGCGCCTAGATATCGACTTCGTCTTCACACATGGAGGGTCTAGTCAAGTAGCTTCGTATTTGTACTTTGTGCCCGAAACGACGGCCTATCATGGTGATTTTTTTTTTACTCTTTCGCAGGAGCCTTTCAAAAGCCATTCTGCAGTTATGGACCTCATAATCCGAGACTCTCATAGAGGTGGCCCACATGCATAACGCGGGTGGCATATTTCAGATATTTGCTCCCGGTGGCTTCAGATTGGACCACGGATGCATAAATGACAGAGGCAAGGTTCTCTGATTATGTCCACAGTTTCGGAAGTCGCTTCATCATTGAACAGTGAGGAGTTCTGAAATCCGCGATGGTGTGGGATATTGTGGTCAAGTGCAAGCCGCTGCAAAAGAGGCGAGAGGACATATCTACCAAATACGCAGCCATGACTACATATCATCTTCCTATATTTACATATAAGTATGTGGACTCCATTACGGAAGCAGTTAAATGTGAACTCTTAATCTTAATAAAAAAAATATGTGGCAGAGCACTCGGGGTGCAGTAATTGAGAGGTACAGATCAGCAACTGCACTGGCCAGCTGGTCATCACTTGTCCTCCCCCCGGGGAAACCTACACCCTCAGTCAGGGGCTACAGTACGCACGACTGCCTAATCACTGTCCGGCAGGTGGGAAGGTACTGTGAGGCTCGCCAACTAGGTACCTCTTGGGACCTACGAGGCTGCCAGTGTGGCACAGCTGACATAGCCAATCAAGAAAGCGGCAGCGCGGACTGCATCACAGGTATCACAGAGCCCCACTACGTACAAGAAAAGTTAGTAATATCAGCGTAATGCAGCTGTTGGCTGTTGTGCCGTGTCCTTGCCTACAGACGCTTTAAATCAAGGATGGAATCACCTATGAACCTAGCGTGCGAACGATCACGGAAATCAACTTAATTGGTTCACATGAACAGAAAGATTACGACTGAGGCAATGTAACATATAAAAGGACTGAGGCAATTTAACGCATAAACCTGATGTATATTGGCGATCTTCAATGAATAAACCTCGTAGATCAGTCGTAGGTGGGTCTAGAAACATTCATACAGCTACCTGATTATCCTCAACCGAGGACCTTTATCAGATATGTGCCATGCATCCTCAGACGCTGAGTTTAACGGGTCTCGCCTCTCTTGTTGTTCTCATTTTGCACTTGTGTCGGTCTCAACCAAATGGCGCTGAATCGCCATCCACAGACGTGACGTCTAAGAGGCTGGATACGTTTGATCCATATTGTCTTTCAGGTAGAAGGCAACAACTGATCACTTGTACAATGCCCGCTTGTTCATGCTATCATTACTCGCTCGATGGTCAATTCTCACTGGGCACACTTTTGAAAATCAGGAAAAGTCTGATTATTGGACACTCCTGCCTCGCTTTGCGTCTGCCCCGCCAAAGCCTATAGCTCCATTAGGCCCAAAGTTCACGATATCAGGCTTCATATACCGCCGAAAATGGCCGGAACAGGAGACTACTCTGCTGGATACTTCGCAGAAGACAATGGATCGCGAGTCATTGCTGCTTGTACCATTATCCTTGTTCTCACGACTATTCAATGAAAGCCTGACGAGACGGTCTTGGTCGATGTAAACAACGTTTGTAATGCCTTGTCCTGGGTTCGATTCACCCAGGCCTGGGTCATATTGTCCAGGGGTAAGATAATCGCCGGCAAGAATGTGTGGTTCTCAAAAGCACTGCCGCTAAACAGCCTAAAATCTTAGATAATCGTGAAGAAAACACAATGCAGGGGAAAATGTCCCTATTGGCTCATCCTAGAAAGTTGCTACACTCCGAGGAGGTGATAACTCTCCATCTAGCACCGCCAATCTCACCTACGGGCACAGGGCCAATCTACTGGACACACTTTGTGGAGAATTACGGATTTGATACGATCAAGATGCTGTTCTATCTCAGCATCTTCGCGACCTTAGACAGGTCGTCGTTGGTAGGACCAAATGCTGTCTTACGGCTCCGGAGCTTAGTACGACAACAAGATGGATGACGGCATGCTAAATGAGGAGGGTGTTGCAGCCATTGAACTATTTGGAGACTTCCCCGAATCAAAATTCAATACTACCCAGTTTCGTCTGAGCTGGGATGAGAAGTGTGCTGCTACTGGGTTCCCCGCCTTGACTAAACACCACGATTCGCAAGGATTCTGGGACGGGCCCTCCAACGGCTATAGATCTGGCGAGGTATAGCAGGATGACCTAGACCACACTTGATCTACAGTCTGACCACTCTCTCTATATCCTCGATGCAGAGCTGACAGTTTTCTCTCTCTTCTAGGTTTTCGTCGTCGCGGTGTCTCGTCTCAGCCAAGATCTCTTCTTCTTTCTTATTTGTATCACCTATCGAAACGTGCGAATCTTTGAAGAAGAAGAAAGAGACCACAAAAGATGAGAAATCATATGGCGGCTGGGTGGTTCTACTCACCCAAACAGATTAGACAGTACCTTCTTAGCCGGCCTACGAGCCTCAAGCCTCCCCGTACCAAACTCCGCAACCCAATCCACATCCTCGCTGAGCTCGACCGCCACCAATGGCTGATGTTCGCCGCCGGGTTTCTTGGCTGGTGCTGGGATGCCTTCGACTTCTTTACTGTGTCTTTGACTGTTACCGAGATCGCGACGGAGTTTGGAGTCTCTAATGCCGATGTGTCATGGGGTATCACGGTTACTCTCATGCTCCGTTCAGTTGGTGCTTTGATCTTTGGAATCATTTCCGATCGGTATGGCCGCAAATGGCCGATGATTATATGTTTGGTTCTGTTTATCATCCTAGAGCTTGCTTCAGGCTTCGCCCAGAATCTTCAACAGTTCCTAGCCATACGATCCCTATATGGTATAGCTATGGGTGGGCTCTTCGGCCCTGCTGCTGCGACTGCGTTGGAGGACCTTCCTTATGATGCGCGCGGACTACTATCCGGTATTTTCGAGCAAGGCTACGCGACAGGATATCTGCTGGCAGCTATCTTCTATCGTGCTGTGAGTGACATGACCCGAGAAAGTTCTACTGCAATACAAATGCTTACAACCTCTTGACCGGGCAGCTTGTCCCTACGACGACTCACGGCTGGAGGTCACTCTTCTGGTTCGGAGCTGGCCCTCCCGTCCTCATAATTGCATTTCGACTATGTCTCCCGGAAACCAATACCTTCCTGATCATGAAGGCTGAAAGAGAGGCTGCTATTGCCGCCGGCGAGGAGGAGCACCACACAGCCGCACAGGGCCTGAGAGCTTGGGCTAAGGACGCTCGCGATGCCATCAAGCCCAACTGGTTCCTTTTCGTCTATATGGTGGTGCTCATGACCGGCTTCAACTCCACCAGCCACGGCTCTCAGGATCTCTTTCCAACATTCTTGAAAAACCGTAAGTAATCGACTTTTTGGCCCTTTTTGTAGAGTTCTTGCTTGCGTATACAGACCAAATGAACTCTCTATAGAGGTGGAGCTCGATGCAACAGACGTGACAGTCATCAGCGTCGTCGGCCAGATTGGCGCCCTCATCGGCGGCGGCACCCTGGGCTACATCAGCACCTTCTTTGGCCGGCGGCTGACTATGTGCACCGCCTGCGTCTTCGGCGGTGCCATCCTCCCATCATACGTCCTCCCTCACTCCATGAAACTGGTAGCCAGCGCCTTCTTCCTGCAGTTCTTCGTCGGTGGCGTCTGGGGCCCAATCCCGATCCACTTGAGTGAGCTTTCTCCCGAAGCGCTCCGCGCGACTGCCGTTGGCCTCACGTACCAGCTGGGTAATCTGGCCTCATCGGCGTCGGCTACGATCCAGGCCATAATCGGCGAGAGGTTCCCGTTGGATCCCAAAAATGGGGTCAAGAGGTATGACTACGGGCGGGTTATTGGCATCTTCATGGGGGCTGTGTGGGTCTATGACTTGCTGTTCCTGTTCCTTGGGCCCGAGATGAGCGAGGAGGAGAGGGCGGAGTTCGCTGCATCTGCGGATGAGTTTGAGAGGCTGAGGAAGTCAGGTGTTAGCCTGGCTGATATCGGCGCCGAGAGGGCTAAGGCTGCGATGTTGGAGAAACACACGTCTCAGGGCGATGTGTACAACAACGAGAAGCCGGTGGATATTGAGCACATCGAGAGTTAATGCAACGTGGTGTGAGTTTTAGCTTCCTTGATGCGCCCTGGACCATGTAGAGGGTATCGTTCCTTTATGGAGCACTAATTACAGTCTCGAGAGACTTCAGAAAGATAGTTTCAAATTTCCTAGCTAGGTCTTAGTTCTATAAATGAAACATGAACAGAGAAAGAACACTTTGATGCTTCTAGAGCAAGGTGCACATTATATGTCACTTTGTGTTATGATACTATATGAAAATCAACTCCTGCTTGCTCAAATAATAGTTTCACCATTCTCATCGAGTCCTGCGTGATTTGTGTTTCATCTTGTTGAGCCTGACCGTTATTAGAGAGAGCTGTTTGCGATTGAGAGTTGAAGCGATTTGTGGTAAACGTGACCTGTCTCAACTTTGGAAGACGCATCTGGGATTCATTACAGACGGCCTGAAAGACTTGAGTATAAAATTCAAGGGGAGTCCAACCATCTGGGAATTCGGGATAAAACTCAGCCAGATCGGAGTTGCCCCAGTAGTCGACTAGGTGCAGACGAGCGAGAGACGGTGGCAGAAGATGCGAGAGCTGCAGAGCAACGGCCGGATTCTCGGTCCCAAAGAGCCAGATAGACTCCGTCGTCAGATCCTTCAGCTTGGCCATTTGATTCAAAGTCGACAATGAAGACGGATAGCTTTCGTAATTGACCCAGTGGCCTTTCGCCGGGTACGTCTCCGGGGATGTCGTTAAAGAAAGTGTCTCTAGCGTCCCAGAGACATTGAGGAGAGCCTCCGATGCTTCTGGCGGCAAGGAGTGTTTAAGTGGAGGGCGGGCTGAGCCATCCGTGAACTCGGCAGAAAGCGAGACTAAATTTGGGAACAACGCTACTATAGCAGCCAAGTCATCCTGGGGCTGATGACCACGGAACAGTGAAATTTCCTCGATGTTACCCATGAGTGGCGGTCCGGTCTCCACTAGGCGCTGCAAGTCGTGTAAAATTTCTCTGAATAATGGTGGATGCTTTATTTCGACACGACGAAGCAGAGGTGAATTCAAAAAAAGACTGGCAAGGATTGACCCTGTGTTGATGCTGGCTGCCACATTGCTATGGCCTTCGATAATGAGGAGCTCGAGATGTTCAAGGAAGGGGTGACCATAGGGTCGAGCCCTGCTTAAGATCTCCCCAGAGCTTCCGAATTCGTACTGCTGAAGAAAAGGCAATACGGCATCGAGTTCAGGGCAATGGTGGAGGCCGGACGGAGGATCCATCACGGCTCCATTCAGCATGAACAGGCATCTGATTCGTGGGCACATTGCTAACACAGCGCCGAGGAGCCTCCAGTCTTTCATAGTGTCTAGCCCATCGATACCCACTGCGAAGTAATGAATTAGTGATGTTCTAGAGATCAAAAGCACGAGTCACGCAATACAAAGCCTCCATATATTTGAGCGATAAGCTTGTATATGCGGTTTCCACTTGAACGAAATCGGTGCACGGTTGAGAATGCCGCTGAGGGAAAAGCAAAAACAATGGAAGGAAGATCATGGTACAATGAGCTGGGAAAGAGGGTGACCTTGCGGATGAAGCCAGTTGGCAACAACCTCGGGAGCAGAGAAACATGTGCAATCCATATCATGGGCCTCGTACTTACTGAGTTCAGCTATGTCACAGTCAACGCGCCCACGTGGCCACTCATCTCCGATCGAATTCCAACAATCCGCGGCAATCGTAGCCTCGTCCTCCAGAGGATGTATGCTTGACCCAGCATTGGCATCGGCTTCCCACAAGACGCCAGCCCAAGCGAAAGACCGGACCATAGGGCGGCGATCGGCTTGTTTAACGAGCGTACGGAAGAAGTGAAGCAGTTCTCGTCGGTCTTTAACGAGTGAGTTACGATATAGGTGGGGAATTGCAAGCCCATAGAATGCCCTGGAAGATAGACAGACGTTTAAGAGACTGGTCCGGCATTTCAAGTGTCCGGGTCTGACTACCGGTCTCTCGGCGGTGGATTCGGAGGTGGTGAGCGATCCAACAGGACGTATTTCATCCAGAACACCCAAGATCACGTCCCGTGGGAGGTTCGAGAGGGAAATAGGCCCCCTGCCACCCCTTTGGCGCCATGGCGGCTGTGCTCCTGGGCTGTCGGCTCGGCTTTGGTCGTGGAGCTCTAGCACTAAGTTCGTGAGGGGCTCTGATGTCCTTTGCATGGTCTTATGAATTTTCTGAGACAACTACAAATTCAATGGTCCCCTGAATTCAACGGCTTTAGTCGTAGAAGTGGTGTCAGCGATAGACTAGATCTGATAACCCAGAGAATTAAAAGCCCAGATCGTGGTTAGATACAACGGGCGCCTGCTGCCTACGGTCACATGACCGCATCGAAAGCTTCCAGCAAAAAGTGACGTCCAAACCCTGGTTTACAGCCAATTCAAAAACCATATGCTAAATGTTTCGGTACAACGACTTACCTTTCCTTATCGACTTAGCTTTGTAAAAAAAGAACAGCTTGCCGTTGAGGACGCTTTCCGCCGCTGTCCAGCAGGTCAAACAATTCATTAGACTCATATAAATAAGCCATGCAACGCAGGTCGTACTCAATTGAAGTTATGTCTTAGTTTGCATTAAGAAAATCGTTCAATTACGAACAGAGGTTTTTGAAATCGCTATCCTCCATGTCTTATCTCCTGACAATAGGATATCTCAGGTTGCAAAACGGAAGTCGAGCCTGTGGAAGTTAACAAATATAAGGGAACTATGAGATTTACAGGGAGTAGCTCACCTTTTATTGCCCTCATCAGTTGTTGTCTTTCTGTAATTGTCTTGCTCGTCTGGGGTCATGATATTCCATCTCTTGGCCTTGCAATTGTTTCTCCAGCGGTAGTAGAAGTATGTACCGGGATATTGCACGAGCTGTGCATATTTAGAATAAGGTTTGGCACAAGTATTCACAAGAAGGAGCTCAACTTACACACATCCAGACACAGATCACCAGTAGACCCGTGTTCGCTTTGAAATAACGCGGCGAGTCGGAAGGTTGATAGACTAGGAAGTCAGCACTTACAGCCCACTGTTGGCATTAGATACTTACTGTTCGCCCCAATCATCCCACTGACTTGAACCCACATATTGTAAATCCTGCATATTTGTCAGAACGGTGATAGAGCATAGCATTAGATGTTGACATACGAGGCGGAGACTGTTCTATTTTGCACAGATCCCGCATTCCGGCTTGTCCAGGCAACTTGGATGGGATGAGTGCTTGCTTTTGTCAGCTCAAAATTGATTCATGGTTCAGGATGATGAATTTCTTACTAAGGGAATGACAGGAGCACGGTAGCAATTGCGAAATACACCCAGGAACCAATCGGATCCGGCAAAGCGATCAGAGCAGCAAAACAGGGCAACAACCAAGCATCCTCTGCCATCGAGACGAAGCTTCTGTTGTTCACCGCCTCACTGAACGCGGTAATGAGTAGCATCATTATGCAGGAGCCAACGACGTTCGGAATGGAAAGTAAGTTGGTCTGGATGACGCTGAAGCCCAGACCTCGGAAAGATATCGTCAAATACTGGCCGACAGGGTACTTAGGCAGTCCGAACAACAGACCCAAGGCGTACAACGGCCACATGTCGTAGTCTTTCGAGCATTCCCAAATTTGTCTGACTGAAAGACCTTGTCGATTATACATGCCCCCTTTCTGAGGGTCATCTCGGATGACTACGATAAGAGTCAGGGCTGGCTTTTCACATGCAAGTGTGGCCATATGACTTACCTGAATTGACAATAATCTTCTCTTCTTTCTCGTTGAAGTAGCCTTTGGAGTTCCACCAGCTCTTCGTCCTCGCAGGAGACTGAGGCATGAGGAAGAAGGAACCGACTCCTATCAAGACTGTAGTAAAGTTAGTCAGCCTTTGACCTTGATATCCAAGGTGCTAAAATTGCTCACAAGTGAAAGCGCCCCTGTCGATGGCATTAGTACTATTCGACCAGTCTATGTTGACAATGACTCACTCGATAAGGAACAGCCACCGCCAACCTTCATATCCCAGTATTCCGCGCATGGATAGAAGACCGACAGCTGCGAAACCGACACCGATGTCCACTAGAAGATTTGTTAAGAGGGGGCTCTTGGGTCCTTTTTCTGAGCAACATACCTAGTTGCGAAGACATCCAGAACCAGGCCAATCTTATGGGAAGCTAAGAGGAGTGAGTGAAGAAGATATTCGCAACACAGAATATAACTTACGCTTTTTCCAGTGTACCAGTAGCTTAAGTAAAGGATCGTATCGCTGTTCACGTGTTAATCAAGCCTATCGATGTGGTGGAAAGCGAAGACTTACGGGATGAAACCGCCTTGGAACGTCGCACTGGCTAAGTTAGTACATAATCAAACCACTCGGAGCGAACATGCACTGACATCAAATATCGGGTGGCAAGGAAAGAGGCCCGGCCTTGAAGAAAGAACTGGAGTGCGGAAATAATACTGAATATACATATCTGGATCGGAATCCACAGGTCCGGACCAATGCTGTACACGTCAGTTAAACTACTATTAACCTTCTGTTAATACTTTTACTGACCGTTTCGATATCAGCTGAGATGGTAGTTCGGCAACCAAGAAGCCGACTCGAGAAATAGTTTGACCAATGTTCTGATCGTATACTGTTGGTATGTGTCCGCGAGTTGTTTTTCTGAAGGAACGTACTCACATAGTCACTTTTAGTGAGGCCAAGATCTTCAAGCATGTTATCTGAGACAGCGTTGGAAATGTTGCCTCGGTCTATATTCAAAGCCGCAAACATGATGCAAACCCATACCTAGTTGTCATTAGTCAACTCGATCTGTTCAGCCCGGGACATTTACTTGCCATAATCTTCCAATCAACCTTGCGTCGCACCGCGCTCTCCTCCCTCCATGACCAGCGAAATGTAGGGTCAAAAGCAGTGCGGTTTTCCCATTGCGGATGGATGTACAATTCTTTGTACTCTTCAACGTTTTCAGAGTCCCAGATACTCGGTTGTGTGGCAACCTAAAGCAAGTCAGCGGTCAGTGTTGCGTCACATCAGACATATGCGTACTGCATCGACGTCCTGCGTTTCCTTATCTCGGCCTTTTCGAATCCTGAGAAACCGCAAAATAGCATCACCAAGTGCTGCTTCCATGCGCTGGTTTTCTTGAGCCATCAAGGTTTGCGCGGCCGCTACATCCGATTCGGGGGGAACCTCGACCTCGTGAGTTGTCTTGGAACCCAGACTGTCGTAGTCGTATTGGGCGTTGGGCGCCGTAGGCGCAGGATTCACATCTGCTTGCTGAGCCGACATCTTGTCTGCACACTCGAGATCACGGTGCCACTTGAGTTCTGTCTTCTAAGAAGTGCACAAAGTTTGCGTTTGGCACTCACAGCATCCAAAGTCGGTCAGATTGAGTATGGGGCTGAGCTAGTTATGTATGGGTGAATGGGCATGTCAAAGTCTTCCGTAGGGAGTCTAAAGATACGTGCTGCCGGCAAGGACAGACGCTGAGTTTTCGTGGAGGCACTGCTAGTATTGCCCAGAAAGGGTGGAGCGCAACGAGCTCTACTTCAAGACATGCTGATGCCATCGCCCAGACTTCGTTTTGAGGGTGAGAATCGTAATTCATGACCTTCTGCCCCACGGCTGGGGACTTTTCTGGTAGTTCCGAGCGACAATTACTCCACATGCGGCTTCAGGGTGTATGGCGACATCACGCTGGCTTGCAATAATCTAAGGAGAGTAGTCCGAGGAGATACGGAATGTTACGAAGTGTAATGCCAAGTGTAGCACGTCAGCTCACGCCACAATTTCATGATCGCCCTGTTAGGCACTGAGCTATTATTGCGGACTGATGTGCCAACTTGAATCTTATGGCAAGTTTATCTTGTATTTCTTTCCAAGATACAACTTCTATCTAGAACGCACTTCCCTTAGTACTTTCATTCATTCATTTGAACGTGCTCGCAAAGTGGCTCTAAATATTGGTAGCTCATGACCTTGACCCCCGTCACTTATCAAGCGCTGCCGAATGTTTTGTATGGAGCATCAAGTGTTTGGTCTTGGAGTTCTCCATGCCTAGGTGATCCTCAAGGCCCTTTTTCGCGCCACAAATTTGAAAAGAAAGCTGGCGCATAATACATGCGGTGATCACCTGTGAACTAGTTTATTCTTTCTCTTTCAGAAGCTCTGCAACAGACTCCGCTAGCTTGAGGGTTTTTTCTTCCCTCTTCCCCCCCTCGCCCCCGAAGTCTCTCAGTACAAATACGAAATACGAGGAATGGTGTCAATAGTCATCTTTTGGAGAGCCGCGAACCTTTGCAGCTCCAGTAAGCCATCCTCGATCAATCGGACTACATTGTCCAACAAATTGGATGCCCACATGCGTCAAGTAGCAGAGACAGCACTCTCGAAATTGCCACTGGGAACAGACTGATGCCAACCTCAACAACTTCGACTGGGTGGAGAGCTTGCGCGCGTCCAGGGCTGATATTGCTGAGACCGCAAAAGCGTAATTTTGCCTTCTTCAGCTAGAGCCTTTCCCATATTTGCATTTTCGTCGATGGAATCTATAGGGTCAACACGGGAGGGTTCAGATACGTCCCTATTGACGACTTGCAGCCATTAGGAAATCGGCGAATTCATTGAACTCAGCCTTGCTCAATCAAGACGCCGTAAGGCCATTATATGTTCCCTTGATGCTCAGACCAATACGTCACGGTCCTCGGGTGAGTTTGTCGAAGATTTCACTCACGCCAATTCAGAACTTGGTCCAGTTCACCAACGCTGCCTTCATAGCTTCAATAGCCTCGAAGTCTTGCAAACGCTGTCATGAGGTCACAAGAAACACATTAGCGGGCTTGAAACATGACCCCAAGACCAGTTTTGATTATTCAATTTGCCCATCATGATACAACCCACGGAGAGCATTTTGTGTATTGCCACAGATCTTGAGCTCTCAGGCTTGGTATCCGCATATGCAGTCGCAGGTAGCTGCGATCAGTAGCCTGTATGTCAGCCGGTAACTTGGTTTGTGCTTACACTAGAAAGTGGAAATGATTGTGCTCGTGTCTTCGAGCTACAGAGGCAGCCGTGCAGAGAATGAATATTTCAGCACGTGGTGGTAGGGTCAAGACGGCATTGGACCTTGTGATACTATAACAAAGCAGATAGATAGGTGGGAAACTGGTCCGTCCTTATTTGAGACATCTTCTCCTTGCTGGCCTATTCGGATGGTTCACGGTCAGCAAATCGATACTGGGACATAGGCGTGGGTGGCTAACTTGATGCTATAATACAACTGGCAATGCCGTTTCAGTTCGCCTCCTCGTCAAACACTTTCTTCCCTGCAAACCATGTCTGTGTTATCCGCGCGCTCAGCATCTGTTTCTTGTCCCACTGCATGTCAAGCACGGCCAGATCCGCCTTCATTCCTTTCTCCAGCTTCCCCGTCACATCTTCCATGAAACAACTCCGTGCTGAGCCCTCTGTACCGGCGACAACACTCTCACACAGCCCAAGCGCGAATTCGCCATTGACTACTGTCTCCAGCTCTGGCTCCCTTGCCGATCGACGATTCGTAGCGACGTAGCAATTTGCGGGCAGACTGTGAGGTGCAGTAGGAGCATCACTTCCCAAAGCTAGCATCGCGCCGCCGTCTGCGAACTCTCGGTATGCAAACGCCCTCCCGCATCGATGCTCTCCGATGAGCCTAGGCCAAGCCCTCAGGATAGCAGGGTCAGAGTGCACCGGTTGCACCGACGCCGTGATTCCCAACTTACCCAGCCGGGCGGCGTCGTCTGGTGAGGTCAATTCCAGGTGCTCGATGCGTGGCCTGCGCTCGGGCGCGGCGCAGGCCTCGATCGTGTCAACGGCATTTCTGACTGTCAGGTCGCCAATCGCATGCAACGCAACCTGCAGACCAGCCTGATCTGCCTTTCGGACAACTGGGAGAAGCATTGGCTTCGTCCAGACCGGGTCAGTCATGCTTCCGGTGTGCGTGTAAGGCTCGCTGAGCGCCGCGGTACATGCATCCACAATTCCATCACAGACGAGTTTAATACCAACCACCTTCAGGTCAGGAGACGTGGTGGCGTTGTACTTATGCGCCATTTCGATCACATAGTCCACCTGCTTGAGACAGTCCTCCTCATCCGCCGGGCGGATCAGCCAGTACGCCGCAATGCGCATTGGAAGATCCGGCCGGCGGGCCTTGAGGGCAAGCAGCGACTCCCAGCTGTTCTGGTCCATGGCCATATCGATCAGCCCAACATACCCGGCCGCGTTGTACACCTCGATGGCCGTTTCCATCGCCGCGGCACGCTCTTCGACAGTCGAGATGCGTGAGATGAAAGGCCAGATGATGGTAAAAACCACCGCCTCCTCAAAGAACCCAGTAGGTTTTCCGTCTGCATCGCGATGGATTGTGCCGCCCGGTGGATCTGGCATGGTACCTATACCCAGACCTTTGTCCAGTTCATCGATGGCCGCCTGGTTGCACCAGCACCCATGCAGATCCTTGGTATCGACGAAAATAGGCCTGGGGTCAAGGTCATCCAACAGGCTATGATCGACGCCATCAGGTGTCTGTGTGTGCATCCATGATTTGCACATTATTCTCGGGACGTCTTGGTGAGACTCTGCATAGGCCTTGATCGTCTCCCTTATGTCGTCCAAGTTCTTGCAGGGGCCCAAGTCGACCTTCTGCAGGGACATTCCCAGCAGCAAAAGGTGCAGGTGACCATCGAAGAAGCCCGGAAGAACGGTCTTGCCTTGCAGGTCGTGCACCTTTGCCCCGTTAGCGCGGGCTGCGGTAATGATCTCTTCTTCATGTTGTCCGCTCGAGGTGCCGATGTGACGAATTATACCGTCTGCGCCGATGAGGAGGCTGGATGCGAAGGTTGCCTGTTGATCTTTGCCTGCACCTCCACTGGATGAAGCTTGGAAGATTTTGCCGTTGGTGAGGAGGGTTTCAGACCCCGGCTCGATGATCATCCTTGCTGATTGTTGATTCCCACGCTCCTCAAGGTATCGTGAGGCCCTTTAATTGAAGTGGTGGCTATCGTTGTCGTTGTTGACAGGGAGCAATGCAGGCAGGCGGAAGTTGTTGCACAGGATATATGCGACATTTCTTGGGCGGCTCCCATCCGAGGTCGTCAACCCATGTCGTCGTAACCCTCCGTGGCTCGGGGGGGCAGCTTCTCCTCCCCCGTGCGATAGCGGAGTGCCGAGCCGCTGGAAGACCCGGAGAAAGGTGGAGAATAATGGCTATCTGCTCAAGGTAGGCTATCTCCGACTCGGATATCGGCAGAATGGCCGCGGTCGTTTTGGGTTTGGCGGCGTCTTTTGGTTGAGAACCAACTGAGCTGCACGCAAAGTTGCGATGAAAGTCTTGATACAGAACGATCTACAACACGTATCCTCCTCCCACTTTTCAATATTTTGGTATAGTCTGCCTTCAGGAGATGAGAGGGTTGTTGTCTAAGTTTCCGAATCATCCTTGATACCATGGGTCGCATTAGTTGCAAAACTCGACAAGCTTCGCGGGAGCGCCTGATCTCCACCCCCGTCACCTTGGGATGAAGTACCTGCTGGGGCTAGCAGAGCCGCACCATGATCGGATCCATCCAGAGGGAGGGCGCAGCTTGTTGTCTCATCTCATTTAAGCTTGGATGGCACTGGTCTGACGTCTGGGCAACTTGAGACAGCAAGGCCTCATCAGGTTGCTCCTGTTTCAAGATCCTCCGGGGATCTCCCGAGAACGATTGGCTGGATAGGATCTTCGTCCAGTCTTCGTTATTAAGATCGTTGTTCTTGTCACCTACGACTGGAAATATCTGGTTAAGCATCAACCAAATCAGTCCGTCGTCATTCTTTCTCGTCTTTGTGGTCAATTTTACCTACGTACCCACCAACAATCTCTCGTTGACTGCTTCGCTCTTCAAATCTTTATCATCACTTCGACCAACACAATCATTTCCCGCGAAAATGTTTCCCAGAACATTTGTCCAATTTGTCCTCCTTGCGATTGCACCTCTGGCCCTCTCCAGCCCAATCGAGCTCGAGGGACGGGACACAGCCGCTACAAACATCAAATGCACTGATAAGGCAGCGTGAGTATACCCTCGATCCTTCCACAACTTCACTAAATACCCGAGGCTAACAAGTTCCAAGGAATATCGATGAGCATAACAAGAACGTAGCCCTTCTTCAGATCTGCGGTGGCATTGCTGGCTCAATCCAAAAATGCGGCGGCAGCCCGACCAGCACTACAGGGCAGTCTGGTGACGCTAAATTCACGCTCACACCTACCGATAGCGGTGCCACAATCAACATTTCCAAGGGCAGATGGGAACAGTGTATCAAGTCGGCCGAGGCGACGTGTACGAATGGATCGGCCTACACAGCGACTTGCCCTGGCGGTGCGTCGACGGGAGATATCAACTTCGAGTTGACCAAACAATAACGAATTTTCGCATTCTTCAATAGTAACTAATTGAAACGTTGATCTATGTTCACCGCACTTGTATAACGTGTTTAGACCTCGCTTAGTTGACTCGAATGGAGACTGCACACTAGCTATCCCCAGCGGAGAATCAAAGTCGTCCCATCCCTCAGGGTCATCCAATTCGGTCAACTGGTCTCCTTCCTGGTCACTACTGACCCAGGTCATTAGACTAATTGTCGTAACAAATCGACCCCGAGAACATAAGTCCATGAAATGACGTGACCGCTATTGCTCACGTTGCGTTATTCCACAAAGGGCTCTTCTACATAAGCAACCCACACTCGATCAGCTTCGACATATGATCGAGTGTATAACATTCCCGTCTCATTCAAGCGCATAGCTGTCATTCGCAAGTCATTCTCATCGCTCGCACCTGCCATAATACAAGCACTGTCGTTGTCGCCATAGCAAGCTTTTGCATTGAACATTGTCGCATTTCCCCAGTCCGGGAAGATATGACGTGTACTGTTGAGATACGTGCCGGCTTCGATGATCCTGGGGTTGAAAAATTTCCGAGTGTTAGTTTCCTACTGGTCATTTGATCACGCAGAAGAAAAAGGTCATCTCACCACTCTGCTGACGTTCCTGGCGACGGCCACGTCGGTCCCCGCCACGTCGTTGGGGCCTCCTGTCCGAATGAATAGGCCTGGCTTGTGTTGAGGTTCGTCAAGCTTGTGTTGCCATAGTAACCTCCGTCCGACGTCTCAACGACTACATGCACGTGGTCACCTTCAGAGATCGCCAACTGGGACGATGTCAAGCTGATTGGATCATTCGGTACCCTGTCACGATCAGTACGGTCCAAGCACATGTGAGCCTCAGAAGTGTTCCTTCTCACCATTCATAGAATCCCGTGTAGGCGGACGTCCCGTTCTCCCAAATCGACATGAAGACGCCGGCTTGCCACAGGCCACGCACAGTACCTGTCCCTGTCCCCTGTGCTTCGTCCCCGGACAGTACGAATCCGTCCAGCCCAATCCAAAAAGCAGCCGTATATTGATCAACACGCTCGCTGGGATGGCTTGGGATAGCAAGCCGCGGCATTACGAGGGTTGCCTCGACTCTGTTGAACCCAGCCCATGTTGAGTTTGAAGACGAGGTATTGGTAGAGCTTGGCGTGGTGCCACCTGCAGCCAGGCGCACTGGGCCCGCCCACGTCTCATCATAGAAAATGGTGTCTACAGCACCTGCTGCGTGCGAGGCGTAGAGGCTGCTTGAAATCAGCCACCATGTAGCCACTCCGTTCGTCTTCATGATCAAAACAAGATGGTTTAAACGAGCGGTCTGAGAGAGAACGAAAAGAGATTCTGGCAGACTGGATAACGGGTACCCGAAATACGTGCTAGAGCGGTTTGAATACGAGAACCGCCCCCCTTTCGATACAACCTTATCCACCGTATTATATAAGCTAAGCTCGGAGCACATCTTCCAGAACGTTTGTCTCATTAAATGCCTTGAATCAAGATTTATAATGTCATAACCATGGATAATCGGTACAAGTGTTCTACCCTACACATTATCTATTTGTTTACCTAGCTCTTTGTACCCCCTCGTAAATTCATGGTCTTCTCGGACATATGTCCACCAAATCATCATGCCACATAGGGACGCGATAAACACTGCGAGGATACTGAACACTATCAAGTTATTTAGTGTCGTCCTGAAGCTGTCCCATTTGGGCACCCTCTTGAATGCCGACGCATCCAGCACCTCGCCGTCAACGCCCAAGGCGACAACACGAACCAATGAGTCTGCCGCATTTGTCGGAAGATCGATTGTCGTCTCAAATCCATCCTTGAACGCTTGCGCAATAACATGCACTGTTTGTGAGTTCTCGTTCTTCATTTCCACCTGCCACTTGACAACCTCGGTCGCCCCATTCCAACTAACATAAGCTTGGCCGCTGTTCAATGCCACACTCGGCGGATATAGTGGTCTTCCCGTCCACTCGCCGCGGAAGACGCGGTAGGAGCTCACTGGTGAGAACTCGAAGAAAGCCTCCGCACCGAACCGGGCGTCACAGAGCACCTCGCCGTCGCCAGCAAATTCTGTGAACGCCCCGGAACTTCCCCATCCAACCATGTAGTTGCCGTTATCTAGGTGCTGGATGTTTCCCTGAGACTCTGGTCTGATATGGTGAGGATGGTTGTACGCCTTTCGGAGCTGAACGGTTCGGTTCGGGACGTCGATATCGACGACTCGGCCACCACTTTCTCCGGCTGGGTCACCAATTCGGTGATAGTGGTTGTCAAAGAACGAGAGACTTTTCCCTTCTTCAACCCAGCGCGCAAAGTGCTGCCATGAGAATTCTAATGCGGCGCCGTCCGAGAGATCCTTGAAGTCGTTCACCTCTCCTGCCCCTAAGGTCCAAAGAACATCACCATTCCTCCCATCGATGTAGCTGATGCCCCACATGTTGCGGCCTGAAATGAGATAGTTGCCTTTGGAATCCTTCTCCACGCTGTTAAGATGGTAGTAATCGAACGCAGAGTCCTCTTTGTCGCCGCACCCCGCGAACCTGGCTTTGGGGTCGATCAAGCAATTGTCTTGGGGCTCCATGGTCGTGTTGGGTAGGAAGTGGTCAATAGATGACCACTCGAAGAGAAGCTCCCCAGTTTCAATATCGAGTTCTTGGAAATAACCGTTCTCGAGCCATCCGTGTTCCGGGCCTCCGACGCTGCGCAGATCATAAGGGATGGGAATTGTCGTAACAATCACGGCCGTGTTATCGTTGGTGATCTGGAACTCGTGCATATCGGCATGGGGAAACCCCTTGGGCCTTATCCGATACCTGATAGTGTATGACTGATCCATCATGTACCAGTAACCCTGAGACCTGTTTCCGTTCGGCCCGTCCATCTGAAAAGTGAGGAATCTCTCTCCGCGGTACATCTGTGGCCTCACATCATTCTGGTCCTCATCGGAGCCTGTTTGTCGCCAAACCAGATCGCCCTTGTTGTCAAGTATAACAGCACCCGGCTCGTCGACCTCATGGCCCCTCCAGCCGAGGAAGACGTAATCCTGGCTGCACCTCGCATCCCAACGGGGATACTCAAGCGAGGGCGTGAGTGCTGCGAAAGACTCATACTGAGTTGATGGCGCGAGACCGTACAATCCAAGCCCATACCATGACATATCATGGTGGATGTGGATGCGATCCAGGACATTTGACCACAGTGACGAGAGGCCAATTCCGAGGACGACCACCGAGGCGAGGATGAAAACAGCCCGCGCAGCAGTTGACGTATATAGTTGTCGGAGTTTATCTCGGAGGACCGATCGCACCCTCGGCGAGGGTTTCCACGCCTCAGCCAGCATGGCGATCGATGTCTGAGGCCGGGCCATCCGCGTCGCCGCTGCAAGACGAGAGTCTGCGATATGTGAGGTTTTGAGGTTTTCAGATATTGGGCCAACAAAAAAAAATAAGAAGAGCAGAGACGGTCATTATCCGAATTCCTATTCCCATCCACCCATCCCTGTCCGAGGTCCGCAAATAGACCCACCGCGTCGTATGCCAATGTGGGCACGCGGGCGCCCGATAAAGCAGAAAGATCAAAGTACTGGGTAGCTTAGCAGATTGACGCGCACTCCCTGCAGTGCTTTTGTTAGCGTCCTGTCATCATCGCCAAGTCGGTTCCATGGATCCCCACACACCCACACGGATAGGAGTGTGTGGCATGTCCACAACCTTGAAAAAGGGGTTCCCGATTACTCGGTCAAGCAATAGACTACTGGGCGTTGTCTTGGTGGACTGGGGGAATGTTCCAATGTTCCCGACAATCAATGCCAGGCCAGGTAGGCTGTGCATTACTCAGAAATGATCGTCTCGATCGTCCAAAATGCACGAGAACTGAAGCACGTGCTCGTGACTCAGGAGCTGCGATTGAACGCTTCGGCTTGACCGTTCGGCGAGTTCCACATCAGAGCTCCCATCTTGCCCGAGTCGACGTCAATGCATTTCCCATGAACACTGCCGCTCCACGTCTCACTTGCGAGAAACAAAATGCTCCTTGCAACAGCCTCTGTTGGGACGGGCCGGGCCAAGGCCGTCGTAGCCTGGCATTCAGTCCACCACTCATTGGTGCCAGGCCCCTTTGTCTCGCCCCGGAAGCGATCGGTGTCAACCGGCCCAGGCGCGACGGCATTAACTCTTGCTCGTGAGTGTATGCGCGGCGCATCGGCGCGGAGGGACTGGAGGAGTCCATACTGCACAGCAGACTTGGCTGCAGCATACGCCGCGCAGGTGCGCACGCCAAAGTGGCCTGCCTCGCTGCCAACCAGAATCAAGCTTGGATTTCTGAGCTCCACCCCCGATCGCTGCGTCTGGTGATCCCGGACCCCCCGAAGCCACAGTTGGGCTGTCAACATGGTCCCACCGACGTTGATGTCGAGCACGCGTGACCAGTCCGCGGGGCTGGCGTCCACGATAGAATCCGTTTGCGGAAGGACAGACAGGTCGAGAGATGCAAGGGCCACGCAGACTTCAACTGTTCCAAAGAGTGTCTTCGCCTTGTCCCAGGCTGTGGTCAAGGACGCGGCATTGGAAATGTCGGCAGAAATCTTAACGTAGTGCCCGTCTTTTTGTCCAATGTTGTAGGGCGATGGTGTGGCAGACTCATCTGGGCCATGGCTAATGTCGATGCTGGAGACATTGGCACCGGCAGAGAGAAAGGCGTGCACAACTGCTGAACCGATAATACCAGCCCCTCCTGTTACGAGCACGTGTGTGCCCTCGAGACCAAGCCCGAGACTCAACGGCGATGATGCGGGCATGGCTGTGTTCGATTTGCAGGAAGCATTCGCTACCAAGATAGACCAAGAGAGCATTTATCATGAGATGCAAAAACGACGATGTTCAGGGTATTCGAGTAGGCATTAGCTGGAATCATCTGCGCATGTAGAGAGCGGGGTTCAGGAATATAGAAACGCCGTCCCGCATAACCAGCAGCATGCAATCATCAATGGGCATGCACCATCAACTTGGATCAAAACGATTGATCTTCCGGTGGTCGCCAGTTGGGTTAATAAACCTCGATACAAGGAAGTCATAAGCAGTAGCACTTGAGCAGTGTTTTTCCAGCAATCTCTGCCAAGTCTCGGACTTCGAGGTTTCTATCTAATTATTCTTTCAAGAGACCGTTGAACATACTGGCTCTTTGACGGGAAAAAAATGGCAAAAAAATATGTTTTGGAATTCATTGAGTCAGGCTTCAGTGTGCATCGACTTGATTCTTTTCATTTATCGCATACTCGTTCGACTGGCTGCACAGGGCCAAACGTGTGACTGCAGTCGTTGTGTTGGCACTGTTGGACCAAGCACAACCCCTTCAAAGTCTTATTGCTAGGGCCTTTTTTCAGGGGGCGGGGGCGGAGGCCATTGGTGGCGTACACAAAGAAAGCATGTATAATTGCATGCTGCCGGATAAGCTACCCTTACGGTCGAGGCCACACGACCTGAAGTTCTGGCACTCAACTCCAGTGTCGACCTGATTAACGAGGACTTAGTTAAATCAATAATTGGGACCAAGATAGGTTTAGGAAAGCTTGAGAAGCTGAGGCATCGAGGCAGCTCTGTGCGCGAACAGCATAGACACATAGATTACAAGTAATGACAAGTCAATCCCTAAGCTCAAGTAGCTAAATGCAAGCCGCAATTTAAAGAGCAGCAACGACATACGATGAGGTACGCACGTGGCTTCAAGACTGGATGGGACCATCTTGCGGTACGACCCGGTTGAGGTGCACTGACTTGATCGTTCGCATGTTAACCACTGTCCCGACGGCGCTAAGGGCAGTCAACTCGACGGCGTTAGTCCTCCAGTCTACCTATCGATAATGGATACTAGGCAGACCATAATCAATGGCTACATCTGGATCATTATATTCTGGTAATTCCCCTACGCCTCCGGAGGTCCTACTTTGATGTTGATGGTCCGTCGAGTTGTACTATGGCATCTGGAAATTATCAACATAATCTTTCGATCATCCGCATAAATGAAGACATACTTGACAGCCTTGGGCCTAACGGCGCTCAGCAGCCTCCAAGCGGTACCCAAGGTTGAGGGCTCGCGTTTTGCTCGAGTGCCCGTTTCATCTACGGCAAGCATCAACAACCCCATGGACGACGACACCACGGCTCTTGCTCTCCGCAGTCCCGCCGAAGCTGGACTTGAGAGGAGTCTTGCGGTGCCTCATGACGTCCCATCCCACCCCCACTGCACGTATAGGGGTGCAGACAGCTTGATGTACATGGTGTTTTCCAAGGACTTTGGTCGGAATGATGAAACATCGCAGGATGGCTGCGGTAATCACATGCTCATCCACTTGCGTGAAGGTACGTTGGTCTTCGCTGCAACAAAACACACGCTTCTCATTCGTATCAGCCATATCGCTCCATCCCTGCCAAAGCATATATGCACATAACTTTGACTAATACGAGTGAGCAGAATGCAGTGACTGGATTGTGAGCTGGGAGTGCAGCGCTACGCTTCAGGGCGAGCACTCGGCTTTCATGGAATTCAAAGTTCCTATCCAGTTCTCCTCCGTCGGTCCAGAATGTGTAGAAAGGGCATTCCGCAGGGCCTCGGGGCCACGAAGGCAACAGACGGTCCATTGCTGCAAACGAGGAGATCTCAAATGCCGAAAACGTAATTGTGAGGCATATAGAGAGGAAAACCCTGATTTGGTCTGCTAATATGCCTTCATGTGCCACTGGAAAAACGCGTATGCATCATTCTAGATGTACACGTATGTGTCAAGGATTGATTCTTCGGGTGGTCGGGAGACGTCGCCAGCCAGCAAGAGATGCACAAAAACGTGGAAATTGGTCGAGTCCACACCACCTGCTATAATTGAAAATTTCCTTCGCCCCATTTGTCCTCATTGAGGCTCAAATCAGTCACAATTCAGAGTATTAGCCGTGCTAGGAATTCGAAGCCTACAAGATTCATGTTCAAAACATACACACCGCATATCCTTCATTGAATCTCAACAGCCTGGCAGACCAAACATGGCCAAGTGAGAGGACGAATTACTGCACATCGTAAAATGCTGAAGAAAGGGTTGAGAACACTCAATACAGTTCAAATGGTGCGTAAAGAATGCCTCGGTATGGGCGCTAATTACTTCTCACCTTTCCATGGTGAGTGGGATTCGACTCCCGGCTCGGAAGAGCCACAAAAGGCACCTCAATGGCTTTCCATCTCTCCAGCTCAGTGGCTACCGCCGGCAGCTGTTGGCGCTCTATTTCAAGTCCTCCTGCGATATCATCAACATGCTGCCATTTACCTTTCAGCGTGATACAGCTGAGATCCGAGTCCTCTCCCCAGACCGGCCGGACGCGACCATCTGACCTGGTCTTCAATTCCCCTGCTGCGCCGCAGGTGATGCACCTAATCCGGTTATTGTCCCCTTGGAATTCAAACTTCAGCAAGTGGCAATATGAGCAACTGCCATCCTCCTCAGGCCCAAGGTACACAGCCTCATCAAATGGCCGTCCGATCTGGCTCGCCACATTTGTCCCTATTTTAGCTGCACGCACAACGGCCTCTGGGTCCGTTAGAACAGCACCAGCGTGAGCAAAACCGGGGAACACAGACATGTCGACCACCTTGCAGTGAAGCGGGTACGTAAACTGATGTAGAGATGGCATCGCGAGGGTCCACTGCTCAGGGAACTGGGCTCTCGAGCCTGCCACGGCTATGAAGCCGGCGACACGTGGCTTGATGGCGCGGTGGTCAACAACAACGTCTTTGACAGCAGGATCACCAGCTTTCTGTCTCTGGTATATACGGTGTTGTCCACAGGTATCTGCGAAGGGGCCGAGAATCGCGTCCTGAAGAGCCTTGAGTGAGCCGGCCGGCTGGTGGGAATAGATAGGAGTGGCAATAATCAAGGCATCGGCGTCCATAATAGCCTCAAAAGCAGCAGCACGATCGTCAACGTCAGTAGTCGAACCTGCTGGACCGCTACCACCGTCTTTATCATACTCGTAGCTGCGATTTGGAATGATATCTGGTTCATCTCTGAGCGGTTTGGGGTTTCTGGGCAGTGCCACAGAAGGAACGTGAATCCACGAAGTCTTTATGGATGGATCATGTGCAACAGCTGCTTGCAGTGCTGCCTTGAGTAGTATCTCGGAGTTTCCGTGTATTGATCCATTGCAGAGTCCTAGGATATGCATTTCAACACCACGATAAAAGATCAAAATCTATGACTGAGGTTTCATATGATGTGAACTACTTCCGTGTAAAGAGCCGATGCATGCATATCCCGAGGAGGAGTGTGGGCTGCAAATGCTCAAGATACTGTGAAAGGAAAGCATGGAAGAGCAACTCAGACCAACAGATTGACATCAATTTATAGTTCTGAGACCCGGTCCTCATGTATGTTCTTCGCCCACATGAAAGCCGCCGGATGTAATCCGAGCCGGGTCGGCCCCACTGTCCCGAACACTGCCCACCGGATGCTTCCTCTCGTGAAGCACTGTATTGATAGATTAAACCGGTTGTGGCTTTTCATCTGCAAACGCTGGGGCGTTGACGTGATAGACGGCCGTTGTGGCTCATGAAAAAGTACTTGATGCTCTGCAAACCAGTCTCCAATGTTACATTAGATAGTAACAGCTCCGGGACACACAGCGGAGCACTCGCACAGCATCTGGTGCAGGCAAAACGAAACTCCAAATACAAGCATGATTAGCACTTGCCTCTGCGAAATCAATTGACGTGTATAAATCGGATTCCGAGCATAGAGCTTAGTGATTCGTCAAGCATGTTTGCGCGAAAATGGAGTGTTACCGTCCCATCAACATAAAAGAGTACATGGTGTAACATACAGATAAGACACTTATGTTACACTGTCTTCAAACCGAGGGGAAGAAAAGGAGTGAAAGATTCCGAGAAAAAAGAAAGGAAAAAAAAAGGAGGCACACAGAGCAGCTGTAAGGTGAATCATGTGGGCGAGAAGCAATACAAGCAACGGAAGTCGCGTTGTGAAGGAAGTTGACCTACAGAACACTTCGTCGGGAGTACATATTAGTAGGATGAAGTGGCGCTGAGCTTTTCCTGCCTTGTCTCACAATGACTGGCCATGAAGAGATGCGAGATGAAACAACTGATGCAGCAAAAGTCAAAGGATGCCATCATACCTCGCCTCTCTTGCTCCCGTCACAAGAAGACTTGGCCCTGTCGACATATGCAGGGGCTCCGAGTCTATATTCACAACGCATGACCCGTGAAATGTCTGTGTAGTTCACTGTTTGCAATATTGTCAGAGTACTTATCTACGTGTTGGGTTCCATTATATGTTACATCGACTTGACGTTCAATCTCTCTCCGAAGGCCGAGAACCTAGGTGGGTCATTACAAAGCATTCAAAACATGTTTTATCGCAACATCTCCGCCAACACTGCGGAGATGCTGATGTTTCAAATGCATGTATAGATTGTAAAATAGCAAACTCTTGTTGTACACCTTGAGGTCTGGGCCGAAACGGTGTTGAATGGTTTATGTGTGTGTGAATCAATGGGTTATTTACTTAGAAAATGATAATCCACCGCGCTACGTAGGCCCAGGTATTGAAAAAGGTAAAAGGGAAAACCCAAAAACTTTGCTTGCTTCTCAACCTAATTGACCGCATAGAACTGCCGCGGCCAAATATTCATGGCAGTCTTTAGGCCATTCCCGACCGGGAGGCCGGCATGCACCGTCTTCTCATGACCAGTGCCATCACTGCGGAGGTTGATCCAGAACAGCGCGTTACCCATGATGGGTCTGAAAGCCAAGCCACCGCTCTCATGATGCCTCCAGATCGGGTCGCTCTGGCTCCAAGCTCTTGGCCCGTCGGCTCGGGCGCCGACTACACTGTCCTGTTCCTGTGCTGGTGGGCCGACGTGGGGGAAATACGTCTCTCCATCGGTGCAGTTATCCTGCAGGATGGCGAAGAAGCTCGCCACGCGGTTAAACTGTCTCGGCGACCCGTCATATGCCCACTGCGGCTGTGGGTACCAGTCGTGATGCATGTCAAACTTCTGGCCAGCAACATAACGGACGAGCTGAGGGGGGCCCATCTCGTCTACGCCATCTCGCATGACTGTCCCCATGAAATCGGCTGCCCGACCCAGTACGCAGTGTACAACGGGATCTTCAAGAGGCAGGCCTGCGGTGCTGGACGTCCGTTCCGAAGAACCCACCTTCCGGCCCTGCTTGGTTACTGTAGAAGGCTTGAACAGCCCGTCAGCAGTATTAAGCAAGGATTCGATCTCGGAAGGGCGCAAGAAAGAATGGATGTAGATCAGAAGTGGATCAAGGGACACGATTTGCGTGCGATATGTTGCAGGCTTGCAGACATAAGCGGTACTCTCTGCAGTGGCTGGTGTGGTATGAACGAACGGGAAGGACGAGAGGCGGGGAGGCAGATCAAATTCGGGGAGAAAAGACGCGAGCCCGGTGGAGTTGATAAGGCTAGGGATGTAAGCCAGGATACAGGCAATAACGACGGTCACCAAGCTTAGGCTGGTGACTCTCGAGAGACAAAAGATAGGCAAAGCCATGATTGCATGTTGCAAGATTCGCGCCAAAAGAAACAGAGCTGATGCGGCCAAGCTCGCCGCATATGAGAGGGGATGAGGCAGCACTTGAAGCCAGCTTGACGGAGCTCTCAGCACCGCCAAAGAGGAGGGGACGGAAAATAGGATAGGTACACTACTTCATTCCGAAACTCCAACCATCTTCACAGCGATGGTACCAATGCTGGTAAGAATGGGTTGGGTGCAACCTCGTCGGCCGAATCGGGCCATTGCGGACCTGAAACTCAGGACACGGAGGCTGAGCTCCGAACTGGACCCGGCGGGTGCCGTATTGGTCATAGTCGAACGTCTCTACCTCTGTGGTCACTCCTTTTGTTCAGCTGGCCTCGGATATGGATTAATTCTAAGGTCTGACTGTGACTGTGGTCAAATTGAGGGAGGGGTGAAGCCAAGGTGCGCTTCACTGAGCTTGAAATGCCTCGGTTAAAGTTGCACCAGCAGGTAAGAGCCTGCCTCCACGTACCAGGTCCCAGAATACTACCTAGGTACCGCCGACCTGGACCCTGGGCCAGGAGGAACATTCATGAATATGGTCCAGAAAGCTGGCCACAGTCTTGAGTGATAAATTGTGAACACAATAACTTGCAGGAAGCTGATTTAATATTAAAACTTGACTAGCGCCTCCTGTGCCGCGGAATCCTCCTTTTCTTAATTGCTTCGCGTCCCTCAACACTGCACGAACACCACATTGCAGAGACAACTATTGATACCGACTCTTGACCTATCGGTAGGGACAACCTTTGCGTCCGCTTGCACTCGTTCGTCCTCAATAAACGTGAAGGCAACTCGCCCGCGGAGATGAGTCTCTGAATTATTCAGCACATGACTTCGTAGCATTTCGTACCTCGTAGTGTTTCGTGCACCTCAACCCAGATCATACACGGTCCTACCGTCCTAGTTGGCAAGAAGCTTTAACTGGCCATGAACACGTCCTCAAAGTTTAATCTAGGCTTAATTCATATGATGAGCTACGATGTCGTAGGTGCGCTGGATCCTTGTCCACTTCCATGACCACTGCTTCTTTCGATGCCAGTCAGTCCTCTCCTCGTCCAAAGCCACCACCATTCCCGCTGACTGTTGCTATCGCTTGTCTGGCCACGCCGAGAATGCGCAATGCTGTCACCCTCTAATGCATGAACAGGTAGCATTCTCTGTGCCGGTCTGAAGAAAAGCCTCCTCATAGTAGGAACGCAAGCAGATATTATGCCCAAGGTCAATTCCGACATCGAAAGACACGTCAAGCTGACGTTGGACCAGCTGACATCGTCTTGATTCAACCTGAGGTATTTGATCCTGACCACACTTAGCGCTATGCACAGAAATCCCAGGCTGAACACCCCTAGCAGCATAACCTTTTGCGCGCCGGGTAGATTCAGCTTGCTCAGCATCGGGATGGGTAATGCGAAGACCAGCAAGTCCGTCAGAATGTTGCCAATGGCGCCGCCCAACCAGGTAGATAATTCAGGCAGGCATTTGACCCCTGGTAAGGTTTTGTCCCAGAAGCCGGCGAGGGGTTGGCAGAGGAAGAAGCACTGTAGGATCATCGCCATGGACCAGGCGCCGACGCCGACGACGATGAACGTGTAGAGATGGCGGGGCAGAAGCATGCCAAGGATTCTATAGTATTGGAAAAGGAAAGTCATCTTGATAGTGAGGATGGCCGAAGTATATGCGAATATTGTCAACCAGAAAAACTAGCAAGTAAGCAAAGTGAGAAAGTTGGCCTTTCAGTATTGGAGTGAGACCGCAAGTGAACGCGGAAACAACGGGGCAGCTAACCTTGAGATACGTTACAAAATCGATTGGGTTGATTGTCCATATGTGCCTTCCAAGTCCATATTTGATCACTATTTACTGGTCAGCCTCAATTCCTATGTATTGTCAGTTGCTGAAAGAATAAGTGACAGACTAAGTAGATCTCCGATGCCCAGTAAATACACCAACGCCTACAGGAGTCAAACAGTCAGCAGTGCCCACGGCTTCACTACCGGGACAGAAGAAAGGCTAACCAGTGATGCAACGGCAAAATAGTCGTCTGTGCCTATCTGATTTAGAAGCACTTTTCTTGTGTAGACGCGAAGCGTGACGACAATAGTACCCAATATCCAACATATGGCGACAATGCCAAGAATGATGCCGCTTCTATTATCTCCAAAGTTCTCATGTGAGTATGCCCCCCGTGGCTGACCTCCATCCATACTAAACATTCCACAAATATCTACTCTGCGCGCTCTATGATCCGCACAAAGGGCTGAACTACCAGGATCCTACATGAGGTTGGGGTCAGGCATAGAATGGTGCATGAAGTGGTAAAAGTGCGTCGAGCGGAAAGGGAAAAAGGGAAAAAGGGAAAAAGAAAAAAGTTTGCGTGGGGGAGGGGGAGCAGAATTGAGGGGTGGGGTTTGTTGCAGAACATCTAATTCAATTATTGCCTGGGCGAATGACCACTAATCACCCCACGGAACTTGAGTGGCTGGGTCACTTTCTCGCCTTTGTCACCGTCAAACTCTTCCGCCTTAAGTAGCTGCAGCTCAAGTCCGGAGCATGTAGTGATTGACTTCCGGATATCTCATCCGCCCGGCAGTCGTTGTTGAAGGCCACCATACAGACTTGCCAGACAGGGCCTACTGCAGCATATTAGATGGGCGGAACAGGGTCTCGTGCAGGACTTGACGTTACATTCAAAGTTAAAATCTTGTGCACTTCGTGACAGTATACAGTCATTGAACACCCCGCATTGTGGTTAGAAATCAAATCTCAAGCCTATTCTGATAGCAATCGCGAAGAATTGGGTGTCTGTTCCTCTGCTGAACACCTTGAAAATTAATCGAGTGTCGTTCGTGCTAACCCCAGACGTATTGCAATAAACTTGATAATCTCAAACCGCCTAGCAAAAGCCAGACCACAGCGGACGTTGACATCTCTGGATATGCAATACCTGGCTTGTGTACTTTTATCACCTACCATTATTTTAAAGTCTGCTAAATGGATAATAACCTTGACTTGAGCCATTTGCTCTGCTCCTGAGGTAATTGTGACCACTCGAACGTCACAGCCAGTCTAGCATTTTGTTGTTGTAAGGGTAGCAGAAGGTGTATAAACAAAGCATGGCCTAGATAATTCGTGCCAAATTGCACTTCTTTACCATTCTCTTTTAGTCGTTGAGGCGTCATTATAAGACCAGCATTGTTACCCAATATGTCAAGTCGAGTTTCCCGGGCCTGAAAGGCTGCTGCTACTCGTTTGATGTTGGCAAATGATGACAGATCCAGCTCCAAGACAGCCAAAGGTGCCGCTGTCCTAGACCCTCACAACCACCAGCTACAATGATGATTTTATCAGCCAAATCTGGGACATCATTATCTGTATCTAAGGCTGCTCTCGAACATCAGATGATTACTGTGAAGCCTATTCAAGCGACATATGATGGTACAAAACATGTGAGCGGGACCCAGCGAGGATGGACAAGGAGATTGCTGATGAGGACAGTGAATTCGCGGACGAGAACGCTGAGTGCAGAGAGGCACGCGACGAAGGGTTGGTCTAAATGATCTACAGGGGGCACTTCTCAGGAAATAAGTCCGACAGAAGCTGTCTGGAAGCTTTCCTAAATTAAAGATGACTGCCTGGAGAAGCCGCGGAAGCTGGAGAGGCTGGGACCTAAGAGACTGTAGGCGCACATGTGGGCGGGTGCTTTCCGGACAGATTTTGGCTGCACGGGAAGTGATTGTGACTGGCGCTCCCGATCATGGATAATCTCTCTCGACTGTACAGCGCAAGTGAAGATGGCCTCAATACCGGCAGTTCGGAAAACCCTGTAACTGCACGTAGCCTAGGCTGTTGCAGCATGTCAATCTACTAGGGAGACTGCCTAGTTACATGGGTGCCAAAGAAGCTGATATCCAAGAGGCTATTCGTTGTCATTTGCAGAGGCTTCGTACTTCCCAGTTCTGACCTTCTTTTGCCACGGGAAACGTATGTGTTCCTGGCCCCGGAGAGAGGGACAGGGTGAAGATGGGGGAGGAGGGTAGAGTGCCATGAATGTGGAGGTCTACCAAGTCCCTGCCCTCAAATTGCTAATGTTACTGCATAATTCATGTATCCGCTTATCCATTCATTGTCTATCCGATTTCATTACTATAAACATGACCTGCTGTCGTCGAGGGTAAAATTGAGAAGAGACACCGTATATGGAATGAGAGCCAACAACAGGCTCTTAGTGTGAACTAGCTTACCTACGTAGATACCTAGGTACTAAGATAGGTTCCTAGACACCTCATGTTTATGTGGCTTGGTAAGGTCGATATATGTCCATTTGTTCGCATGTACAGGCAGACCAGCTCTGCAGTTCCTGTCTCAGCCCGTTGTGCTCCCAAAAAGAACCATGACGTCACTCTTGAGGGCAGTTGCCGTTTCGTTTAGGGCACAGGTGGAGGCCAGGACAGGACAGTCTTGAGGCTGAGAGATGAGGTTGCTGGTTGCTGACGGGTCCATCGGGGAGTCGGCAACGGCTCCATCTCTAGCTCTGCTTCATCCAATTTTTCTGGTTTGTGTGTGTTCTCGTTTGTGCCTCCTGCCAATGGGGCAAAGGTTTTCTATCTATGTCGGCCACATTGGCTAATCTCAATGTTCAGAGGCTGCCAGAACGCGCCAGGGACTGAGTACTCCAGAGCGATGTGCTGTAGGACATGTAGTCTGCAGTAGTCTAATAATAATTATTTCTCCAGGCACATGGCATTGTGGTAGCCCGAGCCAACTTGATCCACTTGCCGGAGCAATTTACAAGGACACTAATGGCGTTGCTGGCAGGGTCACTGGAGTGGGTCGGATAGGCCTCCGATGTGGAACAAGATGTGCATGGGTCACGAGTTGCTCATGCTCCAGGATCCAAATCGATGAGACAACGTGTCGGTGCGTTGTCGACGTTGAAATCTGAATCTTAGCTTCAATCTATCCAGATCATGTATGTTTGGATGGGCACTGTACTTGGGGCATGTAAGCGAGCGGGAGATCAAGGATATCAGTGGCATCAAGGCACCTCGGGAAATGGGGGACCCACGCCAAACCTGGCACAATCACACCCTTAAGGTTTGGGGGTCCAACTTTTTGTGAGGAACCAACAGAATGGCAACAGGGTTTGAGATGCCACGAGGCGAGGTTATTCACCAGTGGTCTTGCGGCCCTTTACACGTTTTGAAGCCAGCCATTGGATATCGGGGAGTGCGCTGCTCTTTTCCACGTGAACAGAACCGAACATACACACACAGTACCCACACCCATTCGTCGACTATCTGTGGCCGCCCAGGCCTCGTGATTTGTGGATGTCGACATCCATTAGACGACATACGCTCGAAAGATCCTGTGAGTATGGCTTCCAAGTGCCCAGAGGGTCCTCGTTGCCGCCAACACACGCATGAGTTAGCCTCGGGGCTGCTCCATGCTGTCCGCCATGGCTCACACCTCTCAACTCAACCTAACACCGCTTCTGAAATCCACAAATGCTCTGTTACCGCAAAAGATGCTTCAGTGATCTGGGCTTGGCCGAAGAGGATCGCTTTCAGTGTTGTCAGGCCGCCATGGCCTGGTCTGCAAAATCCGCATAGTTGCCTACTGTACGATACAGGAGTACGTCTGTACTTGGATAGCCAGTCTGCGGGGCAGACACTGCTCTGCTTTTGCTGCGGCTTTCCTTGTTCACATCCGCTTGCTTTGAACCGTGCTGCCTCGTTGACAATGCTGATATGTGATAATGGCTTCAGTATTACATTTGCTCACTCAATAGGTCGAAGGTGCATGAATTCCCTGGAATGTAATTTCTGAAATGTCCCGAATGCCCAGTTTGGCAGTTGTCTGGCAAGTCTGGATGGTCGCTCATTTGTGCCTTACTTTCCCAAAGGTGGGGTGAAGGGCGAGGGGGGACACATTGCCCTGGACGGAATGACGCTGGTCAATACGTCATTTTTATGGGACCCCACTTTGTATACCTCTCTGCACCCCTGCTTCTTGGAACCCCTGCCCCTCATGCCCCAGTCTTCTCTGCCCAGCAACAACCAGGCGTGCCAGGCACCTGGGAGAACCCGCCGTGCCCGCGTCCGCCCAAAAAAAACCCAACCCTCAGGCGGGGCAGGAAAGCCCACGCCTACCTCTACTGTACGGTAGGTACCTCGCACGACCAACCCCACGAAGCTATGGCCTTGTCAACCAAGCAAGCAAGCACGCACGCACCATCCCTCGAACCCACCCACAGACAGTGCCGCTCAAGCTGCAGTCGAGGTACACGGCAAGCTCCAGCTCCTGCTCATCTGCGAATCGCTTCAAGTTCCTTTTCCAGCCCTTCGATCTTCATCTGCCAGTTCATCCACCAGACATTGTTGGGCGAGGACAAGATAATACTGCCGATAAGTCCATCGGCAGCGCCCAGCTTGTTCCACTTTTTGCAACAGACTAGTGTTTCGGCCTCGACCTCTCTCTCTCTCTCTCTCTCTTTTCCCCAACCGCACGCCCGAGTCCAGCCAAGTCCAGCCCTGCCCTGCCCTACTCTGCCATACGCACGAGATACAGATACCGTACATTTTCGTCCGCCGCCGCCGCCTCCTCAGCTCAAACATGACTGGCCTGACTGGCCTGCCTGGCGTGACTGACGACGGCCATCATTGTCCAATTCTGCGTCGATCCTCAAGCCATGGCTGCCACTCCTGGTATAGCCCCGCTGCCGACGAATTCGCGACGCCATCCCCGTCACTGCCCGTGTCTTGCTCCTCCTTTCCGCCCTGCCGCCCATCCTAAACGGAACCGCTCCCTGCCAGCCTGCCTCCTCCCTGGCTCCCACACCGGGGCATGCGCTCCGACAGGACAGGACCAGCCCGTCAGCCCGTCAGTCAGTCAGTCAAGCCAGCAATGCAGGGAAGCTCTTAACGCTTCTTGGCTCCCAGCAACGGCATCGTCAGCGCCGGCGCCAGCACCAGTGCCACCAACCATCACCAACCAGGCCTGTGCGGCACCGCACCGCATTAGCAGCCCGAGCAGGCGCGCTTCATCCGGCCTAGCTGATCGGCAGGCCGACCTGCGGTTCATCAGCTTCACACACCCGGCCAATCGAACCGACGTCGCCCTGACGTGCCCCTCTGCACCAGCTCGACGCTGTGACGCCCCAGTCTTCGCCAGAGACATTAGACATGCAAATCGAGATACCACACAACACACACATACAAACGCACACGACCATCAGTCCTAGGCAGGCCAGTAAGCAAGCAAGAAAGACAGAGTGCCGACGAGATGAGCCGTCTTTGCCCTCCAAGTGTGCTGCTGCTGCTGCTGCTGCTTCTGCTTTGGCTACCTGGACGCTGCCTGCCTGTCTACTACGGTGTTGCTGATGTGTGTCAATTGGACTGGGCAGACAGACACTGGCAGAACTGGTTGGACTGTTTGACCCTGCCACCCCCCTTGGTGAAAATGATGTGATGCAATACGTGCGTCTGGAGCTTGTCTTTTCGACAACAGTAATAAGCAACCAATGAGCAATGAGTAAAACGGGCAGGGCAGACACAGACCAGCCTGAGGGCCTGGCTTGGGATGGGCTAATATCTATCTAGAAATATCCAGACGCCAGGGAAAGTCTCGTAGTCGTCTATTGTCAACTTTAAAATACCTGGCCAGCCTGCTTTTGCTGCTGCTCATCTGGAGAAAACCTGCCGACCTCCCCAGCCCAGTAGCAGCAACAGTCAGGTCAGCCAGGGCAGCCAGCCAGCCGGCGAGCCAGGCCCAGTAGAGGAAAAAAAAACAGTCCAGCCCAGCCCAGCCCAGTCCAGTACTTCGTCATAGCTGGCTTGCTGGATTGCCACCCTAAGCCCTACCTACCCTGACCCAGGCCTAGGTACCTTGCCCTGGTCTAGGTACCTTTTGGCCTCGCCCGCTTGCAACACTGCAATCTGCTCCAGACCCTGCTTTTGGTCTGCCGCCTGTCCTGACGTAGGGTACCTCTCTGCGCCGCTACCTCTGCCTCTGCCTCTGCCTCTGCCTTTGCCGTTGTGTCTGGTCTGTCTCTGTCTCTCTGTCCCTCCGCGACTCTTACCTCATAGCCTACCTCATCCTCTTCTTACCTACCGAAAACGTGGATCTCGACCTGGCAGCTCTCCCTCTCTCCGTCCTGTCCTGTCCTGTCCTGTCCAGTTCCTGTTCCTATTCCGTCCTGCCGCCCATCGTAGTACCTTGGCTGTCTTGCCCCGAAATCTTTATCACGACACTTGCTCCTCTCCACCTGCGAGCATCCTGCCGCCTCCCCTCTGTCCATCCATCCATCCATCCATCCATCCATCCATCCATCCATCCATCCATCCATCCCGCAGAAGCAAAGTCACTCGACCCTTTTTTTGCTCCTCCTCGAGCCTTCACACAGCCTGCCAGTCTACCACCAGCTTGCCAGCCTGCAAAACCTGTGCCCACCTGACCAATCGACCAATCTGCCTGCCTCGCAGCCCTCTTCCGTCTGGACAAGCTCTCATCCAGATTTACTACACCCTACTTTACCTACAGACAGCAAGTTACAATCGCAGCTGTCCCGACTGCACTCACTCGCCTTTGCGAAAAACTCCCGATCGACTTGGCCGTGGGATTCTTGCGTCTCTCGGGACCCCTCATCCACTACCACCACAACCACCACCACCACCAACCAGCCGTCACCAAAAACACGACCTGTCGGCAACCCCCTACCAAGCAAGAGTCGACGTCACCACTGAGACTGAGATCGGCCATCAGAACCACCAGCCGACACGCCTCGCTTACCTACCACCTACCTCCCCTTCCCCTTCTTCGCAGTCAACCCAGGTCCTGTCCTGTCCTGTCCTGCTTGCTGGTCAGGTTCAGGGATTCTCCTTCTTCCCCAACAACCAAACAAGACCGGATACCACCATCCTTCCGTCTGGCCTTGACATTGCCGGTTCAAGCGCTCTTGTCCCCGTCCCCCGTCCCCCTTCTCGGCATTGCCCGGTTTGAGGAGCACCCTGGGCGTCGCAGAGAGTGAGAGACGGCTGCCAGCTCAGCCCGATTTCTAAGCAACCCTCACCGTTGCAGAGCATCGCGAGCTCAGCCGCTACACGCGAAAACCGCGTTGTCCGTCTCGCTGTGCAGTTATACTTCGGATCACGCCTATCCAGTAAGCATATCATCATCACCTGGCCCCATCCCTCCCAACGCAGGGCAAAAGCCGTGTGTGTCTGTGTGTGTGTGTGTGGTGTGTGCCCGCCCCGATTGGGACTGATCCGAACCGTTGCAATCTACAGGCCCCAAAACGGGTTACATCATCGGTCAAGATGTCTACAATACAGCAACTCAAGAACTTTATTCGCCATGGTATGCTATGCTCCTTCCCCTGCATTCCTCACCGCGGCCCTCGCCTGAATCCTTCCTTGCCGATGAGAGGGCCTTTATTTCTCCCTCGCTCGCCTCAACACCATGACCAAGGTTTCTTGTTCTTGGTCACATCCTCCCCCACCTCCCACATAACTGGGTCCGCTCCCCCCCAAATGACGCCAGCTGATCGATCCCCCCAGGCAAGCAAGCTCGGACGACAAACACCGACGAGGCCCAGAGGAAAAACGAACCGTCGCCGCCCCAATCTCAGCCTGTCCCCGTGCCCACCAAGGCCATGCCTCCTCCGCAATCAGAGCCTGGCTTCGGCGCTGCACCTGGCCACGCGCAGCCACTGCCCGACGCGTACTCGACCGCCCCTGGCGACGCAGTGAATCGGGCCGCTCGCGCCGACGGCGTCGCCGCTGCCCACGAGCAGGACAAGCAAGCCCTGCACCACCGCAACTCAGGCAAGGGTAAGAGGATCGACGACGTGGCCAAATTGGTCGCCGAAGAGAATGCGAGCCGGAGCAAATTCCCCAGGTACTCGGGCCTGGAGCGGTGGGAATTGCTGGAAAAGATGGGCGACGGCGCCTTCAGTAACGTCTACCGCGCACGGGATCTCGAAGGAGACGCCGGCGAGGTTGCCATCAAAGTGGTCCGCAAATACGAAATGAATAGCATGCAGGTAAGGTGATGTCTCAACGTTGGCGGTCTGCACGACCGTTCATTTCCTCTGTGCCCCCCCTTTTCCTCGCGTTGATATGTCGTGATTCCCTTGATGTCGTTCTTTTGGCCAACGTGGAGGATCATAGGGAAATAAACACCTCCATCCGGACTTCAAACCAAAGGCTCCAAAAGCCGCAGAGGTGCGAGAAGCTTTTACTTTTTTCCTTCCTTTGATTTTACTTCACACACTTCTAACACGATACGGTGCTGTGCATTCACTCACTGGCTTTTACCCCTGACACAAGTGTGCGATGTGGGCGTCGACAGCAATCGTCACAAACCACTCATGTCCAGGTTGTGCTGACACCGGCCGCAGAGAGCGAACATTTTGAAGGAGGTCCAGATCATGCGCCAACTCGAACACCCCAACATCATCAACCTCATCGACTTTTCCGAATCCAAACAGTACTACTACATCATTCTCGAGCTCGCGCCAGGCGGCGAGCTCTTCCACCAAATCGTCCGCCTCACTTACTTCAGCGAGGACCTGTCGAGACACGTCATCGTACAAGTGGCCAAGGCTCTGGAATATCTCCACGAGGTCAGAGGCGTGGTGCATCGGTCAGTGATACCCTCCCCCGCCCCTATGCGTACACACAGAAATGGCCCTCTTCCCTTATCTCGCCCAATGTCTCATTGTCATCTCTTTCGGTCTCGTCGCTATTTGCTCTCCATGGGGACGTCACCATATCACTGTTGATGTCATTAATGGCCCGTCAATTCCATCTACTGAGACCTGACGTCATCTCACTTCCTTGTCATCAACACCCTGTGACACTTTGACGCATCTTCGCGGCGCTAGCGTCAGCTCGCCTGCCAGGGGCACTGAGCCGAGAGCTGACCATCATCGTCAACAGTGACATCAAACCGGAAAACATTCTCTTCAACCCGATACCCGTCATCCCTTCTAAGCACCCAAAACCTAAACAGCCCGGCGATGAGGACAAGGTCGACGAGGGCGAGTTCATCAGGGGGGTTGGTGCTGGCGGCATCGGTCAGATCAAGATCGCCGATTTTGGCTTGTCTAAAATCGTCTGGGACAACCAGACCATGACACCCTGTGGCACCGTCGGTTACACCGCTCCCGAGATCGTCAAGGATGAGAGATATTCCAAGTCTGTTGACATGTGGGCCCTGGGCTGCGTGCTATACACACTGCTGTGCGGCTTCCCGCCTTTCTACGACGAGAGCATAGAGGTTCTTACGGAAAAGGTGGCCAAGGGCCAGTACACGTTCCTTTCACCATGGTGGGATGATATATCGTCGTCAGCCAAGGATCTCATCACCCACCTTTTGACCGTCGATCCTGACAAGCGTTATACTATTACGGAATTCCTCGCACATCCGTGGATCAAAGAAAGCGAGACTCCGGGTCTTCAGAAGAAACCTCAGCTCACCGCGGATGGGAAACTACGTGCTTTCGATGCGACCAAGCTCCAGGATGGTGAGAAGCGTTACGACTTCCGCTCACCTGGCGCTGTCAACCTGCGTGAGGTCTTTGACGTCACCTATGCTGTACACCGGCAAGAGGAAGAGAACAATCGACGGAAGCAAATTGGTTCCAAGGCCGCTGGAGTTTCCCGTTTGGCTGGTCTGAACGAGTCCGACGAGGACGACGACATGCCTGACGTCGACGCGCCCGATGCACGCAATGGAGGTACTCAGGCCCTCGAGCAGAGCATGCGGAATGCCCAAATAAGCGCCAGCGAGCAACGGGGTAGGGAGCGTGAAAGAAGGGCGCCAGAATCAAAAGGGTACGGGCAACATTCAGCCGCAGTAACCGCTGCCGCGAGACAGCAAGTCAAGGATCGCAACCGACAGAAGGGTGCTTTCGAGCTGAGCCTTGATGGTGCTACCCTGCTGGGTAGACGCGGAAGGAAGCAGCCTGCTGCACAGGCGGCGTAGGAGGCTAGCCGGCGGCACAGCAGCTGTTCCAACCGTTGCACCAGAAGGTCTGGTCCGCCGGAGCAAGCGATTCTTGTGTCCGAGACTGAGGGGGACAGAGAAGGTAGTGAAGCAGAGGACTGATGCGGTTTTCCGCTTTGAGGATACCCTTGAGCCATGTGTTCGTTGACGAGGCTTTTTTGTTTGATGAATTAGGTACATGCATGGCCTCTTCACCTGGATACGGCACCAGTGGCTGGAGTGAGCCTGTCGGTGTCGCTCCACGGCGTGTTGACGTCGGGAACTCTGCTGCACAGCGGCCGCAAACTAGAAGAAGACGGGTCTAGCTATTGATTTGTTTTGATGCTGTCGCTCATACACAAGCACTCATACGCATGGAGTTACTGGCAAATGTTACATAGTCCACACCTGACTCCCGATTTATGTGCACCACTTTCAACCGACTGTAATATTTCCAACTTGTGCATTCTGAGCTGTGATGTCGTGCTATCAACCAACCCGCCACCCGCCCTCTGAGAGACTTTTTGTTTATTCGAGGGTACTTCTTATCCCTTGTACCAGGCTCAACTACAACTTCTGACCTAGACTCTAGTTGCTAGCCAACAGCTAGCCAGCAAATGGACAGATTCACAGTCGCCCCCCCCCCCCCCACCCCCAAGCCTTCTTTACTTCCCTAATGAAAAGTCCCTTGTCTCTCCCTATTTAATGGTCTGGTTTTCAGTTTTGTTTGGAATAGCCACCGACCTCTTACTGACCAGCCCAAGATATCTCCACCCTGCAGTTTTACGTCAGTCTCATGCCAAGGTCGAGAATTCCTCCGGACTGACACAGCATAGACGGACTCTGCAATACGACACAGTTCACTTCCATGGCATTTGAGACACGTCTGCGTGACCTGTTCACATTTGTGGTAGGCTAATTGACAGCATGTTTAAGACAGGGACGAAACACTGGTTATAAGAGGGACGTCATAGTGGGACCTGTGATAAGAGGGGGTAACAAAAGACTACGGAATACATTGAGGATCATATTTATGCATCTTTCCGCAACAAATCAAGTCACTGCCACTCATCATCGATTCCATGGTAAATACGGGACCGAATAGATAAATCATCGCTGAGTTTGATTTTCCTTAACTGAGCGCCAATTGTCCATCCCTCCATGTAGCTGGTTGATTTGTCTACGCCGATTGTTCCAGTTGGTGTGAGGAGAGCTCAGCTACGGCGAGGTCTAAGCAGACCAAATTTTCAGGGGTTTTGGGTGCTTGACTGGGTGGACAACTTCGGGATTGTCCAACAACTCGTCAATAGCGTTCGTCTTCTCGCACGTCGAACTTCCCAATGCAGTGGATTGTCTAGTTCATGGCTTTTGTTACTAGCGAATTCATTGCAGCCCAGGAAATACCCTTGATTACTGTTCCCAAGACATCTTTAAGCTCTTCATGACGCCCCCTTCGGCCCCCTCGTACCCTGGCATAACAGGAAAGGGAAATCCAGCTTTGCTAGTTCAACCCCCTCCGGCTTGTCTTGTCCCCATTCACCGGGGAATCTCTCGACCTCCTTCTCCATCGTCCAAGCCGGCCTCACATCCACGTCTTCAAAGCCTACATCCTTCATCAGGCCCGCAAACCAATCCGCCTTGATGCCGTGTCTTTCAACGCCAAGCATCTTAGCTTCTGGGTGAAACTTGCGTGCTTCAGGACCAAAGTCCTCGAAGTCCGTCAGCGCGACCTGGCCGCCAGGCTTGAGGCAGCCGTACATGGTGGCCAGGAGAGGTCTCAGTTCGGGAATGTGGTGGAGGGTTAGATGGCTAATGATTAGGTCGAACTTTTGACGCTTCCCATCCGGCCCAGCGGGCAGGCGGGAATCCTCTGGGTCTTCGAGAAGGATGCACATGGGCTGTATAGCCCTCCTTGCAGCTGTGCCATCAGCACCGTCGAGACTGTCAAGCTTTATTTTCAGAGCCTCGATCATCCCTCCAGCCGCGTCGATGGCCAGGATGCTCCGCACGTATGGCGCAATTCTCACTGAGAGCAGTCCGGTACCGCAACCAATCTCTAGCACGTCGATGCCACTCGAGTCGACAGTTCCTTTCTCCTTGGCCTCCAGGAGATGAGGGTACGCGGCTAACAAAGCCTGCAAGGCACCTTCGGATGCGCGCTGGACGTCTGGGTTAGAGTCCCAAGCTGCGGCCTCGGCATTGAAACGCTCGTTGCCGGTAGGCATGGTGTTTGGTCTTGTTGAGATCGAGAATATGTGTATCAGGTTGGCGGCATAGAGCACAGGGGGAGAGAGCAAAGTGTCGGTATTCAGCTCTGTGTTGTGCCTTGTTGGAGGTTCGGCAACACTGGGTACTCAGTTGATGGATGACTGGGGCGTCCCGAGGTCCATCCTGGTGAAGTGACCGACTCACCTCCGACCTGAGGCCAAGATTGAGAAGCTCGTGGCCCAAGCTATAACCCCTAACCCTGTTCCGGCAGTGCTGTAGGGCTGTGAGGTGTCCAGGTGGGCCGCACCAGATTTTGATATAGACCTGAACAGATACTGGTGAAAGCAAATCTCATTTGTGTTATTTGGACATGCCTGGAGTCTCTCTGGATGCAAAAGAAAGCTGAATATACTCTGTGGTCCTAACATCACACTATTGAAGCTTTTGAGTCTTCTCAGACAAGACAAGTTTCGCGATACCCCCAACAACTGTGATGAACTGTATAGTCAATGGTTAGATACGAGACAGAACTATGTAGCTTGGATCGGCTGCCAACAAGCAACTTACCGCAACATCAAAGAATCGAAGGTATAACCCCAAAGCCGGATACGTGTCACCATCATAGAAAGCCCTCATTGTGTGCCAGAACGACCCGTTGAAATTCTCGTCAAGAGGCTGGGACAGGAGATCATTGAAGAACCTAGCGATTTTATCAGCGGCATTCCGACAATTTCAATGGACACTCTGCCTGGTGAACGTTGTTTCAAACAGCCTTACTTTGCCTTATAATCTCCGGGAGGAGAAGTACGCTCCTCCAAGACCATCCTCTCGCCCTTGAAGCTTCTGAGGCTATGGACTTGCCCTCTTATAATCAAGACCTGACCGTCGCTAGGAGCGACTATCCGTGTCTTTCCGTCAATAGTCACCTCCAGACAACCCTCGATAACACGCATGTGTTCATCATGGTACTAATAAAACAAGATGAGCACGTTGCATTTCTCTTATATGTCTAAGACATAAATATTGGGCCTTGGGTAATTCGGGTCGCGCGCACCTTATGCCAGTGCGAGGGCACATTGACAGGATCTGAGGAGCCACCTTCGCAAACGACTTTGGAACTCCATTGGCTCATGGGACTACTCTCTGGCTGAGACTCGTCGAGTACGATGATTTGGTGAGTTTTCTGTGTGATGATCAGCCGTTTAGCAGGCATAATATATTCGATGGAGCCCAGTTCCCACCTTGCCTATTGGCAGACGCTTCATCACCTTCGGGCCACTCATCTTTGCGGTCGTCAAGTCGCACAACCAGACTGCGCGTCTTTAGAATATGTAAGATAGAATCAGAGTGGCGCTTGAGCAAGAGAAGCGGCCTAATGATTGCTGTGCAAGTTCTTGTGCAGTGTGAAGCGCCGATTTCTAGGCATTTCATAGTTGGTGGGGCCTAGAAAACTGTCACGAAAACTAGCTGCGTGTCAGCCCTCATTTTCCAGGGCACAATCCTAGCGCCAACACGTACATATGTATGTGTCAGTGATCTCGGCTGGCTCGTTGTAATACAACATTTAGGACAGGTGCAGCGAATAGCACCCAATGGAACAGCCCTAGACTTATTACAGCTGTATCTCGTCGTTGACGACGTGTATATTTCCGATGGTATCGACGAATGTAAACATAACGAAGAGATCTGTAGGAGTTGCTCCTTCGAGAATGCCACGTAAGCCCAAAAGGTCGTCTACAGGTCTCCTACTCTGCAGCCTAATTAACGTCCCAGCGTTGAAATTTTCATTCTGGCAGCTGTGGTCTTATGGAGAAGACGAAGTCAAGGCAGAACTCCCGAAGCAAAGTAACCGGCGGCGACGAGCGATGAGAAGACCGGTAGCCATTGAGAAAATGAACAACATTCAGAATCGGAAACTCCTCCACCCAAGCCAAAGAAATTGGGCGGGATATGGAGAAGTCAGCGCCGAGACATTGGTTCCCAGGTTGGTGGCTTGCTCTTGGAGATCCGCTGTCCATTCGCTAATCACTACAGCATCGGGGGGATGCCCATAAACCAGTACATGCAGCCAATGATGAAGAGTCATGCAGAAAACCAGAGACAAACTTGCTGTTAAATACTGCAAGTTGAAAACGACGACCCATTCAAGATTCCAAATGTGGGTATTTGCGAAGAGCACTCCGGGTTGGTAACGTCCATTACAAAGCCGCGCAGCAAGCGTATGAAAACCAAACACATGCGATCACGCTATCTCGCAACCCCTAGGTAACCAAACACACCCCTCTGAAAATGATTGTCAAGGAAGGGGCGGTTTCCATCAAGATGAAGCAAGGCCTCGTAATGAGATCAAGCCGATTGTATACACGCAGGTACTCCTTTGCTTGTAAGTTGGCTGGTCGTTACCAAACTGTCCGCTTCCAGTTAGCGCCAATGTGCCCTGCAACAAGAAACGGACTCCTGTTTGCTGGCGGGAGTCACCCAAGGATTGCTGCCGAATAAGGCCCAGCCCTTCCCCACCCTGACTGAATTTACGACTATCAGCCTGCCCCCGTTGCTCTTCTGCAATTTTTGTCCTCGTCCACTTCATGATTTCCCATTCATAGTGATACAGTGTCAAATCCAACCCACACGTTGCTAGCTCATATAAAACTCGACTTCAATATCACGGAACCATGGACGCAAATACACCACATCTCAATGACTTGTGTATACTTGGCAAATTGGGGTTTCTTTGTCAATTGTTTCTTTATCATTTACCTTAGCCTCAAATTATCAATACGAACCTCCGTTACGACTTTCCGACTTGTCCTCGCCATCGCCTCCTCGCCTTGCTTGACCCATACAGGGGCTTGCCACTTATACGGTAGGAATCGAGGCAAGATCCATGGCATCCCAAATAGTAGACAACAGCAGTGAGCCGAAGTTCAAACAAGAAATTCAGCAAGTAAGTCAAGGACTGCAGCAGCTAAAGACAAAGAAAGACATATAAGACCCCCCCAAAAGATCACGTTGTCATTGCTTCTCCCAGACGACATGTGTTTCTATCCCGCTTCCAGTAAGCCTAAGGATTGATAACCGACTGTGATACTAGATGATGTACATCGCCGGGGAGACGCAAGATCCGTCCACTGAAACAATCGCCCTCGTCGAGAACATCATTCATGATCAGGTTGTCCGTTTGGTAAGAGGCCCCTTGTCCATGCGCCAGATTACGATACACCCCCTGAACCGCCTCAGGTTGTACCGACACCTAATTGATCCCTCGACAGCTAACCACGGCAAGCGACCTTGCGCGGCGGCGCGGGTCCCCTGTTTTCTCCAAAGACGATCTGATCTTCCAGATCCGGCATGACGCTTCCCGTGTCGCTCGCCTGCGAAACCTACTTGTTTGGAACACTGTCCGCCGCAAGGCCAAAGACGCCGAAGAAGTCGAGGACGCGGGGAATGACGGCGGGGAGGTCATGGCTGACGATGATGCGGAAGACCAGGATGAGGAGTCGGCGGCGAGGGACAGCAGGCTGCCGGTCATCGCGCTACCGTGGGATATCCCATCGTACTTTTCGGAAGCGGCCCCAGCGCCGAGCGAAGGAGAAGAGCCAGACGAAGCTGCGACTGAAGCCAAGCTGGAGAGGCTACGCCGTGCCTCGGAAAGGACGCGGAACATGACGGTGGCCGAGTACGCCACCTGGTCCGAATATCGTCACGCCTCTTTCACGCGCCGCAAGGTCAAGCGGTTCCGTGCGTGGTCCGGTCTGGGCGTCATTGCCGAGCATAAGAAAAACGACGATGTCCTAGACATCATCGGCCTGATCACGTCCGAAATGGTCCACAAGCTGACGATGGTGGCTATGCGCATTCAGAAGGAGGAGATGCTACGTCTGGAAAATGCAACCCGATTGAGCAGTCCCGCAAAGCCGACGGCCCCTGTCGGCTTATTTGCTCAGCCCACGGAGGCCAGGAAGGCGGTCGAGCCGAGACACGTTCGGCAGGCTTTTCAGAGGATACAGTCAGTCTCGACGAGGAAGCGGACCCTGCTTAGAGGCACAAGGCTCTCGGATCGACTCGGGACTGTGCTGGTGTGTTTCTCCACACTCTGTCTTTGTCGTGCTTTGTGTTCACTTTCTCACTAATCAACGGAGCGCAAAGCTCTAGGAAGATGAAACGCGAATTATCGATAAGGATCTAAGTCGCGGTATAGCAGCGAGGTGTAATGTGTTGTGCTTCGGATGCAAAGTTCTCTGGATTCAGGCTAGCAGATAGGCCATTATATTTTCCTATGATTTTCTCATGTGTTGACCTACTCGGTGTTCGAGATGAACAGCCGTGGCAATTTTTGGAAATGAGATGAACTTGGTCGGCCCCTGGAGTATCGCATGCTACAACAGTAGTTGGGGAACGGAAAGTCTAGTTGTACTACTTCCTGACGAAAGGTAGAAAACTGCCTAAGCTGATGTTTGGGCCAGAAGTATGTATCTCTCCACAAAATGGTATCCATTTCCCAACCATCGTGCGTTCAATTATTCATAATTGGCATGGATGTCGCCTATGACCGGTTTTTCGACCAGGGCGTTGAAATTTATCTATCTTGCAAAGGCGATTCAGCCGTTTCATATCGGTCGTTCGAATATCATATCCAGGGCTCATATGACAACCCTGCGGGTTCTATAGACGGATTAGGCGTATGTTTGGTCCATTTCTTTCCTCCAAAATGTCCCTGCTTTACTGCCGATAGACTAGCGAGGTATAACGGGCTGTCCAGTCCAACGGCTTCCTCCTCGATCTGTAACCCCTTGGCTCCCAGCGCCAAAGCCTCTTTGTCGTGTCCTACGTTTATGGCCAGGCCAGCTGCTGCGAAATAAAGAGAGGCGAGCTCCCTGCCCGATAGGCCTTCTTGCTCATACGTCTCAATAAGAGCTCTTGTCAATGTGAGCTCGCGAGAAGTACCGCCAGGAGATTCCTGCTGCTCAGAAAACGCAGCCAGCATTTCTTGGACCTTCAGACGCCGCTGGTCGCTCTCTCTGGTCTTTACTCCTGAGGCGTCGGTGCTGCATATATCACAAGCACATTCAAAGCCATAGTCCTCGTTGAGTCTCTTTTGCCGCTCGGTGCGCATGGCTAGCTCATCGTGAAGATACGAAATGGTGATCTCCTCCCCGTCTGCAATGTCTCTGAGAGCGTGTATCGTGAACTGGCTACCGGGAAGAGCCGTGTTGACATTGCCCTGTGCATTCGGGACGCAGGAGTGGTTCAAACGCGCGACTGTCAGGAAAATGGCTCGCTTGCCGCTTGAGCCTGCTAGAAGGAAGTTGTTGTTGTAGAAGATGTTCAGAATATCCCTATTCCGGGTGACGGACGTGAGGGAACGGAGTGACCCCCAGGCTGCGGCAGCAAGACGAGTTAATGAGTTGCGCTTGGCACCGTTCATGGAAAGACTCAAGAGGCTGTGCAGATCCTGTAGACTGAGACGGCTCGCGGCTGCGAGTATACTCGAGTCTTTGTTGGTGATTGTGAGCAGAGGTCTTTCAGCGAGAATGCGAGTGCCACGGGCAATCTGGCGCGTCGCGAAGACACCAAAGCCTTTTGCGCCAGCATGACTGACCCTGAACATCGGATTTAATGTTCTGGCCCCCTCTCCGAAAGTGATGCATAATTTGGTGCTTGCCCAGGTGTCCTTGTGCTGTAGTGTGGCGCTGAGTTGGCTCGAAGTCAAGTCTTGAGGTTGTCTGAAAAGCCTGTTTCCCGCTAGCCGTATCAAGTCACAGCAGGGGGGACTGGGCACGGCTCTTGATTTCAACGCCGGCTCACTACAAACAGGGTTAAGTTTAGCAGGGCAGCCCCGTTGCGGAATGGGGGCAGCTTGAATCGATCACTTGCAGCACGTCAGTATTAACATTCGTCCCCATTCTATCAGTTCCGCATCCTAATTTTCATGTAACGCCTGTAGACTTTAGCACTGGGTTCTTGCCAAATATATTAAAGTTAAGAGAGTAATGCTTATTTAACCCTAATGACCGAGAATCCCGTCGCTTTTCTCGCAGTTGTGTGTAACAATCCTGTCCTTCCGAACAGACATAAGTGTTGTCATGTCAGTCAGTTGCGAAGTGTCTCAAGACAGTCGCCAGTGTTGTGCCACTCTTATATGTGAAATTCATTGAACAACAGTCGCCTCCATTTGATTTGTCCACATGATTTTTGGCTCTTTCATCACCGCGGCACTGGCTGTTTTGCCGCCGCTGGTCAACGCCATCCGCTTCAGCTACCCTACATCAGCCGATTATGCGTACAGAACCAACCTCACCTTTACAAAAGGTGATACTGTAGATGTCACCTGGAACATCGTGGACACCGATCCGAAAATTTTCAGCCTTTACCTATGGGAGTTTGAGGCTTTCCCTCCCACCTACGAATTGGTCGCGTACAATGTCGACACTGAGGCCAAGCAGTCCTCATTCACAGTCCCCTGTCGCCTCAACGCCTCTCCCAATTGGCAACTGTATGTGCACAGTTCCCTTCGTCAATAGTCGCATCAGGGCTTGAGAATGAAATAAATGTTAATTATGGACGTCTTTACGAAAGCACAATGATCAACGGCACCAATGTCTATGTCCTCTATGCTCAGACTGCTCGTTTCAGCATTGCGGAGAGCAACGGAACCTGTGTTGACTCACCATGTCAGCCAGAAACATGCTCGTCTTCCTCCTCCGCTGGTGGTTGGGACCTTGCTAGTTAGCCGACCTCTCGTTTCGCCGGAAACCCCTTGATATCTATCTACTGACCAAATCACTAGCTGGAGTGTTCAAACAGATTGATCATCTATCGGATGACCTCAGTGACCAGAAATATAAGGTGCAGCCGGCCAAGCGAGTGAACGGCGGGTACCAAGCACCTCAGATCTTGCATGAAAAATAAATTTAGGACCTCAACTATGGTATGGTTTGGGAACATCACTTGAAACATGTAGTAGATAGTCTAGAAGAATACCTTCAGCCTAACCACTGTATTCAACGCGCCGGTATTTTGCAGGGGGGGGGGGCGGTTGAATATGAGACTGGTGAACAACTGCTTGCGGTGGCAAGATAAGGCTCTACCGTCCCTGAAAGAACTCTAAAGCTTAACATGAGGTGCTCCCTACATGGGCTTGGTTGGTTGCAATATATTATCTTGAAACCATTTCTAAGGGCTATGGTTTGTTTTCAACCTTGTGAAGCCATTGGAAGTTGGCTATATTGTAGCTTTTAGATGATTCTTTTACTTACGGTAGATTTATACTGGACAAGGTTATGAAGCTAGTCTGAATATGTGCGGTCCCTTTCGTGATAAATCAAGGCCGATGAACTGCCGAGCAACGACCATTAGAAGCCTTGGCAATGGGGTAACGCGAGTCGATATGTTTGTATAAATCCACACAACCGGTGGAGAATCACAACTTCCCCACTTGCTATTCGATTTCTGGTGCAACTGTGAGCCCTATGGAGCAGAAGAAACCGGAGAAAATGTCGGCAGAATCATGCGCGGCTGGCGCTTTCTCATTTCCACGCGGGGATATGCGGAGACGCGGGGAGCCTTCAGTGGGGACGGATGCTGTTCACCAAGGTGTTGAGCCTGCTGGAGGCAAATGAAAAGTGACGGTTGTCAGACTATATCTAAAGCTAAAGATTTCTTCCAAGACTCTGCAAGGAGTGTGCAACCCCTACCACTCGTTCGTGTGCTCTAGTGCTGGTGGGCACGTTTCTGTCAAGATGGTTGCCCTCAGTTCAATGCCGAACATCATCTTCATGATGGCTGATGACCATGCCGTAAGTGATAGTTCAACAAACCAACCCTTCCTCGTCCGTGAGGGGCAACTCAAGTTGATTCGCCTGCGTCTAGGCCAAAGCCATATCAACTTACGGCGCTGGCATCAATCATACGCCCAACATCGATCGCATCGCGAATGAAGGGGCTCGTTTTGATCATTGCTATGTCACCAACTCAATCTGTACGCCCAGTCGTGCTGCAATAGTGACTGGCATGCATAGCCATGCCAATGGGGTCTTCACGTTGGACGATACGCTTAACAACAAGATGCCCAACGTAGCTAAGTCCATGCGCATGGGTGGCTACCAGACAGCGATGATCGGGAAGTGGCATCTTGGTGAAGGCGAGGACCATCAGCCTACAGGCTTCGACTACTACTCTGTTGTCCCTGGTCAAGGGGATTATTGGGATCCTATCTTCATTGATAACGGCAACGAGACTCAGTACAGCGGCTACGCTGTCGACATTGTGACAGACAAAGCCGTTGAGTGGCTCGAACAGAGGAATGAATCGCAACCGTATGTACCAAAAGCTTCTTTCCGGCGATAGAAACAAAAGAAATACCTAGTTGCACTGAAGCTGACTGCGCGCAGTTTCTTCCTCATGTATCATCAAAAGGCCCCCCACAGAAGCTGGGAGTGGCATCCAAGATATCAGGATTACTACACCGATCCAATCAAGCTACCCGATACGTTCACGGATGATTACAAGAACCGTGCCAACGCTGCGTCAGCAACAGAGATGCGGGTTGCTGATGATATGACATACTTCGACCTGGGTCTTGTCCAACCTCAAGGAGGCCAGGAGATTGGAGAACTCTTCTACCCTGGCGTGTCGACCGAACGCAAGGTTCCCAATCCCAGCAATATCACGGCGCTCCAAGCACTTCGTCTCACCGACTCGACCACAGGCGAGGTCTTCAGATTTCAGAACCAGACGGAATTAGCAAACTTCAAGTTCCAGAGATATATGCAGCGGTACCTGCGTGTGGTTCAATCTGTCGATGACAATGTCGGTCGCATGCTGGATTGGCTTGATCAAAATGGTCTCACAAACAACACCTTGGTGATGTACACTTCGGTATGCGTCGACTAACCCATGGCATTCTTGATTAGATTGCTAATCTTTTACCAGGACCAGGGAATGTTCCTCGGAGACCACGGCTGGTTTGACAAGCGTTTTATCTACGAGGAATCTTTTCAGATGCCCTTGCTCACACGTTATCCAGGGAAGATCAAGGAAGGAAGTATCATCAAAGATATTGTCCAAAATGTTGACTTTGCTGCAACAATGTTGGATATCGCTGGACTCCAAGTGCCGAGTTACATGCAAGGCCGATCGTTCCGCAAAGTCCTTCAAGGAGAGACGCCTGAGGACTGGGACCAGCTGGCATATCACAGATACTGGATGCACCGAGACCCAATCCATAACGCATATGCACATTATGGCGTGAGAGATACACGGTACAAACTGATCTACTGGTATGTGCTGCAACTGTCGACAAAATGCTTGGTCGTCCAGCTAATCCTTCAACCCAGGTATAACGAGGGCTTTGGCCTCCCGGGTACCTCCCTTGGCGGCGAAGAAAAGCAGTGGGAGCTCTTTGATACCCAGGAGGACCCCTTTGAGCTCTTTAACGTCTTTAGCGAGCCTGCATATTCAAGCGTCGTGTCAGAGATGATGAGGAAGTTGGAAAGGAAGATGACTGACATTGGTGATGAGTGGGTACACGATCCCGACATTGCGGTCGCTTCGAACGCCACAGTCACGCCATCCATAGAAATGAGACGTGCGAAGCTCAGTGCCGTGAATCACTGAGCGCGCTGCTCGCCATTTTAATATTGTTGTCTAGCTCTGCTGCTTGGGGTGTATCAGCTGCGTCACCTCTCATGTGTTATCGATTTGTGTACATATGTTGTGAGAGCCTAGACCAGCGCCATGCCCAACATTGAATACAACCCACTAGTTTCACCTGCGCCAACTGCCAGTCTATGTGACAGACAAGAAGATCCAAAGGTCAATGGTCATTTGCAACACAGTGGACGACTACCTTAGAGTCTTGGTAAGACTCTATCTCTCGTAGGACTTTTGTGCAATAGCCAGTGCTCATTAGCCGCTTGGTTGCCAGGGTGTCTTTCACTACTATGATATCACCCCGGGCTGATGAATGGGAAGCTGACCGTGCAATAAGCTTGATCCACGAAACCGGGGCGGGGTGAATCAATTACAAAGCTCAGCAGAAGTGAGCTACAAACAAAGAGGGCTCGTCAAAGTGCTCGCGGCACACTATTGTTCGTTCGAAAACAAAAGAGAGGCAATATTTATTTTTCGAGGCACTCGGATGCATTTAAAGTTGACCACGCGCTCTCTGAATAATGGTATTTGACTTAGAATTCGACAATTCCATCTGCTCTTCTGGCTCTTTCCAATATTCGTCGAAGATCTTTCAATCTCGAATTGAAACATCGAGATCGACAAGCCGGAAAGATTTTGTAAGTTTGAGGACACCATGGCGCGTACCTTTACATTCGGCGAAGGCTTAGCAGACCAATGGTCAATTCGAGATGATTTGGTGCTCGCTCAATCCCTGATTAGTCAAGCCGAACAATCCATTCTTGATAGGGTAGAATTGCCCGAAGGCCTGTTCCACAGGCTCTACACAACGATAGACAGCATCGAAGCCGAGATAACTCGATGCCGACCACTCCACCAAGTTGACGAAAACCGCATTGAAAATTTGGATTCTGAAATTAAGGGCGAAATGCAGATGAAAGATGAAGAAAACAAATCTCAAGCTACCATCAATTCTACAACACGATACATCGACTCCAAGACTTTCAGTGGAGACGACACAAGCAACAAGGCGAGGCGAAGCATACTCGACGCGCTTCAAGACGAAATCAAAGCTATTCAATCTGTCGTATACATGCACATGAATAACTTCCTACCACAGGAGAAGCGTAATACCAGCGACATGGCGCGTTTCTCAGTTCTTCTAGAAGAGATGGCAATTTTAGATAGGTTTCTCCAGCTTGCTCTGAGTCTTTACGTCCCGTCACAGGATGTAGATGGCCCTGCAAGTGTGCTCAAGGAGAGGCTCGGGGCTCTTCCGGCCCAACTCAACGCGTTGTTCAATATGGAGATCCAAGATGCAGTCAAGAATGACAGGGAGATCAACGATCAGACCATGATGCGCATGGTAGTGCAGAATCAAAAGCGTACCGACGTCCTTCGACATATTTTACTGATTGCTGACAAGATCATGCATCTTACGCGGGCAACATAGGATCAAGACCAACGCGGCGGGCTAGCCAAGACTTCACGCCAGGAGTAGGCAATTAAGCATTAGCATAAATCTCAAACCCTCTCCAGTTTGATTCAAGCCGTAAAATTAGAGAATTGTTTCTAATATGGGATAATTGGCTTAGTATTGTAAGATTTTTCAAAACGACAATGCTAAGTACGTGATGTTGAAAATGCTTCCGTCCAAGATAACCTGAGACAGTAAATGAACTATATGCAATGTGCCAAGCACTGATGACAAACTCTTTATGTTCCCAACCGCTTCACCACACCAAAGTTTTGGTCAAATGTTGCGAGGTATCTATGAGGACCGATGCTTTAAGCGCCGTTTCCGTTGTAGGCGAGGGAGTTGACAGTGCCGCTGGGAACACCGGTGATGATCCCGGATGATGCCAGAGCCTTGATACGGGAGGTGACCGAGGCGGGAGAAGTCAGACCCTCGAGAGCCTTGAGGTAGAGAACCAGGCCGGTGACGTGGGGGGTAGCCATGGACGTGCCGGAGATGCTGTTGCTCGCAGAGTTGGAACCAATCCATGCAGAGGTGATGGCGCTGCCGGGAGCGAGGATGTCGACGCCGCTTCCGAAGTTCGAGTAAGTGGCCCATCGGTTGGCGTTGGTGGTGGCACCGACGGTGATGGCGTTGGGAGCAGATGCGGGTGAGACCTAGATATTTCGGGTTAATAGGTGGCATTGACAACAGGACTTCAGGTTTAGCTCACGTTAGCGACATTCTGGGCCTCGTTGCCGGCAGCGACGACGCTGATGACTCCGGAAGTGTAGGCAGACTGAACAGCGCTGTTGAAAGCAGAGGAGACACCGCCACCTGCACATGATCGGTTAGCAAGGATACTACTACAACTAAAGGTCAAATAATTACTACTTACCCAGGGACAGGCTGATGGCAGCGACGCCGGCACGGCCCTTTGAGGTGATGTCATTGACAGCCCAGGAGTATCCGTCAAGAACGTCAGCGGTCGTTCCCTCGTCTCCCTGGAAAACCTTGACTGCGATGATGGTCGCGGACTTGGCGACTCCGTAGGTCGTGCCACCGATAGTGCCAGCAACGTGAGTGCCGTGGCCCACAGTGTCGGCAGTACCGCCGGTCACGGCGCTGTAGCCCAAGCTGGCGCGGCCACCAAAGTCGGTGTGAGCCGCGTTGATGCCAGTATCGATGATGTAGGCATAGGTGCCTGATCCAGCGGTGCTGTCATAGACGTAGCTAGTTGAACCAGCCCCAGCCTTGTGGGAGACGGCTCCCAGTCCCCAAGACGGAATGCTCGTCTGGGTCGTCAAAGCATACAGGCTCCAGATCTGGTCAGCCTCGACAGCAGCGACCTGAGAACGTGTTAGATTAGCCAATTCATATTCAAACGGCCCAATGAGTTGGAAAGACTCACAGCATCGCTGGCCTTGATTTCCTCGATGGTTGCATCGTCGAAGGCACCAGAGTAAGCGTTGAAGTCGCTGATGTTGAATGTCTTCTCGACTCCAGCAAGGTCACGACGTCCCAGGCTGCGAGCATGGACGTCCTTGACCCATCCAAGATGAGACTCGACGTCTGCCGAATCCTTCAAGGTCACGATGTACTTGCTGGGGATGGCCCGGGCCTGAGGGGCGGAGGCGACAGGCGCGGCGTTGACGAAGGGCAGGAGAGCCCCAGCGACGAGGGCGAGCTTCTTGAGGCCGTACATACTGGGCTGAGACACAGGCTGGTAGTTTGACGAGGCGAGGAGCTGACGAGGAGGGCTGATGAGCTGAGACCGCGGATGGTGCTGAACGACGATGATGGACTCGAGGGCTGGGCTGAGAGACACTTTATATCTTTGCGAAGCGCCTCTCGAGGGCTAAATGAAGCCATTCTCGCCTCATATCAGGCAATTAGACACCATCATTGGGTGCGTTGTATCGAGCTGGACTCTCCCTCTCTCCCTCCCCCGGGGCGGCTCACATGACTGGCAATCACGCCAAAAAGACACCAACCACACGCATCGAGATCCCCTCAGACCTGCACCGGACCTGCAGGTTTTGCCTTATCGAGCTTGCAAGAGGCTTCTGGTATGTCGCGAGGTTACTCTGCTCCACGACACGAAAACCATTTCAGGAAGGAGGCAGGCCAAGGGACATATGTAGGACAAGTTGACATGCCCATTCGACATAAGCCTGAATGACCAGAGGTCTCGGCAGACGGCGCTCAGCCAACAAGAGAAACGGGACAATTAATTAGTTGGAGCTTGGCTACTTGGCAATGTGACAAGTCTTTCAGGCGGCCATTGCTTATGTATGAGCATCTTTGATGACAAGCGAGCACGTCGAAAGGGACTCCCGAGTTGCCATACCCTCCCTGCGGATCCGAGGTGTGTGGCGATTCGCCACGGGCTGCGGGAGCGTATATCCCCAGGATGCATGCGACCCTCCCAACAGCTTCTAGCGCCTGTCCGTGTACGGTTTGCCCATGCGGACTGCAGGCGGATGGCCCCTGCCGAGATATAAGCTTATCTCAGAACGTAGTATCTTGTGCCAACTTGGCACGAAACTACCGGCCATCCCAGTGGTCATCTGGCGCTGTCGAGCTTCCTCTTTGGGACCTTTTCCGCAACCATTAGCGAATTGGCGAGAGACTCGGGCTTCTGATAGGATGGTGCTTGCCGGCAATGCTCCGTCACCGCGCATGCGGATCAATTCCAGCCTCCCACCCACCGCAGCTTGCGCCCTTGAAGGCCAACGGGGGCCTATTGGATGAACGAGAGGGGAAGAGGGGAAGCTCCCACTTCCCGCGCACTTCAGATACTGTCAGACATTGCTCCCAAATTGCTGGACACCCTGGGTTGGACGCTTCGCAAGCGCAGGCGGGAAGTGCATGAGAAGTGTCAAAATCTACGTAGTATCTGCACTACTGTAGACATTCTTAATTTCTAGGTGGTGGGTGGCACAGGGTGGGGCGCGGGTGTAAAACGGATATTAAATAGCCTACATAGTCTAAGCATTTCCGCACTGCCGCTGGAGATGCGGCACCCTGATCGCCTGGGGGAGCGAGCTCCCGGGAGCCTCCCACAAAGCAGGGCAGCCAGACAGGGAGCGGCGGTCGTGTATGCATGTCATCATTCTGTTGGAGTCGAACGCAAGCGCGCACCGTGTTCTCTTTTGTCCAGAGCCCGAGGGCCAAGAAATGCAGGCTCATGATACAATACTGGCTACGTCGGCAACCATCCTGACTGAAGTCTGGGCATTGAACGAGCTTCTGCTTTTGGTTGTAGCCTCATCGTGCACGGTCACTCACAGCTGCCTTCGGACTTGGATCGGGCATTTGCCTCTTCCTGACTCACCACGTGAAGGACCCAACGACATACAATAGTAGTAGGCCTGTGGCGTGATCCTGTACGATGGACCCATTACACTAGTAAACTCAGAGCGTAGCGATGGCTGTCGAGCCAGAGCATGCCCAGTTTCATGACAGAGTCCCATAATAATATTGGATTATATGTGCTTGGCACGGCAGTTATGGCAGGTGCTTGTTCGCCGAGGAGAACATGGATCGAGTTGTGGACCTTGAACAGCAATTGCGAATATAGCAAGTCGAATGGCAATAGAGAGGAGCTGGCAGCGACCCACGGTGATGCTTCAAATCAGTGCGGTCTCTGCTGGCCCAGACGGGCTTTGAAAAAATGTGCTCGTGGACAATGTCGTAATGTTTCTATCAAATGACTCGACCAGTGTATGTTTATCCTGCGGGAAACAACGGTACCTGAGCCCAAACGAGACTAAATCCGAGCATGTGTGCAAAAGAAACCGCCGATAGACCTCATGGCCGATAAAATTCCAAGGCTGTCTCTAACGTCAATGCGAGTAGTTTGAATACATAGTACAAATCCCCCCCCCCTGGGGGATTCCTAGGCTGTGTATTTATATTACATACGATATATTCGAGGGAAAATTTCGGATGATCTGAATTTCTATCCACACAGCAATATTCTTCTCTTCCAATGCTCGTAAGTCGTCCATGTCATTGAGCAGTTCAATGCAGGGCCATTTATATGTCAGCAGCTACGTTGTTTCTATATGAAACAAATGAGAAATAAATGAGAGTAAAAGCGGGAGGATGGTTTATTTCGTTCTTTAATAGTCTCTTTCAGAACGTTGCCATGTAGGCGACACCACATCCGCTTTCCGGTATATACTCCATTCGTAAGTAGGTTGGATTAGTTCTACGATTAATATTGTAATCTGAGCACATGTTAAGTATATTAATGTTTAGGAAGGAATGTTTCATTGCAGCTAAGTTGGCATCACCACAACACGGACTGAGCATATACATAACACACAGCATGAATGGACTACCCCGTCCCTAGATAAGCTATGCCCTGGCCCTCTATGCGGTGAGGGCGCGAAGGGCATGAAGGGCAGGATAATGTTAGCCAGCATCTGAGAGGTACATGACTTTGGATAGTATATGAAGCTTTCTCTTTGTACTGGTCGGGCCGTTCTTGCTGACGAAACTGCCAGTGCGGCTTGGCAGACATAACCAACCACAAAAGCGGCAGCGCGGTGTCTGCATCACAGGTATTACACGACGCGTAGACTGCAGTGCAGAGTTAACTAAACACCACAGCGGCAGGTGCAACAACGCCCATCCTTCCTTCTTCCAAGAACCATCATCAACGTAAGTCAACCACCAACCCAGCACATGTTGGACATGGCCCGGGCATGGCACTCAGTCAGCACTCGGTTGGCAATCGATCGGCGATTGGTCGGTCGTGGTTGCACCCCTAGCGAACTTTGAGATTCGGGTTGGCCTGAGGATAGCGTCACTGGTGGCGGCGAGAGCGCCCGGTTCCAGGCCAAGAACCTCGGTAACGCCGATTATATCCTTTAGGTTTGCCTAAGACTGTTGAGACTCTCCTCGCTCTTTCTGTGAACAAAAAAAGCTTTAACGTGCGACTGCTCTATCAAATCAATGATGGTCTAAGGATCAACAACTTAGCGTCTATGAAGCCAGATATTCATTAATAATGTTTCGCCTCTAATAACCAATAGATGTATTTCTGGTAAACTTCCTTCGTATATTTTAGATACGACTGTATAGTTGAAATGCAAAACTTTGACTGGCAAAAGTATAGCCCCATTAACACCCAACTTTAGAACTAAAAGTGGCAATTACTTTCTCTTTTTCCCAGGCCTGACCCTTCACCCAAACCTTACTACAAGTCGCCTAAGTATCCCAGTAAAGCTTTATTAACCATGAAGCCCACCTTGTCTGTCAATTAGCCTGTTAAGCAACCCGTCGTTCAACCGTCCATCAGCCCGTCGGTCTAGCAGTCGGTTGACTCTTGAAGGAGTCAATATTGGCATTTCACTCACCGTTCTTCCGACAAAATGTGATCACTTGCATAGTCTGAGGTTTCGCTTCGGTATTGAAAGCAGTCTCAAGTCTAATTAGTGGCTGCCACAATGATACAAGTAGAAAGTGTGGGAAGTAGAGGTCAGGCATGTACTGCAAACTCTGACACTCTCATCTCTATGGGAACCAAAAATGCTTGCTAGGTCTAAGGAAGAGGCTTATAAGGTTGAAACCTTTCTGCTTACCCCGCCCCCAGATCTAAATATAACTATAGTAGTTCCTAGAAAATTCAGTGCTTAGGGAATTAAGTTTAAGCCTTCGTGATACTTTAGATGCTTTAGCTACAAACCTTTCTATTATTACTATGAGTGGTTTACTAAAAGATTTGTATAGCACAAACATCCACCCGTCCTGACAATGCCGAGTTGTAATAACAAAAGCTATCAGAGCTCTGCCAAATATAAATAAGTTACCACCCAGCAACACTGGATATTCAATGTTTCTTTTGATGATTGTTCTCCCACCCAAAGAGCCTAATATTAGAACCAATCCCTTACTACCAGTAACACAACAATCTCTGCTACTGGTTTACGTTCTCAATATGAAGTTCCCAATCTCTGCTCTCATCATTCTCGCTGGCAGCTTGTTCGTCGACCTTGCTAGCTCCGCCTCCCTCGGCCGTGACTTGGTCGCCTTGGACGAACGCCAGAATAGTTGCTCTGGCTGCTTGCCTGCTTCAGGCTGCCAGTTTCTAAAGAGATGCAAAGCTGTGGCATGCTGCCGAGTAAGTGTTTGCAAAGAATGTGAAAGGGGTCTTCAATCCCTAGAAGCTATAACGAGTCTGTTCTCACCAAGATATCGTACTTACGGAAACTTTCATCTAGCAATGCCACACCTGTGCAGCTTCAGAGGAAGTACCTGAGGCCGCTGAGGCAGTTCAGCCAGCTGAGGCAGCTGAGGCAGCTTAGGCAGCCAAGCATTAGGTGGAAACCTTGGAAGAAGTGCCAAGCTTGCGAGTTCAGGGCTGGGATTCCGTGTCTTCCAAAGCTTCAAAGTGTGTGTGACGGGGACGTACGCCACTAACATCGAGGACGTTGATTATTGACACTGGAACATGGTGATGGAAGGGCAAGACGCAAACTCAACTTCCATTTGCACGTCCGATATATCGGCTGCACCTCTTATATTCTTCACCTTCGTTTATTTAAATTTCAAATGAAAAGTGAAGCGGGCACTCAAATTGCTCCCTGCTATACTCAGATCCTTTATCGCCTTTTGGGGCACAAAAGAAGCGACGTGAAGGTACTTCAGGCCCGTCACTGCAGCCGGTCCCGGGTGTAATCCTCTGTAGGCGCTCGCCTACCGGATCTCGCACCTAAAACTCGCTCACCACTCTTAGTTTCTAGCTTCGCTTCCTTCCGAGGCACGATTTAAGCTTGATCTAGCTCAACCATATAATTGTTAAGAAAGCGTGATTAGGCTGACGACGAAACTGATCTCGACAAAAGTATTAGACCCAGTTTCTGATCCATACCCAACCAAGGATACATCCACATGATTGTTGCAAACACAGCGAGCCATAACGCTGTCTAGGCCTACCAAAACACCAAATTCAGACGAACATGCATTCTGACCATAGTGCTCACAGCTTACGAAGTTAAAAAGATCTGAAAGATAAATTTCTGGAGCTGTCGTTCTAGCTAGCCACGAGAATCGAAACCATTGCACTTTCTGTTACGCCCATAGCCCAATAACGCGTCCGAACTTAGTTTATTCACCCAGTGAACAAAGCTAACCGTCCTTAGTTGCTGCCGATGCGAGTGAATGTCAAGGTGCCGCAACCGTTGTTCTTCTCAACAGTGACAATGCAGCCATCTGCAAGGTCTCCAGAGAAGGAGCAAGCGCCCTTGGATCCGCTGATGGTCTGCTTGGCCCCGCCGTGATCTACAAGCATTCAATCGCGTCAGTGAGATCTGCCTGCAACTCCCCGAGAGCATAAAGGAAACAAAACCCCGAGTTTGACCTACCAGAGGGCTCTGAGTGCTGAACCTTGAAATCACCCACAGTGGATGAATGGACCGTGAAATAGCAGCCCTGAGCTACAGAATCTTCAGTGCCTTTCGTTCTTATGAAAGTAAAGCGGGAACACTCTCAACATACCAGTTGCCACGGCAAGCGCAGACGCGAGGATCAAGGACAGCTGCATGTTTGATTTGTGAAAGATGCAGAAGTTGATGATTGTATAGCGATGCTGTATAGTTTGTTGCTGCTAATGAAGATCAAATGTGGACACAAAGCAAGCAAATGGGCATCTTTTTATATTTCCTTTCGGTGACGAGAAGCGGTCTTGACCTTTTCTGGAGCGGAGGTCGGGACCATGGCAAGTGTAGATGTTGAGAGATTATGAGTCCCACCATGATACCTGCATCTCCTTTTCACAAGCACTTTTTGCTCGCAAAATCCGATAATCAGCCAGAATGATGTGGGAAGCACGCTGCGAGGTCTGACTTCTGACCAGGGTCTTGGTCTAGACACACCGATGCCGTATGATGTGTTTTCAATACTCTGTGTAGTACACAGATCGTGGCGTCTGCATATGCATTTCAGGGCTCATTGTGGAAAGCTTCTGTATGATATACACAAGGATGACCGCTGAAAAACGATTATCGATTCATTAATTTATACGATCGGTCCCAAATTCTGAGCAGAGACAGCATGGCTGATTCACAATGAGCAACGCTACGGCTCAAGGGTTCCGGTCTTGCAGTCATTCGTCGGAGTGCTTTGACCCGGAAGAAGTTCACGAAAGGTCACCAAAAGTTCTTATGTCGGTTTACATACCCCCGAGAGCATTGCAACTTTGTTGATATTTTGTTCACTCGACACATTGATGCCCTGACTGGGCAGTTTTGAGATGCTCCGACCCGGCCGAGAGAGGAATAGCCCATGCCCGCTATAACCAAGCTTTCCGCTTCACAGATCTCGATTAGATGGGCCTGGGCGGAAAGGCTTGGTCCACTAACCCAGGGCTGAAACCTTCGGCTACTAGCCAGATTCAATCCTGTTATTGTCAATCCTCATACTGTGCCCCGTTGAAGGAAAATAGTGTTACAAAAACCTCATCCAGCAGTCGACATCGTCCCGGATCCACAGATCCCGAGGATCACTGTTCACCTAATTAGGTCCATCTCGCTCACCTGTATGAAACGGCGCAGTGGCGTAAGCCTTTTCGTGTGAGGCCATTGATGAAATTTGATTCGGAAAGCTGTGGCATGTACATGGATCGGAGAAGAACTTATCCTGTAGCCCTTAGCTGACATCAGTGTTCAAAAGCAAGTGTGCACGTCCCGGCTCCTTGCAGATCACACGAACCGGGAATTCGGAGCGGGGAGGGATAAGCATCTCGCTTAGCACTGGGATCAAGTCTGTTGCACCTGGCTTGAAAGAGTGATCTCGTCGTGAAAGCTGACTCTCCAGGAACAAAAGGCAGATTGCGGAACAGAAGAACCCACATTGCCGGTGTTTACAATTAGCAAGCAGTCACAGAACATGTCAAGTACCAGCATGAGATTTGAAAACTGTCGAACCCGCGCAGGCGTCTTCTAGATGGAAGTGACTTTACCACCCTGAGTGTATTTGGATGCATGCGTTGCACGCACTAGAAAAAATAGTAAAACAAATAAGCCATAGATTCTTGACATTTCTCCGCGTCAAGGGTTGTCGTATCTCGAGCGGGATGACAGGTATTCATTCCAAACTTCAGGGAAACGCGCTCTAGCGGCGAGCAACCTCTTGAACAACACAATCCTTGAGATGAAGTAGAAGCGGTAATTACGTTACTTCGGTGAGTTCGAGTCATGCAAGGACATAATTATTCAAATAGGGCGACTGATAAGTTCGGAGCAAACATGCCGTCTGAAGCAGCTACTTTCGTTCTCGTATTCTCAAATGGGGCACATCATGTGCCGGTGGTCGCATGCCACTCAACATGGAACAAGTCTTTGATTTTTAGCAACCAATTAATCATATTGGGTCAAAGAAACGGGCTAGCGGCCGCAAACGCCAGCAAGCCCGCTAAAGGGAGGCATCGAAGAACGGGAAGGGACAACAACATCATGGGTCGAAATTTACACAATTCCGCACACACCAACTTGTGCGAAACTATGACTTTACTCTTGGTCAAGACGTAGGGAGAAGCAAGAACGCGCTTCATGCCTCGCGAACGTCATATTTATCCTGATTAAACATCCTGTATGCGCTGCTGGGAAACATCTATCGTTGGTCTGGTGACACATTTACACTAGACTCTTTCTGACATTGTTATCCCATCTCAAATCACTATCACATCCCCAACAACCATTCTGTGATCGCTCACAAAGACTCCATCCACGTAATTGCCCACGATCTCAATCGTCTGAGGCGTGTATGGTTGAGTGTCTTTGGGCCCGAGCCAAATATAATCAATGCGGCTTATACCGGTCTGCGAGAAGCCCGTATAGGTAAGCTGATTTGTGCCAACATGTGTCGCCAGGTTCCATAGATCTTCCAAGTAATTCAAACCCGTCAACGTCGAATAAGCATCTCCGTCGGGAGCAGAATTGAAGTCACCCGTCAAAGACACAGGTAGTGGGCCCCATGTCTGCTGCACTGCTTTGATACGCGTGACAACGACCTTGATGCCTTCACTTCGCGCCTGCGAGCTGACATTATCGAGATGCGTATTGGCGTGTATGAATCGCTTCCCAGTTGCGATATGCTCGAAAACGCCAATGGTGACAATACGGCGACTTCCGGCTCCCCAACCAAATGATACAACGTCTGGCGTAGGCGACAGCCATTTGACCTCGCTGTAAAGGACTTTCAATATATCGGTCCGGTATAGAATCGGGCTGTATTCGCCTTGGGTGGCGCCGTCGTCACGACCCACGCCAATATGAGCCCACTGAGTGCCTAGGCCGCTCTTGATGTCGATCAGCTGGTTATTCAGCACTTCTTGCAGCCCGATGACAGTGGTGGAGGCTTCAGCGGCTTGACCTGAAAGTTGATTGACAAGCAAGGGCCTACGGGTTGACCATGGTTTCTCGTTCGTTTCCAAAGAAGTAGCAGCATATCGTATGTTGAATGTGATGATGCGCAGAGGAAGACTCGCGCAAAAAGATGACTGCGCAAACAACGTTGCCAAAACTAAGGCTGAGGCCCAGAACTTCGATATCATGATGAAAGGTGCCGTATACCGTAGATGGGAAAAGTTGAGTCCGAGATTTCGTTGCACAAGAACGCGGCAGCGAATGCAGCGGTCCGTCGCCCAATGATCGGGAATAGGGCGCAGTTCCCTTCAAGTAGAGCGCGACATGTGGGCTACACAGGGATTTCTATCTTTCGTCATTTTACGAGCATGCGCGACCCAGGAACCATTGACGGCGCTACTCTCACCTCGGCCAGAGCAGTATGGACGGTGACCACGTGAATCTCTAGGGTAAATGATTGCTCAAATTTGTTGCGGCGATGGTAGCCAAGGCCATTGGCTGCAACCTGGGGATGTAACACTGCCGCTGTTAAATCTTGCTGCGAAGCGGAGATGTCAGACTGCCGGCCACTGATTGGAGACACTGATGCTCGCCCCATGGCCGTCCAAAAACAAGCAATCCGTCGTCCACAAGAGGTAACAATAGATGCCCAAGAAACTGGCCCCCAAACGCAAGCACGAGGGAATGATGCTGCATCTGACAGGTCGCCCGCCCAATTCTTTTGTCAGACAACTCCGAACTGGCCTTCAATTTGTCATTGGAAGCCACACAGGCACTTTGCGTAGTAATCGCATTCATTACACACTTGCTAGAGTGCAGTGGATTATCTTTCTCCCCCTCCCTTTTTTGTGCCTTCCATTGCACAATTAACCCGCTGTATCCAACTCCCTTATCACATCACACGCAGCAATATTACTAAACTGTACACAGGCTTAGAATCTTCTGCCATGACCATCTCATGGACATTCTCAGCACTCTCCGTTGTGTGGCACGACACATGCTCCGCATGTACCTGCGATAATGACTGTCTCATTAGCCAGCGTTTGCGTTACTGTCATCACTGCAATGGCGTTATCACCGGCCGCAAACGCGCCCTGAACAATTGCTTCGTAAACGGGTGCTGATATCTTCATTCCAGCGCTCAGTGAGCATTAGTCTACAAGCAAAACATGAAAGGACGAACGATTTGAAAGTATTCAGGTCCAATGTCCCAGGGTCGCTGTACTTTGTATGTGTAAGATACTTGGCTAGGTTCCTGTACTTGCATGAAGAGGGACGGGCCGTCTTTAGAGGGTCTCAACTTGAGACATTTCATCTCTTATCACGCAACCGTTGCCTCTATTGCGGTGTTCAGCAGGTGCAAGCAGATCCAGCGCAAAGATTTAAATAGGCAGCTTTGCCAACCTACAACTGGCAAAGAATCAGCTACCGAACGATGCAAACCTAGAATTCAAGTTCTGTTGATAGCTGCACCCAGCATGTTCAAAACGCCCGTGTGTATCAGCATGGTCACGGTAGACTTCTGTGTGCTTCCACTGCTATAGCGTTGTTAGTAATATTTGAAGGCCAGAAACAGGAACGCGTCCAATGGAGGAACATCCAGCAGTGCTGGGTGTGGGTTCTACCTCGGCAGAGCCTGAATCATGAACATGTCCTGCACAGAAAATCTGGCCGTGTGTACTGTCGTGTAGTCTATTTCCCGCGCGGGGCCCACGTCATTTCTGCATTAGTGAGCAAACGAGGATTTGTGAGCTGCATAGACGCCGCGCTTGAAGGGGTACGTGGGCAGACTTAAATTCACGACATCTCAACGCTTTACACAACGTCGAACAGCTCCTCAACAACGCAGTCACCATCACTTAGCTCCGCCTTCAAGTGTTCATCCGCTTCATTCCTACAACACCATGTCTGGCATCCCGTCAACCTTTAAGGCGGCCGTCCTGCCCTCGCCCAAGAGCCGGCACATCATCTCCGACCGCTCGCTCAGCGCCCTTGGCCCAGGTGAGGTCGCCATCAAAATCACTGCTACGGCAATCAACCCGGTCGACTGGAAGATCCGCGACCAGGGCATTCTTCTGGGTGATTACTACCCGGCCGTGATTGGATCCGACGCCGCTGGTGAGATCGCCGCGGTTGGATCCGATGTGTCTACATTCACCAAGGGCGATAGGGTGTTCTTCCAGGGTATCCTCGGTAGTTTCGACAACTGTACTTTCCAGCAGTACTGCAAGCTGCCTGCCGAGCTGGTGTCTCACACACCCAAAAACATCAGCGACGAGCAGGCAGCTGGCATTCAGCTGGCTCTGATGGCTGCGTTGATGGGTTTCTACCACAGCACCGGCCACGGCCTGTCCCCTGGGCCTTGGCATTTCGAGAATGGTGGCAGAGAGGTCGGCAAGGGAAAGTCCATTGTGATCTTGGGTGGCAGCTCCTCGGTCGGCCAGTACGCCATCCAGTTGGCTAGGCTATCAGGCTTCGAGAGGATCGTGACCAATTCGAGCGCCTCGCACGTCAAGCACCTGAAGAGCCTTGGGGCTCACGTGGTTCTTGACCGAAAGACACAATCGAAGCCCGAGGACTACCGCGATGCAATCGGCGACCTGCCCTTGGAATTTGTCTGGGACTCCATTGCGGAGAAGGAGACGGCCAAGCTTGGAATCGCCATCTTGGGCCTCGTCAAGACGACTTCTGAGCAGCGCCAAGTTGTTGGTGTGTGGAACCCCAACGACAACCCAGACCCAATGGCTGGCCCGTACCCAGAGGTCGTCGAGGCTGGTCTGGCTGCGAAGCCCAAGGTCAACGTCAAGCAAATCTTGGGACTGGGCAGTGCTCCGGATAAACGCTATGTCAGTGAACCTGTCATCAAGGCCATTGGCGGCGAGCGTGGATGGATCGCAAAGGGCTTGTTCCAACCCAACCGGCCGATCGTGATTGAGGGAGGTTTGGCAGCTGTGGATGAGGCGCTGGACAGAAACAAGCAGGGCGTTTCTGGAGAAAAGGTTGTCATCAGGCCATTTGGTCCATGATGGAGGTGAAGCCTCTGTCTATAAAATGGTCTAAATCGAAAGGAAGCAGATGGGCCTGGAAAAGTTTAGTTCAAGGAGTCGTGCCTTGCTTATGATATAATTACACTGCGCGGACGTCCCTTCAGACTCCGTCACAGCGTTGTTCACATCTTCACGTTCTTCTCGTGTCATGACAGACCAAAGCAGAATTCACACGTAGAGAAAATAGTTCTGTATAGAGTTATAGTGTAGATTGACGACGCTATGTGCCATTGAACTGCTCCAGAGTACAGAGATCTGCGAGCTTGGGTCCTTTGCGGGAAGGGGCGGGGGATGCAGAGCAGGAGAAGACCAATATTTGCCCACGGGGGGGCCCATCTGATAGCCCCTTAGTGGTCTTCGATATCCAAGATGCTCACCTACTGCTCTGTTTAGGCTTGCTTGGTATGTAAATCACCGTGACAAGGTAATTTAGTGTGTCCATGCGCACCAGGTCATAGAGATTGAAGTCGGTCTTGTCGAAGCCTGACTGATTATTTCACCCGCCTTCCTCGCACATAAACGGCATCAATGTTCCTATCATCACCCGTCATGACGAATTTGTCGAACACGGTTCTCAAAGAATCCTGTTCAACCATGGTCATGATCTGATCAGCCACGAGTGTGGAAACAACGCAAGCATCAAATTCCATGCCCACCGCGAAGTTGCCAACCTTGTGCCCAATTGAACAAACTCTTGCCCCTCCAAGAGTTGCCAGGTAGAAGAGCTCCTCGATAGACAAGCCTTTGTCTTTGCCATGTGACAAGGCCTCTCTCGCATTGCTAGCAACAAGTGCCTGGCGCATAGCATCCAGTATGCTGCTGGAGAAACCGCCACCAGAGTCCGTACCTAGCCCAACATTGATACCGCGACGCAGGAATTCCCTCACTGGGGCTGCCATGAAGCCACCGCCCACAGTCATGTTGGAAATTGGGCAATGGGCTACACCACAGCCGAGCTCCACAAATTTGGTGAGTTCGTATTCGCTCATGTAGCAGCAGTGAGCGAGTATCGACCTTGGGCCGAGTAGGCCGTAATTCTGATAAAGATCGACCTCATTGCTGAACTGCGGGAAGAGAGATTTGGTGGCCTTCATCTCCTGTTCCGCCTCATTGAAATGCGTCTGTATCGGCAGATCAGGCTCTCTTACCGCGATCTTGCCTAGTCCATCCAGCACAGCAGGGTCACAGGTGATGGCAAAGCGTGGTGTCAGGACAGGCTTGACCAAGTGACCTTTGGGATCAATCTTTCGAATGTGTGCGATGCATTCCTCCGTTACCCGCAGGCTTTCCTCAACACTGGCGTCCCGATAATAATCTGGCGCGTTCCTATTCATGTTGCATTTTCCAACTAGTGCGCGCTGGCCCTTTTCCGAACACAGGTCAGCCAGGATGCGTGTGGCCTCCCCGTGCGCTGACGCATAGTAGGATGCCGTCGTGATGCCTTGTTTGAGGAAGCCATCAACACACAGTCCGTATATCCGACGCGCATACTCTGCATCGGCGAACTTGGCCTCGCTGGGAAAAGTGACGGTGTCAAGCCAATCGAGAATATGCATTCCTTGTCCAAGGCCCCGCTGCGCCCATTGTGGTGCGTGATTGTGCGTGTCGACGAAGCCTGGTATGAGGAATGATCCTCGCTGCAGCTTCTGAACTGTGCAGTCTTTGAGGTGGATCTCTAGCCCGGCGGGAGTATGGAGGGTTTCAGGAACAACTTCGACATTCCTCTCGAAAGCGACGATGCAGCCATTGCTGTCGACGGCAAGAAGGGCTGACTCGAGGATCTCGAGCTCGGTAGGTGATAGTGAATGTATCACAGGGCCGTGAAAGATAGTAAAGTCGCTCATCATGTCTTCGTGTCAGAGTCATCTAATCAAGCTGAGCATGACGGGTGTGCTGTTGACAATAGCCTCAGGCACAGCTGATAAGCAGCCCATCAACACATACAGCTATTTGTACGGCCAGTGTATGCAGCCAGCCATGAGAGGGTTGCACCAGAAGGGGGGCCGTTGTTCTAGATATGGCGCTGACATAGCAGGGCACGGTCCACCGCTCTCCGTTTTCATCTCCGTTTCCATCTCCGTCTGGCCCCCGTGTCCCTGTTTGAGGTCTGATGTTTCACCTCACATGCAAATGCCCAGCGCAAAGTCGCCAACCACAGCATACCACATTCATCAGATTTGCCCTCATTCACATCCATTGAACAAAGACAGATCATTACAGAACTCAGACACCAGACCTCAAACATCGCAGGAGAATTCACTATATCAGTTGATATCACTCATTTCGCTCTAATCCTAAGCCACCATGGCGGGCGACATCCCCACCACCATGAAGGCTTGGCTCGTCACCAAAAACGGCCAGCCAAAAGACGCCCTGACCCTCAAGACTGACTATCCAGTCCCATCCAAAATCAAAGCCGGCAACGTTCTCGTCAGGGTTTCATATGCGGCTCTCAACCCGGCAGATCTCAACTTCATGGGCAATATTCCTAACTGGGTCCCCTTCCGTCGTAACCCCATCCCCGGCCTGGACTTTGTAGGAGAGGTGGTCAAGATTGGGCCATCGGTGCCAAGTGATTCTGGCGTGTCTCTGGGCGCAGAAGTCTGTGGTGCGCTCAATGTTATTTCAGTGGCAGTCGGGCGTGGCAGCCTGGCTGAGTACATCGACGTCCCGGCGAGCAAGGTGGTCGTAAAGCCAAAGGGGGTCGACACGATAGACGCCCCAGGGGCATTGGGGATCGCGGGTCAGACAGCTTACATTGTCCTTAAAGAGGCTGGCATAAAGGCTGGTGACCGGGTCCTGGTTAACGGTGCCAGCGGTGGAGTTGGTTCTGTCCTCGTCCAGGTGGCGAAAGCAAAGGGCGCCTTCGTATATGGAGTCTGCTCGGCTGCGAATGCCGAGATGGTGAAGGGACTTGGTGCTGACGAGGTAAGAGCGTCCTGCGTTTTTCCTACCAAAAGAGACGCGCATGACTATAAACGATCTTGCTAACGATAGGATTTCAGGTGATCGATTACAAGGCTTATGAGTCTCTCGTGGCACACCTAACCGACAGCTTCGAATCCAATCCTGTGCACCGGATATTTGACTGTGTCGGCAGTGATGAGCTATTCCAGAGATCAGCCAAGTACTTGCACAAAGATGGTAAGTAACCTTTTCACACTCGGAACTCTCCCCTTCCCAATCTCTTGACGTTCCTAGAAGCTGCTTCAGGAAACATTCGTGAAATCATACTCTCCTCAGTTCTCTGTCACCCTCCTGGCACTATCAAAATTGCATCCACTAAATATGATGGTTGGATAGGAATATTCATCACGATCGTGGGCGGCGTTGGAGCAGGCCCGATTGTGAGAAGCAAGTTGTTGCCTGTTGCACTCGGGGGAGTGCCTCGAAGATACAAACTCCTCGCTCTGTGGCCCGATGGAGCAATCGCCAAAGAGGTCGCAAAGTGGATTGAGAATGGCGAGTACAGCAAGTTCCCGCGGGACTCGGAGTATTCGATGAATGATGCTGTAAAGGTATGTTGTCTGCTGAAAACCGCTCGGGTTGTGCTGACAGCTGCGGCTTTCAGGGTTATGAACGTGTTGCAAGCAAGCGATCCAGGGGCAAGGTGGTGGTCGCAGTCTCATGAGATTTCGTGAGAATGTGACTTGTGGTTCTAGAGATGGGTCAGAATCTACGCACGCATCGATGTTTACGTGCCGCAGAGGCGGAGAAGGAGGAGAAGGAGGCGGGCAGGGTCGCTAGTGACAGCCACTTTCGACCGGGATGCACTGCTAAATATCAGCACCTGTCGCACATCTACCACATGTGATGAATAGTGCCGGTTGTATCGGAGACTTCAATAATTTGACCTAAAATAAGATCCAAATCACCACGGGTTGTGCTGACGAAGGAGCAAAGCCTGCCTCTGCACTCGGTTGCCGGCCTCTTTATTGTGATTAGGAATTTCACTAACTACCAACATAGCTGGAGAAGTCCCGCAAAATTTACCGATGAGAGGATTTGACCTGGGCCTGTCGCAAGAACAAGACGGAGGAATTATCAGCCTTTCCATTGGGCCCCTCACACTATTTGAATTGTCCACTTCAGCCCAGCTCTCTGGTCTCCACGATGTTCCAGAGAAATCTGTAGCATCGATTTCCTTGAACACACGTCTGCAAAGTAAAGACAGGGATGCCTAGGTAGTGTGGCCCCGACATGCTGGATCAGACGGAGGTGCGAGAGATTATGTGGAGACTTATTTTCGGTGCGAACCCGTGTGACATAACTGCAGAAGCTGCATTGGATCATGCACGAGGCATGCAAATACGAAGTGTGCCAATTGTGAACCGAGCGACATCAGTCATGCATGATGGTTCATGCCATGTAGCCGTGAAAATAACAAATGCGCAAAGGAAATGTGATGGGAGTGAGCCGTTGGCTGACAAGCACACGGACATAAGAGGAAGAGGCCGCGCGATGGACGGGAACAGCCAAGCCTCACACCCCAGTATAGCATATCTTGGATCCGGATGCAATTAAGCTTCCCGCACTGTCGAGGTTCGTCCGAAGTCCACGTTTAAGCAAGAGCTTGAGACACGTTTGCCCTGCACAGATTTGCAGTAAACTTCGAGATCTGCCAAAGGGCTGTCCGGGCTCACCTGGGCAGGTGATTCGGCCCCGTCACTGTTCTTGCCCGGATAAAAAGAGTGTACGCCTTGGCAGGACCTCCCACGCGTTTGATACATGACAAAAGCAGAGTGCCATCCAAACTACATGGGGAAGAGAGCACCGCGTCATGACTCGCTGCCCCTGTGGCTGTGTGTACGGTGAGAGAGAGAAGACCGGAAGTCCTGGTCAGCTACCGTGGGAACAGGCAGGAAGACATGAAACACATGTGGGGTGAGGTGGTCTACAGAGACATAAAAATAGGCTATGCCCTGAGCTCCCCTGTCTAAGCATAAACAACAATGGCGAATCATTCTAAATTCGGACTTGCCCTGTAGGGCAGCAGGGAGGCTTGCGTGACCTGCATGCACGCCGACCATGCCGGAATAAGATTGCTCTAGAATGCTTGTTGTTGACTATCGCCGTGTTAAACAACGTGGAGGCCAATGGTCAACGTTAGAAGCCCAGTCCTTGCGTCTGTTTGCCACGAGGGAACATCCCTATCTAGCAGAGTCCCACTCCGACGATAGTAAGTCATACATAGCGGGAGGATCGAAGGGTAGAAGAGATCCACAAGACCAATGGCGAAGGGATCTGCCCACAGCTAGCCCGGCGGTGCGGATCACGCGGACGCGGGAAGCGAGGGACTCTCACACGTGCAGACATCATACCCGATATGGGCGTCCCTTCTCCACGGTATCAAATTACAGGTGAGGGCTGGAGAAGGTTATCCTGCCAGCCTTACAGGGGCCATGAGTCGCCTGTGGGGACCGCCTTGTATGGGACCGGATCATGCCAGGAACCCGTTCATCAAGACATAAAAGACGACTCTAATCGCCATCCACAATCTCGGTGTCTAAATCCAACTCCCAACCAAGCCATCTCATCACGCAGTCTCTTCTCCCACGATTCTTCAGTGTCGATATTCTTTCGTTTCCTCCAAGTGTTGATTCACTATTCCATTCCTTCAGCAGCAAGCCACACCTTCACTTGTCGTCCGCCAAGAAAATAAAGCCCCCCGAGTCGTACATACCTGATATTTTACCACCACCAAAATGAAGTTGACTCTCACCTTTCTCGCTGTCTTCGCCGGCGCTGTGTAAGTCCCTTCTGATGCTTGTGTCATCTACAACCCGGCTGACCGCTGACAACCCCTACAGCATGGCCGACATGCACTCCAGCTGTGTCTGCAACAACGGCGGCTACAACTGGCGCATCTCTTCCCCCGCCTGTGACGCCTACGGCACCGAAGTCTCATACGACTCGGCGGCGGGCCGTTGTGTGTCCAAGTCTGGCAAGGCCCTCGACGGTGACCAGTGGGAGGCGCACTGCCAGACGGTTGCCAAGGAAGGCTTCGCCTGTGTCGACGGCAAGGGCACATGCTACGCCTCAGCTGATGGCGTCCGGGGTGACTGCGACTAAGAGCATCGCGCCTACGTTTGACGAAAGGAAATATGTCTATATGGAAAGTTCTGCGATGGGTTGATGAGATGAGGAGAGGCCAGCCAACCAGCCTTTTTACGAATGGATTCATACTGTATATATGATTCTGCCGCGAACTTTTCTGCAGATATGGGACAAATGGAATTCTGAACTTTCTACAATTGATATATGGCCATTATGGCAGACCCAGAGTCTCAATTTGACCAATGTTGGTAATCTCTGGCATCGGCCAAGGCAGGGCAAACTGTTTAACATTCTATCAAATGTCAAATGGGTATCTCTCACTGAAGTTCTAGCCACCTGGTGTTACGTGAGCCATGCAGTCTTGTTCAACACTCGGGCTCAAGGGCGGACTTGGCATTGCATTTTGTAATGTAGTTCGAGGCTTGTCAACAAACACTTCACTCTTTCAAGAACATATCTATCGGTTACCACCATCTCCGACTGTTTGAAGGAACGTTACATCACGTTTGAGCACCGGGACCTTCCTTTACATTCGCTATCAGCCAATGGAAATAAATAGATGGATCATCATAGCCTAGCTTTATTTCGTCATGCAATATGTGTATATCAATGTAAGCTACACACCATCCTACATCCGCAGGCAAAGCCGTCAATGGAGGTGCAGAATTGCGTTTCACAAGCAGGCCTGATGTTCATCGGGCGTACAAGTTTCTATGAAAAGGCCCGAATGGGGGGAAAGTCAGGTAACGACGGGCACTTACAACTTAAGCTTCTGGGCGTGGGTCTTCAAATGTCGCAATTCTACCAGATAGAATCTCCAGACTGTAAAGCAGATTCCGTCGAGACGTAATCATTCTGTCACCAAATACCAACGTCTCAATGAAGCATAAATGTACATAAAGACAAGAAGTGGGTCTTAGCAGAGGACTAGAACCCAAAAAATAACTAGAACCGCTAGATCGCGCTCATTGAATGAGACTAGTGCCAATGTTGGCGTCACAAGCCGCGTGCCAAAACGCCACGACGTCATTTGCGGCCTCAACAAGAGCTGAAGCTGCGTCTGCTTTGACCAAGGAAAGAGGCTCCCTATCTACAGCACAGCTCAAAGTGCCAAAAAGAAAATCCCCTTGTTGTTATTTCCAAAGCAAACGCAAGATTTCTCGTTCATAGTATGTTAACATTGTCACTGGTTATTGACGAGCAAGAGCACTACGAACATCCCCAGATCAGCACTGGCCTTATCAGATCCTAGAGGGAGACAGACATCACAACATGGCTGAGAGCAAAGAAAAGGATATACCAGCACAGAATCCCATCACCGGGGACACTGGGCCTGGAACCGCCATTACGGACCTCCTGCCTATTCCAGCAGATACTCAGCCCGTCAGCAACCCCGACAAGACAGAAGCATCAAACACTCTAACCGAGGGTCCATCTCTATCCCACGAACTGGCAACAACTGACCCTGAAGAGAAAGGCCTTGCACAGCAAGCCCACGAGGATGAGGTGCTCGACTTGGGATGGAGTCAGAAGAAACAGGAGATTTCCCAGCCTTTGGTCGGCGGCATGGACAACGAAGAGCTGTGGCTGCTCATCAGGCGCTTCGACAAGCAAATGTACCATGTCAAGTCTGTCCCCAATCCCGTCCCAGGCGGCCTCGACCTGAACATCGCCGATGACGAGGAGTTTTCTCCCGATAAGCTGCGCGCAAACCTCGAGAGGCTGTACATGACAGTCATCATACAGTCACTGGCTGCTGTCAAGCATGTTGCCCGGATTAGGTCCTGGAGGGAGAGGAGACGGACCGTGTGCTTTGCAACTGCCTACTTTGCTGCCTGGCTCCTCGATCTCATCGTCCCGCTATTGTCATTAACCATGATTGTACTCATTGCGTATCCGCCTTCTCGACAAATTATGTTCCCACCTGCACCGTTAGCGCTTGTTGATGGGAAATCAGGAGGTGTACAGAAACCCAAAGCGGGTGTGCTGGGAAGCCACGACAGCGCAACGGGAGCACCGGAGAAGCACAAGGGCGAGGCAGTCGAGCAGGAGGCAAGCAACTTCGTCAGTGGCATAGCATCTGTGGCCCTGAGCAGTGCAACTGGCAAACATCCGGGGGACACGGTTGACGATGAAGGGCCTGGCGACTCAGTCCCTGACCCATCAGCAATCGCAGCCAGTACCGCGGAGGCAAGGAATGTGGCCGCAGGAACGAAGCAAGAGGCCGGGTCTAAGCATGACAAGACCAAAGTGCCCGTGGAAACGGCCATGTGGACCAAGATGAGGCCTATTATGCATGCCCTGGCCGATGTAGCTGACACTTGGGAGCGATTTGGCAACGCTTTGAGTCCTACAGCTCCATTCCCCCGGAATGCATATCGGCTTCGTCTGGCACTTGTTGTCACTCCACTGTTGCTCGTTTCGTCCTTTGTCAGCTCGTACATGTTCACCAAGGGCATGACCTTCGCTATCGGATTCGGTTTCTTCGGTGACCCTGTCATTGCGCGAGGGCTGGAACTCCTCGACCGCAGGTTCCCCAACTGGCAGAAGCTCCTCGAGCTGCGCAACACTGTCCTCAAGGGTGTCCCGACCAACGCACAACTCACCATCACACTCTTGCGAATTGGCGAGGCGAACAAGGCTCCTCTCCCACCGCCTCGAACCGTGACCGAGGCAACCCCTGAGCATCCCGTCGCGGTCACGTCCGAGGACTTGCAAGCCACAGACGGTGATGCTCCACTCGGGGCGACTCAGTCTGAGATCAACGATGCCATGCGGAAAGACCCAGCTACGGCACAGGAGACAGACGGTAAAGACATTGATGACTCCAAATCCAGCAAGCACGGTGGCAAAGGGAGCAGACTCCTTAATTTTTTCAAGGGCACAACCAAAGGCGCAGTCAAAACTGCCATTGGCACAGATACGATCAAGGCCAAGGCAGGGTCTGGCAAAGCGAAAGACCGTCTGGGCGTAATACCACGTCATCAGCACATTGACGGCCCAGTGGAATTCCAGGCACGCCACAAGGGCCACAAGGGGCGCGTGTACATCTCGACCAAGGCGACAATACCCGTCGTAGCGTTCAGTACGGATGTCAAGTCTGACTTGGAAAAGATCGAAGCAGAGCACGTCCATCCTGCCTGGAGCATTGCGGTGGCGGATATTGTGGAGCTAAAGAAGATCGGCGGGTATGGATGGAAGGCGAAGCTGGTGGTAGGGTGGTCGATGGGCAAGGAGATTGCGGATGGACTGGAAATCGTGACGAGCCAAGGGGATACGGTGAAGGTCACGGCATGCCCGCTGAGAGACGAGCTATTTAACCGACTTGTTGCCATGGGTGGACAGAAATGGGAGGCGTGGTAAATCATGAAGACGCGTGTGTCAGCAAGCGTACACCAAGACTACCAGGAAAAGTATTGCGTTCAAGAGCCGGCAATCTTCTCACTAGAAACGATGGATCGTTCTGACGCAAATTCTTGCGCTTATATCAACATAACGTAGATATGGTAAAAGGCGACAATAATATGACAGAAGGAACACGCACACAAGAAGCCTTTGCACCTTGATTTGAAATCCACTCTTTCAACGTTGGCACACGCCACATGACAGTGGTGAAATAGCTCTGAATGTATCATGACTGGCATAATTGTTGGCAAGTGTGGCAGTGCTCTGCAACCCCTATCCAGAATGACCTCGACCGCCCTCTTCAGTGCGTTATAGCCAGACACTTCTGCTCACACAGGCTCAGGCGTGTCCCGGTACGCTTCGGGCAGAACACCCTCGAGATCGGCCTTGATCAAAAGAGCAACGTGCTTGGAGTGATACCGGTGGTGCGCAGTCGTGCCCCCATGGATGTAATAGTTGGGCACGCGGTAGTGCCTCGTGAACATGCCACGAAGCTCACCCTCCTTGTCAACGCCCCAGATTCCGTCCCTCAAAGCAGCCACATCCTGTGGCCCAAGCACGCTCTTTGCGTCACCACCGTCATCCCCAAGGAATATCTCGTTGCCTAGGACCTCAGCCGTTGTACTGCGCTCCTTGTCTGAGGCGAACCCAGTGGCCCAGATGATTGAGTCTGCGTCGACCGTGGAGCCGTCGCTGAGCTTGAGCCCTGTCTCTGTATATGCTACTGGCTCGACTAGCCCCCTCACGGCGACCTTACCCTCGACGATATACCGGATACCCTCGCCAATGTCATTGAAGTGCTTGCCGCCCGCTTCCATCAGGTGATGTACTAGGTCGCCCCCTTGGGCCGAGTCGTACACCGGGAATCCCTTCTCCAGCAGGAGCTTGTACCGGTCCTTGTCCTTTGTCGAAGCCACTGCCGCATACGAGCCCCTGACAAGTTGCCCACCGACTGCTGCAGGGCCTGACATGAGAACTTTGTCAGCAACATGCGCAGGGACCCGCTCATACAGGCCAAGGCCCTCGGGGAACAGTGCGTAGTCCCAGGGGAAGATGAACGTTGGACTGCGGGCGATCATGGTGGTCTTGAGGCCTGCCGCTGCACAGTCCTCCATCAGGTCAAAGGCTGAGTTGGCAGAGCCGACAATTATGACTGACTATATATGAGGTTAGCTCATCGTCTGGTGATCCGCATCAAGAGAGAGACACTGACCTTGGCACCCTTGTCCAGCAACTGTCTCGGGTTCTTGTACTCTTTCGAGTGGAAGTTGATAACCCCCTTGTACAGCTCCTTTCCAGGAATATTTGGGATGTATGGGTGATCGCAGCCGACCCCAGTGGCCTGGACAAGTTGCTTCGCTCTGAGCGTCTTCATGCCAAAAGGCGTCCGGATCTTGGCATTCCAGACGCCCTTGTTCTTGCTGAAAGAGCTGCCCACCATAGTCGAGGAGTGGAGGATATTAAGCTTGAACTTGTCGGCATACTCCCTCATGTGGCTGGATAGCATCTCTCGTGTGAGAATCAGTGGGAGATCGTCGGGATATGCTATGAGAAGGGTCAGAGAAAATGGCCGACTCCACCTGGACTCCCTGCATAGTATGCGAGCGGACTTACGCAGAAATGGAGGGTGACAATTTCCCTTCCCAATGTGGAAGCGAAGACTATCGTAGCGAGTGGCCCAGTTGTCCCCCGGTCGAGCTAGCCTGTCAACAACTACGCTCTCGACGCCAAGAGCCTTGAGTCTGGCAGCTGCGATGAGACCACTGGCAGGCAGGTCAGTAAGAATGTAAATGCACCATGAATACCCCATGATTTGTCGTTACACTTACGCATTGCCACCGCCGACGATCAGGACGTCGGTGTCGATGTGCTCGACGTCTTGTAAATTCCTCCCTGGGGCCGTGAGGAGGTGTGTGTTTTCTGGCCAGTCCGCATAGTCCTCCAACCAGGTGGTCAGGATCCATAACTTCCAACTGATCTGGCCATCCGATCCCAGCTCTGGGAACAACTGGACTGAACCTTCACCCTTTGCCTTGGGGCTTGCCGTCTCAAAGGTGAAGGAACCTTGAATCCATCTGAGAGTCGGGGTAGGCGACACGTCGTGCACAGAGCCTGGAACGAATTTGAAGCCACCGACAAGGCCTCGCTCCCCGACCAGCTTTTTCAGAGCCGTGGCTATGACAGGTCCGTCGTTGAGTGTTCTGATGTGGAACGTGAAAGATAGAAGATCACGCCAGTAGGCTTGACTGCTAAGGAAAAGGGCTTTGAGTTGCGAAATATCCTCAGCCTCGAGTGCATCTTTGAGGGACTGGAGAGCCTTGGTGACGAGAGCGGCGCCGTCTACATCGGCTGGTGCTGGCAATTTATCTGGCAGCGGGGGAAATGGACGGTAGATGTCTTTCTGTAGGCTGCACTTTGGAGGGTATTCCTCGAACTGTTGAGGTGTGACTGTGGAATCTGTTAGTGAGTCGAGCTCGGGACTTTTAAGCACCTAGGACCATCCTGCTCATACCGGAACCCATCCTGGCTCTTGCAATATATGGAGGCAGCAGTTTTATGATAGCTTTGGATTCTGACTCTGAACTCCTTCGCCTGGCTGCGTGAGCGAGTCTTTTCTAGTCGACCTGGCTCAGGCTAAGCGCAAGGCCAAGTGCGTGATGATGCTTGTTATGTATACAAATCCACTTTGAGGTCCTAATCACGGTGATGTCGGGGTCGGGGGAAAAGTCGACCGCGGAGTCCACAGTCATTGATGGGTGGGCGTCTGGTGACTTCGAGTTCCCCGCAGGTCGGGACATCGTTGCGGGATGCGACGTTAAACGCGACGCGAGATCTGGGGCAACTAGCACGTCTTTCCCCACGGGACAACAGCCTCTCGCAGAGTCTTGCATTGAGTGTTCAGGGTTGCCCATTTAGACTCAATGCCACAGATATCCCCACGTCCACCGGGAGGTGGGTCCGCAACCGATTCCCGAGTCCTAAATCCGTTGGACTAACCAGCTGATTTAACTTCGGCTGCAACTTTGACTTCGTAACCTGTCCCGCGGCTGTCACCGCGGGGGCCACCACGGAGCAAGACCACATAAATCCGACTCTTCCTGTTCTACGCTGAAGTATGCGAGCTGCTTGCCAAGGGCCAGTCCACATAGCACGTTCACAATGCCGCAAAATCAATCCAAATTGCACTGACTTTGTAAATCATTATCGGGCGCTCCTCGACTCTCTGTGGATAGATTGCAGGTGTTACGTTGGGGTATTCCATGGTGCCAGTTCATCTTATCCGGTCCGTAGTGGAGTGGCTTTTACTGCGCTGGGATGTCAGAAGTGTCCGTTAATCTCCTGATAATCACATTAGCATCACCCCTAGCCGCACGCGGGTAATATTTCAAAGGACACTTGCTCTGTACTCTCCGGTTACACAAAGCTTACAAGTGGAAGTTCAATTAGTACCCAGCTAAACGCTTCTCGTTCGTGCCAAGCCAAGGTAGGAATTTGCGAGGCTAAACATCAACATTACCCACTCAGGCAGCGAAATTCTTGGCGGGGAGTCCGAAATTACCTACCCGAGGTATGTAGACTACACAGGTATGTGTGTATCACAGAAATCAGCCTCACGTACTCCGATTAAGCGGCTCATCGGCGTGATTAAGCTTCCGGGCCATCACGATCTATGCACGTCCGGAAGTTTCGGGTTACTAAGTCGGAGTATCAAACGAATGAGAAGTACGCATGGTAAGCAGTGATTTCTATTGTTCATCCCTATATACGGTACGAACGTAAGCAAAGGCTATGCCGTCTTGCGTTGCATGCAAACTACAAGCAGTGGTCAGGATTGGTATCGGAAGGATTCCCCCACCAACTCGGGAACGGACGCTCTGTCCCACTCGCGCCAAAGACGGCAAAGGAGAGGATGAAGATGACCACCTGCGAGCCCCCGTCTAGTGCTGCGCCAATCAGATAGTTGTACTTGTTGTAGATCCTCGGGAGCCGGCGGCGTAGGTAGAGCTGCGAGAAGACGCCGACGGCGATGGAGGACCAGATCCACGACGTGTTGCCATAGTACACCTGCCCGGCAAACGCGCAGATGATGGTGGTGTTGATCGGCCACTCGCGCACACGAGGGAACAGTCTGATCACTCCCCAGTGCAGTACCGGGAGGGCGGCGCCGATGAGCAGGCCTAGGGGCACGATCACGTAGCGTCCTGCCAGGCCGTACATGTCCTTTGCCAGAGCCCATGTGATGGCCTGTGAGTTAAGGCTCTGTATGGTGGAGCCGCTCCAGACGTTGGTGCCTACCGGGTCGAGGAGAACTTCGCGCTCGTTGGTTACGATCGTGGTCATGACGACGTAGTTGAGAGCAGCTCCGAGGAGGGTCCCGTAGATCTGGGTGCCAAACATGACCCGATGGGGCACCTTTGTGTATTGGCCCACTTTGAGCCAATTGCTGAGATTGACGGCCAGAAGGATGACCTGGTGTGACCAACTGGCGAAGTAGAGGTTGGCAAGAGGCCTTCCAGGGTGCACGACGCCTGCGACCATCTTGGAGATCTGGTTGGTCCCGACTCCTGTCCCGTACAACCCGTAAAGAACACAGGAGAAGGGCGCGATGAAAGCGCCGAGAAGGAGAGAAACGATGTAGCCCCACGCAGGCAGCGTGGTCTCGCCCTTGATGTTCACCACCAGCCCCGCGATGAAGGTCAGGACGAAAAGAGCCAGGTACCACCACATGGGCACCTCCTTGTACTTCAACATGCCTTGATAATGAATATCTGGCTGGGTCCTGCTGCGAGCTTGTTTCCAAGCTTCGGTCATGTCTTTGCCATAAAAGATAATGACATGGGTGATCAGTGCACCTATTGCCAGACTCGAGGTGAAATAGCCCCAGACCGTACTGGACGTCAAGTGCGGCAGGCCTATCGCATCCAACTTGTCAAAATCTATGGTCCCTTGGTCATCCAAGATTGCTGTGGTTTGCCACCTGGTGCCGTTGCTCGCGAATAAGGACGTCGACATGAAGGGAAAAGTCTTCGCCCCCCAAGTATTGCTGTAAAATAGTGCAGGCATTGCGACATACCAGATTGCATAGCCAATCCACGAGTTCAGCTGTTGCTTGAACGGCAGAGATAGGTATGTGCTCTGAATATACTGCCAGTCGAGAGAAAAGTTCAACAGGCCCATCCCCTCGTTCGAAGAGGCTCCTCCGAAGATGGTGGACATGACGGTCCGGGTATGTTCAGGGGCGTTCATCGAAGCCAGGCAGAAAATTGAAATGCCTCCAAACCAAGTTATGATGTAGGCTGGGAAGATCTCCCACACAGCAGCAAAGGCAAGGGCGGTTCCAAACTTGATAAGGCGGCCCTTGTTGGCGATGCGGTCAAAGTGCAGGTTCTGAAAGAGCACTACCTGTGGTAACGTTGACCAATATACCATCTCTGCAGGGTAAACAATCAGCGGCCTCAGCACCCCTGCCAAAACGAATCCGCAGAGTGAGATCGAGAATGTCGCCAAGACCGCGGTAGAGGCAGAGACGGCTCGGTCGTAGAACAACCTCTCCACGGCGTAGATTTCCACGCCCGACAGGCCGTTGTTGCCAGAGGATGCAATAAGGGATGCCACGACATGTTCCTTGATACCAAAGGGCTGGCCGAAGTTGAGGAAACGAAGAATCGTCTGCACCCATTTCCACTTGAACCGCTCCGGACTAGGGGTTCCCAGCGCCCATGCTTCGCCGAAGATAAAAACCAGAACTGCCAAACATTAGCAACTGATTAATACTCAACAAATTGGTTGGAAGGGATCCTACGCTGCAAGAAGACTGCCGAGACTTGCATCTGGGTCGGCTTGAAGACATACAGCATCGTAATGACACTGGATAAGGCGGTGAATATTGTTCCCAAAATGATGGACCGAAAAGTCAATGCAGGATCGCCATCGTCGCGATCCGACACGACGAACCTAGACACATCCATGCCTACGCAGATTTGTCAGAGTTGCCGTATGTGAGTTGGTGCGTTCACATACCATTGCGAATGACGGGGTGGCCGTGCACATATTCGACATCGTCATCAACAACTGCGGCGTTGGAACCTTTGCCGTCTATTTCGTCAGGAAATGCCTCTGTTGTCTTGTCGTCTGCGGCCGTGTCAATCTCCTCCGTTACATCGCGGACGAGTGGAGCTTTGGACACTGCCGGATTCAATTTGGCCGAGGAAGCCTCGTTCGCGTCTTGGTCGGGCATTGTTGCGCGAACTTAAAAACAGCCGCAGTGACTCTCAAATCGCGATACGAAGACGAGTCGTGAATTAAAGAGGCTTTCAATTAATAAATCATTTTGCTTCTCCCTCGTCAGGTGATTGTCTCACTTTACCACCCAAGGTAACGTTGGCTCAGTGGCGACTCAGGGCAGAGAGGTCGATGTCGCGATTCTGAGGGTGAATGACGGGACCCGTATCGATTTCTTCCTGCCAGTCCCTAAATTTCCCAGCAAGGCACATACTCGCAGGTCTTCGGCTGTAATAGGTGATAGAAGCGCAGTGGAGCCTCCCATCACGTAAAAGAATCAGCAATGGGAGAACGTATGAAAATCGTGCGAGGCCAGGATGTGGTGACTTAGACCGGAGGAAGCCGAGCACGGAAAAAGCTTAACAGTCTGGCTAGATTAATATGGGTCCGTCCAGCTGTGAATTTCACACGGTATTGAGAACAAGCGACGGCGGGCGTCAGCACCTTTGGGACTTGCAGAAGCGGCCCGACCTTCCTGTGGGTGGAGTCTGTTACACAGGGGTTCATGTCAGATGTCACCTTCTCGCTCTCTCCTTTGGACTTCTCCAACATAATATGAGGGATCAGACATTAACCAGACCAGTACCAGACCAGTAGATGTCAACCTGGCTCGCACCATGGCTTCAAACACAGAGCCTCACACTATTCTTAACGATAGACTGGCGCGAACGGAAGCTTTAGGGCCGAACTATCTACTTAAGTTTCTTAGCCTGAGCCTCCTTTTGCCTCAACAGCACCTCCAGAAGTGGCAGTTTGAACATGCGGTAGACCACGGTGTCCATCAGCCACTCCCCAACGTACGTCCCCAGCCACGCGGGCCTGGCCATACCGCCATAGTAATGCCAGTCCGGCCTGCAGAGCCCAAGAGCCCCTAGCAGCCCGCGCAGGATCACGGGCGCCTCTGGCTTCAGCGTATCGGCCACTAGCTTCCTCGCATAGCTTGCCGGCGGAATGGAGCCCGGGGACCGCTTGCTGAAGGTAAGCCGCCACTTGTACACGTCTTCAACGGACTTGTAGAGGCTGTCGGGTGGCAGCTGCCGGTCCGTCTGTACTGTGATGTTTGTATTGACTGTGCCTGGCAGTGCGACCATGACCCTGACACCGAAAGGCCGCAGCTCCTGGCGCATGGTGCGCGAGTAGCTGTTGACGGCACCCTTGCTGGCGCAATAGGCGGATCCGAATGGGTATGGTGAGATGGAGGCGACCGAGGAGAAGTTGATAATGAGTCCCTTGGTTGGGATCAGTAGGTGTGCGAACGCCTTGACCATGGCCATGACGCCGAAGACGTTGGCCTCGAAGGTGGCGCGGACGTCGTCGATGTCTAGGTCCGTGGCCGGTACCGTATGCGTCCTGCCGGCATTGTTGACGAGGATGTCGAGCTTCCCTCCCGTCAACTTGGCAACTTCATCCTTGCACTGGTCGATGCTACTCTGGCTGGTTACATCGAGTGGCAGACAAGTGTAGCCGGGCTTGTCGTTGAGATCTGCCAGGACTGAGGGGTTCCGGGCAGTTGCGATTACATGCAGGCCTGTGGTTGTCGGCGTCGTAGTCGTCAGGTTCTCGACTCCGTCTGCGTGAGCACTTGAGATGCATGGTCGTTGACGTACCTCGAGCACGAAATGCTTCGCACAGTTCGTGACCAATGCCTCCGGGTGTACAGCTGCGGCAATGCGAGGTCAGGTCAATGGCCAATATTATGTGCCAGCGGTTCTCCGGGCTCGCTGGATATGATGTTGCTCGACTCACCCCGTGATCAGGACTGTCTTTTGGCTCATGGTATACAGCGAAAAGAACACTGGAGCCCTTTGCAAGCCTCTCACAGCTCAGTGCTGGAGGTCGAGGGGAAGATAAGAGCGGAGAGCATGTGTTGATGAAGCAGCGCCATGACTCTCTGCTTGGTCTTGACCCGACACCGCGGATGCCGAAGCTCCACTAGCCAGCTAGCATGCTCTTGAAGATGCCGAGGCAATTTCTTTAGCTCCTGAGCCTGGTCAGGCTCGTGGGCGTCTCCATTGCTGTTTCATATAGCCCTAACCCAGTATGAGGCCCACTGGGGCTTGATTTACAGGCACATGGGCCTGATGTCATCGTGGTCACCGAATAGAGCAATACACACGCAACATGTGCTGTACTGCGTGTGCAGCTTGGCTGCTGCTTACTGCCGGTAAGCTCCACTATTTGGGCTGACATTCTTTACCTCTCCCCACAAAACTAATCACACTAATTTGCTGGGCAATGCCTCCGTCCAGGTCCACGGGGCCCTCGGCTCCGGCCCCTAGTGCAACCAAGACCTGGCGCTGGAGACCGGCGGCTCGACCTGTGCCATCTTGGCTGCCATGCTACCGTGACGAACGGCCCGTGCAAGCAATGAGAGCTGAATTTGCATAACCATGACGGCCTGAGCAAACAAACCCAAAGGCCGACGCATCTTTGAGCAGGATGTCGAAGATGCGATGTGCTCATGGTATTTTTTGTCGAAGAGCAGAAGTCAGCGGACTGAAGCAAAATGGCCCAGCACTGGGATTTAGAACCTGAAAAGCAACATTTGCCCCTAACTCCACATATGCCCAGTCTTGACAGCTCTATTCCCGTATTTCCGTCTTCATTGCTAAGGCGTCCACATCACGTAGCTCTGGAGACTGATCAATTCCAAGACATGCATTATCTGTAGATAGATCAAACATTTAAAGGTTGGATCAATTTGCACTGAAAAGGATAAAACGTCAAACATAAAGAAGATGGAAAAGAATTATCTCTTCAAATGGACCGTGGACTAAAACGGCCACACTAGAGTTCAGGCTCGTTGAAAACTCCAGGCAGCGGTCCCTCCAACTTCTGTCCACGCTGTTTGAGCTCTGGCGGGGCATGGTAATCCCGCGGAATGTGGAGAGACCGGGACTTGACAAATCGACCGGCGGCCTGGAGTTCCCTTCAGGAAATGCCGCGCCGGATTCATGGGGATTTCTAGCGGCCCGGGAAACCCTGAGCGGAGTAGAGCGGAGCACGAGCTGGTGATGTGGAGAGGAAGCGGAGGGGAGTTGAGGGGAAGGGAGGACCCTTTATGGGCGTCGAACTGGAGGGGAGACCGACCTCTAAAGCCGAAGTAGAAACTCGTCTGGATGACGATGCTGAGACTGAAAGTAATATTTACTATTTTGTGTTGATTCCCAGTTCATACACCACACGCGATCCACATCATCTGCCTGACCGTGGTATCGTCCATATCCCTCTCCAATGCACACCCACCCACCTGGGCACTTACGCAACGAAATAGCCCACACAGCTGCTAGCACTCTCTCAGCCCGCGGACATGGCAGAGTTCGAGTATAATGCCAACCCCGGCAGGGTGATCTTTGGCAGCGGTACCATCAAGAAGCTGCCCGCCGAGCTGGAACGCCAGAAGCTCTCGCGGCCGCTGCTGCTCACCACCCCGGAGCAGGTCGGCCAAGGTGAAGATCTCAAGGCCGTGCTGGGCGGGAACGTCGCCGGCGTCTTCAGCAGAGCCACGATGCACACGCCCACCAGCGTAACCGACGAAGCCCTCAAGCACGCCCAATCCGTGGAGGCAGACTGCGTCGTCTCCATCGGCGGCGGCTCCACCATCGGCCTGGGCAAGGCGATAAGCATCCGGACGGGGCTACCGCACATCTGCATCCCGACGACGTACGCGGGCAGCGAGATGACGCCCATCCTGGGTGAGACGGCGGACGGCGCCAAGAAGACGCGCTCCGACCCCAAGATCCTGCCGGGAACCGTCATCTACGACGTGGACCTGACCATGACGCTGCCCGCCGGCATGAGCGCCGTCAGCGGTGTCAATGCCATTGCACACGCCGTCGAGGCCCTCTACGCCCGCAACACCAACCCTATCATCAACCTGCTCGCCGCCGAGGGCACCAAGGCGCTCGCCTCCTCCCTGCCCGCCATCGTCGCCAACCCTTCTGACCTGGAGGCGAGGTCCAAGGCCCTGTATGGCGCCTGGCTCTGCGGTACGTGCCTTGGCAGCGTTGGCATGTCGCTGCACCACAAGCTCTGCCACACCCTCGGCGGCAGCTTCGGCCTGCCCCATGCAGAGACGCACACCGCCGTGCTGCCTCACGCCCTGGCGTACAATGCCCCTCGGGTCCCAGACGCGATGGCGAAGCTAGCCGAGGCGCTGCCGGGCAGCAACGGCGACGCGATCCAGGGACTGAACATCCTGCTGGAGAAGCTGAAGGTGAAGAGGGGCCTGAAGGACTTTGGACTGAAGGAGGAGGACGTTGACAAAGCTGCCGACATTGCAGTCAGTAACCCGTACTGGAATCCGCGTGAAATAGAGAGAGAACCAGTGAGGGAGTTGATCCGGAGAGTCTGGGCCGGAGAACCTGCCAAAGCTGATCTGTGAGCGCTTGCGGACCCAGACGAGCACGGCTCGGCTGTCATGAAGCGTATTTCATCCGAGAGCCGCCTGTGTGTGTGCTGGACTGGGGGCTTAAGGCTTGCGATGCACGATGCTTCTTCCATCTGCATCCTTTGGGCAAAATAAGCTGGAACTGACCAGCTGACTCGACCAGCGCTACAGCTTCGGCGACATGTAAGTACACGGACAAATAGCTAGCCGAACAGGTCGTCGATATTCGCTTTGAGGCTCGGGCTTGTGCATGGTTGCACGAACCCACAGACCCATGATCCTTCTCGCGCCTGTTAGGGAACACACTCTGAATCAAGCATTTGCGTGTTCTAAATCCAGCTCTGGCGGCTTATACACGTAATATGCCATCCAATGTCAGCGGGAATTACAGTAGACTGGAGACAGGATTGCCCTCTAACCCATGCTGGCTGGCCCTGGACAAGAAAAACAGCTGCAAACAACAATCATGTTCCAATCAAGTGACTGAATGAACCGGTGGGCCTGCGCAGAGCATGCTCCTATCGGCGAACACGGAAGCCCTATGAACCGCAACGCGTGTGCTGAGGAAGGATGGGTGCTGACCCTGCGCGGTCATGCACGACAGCCTGCGGTTGGTCCAACCGAGCCTGGAGGATTCCCGCCTGCACCCTGCGCCCTTGAAGATGGTTTAGCGCTCCAGATGTGGGATGGGAGCAGTTCCCCCCGGCTCAGAATGCATGGCCCATGTCTACACAGACCCAGGTGGACTAGCAGTGGCCTGCCTAGATCCCGAAAGCTTGGGCGTGAGAGGAGGAGCCACTGACAGCCATCTTCCTCTGCGGGCCGTGGGCACAGCAGGGAATCAGGGAGTGTAGCAGTCGCCCCAGCTGGAGCATCGCACAGGCGAGCAGACTGCCCCCAAGTGCACAAAGATGTCGCATCTGTGTCGCCATATAGCAGAGACAGTCCCCATTGCATGATACATCACCTGCCATTCACCCATAACCATCTCGAGGCCTTAATCTCATTAAGGCCACATGGTCACCAGTCCCAGCTGCTTTGAATCCCAATTCAGATGGCTCCCCACATCCTGGCTAGCGCAGCAGCACTTATTAAGTAGACAGCGCCAAGCGATAGCGTCTAAGCTGACCTAGACGCTCTTCCGAATTCCAACGGTGACTCCTGCGTCCTTTGTCTCAGCTGCGGCTCATTATCCATTTACCACTCGTGGAGATGAAGAGAAAATCAAGGGGATGACGCTCTTTCGCCCTGAGATACTGTTCCCGACCTCGCCTTCGAACGCACTTACCCGGGAGCAGAATCTCTAGCACAACCCGGGTCCTACGCTTGTTGACTCCAAGGAACAACACATCGCAGAAGACTTGTATACCCCCTGAGAGGGGAACGAAAAGGACATGAAGATGGCGACACCACCAGCAAGTCCGGCGTCCAGCCTGGTCCCGGCATCACAACAACCGGTCGGGGCATGGGCGACGCCTGACGACTGGATCAAGTTCCGCCCCATCATCACCCAGCATTACCGGGACGAAAACATGAAGCTCAAGGAGCTCATCTTCTTCATGGACAAGACGTACGGCTTCCGTGCCACGTGAGTGCAGCCACCCCTGCCACAGACGCGTCTGCCCAGTCAGTTATGCTGATTGCATATTGCAGGGCAAAGATGTACAAGGACCGCTTGACAAAGTGGCGTATTTCCAAGAATGTCAGGGCCAGCGACATCACCACCATCGTGAAGAAGGACGACTCGGCAGGCGGCGATGCATCGGGCCCAGAGTTCTACAAGGTGGGCGACCGCCTCATCCGTGCCGACAGGTTGCAGCAGGCCATGCAGAGGAGGGCCACCGTCGCCCGGAGAGCTCTGAAGAACGAGTCCAAAACACAGGGTAGCGCAACTCTGAGCCCAGGTTGGGAGCTACTAACGCCCGGCCCCTTGTCGCCGTGGGAGTTCGCCCCTGGCACTGCGCCCCTGACGCCGCAGATCAGCCCGCCCGACAGCATTCGAATTCCCGAGAGTATTCTACTGCACAGCAGGGGCTACGTCCTTGGGACGTTCGAGACCACCAAGGTGGACGGTGTCGTTGTCGACCTGAAGCACGAGGGGCCGGTGCATCGATGTCGAATGGCCTTCGAGGAGACGCTCGCCAACCTCAGCCTCGTCGTAGGCCTTGACAAGGTCGCGTTCAAGTCACTGGACGGAGCGTTCGACTTGATTCGGCCAGGTCTACTTGACAAAGATCCCCAATTCGTTGTCGTATTCATGCAGATAATGTCCTTGTGCCTTTGGTTCAAGAAGCCGGACATCATGCAAATACTGGTGTCGTACCTCCACGACCTCAGCAGGGTAGTGCTGGGCTCCAACCACCCGATCACATTGATATGCAGGGACCTCAAGCTCGCCGACGTCGAGACGAGCCGGCAAATCTGCAAGCTCGCGGCCGAGGCGGCGTGGCACCAGTTCAGGGGATACCTATACCCGTTCGATATCGAATCCTTTGTGCGGATGACAGGCACGTACGCGGACATACTCGACTCTCTACGGCTGAACGACGAACGAGAGGCATTCCTGCGATATGTCGTAAACTCATGCGACCCGGAGATCGTCCCAGTGGAGCAGCGACTTCACCTGGAGCTACACCTGGTGATGTGTCTGCGCAGGCAAGACAAGTTCCCCGAGGCGCTGAAGAGGCTGGATCAGATACGTCAAGACATCATGGACAACGAGCCAACATTGATGCGTGAGAGCGAGGAGAGGTGTGTTGAGCTGACGTACCAGGCACTGCGTATCAACGGCATGTGTGAGTGCGATGGTGGCGACGCCGAGAAAGGCAAAAACTTTTTCAAGGAGGCCTTCCAACTCATGGAGGAGAAGAAGGGGCGTAACAGTCCGAGGACGACAAGAGCCCTGCGAGACTTGATCAGGTACAGCGGGCATGACGAAGAGCTTATGAGAGACTTGGAAGATCGCCTGACGCGGTTCAGCCTGGAGACAGACAATTTCTTGTGAGCAACAGAGGGACCAAGTCTCTTAACAAGTGTCAATTTGTCAGATCCAAGTTGAAGCTGCTGCCTCAACCGGTGTCTGCTCATTCGCCCCTCTGGTGTGCCCTTCACTTGAGGTGCCTTTCCTCTGACAGAAGGATTGTGTGGGAACCACAGTCTTCAGAGACACATCAGCAACATCACACTCCCCCTCGTGGGCATCGCATGGCACACGCTCCGTCCTCTCCAGCTTGAATTCACTCATTTGGCCCTTGCCAAACGCCATACTTGACGGCATGAGCAGGTCCAGTTTCCAACTTAGAACTTTTGGAGGACCAAGCCAGCCAGCCTTGCAGCGTCCACAAACATTCAGACTCAAGATCTACCATCATTTCAAGAACTAGACTGGACCGATCATCATTTCGCTTGCTACCGTCATTGTCGACCTAACTACTAGGTCGTATACACCAACAAAGGGGCGGCAAATCAAACTTCGCAATCATCTGAGTTCTCGGCAGCATTGTATGGCGCGACAACACTCAGCAAACCCAGCGAACTCCATCGACAGCGCAAGCCATGACGCGAAACTGGAACATAGTCCGAGCCAGGCTCGCAGACCCGTTCGAGCCCGACTGGGAGAGAGTCGACCAGCAGGTCCAGGCCATGATCGTCGAGCAGGACGCCCACGGTGGCCATATTTACCCTCCTTTTCGTCTACCCAACCTTGTGAGCTACACTTGCGTACCCCAAAGAGCCTCCCCTTTGTTTCCATCCGCACGTCTCTCAAGTTCAATGCTGACAAGGTCTGCTGCTGCCTCCTAGCTACCATCGACTTCCTCGGGTCCAGCTGTAATTGGCTCCCCCCTCGTCGAGCGACCCAGGCCGACCTGCGCCATCTCGGCAGACGTTGCCTCGGCGCCGGCGCCCTCCACGCGCGAGCCATACCAGCCGAGTAAGCAAGCGACGGCGCGGGACTATCCCAAATCAACGGCTTCTGACATGGACATGGCGCTGACCGCGTCGAAGCGTATGGCGTCACGCGACGCGAAGGGCCAGGTCCGCCGGCGAGACATGCAAGTCTTCTCTACGGGTACAAACAACCCAAAGATGGACCAGCCGCTCACTGGCTCGAAGAGAAAGGCAAACGAACATGAGCGTGTCGAAGGGCTGCCAGGGTGCCAAGCGTAGGGTCCGGCTCGAGCGTGGACGCACAGCCTCGTGTATTGATGAGGATTGAAGCTACAGGTAGATGCAGGTTCTGATGGTAGTACAGACGTCTCAGCCAAGCCAATCTAAGCTTGATGCTGAAGGAGAAGGGGATGGTAACGACGTGCTGGAGGCATGATCTCGGCAATAAGAACGAAGGACGAGGCATTTTTGATACCATGTGTCCCATAGAAATCAACTTTGTTCCATGGTACACTTCGCTCTTACTCGATTCTAATCCATCCACAAGTCTCCTGCTCACAAGTCAAGTGTAGGGCGAGGCTGTAGGCTCAGCATTTACAAGAGGGGGTTGACGCGGGATGTCACAATGCGCCTCTGTGACCGGGACGATAGCAATATCTGGCAAGAAATTGGGAGAGATTCGACAGTCCACGCACTTCCATCCTGCCCTGCAGTGATTCTTGTCCCTCGGCGTACAGTAGCAGAGTAGTAAGCTGCTGCGACCTGAAGTGGTTTGGATGTCTCAGGGGCAAATCATCAGCGACAGGGGTGACCAGGTCAAGCCAACAGCACTGCCCCCCTCTGCAAGCCACAAACCTGTTCGGGAGCCCGTTAAACAGCCAGTGAGTTGGGTACACAAAGCTGAAAACGCGAAGGATGACACTAGAAGAGGCGACGTGCTCCACGGTGTTGCACCTGACCAAAACAAGGTGCCTCGGCAAGGCAGAGTTCCAGACAGGATGACAGGCCAAGGCGATCGATTGGTGGTAATTTTCGGAGTGAGCCGAGCAGTATGTAGTGTAGGCTTCTAGAAGGGTAGCTGCAGATCTAGCAGCAGATCTATACTGTTATCGGGCGGCTCTTGAGGCTGGGGACTGTTGATTGTCGTTCTAAGGCGGAATGGAGACTGCGGAATGAATGTAAATGTTGGCTCTCGAGTCAGCTCTACTCAGCATGGAACAAAGGAAGGTTGCTGAGCCGCAACACACGACGTCATTCGCAGGATGTTTCTTGGATGGGCATGGCCTCTCTTCGCCCGAGTATGATGCTGTTCTTGATATTCGAAGGGTTTGCCATTGCATAAATATAGCAGTGATGCCAGTTCGCCAAGCGGTCCAGAGATGGTGATGTTAATCTGAGATGTTCTCCAATTGTGCCCAGGTACCACCTAGACAACTAGACTAGGCGTTTACTACCCCGCATTGCCACCGTCTTCCAGCATCCCTTTGCTTGGAGCCTGAGCTTAACTTAAGCCCAAGAGAACCCCCCCACTTCCCCAGTGCCCAGAGCCCAGAGCCCACAGGACCCTGCCAAGTTCTCCAAGGCTCTTGGAGGCGACCAACTGCACTTGTAAGTGGAGCAAGATGCCATCGCTCTTCAAATCCATATCCAAGGCCAAGGCCAAGTCCAGCGACAAGCAGGACGACGCCCCTGCTCAGCCAACCAACCGACCCAACAGCAGCGTCGATGATGCTCCTCCAGCATACTCTGCCGTCCAGCCTGGACAGCCTGCACCTCCATCCGACGCTCCCGATGTCGACATAACCGCCGCCTTCTCGAACCTGTCCATCTCGTCCACGCCCCAGGACCCCACTGTCGAGACATGCCTCGCCCACCTGAAGCTGCTCTACGCCCTCCAGTCCCTCAAGGAAGATGTGGGCTACACGGATGGACTGTGGAGCATCTGGGACAGCCGTGCTGACGACCCCGATTCCGACATTGACGCAGAACTCCCTGCCGACTCCGTCCCTCCTCCTGCTGCTGCTACTGCTGCTGTCGCCGCCGGCCACAATGGCTCGCAGGGGGAGAACAAGATAACGTCCGCCGACGCCAGAAAGATCCGCCTGAGCAAGATCAGGGAGAAAAGATGGGCCCTCTTTATTGCTCGTGCTGTCGACCGCTACGAGGCTTGGTGGAATGTGTTCCCAAAGACAATGCTGAGGGAGGCCGATATGAACGACAAGTCGGGGGCAAAGTACCACGAATTTGTGGGCGAGACGGCATACCTGCGTTGGACACAGGAGATGCTTCCCCCGCTTGATGTGTTGATGGTGTAAGCCCCCCCCTTTTCGCCTGTCTTGTTGCTTGACTTCAAATATGCTGACCTGACCTGACCCGACCCAGCTGGCACGCCCACATGCTCAACCCACGGGCCTTCCTCGAAGATACCCTCCGATGCGGTCTTTCCTCTCTCTGGGCCACTGGAATGCCCTGGGCCGTCGTCTCGTCCGCCATCGACAACGAATTCAACTACAACGTATCCGACGAGACGAAAGCAGCTTGGGTGGCCAGCACGGGGCGCAACTGGGATAATGCGGACGACGCCATGGTCAAGCACATCAAGTGCCCCGCCTGCCACGTACCCATAGAGCATCCCTGGACCACCTGCGGCACAGACGAAGCAAATAAGACTTTTGTTTTCAGTGGCTTGGTAGGCTCCGGATACGGTGATGGCAAGTTCCAGCGTTCGTGTCCGTCCTGTGCCATCCAGATCGACAAGGAGCTGCTGTCCGTTGCCAAATTTGCAAAGGACGTCCAGTCATTGGTGATCGACTCGGTTCCAATGCCCGGTACTATTCTCGATCCTATCAAGGGGAGTCCAGAGCCGGTCCCAACAGACCTTCGTGCTACCTACTTCCCTCGAACATTTCCCAATAGGATGATCCGAAAGAAGCTCATAGCTCAGGTTGTCGACCTTATCCAACCAGGTTCCAGCCCTCGTCCCACTATGGAGAACGTGCGCGACCTGATCGAGACGGTCCTTCGCAGCAGTCACGCCCTACAAGATATCGAAGGTCGACCCACCCACGGCCCCGGCAGGGTTGGGAGGGAAGCCAAACTTTGCGTCCGTAAGATGATGTCTCGCTACTGGGAGAATTTCAGTCCTTTCGCCTTGGACCTCAGCGGCGCTGTAATGAGGCAGGGTGTCTTCACTAGCAAGATGTACCAGATCGACTGGCTTCATAGCCCTGCGTCTCGCGAGACCATGGCCCGGCTGATCACAAAATACAAAAGATTCGTGTCCCTCATGGTGGAACACCCCACCAAGACTTGCGTGCCGACCCTGGACGTCGACCTCGCATGGCACACCCACCAGCTTTCTCCCTCCACCTACTACCGCTACACTACGTCAGGAACGACCAAGTTCATCGACCACGACGACAAGATCGATGAAGACAAGCTGTCGGACTGTTTCGCTTGGACGGTGAAGGCATACCAGGCCAAGTACTCGGCCGTTTACAGCGAGTGCACCTGCTGGTACTGCGAGACTATCCGGTCCGACAACATCAACTCAGTTTCACGCGTTCTCGGCGTGGGGAGCCAGGACAAGGCCGCTGAGAGTTTCCACACCTCGGGTCAGGCCCAGTTCTGCCCGCCCGACAAGAGCGCCCACATCTCCTCCCACAACGCCGTGCGCGCCGCCACCGACATGTCCTCCACACGGGACAGGCTCGCAGCCTATGCCCGCGACAGGAAGTATCGCCAGCTCGAGCTCAACTACGAAAAAGCCCGCCGGCGCGCCGAGAAGAAAGGCCGGAAACTGCCGCCTCGTGACGAGTATTATGACCACTGGGGGTACTCGTACTTCATGTACAGTCCCTTCATCTACCCCATGTACTTTACGCCGGGCATGTACTATGGCTGGGATCCCGGCTACGTCAGCTCCGGCGGATGTGACGGCTGGGCCAGTTGCGCTGCTGGCAGCTGTTCCGGGGGTGTTGCGGCTGGGGCCTGCGGCGGAGCTGGGGGTTGTGGTGGAGCGGGGGTGAGTACCTTCTCTCCCAACCTCGATTCTTGTCTTGTCTTTTATCTTGCCTCTCTGCCATGTTCTAATACTGACTGCTCCGCGACAGGCTGGTGGTTCTACTGGTGGATGTGGAGGAATCGCAGGCGGTTGTGGGGGCGGAGGCGGCTGCGGAGGTGGTGGTGGTGGAGGTAAGTTCGCTACTCTTTGCGTGCATCTGATTCAAATGCTGACTTCTCGTCCAGGATGCGGCGGCGGCGGCGGCGGTGGTGGCTGTGGAGGTGGAGGATGTTAAGAACTTGGCTGAGACTAAATGCTCTAGCCTGAAATTCCTGTGATGTCCGTGAAGTTGAAATTTGTTATAGCTACATGAAGCGGCAGTCTTTGAATCGAATAGCGCCCAAATCGATCTGTTAATTCTTCACGTCCTTACAATGGAATGTCCAATATTGCGCGCCTCTTGCTCGGTGAGACCATGTCAGGAAGATGGATTTGTGCATTTCAGGCCTGCCAAGGTGTCTGGGTCTCATTCCCAGCTCGCATCCATGTACAGATTACACGAAAGACATGTTTTACGCTGATCTCATCGATGGAAAGCATTCAGCATTTAGCATGGCACTGCAGCGCAGAGGCTCGCTGACCGACCTCGGACCCTTCGCCGAAAATATTCTCCGGCGCTGCTCAGTCTTGCAAGTTGAGTGCAATTACGCATTTAGACCGGAGGATCTTTTGGGTGAGTCGTTCGTGAACTCTCACTCCCTGAAATGACAGATATCCTTCTCAAAGTGACGGGGAATTCAAGCTCAGTCAGCTAGAAATCCAAGCTCATTGAGCTGGGAATCCAAGCCCGTTCAGCAAAGCAGGCAGAGCTCTCGCGGTCGTCGGTTTCATCCCGTGCTTCCAGTCGCCCGCGCGGCGTTATGACCGGCTTTGGCCCGGTGCCCACCCGTGCCGCCAAGCGGCTGCAGACGTGCGTTGACTGCAGGCCTGTTGTATAAGTGAGGAGCCGGCCGAGCTCGATCCCCGGACAAACAATGTTCACCAGGAGCGAACGGATAACGAAGTCGCTCTGCACTCCTTAGCAATGCCGCTTTTGGAAAACCCATCATGCATCGCCAACGTCCCATAGCTTGTCTCTTCAGCCACCTCTCAAGGCCCCTCACCAAGCCCGTGCCCCAGCATAGCACGCACCTAAGGTCCCTCGGCTCCACATCAGCGCGGATGGCCTCCTCATCGCGCAAGCAGAACTCGCTCCCGGCGGCCTACTACCGCGGCGGGACGTCCAGGGCAGTCTTCTTCAAGCAGGAGGACCTGCCCAGGAGCAGGGATGAGTGGGCCGCGCCGTTCCTGGGCGTGATCGGGAGCCCGGACCCCAACGGGCGCCAGCTCGACGGCATGGGCGGCGGCATCTCCAGCCTGTCCAAGATCTGCGTGGTCGGCCGGCCGACGCGCGGGGACGCCGACGTCGACTACACCTTTGTCTCGCTCGGGGTCAAGAACACGCACGTCGACTACTCCAGCAACTGCGGCAACATGTCGTCGGCCGTGGGGCCGTTCGCCGTCGACAGCGGGATGGTGGAGGCGCCGGAGGGTGCCGTCGACGAGTTCACGGTCCGCATTCATAACACAAATACCGGCAAGATCATCCACGCCAAGTTCCCTGTCGCCGATGGCGAGGCCGTGGCCCACGGGGACTTCTCCATCGACGGCGTGTCTGGCACCGCGGCGCCGATCCGCCTGGACTTCATCAGACCGGCTGGGTCGCGCACGGGGAAGCTGCTGCCAACCGACAACGTGACAGACGTGTTCGAGGGGGTGAAGACGACCTGCATCGACGTCGGCAACCCATGCTGCTTCGTGCTTGCCTCGGACCTCGGTGTCGACGGGCAGCTGAGCCCCCAGGAGATCGAGGACCATCCCACCCTGACGCACACCCTGGACAAGATCCGGCGGCAGGTCGGCGTCCGGATGGGGCTTGCGGCTTCGCCGGAGGAGGTGCCTGGCAGTGTGCCTAAGATTGCCTTCGTCTCTCCGAATCCAGACTCGGGGGAGAGCATAGTCGCCCGTGCGATGTCTGTTGGCCAGCCTCACAAGGCGGTCCCCGTCACCGTTGCGCTGGCTATCGCGGCGGCCTCGAAGCTACCTGGTAGCACGGTGTCCGAGTGTATGAGCTCGGTGCCTGGGGAGGCAGGGCTGGTCATTCATCATGCGAGTGGCACGTTGCATGTTGACGCGAGGTATGATGGGGAGGGGGAGCTTGAGAAGGCAACTGTATTCAGAACAGCGAGGAGGCTGATGGAAGGTAGAATATTCTGGAAGTAGTCTTCATGTATAATTTAGAAGGATATATGCCTGCCAATGTGATGCGATCATGTCCCAAGTGCAATTTCTGTACGAGCAATTCCAAGGCAAAACAATGTGAAGGTCACAATGAAACCTGCGATGGCAAAACCACTTTGGATGTCGGCGCGTGCCGTTGACCAAGCCACGGCAAAGACAAGGGCACAGATAAATCCAACACAACCGTAGGCGAACAGTATAGTCCAATTCACCCCCTCGGTGAAGTGCACTCCCCAGCCCACGGAACTTCCTTTTATAGGACAGGCTTCTAGTCTAGTCCGGAGCTTCTTTGGAATCTTATCGTATATGTCCACTCCGACATCAGCGTGCTCGGGATGTTCGAAGTAATGCATGAGAAGATTAGATCCAACTGGCGGGTTGTGTTTTGCTGGCCGAGGATCATAGATGTAATTGTGTCTTTCCTCTTCATCGTCTTCTCGGTCCGGTACGGAAGGACTCCTGTGAATGTCCACCAGCTCATTCTTGTATACTTCGAACTAAAACGATCTCTAGTTAGTCTTCCTCTTTGAACGGCTCTCTCAGATCTCTCAGTTATTTTTACAGCCGTCGGAGCGTTGCTGAACAGCTAGGTTAAGAGACCTAGGATACACTACCATGGTAGGATAATGCAGAAGTTTGGGTCAGCGATGCCTACCATGACAAACTCGAGCGAAACAAGCCGGCGAAGGCTCTCGGTCGATATCCGCTGCCTCGATTTACGCAAATCGGCCCACTTTCTTCTCAGCAACAAAAGTAATTGCTGGTCAGATTGAAGGCTGCATGTGTCGAGTTGGTGAAGCTTCCTCCCCCATCGCATAAATGGAAGACACAACAAGACAAAGTTATGACCCACGCGAGGATTTTCTGTACCTTCTTGACATATACCTAACTCCATGGAATCCGCACCACGTCTGGTCCATGGAAGACGCGTATCCCTTGGGCTTCCATTAATCAGCTGTTTGCAACGACTGACCAAGTTAAGCCAGATATTCTCGCGTTCGGGCCTGTCGTTGATGGCCGGCGGGTCAAAGTCCTCAGGCTGCAAGGTCACAGGGTGTCCGCCAGAGTAGCTGGAGAGGATTGTTTTAAGATTGTCAAGCGCGCCTGGTTGAAATTCGACATAATCATCGTATAGTTTTCGCCCACATCTCTGACGATTTTTCAAGCTAGTTTAGCATGCTTTCGTTTAATAGTGGACGGCTAGTTTGGAAAAGGAAGATGCACGTTGAGACGCTGTAAGAAATGACTTGGATGGACTTACACATTCGTATCGCAATCTCGTGCTTCCCGGTAAGAGCCGAGGCTCACATATTGATGAGACTTTGTTCACAATGGAAATTTTCAAGGAATTCAAGAACCCTCTGATTCCTCCATAATCCACCGGATCTTCGAGTCCGATGAGTAGCTTGATATTTGCTTGGAGCGAGAGAATCGGGTTCATGGTGAACAAGAATTGTTCGATATTTTCATACATGAAGTCGGCATCCCTTAAATCAAAGTCGTCTTCGATTTCAAGGGCGGGGTTCATTGGGACGATTTCATGATATATCTCCACGTCTTCTGCGCAGCTGCGTATGACATGATCTTGGGCGTTCCATATGTTGTGCGCGATGCGTGACCGTGAGTTTCGAACAAAACGTGCCGCAGCAAAGCAGGGCAGGGCATCCGGAAGGTTGGATGTTTTCATTTTTTGAGACACCACAGCCAAATCCATTGCGTAGCGCTCCAGTAGCCGCTCGATGACGGATATAGATCTTTTCTTTGACTTGCAACATCCGACAAGCTGTGGCCAAAGACATCCCAAACTCTGAAAGATCGTGATATTGCGAGTAAAATCCTCCACTGCTCGTGCGCTTGGGTCAAGGAGAGCTGAAATGGAGGAAAACTTGCTGATGACAGGCTCGGAAATAAATATGTCTGTATCACCCGAGTCCACGGCATTGCTTTCGTTTTTCGAGGCCTGGCTGTCTGAAGACTTGGTTGTCTGATCATTAGTCCCTTGCAGTTATTTTTGAATACCAGAAGTCCTCGAACTCACCCCAACGGTCAGTTCTTCCTTCTTGGACGATTCAGGGTCCATCTTTAGCTCGCTTTGAGGGCCCGCGGTGGTGTCGTGACGACCACCTCCCTTTGAAGACCCCTGTGCGTGAAGAACAGCGATCCTGTGACCAGCCTGACTACCTGAGCAAGGTCTATGGCCACAGTTGATGCACGCGGGGGTGGTCTGGTAATTCATGGCACCAGCTCCACAATAGCAGCAGTCCCAGCTGAATACTCTGTTCCCTGTCCTCCTCTTCCCCCTCTCCGTGATAGGGCTCTCGTAGACTCGACAGCCGGACATTGCTCCATCTAAGCAGTACACTGCCCGAATTCCGGGTATTTATGGACGTATAAAAGCAGCTATAAGCCGAACTCGATGTCAGAGAATACTTATCGCAAGAAAAGAGGGGCTTTTTCTGCCACATCAGTCACGAAGACAGCCTGCATATGCAGAACGCCGCAGCCGAGGAAGGACCAATGACAACAGACAATCTTTGACATACACCGCATGTGATTACTCTACCCGATGGCCGATTCAGCATATATTCCATAATATTCCAAAGTGCACTTGTCGCAGTCTTAATGACCAGGAATTCTCCCGTTTTAGGACCGTAGTGTACTCCAGTCATGTTCTACCCAGATATGTTGGGGAATAGTATTCGAAGAATTGTAGTCAATTTTACCAGGCACTTTGTTACGGACGAAATTGAAGTAGTTGTTGGGGTATTGAATCTGTGTTTCATCAGAGAAGATATTGCGCTGTCTCATACCTTAAGGTATCGTTGAGTATGCATTTAGAGCCAGCTGACCTCCCAAGTGTGCATATAACACGTTGCTGCCCCCAGGAATTTCTCCCTTCTTGATCATATCCATCATGCCCGCTAGGCTCTTTCCCTCATATACTGGATCCGTGATGAAAGCCTCTGTGCTGGCACCAAATTTGATGGCCTCGATGGTCTGCTCATCCGGAATGCCGTACGTGCCAGCGTGATACCTGTCCACCAGCTCGACGTCCTTCTCCGTGATGTCGTCCTCCGAGAGACCAATCTTTGCGGCGGTGAACTTGGCAATCCTCAGGACCTGGTCAAACGTCTGCTTCACCTTGGCACTAGCATCGATACCGATGACCCTCCTAGGCTTACTCCCATTCTTCTGAGCCAGCTTGAATCCAGCAATCATGCCGGCGAACGTGCTGCCTGTGACAGCGCACACCAGGACGGTATCAAAGAAGACACCGAGTTCTGCTTCTTGCTGTTCCACCTCAAATGCCCATCGTGCAAAGCCCAGACCGCCGAATGGATGATCACTTGCGCCGGCGGGGATGTAATATGGCTTCTGTCCCTTGCTCTCCAGATCCTTGGTGAGATTCGCCAGGGTAGTCTTGTGCTCAATGCCAAAACCACTGGGGTCCAGATGGACATTCCCGCCCATGAGCCGACTCAGCTGCAGGTTGCCGACCTTCTCGTACCCAGGGTCCGTCCAGTCGACCCAGTGCTCCTGCACAGTGGCGGCCTTCAGACCGCTGGCGACGGCAACAGCTGTGACGGCGCGTGTGTGGTTGGACTGGACGCCGCCAATTGAGACCAGTGTGTCGGCGCCCTGCGAGATCGCCTCGGGGACGAGGTACTCCAGCTTGCGGACCTTGTTGCCGCCGAAGGCCAGCCCTGAGTTCACATCCTCACGCTTGGCGTAGACGTTCACCTTGCCGCCGAGTGCTTTTGAGATCTTGGGGAGAGCCTGGATTGGCGACGGTCCAAAGGTCAGGGTTGACCGTGGGATGGAGGCGAAAGGCTCCGGAAGTGTGACGGTGGTGGCGGCCATGTTCACTGAGTCTCGCTGTCTGATAACTGGATTTTGTTGTAGTAGTGCAACGACAATACTTGCCCCGATCGGTCACGATGGACGTCTTGGTGTCGCTGTCTGGTTATGTACATGAGATGACTTTCCAAACGCACTTCTTCCGATCCGGCATCGGTCCGGATAACAACGGCCGGAGAGACATCCGTGACATCTCACTCCCTTGCTCAGCCATCTTTACGCGACGTGTAATCGGCCGGTTTCAAAATTTACCAACACATGTACAAATCGCCCACCACCTTGACCATTCAGAGGTTTCCCGCGGGAAACTGGAGAGGCTTGAGGGGCGCCATTTCTCAGTTCCCCGCAGGCCGGCCGCGGAACTCCACCTTTATCGCACGGTACCATGCAGTGATATGCACATCTCGACCCATTACGAAACCCTTGGCAGTGGCAGTGGCTTGTAAATCTCATAAGCAGGCAGTCAATAGTTAGTAGGCAGTCTGGCAGTCTAGTCATTCAACTGGCTAATATCCTGGACTATTCCCGATCACTGTTGTGACAAATCGACCTTACTCCACCAGAATTCGCTTTCCTTTCTGCCCCACTCATCCTCTACAAACTTGGCCGTTGTGCCCAGATCACCGCCTATGAGCTCCTTGTTGCCCAGCCCAAACGCCAATGATTTGGGTATCTCTTTATTGTAAGGCTCCCACTTTGGTTTTGGTGCACCAGCATTCGGATCACCCTTTGTGATAAAGTTGGTGACATAGGAATTGATCGTCTTGGCCAGCTGCGCCTGGTTCTCACTCACGGCGACCACTTTTGGATCACAGACCTCATATCTCATGTTGTCTGCGTGCTGTGCACCGTTGAGGACCGTCGATATCGCAGCCCATTGGTACAAGTAGACGGGCACTTCGAGGCTCGCAAACTCAGCAGTCTGTCGAACAGGTGCCACATAAGCGTAGTGTCCGTAGGCAGCCTCGATTCGCTTGTACTGAGCACCGACACCGTCCCGGTCTTCTTTCCATGGGGATTCGGGAATCTTTGCGGGGTCTGGGTAGAGCTCGTCGATGGTGTTGACGTCTTCCTCCGACAGCAGCGGCAAAAGATCGCGGAAGAAACCCGTGAACTCTTCTGATGTGCTCATTGCCTTGTTGACATACAGACTTCCTTCGTTCCTCTGGAAACCTGTCATGATGGGGACTTTGTGCCACTTCCCTTGCCGCCATGTCTCGAGAGGAGGCCTCGGGATGATTTCGCCATCAATGACTGGCTGGAATGCCCATTTTAGGCTGGGGTTGTATTTAGCAAAGACCGTGTTCTGTGCTTCCTGAACCTTCTCCGTCGGCAGAGACCGCAGGAAGGAGAAGATCTCGTCCTCAGGCAGATCAGCAGGTACACCTGCTGCAGCAAGGTAGTCTTTGAATTGTGCCTCGTGAACAGGAGCGTCAAACGGTCTGACAGCGCGAGATGTTGGTGCACCGGACTCGATGATGACCCTGTTGAACAAAGGTTTGACACCCTCTTTGTAGTGCATGAGGTGGTGACCGATCGAGTGCGCACCAGCACTCAGTCCGAAGAGCGTGACGTTGTCCGGATCTCCTCCAAACGCATTGATGTTCTCCTGCACCCACTCAAACAGTACAATTTGATCCTTCAAGCCCAGATTCAGCACACCTTCCTTGGCGCTCACTCTGCTCGGCAGAAAACCCAAAGATCCCACGCGGTAGTTAAATGACACACAGACAAAGGGCTCTTCAGACCAGCTCATCATCGATGCCGTGTTGTGCATGCTTGAGCTTCCGCGGTTGAAAGCCCCGCCATGAATGTAAACGGCAACTGGCAACAATTTTCCATCGTGAGATGCGCTTCCAGATTGACGAAACACGTTGGCCGTAAGACAGTCCTCATTATAGACAATCTGCGGTCCTGATGGATCTGGGATCAGCAGCGGTTTCCCCGGTGCTGCTGGACCGTACTTTGACGCGTCAAGAACATTTTCTGGACTAGGCGGCAGCTTCTCTGCTGGACGAAATCTTCGGTCGCCGACTGGTGGTATAGCATAAGGGATGCCGAGGAACGCATCGACTGCGCGTGGACGGTGAGCTTTTTCGTCCTTGGGGTGGGTGATGCCAACGACCTTGCCCTGCTGGGGCAACTGGACCGTTGGGCGGGAGGAGTCGACTTGCAGCACCATGATGAGAGCGAGTCGTGCACACGTGATGCAGTTGACGTCTATCGGTGCGTTCTTCTCACGAACCTTACCGGCGTCGTCTTTCTCGGCATAAATACGGACTTGAGAGAGGAGACGCGATGTCGGAGTGTCGGAGCCGAACCGGCAGGGGACCGGCATCACCAACCCGGAAGCGCTATCTCCACGTTCTGGTCACCTGCGAGCCCAGATAAGAAGTGCCGAACGGGGACGGCCGTTATCCCCCAGGACGTAAGCCTATCGTGTGGCTTACCAGGACGCGTCCGAGGTGTGCTCCACAATACGTGAATCGTTCAGGTAAGGAGAACCTGCACCAACAGAGGCCAAATGCTGGTTCATTGTTGAATCCAGGTTGCGGGCATGGTGCTCGTTCAGCGGGCCACGCAGTTGGGGAACGAGGAAATCGGGGTAGGCATGGCCGAGGTGCTCGCGTGTGTATGTCTATATCTACTTCGATGTAGTACTCTATGTTCAGGGGGACTGATCGGGTACCGGGATGCTGGACTGCAGGCTACTCACCTGTTACAACATCTTGTACGCTTTCTTCTACGTTTCCCATTCACAGGGCGCCTCGGGTGTCGGGTGCGGACGAAAACAACCGAAGAAAGCCTCTTGAGCACCGTCCGCATTGAATCCGCCACTCGGTTCGCTATCTATCGCGCCGCCTCTCAGATAGATATTCTGAGGGAACCCTGCTTTCCAAGACCTAGGTGGATACCAAATTGATAACAAACGTGGGCGCCCATAGATTCCTAAAGCTCCGGCGGCAGCTTTTTGATAACGGCAGCTATTCATTGTGGTATTTACAGGAGTGCTTGTAACATAGTTGTCTTTTCGACCCGAGTGCACGGCGTCAGGTCTTTGTTTCTTTCCCAGCCACTTCATCATCGTCTCAGCAGTATGGCGACTCCAGACGAGAAAATCGCTCCCGAGAAGCAGCCTACCACCGTCGAAGGTGCCGACGACAATGTCTCCATCTCACGGATCAAGTCAATCACCCAGGGCGAGATCGTCTCGCTGGATGCCTCCGAGGTCTTCCTCCGCGAACACAATTTTTCTGACGAGTATCTCGCCGAGCTTCTGGCCGATGCGGACAAGAACAAGCGACTCGTTCGAAAAATTGACATGATCGTCCTGCCACTCCTCGCTGGCACCTACGTGCTGCAGTACATCGACAAGCAGGCCATGTCCTATGCCGCCGTCTTCGACCTTTTTAGCAGCACCGGTATCACGCAGGACCAATATGCGTGGTTCACTTCTATGTTCTACCTCGCCTACCTAGTCGCCGAGTATCCTTGGATGTGGGCGGCCCAGAAGACACGAATGGCCAAGATCGTGTCTGCCTGCGTGGTCGGCTGGGGTGCAATATTGATGATCACGGCGGCATGCCACAACTTCGCTGGATTTGGAACGTGCCGTTTCCTATTGGGTATCTTCGAAGCTCCAATCACAACCTGTTTCATGATGATTGTTGCTATGTGGTAAGTACTTGATAATCTCTAAGTTCGAAGTTTTCAGAAGCTAACATTTCAAAGGTATACACGCCCAGAACAACCATTCCGCGCTGGTGTCTTCTATTGTTGTAACGGATTTGGTTCGATGATCGGCGGCCTTTTGACCTATGGCATAGGACAAATCGAGACTTTTCCTGTCTGGAAGGCCATCTTCCTCCTCTGCGGCGGAGTCACAGTCATATGGGGCATTGTCATGCTACTCTTTCTGCCCGACTCCATCCTGACCGCAAAGCGATTTACCCTCGAAGAAAAAGCCTTGCTCATCGCACGTGGCCGACTTGCCAAGACAGGTATTCTCAACAAGACAATCAAATGGGCGCAAGTTGGCGAGGCCTTCGCCGACCCACAAGTCTGGCTGCTGTTTTCCTTCGTGCTCTTTAACGAGGTCATCAACGGTGGCTATGCAAGCTTCGGAAAACTCATCGTCAAGGGTCTCGTCACAGATCCTCTCAAGACAACCGCCCTTGGAATTCCGCAAGGCGCATTCCAAGTCATTTGGATTCTATCCGGCACCTACATTGCCTCCCACTACAAGAACCAACGGACCACCGTGATGGCGCTGTACAACATACCCACCATCATCGGTGTCAGCCTTATCTGGAAAATGGACCGCTCCGATTATGCCAACAAGATTGGCGTGCTGATTGGTTATTACATCTCCGGCTCCTACGTCGCTTCGCTCGTCCTGGCTCTGCAGATGCCCTCTGCCAACCTGGGAGGGTATACTAAGCGCACATCATCGTCTGCGCTGGTGTTCTTGGCATACTGCGCTGGAAATGTCATCGGCCCACATGCGTTCTTACAGCAGGAGTCGCCCTACTACAGAACGGGCTGCATCGTGATTCTGGCCTGTGCTGTGGCGCAGGTATGCTTGGCTTTGGGTTTGAGGATGTTGTTACAGATGAGGAATAAGAGGAGAGATGACGCTGCTGCGGCGGCGCAAACTCAACATGACGACGCCTTTGATGGTGCCGATGCAACAGATTTTGAAAACCCTGAGTTTAGATACTTACTCTAAGTTGATTCGTTACAGACGAAAATGGGTTGGTCTTGCCTGTATGTCGGCGCCGATTCGCCGTGGCGGATGGGAACATGTATATCATCTCTTAGTATTATCCAACTACTAATATCACATTTGTACTCCGACCTCTTATTACAATTCAATACTTGAGGCTTTAAAGGCCTAAACCAGTCGCTACTTTCCGACGCCTGAAATTTGTATCGTCGAAGGGAACCTGCGTATCCCCTACTCATCAAGCATTACCCAAGATATGCTGCCCTCACTTGGGGATCCTAGAACCAGCTCCCAGTCTATGTCGTCTTCAAAATCGAGAGCCCGCATCTCATCTCGCCGCTGATTTGTGTTTTTCCGCTTCCGATCAGCCTTGTAACTGATCGTGTAAGTACCCTCATCCCGTCGAAGCGAATCCATTGTGATGTCCGCATCCTCGGCTTCGTAGTCATCCAACAAGCTTTGGCTAACCAAAGCCGCAAGCTGAGCATCCCAGAGATCTGCCTTGCAGTCATCCGACGGCAGAACTACGTTCTCTGACACCGCTAGCTCACATCCCTCGTCGATTGGTCTAGTTGTTGATGCCTCCCATTTGCTCAGCCTCTGACTCCTGACGTGTTTGCTCTCATCCTGTTGCTTTTCCTCTATTGCCTGCTCAGTCCTGGCCGCCCGACGGCGTGTCTCATCCTTGGCGGCACTGTTGCTTGGCTGTTCGGGACGGATCCGAATCATTTTCTCCGGTTTGCAGCCTCTCCGGCCAACTAAACAAGTTCCTGGCGGGGGAAAGTATCGAGGATAATAATCACGGAAGATACTCGGAGCCCACCGTTTGGGCGGTCGGTGGTATGCATTTGGGAACTTAGCGGAGGTCTCCGGGTGGCAATGTTGGCAATCTTGTCTGTCACAGCTTAGACCGTAGGTTTTAGGATAAAGAGGCATGGCACGACATATTTTTGGACTGTAAACGGTTCCTTTGAAAATGTACCCATTTGTTTTTGGGAGCTCTGTTGGCTGTTGTCTTTCGTCCGTAGTCGGCTCGTGGCACACTGCCGATGGTATCGGATTCCAGCGCGGCATTGTGGGCAGTTCGTGCAGATTGGATGATAGGGGAGATGGGCAAGGTGATCTGTCTATCGCTCAGCGATGGATGGACTTTGGCCATATTTAGTACCAATGCGATTCTGTATCAGTGTCTGGCTCTCCCATCAATCCTAATTGTGAGTCACGCCGCGCATGGGCATTCTGCGAAGCCGCTGTGCCACAGCAACACGAACCCGGGATCGAGGTTACATCGGGGTAAGCCACATTCCTACCGTGTTGCCAAATTTGGCATCGTCTACCAGCTGCGCTATGGCGATGTCAGGTCTTCATCGTGTTATCAATCACGCTAGGAATATTTCAGTTAGTGGCCTGCTAGAAACTGAATCCATCGACGGGAAAGTACCCAAAAGTGAGAAGGGGCCAAGAAAAGACAAAGACGATGAATCAAGCTTTCCAACTTCTTTGGTGGTCGATCAAAGCCTTTCTCCCAAACATCGACCTGAATACAAGTCAACAGTTGGTATCCTGCACGTATTTTCGTCACAGCGTATGTGACACCCTCACCAACACAGAGCTGGGAAGGGCCTTGTGAGGATTTGTAGTTGTAAGAAAGTTGCTCCATATTTCTGTAAACTTGAGTTCAATTTACTGGTGTCCTCCACCGAATGTAGCCTATCAATTCGTGATCCCAGCTTGTAACATCTCAGATTCCCAAGATCGCCGGTCCCCACGAGCCCATCGTAAGGCCAGGCCACCTGACCTCACAGCCATGTGTCCGAAAGCTTACAGCTCAACCTCCCTCAGCAGCGCGAGTCGCCAAAGCTACGAGCCCGACCAAGCCTCCACCTATAGTCAAACATCCCCTCAACAAATTCATTCGTTTCCACCGCCTCAGTAGACGCTCGACCTCAGCCTGATCCACCTCGTCCGTCAACTTCAACCCATCGAAAGTACCCAGTAGCACACGGTTGACCCGCATCATAACGAGTCTCGTCCAAAGGAATGTGGAAAATGTGAGGCCAGCCGCGTGAGCCAAAGCTATCTGTAAACCGTACCTTTCTCCTGCAAAGAAGTAGGCGGATAGGCCAAACATAGCAGTGGCGAAGGCAGTCAAAGGCGCGGTAATCTTAGTGCTTCTTCGATAGAATTGAGAGAAAAGTTGGGTACTTTTGTCGACGGGAAGCTTATAAAATGATGGCATCGTGAGAAGTGATGCGCCGAAGTGAAGACCCGAAACCAGAAGAGAGGAAGAGATGCCGAGGATTAAACTTGTGTTACCCACAGCCATGTTGCGTTGGTCATAATTCACCAAGGCCGACATCTCGAGGGAAAGGTATGGTAATTTAAGGCGTTCTCGTGAATACTGCTGTAACGGTCAGAGGTGCTATGGAACGAAATCGGGGCAGCGCTGACGGTCAAGGTTTGCTTCGGTTCGAAACTATTGATTGTGCATTGATTTCTGTCTGTTGTCTGAAAGGGGCTTAAATACCTTGGTCGGCTCCTGTAAACTCCGATGCCCATCGGCGGCTAAGCAAAAAGCTGACATCCCGCGTCCGACTTAAGTCAGCTGCAAGATGTGTGCTCAGCTTACAATGAGGTTCCCTCCCCCAACCAGATCTGATCCATCACTAAATGAAACTCCGAATCATCTCGGAAACGTTGAGATCTTCAGACTAGCTGTCGAAGAAGATCTACACAGCTATACTTCTGTCCATTTTGCCTCAATAGAAGTGAATACGATGCAGTTGCCGGGGGATTCATTGCAAGGAAAAAGTGAAGAGGAAATAAGTTCATGATGGCCCATAGTGCCATCGTCTTGAAAATTTCGTTAGTTGACAGACGGCATGGTCAGCACACAAGTGAAGATTGGTGACCTGCAGTGACACATGCATCCTGATTCGACTGCTTTACTAACTCACAACATGTCTGCAACGTAACAGAACGCTATGTAAATCGACAATCTAGCCATGGTATCCGAACATGCCCTCCCAGTGCAACTGAACCCGCGAAATTGGGTTGAACACAAAATTTTCAAGCCCCACGCGATGTCCTGATTGCAAGTAATCTCTCACCTCGGGCTGAAGTTGTTCCATCTTCATGGTTCTCACCACAGCATCTCGATTTGCTTCTCTCCTTCGAGCCACTCGATTCCAGACATCAACAATATCGGGCGATGGTACTGATTCCAACCCGTCCCGAGTGGTACGCCAAACGATCATGGGCGGGTCTTGACCTACGTCGGCAAAAAAGCTGCAAGAACTCCCGTATTCAGAGTACCAGATCTCCAGAGCCTCGATCTGAGGCATTAAAGACCAGGATACGACAGAAGCGATCCGGAGTAGCTTGTTGATCTCATCCGCGTTGCCCCTCCATAATGTTTCCGAGGTTAAAGCCAATATTCGCAGGCTGCGCCAGTGCCTCGTAGAGCCATTTTGCCCGACTTGCTTCCCGTAGTCCGCGCCATCAAATGCCGTCCAACGTGTATTACCAGCATTGCGTTCGTACGGTGCAAAGAAGTCAGCAGCGTCGATCATGAAAGATACCGCGAGAACCCGTAGCTCGTCTAGTTGGCGGCTGGCCAAACTCAGCTGTTCCCCAAGCCAAGAAGTCGTGTTCGCTAGGCGGTCACAGTGAAGAGTTCGGTTTGAATCATGATAGATGGCCAGTTGTTTCATCGAGGTTGGCAGACTTTTCAAAATGTGAGACGCCATATCTAACAACTTTCGTTAGCATCCATTGAAATGAGCTGCTGATGTGGGAGCAACCTTGTTGGAATGCCATGCGGCAGCAAGTACAGGTTTCGAGCCATTTCTCCCAGCGCCAGAATACCAAGTTGGTCAGGGACCGAGTTAGCATCCTCTGCAAAGCTTCAGTGGAGTATCCACGATAGTACTGCCTCCGGATGAGTAGCCCAGTTACCAAGGGAACTTTTGGCAGATCGCATGCAACCCATCCCTTTTCAAGCCCATAATCACGGGAGTCTAATCTGAGTGGCCGCGTACCAAATGCGCGCGGCCTTGCGTCTGGTTCTGGTGACGATAGGCGTGTACAAAATGCCCAGCCATGCGATATGTCGAGTTCCCTGTCTCTTCTTTCCCTGAGGTTGGTCATATATGGTTCATAGTAGTCGGTTATGCAAGTGGGAATATCCTCAGCATATACATAGGGGTACCCGGTCTCCAGGCGGAAGTCTTTGAGATAGTGCATTGTGTCACTCGGTGAAAAGGCACAAAGCTCCAGTGTCAAGCTTCGACGGGGGTTGAGATGGGATTCGGAGCCGTCCCAGGCTGAGAGAGCAGCGAGGAGGTTGAAGACCGATTTAGTGAATTGGGCATCGTTCCTATATTTGTGGTCAGCTAATTTGTCAGATCACCATCAAGCTGCTCTGATTCATGTCACTCCGCCAGGATCCTATGAAAGCTGTGTTCCGCCGCAATCAGCTGTCACGGGTGCAGGTCAACGAGGACCGCAAAACACTATTAGGGTTTGTCTGTCAGTGACCTACCGAATCATGGTATCTTCGTCTTCGTCGCGGTTGCAAACTGTGCAGTCGTATTCATCTAGCTCTATCCGCAAGACGATATGCCTGATGAGATTTAGGCGACCATGCACAGCAGCAGGGAATTGGTCCAGGTCGGTTCCCGAAGAATTGAGAACAAGCTGCTTGAAAGTTATGCTCTCGAAAAATGATTGCCATTCATCAGAGACACAGGCGTAGTTGGACAATCTATATGCCTGATCAGCCGCTACGAGTTCAAAGATGTGCAGCTTCAGTTCAGCTGGCAGACGCGCCTAGTGCGCCATCTGATTTTGGTACTGGTGAGTGGGCTTCGGCTTGGAAGAGAATATTTCTGTAATAGAAGTGGAAACATGCAAGTGGATGTGAAAACATTGAGACCGGATTTCGAGGTGACCGAATAACAAAGCGCGCCACCCAGGTAATTTCAAAGCCATCGGTGGTGCATCCTTCCCAACGAAGGGCGCTCTTTCCTTCAGAAATCCTATCCTCTGACAGCATTTTTCGTATCTTTAGGTCATCGAACCTTCTCTAGATCCAGTCTGGCCTTGCTTTCGGTTTCTAAACTCATAATGGTGTTGACCAGAAACATTAAGTAGGTAGGTCCGGTGACTGAGAAAACAAGGAAAGCATCAGACAAGTAAGAACGACTAACAGGTTTCAATCGATCAGGATGGCGCGCTGTGGTACATAGTCAAGTGCAGCCTGTAATACCACTTTGGTGATACATGAGCCATTTTAATGGTCTGGTGGCAAGCTCTGAGAGAGTTGTGTGAAAGGCTGGATGTTTGCCTGCCCAGTTCGCAGTAGAGGCACTTGAAAGATGCATGTACGCACGCATGTCATGAATCCCACACACATTACCTGAAAAGATCTCGAGTACCGGATAAATAAACAGGTAGCCAGAACAGCTTGGCGTATCCAACCACATGGCTCTCCAGTCACGGAAATGGCCAGTCTCCAACGTGATGCCGTCTCCTTCCGTCAGCCTTACTGCCGACCAAATCCCTCATTGCGCAGCTTGTTATACCGGTCGTAGCATCCACGTTCTGTCCTATCGATTCGTCTCTGTGTTCTTTCCATTAGCGATGATCCCATGAGTTGCCAGATTTGATGCTAGTGCAGCTCACCGCGATCTGATTGAACTCCATTCCCTGCCGCCGCAATCTCCATAAGACCACTTCCTCCTCACGAGTCCACTGCTGGCCACGTTTCTGTCCGTCATGTTAGTAGGGGAATAACATTGAAATTATGAAGAATCAGTTTACCTTGGACCACGGTCTCGACTTTCCGTGCAAGCCAGAAGTATTTGGCTTGTTGACAGGCCGGAAGCTGGTAAGTGGCAGTTCGGGGCTCTTCTGGAGTGGTCTCTGGTCAGCGGCTAGTATCTTACATATGATTATCACCATGCACTTACCGGAATACTTGGAGTCGGTTCATCAATGAATGGAAGAATGCAGAGCGACAAGCAGCCTTCGTGTGTCTCCCTCAGAAACCGCTTGGCATGGTCTCTTGCCCGCTGGATTTCTGCTTCTTCCTGGTCGGCCGTGAGGATGGTGCGAACCTCTCCACAGCCAGGGGTCGAACACTCAAAGTCGGGATGGTCAACTTCCCGCTTGGTCATGAATCGAGTGGTAGAGCCGCAAACATCTTCGGGCGGGCAGTGGCCGCAGCAGATCTCGTCCGAGTAGATGACTTCTTCGCCAAGTCCGCTTGGCTCCTCACAGCCCGGACAGAGAGGGATGATGTGGAAGCACATTACTGTCTCAAAGAAATACGAGGGATGATGACTTTGCTTCTGCGCTCAAATTAGAATTCCAAGAAAATTCTCTAGCAATGATAGGTCAAGAGTTACGCTTCGGTGGAGGACAGACAATTATGTCTGGTCCCTCCAGGTTTTGTTTTTCAATCGCAGAAGAGGCATTAAGCTAGATCATGTTGATGTGGTATTTTGAGGCCCATTTGGTTTGTTATGTCCAGGTAACCATCCATAATTTGACCTTCATTGTCCAAAATGCTCCTTGGTTTCTTTATCGCCTTGGCTTCGGTGTCTTTGAACCAAATACTAGGAACAAAACTCCATGAAAGAGGAAGATGAATTGCTCCAAATATGGAATCAAATCTTCTTAGTGAATTGAATCGATGAAGGAGAACATCAGCAGACATTATTGCCTCTCAACGCTCCATTCTGAGCACGTGAGGAGTCCCAAGCTCAATGAGAGTACAGACGGCGAGTCAAAATGAATGGACAGTGTTCTTTGGAAGCGAAGCTCTTTAGGTCAAACCCCTACCTATGGGCATTCAGAGATGCCACCAAAATGGTACATTTCTAAGTTCGAGGCCGCCATGCTGCTTGTAACGGTCCAGCAAAACCAACGGCGATGTACAGTCGAATGACATAGTTGGCTCATCAATATATTAAGGACCACTTGAGCAAGCCTTCGAGGGATTGCATAGTCAGGTAGGATTGATTCTCTCGGTTTCTCCATTTGTCTCTCCACCGAGCCCGCTGGGTCTCTTGGCTGTGGTTCTATGGATCCAGAGGTTGATGTGCCTTATCCCAGCATTCGAGTGGCCCAATTCGGTGGAGCGTGTGAGCGCCACCTTGTCTGCGACGACTTGTCTTCATCATATCTGCTAAGTTTATACTTTCAGCATCGTCTGAGTCTCGGAATCTCAATAAGTTGGTTGGAAGTGACATCGTGTAAGAGTCAAGTCTCTTTAATGCCATATGTGGTTTTTGCTGACATCACTCTGGGCTCATGATAACAGGTAACGAAATGCTGCTAGGCAGGCTTGTCTAGAAGGATGGTTGAGAGATTATCAGTACAGAGTATTCTGGTCTTCATCAGCTTTGGCGAAATTTTTATGTGCTCTTCTCAGCACGGAACCACCCATGAGACTACATAAAGACTGGTGAGATCTTGTTTTTGCAATGTAGACGTGCTTCGTCAAGTTGGCTCTTCTTCAGGTTTCGGAGACCGCCCGTGTGTGGTTCTCAGCATTTTACAAATTTCAGTGAAATAAATGGGGATGGAGTTTATTCGGTAGAAGTCCTGAGTCATCTGCTTGACCTCTGAGGTCACTTTTGAGGCTGATAAACGCAAACCAGGACCATTCTTTTTCCACTGTCTCCGCGTCATAGCTTTGCCCATCAAAATACTATTAGCACCGTTGAGCAAACTCTCCTAATATCCTGTGTATCCAGCAACAGCAAGCTCACACTTCCAGAAAATAGTGCCCAGTCCTCAAGCCTTCCACGCGGTTACCCGTGTTTCCGCTTCTAGCACTGATCTGAGCGACTGTGCATGGGAGAACCTTGCGCAACGGCCCCGCATCCGAGATGTGGGGTGGGAGCTTAACTTAATCTCGAGCCCCACGGCAGACGTCAGACCGGCTTGACAATATTGAGGCTCGTCGTCTCCCTTCTCGATGCGTCTCCTTGGCGTATCGAGCGCGTTGGCAGATTGCTCAAGCCCAGTGAATGCTGTGGTCTCTCTACCGACTCTTCCGCTGTCTTGATGAATAGAAATGGCATCACCAGTCACCTTACATCGACGCATCGCTCGAGTGCTCGCTGATTCCCCTCGTACTATCAAGTGCTCTCGCCCACCTTCTCCGCCTCCGAAGAAACTCCAGAGAAACTCCAGGCTTGGCCCCAGATGAGCCGACTGCTCGGCCATCACCCGACGGCCTGGAGGCGGTACCACTCTTCCGGATTCCTCATGGCTCTCTCCAACACAGACTAGACTGCGCATCTAGACCATGACTTCGCACTTTCAACCCTGTTCAGTGACAGTTCCTGACGTGGTCTGGGCCGCAATCGGCTCCAGCTTCTGGGTCAAGGACACCGACCTTTAACATCCTACGGACACATTCTTCTCCTCAAGGCCGGCCTTTCACTGCGGCCGAAGTCATCATGCCGGGGAGCTTCATCGGACCGATACCTCTTTCGTCATGCCATCATCGGTGGAGGCTGTTTTCTGGGGAGCTGTAAGGTTCTGTTCTAAGAACCGGTCTAGTGAGGGTCCAAGACACAAGTGAAGTGTTCGTCTGGATTTTCCCGCATGTCCATGTCCAATCCCGCGATCTGCATCGTCCCCACAACCGGGGCACCGGGTCTGGATGCTACCCTCGCCGCCAACAAGTCTGTACCTACTACGTCAATGGCTGGCATGTTAGCTCGCGCAGGTTTGCAACGGCTTCGCCTGATACTGATTAGACCGTCATATGCATGTGGTGTGATAAATGCACAGGACCTTTAGCATCGGTGTATTCTTAATATAAAGGCCTGCCCATGCGGCTCAGGACGGCCCACGGTGACTTGTAGAAGCAACAGCACCCAACCGCACCCCCTCCCAAGCAGAAGCTCATCATCATGAAAGCATCCGTGGGAATAGCTTCAGCGGCACTGATAGCCACCTCTGCTTTTGCGCAGGGCGTGCCTACTTATGTCAACCCTGCCGTGCCAACAGGAACACCCGTTTCCGGCAACTACACTGGACCTCTGAGGCCTCAAGTCCACTTCTCTCCTCCGGAGCACTTCATGAACGACCCCAATGGTATGTTTGTGGATGCCGACGGGACGTACCATCTTTACTACCAGTACAACCCAACGGGGACCGTCGCTGGCAACCAGCACTGGGGCCATGCCACGAGCAAAGATTTATATCACTGGGAGAACCAGCAGATTGCCCTCTTCCCACCCGAGGAGATGGTGTATGTCTTCTCTGGAAGTGCAGTGGTGGACGCCAACAATACGTCCGGGTTTTTTCCTGACCAGGACAATGGCGTCGTGGCAATTTTCACTCTGGCACGGTACTACGAAGACGGGTCAGCGGGTCCGCAGGTCCAGGCCATCGCATACTCCCATGATGGCGGCTACACCTTCGAGTACTACGACAACAACCCCGTCATAAACAGCACAAGCACCCAGTTCCGAGATCCAAAGGTTTTCTGGTACGAAGACCACTGGGTCGCCGTAATTGCTTACGCACAAGAGTTTGTCGTCGGGGTATTTACCAGCCCTGACCTAAAGACGTGGGAGCACGCCTCCAATTTCTCTCACCACGGTCTTCTCGGCGCCCAGTACGAATGCCCTAACCTGGTCAAGATTCCCGTTCGCGACAGCATCGGCGGCGAGGTTGTTGACGAGGCGTACGTTATGGCCATCTCTCTGCAGCCCGGTGCGCCATTGGGAGGTTCGGTCACACAGTACTTCCCCGGCACATTCAACGGGACACACTTCGAGACGATCGACGATGCAACGCGTCTCACCGACTTTGCCAAGGACAACTACGCAGCGCAGTATTTCTACGGCCTGCCAGACGGGAGCAATGCCATCAACATCGGTTGGGCATCAAACTGGCAGTACGCACAGCAAGTCCCGACGGGAAACCTCGAAGGCTGGCGAAGCGCCATGACTTTGCCGAGGGCTAACTATCTGACCAACGCGACTCGCATCGGTTGGGTTGTTGCGAACGAGCTGGTTGACCCCAGCCCGGTCCTCGATACGCCGCTGAACACGACGACCTTCGAGGGCAACGGCTCCGTGGAGGTGGACTTCTCGTCAGTCGCGTCGAATGCTTTATACATCGAAGCCAACGTGACCGGACTCAACTCGAGTACCATCACTGGCTCTTCGACACTGAACCTTACCTTCACCTCATCTACTTCCGGCGAGTCTTTGCGCTCGGGATACTATTTTGGCGGGGACCAGCCCTTCTTCGTGGACCGAGGGCACATATCAGGGTTCGACAACATTTTCTTCACTGATAAGTTTTCTGTGGCCGACGTATGGAACACATCTTCCGGCACCTGGAGAATGCAGGCTGTCATAGACAGGTCTATTCTGGAGGTCTTTCTCGACGGTGGCGTCCACGCCGGGACCGTCTTATTCTACCCTGAAGAGCCTCTGACGGCCCTGAGCCTGGAAACTGCCAGTCTCCCCGCTGGGGTAGAAGTGAGCGTCGCCATATGGGCACTGAAGAGTGCATGGGCTGAATATGAAGATGATCATGGCATAGTCGTGGGCAATGTGACAGACTCCGGCAATACTACAAAAAGAGACATAATCTATGAGGCTGCATGGTAGAAATAGGCATATAACATTTCTTAACAGTAAATACAATTTTTCAATCCTGACTGCTGCCTACTTGCTTTTTCCGAAACTTCCGCTGGGTTCATCAGCGCGCCGATCATTAGACCTTAATTTAAGCTTCATCCCATGTCAAGCCTGTTGTGATCCCGCGCCACGTTGATCAGCGCTGCCAAGATGAGCTGAACGCCATTTACATAATAAGATCGTTCATGAAGCATGACAAGGTAAGCCTCAATGTCGCCCCAAGCCACAACTGCTGTGTTATTCCTCCGGTTCATGTACTTCCCACGCGCGGAAACGGCCGGCTCGATCAACTCCAATCTATCGCCAGGCCAGGCGAGTTCACAGTTCTCCGCGCCTGAAAAACACGCTCGGATCTCGGGCTGGTCGTCCTCGAAGCCAAATCCGACGGCTGACTCTGCTCACCTCGCGCAGAGGGCCTCGTATTGGCTGCAGTGCAACCTTGGCAAATCCCGTACCTGACCTAGTGCGCGCCTCTACTGCTTACTTGCAATATCCATAGAAAATAAGCGTGTCCATCTGTTTCTCGTACGGGAAGCCGGGATAGCTAGGCACGCCATGTACAGCATTAGCCTCAATATTGTGATTAATCAGACTGCAACTCTAGCATGACTGCCTTGCAGGTCGACGGTTTTTCCATGGGCCGTTGTGGCCAGTATGTTGCTCCACTTCAGGTCTTTTAGTACTCGATTGGCTCTACCACGGATCACAGCCCGAAATTCAATTTTTTATAAGTAGAGCTATTCGTGTCGATCGTCAGTCCCACATCCATCAAAAGCCAATCCAGCCTCTTGTCGAGTTAGATCTTGTTCAGACCAAAACTGAATATCTCCGAAGACCTGAAGTCGCCATGATCCAAGCATCATATCTCTCAGCCCTCCTGGTGGTGCCCTTCGTGGCCGGTTCAGTGCTGGATACTAGGCAGGACAATGCCACCACCATCCCCTCCAAGGTGGAGTCTGGCATCCAGACGGAGTGCAAGACATGTCCATACTCGCTTTGCACGAACCAAGTCGCGTACCTCTATGACACGGAGATGACGCTCACGTGTTGGACCTACGGAGACAACATTGTTGATTCGAAGTGAATTGCCCTTGATTCCCGTCACAATTCTTTGCTGACTTCTTCAAAGTATCTGGTTGAAAACAACCGATGGCTGCTATGTCACTCAATGGGATATCATCGAGTATGCAGGAGACTGTGAGTTGATAATCACTATTGGGACCGTAGGCTGGAGCGCGAGACTACAGACTTGAGCCTGACTGTTCTCAGATACAAATACTCCAGGTTTCCCCTACTGTGGCGACATTGCCAAGACCTACACCACCGGTCCAAGTGCGACGGTGTACTATACAGAGTGCAACATCATCCCCGAGACCGTCGAGCGTCAGGACCGCATCAAGATGTACAAGACTGAGGTCGATCTCACCCTGACTTGCTACACTGACGATGGTGACGCCATCCTCGGCAACTCGTAAGTAATATCGATTTCGTGAAGTAACAATTGCAGGAACCTTAGGAGCTGACTCGTCACTGTAGGAGATGGTTCAAGACCCTATCCAACTGCTACGTGCCAGAAGCACAGATCGAGTACGTTGACAACGGGCTCGACAACTGCGGGCCGATTCCCTTCATGGAGACCAAGATGCGTGACCCGGACCCGGAGCCGACCCCTGAAGTGGCAGCTTTCCCTGCCCCCAGCGTACAGGCTCGCGAGAAGGACCTCCCGAAAGAAACCTGGAAACGGTGGCTGTACCTCACGCAGATTGGCGATGACTCGGCCAATTGCACGTCGGAGGCGAGCAGCACTTCAGCCGTGGAACAGGAGCTGCCGTTCGGAAACTATATCATTGTTCAATGTGCGACATATGGCGCCGCCCCTGAGCAAGATCAGTGAGTCTTCCCTTGTTCTGCAAAGTTTATCGAGTTGTTCTGTAGCAAAAGGGAAGGAGCTAGATGGCATGGAAGACTAACGCCTTTTGTCCCTACCAGGATCTACCTGCTCACGGATGACTTTTGCTGGGTAAACGACACCCTGACTGATCCTCAGCTGATTGACGACGAGATCCGATGTAAGTGCTTCTCATTCGGCAAGATAAATGATCAAGTTCTCCGCTAAGCTATATTTCAGCCCAACGCTATCCGAACTGCATTGATTTCGTTGATACCGAGGTCTAAGTGGAGGTTGCAGTCGGCTACCATGGAGTTGCAAGCGGCCACACAGGTATATTAGTGAAGAAATTACCTATAGTAAATTGAAAGGTGGCGTGCACATGACTTCGGGGCCCTCAACGAAGATCGCGAATTCGTAAAGTCAAGAAAAACGCCCGCGAATCCAACTATCCACGTACTCCGGGTCCGATACTATTGCCACCGCTTTTGACTTAGGCAACAGTCCAATCTATAGCTCCAGAGTGAAAATGACCATCTCCATGCCCCCTCTCCTCCCCGTCTAGAAGGCCCAGAACAGAATTAGAACAGAGTAGATGGCAACTCCCGTGCAATTCGATCATTTGAACATCTCTCAACCTCACCCGCTAACACTTTCGTGATTCTCTTGACAAGCAGTACTGCAGACCAGTGAACTGCCTCTCCCCCAGGCATTCCAGTCCAGGTAGATGGGGCGTTCCTGCTGAAAGCCTGGGCGACTTCAGATTTCAATTATTGATTGACTGCTGGATGATGCCATTCTGCCAGCGTGGTACACGGGCTAACTAGTAAAAACACAGCCAAGTGAACTTTTGACATGTTGTCGCTCTGTCCATAACTCCCGTAAACCTTTGAAAGGAAATCCCAATAATATCGTAAAAATTATTTAATGATGCTCTTCCCGATGCCATTTCACACTCTCTAATGCATTACGGGGAAATAGCAAGCTCGACCGTACTCTCCGAAACAGTCGGGCTCGTCCCAGCGGGGATAGGTGAGGGCACCTTGGACTTCCACGCTTCGCCCAGGGCCAGCTCATACAGCTCCAGCTCCTTGGGGGCGCCGCCGCCGAAGAACGGTATGTCCTCCAGGATGGACTGCATGCAGCTGTTGAGCTCGGGGTTGTTCTGCGTCGAGGTGTACACGATGCCCAGCGGGGCGAGGATGACCATGATGCGGTCCTTAGTCGTGACCAGGTTCTTGTACAGCGACGGGATCAGCCGGAACGCCTCGAGTGCCGGCTGGCAGATGAACTTGGCCTCGTCGGGGAGCAGCAGTGGCGTGGAAGGGTGACGCGCGGCGACGTGGCGGATATATTCCATGTCGTCGGCTGACAGGCGTGGTGGGTTGTGCGGCTCGCCCATCTCCAGGAGGTCTTCCAGCTGGAGAAGGTAGAGGAGGGCAGCGTTGTAGGTCAGCATCTCGACGGCCTGCTGGGTGGTGTCGAACTTGATCATGGTAGCCAGTTGTTCCCTGAAGACGGGCGTCTCGATGCTATCAACCTTGAGGTTGGATGGGACTTCGTGGGCAACGTGGGGGTATTTGCGGTCCCATTTCCACCGCCACGTCGACAGTTGCTGCCTCAGTTCACCAACCCTTTTGTGGAACGAGTCTCTGGTAGCGGGAGATATTGGCTGCTCCGATGCTGCCATATCGTTCACCAGGCCTGGCATGTCGGCCATGATATCGATGAGACTGTCCAGGGCCGTTTTGGGCAGCTTCTCCCATGGTACTGTTTTCCATTTCTTGTCCTCCAAAAACGTCCGCCGACGTATCGCAAAGGACTGACAGATCTACATCACAGACTTAGACTGGAGCACGAACAGAATGCGTTCAGAATGGGCAACGTACTAGTAAAGCCCTACATGACCTGAAAGCAGTGAGCAGAGGATCCTCCTGGAAAGCCTCTGGTCCGCAATGCTTCAGTATCTGGGCCACGCCGATATTATGTATCAAGCGCAGGTCACGGTCGATGGCGAACTGAGAGAAAGGTCAGACGAGTCAGCCCCTGGGGTTTGCATAAGGAGGACTGGGGGACAGGGATATTGTATGTGGGCTTCCGAGCGGGGAGATCGAGAGTCAGTCTGGGGCAGGACGGGGGCCTGGGCCAACGTACAGAGTACATGCCCAATATCACAATGGGGACACACAACTGGGCCAGCTCTGTCTTGGCCACAGCACCTCTAGTCAGCAGAGCCTGGACCTCTCTCAGGCTCCGGCCGTACAGCTCAAGGCCCATGGACTTGAGGCTCTTGTCCGCGTGGCCGGTGCCCATGTGCCCATAGGCCAGGGCCAAGCTGCACATACGGCTCGCCGTTGGGGCCAGGTCGGTCTCCCTTGCGAGGTGGAGGAACGGCTTCCAGAAGTAGGCCCAGCCATAGGTCGCGAAGAAGTAGCTAAAGGCCATATGCTCCTGAAACGCTGTAAGGTTCATTTCGGGGGACAGGTTGAACCGGCGCCGAGCTTGCTGCTGCTGCTCGTGCGCGGTGCCACCCAGGATCTTGTAGAAGCCGCCGCCGGCATTATCATCAGCATCATCATCGCTGCCCCCTCGACGGTCCTGTGGCCGGCCCAGCCCGCGCTTGAACTGGTGTAGGGGCGGCGCAACGGGGCCAGCTGTTGTCAAGGTTGGGGCTGCGGCAGTAGGGGGTGGTACGATGCGGGCTAGGCGTTGCGAGCCTTCTGGTTCGGTCACGACGACGAGGGATTGCATGCGCAGGCCGAGGTCGTACCCCTTGCATGCATAGCCGGACTTGAGGCACCGGAGGCATGAGGGACGTGTCCGGTCTGTTCATCAGGGACACAATGTGACGAGTCAGCAACAGCCACCTAAGCAGATCGGTAGGTAGACAAGATAGATAGACAGATAGGCCTCAAAGGAGGATGGCGGGCAGGATGACAATGCATCATCCCTCCCACGTCGTCAGATTAAGCTGTATCATCCCCCTCCACCATCCCCCGTGGGCACACGCATACGCACCGCACTTTATTCGTCGCTTCCGGCAGGTGTGGCAGTACCCGCTGGTCGGCGGACGACCCATTTGGCTTCGGGAATTCGCCGATTTGCTAGGTAGACCCCAAGCTCGAAGCTGTCAGAGGGAAGAAGCCGAGAAACGAACGAGTCGCTGCTACCCGCTCGGTGCCAGCAAGTCTAGAAACTGCTCGTGGCTCTTGGTTGACTCGCAGATTGGCGCGCCAGAAGGCCAGAAATGCGGAGTGTGGATCCTGCTCGTTCGCTGCCGCTCGACTTTGAATGCCCGATGTAGAAAAGCTCGGCCGGCCCAGACCAGGGTCAACCGATTAAGACTTGAGACGATGAGATTGGGGATCGAAAAGCGTTGATGTGGGTCGTGGTGGGCGTGTCGGAACAGTCTGTATATCCTGGAAAGTTGTGTTGTGTGTTGTTGTTCTCTCCTAGTGATGAATACGCGAGAGATCTCCCTTGTTGTGGCAGCTGTGGCTGTTGACTGGAGGTCGGCGGCGAGATCAAGGGACAGGAGAGTGCAGAGAGGGGAATTACTGTGGTAATATTGCGGCAGAGTAAGGTCGGCTCTTCGACAAGGCCTTCCCTGAATCAGACATGACCCCCAGCAACGCCACTCAACAGCTGGCCAAGCCGGCCAGGGTAGTACCGTTGTGCCACAGCTTGCCTAGGCACATTAGCTCTGGACGGCTGTCGGCTCCGATACTGGCTCCGCAGCCTCCGAGTGGTCTCGCGGGAATTGGGAAGCATTTTCCAGAGGCAGGCTACTGCCGTGGATCGGTCCGGCCTTTTTCTATTGTTACTTTATATATACAGTATATAGCGAGTATCCACGTCTTCCGTGCCACTGCCGGCGATCTCACGACATCCCGACATCACAGCCTTTTGCACAAACTCTCCAGCCACATCCGTTCCTCCGGAAGCAGGTCTAGGTTGGGCGGCACCCTGATCCCGTGTTTCGTGATCATCAGCCTACAGTCTTCGTCGTGAGAAGTCTTCCACTGCTCAAGATCTGCAGAATCGTCACTTGCACTCTTCTCTCCCTGCGCTTCCGGATCCGCGACTTGCGCAGCACGATTCCTACGTCTCCGAGCCCAGTACGATCCAACCTCCTCCGGAGTCCACCAGTACACCGGAAATTCTCGCTGGATATTGTTCACCAAGAACGCCACGGCAAACATCACACCGCTGCTCAGCAGGACCATGGGGACGAGCAGCCAGCCGATGCTAGAGACCTTGTCGTCTGTCACTGCGAGCAGTGCCGTCGCGCCAGCTGGCGGGTGAATAGTCCCGCTGAGGGCCATCACTACTATCGAGGTCGCGCAGGACAGGGCACCAGCAAGCCAGCGGAGCTCCAGGTAGCGGGCGCCTGAGAGCTGGGAGAATGCCGTGTTCATGGCCACGCCGATGACGCTGCTGACGAGCTGCCCGAGTATGGCATTACGTGGCTGAGAAAGTGGCGACTCGATGGCGTAGAACTCGAGGACGGCTGCCGCACCCTGACTCGTAGGGTCAGTTACCTGGTCAAGATGACAACATCTGATATGTCAACTTGTCTTTGACGTGCTCTAAGGGACTTACGAAGCTGCCGATGATGAGTGGTGTGCCGGCTGATTCGAAGGCCGGCACGTGTCTGTCGATGACGGATATCAGGGACAAGGCGCCCAGCGCCCCGATGAATGCCCAGAAGCTGATGGCAACATTTCCCAGATGCGGTCGAGAACGCTCATGGCCACCCAAGAGACGCTGGAGAGGCCTGGGCAGGAAACTCGTCGGCGGTGGCACTAGGAAAGGGTTCAGGTACTGGTCAATATTGACCTGCCATTGAGTCGGACGAAGCATGCGTGCTGGTGGCCTCTCTCCTGTCGCCGTGGTCACTCGGAGCCCTAAAGGTATGGTATGGTATACGTGTGCGTTTATGCGTATGCGATGTTGTCTCACGGGCTCAGCACCGTCGCCTGTGGAAGAACGTGTCCTGTGGTTCCAAGCATTGGACGCTCCTGCGGATGACAGAGGATTATGCGCGAAAGTCTGCGAAGGAAGGCGTTGCCATGTGGTCTTGTATTGCTACCTCTGACCTCTCGCGTCATTTTAGACGCGGAACGTCTTCGGTTCGCCATCCTGAGTGCCGTCTGATATTCTTGGTGCGGACGTCGAGCATAGCCGTGCTTTCTTGACTGGCAATGATGACAATTATGTCGTGACCCAGGAGGCCGTTTTCTTTACGTTATGAGGGACCGAAACAGCATACAAAGAGGCGTCATATTAGCAAAGAGAAACTCTATGGGAACCATCCCTTGTCATCTGACGCTCTAGCCCAGACCTTTAAAGAGGCATCAAAGAGCCGGGAGCGACTCCAAACAAGTGTATCTCCGCGGAGGGCAGCCAGGTCGCTACCCGAACCCTGCCGAGCGAGGCGTCTTTCGTGGCTGGCTCTAAGAGAAATACTCGACTTGAGTCGTCGTCCATATAACTCCAAAGACGAAAGAGCCCCGAGACATGACCGAGGGTGGGGACATATGGATTCGAAGACCTATGTTGAGCCGGTATAGAAATGAGGACTTGGGGATGTTGTGAGATCCAAGCTGCTCATACAGCATTTGGGGACGAGGAGGAGGGGAGGCGATGCAAAGCAAATCAGGACCACAGATATGACGCGACATTCGGGTCTCATTATTCGTGTCACATTTTAATATTATTTCTATAAACTCTGCCACATGCTCTCATGCCCAGCTTTGATGCAGACGCATGTATATATGCATGGCAAGTGTCAGGCTCGGCTCGTCCAGAAATGGACACTCGACCTGGGCAGCCTCTCCCCGCACACCAAGGACCGACCCCCCCCTCCAGTTTCCACCCTCAGGGCTGGGCAGGGCTGATGGCATCCAACGTACGGGGTTAGGGTGAACATGCCTCACATGGCTCTTCTCTTCTTGGGATAGTGAGTGAGCAACAGGCATCGACCCCGCGTTCCTATCAAACCGCCGAGGTCATCGACGTCACAAACACCCGAGCATCTCGTCTTCTTCCTTCGTAAATCATCCTCAGGTTCAATAGCTCATCTAGTCATTCAGTGTCTTGTTGAACATGCTCACGCCTTCAACTATGTCGGTGCGCACTAGGGGTGTAGCACGCCCAAGTGACAGCTGCAGGCGGCTGTTATTCAGCACAACCCACGCCTTGTGTGCCGGCGGGCCTCTCTTCAACCTGGGCGGGCTGGGCGCTTCACGAGAAGCCCAGTATCTTTCCAAGGAGCGCGGCATCCCACGCACCGAGTATTCGGCAAACATACACCTCATCCGCTCAAGCGAAGTCGATCCGTTCGCCCCCGCCCCCGGGGCGACCCGGACCGCCGTGGCCAGGGCAGCTGCTCGGGCTCAAGCCGAAGCCGAAGCCGAACTCGCTTCAGGTGCTCTGAGTGCTGAATTCCCCCGTGGTCCAATGGCGCTGGGAGGCACTGCGGGCCTGCTCGCCCAGCTGCACGCTGTGAGGAATGAGCTTATCGAGACCAAGGCGGCTCTGTGCCGTATGCAGGCCCAACGCGTGAAACCCGAGAAGTCGACGAGTGCCCGCCTGCTTGACATGGCCTTGTTCCTCACAATCTTGTTCATCATTGGCAAAGGTATAGACAAGTGGTATGCACAGTCTCCGCGGCCAACTGATGACCTTATCCGGGCACAAGCTGCACAGCCTATCGCCGATGAAATCGATGAAGCAACGGCGCAGCGCCGGAGAGAGGCGCCTGCTGAGGAACAAGTCCTAGCTGAAACTGGCCTGACGTCTTTCCAACGCCAGCCAGCCACGGTGCAGAGCCCAAGGAGCTCTGTGCTGAGCGGTCTCTTTTGGGCCAGGACATGATGTGGGGTTACTGTTTCAAAGATGTCTATCAGCGGATCACGGCCTGGTACCGAGACGACTAGGTACGAAGTCCTCGCGGTGAGGCGGCGGTGACACGACGCCAAGGGACTCATTTCATGTTGTGCATCGGTACACAGACAGAGGACTGGCAGAGGCGTTTTCGTTGGGACTGCACTTTCTTTTGTGGCGGCCAGTCGAACAGTCCGGGCCGGCTATTTCTCTAGGTCTGATGTCTTACTGTCGGCAGTCCCTTACTGTCTGACTGCCAGCTGTGTAAAGCACGAGTGCCTGGCACCTGCAGGTCTCCGGAGTTCAATTGGACCCAAGTAAGCCGAGTATTCCACACATCTGGGGCTCGCACGGGTCTGTCAAATCTCCGGGACCACAGCTGCCGCTGGTATCCACAGAAAGAGGGAATGACTGTGAAGGGCATTGCCATCGCCGCCCGAAAGACTTTCCCAATACAGCATGTGAGAATGGGCGTTGGAGACGGTGCATGGGCATACGTTTTATTCATAATGACTGCCAAAGGCCAATGGCCGGGGTCTCTTTCAAGCTGAGAGATCAACGATGGGCTTGACGAATGCGTTCATTGATTTTCATTCCCATTTCACCGCTTGGTCCCAGGCCTGAAGCTCCACCTCCGCGCCCGCTTTGGGTGTCTCCAGTGCACTGAAATGGGCGTCGTCCAATCCTTAAGTCATCGCTTATGGGGGTGATCTCCATCTGCGGCCGTCTAGAACCATATGGTTGCACTCGGTGCAACACCGGGTTGCAGGCCTCACTCCTTCGTTGCCACCCATCAGAGTAGTCTCGCCAGTTAGGCTTGCCCCTTCGCCGCCTCCGCCGCCAAGATCTCCATGGCCTTCTCCAGCACCCAGTCCTCGCTCGGGTAGTCCGGACCCCTGATGGCTTCAGCCTGGGGCAGGAGCACCGCCTCGTCGATCTCCTTGAACTTGCCGCACTGGACGTGGATTGACTGGCCGTGTCGGGCGCTGTCAGCCATCAGCAGGGCGGTCGCGCGCGCGACGGCCGAGGCGGGCTGCACCTCGACGCCGATCTTGGCCATGATGCTCTCCAGGCCAGGCAGGACGCTGCTGTTCGTCCAGGTCGGTGCCACCGCGTTGATACGGATCGGGAGCTTGTACGCGGCGATGCACGGGTGGAGAGCTCTTGCGAAACCGTGCACAGCGGCCTTGGCCGTCGCTGTGTCGTGGTTGTCAGTAGGCAATCGTAAATGGGGCTGCTCGCTGGTAACTCACCGTAGTCGGCTGCCCGACAGCGCTGGATGCCCATCACAGAGCCATTGATCACGACGCTGCCGCCCTCGGACTGCTGGCGGAAGTAGTAGATGGCGAGTGTCGTCGTGTTGATAACGCCCTTCAAGCTGACGTCCAGGAGGTCGTAGCTTGGCTCCTTCAGGTCGCCATTCTCATCCACCTCTGTGGAGAAGTAGTCGGCTCGGGGACCGAGTCCAGCGTTGGCGAAGACATGATCAATCCGACCATGGAGCTCCTTGGTCTTCTTGAACAGGGCAGTCAGGTCTGCCCACTTTGACACGTCTGTCTTGATAAAGGTCACGCCCTTGTCTGCTGACTCGGCAGGGGGTGCAATATCGGCATTGACGACAGAAGCCCCTAGAGAGGCCAGCAGCTGGACAGTGCCCTGGCCGATGCCCGAGGAGCCGCCTATGGTTTCCCAATGCGATTGTCAGTCTGATCCTTCACGTCTACCCTCGCTATAATGTTTCTGCCAGTGTCACGGGACGGGCCGTCTTACCTGTGATAATGACAACTTTGCCCTTGAGGCTAGTCAGATCCTCGTTGTTGATTTGAAACTCGGCCATGGTATGGATACGAGGTTGCTTCGGTACTGGAGACGTAAGGTTTTTTTGCGTACAATCCAAGTCGGTCCACGGGTGGAATGCTTTTTTACTCTTATTGAAAGAGCCAAGAAGCACAGGAACAGTCGCGAGGGCTTGAATTTACGGCCGGAAATGTATGAGCACTTGCCACCTTCACTGCTGAACAACGACGGCGTCGTCCCATTTAGAGTTCGATGGGCTTATTTCCGACATCGATAAGGGTTGCTATCTCGAGGAACATGCCCAGAAAGGGGCTGTTGAGAACACGCAAAAAAGGGGCTGGAATCTGTCAATAGGTATCATATCCTGTAGCGCGTGCTGCAGTCGCAGTCGGGATGGAGCGGAGGAGACCACGGTGCGCAGTGTGCAGCGGGTGGCTTGCATATGTGGATTGTATTACTGATGTACGACTCACGCAACGCAATGCCATTCGAGAAACCCTCGGTAAACCCATGCGGGAGTGGGCAGGGAGCCATCGGACCCCCGTCTTTACCCCACAACAATCCACGACGAACGACAGGCCGGATGCCCGGTAAACGTCTCTCAAACGCGAGACCCAGGGCAACCAGTCCGTACGGCAGGGGTGTGGTATGATCTCTTTGGCAGAGCCGCCTGCTTGCTATGGAGATTTTACTTCGATCCTGCATAGGAGAAGTGATACATCACAGGCTGAAGATGAGTGGCAATAAAACTTTACTCACACAAGCCCTATCTTGGCTGCTTGGTAAGTGGGCGATACCTTGTGCCGGTAGGGGTTATTTGATATCCAGATTGTCGTGGGTGAAGTCGGGCCTGCACTGAATGAACATCGAGTCGATATTGGCTGCGAACCGCAAGCCAGACCAGTTCAAAACAAGTCCATACTCTTTATCAGGACGCATCAAGCCACATTTACCGTTTGAATCTAGTCCCGGAACTATCCATTGTTTACCTACAGTACTGTACATCATCCTTAAACGCTGGGTGAACCCCACGCCACGTCACACAGCACAAGCCGCCGCCATGGTCGATCCTGCCGGCGATGGCGTCCTACTTCTGCATGTCACCATCGCCATGCTAACGCTGAGTTGGGTAACGCTCGGCGCTCGGCTCGCTGTGCGAAAATGGCTGAAGCCTGAGGCTATGGGCGCTGACGACTATCTGATGTTCACTGGCCTGGTGCGTTCCCACACGCCCTTTCCTTGGTGCAGGCATGTCCCATGGGAATAAGCGATTGACACCCGACTTAGATCCTATACTCGGTCACATGCTCCCTAGTCATTGTCTGCTGCTTCTACGGCGCTGGACAGCTGTCGAAGGAACTCACCCCGCCTGATATTATGCAAGGAACGAAGGTGAAGATCTCCAGGCGTTCGGTCCTCACCACGTGGCCAGTCGCTAACGGTTCCCAAAGCTTTTCTTCATCGCCGAGTTCTTCTATTCGTCCTGCACAGTGCCTATCAAGTCCAGCATCTGCGTGACCCTTCTCCGCATCGCCGATGCTCGCCGCCGATTCGTGTGGACCATCTGGTTCGTCATAGGCGCGACAGCCGTCGCCTCTGTCGTCTTCATCCTCGTCATCGCCAACATCTGCCACCCCATCACGGCGCTGTGGGGCGAAACGACCGGAGTCTGCAACCCCATTCTCAACAGCAGTGTCAGCTTCTTCTTCTCGGCTGTGTCCATCGTCACGGACCTGACCCTGGCGGTCCTGCCTGCCATCCTGTTGATGCCTTTACAAATGAGATGGCGTGTAAAAATATCGGTTGTGCTGATGCTTGGCCTCGCTGCGTTGTGAGTACTCGTGGCGTAGGCCGCCTTCGCCACTCCCGCGAGCCTATAAAGCTGACCGCCTTCACAGTGCGAGCTGCGCGACCATCATTCGACTGAGGTACCTCACATTATATAACGACCAAGCCGAATTCATGTTCAGTACAGGCCAAATCGGGCTGTGGTCTGTAGTCGAAGAAGGAATCGGTATCTGCGCCGGGTCGATGCCCACCCTGCGGCCCCTACTAAGCCTGTCCATCTTTGGCGGAAGCACCAATGCCAGTGATGATCCGAGTCGGGGCACGCTCCCTTTATCCTCATCCAACCATTTAAAACAGGGCGAGCAAAGAGACGCGGTGAAGATGCAGACGATGCGGTCACCGCGGGAGAACAAAGGGCGGGGGTCCACAGATGACGACAGTCTCAAGCACATATTGAAGGAAACGCAAGTCACCGTGACGGCTGAGACCTATCACGCTGGCGATGACCAATGGTCAAGGAATCAGGTAACGGGTTGGGATAGTCGTGTCAGTCGGTAGCAGCATCCGCAGGGTTCTACTGCTGCTCATGGGGCACCAAGTGGTTTGACCCGATGATATCTATCGCTTTGGCTGGGGTTTTGCAAGGGGACTCGCTTACACTCCGGAGGCTCTTCCTATCTTCGCGAGACGTCTCTACAGATTTGATGACAGTCCCAAGTGCCGCACAAGCTGCAGCATTACGCGACAAGGATCGTCCAAGAACCGATTTGAACGCACAAAGGAATATCATGTAATTCAGATACTCTGCATGTGCACAACATTCTGACATGTAATGCCGTGGACTGAAACCCCCAGAAACCAATTACATTTTCTACCATCAAACCTCGCGTACTTAATTGATCAAGGACTCTTCTGGGTCGTGGGTGACATTTGCTGTGCAGGTCCTGGTCGAGCATGCTGTAGCATGTCCAATGAAATGTCCCATGTGTGGAAGTCCGAACCAGTGTTGTGAACTAGTTTTGACAGGGCAATCGCGATGATCTTTCGCATTGGCATTGACAGGGTGTATATTATGGAAGACCTTCAATAATTATAAGTGGTCGTCAACTCAACAAACTCACGAATTATCTATGCTTGAGCTACTTGCCTGGAGATGTTCGGTTCGAAATCCCAATTGATGGGTATTGACAAGGGCAATCTCGATCCTCAGCCGCGGCGTATACAATCCAGCAACCAATTTGTCTAGTCGCTCTGTTTGCTCATTGGCTTCTCAGCCGCCTACATTACTAAGTATACGAATACGTTGACCACCGAGGCGTGGCATGATGAACCAAGACTTCGATCTTGGGTTGTCGCAGATTAAGCTGCCACTACGCCATCGAGAAACCGCCAACTGATGCCAGCACCCCTGGCGGCTAATGGAATCAATGATTCAACAGAGCGTGTGCATGTGCCTTCCGACCTCCGAAATTGGCAGCCATGCGAGGACGCCCCTAATTGAGGTAGTTCTTCCGCGTCGCTGGGGTACGTCTGCTGCCAAGGAGGGCTAAGACCAGCGATCGTGCGCCAACGCGGGTTGAAGCGCTCCGTCTTTCCTCGGTACAGGCACGCGAGATGGCAAACAATGGGTTCAGATATAAAAGACCACAAATGTTTCACTATCGAGAGTATTTATGTTTCAGCATGGCCTGCCATTCCTTAAAGGCTACGTATCAACACTGGTAGAATCGTTACAAGCAAAATGGCTCCCCTTTGGTCTATCGCCTCGTTCTTCACCCTGTGCGCTGCTGCACCGTTCACTAGCCGGCAGGCCGACACATTCGTGACTGTTGAAGGTGGCCAATTTCAACTTAATGGAGAGCCTTTTATCTTCGCTGGGAGCAATGCCTACTACTTTCCATTCAGTGGTGTAAGTCATTAAGCCCATTAGAGTATACACGAACATGGTGCACTGACCAAGATTCCGTATTTTCAGACTCAGGCCGATATTGAAGCTGGTCTGACTGCTGCCAAAGACGCCGGTCTGAAAGTTTTCCGCACATGGGGATTCAACGACAAGAATGCAACAACCGTTGCTGGCGGTCTACCTCAATACGGCTCCGGAGATGAGGCAACTACATTCCAGCTGTTTTCGCCTAACGGAACCTCGACCATCGACGTTACACACTTCGACAAGGTGGTTGCTGCGGCAGAAAAAGTCGGCATCAAGCTTCTTGTCGCTCTGACAAATAACTGGGCGTGAGTGACTGACTTCTCCAAGCGTACTTGCCACTGCATTTCATCTGGTTGGCATGGCCTCGGAATTTTGCTAACACTTATCCGATCCACAGTGATTATGGAGGCATGGATGTTTAGTAAGTACACAATCATCCCTGCTTAAGCTCCCTACGCTCTTCTACGGATGACTGTCTGGAAGCAGTCAATTTTGCCTTCTTGCCACCAAACTCTAGCTAACATACAACCTCTTAGTACCGTAAATCTTGGTGGAGTCTATCACGACGATGTATGTAACTCTGGCCTCTACTCCTTTCCATTTCAAACTGTTTCAACATGCCACGAGCTAACAATTGCCAGTTCTACCGCCTCCCCCAAATCAAAGAGGCATACAAACGCTACGCTGAAGCCATGGTCACTCGCTTCAAGGACTCACCAGCAATATTTGCATGGGAGCTCGCCAACGAGCCCCGCTGCGGCGCCGATGGCACTCGCAACCTGCCGCGAGGCCCAGACTGCACACCAGACCTGCTCACAGCCTGGACTGACGAGATGAGCACGTATGTCAAGAGTCTTGACAGCAACCATCTCGTCACCTGGGGTGGCGAGGGTGGCTTTAACGACCCTACGAACTCTGACGGATTCTACAATGGTTATGACGGTGGTGACTTCGACGCCGAGTTGGCTCTGCCCAACATCGACTTCGGAGTCTTCCACTCTTACCCGGATTGGTGGAGCAAGACCGTCGAGTGGACGAGCCAATGGATCCGAGATCACGCTGCTTCAGGCCGAACCGTCGGCAAGCCAGTCGTGCATGAGGAGTACGGATGGTTGACTCCAGAGAAGAAGCTTGAGTATCTCGGCACCACATCCAATATCACCAGGGTGGAGGCCTTGGGTGAATGGCAGGCTATTGGAATCGAGGAGGGCCTCTCGGATATGTACTGGCAGTTTGGCTTCTCGAACTATTCCTACGGGCGGAACCACGATGACGGTTTTACAATTTTCTTGGACGAGGAAGAAGCCCAGCCGTTGGTATATGAGCACGCTGCCAAGGTAAACGCGCTCTAGATGCGGCCGATGCGCATTTAAACGTTCAGGACATACTACAGTATATATCGAATTCTATGTAGAAAAGAACAAGGTCAAGACGGAAGCATATGCCAAGAAATGGTAGTCCCCGTCCTCGCCCGAATAGCATTTGTCCCAATCCACTCCATTCTCGGATGTCACTTTACTTGGCTGTAGCATAAAGAAAAAGCCTAGTCGAAACCAGTACTCAGTCGCGCCCTGTGTTCTGAAAGTTAGTTGAGCCAGCGCAAGGGGAAGTGCTGTCGGACGTGGCTGCAAGCGCCGATACATACAAGGCTCCGGGCTTAACTTGAAGTTGCCGCGTTCAACAATTGGCTATACCCAGAATATTTTCCTTGTAACGGTCTCTGTTCTTAGTAAACGCATTTTGTGTATTTGATTTGCCAGTGTTGCTTTTCCTCGGAGTTTTGCCTGCTCAACCGTCTGATGTTTGATATTGTTATCCTTTCCCTCCAACGGGAGTTCTGCCGGTCATTGAGCTACATCAGACGAGATCAGACGAGATGGCTGTACTTGTCAATTTTTTCTCAGTGTGTCACTGTTTCAAAATTTCGAATTCAATATCTCCAATAATCCAGATATTGGCTTTTAGTTATTATTCAGTCGTCTACCTTCTTCTAGCAAGGTGTTCATCCCCCCTTCCTAACTCCCCTTCTACCTACAAGTCCTTTTAGAACACGGCTGCTTTTGAAATATTCGAAAGATTGTCTGTTTGCAGTGGCTTTTTGAATTAGGGCTTGTCCCGTGTTCGGGCTTGTGTGTAGTACAAGAAGCCGACTTGGCTACAAGGAGGCTGGCAGAAGTAACTCCGAAACCACTTTCCACAGCTGGGCGCCAAGGTCATCAACGGTGAAGTTTTTACCACATATCAAAATTTATACAGAGAAGCGTTTTTCAAGTAGAAAGTGGCCATATGACTCGTCATTTGATCTTTGATTTCCCGTTACTACAAGTAGTGCTGAGAAACGAGGTCTTTTTGCGGCTGTTAAATAACAACTCGTATCGTCGCCTGCTAGGCCCACAAACCTCCAGCCTCTATACCGATGGAACCCTGAGGAAACATTGCTACCTGAACAGGTTTTGCCGCAATGTCAAGGAGCATGGGAGACATGCCGACGAACATCGGCACACAGAGCTTTTATCGCACATTGGCCCTAAGAAGTCTCGAGAATCATGCCGGAGGGCCCCAGCGATCCGAAGAGCCCGTAGATGGGCTCAAGGACATCGTCATAGAATTGAGCGACGTCCCAGGGACGGACGAGACAGGCTCTGCCGCAGATCTTACGCCCTCCGAGAAGGCGTATCTCACCAAAAGGCATGGCACTTTTGAACTCGATCCAATGCCTTCGGCAAGCGACGCGGATCCATACAACTGGCCAAGAGGCAAGAAAGTCACCGTGTTGTTGCTGGTAGGTTTCCACTCTATGGTGGCAAGCCTCAGCATGACCGCACTCATTCCAGCCTATTCACAAATGGCCAACAAATTTGGCATGACGGAGCACGATTGTACTTATTTCACCTTGATTCACATTCTCGTTTTGGGGGTCGCGCCCCTGGCTTGGGGACCACTTGCGACAGTGTATGGACGACGCCCGGTACTCCTAGTGTCGCTGATCATGTCATTGATTGGAAACGTTGCCTGCGGGGTGAGCCCAAATTACGGCGCGATGATGTTCTTTCGGGCGCTCGTCGCCTTCTTCCTCTCACCCGCCAATGCATTGAGCAGTGCTGTAGTAACAGACATGTTTCTGAAGACAGAGAGAGCCAGATACATAGGGATTTGCACACTAATGTTCTGTCTAGGCGTCCCGTTCGGACCATTCGTCTTCGGTTTCGTGACCCCTAGGGTCAGTTTCCGATGGATCTTTTGGGTTCTAGCTATTGTCAATGGTGTTCAATTCGTTCTGTACTTTTTCCTCGGCCACGAGACACTCTTCATTCGCCACCACGACACGCCGTCTAGCATTTTCGAACGGGGTTCGGGGGGCTTCAAGGCAAAGTATCTGAACTTTTCGCGCGTCGGTTCAAGGAGAATCTCCAAACTTGATTTTCTCGAGCCCTTAGCATTGGCTGCTTACCCCTGCGCCATATTGCCTACGCTCGCTCAGTCGGTTGTGTTCCTGTGCGGCAGCATTTTTATCACTATCGAAATTCCTGTACAATTGCAGCCCAAATTCCATCTTAGCATTGAACAAGTCGGTCTCCAATTTCTGGGAATGATAATTGGGTGCATGATAGCTGAACCGGTGGGAGGTCTGCTCAGTGATGTCTGCATGAGTCTGCGCACAAGGACGCGGGAGGGATATGAGTCTCCACCAGAACTCAGACTATGGCTCAGCCACGCAGGCTATTGTCTGATTCTTGTTGGGGTCCCACTGTTCCTTGTATCAACGGAGAATGCTGTGACAGGGAGATGGACAATCGTCCCAGTGGTGGGAACGGCTATTGCTGCTGGCGGAAACCAAATCGCCATGACAACGCTTGCTACTTACGCAGTTGACTGCGCTGTCGATGATGTAGTGAGCGTGGGTATTCTCATGTCTCTGTCAAGGCAACTCATTGCCTTCATCGGCCCATTATGGTATTTGACACTCACCCCGTTCCATCGCGAATGTGGATCACTGATCCTTTCTGCAGGTTTCCAACCATGATGCGTAATGTGGGTCTCAAATGGTGTGCTGCCATTATTTACGCGCTCATCGTCATACTCAGTATTCTTTCTACCATTCTCGTCCAGTGGAAAGGGAAACACTGGCGTTAGGTATGCTCCGTGAGCGGTGTGAAGCTTTTGACGAAGGCAGACGGTTCGAAATATCGTATGACCATACCTTACTCGAACATCGAGTACGGCAATACCGGGCTTATACGAATACGATAAACAGCTCATCTGTTGAAGCGGCTTTGTAACAGTTCCAAGTAGTAAACGGCTCATTTCTGGGAGCAGCTTAAAAATAGGAGCCGTGCACGTACGGCTCATTTTTAAGAGCGGTGCAGAGGGGGAAAGGAGCAGGGCGCACAAAGGGTGCAGAGCGCGGGAAGAGTGCAAATACTGCACGCCCAGCGCCTTCCTCCAGAAGCAAAGAAGGCACGCCTACGCCCGCCAGCCAGCTAGCTAGAGGGGGGAAGAAGGGAAGGGAAGGGAAAAATACGAAGAAGATAAAGATAAAGAAGAAGCTGAAGAAGAGCTTATTTAGATTTGGATATAGTTGAGATCTAGGTAAGCTTTGTATATAAAAAAGAATGAGGAAGCAATTTTAAGTGGGCTATTCTGAATGTTGCGCTTTTCCTGCACTTTGCACCTTTCCCGCGCTCCTGCACTTTTCCCGCGCTTCTGCACCTTTCCCACACTCTACACTCTTCATGCACTGCTCCCATTTTGAGCTGCTCCCAGAAATAAGCTGTTTACTACTTAGAACTGTTACAAAGCCGCTCCAACAGATGAGCTGTGCCCCGGTAGGAACCGTGCTGGCACGGTGCTGGCACGGTGCTGGCACGGCTCAAGTACAGTTCAAATACACCATAGACGGACGGTATTGGGAAATGAAAGAGTCATGTTCTTCATACTTATCAGAGCGATATGGGTTTGCCACATGAATTGTTATCGCGATCAGGCTTGCATAATGTGATTACTGGCTCGATCTAGTAATTGACACAACCTGAAAGGCTTTGAGAATCACACAAGCACGACTGTTTAGCTTGTACGAGTTGTCCTACGCAGCCACAGATGAACTTTCCCACTTCTTCCCTTGATTCTCATCGATGTGCTCGACAGTAGCTTCAACCTTCTCTGTCATCAACTCTTTCACGCCTCTCAGGAACGCCACAGCCACAATAGCCAATACAACGAACGGGATCACACTTGCCCATGCCAGCTGATAGGCCTTCGCATATTGCCATTGGCTCTCTTCAACAGCGGCAGACCAGACAGCCGACGTCGCGCCATCAACTCCTGTCAGATTACCTGCCCCCAGAGCCGTTAGAAGATCAGGGACGCTGGACGCTGGGAGGCCGGCATCGACAGCAGCTTTGCTGACGGCAGGTGCGTAGTTGCTAGTCAAGTGTCCATTGATGATCACGTTGAGTACGGCTGAGCCGAACGCGCCCCCGATGGCACGAGCAGAGAATGCCATACCAGTCGCTGTTGACAGAAAGGCGTGAGGTGCTGTGAATTGCACGCAAGCGACGAGGAGTGTCAGCGGCCCAGATTGACCGATTCCAGCCAGCACGTTGAAGACGATCTGGGGCTTGCTCCAGCTTGGTTTGATAGTTGCATAGCAGATAGATCTAATAGTCATGGTTAGCGAACAAATCTCATAATTTTGCGGGTATCAGACTTACACTACAAGGAAAATTCCAAATGTCACCAGAAGTGGGGACTTCAAGTCCTTGTATGCAGTGGCGTACCACGTTATTGGAATAGAAGTAAACATTGTCAGGAGACTGTAGCTTAGCTGCCGGATCGAAATCTTCCATGCGTCGGTCTCGAATCCGAGATTAAGGACGATCTGTGGTACGACGGAATTGACAGCGCTGTAAAAGATCCATCCCTCGACAGCGAAGGCGAATGTTGACAGCGCAAAGTTCGCATTTCTGCGAAAGAATACGTGGGCGAGGAGACCGTCCGTCCGCCCTTTCCATTCTAGAAATATTATTAGTGGTCGGCTTCAGAGAAACCGAGTGGGAGCACCTTACCATATCCAGCAAAAGCAACCAGAAGTGCCAGTCCTAGTGCAAGAGGGACTGCAACGTGTGGGTCTGACCAGGTATATGCACCACCAACCCAGTCAAGGGCAAGCAGCATCAAAGTGGCACTGCAGATGAAGAGTGCTGAACCAATGGGGTCACATGCCCATATGTAGTCCTTAAGCTTCATCTTGGGATACTCGAGGTTTTTGGGCGGCCAGTAAAAGAGAAATAGTCCCAGAGACGTGGCACCATGGAACGCAGCCTGAATCCAAAAAATGTATCTCCAACCTCCAATGTCCACGTTGGTAACGGCACCAGCGCCGAGGCCACCCACACTAAACGGATGTCAGATGTCTGCACGAGTAGGGGAGCTTCGGGTGAGGTTACGAACAGTCCGCCAATTGCGCCTCCCATGAACGAGAAACCATTCGCCAAAGCTCGATATTTTAAAGGTAAAATTTCGGATGGAATGGCCTGAACGATGGCAATTGTCGAGAGTGTCGTGCCAATCAGGATTCCTCCGCCAATCAGCATGCTCATGGAGGTCGCTTTCGCAGAGATTATCGCTCCGACAAAGGCAATGAGAGGTGGTACTGCGGCGAGGTATTTTCGGTCAAGGACGTCGGACAATCTGCCGACGATAGGGGAGAGGACGCTTTGCATCAAAAGAGGACCCTGGAACACTTTGCATTAGAACCATCATCATGGGACCACGGGACAGTTCAGTATCATAGGACAGACCTGTATGATCCATCCGGCAAGAGGAGCTTCGCCCAGCTCCCGGATGATGAAGGCGATGACTGAACCTGCAGCCACGACTACGAAGACCTGGGCCATAATGGCAAAGCAGGTAATGAAGACGACAAGCCATGACCTCCAGCTCAGATGAACATGCTCAGCATCTTCAAGGGCCTCTTCCTCGATAGGTATGATGGCCGGCTGTTTGCCCTCGTGGTATCCGTCCGACGAGGCATGCGGATTTGGATGATGAGTGACTGAAGGCGTCTCGCCCTCACTTTTCGAGATGTCCATTTCGGTGGAGATAGCACGCGATTTCTTAGATTAAAGATAAAGGTGAACACCTGCAGGCTCTTCCTCGCGGAATGAAACAGCGAACACGAAGCTGATATACTTTGTGGAACTGTTTATGTACCCCATAGGCGACCCCGTGGGGTAAAGATGCGGGGAGCCCCAGGTTTTGAGAACTGTCACTTGCACCCAGGACCAAGGTGGCCCGAAAGACTGGGTCGGCAGTTGCACGGATCCCCATTGGATTCAGCTGAAGCTCGCTAGAGGGTACCATTCCTCATTTCCTTGACATGATCGTCGCTAGGGTTGCTCCAGATGTCACGCGCCAGGGGCACAGGCATCCTAGCCCCCGGGGCGCCTAGTGCTGCTGGGAAAACCAGACGTGCGGGGAAAAGAAAACCCTGAGATGCGAATGGCTTCACGATAGCCTCTACAGATCCTCCGGCGGAAAAAAGGATCCAGCCTGCCACCATGTGTTCTTAAGGAACATTTCCCCCATCCAAGACTGCGTCTAGTTTCAGCCACAAGAGACTTGTCGACGCGCTGGGTCTCCACGGCTGTGTGGAAGCATCAAAGACTCGAATATGATGGGGTAGCCTAGATCAAGTTGGGGCAAGATACTGTATCAGTCTTCGGCAATGTATTTTGGTGTGCTGTTTCCTTCTCGACGTGTTCCTGCGATGTGACTTCTGGGGATATTCTCAAAGAGCAACAGATCTGGAACTCATCAGCCTCGGGATCTTGCGCAATCTAAACCAACGGGTTGAGTTCGTGCATTTTTGACGCAGGAATCGAACCGTAGATTACATCGATATGGGTACCGTGAGTATCATCTTATCCTCGTCCTCGCCGGTCACACCGTAGCTCACGGCCCACGAACGTCCTTGCCCAGCGTCTGAGGCTCATTTAGAGGTTTGGTCGGTTAAGACGGTAGAGATGGTTACAAAAACGAGGGAGAGAGCTGCGGGAAAGGAAATCAAACGAAAGCGATCTTGCATTATAGAACAAGACATGCTATCGGTTTTGCAGTTCAGATAGGGCCCATTTTGATCCAGGACTGGCCCTGGTCGCATCTGAAGCTTAGTTCGCCCAATACCTCAATTTCATATCAACGCAGGAGACAGCCCAATCGTTCAGCGCAAATTTGGCTTCGACATTGAGTACAGAGAATTTTAGGTGTGTGGCTCACTGCTCAATCATTCCGGCTAAGTGTCTTATTTGACAGCCGTATTCAGGCCTTGTCAACTTTGCTGGAGATATCGTTTGCGTTGACCGGCCTGCTGGCTGTGTTTCTAAGCATGACTGTTATTGAAGCCCCGTGTTGTAGAACGACATCCCAAGCCGCAGAGCCATTTCGATGATTTGTAGCTTCGATAATCATGTCTCATAGTGCAGCTTACAATTACAGGCGAGCACCGAGGCATTGTCTCGAAACTTGCTGTTACCCTCATCCAGGCTCAGAGTGTCATAATGGAACTTAACAATTATTTTGGCTTCCTGCTGCTTATCTTGGGACTTTTGTGCTGCTCTTTTCCTCTTTCTGTCCGAAGAAAAGCCATTTCCCTAATCCCACTGCTTCAAAATTGGCTTTCCCTAGAATACTCGATCTGCTCTCGGAACCAATCATCAAGGTTCTACCGATGATTGAAGCAGAACCTGCCATATTATTTTCAGTGCTACATTCTATCCGAACTTTGAGATACAGTAGGACTTGAAGGTCTTACTTCAAATGGATTTTAATGTGGATTAACTACACCAGATTCAGGGAATCACCAACCAGCACTTCAAGTCACACCGATACTTGTCACTGTCAACTTACGACTCCCTCAAATCAGCCAGACTCCAGCTCGATAGGTCACTCCAGCTGCTTGAAAGGTGACGTGGTTGCCGTTTCCGAGAGTTCTCGAAGCATATCTCTGCAATTTTAGATTCACTTCACCCCTAAAATCCGAAGCTCGACTCACACTCCATTTGAAAAGCGAGTTACATCCTCTGTCACGCTGTGCACCGCTTCAAGAATTCCAGCTCCTTCCTTGCTCGGCAGCCAAATGTTCTGAAACTGACGCTCAACTCGAGGGACTCCCTTGCCTCTCTAGTCGTCAACTTCACAATCGAAAGTTGTCCTTCTTGCCAGGTCCCAGACTCCCCGTTGTCGGTCGCATACTTTCTCGGCACTTCCGGTGGGCGATCCAGTCCACATGAGACGGTACCTTTCTGAAGGACTTTACACGGCCGTTATCGCGCAGTGTTGCACGTAAAATCCCAACCAGGTGATTTCAGTCACAAGCATCAAGTTTCGTGGGTTTTCAGTCTTCATGTGTCGGATGCTACTTCAGTAGGATCACGCTGACTTCAAACTAGGGGCTGTCCGATACAGACTTTTCTCGATCAGCACACGATTTGTTGCTGATACTGCTTGGTCTGAAGAACTTCTCTACATCCCACGCATCGAGGATTGCCAAACAGGAATGGTTTATCTCCTCTCGTCCCAGCATATGACACAACTCAGCTTTAAACTCCAAGCACATTTTCAGTGAATCTTTTGGTTCATACCTCTCTAGGCACTTGCCCTCGCTGAAACCACGCAAAGTTTTGGCCAGCGACGAACATTACTTGAGTTTCATCTTTCAGTTGACTTCGGAAAAGCTAAATCCAGTCTTTTCCTTCCGGAAGCCACTTCCCATTGGACCACCAGGGGAGCTATACAGTCAACACCACAATATCTCAACAAACGATAGTGGACATCTTTCCTCCCCCTTGATCCAACCATAAACACCCAAAAGCTACCGAGGCATCGAGGTGCCTCCTTTCTCAGTCAACACCGGCGACTTCCATTCTTCAAACTCATCGACTATCTCACCATCTCTATTCGATCCCTGACACCTAGAACTATGTCTTCACCAGGCGGTCCCCGAGGCGGTGGCGTTAACGAAAGTGATTACAGTATCATCAAAATTGACCCTGATGGCGATCTTATCCTGATCGTTGGAAAACCCAAGACTCATTTCCTTGTTTGCTCCAAGACACTGTCACGCTCTGCTGCTTTCTGGAAGCGCTGCCTCTACGGCCAATTCAGTGAGTCAAAGCCTGCTGATGGACAGGAGTGGGTCGTCGAGTTCCCACAGGATAATCCGTCTGGCTTTGAGTGTCTGCTGCTTTTGGTTCATGGCTTGGGACACAAGTTGCCACAGATCGATTTGGAGCTCGCTTTTGCAATTACCGTAACCACCAACAAATACGACATGACGCGGTCTCTCTGGGCTGTCGTGGGGCCGTGGCTTGCGGCTCTCCGGCCAAAACGGCTTGATGAGGGAGATGATGACACCATTGTGCCCCAGCTACAGTGGCTTTGGGTGACCAAAGAACTTGGTGACTGTGAGAATCATAGTGAAACTTTCCTTGACCTCACGCAAATGGTCTCCACCACAGATGATGCTGAGTCTCATCTTCTTCTGAGGCCTTACGCCCCAGGCGACAAGGAAATGCTTAGCAGAGATACCATGAAATGCTACGACAATGAGAAAGAGGTTCTGATGGTTCTTGCTGGTAAGCTACATTCATCTAACAATCAGTCGCATTAGCTGATGTATCAATTCCATAGATGAGATCAAGGTTGCGCGCGAGCAGGCTTTGTCTGGGATTCAGTTCGTTTTGAAGTGGGATATGCAGCTGTTGCGATATCTAATCAGAGATTTCGACTCCTCTAAGGGCTGCAATGGCGCTCATATTTGCAAAGGTTCCAAGACTGACGGATTCAGGGTGCACCCGAACCAACAAAGGCTTTGCGAATATGCTATGCAGGGTATCATATCCAAGATGTCAACTGGCAAGAATTCTCCGATGAAGCCGTTGGCAAAGATCAACATGTCTGTCGAGGACTTTTTGGAGAGCGCAGTCTGTTTCATTTCCCGCATTGAGAACGAAATTGTCCTTGTTTGTGGTGAAGAACACAAGAAATGCACGCCCTTCACAAGCAGTTTGCCTACTCTTCCATTCCTAAGGGAAAAGACGCTGCGGATCTGGACATTGGAGTTTTCTGATGGATTCAAGATGCAGGCACAGATTTCTGGCCTTCGAAAAGGCGACCCAGAGGACGAAGATAAACAAGCCGGGGCTCCGGGGTCACGTCTTGGCTCGCGCAAGCGCTCACGCGTGGTGTTCGAAGCCGCTGCCTCCGAGTAGGTCGGGCAATGGGTCAGGTTGCCTCTCGTCATAAAAGAGAACCATAAATTCAAGGCAAGAGTGGAGTGTGGGACACAAGACAATACTGAGGTATCTAAGACAACAACATATCCATGATTTTACGATGGCATTGGTATTCTAGAGAGATATTAGTATCGGCTGAGTCCAAACAACCTTTGGGAAAGAGAGCTGCTTGCTTCTCGGGTGGACAGTCGGATTAGTTGAGGACAACATCCAAGAAATCTCAGCTCTTTCATTTCTCTTCGGCGAGTTACGAGCATTTCACTGTTCCAAGGGGCCGAAACATTTTGGCAAGCAGTGCCTGAGGAGTGAGGATCATTCAGCATCATTATGAATTACTATAAACCACTCATAGCTCATGACTGCATTATGAAATACTAAGCGTGCCCTTCAGTGGCAAGTCCCTACTCGACCTGCCGACCTCCACTGTGTAGTCTCCAGCCTGGAGGAGCCATTTCTGAGCCACAACGTCCCAGATGCTCAAATCCCTCCTCGTAAGCGTGAAAGTCACAGTCGAAGTCTCCCCAGCCGTGATGGAAGGCTTCTCAAAGCCACGTAGCTGCCTCACGGGCACGTCCTCACCAGGAATTCCGACATACAATTGCGCTACCTCCTTGCCGTCCACGCCGCCCGAGTTGGTGACGTCCGCTGTGACGGTAACCAGCTCGTCCCACAGATCGGTCTGGCCGCCCAAGGCGACAGCACCGGTCGGGTACGAAGCTGTCGAGCTGTTGGTCTGGCTAATCTGCAGGTTGCTGTAGTCGAAGGTAGTGTAGCTGAGGCCGAAGCCGAACTCGTAGCGGGGCGTAATGTTCTTGAGGTCGAAGTGGCGGTAGTCGATATATACGCCCTCAGTGAAATTTGACTGGGGGAAGTGCTGGAACATGCCATCAAGGACAACATCGGGCTTCAGGAAGTTGTCATAGTCGGTCTCATTCTTGGCTACTGTGTATGGGAGGCGTCCAGAGGGGTTCTCCCTGCCGTAGAGAAGGTTGACAAGGGCTCTGCCGCTATCCTGTCCTGGGAGATGGGCGAAGATGATGGCCGTGATGTTGGGGTGGTCTGCGAACTGGTCGACAAGACGTATGCCGGCGTTGTGGAACACAATGATGGTGTTGGCACATTGGTCTGCGACATTGTTGATCAGGCCGTCGGTGTAGTCATCGCGGACAGAAGGTCGGTCGTAGCCTTCTGTGGCCCAAACGTTGCCGAAGACGATACAGGCGTTGCTTGTGGGGTTGACAAGGGGATCTCCGTTCTCGAAGTCCCAGTAAAGGTCCGTCGAGTCTTCATAGGCCTGTGCAACAAGCGCATCATAAGGGGAGCTGGTAAAGCTCTGCGACACCGCACCGGATCCTCCGCCGCCGATCATTGTGCCATTACGAGCTATTCCAGAGTACTGTAGACTCAGGTCTCCGAAGAATCCGAGGTAGAGGTCTGTGTAGTTGGCTGATTGAGCACCGCCCGTCCCTGGATATGAAAGTTAGTTGACATACTCAGATGGAAGAATGCTTCTGCGCGTGCATATCGACGAAAAATCGAGTCTCAGATACTTACATTGAGTGAATGCAGCCCCGGTAGGGGGTGCTACCCACGTATTGACGTTAGGCGCTTTGGCTGAGTACCCAAAGAGTGAGATCAACTTCATATCTGACGATTTCAAAGGCAGGGCACCGTCCGTGTTCTTCACAAGAACATGGCCCTCGACAGCACCAGCGAGCAAGGTGGGCTTCGAGCTTGCATTGCGGGCGTCGACGACGCGGTGAGGCTGCGAGAGGTCAGAGGTCAAACCGTAACCAGGTTCCGGGAAATCTGCAGCGTCTTGGCCAAGCTGGTACCAGGATGCGAGGACCCTAGTAACCATATCATCAACACGGGTCTCGTTCACAGTGCCGTTGTTCACGGCAAGTGTCAAGTTTGCACCCCAGAGTGTTGAACTTGGCATCACAACATCCAAGCCAGCAAGGGCAGATCCGACACCCGAGTCCTGGGCACCCCAATCTGATACGACAAAACCTTGGAACCCAAGCTCCGTCTTGAGCAGCCCATTGATGGCTTTGCTGTTCTGGCAGAGGCCGGAGTTGTTGACTCGATTGTAAGCGCACATGATATTGCCTGTACCAGCATGGACCGAGTCGGCGAAGGGCCACAGATAAAGCTCGTGCATGGTCCTGTCGTCAACATTGGAAGATCCAGGGACGGCCCACGCGGTGTGATTTGTCCTCGTGTGAAGGCGGTGAGATTCCTGCTCGTGAGCTAGGAAATGTTTCGTACTAGTCATGACTCCCGTGTCCTGTGTTCCCAACACAGTCTCATGAACCAATTGACCACTGAGGTACGGATCGGGCGAAAAGCCTGTAGAATGTAATTCAGCAACTGTGATCGTTCAGCATGTGGACAGTGCCCTCACCTTCCCAATTCCTGCCTCCCTGGACAACTCGACCGACTGGGCCTACGACAGGACCCAAGAGGATGTTGACGCCCTTCGTCCTGGCCTCGAGCCCCATGTGCCAGGCTCGATCGTATGCCAGCTCCTTGTTCCAACTTGCGGCGACATGTATGCCACTTGCAAACGCGCTCACGTAGTCTGTAGCGCCGACACCGTTTCCGGCATTGTTGAGACATAGACCTGGGAAGCCCAAGCGAGGGATTGCAGCAACGAACCCTGAGCAGCCTGTGGTTGAAGTCACGCCCGATGTCAGGTTGACTTTCTCGTCCCACGTCAGTTGCGAGACCATTGCCTTGGCTTTGCTGATAGCATCGGCCCAGGCCACGTTTGCATCTTGCGAAGCTGAAACCATTCGTTAGTTCTACTGTAGCAAACATTTTGCACACAAGCAATACATACGTGACGGGTATACTGGTGGAGACTGCCCGTAGAAGTAGTCGTCCTCTGTCACCACGAACTGAGCGTGGGCATTCTGACTGAGGGCTGCCGCAGTGGCGAGTCCTCCGAGCACTGACCGAAGCATGTTGGCTTTGTGTTGGTACTAAGGTGCACTGCGAAGATGCGCGCTGAGCTACAACATGGTAGAATCTTATTCTGAGTACGGCACATAGTGATCTTATAGATTAGACCTCATCCCCGCTGTCCCTGAGGCGGTGACGTCCAGACTGGGCTCACATCCGATACGACAAGGCGGGCCTCCGCTTTGAACCACGCGTGGTAATTTTCACTCGGCCCTTTTCTCATCCACGGCGCACGAGGATGGGCCATGAAAAGAACCGGCAGCTTGGCATTAGACATTCCTAGCGTGAACGGCAGTGTACGGGCGGCGAAGGCCCCGCCTCTCATCACGAGGGTGTCAAGGATTGCAGTCCATCAACCCCATATACCAAGATGCGGGATACACCATCGGGACGTGATTGGAACATGACGGCATGGAAACACAAGAACAAGATCCCCGGACCTGCATCGCCGGCAAAACATCGGCTTTTTGGTCCATCAAGCGTTTCCATCATGTCGGTAGGTCGACTGCCATCCGAGCCGAGCCAGTCAGGATCACCTTGTGCCGTCTTTGGGTAGTCCACGGGAATGGAGAGGCTTGTGTGCCAGCAGCCAACCATGGGGCGAGCTTGAGGTAGACTATCCTTGTTTGGAGGAAGCCGAGATCACGATATCCTTGTTCCAAGGACACTGACTTTCGGCAGGACGTGCCCATGAACGTGACAATCTGGAGATTGCGGGGCCCCAGCTCACATCACCGATCAATCATGCGTGCGTTCATCTCTTCATCACCCCAGCAAGACCGCGTGGCCAGTGGCCTGTCAGCCTCTGAGACCCACTGCCTACTCGGTGAGGCCGTGCAAAAGGTGGTGTGGGAATTCCGGGGCTATGGGAACTGTGGGGATGCAAATCTGGACATCGATGGTCTGCTGCACCAACCCAGTCGCCCCAGGAAAACAAAATGAGGAGAATGTCCGTGGATCCCAGTCTCCCCGCACCCCCCACAACCTTAGCAATGTTTACCACATCACTCGTGAACAAATCAAACAAGCGGCTAGCCAACAGGAACGAGTTGCTGGGATTCTGTCAGCCACAGCTCGGTGTGAGAATTCGAATTTGGTCATGGCGGGAGTTGTTTTAGACGCCGTAGATTTCTCCACCTGCTTATTGAACTGTTGTTCATCGCATCGCAATAGCATGGAGCTAGAAGAATAGAGACTTGTCTCCACAAAACTGGAAGATCCTTTCAGCCAAGCAGGCTACCACAAAAACAGAAAGATTGAAGCCTATGCTTGTAGCTGCGTTGTGATTCCATCGATATGGTCGCGACACTTCAACACGTCTAGTGCCATATTACATCTCCGCCCCCGAATCAGTATCAGTACTGCTCAGGACCTGGCTTTGCCACAATTCTCGTTGGCATATGAAGCAATCTGGTGTTGTGTGACCGGATTCGGCTCTCATCAGGTCAAGGAATGATTTGTCGTCTCAAGCCCGGGCTCCTCTCACCTGTCCCCACTACGGACAACAACCGGCTCGGCACTGACCTTTTTTAACAGCGGCCAGGCCCTCAGTGTTGCCATTATCATCAGACATTTGAGTAAAGACCTTTGACGTTCTCAAAAGTTCACGCACATCAATGGCCGCCAATTCGCTTTCAGTAAGCATTGGAATGCGTAGTCGACGAGATTTCGCCTGTCTTCCCCCCTCCCATGAGAGCTTAACAGTCCTTTTACCAGTTGGTACCCTTTAGAAAATAATGGTTTACTTCCGCTTCTATCTGAGAACTTGCACGTAATTAGCTGGTGAGCAACTTTTAAAGGGTACTATCCAACTGATTCAAATTTCAGATGTGGGTTGGGATACCCGGATCGCTCACATGAATACAAGCTATCCTCCACGTGAGTCCGAAGGCTGCTGATATTCTATCCGGGTTCATTAAAATGCCTTAGTCCAGTACGCCTTGCGGCCGAGCAAGGTAATCCTTGACCTCCGCGTCACAGACAAACGAGATACGAAAGCTGACATTGCCACTGTCGCATCCTAAACAATGACCACGAGTGCTGAGATGGAGCCCCAAAGCACGCTATGCCTTTGAGCTATGTGCCCCTTTCAAGATGACCCCCGTTCATCTCCTCGAAAAGTTCAGAACGCGGATTCCAACCCACGCTGCTACTCCCGCAGCACCTAATATACCTGTCCACACAAGGCAAGCGGCCTTGATTTTCAGCTCGATCAACTCATCCGCTGCTTCCGAGTCATTGGCTTTAGGAAATGGCTCCTCCGGGATAGGCTTGTCAAGCATCTTACACAACGGCGCCCATCCCTCGCTCATCTCCATCCAGAAGAGCCTTTCAGGAGGAACAACGCGTTCAACATGTTCGTTGTAACGACGGAGGTAGTCTGGATCACCCACTGGTTAGAGTTTGGTTTGTGGTAGCACGTGCTGGTCTGTCCTCGCCACATTGTTCTCCAAGGCAATAATGCATGCAAAAAGCTCGCTAATAAAATGAAGTGTACTCACCCTCATCAAAAGGCAGCAATCCCATTTCTCCAGTCCTCGCTACGGCTAGATCGAGCCATATTGCAAACCAGCGAGCCGCAGGCATCGGCCACATAAGCGCTGGCATATACCATGCCGTCATCTTGTCGCTCATATGTTGTGCGCTCTGAAGCCAACGCTTTGAGTCCCGTCGTACACAAATGACCTTGGCTTCCGGGTAGATCTCGCACAATTCTTCGATGAAGTGCACGCCAGGCATGTCGGTGATGCCCACGAAGCCACGAGTGGCATCTCGTAGCTTCGCGAGGAGTTTTGGGCGTTCGTGGCGGGCACGGTAAATTTCCACCCATTGACGTGGGTATTCTAGTGACTGGTAAGTAAGACTACAATTTTCGAGAAAGGAAGGTGTAACGCACTCTCCTCTAACATGTGCATTTGCGTGCCGCCGTGACATACTGGGCCATCGAGGAGTTTCTCCAGAGCCAAGGCCATGGTCACGGTGCCAGTTCTGGAGAAGCCGGCGCCTATGACCTGAAGGGTATAATCAGGGTCATTGCCTGGCTTTGAGGCAACACCACCCATGTTGACAAGCGATTCGTGTACCTTTGGACTCTGTCTAACAAACGAATCTGCGCATGGTGTTCCCGACACGATAGACCACAGCGTCCTGTTTCGAAAAAAACCAAGTCAACTTATACTCGGTTATCGCTTATCTCGATTTCGGCAGTCGGTGGTTCCCCTAAATTTGAAAGTGCCCGACGGTTCCTGGGAAGCAACGACAACCCCATGGGTCGAGTCATTGGTAGCGATCTGAGTCATTTGCGATAGACATTTTCCCGATAGCGTATCCAGGTAGGTGTGCAACGGCCAGTATCAGATGTCTGCCTCAGCGTTTGCCGCATATCATGTCCTTAGGTGCATGCAGATAATCCTAGATTTACTAAAATGTATCTTGAAAAACCAGAATGGGTGTCTTCAGGTTGAAAAGGCGGTTCCCCCGTAGAGAGATTGCTCAAGCCAAACCAAGTCGGTTCGGATGATACCGGCAACGCACTAGCGTGTGGAACAGACGTCGGCGAGATTTTCCACATTGCAAAACGGATCCGATTTACTGATTAGCTAGTTCCTTGTGTTAGATATTCAGAGATTATTACTAATTGAAACAGTTGTCATCCTCTAGCCCGCGACGAATGTCAGTTGGACCGGTTACCTATGCTCGAGGCCATCTCGGAAAGCGACCTAGGGCACTTCGCAGCCGCTTCGCCAAATCAAGGGATTAGAAAACAGACGAGAACACGTTTTTGCCCTACCGCGTTATGTAATACTTCTGTCGTCACAGTGTACGAAATAGGGGCATCGCTAGTATTTCAAGCTTGAGCAGTGATTGATAATAGAAAAGGCATGGTCAGATATACCATGTGTCAATTCCGGGTCCGAAGCCTGTTGTATGGCTCACAACGAGGCAAATAACCCGCTAATTAGAGGCACAGGGTTGAGATCCAGCTTCTGTCATCCTCCTTGGTCATCATTAGCTCTGAGTTTGGTCGCCAGGAATTCATAGCCATAATGCTTGTCAACTTTGCAAGCCAGCGGACCAAAATTGGACCGCAGCCGAACAGCCAGTACGCAATACAATCCTATGTCAATCTCCACGTTGCGTGGAATATCAGCGGCACCTCGTAAATGGATCAGTCTCCAGTTCAACATGAACACATGGATTCGTGGACAGCGAAATCGGGATCCAATCAAAGACGTGCAAGCCGGGCCGTGGTGAGGTCAACCGATGGATTCGGGCTGTGTGTGTGGCGTTAGCGCAAGTGCGTGCCTCATGCACGACGTAGAACATGCAGCCGCTCGAGTGGCATGGGCTTATTGCGATTGATTTCTTGGCAGTTTTATTATCCTATTCGGGAATGGCGTCGCGCAATCCCTCGATATGATGTTGGAAAGCTGACATTGGGGCACCACTGCAAATAATGGAAGAGAGGTCATATAAAGAAGTGGCCCTGAGCTTTTTGTATCATGGCCGGGTCTCACCGGATGAACCTGCAAGTCAAGCTTTCTATATCAACGGTGGGCCAATCTTTGATTGCCATTGATTGCATGATAGCCTTTTGACAGACTCTGCTTGTTCTGCTCATTTCTCTGCTTTCCTTGGGGGTACTCCTGCCTCGGCCCCGTGAGCGAACGAGAACGGTGTCACTGTTGATTCGCAAGTTTTTGATATTCTACACGCCAACATTTTAGCCATAAATTACTACCTAATTCACCGAAAGTATCTTGTTTTGTACATAGAAGTTGCGACCCTAAGCTCTGGTCAAGCAATATGGCGCAAAATGGGGAGGCTAGTAAGCGTTTTGTTCTTCGTTATCATTACATTATCCGCGAGAATTGGCTAACGCCTTGCTAGTCCTGGGCAGCCTATATGTCTATGCCCCCAACAAGGGTGCACCCATATTTTTCATAATCGTATTTGCCATTTCCGCCATTACTCACCTTTGGCAGTGCTAGTGAGTTCGCCATTCTCCTTCAAGTTGTTTGCAGACCTGGCTGGAAACTAACAGCTCTGCCTTCAGCCGCTATAAGTCCTGGAGAACAATGGGACTGCACCCCCTGTGCGCTTTCTTGTTCGCTTTGGGCTACGCGATACGGGAGTACGGAGCTGATAACTACATGTTCGACCCGAACAACAAGACACCCTTGATCATGTTTATTTTGAGTCAGATTTGTATTCTTATTTGCCCGTAAGTAAAGTGCACTTTCTGAGAAGAGCGACTTTGAATAACATAAGCTAATAAAATAATTCATTCATGACAGCCCATTTCTCGAACTCGCCAACTATCATCTTCTCGGCCGTGTATTCTACTACGTGCCTTACGCCGCGCCTCTTCCTCCAAGCCGAGTTACCTCTTTCTTTGGCGGGCTGATGGTTGTTATAGAAGGCCTGAATGCGGCGGGAGCATCCTTGACATCCAATGCCAATGCGAAAGAAGCCACGAAAAAGGCAGGGCACAACTTGATCCTCGTCGCCCTGGCTCTCCAAATCCTTGTCATTCTGGTCTTCGCCTTTCTCTCCATCACTTTCCACCGGCGGTGCATCAAATCCAGGTTCCCTATGCAGGCCAGGGCAGTAAGATCCACACTGATCACGCTTTACATGAGCATGACCCTGATATTTGTGCGTTGTCTTTACCGGCTTGTGGAGAACGCGACGGGCACAACAAGCGTGGACCTCCGGAACATCGAGGCCCTGAGGAGACTAAGTCCTCTTCTCCGGTACGAGGTATTCTTCTATATCTTCGAAGCGAGTCTGATGCTCGTGAATTCCGCGTTGTGGAACGTTCGCCATCCAGGACGATACCTGCCTCAAGACCACCACATATATCTGGCACAAGATGGGACCGAAGTCGAAGCAGACGAGGAACCAAGCGATCGCAGGCCATTCGTTCTCAATATGGCCAATACTCTGTTTTGTGGTATGCTCTTCCGCGACAAGAAGACGGGCCCTCACGCGCAATTCCAAGAGCTCGATGATCATCTGCATGTCAATGGACATAAAAGACCAACATTGGCGTGACTTTTGGGTGATCCGGGAGCAAGGGTGCGTTCACCTCAAGCTTAACTAGAGATCTCGGGCGCCTGGGCGATGTGAGAGTAGGATGATGTTTTTCCGTGCCGGCATTCCATAGCTTCAGCACAGCCAGGACGTGACTTCGGAAAATAATCTTTTATTCGTAAAGGTAGATTTTATCTCAGGTGCAAACAATAAAACAGGGGTTATGTCAATTCCATTTCTATATTCATGACTCATTGTGAACGATTTCATTGGCGTGCTGTGCATTTGTATGTTAGAGAGTTTCGATTGTGCGAAGGCAGGGTGTTGTCTCACCAGCAGCGGTCCAAGGTAGGAGAATGGAACGTATGCCTTATTGTTCCAGTAATCAACGCCCCAGCCTAGCATCGGGGGGCAGTTGGTAAACATGGAGCCAGGATTGTGTTGACTGAGAGCCGTGTCGAGATTGACGCCCATGTCGACGACACACACAGGGGTGTTTGACTAAAAGCCCAAAGTGCGTTAGGGAATGGTCCATGCTCATGCAGCTCAAAGGCTGAGAAAGGAGAGCAAGAAGTTGACTTACTGCACATCCAGTGTCCAGCTCAGTGGCATTGGTTTGTTCCTCCTCGGCTTTGAACGCGCAAGTCTGAGCGTCAACATACAGCTCCTTAGGGGTCGTCCAGTTCTTATCAAAGGCGACTTGAAGAACCCCAGGGAAGAAGTCGGCACCAACGTCTCGGGCTCTGGCCATACCATACGAGTCTGTGCCGTCGAAGTAGATGTACTTGTTGTCCTTGCAAACTCCATACCCATCGTAGTCTCCACACTTAAAGTTGCCAGTCTCTGCCTCAAGCTTTTTAGGATCGACACCAGGGCTGCACGGGCATCTGGTTAGTCAAGAACGTGCGTTGAGAGAGTATGATGTCACTGAGGCAAATCGTCCCGGTAAGAGACCAGGTTCGAGAAGGCTGAGGTGACTTACTTCTTAATGGAGAAGAATCCACGAGCCTGGACAGCCTGGTTGAATGTCCATTTCATCAACTCGCGGTACATGAAGCTGGTCTTGTCAGGTAAAGAATCTGCTACTCGGGCACAAAAAGCGCCCTGGTTTGTAACTCCGTAGAATGTGTCAAAGTCTTTTTGAATGAGGGAGACTGCTGCCCCGACGTTCTTTTGGTAGTCATCAACAAAGCCAGAGAGAGAGGCGGAAATATCCTGCCAAGCCACAGGGTCCCTCGACGACTTAGGGAAGAGAAGGTTCACGACACCAACTGGTGTGCCACCGGCCACACCCATCAGTGCTGCTGCAATGAATGCCCCAGCTCCTGGCGGTGCCAAAGTAGCAACAGCCTGCATTTCTTTGAGTCAGTAGATGTCTTCCTCGTTCACGTGTTTCGTGAGCGTCTTGCTGAAAAGTGGGAATTGTACTCACGCTGAACAGCCCAAAAGTAGCACCGAAGATTGGACCAAACAACGGGGTTTTGGGGTTAACGTCTTCGGGTGGGGCAACGGTTTGCACGATCTGTCCAACGACTCCACTGTAGAGCAGAACGTCAGTCTCTTATTGCGACAGCGTTGCCATAATCATGCTGCTAGCATGGTGTACTTACATTGCCTCAGCTTGGCCATTGAGCAGCGCTTGGTGGTAATTGGCAAAATATTGGTTTATCGCTGCACCATATCAGCACCGAACGACTTCAAATAAATTGACATCCGTATTAGCTCACTGTAAATGTTCCATATGACCTATTGCAAGTTAGAGGTGATTCATCGAGGCAGACATGCGGTCGGGAACGTAGTGGCTTACATAAAACTCTTGATACGAATTGTATTTCGCGCCTTGTCCGCTGGGTGGAGGAGTGCAAGTACTGAGAGACAGAACATCGCAATTCCAAGTGATCAGTCCAGCCGAGTCCAAGTAGCATTGTGAGAAGCCCTTGTCACCGCATTTTGCGGAATTCTTCGACCACCAATCCTATTGCCAATGATGTTAGACAGAGCTTGGATCCTGACGCTAACCTCGTCCATCGCGGGATAGTTGACTCACGTTGAGGTGGTCGTTCATTTTCAAAATTTCCCAACATTCCGTGTGGATTCTGCAAAAAGAAAAAAACAATATCAGACCCTTGCATGCCTCCACGGAACGCATTTATCTTCTCACCCAGTTGTGCTGTCCCAACGACAGTCATCAACACCGACCGTCGTGTTTGTCGTGTCCTGTCGGGGAACGATCAATTCACGGTGAAGTTGGGGAAATCCTGAGACGAGGCCGCTTGCGGCCAAGGTCAGGGCCAATATCAGAGGTTGAAGCATTGTGTTAGACTGTGCCTCAAGATGCTGATGGAAAGAGAAAAGGAGAAGAGAATTATTGTCTATTCAGGTAGGGAAGTCTGTAGAGGTAGTCAATGTAAAATGGCGGCCGTCTGATTATATGTTCAAAGATATCAATCGATGTCGAATTGACGAAGAACTTGGAAATCCGACATACCGGTGACGGGGCTCTCGGGGGCGGAGCGCGGTCTGGGCGGAAGTATATCAAACATCGACCTCCACACTGACTACCCCTTATCGGCCTCTTCGCCGCATTACAGACCCCGATTTCCTCAGGATCACATACCCTGGTATCCAGAGTGCTGGCGCCACGATCTTCGACTCGGTTCGTGACCACGACTCATGATGAGGCGCTATGTCCTGCAGCAATTCTGTTACGAGATGCACTACCCTCTGTTCAGCTAGGTACTATAGGAAAGGATTTCTAGGCTATACTCCCTGCTTGTTACCCCAACGGTCATCCCGCAGGTTCCCTCACCCCAAGATGTTATGCAAAGATACTTCTAGCACGGACCACCATGAGGCTATAATTATCAAGCCAAGACGGGAGCTTCTTGGGACGAAACTAAAGTAGAGTGCAGTGTGGGTCCAATTAAACTGTATGTCAACGTCTTTCTATGCAAACAGCCATGAATCTGCAGGACCAAAGCACCTGACAGTCAGGGACCAGGCCTTGGCATGCTCTCGTTGCACAAGTTTACGTCAAGGTCACCCAACCCTTCAGCCTGGTTCGGCAGACGACCGATTGCCGAGCAGATGATCTTATCCAAAATAGCATCTTTATGGGGAAAAGGTTGGCGGGGAGTCCAGCTTCAGCCCAACTTTCCAAGGTCAGCAGCTTGGCAGTCTCGGACAAACACATTTGTGGGGGAATTTATGGAGGAGATAAGGTATAGAGCAAAACGAGGCTCGAATGCTACCCCACGATTAACACGATTAACAAGACTAGCTATGCAGGGGTTCGCGAACTTGCAAGCGCGAGGCTATCTTTAGTCCAACGGCCAGAAGATACGGTTAAATATCATAGAGCCCGATGCCTTATTCTTGTTGCACTCACAAGCTCACGTTTCGTTTCAACGCTCTCTACCCGACTCTCTTTTGCTAAGCTTTCGTCCGATTTTGGACCTCTCAGTCTTTCCTTTTTTGATCGCGACGCATACCCACCACGCAAACCTCAATCTCTCCGCAACACACCTCTCATTAAAACAAAATGCATTTCCGATCATTACTACCTCTGCTCATTACCACCCTCTACGCCTCACAAGTGGTCGCAGAAGCCTATGGAGACTGCTGTTTATGCCATTATATCGAACTCCAGTGGTTGTGTGTCAAATGGAATGAACAAACCGACACACTCTCCTGCGGCCTTGGCGGACCATTCCCATCCGGTTCAAAATGCACGGTCGACAGATTCTACCAGCCCGAAAACCGCCTCCAAGCAAATGTCTCCCTATACTTGGGTGAAAACGAGTCACCTTATAGGTTGGACCTCGGTATCAATCCTGGCAACTGCAAGCCGTGGAAGGAATTCGCGACACAGTGGACTGGCTGGGGCGCCTACATGTTCAACGGCGGGGAGATCTCTACACAAGATATGGGCGTCTGCGAAGGTTATGGGGCTGTATAAATTTCTGTCAGGATTGGGAATGACCAGGGCTCATCGCCGTCTAGAGGAACTTGTCGTCTTATGGCGAAGCAGGGCTTGACCAGAACTTTATTCATTGTTCATATACTTGGGACAGAGCTTGCGCACCTTCATGGTTCGCGGATATTTAATGATTATGAGAGATCTAGTATGAAGCTAGTTCTACCAGTTTCTGTGTGCTTTCGCCATCCGAATTCTGGGACAGCAAAGCACCTTGACATTTTGCATACACTTGTAGACAAGCTAAGTTGACTTCGAAGCGAAAAGTCTTGAACGGAGTATTATGTTACTTTGATCATCAACCTTAACACATCAACGCTACCATAATACGGGAATTGGTACTTGTAAAGCATTTCAATGAAATTGCTTGTCCTGTAGTCTGTCAGGCTTGCACAAGTCCTGATACCTACACTTGTGGTCATTGGACCGTCGCTCGCTGGTAGTCTTCTCCGCCTCGCAAAGATGAAAATAAAAGCTTGCTCGATTATACTCCGCAGGACCTCATCAAGACTGATAGAGGCAACGAGAAACCACAGCGACGGGACATCGATAGCCATTAGAGATACACCTACCCCTAACACGGTGTCAAATGATACGAGGGTCAATATGCTTAGTGCTGAGAAGTTAGCCAACGCTAGAAGCATGTGCGATAACGCTGTTGAAAAAGGGAACAAATGACCAACGGTCTCTTGTTGGAATAATGGCGGGTCGATCTCTACCCCAATCAGGGAGGGCTTATGCACTGCCGATGCAACGCGCCCTAGCATTACGGCGCAGAAGGCACCCTGAGTTGGTTCGGTGGGTTGGCTTGAGATCCGCTCTGCTGGTTGCCTAAAGCCTGCAGGACTGTTGGTCGCCATAGCTGCAGTGAACTTGGCCCCCACGAGACGCCTGAAAGCTAATGCAAACAGATCAGCTATATCATACAAGGTTAGAGGTTGATAGTATATAAGGAGTATTTTCCTTCACGTCAGCCCCTGAGATCTTACACTTGTATCAAAAGCCACCAGGCCAACCACACCCTTAAGTCTAGTTTACTAGCACACTCTCTATTTCAGCACTACACCTTTCGTCAATGGCGAGAACACCTAGCGCGGAGGGCCGAATTCCCTTCAAGGTACCTGGAAATCTCGATATTCCCTGCTCAACCTATTACAAGGTCTTTGGCGACCTTTCAAGTGGCGCCCCGCCCGTGGTCTTTCTTCACGGCGGCCCCGGCGGCGGTCATGAGTATCTGCTCTCGTTCGCAGAGCTCTGGCCACAGTACGGCCTTCCGGTAGTCCTGTATGACCAAATCGGATGTGGGGCTTCAACCCATCTCCCCCAGATGGCCGGGGACAAAGACTTCTGGCAGGAGTCCTTGTTCGTCGCCGAGTTGGACAACCCCATCGACCATCTGAAATTGCGTGATGGCCCTGGATTCCATCTGCTCGGCCAGAGCTGGGGAGGCATGCTGGCTGTCGCCTTCGCAGCCCGCCAGCCCCGCGGACTGCAGAGGCTGGTGCTCGCCAGTGGGCTAGCCAGCATGGACCTTTCTGAGAAGAGCATCCAGCTGTGTCGAAGTGAAATGCCGATAGATGCGCAGAGGGTGCTAAAAAAGTGTGTGCAAGAGACCGACTACACGAGCCAGGCTTATCGCGACGCTATGACAGTCTTTCAAAAGACGTTCGTGTGCCGTGCGGATCCATTGCCGGAGGAATGGATGCTATCACTGAAGCATCTTGGCGAGGATCAGACTGTGTATGGCACCATGTAAGTTGATTGCGGTTGATCATCCACTTCGGTCCCCCTTCCCCGAGCCCAAAAAGAGGCAAAAGCCCACATTGTTCCGACAAGAGAGAAACCCAGTACATTGCATCATCCTGGACCTGCGACCCTTCACGACTTGCCTTATGTATCTTCCCTGATGTGCCGAGGGCGTGACAGTTGCACGCGAATGGTCTTTCCACACAGCTCTGTACCTTTTGATGACACACCTTTTGTTCATGTTTCCACCTGATCCAATTCTTCATCACACGCACCTACTAACTCCAGATTTTATTTCATAGGTACGGCCCCTCCGTTCTGAAATTGAACGGCTCACTGCGCGGCTGGACATGCATACCACGCCTGCCACAGATTGCTGCTCCCACTCTGGTCTACAATGGTGAGTTCGACACGTCGCGCGACATTTCGCAGGAGGCATTTTTTGAGCTCATCCCACGCGTACGCTGGATCACTTTCCCAAATGGAAGTCACATGTGTCATCTTGATGATGGGGGGCTTAGAGAACGAGTTCTGAAGGTGGTGGGCGAATTCCTGGTGAACAAGGCGGTTGCATGATCAATCTTACTCTATAATAAATTCAGTGGGATTGAGTACTTATCAAGCTGGAACTTAGTATCTCACTCAATCGGCAACAACAGTGACATTTCCCGCATCTAGCAGATGGGTATGGCACGACGGTAGGGTTGCACATAGTGCCCATTGAGCTCGAGTCTGGTGGCTTTCTTTACTTCTAGCACTAGCACCTCTCTGCGCCCTTTGGCACTTCAAGCTCCGCTTCTCATGCTCACACACCTGGCGCATTCCGGCGTTGTTCCAAGTTCGCTTGAGATCCTGTATCACAAGGTCCCGTCGGTGCTTCAGGATATGGAAGCGCTTTGAAGACTATGATTGGTAGGAATTGTGGGAATCGTGTCATGGGTAATATAGAGTGCGTAAGCTTTGCAGTTAATTACATCACTATTTACCTTGGAACAGAATCCTGTAGTAGTTTTGGTGTCGCTGATTTGTCGAGTTTCCGTCAACGACGATATTTGAATCTTGTGTATGCAGATCAGTGGCACGGCTGAATATACAGCCTCGGATAGCTTTTGGTCGTTGAGGGCTATGTACGGTACTCCAAGCTTATTTCATAATGCATCACTACCTACGTGGGTAATTGCGCCTGTGCTGACCTCCGTCAGGTGCTGACTGGTTTAATCAGCTGCCCGTCTTTAATTCATATACGTTTAGTGATATTCACCTAATAGCACCTCAACTATACCCCCTTTTCTAGCTCCTCTCAACATATTAATTTGTCCTTCCGTAACTTTAATTAGATTTATGTTATAACTCCCGGCATAACTGCATCCGGTATTATATTAGTACAACCATAATTGAAGCCAGGATTTCGTTATAATTGATGAAAGAGGCGTACTTAAATAAAATAAAAAGTTCAATATTTAACTGTTTTTATCTGATAGTCAAAAGCCCATTCTCTGATTATCTAAATTATTTCAGTCGTGGGCCTAATGTGTTGTAACTATTATTATTCTGTATATGGTTACTTATGTTTATATCGCCCCTTGCCTTTTGCCTGCGGCTCAAACTGGCCTTATTTCGATTCCTTCCTTCCCCCAGCACCCCTATAGGAACACCAATATATCAAGGGGATGATGCCGAGAATCGCAAAGGTTGACCCAATACCTATGCCCGCCTTAGCACCGGTTGATAGTCCACTGTAGCTAGTTGTATTTGTCGTAGTGCTCGTGGGAGCTATTGTGCTCGTGGCAGCCATTGTGCTCGCAGTCCCTGTTATTGAACATGTCGACGTAATGACCGTAGTCCGGCAACTTGGGACAGCATCGATCAAATTTGACAGCTGTGCTTGGAGGCTTTTATTCTTTTGGATCTCGACGCCGAGGAATGCACCCAGAATGCTAATCGCGGCGATTAGGGCAGCAATTATGATGGATAGGCCTGCGCAAGCCAATGCAGACATGCCACAAAGTCTCTTCTTTCTCGACTTAGGGAGGTGGGCTGCGGTGGGCTGTGGTGATTGAGATCTCATCTGCAGGTGCGTATCGTACAGTGTAGAGCTAGGCGGATTTGTCGCCTTCCGCAGCACGGGTAGGTGCTTCTCATGCTGCTCAAGCTTAGGAGATCCCAGAATCGGAGGAACAGCTTTCGTCATGACATCGATAGGATTATCGCTCCTTATGATGACATCATATTTTGAGTGCCGCGACACCCCAGGCATGTTATGAACCAGGCGGGACTGGCTGCTTGGCTCATTCTGACTCGACTGCTCCTTTGGCTCCGGGTTTTCCCCTCCAAGCAGGAGCAGGCGCCTCTCCCATGGTATCTCGTGAACGCCGAAGGATTCAGGATGATTTCCAAGTGCAATGGCCAGATCTCGTATCGCTGCCTTTGTGACTTCCTTTTCTATAGGAGCGCTGTCTTCGATGACCTTGGAAAGACTCTCACTATTCTCATCGCGGTAAATTGATGCTAAGTTTCCCTTCAAGTCGGCGCCAGTCCGCACCAGTAGGTTCTGAACAATAGTCCTGATCGTCGAAGAGTTTCCATACGACTTGAGGAACGAGTCGATGATTGGCGCAACTTCTGAGGCTGGAGATTGTTTCTTTGTAGAGGATGTCAACGCCCGTGAGGCGAATAGTCTGGCGTAATACAGACTTTTATTCTCAGACTCATTGTTATATACGTGAGCAAGGTCTGCTAACATATCGAACGCGGGTGGGAGTGAAATGATCCCCTCAGCACCCTTCAGCTTTGCCTGTCGAGAAATGGAGTCCAGCGTGTGTATCAGGGGAATCAGAAATGCTGTAGTGTCGGTGCTGGCAATCACATGTCCAAACACGTTCCCATTTGTGCAATCAACGACCCAGGAGCCGGAATCACCGTGCTGTAGAGATAACGGCGGATGTGAGGGACAGGCTGGAACCGGTATATGATCGAGTGCAACCTTGGTATTTTGTCAGCAAGAAGAGAATATGGAAGATTTTCAGTGAGACACGACTGACCTTCCAGGCGCTAACCCAATTACCTGATGGTAGAGGAAAGCTTACGACCCCCGGGAGCATGGGGATGACAACAGGACCACTGACACCGGCGATAAGGCAGACAAGACCAGGAAAGGGCTGACTGGCGGGATAAGTCATGTATCTAGTTGTGACGCTATCCATTTCTGGCAATGCATTAGGCAGCGCCAGCAGAGGATCCTCAATCAGGTGAAGTGACCAGTCATCTCCAGACATGCTGGACCCATGAAAAGTCAACGCAGCAGATTCCGACGTATTCTGGTGCTCATCATTATGACTGTCTCGATGAGGTTGCCACCCAGCATCCGAGTTCGTACCCGGTCCACCGCATATCAGTGCTGATTCTACATCATCATCGTACTCGGCATCATCACTGTAAGGGCCAAAAGATGACTCAGTTTCTGAGGTGTTTTTCAATTCATCGGCGGCTGTTGCAGCATGTCCGGCCGTCATGGCGTATAGCTTCTTGTCAACTTGGATGACTCCACCGATGGTGATAAGTCGCCTGGTGCCGGCATCCTCGATCATAGCAGTCTTCCCGCAAAGCGTTTTGTCGGGATCTCCCTCGAAATGGACACCAGCATTCGCTGCGTGGTATTTCAACCTCTGGATCTCATAGCAGAGACGTAGAGGCGGGTGATACTGGTGTTTGACCTTTCTCTTGGACAGGGCCGCATGATATCTCCGCACATCTTCTTCCGTGCGGAAATTGGTGAATCGTATATAAGGACACGGTTTGGAACCTGCCATGCTGCCCTGGATCAAAACTCTCTCGAATGGTTTGCAGCCCTCTGGTAGACCCAAATACTTGCCCTCAGCCCTAATGAATGACTCGAATTCTTGGAATTTAGTCTCTGCGTCTTCAAGTTCCCGAAATGTAGCCACCTCTTCAACGGAGTCTCCGCGTAATTTGGTCCAGTTCACCCTTTCTAAAATTCGCCGGATTCTGTGATTCTTCGTTATTAGATCGGGGACTGGGTGTGCCCCAATGCCGTTCGGTATTGACAAGGAAGGTTGAGTATCGGCCTTGGACTGCGTGGCGGACATTTCCGCCGGTGCGACGTTGGCCTGTCGTTCAATTGTTGGAGACTTCGACTGCGCAGCAGCAGAGGTAGATTTCTTGGCATCTGGGGACTTTGATCGCGTCTCTGCAGAGCTCTAGAAGAGTTGATTCGTCAGTGTCCATTCCCATTTCCACTCGTGCTTGGTTAGGTGAACGTACAATGGCCGTGAGCGTGGGTACGTCCCCTGTACCTCGAAGTTCTGTTGTTCGTGTAGATCTTGGTCTCTTCTGGGTTTCATTTCGCCGGAAAACATTTCGCAGAGAGTTTAATGCAGACGCATCAGAGGGTATGCCTGGGATCTGTGTATTGGTGACAGTGCTGGTCGACGTGCCTTGCTGCTCCATGATGACAGACATTGCAGCCAGGTGCATGATAACACTGATGCGGGGTGGAGGATGGCACAGCCTTATAAGACCAAATCACTTCTGACAGCTGAGAGTCAGCAGTAAGCGATGCGATGTAGGTGGCATTACGCGCATCAGGGCATCGGTTGCATGGCCAATTACGAAACTGCAATGCGCCTCCTTCTGCATGATGGTGTCGTCTCCCTGTACACAGATGCATACCACACAGAATTTGCAGGACATATAAGGCTGCGACTTCAGGCTCGTTGCCTAAATGTTTCCAATCCCAACCACGACACTTTTGGTGGCCTGAGAGCAACTCCTGAGGTCTTCTAACGTACAACTATGGAAACCACACGGAGCTTGGTTCGATCAATGTGGGGAGTCGAACTGGACGACGATACCGAGAGAAAATACAGCACATACCTTCGGTTCTGTCTGGTCCAAGGTCTGGACCCAATTCAGGAAATTGAGTTTGTTATTGGGCTGCTCAAAAAGAATGCCGAAGCCCCTAAACGCGTGCTCAAGGAGGCCTTGGGACAGATTCAAAAAGAACTCGCAGGAAGTACAACGGAGCAGAAGCTCAACAGTATCACTTTGATGAGTGGACTAGCCATTCCTACCATGACTCAAAGCGTCAAGGACAGCATTCTCTGGCCAACATTCGATATCAACCGCGCTCTTGCCAAAGCCGTCCTCGTCATGCTGGCGACGGATCTAGCCATGGACTCGAATGAAGTCTCCGGGCATTCTCTTACGGTTTGGAACGATGCAGAGTCTTTGAAAAGTATCATAGAGTCCACTCTACCGAGGCTTCGAGATTCCACACATTCGGCCTATCAGTCTCAATCGCCCGCCTCGTCTCAGATTCACCCAGCCAGGCTACGTGTCAAGTATCTTGCCGATTATGCCGATGTGGAGATAGTCTGGACAAGACATCTTCCCGATCACCTTGAATTGGAGGGGAAGAAACTGAGGATCTTCGAGCTTGCGTCGTATCTTGAACTCTCAAGGAATGCGATGAACGATGAAGCAGGGATCGGGCTAGCTGACTGCTTGAAACAGTGAGATCCTGCCTAACATCAAACTTCGAGTTGAGCTACAACGTACGCTAACACAATTAGAGGCTGCTTCACATCTCAATTCCTCACAGAGACGCTAATGACATACCCGCTGCTCTTCCCGCCCAAAGACAGGCAGTGGTTGAAATCCCAGATCAAACCACATCGCAACTGGACAGGATGGGGCTGGCCCACCATGACGACCGCGCTGGACCCAAGACTTGCCGCACCTTTCGACAATACGCTTGCTACAGACAGATACCACCGACCCCTTGAAAATAGCCACGAGCTCTACGAGAGGTATCCGTACTGGGCCTCACGACTGCACGCTCTCTATGACGAGGCACAAGAGCCCACCCCAAGCACAGCTCTCGGGAGGTGGGCTGAGAGGCGACGGGCAGCACGGCACACATATTGGGTCACTGCGGCAGCATTCACTCTCGCGATAGTGTTTGGTGTTACATCGACTGTGGTGGGGGTCTTGCAATTATGGGTCTCATATTGTCAATGGCAGGTACCAAAAGGTGGGCGGGGATGTCAACACTCATTTCTGTAGACAACAATTGTGAGTATATATGCACTCTGATATACATGCCATTCATTGTTTACCGGAAGTCGGACGCCTGTCCATACTGCCTCGCTTCTGATTCTGTCTGTGAGGCTTTTAGAAGGATGTTGGCTCTGCTGCCAGAGCCGAGTTTCTACAACATGTGCAAGAAGTTTGGGTTGATCGCATAGTTTCCATGCTGGGTAGACAGCATTTCCCACCGGTCAGCTACCTGTAGGGAACCAAAAGCAGCCACTGTAACAAGCAGTGCCACATGCGTTGTGGCAGTGGCTGCAGTCGAGTGAACCACCCTTCTCGTAAATGATACTGGCACGGTTGTTTTATTTGTGACGTCTTCGGTCTTTTGTCTGCTGCTCCTCCCCGGTACTTGGTGGTGGAAGATGACCTGACGACTATTCTAAGGCCTTAGTTATGGATAAGCACAGTAAACAAACCCAAGCCGAGATCCGTGAGAATACAAAAGAAAGACGTTAGCACAATTGCTTCTTTGTGCATATAGCGACTTAATTTGCGCAAGATTTTATTGGTCACTGCAGGTGAGAAGTTTCGATGATTACACAGCGTAAGCAATCTTTACCTGACAGGGGATATGTAATAGGCCATTGGTGCTGGGAGCCTGCTGGTCAGCCTTTGTTGTATCGAGCTTCACTCGCCAGGCAGATGATCCCCCGCACGTTCTTCACTATCCCCAGCTCCCGCCAGCTGGACAGCATCAACGTTGTACCCTGATACAAAAACCAAGAATCTCAATATGGCCCCCATCACGTCGCCGATAATGGTCGTCGCAGCCGCTTTCTCGCTTGGGTGGCTGGTCTGGAGCCTTTGGCACATGGTCTCACCTGCCAAATCACTGCCAGGCATACCGCTTGTCCAGTTTGACGGTGACAACTCGAGAGAACGGTACACAAGTGATGCCGCAAGCCTTGTGGGCAAGGGTTATGACACGGTCAGGAGCCTTTATCGTCACCTTTCTCGAGCTCTATGACTAATGTAGCAACCATCTTGACAGCATATAAGACATGGTCGACCTTTTTGCATACGGGATTTCCTGAACCCTAGCCGACCGCGCGTTTTCCTACCTGTCAAGTACATGGAGGAACTCAGGAACGCGCCGCAGGAGAAGTTGAGCCTTCCTAGTATTTTGAACTACGTTCGCGCACCTTTCTCTCTCTCCTGCCTCTCCCACTTCCTGTTTCTGACCAGGTCGGTTTAGACCTCGACGATGAGCAAAGTCGGCGGCCCTCGTATAACGGATGAGATCCAAAGCAGTGCGCGGGTCGACCTCAATCGCGCATTGAACAAGCTCATCGAGCCCATGCAGTCGCTGTGTTTCCGAGCTGCGGAAAAAGAGATGCCGGCCTGCCCGAACTGGTCCTCAATCGTGCTGTACCCAAAGATACTGGAGCTGTTCTCCCAGATGTCGGCGCGCGTCATGGTCGGCCCCAAGCTCTGTGACGCCTGGCCTGCCATATCGATGAGGTACATTACTCGTGTGCTCGCCGCTCAGGGCGCCATCCGGAAAAGGTACTGGCCCTCGCTCTATTGGACGGCCTACTACCTCAACCCGGAGGTGGCCGAGGTCAACGAAGCGCGCCGGGAGGCCGCTGAACTCGTGCGCCCGGTGCTCGAAGCCCGGCAAGCGGCCTTCGCGTCCTCCGGCTCCAGAGCCGAGAGGCATGACGACTTCATCCAGTGGGTCATGGACAGCTATCGCGCAGGTGGCAAGGCTGTCACGTCGGATGAGGTCGTGCAAAATATCTTCATTGTCATGTTCGCGTCCATGCACGGCACCTCGTTCGTCGCGCTGCAGGCGCTGTTCAGCCTCCTCGGTACGTCCGGCGCCCTGACTGAGATCCGTGAGGAGATCGAACGCGTGTCCAAAGACGAGCTCAAGGATTCGCGCGTGTGGACACGCCACGCGCTCGGGGAGCTCAGAATGATGGATTCTTTTATGAAGGGGACGCTTCGCATGAAGCCATTCCAGGAAGGCAAGTGACCACTCCTTCTCCTCCTTCTCCTCCTCTTCCTGATACTACTGCTCTTCCTAATTGCATCCTTGATACGGGTTCCCAAGAGACCTGTGTCTACTTACACATCACAGCCACTGTCCAGCGGTACGCCGTGACCGCGTACACGTTCAAGGACGGCCTTCACGTCCCAGCCGGCACCGTCGTGTCGTTTCCCAACCTGCGTCACAACCTGGACCCCGCAGGAGCCCTGGTGACCGAGGCCGGCACGTTCGACGGCAAGCGCTGGCTACGGCGCCGCGCCGGGTTCGACGTGAGCAAGTTCCAGTTCGCGTCCACAGCCGAGGATGCATTTGACTGCGGCGGGGGCCCGCATGCGTGCCCAGGGCGTTTCATGGCCGAGGTCACCATCAAGTTGATCCTCATTTCTCTCGTCACCAAGTACGACATGAAGCTCCCCGAGGGTGCACTGGAGCGGCCCGTAGAGTCAAGACGGTTCATGGACTTAACGCCAGACACTTCAATGCCGGTATTGCTTAGGGACCTGCGGGGCTAGTCGGACAGTTCTTCAGTCTGTGAGCAAATTGAGCTATTCAGACTGGAGTGAAGGGCCGGTGTCCATGGATGAAGTTTCCCACCACGATCTGGAGAACTCTATGGGCCATTTAGATGCTACCCAGAATGATCATGAGGCCTTGCTCAATGCCAGACGTGATCAATAGCACGCCACAAGAGGTCGGGCCGTCGGCCTTATCCGTCTCGCCTAGGATATTCATGGCGATCAAGATGATTGGCAAGGGTGGCACTAAAAGCTGGAAATACGCGGTAAGTAACACATCAAAAAGAGGGGGTGATGGGGGGGGGGGTGGTCAGGCTCATAGGAACGCCACTGGAGAACCGCTAAGAAGCGCAATTAGACCTATCTTCTCACGCAACGCAAACCGAAGGTCTCGAATGAATGTAATGGAAGGGATAGCCCTGCGAACAACTCAGGGGTAAGCATTTACCAACATAGGGACAAACTTGGACCAGTAATGGCAAATGTAAACTCTTACACGTGTACAAGGCGAGATCCGATGTGGCCGCCTGCCAATAGATTCCCACGGCAGTGTAGTACTGGGCAGTGGGACTGAAACGGTAGCGATAGCTCGCAGTAGCGTTCCACCACGCCTCCAGCGGATCAATATCCGTAAAGGTGGAAACGTTGGCCAAGATGGCGCCGACAGGCATGAAGGCAATACAGAAGATGATGAAATACTTGAACCATGGCGGCACAGTGCCGAATATCCGGATCGGAAAGACGGCGATTGATCACCGCCACAGGACAGGCGGGAGGTACGTCCGGCATCGATTCCAGGCCGATCTGCCCTGCTGCCGTGACCATTGAGATGACATGTTCAACAAGACTGACCACAAGCCGCAACCCTTTGCGAAGGTGAGCCTTCAGGTATACTGTAGACTTTTTGTGTTGTTGAGGACCAGCGCCAAGGCGCTAAGACAAGGCGAGAAACGATGTTAGTCTACGCTTCTACATGCCTAAATTTGTCCCGGACGCCATCAGCAACCCTGCCTAGCTTTGGTTTCATCGCAGCGATTGGTATTTGCGGGCAGCTTACGGGCAGGGTGCTGTGTGACGCTCAGGCTTCAAAGATACTGTGCTGTCCAGCCCGCCAGTTCCTGAAAAGTGCGGCTCTGTCGGGTCTATATGTTGTCTTCAGTCCCCCGTTTCACCCGGGAGCGGTCGCGGCTTCAACAGGGGGCGGGCGGTAGGTAAGCGGCCTGGACCACATGTCGTCGGAACTGCGTCTGGAAACCATCGTAAATAAGGGTCTCAAATAAGAGTCACAGTGTAATAATTTAAACAGCCGTAGCCCACGAGATATAGAAATTCGCTCGGGTCATTGCCGCGTGGGATCGAGGGATGGGTTCGAGCGCGGCTCATTAGGGCTGAGGGGCAGTGGTAACCATGTACAAGCAAAGGATTGAACGGCAGGCCACACCGTTAAATATGCAGGTTCCGACCAGGGTGCCTGGGACGGGCTGGATAAAACGTGACGGTGCCTGTGCGTGAACCATGGACGAAAAGCTCGCAAATGACCGGCACCAGTTTACTTCAGATAATTAAATACGCTCCAGGGTTCGTTGCTTTTGTCAGCGACTGGATCTCTAAGAACAAGGCTATACATGCCACGGCATGGTCAAAAATAACAATATTTCGACGCCTCTGCTTGACGGCATCTTTTCTATGTCCCGCCACAGCCTTGCCAGCCCCAGCCATGACAGGCACAGTTGGTAGGCAGCCACGCCAAGTTGGCTGGAAACGAGGATCGACACGATTTGTCGTCTGAAAACAAGTGTATGACTCAGTATGGTCTAATTTGACTTCTTGCTGACGTGAATTTAGGCGTCGAAGCCTCAGTGATTCGATGATATGTCAACTGATCGGTAGTGGCGCTACTGTGGTGCTACTGTCATGGTCGACGCCCCAACTTCGGTTGGCTCTGTCACTGTAGAATCAAGCCAAAGGAGAGAACTAAAAATGTGAACCCAACTGGGCACCCCCATCAGTTCCGGATGCCCTGTTGGCATACGCTGTGGGCCCAGCGTTAGGTGCACACACTCTCGCTGCTCCAGCGTACGCACCTGTGAAAGCCCTGCGGTTCTGCAGGAAAGCCCTGGCGCACGAGATTTCCACTGACGGTCCACCAACCTGCGCCGCAGAGAGACGCAGGCAAGTGTAATAAGTCTCTATGCTGGTACTAGCTTCTTGGCATTCACATATCCTGTAGCGTGCCTTGAAACTGGGACGGTTCACGGAACGGACGTATTGACGAGATAAACAGTGGCATCACCTACTGAAACTGCAGTAAGTTGGGAGGTACCGTCTCAAATTTCCGCTGGTCCAGGGGGGGAAATGGCCCCCAAAAGAAATGCAGATCCAGGCATCAGCACGGAAAGCGAAAGATTGTTGCTTGAGCAACAGGTGCCCTTCGAAATCCGTGCGTGCCAACCCCCTCATTTCTTCGTCTCTTCGCAGATTGGCTGAGAGCCTCGTCCTCTTTCTTCGCTTCACCCCGGGCCATGCTGCCTGTGCGTCTGTTCCGACACCCATCGCGATACAGAAGTTTGTTCAATCTTGACTCTTTATTCCACATATCCTTCTTCGAAAGAGAGGCCTGGTGCTTCCATATCGCCTCTTGGATCCGTCAAGATAGTCGAGACAGGGAACTAGGAGTTCTGTGCAAGAAACATGCCCATAACGGCAAGGTATCCACAGGCAAGCAGCAACCGACGACCTTCCCTCTTCTCCATGGCTTCAGCTAGAAAAAAAACTAACAAAGCCATTGTCAACACCAGGGAAACACTGATAGTGGTATTCGCACCGAAGTAGGCCAAGACAGCCAAGGGCATGAGCAGAAAGACACATGTGAGGAGCAGTGCAACCGCTGTGGCGATTCGCTGAAGCGTACTCTCGAGGTACGCACGATACATCAACTTCGTATCCTCTGAACTACGAGCCCGGAAGGGCCGCTTCACCTCGGTCAGTAGGAAGTCTTGTGTCGCACCTCTTTTGTAGGTTTGACTACTCACAAGAACAGACTCGGCCAGATCCGTCGCCGGCACATACTCGTGAACGAACCGCTCTATCGGTCCCCTCTCGGGCCCAAGCAGGCGAAAGAGATCTACATCTTGCACGTTGTACATCCCCCACTGTTGATCTGGTTGCTTTTCAATCCAGTGATGCAGCATCTCGAGAGCCCCCGGATGTGGACGAGCGCATTCGTCTATAGCCTTCCAAGTGACAAACCCGGCATCTAGGACAGGATTCAGTCAATATTCTCGAGTGTGGAGGACGAAATCTTTGTAAGTGCGGTGCTTGGTGGTATACCAAATTCTTTCAACTTGTCCCTCATTTTCTTTGACATCATCTCCCATCTTTTGCGGCCTCGTTGTCTTCGGCCCAAGCCGCGGGGCTCGACACCGTGCTTTGCCTTGATGCTCTTTCTAAGGCGGTGCATCTTCCTCGAGAGGTTATGTATTTCCAGAACAGATGAGTCCAGTACCATCGCCCTCTCGTTCTCAAAGAGGGGATAGAAGTTGAATTGAGGGTCCTTGGACTTCAATCGAGCAAGCCCTACCTGCCCCACGTCATGCTCTGGAGGATGGCATCAGCCTCGTCACGGGGGTTCTCATCAGCTAATGTTACTGACCAGGAGCTATATCATCCTCAACAGCCTCACGAGAAGCTGTTGTCGAAGCCGAACCTTCCAAATTGCTGCCGCTGCTGTCGTTCTGACCAGTCTGACGTGTCACTGCCTCATGCACGACCGAGGGTGCCTGATTGCCCCTTTCCAACTCGTCAAGGTCGATAGATGCTCCTGACATATTCAGGCGCACATTCGCAGAGCAATTGGAGCCGGATGGCGTGTAGGGGTCTCACGCCGACTGTTGAAGCAGCGAGGGTGGGGCAGCACGTCAGCTTTATACGGAGGACTCATACCACCCCGCGGGACTCAATGCCGCGGCAGATCGTCATCTCACATTGTCTGGTGCGCCTCGTGGTGGCCGTTGTGAATGCCTCGAGGCTCCCATGACCATGCAAAAGACTGCCACGAGCCGTGATCAGCGACCAGCCGGCCGCTCTACTGATGTCGGGCGTTACCCACCCAACGAATGGGATATCTTCGCCGCCCATACCAAGAGTCTCGACGATAGTGAACGAGCGCATCTGAACACCACTTTGAAGGCTGGATGTGCGGAAATACTATAGGAGTCGGGCGTCATCGGTGCAAGACTCTAATGTCGATTGGCATACTGTCGGCCCCCAAATATGCAATGAAAGACACCGCCTTCACGACTCATTGGGTGCTGCCGCCGATGTGCAGCTGTGATGGTGTCCAGCAGATCCTTAGCGCATGTGCAGGACGACCCGAGCCGCCATGACGAATCCCAAGTCTTCGGCAAGCACAGCAGCACCTGGGACGGTATGTGGAGGTCTTCAGAGGCGCGCACAGATATGCGGTGAGGGGCAGTATGCCTCAATTCTGTAGCTATCTATCCAATGGCCGCATGAGAAATCTAAGTATACTTTGAACCCCAAAAGTTGTCCAAACTACTCATCTTTAAATCCTTGAATTGATCTGAGCCACTCCACCAATGAGCAGTTGAGTGGTACTCACGATCAAGCCCCTGTTCACGTGGCCTCATATCCACGACATTGAGCAGCACCACGCACTGAGCAGCACTACTGACTAGACAGTACTCTACGCAAAACCCCTGGAAGTGTGGAGTTAGTTTCTCTTCTGTCTTTGTGAAGATTTCAATTGCTCGAAAGTTAGACTGAGACCAGAAGCGATGCCCTCACTTACATTCGTCCTCAAGAGCGAGGTGTCAATGGCCGACTTGCACGTGCATTCAAGCACCAGACTTTCCGTTGCTAGTTCAACCATTGCCTCCAGGCTGTGCCAGCGGGGCCGTATTTTAAATCTTGGCCTCATTCTTACGCGGTGGCTTGGGCTTGATGACGATGGTGACCTTCTGTTCGGTGGGCAACGTCCCCAAGAGCTCGGTTTGGACCATCTTCGGTGCTCAAGTATTGTAAATGGAATGTCCGAATGTGTGGGAGTTTATGTATGTGTATTAGAGGTTTCTTTTGATGAATTGTGATGTCTTTCGAAGTCCACAGTCTGTACGAAGAGTCTTTCAGCAGCTTTTATACTTAGAGCTTGCGGTCTGCGGCTCCAGACCATTCGCAGATAGCCCATACCACACTGGCAGTCCTGCAAAACGATCTTGACATTGTAGACAAACCCGTGAGTTCGAAAATTCCATTCGATTCCACAATGCCTGAAACATCCTTGTGAGAAATGTCAACCACTGATTCCAGCTCCCCCATGTACAAAACGGACACCCTGCTGGATCGCGGCGACCAAAGCCCATGCAGCGCGACGGGCCTAGACCTTGCCCAGGTGAAGAATGTGCATGATACCTCCGGGCACTTTTGTGCCATCCAACCATCTCTCTCAGCCGTTCAAGCTCGGACGCCTGAGCAAGGGCTACATGCGGTAACCCTGGAGTCTTCATCAGCACCAGCAGATGAATAGGCATTGCATCTCGGCGTTACATAGCTCTTTTCCTGCAGACGCAAGACTGATAAAACACAGGTGCATGGGTGGACGAGGCAATCGCCGTTTGACTGGCTGCATAGACTGTGAGATACAGGCTTCCGGCCATAGAGAATCATAGCAGGCATGCGTGCTCGGCCTTCGATGACAGTAGCCTCAGGGCTCAGCCTGGCCCAAGACCTGAACCAAGGCAAACATTATTTGACAATTTCCCTGAGCCTGGTTCGGCGCACTGTCCTTCACACGTGGGTAGTTGCGTCGGGGGAACAACTCACGGCCCCCTGTCAAGATCGGACGAGGTGTGGTACCACAGACAGCTTGAAGTACCATTATCTGGGATGATATCGCTCCAGGACAGAAGTTCTAGCAGAATTTTCACCTGCAGGAGCATGCTAATGCAATTTCCCTGGGAGGGGATGGCTTTCAGGGGACAAGGTAGCGAGCGCCAGATGTTCATGTGAGACGTGACGCATCCATTCGGGAGAGCCCATAGAACTGCTGGCTTGCCTCGGACGAGCTACAACTTGGATTTGTGTGAGGCTGGGGTTCGGCACCGGGGAGATGTCGCATGTGGCCGCGTCAAAGACGCGTCGAGTGTTGTTTACCTTAGTAGGCACTTCCGTATGTGCTGGTCCAGCAGCCTGTCACACACCAACCCCTGATTTGCCCATCCCGTGAGTCCCGATAGCCTTTAGATTATGCAGTCTAAGGAACTTTTGACACCCTCGTGTACGCTTGACAGGGTTTATGGGGGGACATAAAGCCAATCGCTCTCATCCTAGCCACTGATCTTGCTGGAACCCCCTCGCCTCTGGAACCGCCACCTTGGCGTGCTGCGGAGCCATGCGGTTCTTGGTTCATTGTCCCCCCTAGGAACTATTGTCGATCATGAAATGTGGAGATACTCGGCAGGTGTTGTCCCCCGGACGAAGTGTATAACGTGCAGATCACATGGATCACAAAGTTCCGTCCCCTTCCAATCGATAAACACACCCCCCCCCCCGAGTAACTGTTTACCTGTTTCCAAGTAAGTGTACGTATCTTCGCCAATGTTGATGATAATGGATAATCTCAGTGAAAAACGCGGATGGTAGAGCGGTATGGTACATACGGCCTGCAGCCAAAAATCTGTACAGGTTGGATCTCTGGGAACTTGGGCGCGGCCTACCAGCGATTCTCTCACACATATGCCTTTGTCTTAGCCAGCTTTTTCCTCTATATATGAAAGAAAACCGAGGAAATATTGTATCTTGAGATACTATGCTTTTTAAGCCAAATATGTATGAATCTCAAACGGGAAGAAGGGTGGTTTCTCAATGTTGGGGTTGGGGGGGGGGGGGTGCGTGGTCTCAGGGCTGTCTACACCACTGTACCATTCTTCGTTTTTACCATTGTGAATCCGCTATTATCTCCGTAGTGCTCAGATTATGGTTGCGTGATTTCCAGCCCTCAATTGGGTGGACGTTTGCGGCAGGCGGCTTCGAACGACTTGCATGTCCATTCATTTGTACTTAGAAACTTCGAATAGGCTGGTTTGAAAGGACGACCACATCCTGCTAGCGTAGCAAGGGAAATATTGCACCTTCAAGTCTTACGTACTGAGTCAGGCTTTGCTCCAGATACTTCTCCACAGTACCTGAGTGTGGACGTGCTCACCACTAGTGTCTCACGCCTACCTCCTGTGGTCACTCAATGATATTGGTAGCAAATACTCTACGGCTTGGCTAGTCCTTTTCATTTCTAGACTATAAAACCTTAAATTCGCGAAATGGCCTATTCTTGCCGCGGTGGTGGTCAGAAATGCTCGAGCGTCGTCGCATCCGCGCGGCACAGCTCTCAACAAAACCGTACCCATGTTCTTTCCAAACTGCTTTCATGCTATTCATTGTGCTCCTGGCTCCTTGAAACCATGGGATATCCCCGTAAAATCTCTTCTCTGACTGATATCGAGACGGGTAGGGACATCAATCACGTAGTATGTGTTCCTGGCGTGACATCTAACCGTTTCGGTACCAGAGAGATCCTCGCCGCGGGACAGCCTGTAAATTTCCGACCCATGGAGGATATGCAGGAGCATGCGGATTTGACCATATCCCATCGGTTTTAATGTCCGTCCATGCTGATGCCTGCCAGCCTGGCCGAATTTGGAATCCAGAAGCAATATCTCAAGGGCATCCCGAGTACCTAAGTATCTTCAACAGCACCGTACATGCCATATGATTACTGGGCAGGTGAGGTACACCGAAACAACGCAAGTGCTTTTTCTCCGTTCAGATTAGTTACAGAATAAGAAATAGTATAATTTCGCCTGGTACTAATTTTAGCCTGTAGGCCAGTTGGCCGCGCCCCAGTTGCCCTATCTCGGTCCCAGGGCCGCTAACTTCCCCGTCCCCTCCCCCCCCCCCTTTCAAAAAAAAAAAAGAGAAAGCCCAGGCCTAATCGCTCAGCCAGCCCACTAGAATTTTACTCTAAAGTAGCATCTTTATCAGACCCATGACAAGAACCCCCTCCTAAACTACATTCAGACCACCGAAGCGGGCGGTCATGTCCTCACGGAACGACTGCAGCACGCACAGGTCTTAGATGCTGAATTGAATCAACCCCTCCTACTGCTCGAGTGCGGAACTGACTCCCACGTCGAGCTGAAAGGATCCCGGCGTCTGCTCACTCATCGGTTCATCGAATGTGGCGCCTAGGGAAGCCCCAATACTCTCGAGGTATTGAGAGCGCTCCTCAAAACTGATGAATGGCTCGTCCACAACGGTGCGGAACTTCTCCTCAACGGTCGACAGCCCATTCGAGCCCGACCTGCGGTTTTCAAAATCAGATTAGGCTCTATGGCAGTTCCTCGCATTCTGCTCAACATAACGCTCGACCAGCTCGTCAGGAGTCTTCAATATCTCATCACAGATCAGATAAAGGGTCGATTTCAAATGGATCCTTGCGGCCAGGACCGCTGAAATTGAGGGCAAGGAGATGTAACCGATTTTCCAGCTCCCAACTCAAGAACTCAATCGGTGTGAAGACCTATTGATACCGGCTATCGAAGACATGATGCGTAGCTGACACCCATTAAGTTCGATCTCGTTAGTCCTGCTTTCAAGTGGTCCGCAGGCAATGCGAACCAATTCTCAAAGTTTGCAAATACTCTCAAATTTTTCAAGGTATGATATGACCCATCTATGTCATGCAAGCTACGGAATCATCTTTGCCTGCCTCATCCGATCGAAGACGAGTGTGTATCCCCGTGTAGTGTCGATGGTCTCTTTGAAGCCCACCTCCCTTGCGCTACTCAAGTCGAATTGTCTGTCAAATGGAATTTGCAGGATGCGCTCCACGAACCACCAGTTGTGCGCCAAGATATCCATCGACTCAAGTTTCTCTCGCTCGATCAGGCCCGGCCAACGATCTACATGCTGCTTCACGAAATCGCCCGCCGTTGCGGTGTCCTCGGTCGGCGGCACCCCTTCCAAACCAAAGTATGCGCAGATCCCACCCCAGATGTCGGCCCATGTCACCACCTCACCATCAGCGACATTGAATGCGCGTCCTCCACCGCACTTTTCTGGCTCCAGCGCGGCAAATATTTCCATCTTGGCAATGATGTCTTGGCTCGAGTCGGTGTGCAGCGACCGGTACCCTGCGGCTGTGCCGGGGTATGCGCAACGCGCACCCGCGCCGTGCACCTCCCGAAACAAAGTCAGGTAGAAGCCTAGCCCTTGAGCGACGTTCATGGCGTTCGTGCCTGGCACAAAGCCGATGATGGTATCCGGGCGGACCTCAGTGAATGTCCATGAGTGGCCGGCGTCCGAGGACAGGCGCTTGAGGATATCCACCTGGGAATAGTAGAAAATCTCGTCTCCCCATGGTGATGGCACTCGAGGCTGCGAATCGTGAAAGGGGGGCTTCAGGTCGATGTGCTCAGAGAACAGCAGCCCATAAGCCTTGCCGCCGGTTTGCAAGATCACGGAGCGAATTCGCGGTGCCAGCGCTGTTATAGCAGTGATTGAAGTCTCTAGCAAGGCGTCATTTGCGGCGCGGAGGGGCATCGGCCCCTTTTCTGGGGGCACTCTATATGCTGCCCGGGTGCTGTTAGTCAAAGGGCCGCTCGAATGATTTGGGAACTGACAGCCTGATGACCATACAAAGCTCATCATCTTCAGATTCTTCTCTTCGAGCCCAACTTACCGGCATATATAACATGAGTGACAGTATTGATGTCTCGTATTCTCTCTCTTAATAGGGTCTTGACTTCTTCCACTGGCTTAGTAAAATCAATGCCGCTGATAAGCCTGACGCGGCGTTCATCGGCCGGAAGAAGGGCTTGTTCCTTTGTTACAGGTCTGTTGGTCGTTCCAGTAATTTTCTCAAATGTTGTCGGCGTTGGATATGTTGTCGCCTGGTGCATAGCTGCCCACCCAGAAACCCCCGATGCGCCAAGGACAAGTAAGTGAGCCATCGCTTTTCGTATTCTCTATACAATAATAAATAGGATGACAGCATCCAAATCAGTCGAAGTAATAGTCTCACAGCGTTTGCTGTCAACGATATATGATAGCGAATGGAGTAACCTATACCCACAGCATGGACCAAACATTGACTGAAGCAACAGGTGTTTCGCCCGTTGATCAGACAGCCAAGACTTTGTCAGTTTTGTCACTACTCGTGCACTGACTTCAGGTCTTATGCGCGCATCACTCAACGACGACAGAAAAATCTGAATCGCCTGAAATGTAGCTTGAAAACTGTCTCGAAACTTTTAGTTTGACCGAGATTATGTTGACCTTACAGATTATGAAACCAAGTATGTTAGCTTGATTAAACATCCACCCTGCGCCGACCTTGGCACATTTGGTCACATAACCATAAGTTCTATTCAAGGCCCGGCGCCATAACTTTCAGACTGCTGTTCATAATGATGAGGGGGGGGGGGGGTCGAATTGGGAAGTCGCCGCCAAAGTCGCAGATTTGAGGCTCAACTGCATCCAGAGGTAATTAATCGACAGATTGGCATGATTGGGGAGATCTTGAAATTGGATTACAAATGCAATAGACTTCATTGCATCTGATCCTCTGTCGGCCGGAGCGTCTCAGATTCCAAGACCCCAAAATCACGGCGAACAAACCAACGCGAAAAGTGAGTCAGACAGCTCCTCACCGTGTAGTTGGTGCCAGATCCGATGATTTGCCTTTACACTTGTCGAAGTCCCATTTGAAATTTCTCGATCTTTGTAGCCCAAAGTACTCGGTGAGAACTTCAGAATTGGGGAACAGCGATGCTGCGGCAGCATGGCCACGAAGCAGGCGCCCTCAAATATTCTGCGCGTAGCTCTCTATGCATCCACAAGCAGCGTGTCGCTGAAGCGATTACTGTCACTCGGTCCAAGGCTGGAAAGAAATAGTCGGCGTCCACATTGCCCGCCTATATTGAGTGCTTCTGGGGGGGGGGATAGTAACTTCATTATGGCGCATTCGTATAAGATAAATCGAAATGGCAACGTTACGCTTCGTTTGTAGTGCAGTTTACCTGCGGAAGCCCCTACATACCACAAACATAAACGGGGTTCTAGGCTGAACTGCAAGACCAGCGTGCCGGTAGGTGTGCGATTCGTGCGGACGCCCTCATTGACGGCTAAAGAGCCGTGTATCGACTGCCATCATGGTCCAATTAGTCGAGAGAGATGCGCTGGAATTGCCAATGCGCACATGAATCCCCTTGTCTCGTCCTCAACGGTATAAAGCGGGCTTATGGGATGATCCGTGTTCAAATCAAGTAACTAAAAGTTGTATCAAAAATGTGCTCCGAGAGTACATTGTGTGTAGAAAGTGGTTGCCTTTCAACTTCACTAAATGTGCACTCACAAGAAGAATAGTTCCATTAATTTAATGGTTGGGAAATGATTTCAAATCCTTTATTCTTGGCTTGATAATGTGTCGACCAGAGAGAGCATTGCCCAGCTCTTCTCAGAACCATCAAACTCGGAGGAATCGATGTAGAGGTATTTGACGACAAGAGTTCGGCCGACAAGAAACTACTCGCTATTCGTGACGAGGCATTTCTTTAGAAAGTCCCCCTGAGACTGCGAGTGGGTGTAGACATACCTTGCATGTTCGCCAGCCCTGGCGTTTCTGATCACGCGGCACTGTGTCTAGCCTGCACTGCATCGTTCTCCTCAGACCAAGGCGGATCATCGTAAGCATAAGGGTGCATCAGCTTCCAAATAGCCGTCTCTGCCGCAAGCTCCTCAGGATACTTGACAATGCTTGGCTCTTGCTCTACGGCCTTGTAGAAATTGTCCCAGAATGGGCTGGGAGTCCAGCGCATTTTGGTGTACTCCCAGTACTCAGGGTACCAGCCCGCGAACTCCCAGTCGATAATTGCGGTGATGTGACCGTCCTTGATGAGGATGTTATTAGGCCGCAAGTCTGCATGCGTGAATTTGATTGAGTATTGCTCAGGTCTGGTGTGGACGCGTATCACATCTGGCTCCATTTCCCAATGTGCCAAGGGATGACCTCGACGGAGATACGTGTGGAAGTCTGCGATGCCGTGAAAAGGGCCCCACGCCCTGTTGTCTAGACGAGAGTCATGGTTTTTACCAAGCTTAACAGACCCAATAACCCCCTCCTCTGGGGGTTCGAGTTGTCTTAGTTGCTGGATGTAGCCCCCAAGCTCAGCTCCAAAGCTTTTGATTTGTTCCGGGGTCATCTGGTCGTAATCAACCCCGGGTTCCCCTGGGCCGCTCGATGCCATTTCCATCACAAGGTGGTAGCGTTCGCCGAACTCATATAATTCTAAAACTCGTGGTACGGGTATGCTGGTTCGACTTCTGACAAATTCCATGGCATCAAGCTCGTTTCTGTGGCAGCCAGCCTTGAGCACCCGATTGAGAGGCAGGCGAAATGTTTGTCCTTCTTGACCGAAGGCATTCTCCCCTCGGTAGAGAATGCTACCGGCCCATACTTGCATGCGCAACCAAACTGGAAATTTCCGGGACTTAAGTTTGACGTGTTTTGGCCCTCCCATGGTGTGAAGCGGGTGATGTCGAGATGCCTGGTTGATTGATGGTGTGCGGCGTCTGCAGGGACTTGGTGTCTTTCAATGTTACCTAGGTTGGATTGATGGCGTGTTGCTTAGTAAGCCATGAGATTGCTGAGCCCATTAAAGCACCTGGGAGGTAGCACTTGTCAGCTAATGGTATTACCAGTATGGCATTGAAAGCTATACAGAATTCGCGGATGACTGGGCCCATACAATAAAAGACCGCACAAATAGGTGATGGTCCAACGGACAGAGGAAAGGAATGAGAGGTGAGGAATTCGGCAGACGAGGGGAGCGGAAAGTTACTTTGGTAATGTATCTCAAATCACTGGAATCTGCTTTACAACTTTAACATTAGTGATTTCTTCAATTTCCGATAGCCTCTTGAATCTGAAAGCTCTTCTGGCAAGAGAATAACAGGCGATCGTACAGCCCGGCTTGTTGTGTTCCATGGTATCAGCTCTTGGGGAAGCGGCTCAAGCTGTGTAAGACTGCCCGATTGTCCCAGATAATCAAGTCACCAGTGGCTGTGCCTCGCCTCGGCATATTGAACAGCGCCCCCCCCCCCCCCACCAACTGGCTTGATAATCTATTTCCGAAAGCTGAAAAACTGTTGGTGGTTGAGGTTCTTGCTTGATTCTTCTACCAACAGCTCGAACAGCCCACGTACTAATGTGCCTGGATTATGTACCTAGATATCCACCCTACCTGAGCAGGTGTCAAGACTCATCTGGGTGACTCGAGTAAGCATTATACTCGAGTTGGAGTAGTATGGTGGCAGCGAAATTCCTTGGCTCAGGAATGCAACGATATTGGTCCCTCATACACTGGCCTCCCATAGCCGAGCATATCAATGATATTGTGAGGGTGTAGGCAGTGAGGTATTTCAGTTACGGTGACTCACAGCCTTGGCCGCTCGTGGCCGCAGCGCCTCATGTAACAACCTGTTGGTTATTCTATATTCAGTCTACATGACTATCAGTAATGTGATTGGACCATCTATACAGTCAACCTCTCACAATTGGATTGATAAAATGGAGCCAAAGCCCTTGGGAGCCAAAGCCCTTGGAATCAAATCGGGGCCACCTGTCGTGTTGAGACACCAGCTCAACGACCTCATACATACCATTAAATTCCTTTACGCTTACAAGGCACAGGAGCAACGAATCCAAAGAAAATACTGCTGTGAGTAATTCTGAAGCAGCCACAGAATGCAATAGCATGACTTTAGCTAAACAAGGAATATAAACAGGCTGTTCCAGAATGCCCGATAGAAACAAGAGACGGGTCTTTGTGGCCTTGTATTTTCGTCAGTCGATCACGTCGGATCCCAGCAGTCAAGCCTTAGGACCTGCTAGATTTCACTGGGCTATCTGGATCGAGTCAAAGGGGAGTAAAGGTCAAGGGGCATGCTACCAAGCCATTAGCCACCCTTCATATTCCAATATTCCCGGCTCAGGAGGTTGGACCTACAATTACCGATCAGATGCCGATTTTGAGAGGTCTAATTCAATGATGGTCCGTATTATGATCGGGAAACTCCCGAAGGGCACAGGCTACAATGACGTGGACGCCGTGCTACGTCGAATCAGGCTGCCAAGGGAGAATGCGCGTTCAATCGAGAACTGTGTTACTTGGACAAAAGCCGCAATTGAGCAATTGCAGAGGCGTCGATGGGCCGAAAACTTCAGCATCGGGCGTTTTGCGGATCATGGCCAGCAGAGGGCATCGCGCTTGTATGACACCCGACAGTGGCGGGCGAAGAAGCTAAAAGAGAATTACACTCGGAGAAAGTTCCCATGACAATGTCTGCATGTCTTTTATTTTATTTATTTTTTCTTTGGAAAAGGGGGGGAGGGTTCTGGATGTTTTCTTTTAGTCGGAAAATGGTTTAGACAGCAACAACGTTCATTGGCTCTTGAGGCTGGCTTCAATGTGTACGCAATACTTAACGTTGAAAGATCCCGTGCAAAATGGTGAACAGCACACGGCGCTGTCTTGATAGAGATGAAATCTCAACGTCTCAGCAGTTGAAAACAAAGGAACTCACAATCCTACTGTTTTACGTTGTATTACCATGTGATTACATAGACTATTGGAATAACACTGCCACTCTTCAAAATGACAACACGTCTTTGCGGAGCCCCCTGTGGCTTACATCCCCATACAGGTTTATCCTACTAAGAAGTATCTCATAACTGATTATCCCCTAGGAAACCATCCCTCAGAAGATTATCTTATAAAATGTTATCCTATAGGAGATTATCCCATAGGAGATTATCCCATAGTTATCCTACAGGAGGTTATTCTTTATTTCCACCTCTCCTTTGAAGCATTCTACAGATACTGTGGCCGCGAAGCTCAGCGGCGACGCGGATAACCGACCTTAAGCACATGGCATGTTCATTATCAAGATGGTATTTGACGTCGCGCAGTATTGCCTCTCGCACGATACTCTTAAAATGATAGCTGACAATGACCGATAGCCGCAATTAAGAGGGAAAAGGGATTGGGGATGCTGTGGACAATGATGCGTCTTTAAGGTTGTCGAAGGTTCTTTGGTGACCTTTATTTAGATCAAAGCCTCCTCTATGACTCGTGGTTAAGCTTCCAACTGTGTGAGCTACTCAGCCTCGGCAAGCATCAAGGGCAGAGATTAATGACAACAAATTACCGAGACTTCCGCCCAATGAGGCGCCTATGCGATGTACAGTTTCTTGATCTCCACTTGGCGAGGCTAATACCGCCTGGCTGGGAGACTGATCTCAAACTCTAAACACGAGTCTCCTGAAAGAAATACAGCAGAATGCAAACCACAAATTTGTATAAGAATCAGGCTGGGAGCAAGTCTTAGATCATTCTCTTGTCCAAGACAAACACTCTTCAGACTTTTAATCGCATCTTTTCGTGATATTCTTTGCAGCCTTTTCACAAATATTTTCTCTTTTCAACGCCAAAATGCATTCTGCTAGCACTATCGTCTCTGTCCTCGCCGTCTGCCTCTCGGCAGTTAGCGCAGCGACCATCCAGAGCCGTCAAGTGATTTACGGATGGTGAGTTCTACCCACACTAGCAGCGACATTCAAAGCCCGATTCCGGCAACAACTTAACTAACGGGTGGGTTTCTAGTCACTTCACAGGCGACGGCATCTCCACTGATATCAGTGTCGGACATGACGCTGGCGCAGATGCACCCATTACCGGCGCCAGTGGGAAAACCTACGAGCTGGACTGTGGCACCACCTCGACGCAGCCTGTGCCAGGCGTCTTCGCCAAGTGCACCGTCAACGGAGAGAAGCCAGTCATCAGTGCTTATAACGCCACGTAAGCTAGGGCTCACGCTCTAATCAACTCCGTAGCACTAGATTCTTATTAGATTTTGGGACTGACACCTATTTCGCGTACTAGCTTCATTACCTGCTCAATACCATAAACGAGCGGGCGAGAATATCATGAATAGGGTATTTGGCAGGGTGTTATGCGACTTCCGAAGTACATCAGTCCGTCACCTGGTCTAGGTTGGGTGTCTACTTGGGCAGCGCGAGGGAGGACATGGACACTAGGTGTAGGTGGATTCTCACACTCAGAATCAACCTAAAATGGTCTCAGAGAAGATGCATGTCTCTGGAAGCGATAGCAAAATCCTAATCTGTTAATAATGTACTTCAAATTTGGGCCAAGATTGTATGTGCATGTGCTTGAAAGCAGAAATAGCTCGGGGCTCAATGGTGGGGGTACTGGCCGTCTTTAAAATAAGTTGTGGAATCTTGAATTTACAGTACACAATATGTAGCAGCATCGTTAACTCCGTGGATGCATACCGCGTAAGGGGCTCTTTTGTGACCATAGGGGGTAATGTGTCTACTCAGGGGTGTGTCGAGCCCTGGGCATGTCTGTTAATATCCCGTAGACAGGCAACTGATCACCCATGGCCTCTCATACCTCTACTATGTCTGACGTACAAGGGGAGGCAAGCATTCCAGATGGAATCGACTAGTGAGCCACATGCGCAACACGAACAGGAACATGGTCTCTTAGGCACTGAAGGACTGCGCCCTGTTGGCGACCAGTCAACACAAGAAGAGGTCATTGAAGTCTGTGTCGGAGGATGGCTGAGAGATTCAAACGGAAACTCAATTCGGCCAGACTGTGCAAGTACTTCAGGGCTCTTGTCGAGAAAACTTTCAATCAGTAGGAAGCTTCCTTTGCTAGCCCTGCCGCAAAGATACTCCAGGAGACCGAGGTTTCCTGGCAAACGCTGTTTTCTTAAGTCACAAGCCAAAATAATTGCCGTTTGCACAGTCCTTGGCAACAAGAAAACTGCCTCGCAAGCTCGGTGGAGACTGGTTTCCATTATCCGTGCAGATATCACAAAACCGACTTGTAGGCCCCATCCTAGCCGTCTCTGTTCCGTCTCAGCACACTGCAAAGCATCTGGGCATATTATTGGGCGGATGTTCGTGGGATGCGCCAACCTTTTTGACATGACCAAACGCCGATACGCCCATTGTTAACCCATCGTGTGTGATTCATCGCCGCGGAATGCTACCGTCTCGACGTTTCAACCCCGTTGTTGCCTTTCGTCGCCGCCGATCCTCTCCAGTGCCTCGAGCATGACGACAGAGTTTCCCCGGATGACCTATGCGACTCGTTCGTCAGCCCTATCTCGAATGATATTGGGAGGTTGTGACCCATCAACGTACCACCATGCCAAGCTTGACCTTCTCTCCACCGTCCTTCTCCTCTACGGCCTCGTCCAGGACAATATTCAGGAAGACGTCGTAGCCGCGCAGAACGCCGATGACCTTGCGACTGCCATTGAGTTGGACAAACAGTCTCTTGTCGAGATACTACAGCAGGAAAGTCAGCACGTGCGCATCGAGAGGGGTCTGAAGGAGACGGGGCTGGAGGGACAAGCATCTGAAGGCTTCAAAGGGAAGAGTGGATGCGGCAGCAGGCCAACATCAACCTCCTTTTCATTATCGAGCGGCACGGGCCAACGCACCTTCTTAAGTTCTGGCTGAGCGGGCGCCATCTTGTTGAATGGGTAGGTTCTGGATGTCTGGAGTGGACCGAGTAGTTGGGTGGGAAGCCTGAGTGGGAAGCCTGATCGAGAAACGCGCCGCGACTTGGGAACTGGAGCTTGGGGTAGGTCAAAAGTGCAGGCGCCGGTAGAATTTCGGCGCAGCTGATAAGATAAGCCTGCCCCCCAAGCTCAACTCTCTCGCAGCGGAATTTCTTCTTCGCATACAAGCACGACTGACCTCTTTCCAACACTTATTCAGGATGTTTGGGGCCAAGAGGAAAGCGCGCAAGGTCCGGGTGTCAGAGGGCAACGAGGACCTTGCTGACCCTGCGTCTGCCCCCGAGGAGCCCATGAACGATGGTAAGTCGCTCCCAAGAACGTCATGATCCAGCCCGCCTTTTTGCTGATGGCCACAACAAGACAGCTGATGCGTGATTCTCTCACAGCTCCTGACCCAAGCCCACCCTCTGTCAAGTTCACAAGAAAGCCCTTCAAAGGGTCCTCGCTCCGAAAGAGCATCAACGTCAACGATGATGGCGACTCTGGTGGACTGAGTGGCTCGACCGCGACATCGGCAGCCGCGGAAGAAGACGATGACGATGGCCCAGCGGTGGTCCGTCCAGCGGTCAGCCGGTCAGGATCTACGAAGTTGAAAAAGAAAGCCTCGTCGTCGCGGCTGTCCTTTGGCGTGACAGACACCGCGGACGATGGCCCAGGACCCAAAAGCCAACAGCCCATCACACCCAAGAAGACAAGCAGCCTCTCCCAGCGAGCCACTGAGAACAACGCCTTGCGATCCTCACTGTCGAATCGTAAACTGCCCACGCGATCCTTCGGACCGGAAGCAGATGAGACCTCCTACAGCAAGGAGTACCTAGAGGAGCTGCAGTCCTCGACGCCGAACACTCCACAAAACATCGCTTCTTTGCGCATACACGACGACGACGCCGGCGCAACCACAGGCGGGGAGGCAATGGACCTGGACCCCTCGGAGCTCGAGGGCGCCGTGGTCGTGCCGCAAGCCGACCTCTCCATGTCCACGTTCAGCACAACAAGCCACATCCCCTCGGCAGTCGAGATCCGCGCAAAGAAAGAGCGACGGGCGCGGCTTGCTCAAGAAGGCGACGCGTACGACGAGGACGAGGACGACGACTACATATCCCTCGCCCCCAAGAAGAAAAAGGACGAGACCCGGCTGATCGCCGAGGACGAGGACCTCGGCGAGGGCTACGACGAGTTCGTCGAGGACGCGCGGCTGGAGCTGGGGAAGAAGGGCGAGAGGGAGGCGGCGCGGCGGCACCGGCGCGAGATGGCGGAGCTGATCAACGCGGCCGAGGGCGGCGGTTCGGACGGCGAGGATGGCGCAGAGGACGTGGACTCGGACGCCGAGCGGACGGCGGCGTACGAGGCCGCGCAGACGCGGGCCGCCATGGGCGGGCATCACCTCGTCGACGAAGGCGGCGGCGGGGCCGGAGGGGCCGGGCTGGTCATACCGCGGATGAGGGCTCTCCCCGAGCTGGGCGAGTCTCTGGCGCGGATGCGCAGCTTGGTACAGGGCGTGGAGGAGCAGGCCGCGGCGAAGCGGAAGCGGATCGAAGCCCTGGAACAGGAGAGGCAGGAGATTGTCGCCAGGGAGGCAGAGGTCCAGCAGGTGTTGAACCAGGCCGGGGTCAAGTACCAGTCGGCCATGGGGATCAAGCAGGAGAGTGTGGTCGATCCCTTAAAACTGGCGGCAGAGTCACCCCTGCGTGCTGCGTCAGGAGCGGCCACAATCCCGCCAGCGGAGAGAGGCCTTGAGAGCTTTGGAACGCCCTCGCGGAGGCAGGAATATGACGAAGAGATGGCCGACTGACAAGATACCCGGGTTGCGCAAATGGACGTTTTGTAGACTCAATTGAAATACAGTTCATGCAGTCACTTAAAATCGTAGTGCTCCCTTCTCTAACAGGGGAATGTAGATGACAATGCCTTTCCCGTGTGAACGCCCATACATCAATACACAAATATGCTACACCTTTCTTTGCTCTGTGTTCTCTTCAACCCACGTCTCTGCCAAGCAGACCCTTCCTGTTCCAGACCGTTCCTGTTCATTCTTCCGTACACTCCTTGCCTTGAGCCCTTGGAGCCCGCTTACTTGGACCTCGAAACACCAGCACCAATCACACCAGGCAGCTTCTCCTCACCGATGCTGAAAAGCATGGCGATGCACCCGGTCACCAGACCCACAAGCACAATGGTGGTGGTGGCGATCAGCCAGAACGGCGAGCTGACATCGATCTTCTGGCAGTAGGCCCCGCCCCAGTGCACATGCTTGCTGTTTTCCTTGTCGGGGAACTTCTTGGTGCTGAGGCAGCTGCACACGAAGCACTGCTTGTCACCCTCACGCGTCTCCTGGCCCGGCACGGCGAACTTGTCCACGCAGGTGCCGTGGCCCGTGCAGTTGTTGGTCGCGGTGGTGCACGAGTTGAGGCTGGTGAAGCAGCCCAGGTTCATCTTGTCACCCTTCTTGGCAGCGGCGCCAGGGGTGATGCCCAGGTCGACGGCGCCACTGCCCGGGGAGACAGTGACCTTCTCAACCTTGGCATCGCTGATGGGGGACTCGTCCGAGAAGCGGCGGCGAAGGTCGGTGGGGGCGTCTGTGGTCCAGTACGAGTGCTTGGAGGAGCGAGACGACTCAGGGAGGAGGACTAGAGTTGCTTCGAGGGTGTTGGAGGCGACGGACTTGGAGAGGGTGGGCAGACTGTCGACGAGATCCTGAAGAGCTCCGGAGTCCTGTGTGGATGTTAGTAACGACGTTCAGAGAGAATGAATCTACCACAGTAACAAGTGATTCGGGGCCATCCGTACCTTTCCAGCATCGTACTTGACGACCAGAGACATGCCCTTCCAGCAGCTGTCATAGGGATTGAGGGCAGCTGCAACGTCACAGGATCCAGAGACGCCACTTGCGGCGAATTCGACATCGACAAGGTGCTTGTTGGCCTTGGTAGACGGCGCATCGTCAATTTTGAACGCAGGCGCGAAGTCCTCCTTCCGCAGCCCTTCCCTCAGTGTCTTTGCGTTGTCCTCTGTGACACCCTCCAGCAACACAACCAGCTGCGACGGGGAAACATCTTCTGAGGACCCTCCAAACAAAGGCCTTGGGCTCCCGCCATACTGGTCGAAATATGAGAGAACTCTGTCGCCGACGATGGTGCTGGACAGATCCTTGAGCTGCAGATCACCGGTCACCCTTTGGAAGAGGATATCTCGGGCCAGCTGCCGGGGCAGGCTGGGTGATGATGATGTCGAGGATGATGGAGCGGGTTGTTTGGAGCTGAGGATGTAGACTTCGGCTTGCTCGTTTGTTGCTGCACTGGAAGCTAGGCCGGCGAGGCCAGCGATAGCTAGCCCGTTGAGGAGCATCATTGCGGTGGGCAGGGCAGACCGAATCAGGCTGATTGTGATGATGAATGTCGATATCGTCGTGTGCTAGGGGTGTCGTTGGATGAAGATTGCGATGTTGGGCCGATTAGACTGGAGCTCTGTCAAGCTGCTGACGACGGGTTTGGCTGGGTGGAATGCGTCCCCAGGCGTAATGACGGCCTCGAATGGGACGGCCAGGTCTGTAACGGAGGAACCAGCACCAGCACCAGCACCAGCCCCCCTGTCATACGGATGCCAGAATAATCCAGGTCCGTTGCGAGTCACCGTTTCGTCCGTCCCAGCTAGTGGCTCGTGGGTGGCTCGTGGGCTGCAGGCTACTTCTTATCGCCGATAAGATCTGGGCTGCCAAGGGTCCTGCTCTCTCAGGTCTGGGTCGGTCCAGCATTATTTGGAGGTGACCGCATCAATCTATCTGATCTGGGGCCCGACTCTGACAGCATCTCGCATCCCCCCACCCAGCCTTGCGCATCACCAGCAACTTGTACAGTTTCTTGCCCATATTTCCAGTCTACTTCTACGTCACTCATTTAGTCTCGCTGCGGCAAAGTGTATCACAGGTCTATTTGCCTCCCCCCCATCACCGTGGCGGCATTCCTGCAACTTGCCCTTCCCAAGTGACACAACGAGGGGCGCAGCCTTCGCGGTCCGTCACCGGCTTCAAGGCTTGGTCTTGTACGCGGCCGCCCTCCCTGGCGCGCCCTCCCGCCAAACTTTGCCTCAGATCTCTTCACCACGACTTCACGATGTTCCGACAAGTGGCAGGTCGGCGTGCGCTGTCCATGTGGCCGCGCAGGACTGCCGCCGCCGTATCTTCTGGGGAGCACGTCGCTATTCACAAGGTCAGGTTCCAGCCGCGGCGGGACCACATCAGGTATGTAGTCTCCTCACGTCTTAGCAGCTGCTTTTTGTCTCGATGCTATTTGTGCTGTAACTAACAGCGCTGCCTCATTCCAGAAAGTTCTTCGTGTACACCAGTACCGCCCTCGTCTGCTGGTACACCTGGACCACAGTAATCAATCTGCCCTTGAAGCACTTGGACATGAAAGACCTACCCGAAGTCGATGAGGAGGAGGAGGAAGACCCTTTATTCATCCCGTTTCCCTTCACCGATAAGCAGGTCCAACCGCCACCATACGCTGGGAAAGAGGAGGAGTGGCAGAGCTTTGTTGCATTCAACAACGACCGCGAGCATAGAAATCGGGCCAAGCACGACCTAGCAATGTTGGTGAAGAAGACCGCTGAGAACAATGCTCACATTAAGAGGTGGGGCAAGCAGGGCATGGAACTGAAGTTGGGGCCGAACTGGTTGATCATAACTTATCCAGACAGGCCTCCGCCCGAATATGTACGGACAGGGTAGGTCGCATTCACATTCTGTGGTGTATTGCTCTGTCGCCTTCTCTGCTCTAACAATTATGTAGCATCGAAATTAGCGACGACGCCATCTCGATCAAGACTCAGAAGGTTGACACGAGAACGAAGACTTTGGTCGACCGCGTCTTGAAGCCATACCCCTTGGCGACCTCATCATACGCCTTCATCAAGGCATTTTTCAAGCAAAGCACATCCGACGTCGTCAAGCTTTTTGGCTATTCTGAAAGTCACGATATCTCCACATCAAGCCCCGACCCCGAAATCGCGAAGACTCTCAAGCGCCTGGAGGCCCGGCAAATTGCCGAGGGAGGCGCTGCGGCGGGTTCATCACCTTCTGCGACCTCCTCTACGTCCAAGACTCATCCCGAAGTGGCTTCCTCTCAAAAGTCCGCATTTCCTGATGCGCCGCCTGCTCAGAACCCTGCTTCTGCCAAAAGCCCCGATCAGTCAAACAGGGAACAGGACAAGAGTCCTGTCGCCAAAGAAGCCATCCTTGCATACCCCGAACTTGTGAACAAGAGCCAGGGCCCAACGGCTGCTTTTGCCCAACAATGGAGGCGAGCGTGGAGGCCTCTGAAATACTACCCCCCGCGGGGATGCGTAGCCATCCATGGGATGGTGGCATTAGAATCATCCAAGGGCCGTGTATACATCGACGTGTCGGCATGGTACAATCCCAAAAAGAGAGAGTTCCACCAAGAGTCTATGCAGCTGGGCTTGAAGGCGATCAGCCCTAACACTCAGAGCCCGAGGCGGTAAAGACAAGGCCGACCTTTGGTGAAAGAAGGCGGGGGCAGAAACAAGAATACTCGGTTCAGAGAAACGGGTCTTTATCATTGCTTGAAATCATCAGTTAGGCGTTGGCGGCGGGAGGTATGGTCCCCGCGGGGACATCGGACATCATTATAAGTACTTGACCATTAGACTACAGCGATTTTCTTGCCTTTTCCCTCTCTGTTTGACTTGGGAGTTCCATCCGAGTGTGTTTGGGATACCAGTGAGCGATACCGGATCAACGCAATGCGATGAGAGTTTTAGAGGACAGGATAGTGGGAACAGGCTCCCCTGAGAATACAGATCTCGGCTAGTTGTTCTGGCTGGGAAGGTTCATGCCTGTTAAGTCTCCATTTCACACATATTCAAGGTGGTGAACTTTATGCCTGGGTTAAATACGTAACCGCCACTTGCCAGATTTCCGCGGGTAGTCAATATGGTCGAGTCGTCAGTGGAGACCCATGACGGTAGTGATGAACTAATAAAAGATGGCAAAGCTATCATGCTATATGAGAACCACATGTCTTCGACCCTCCTCAAGCTTCGCTGTCAGATCTGCTAGCTTGGCTGAACCTGTTGTCGATTCAAGTGGCATCGTCAACAACACATATCCAACGCGTTCGTAGTACTGCTCTTGAGGCCGGACGATGATGCCAGCCACCACGACTTCAGTTTGGTGTTCCCGCGAAGATAGCAAGAGAACTTCTGTAGGCCCAAATTCCTCCGGAACGAGACCTGGCGCGTCAAAGATCATTTCAACTTCGACTTGCAACAACTTGTCTTTGAACTTGGTCGAATGTAAGTCAAGCAGTGCCGAATACTCTGGCCGCACAGCCTCCGGAGTGACCTCCAGCAATGGTGCCTCCAAGCGAAGAGAACGCTTCTCGGGCGTGCTGAAGTCCACAGCCGAGCCATTGGGTGGAAACACCCTCCCTCTCCCACCTTGGCGGATTAGAGACCTGCCAGGCGAGAATGTCTCCTCGAAATCAGGTATTGACCCAGAGTTCGTAGAACAAGAGGCCCAGGACCAGGATGGAAAGAACGGGAGCTTCTCAAAGTCCACAGACCCAAACCTCAGCCGCCACAGAAGACCCTTTGTGAGCTGCGAACCGAAGACGCCAGCAAAGTAGTCGACCCCGTGGATCTCCGCCAGCCGGCTTCCCAAGCTCTGTATTGCAATCAAGCGGTCCGTGGGGTACGTAAACCTGGTGGGCAGAAACGTGTATGCCACCCTCACCCATGATCTTGTCAGGGCGAAATCTGCGTCCTGCCGAAAGATGTGCGGCTCGTCGCGTGCCATGATGGGCATCGGCCTCGGTATCGTGTCCTCGGGGTCTACCTCGGACGCCTGCGTCATACTCTGGCACTGCCAATAGAGGCAGTTGGTCGACCAGTGCAATGCACGCGGCGACAGGATTCGTTCTTGGAAGCACCACCCTCTAGTAAGGAGCGGCTGGCTACTAAACTCGATGTGAAACGTTATGTCATCTACCGGGACGTAGAGAACCTGGTTGCGGGCATCGTCGAAAGCAACTGGGCTGTTTCTCTGGGGATATTTCTCTGGGGATATTTCTGAGCGAGGCGTTCTGTGAAGATGCCCTGGCTGCTATCCGAGGCTCCAAGGGCGGATATGAGACACCGCGCGTGGGCGTAGTAGGAGGCCATCTTGAAGGCCTCCTTTTCCCAATCTTCGAAGTAGGGATCCTCAGCATCGGCTTGGATGATGCATATGGCGTCGACCCATAGATATCTGACGCCCATGCGACGGGTGAGGTCTATGGCATCTTGAATCGTCTTTGGAAGATACCATGTTTCGAGGCGTTGCTTTCGTTGTTGGAGAGTCGCTCGCGTCGTCTTTGCCGGCTCGTTGCTCTGGCCCCAGCAGTAGCTCAAAGCCAGGTATTCCGGTTTCGGTCTCGTCAAGAGCAGATCTTGCGTCTCTACGAGCCGGGCAGGGATCTGGCTGCCGTCTCCCACATCGATCAAACGTGTTGGTAGGAAGAAGTCCGCTTCACCCCGAAAAGTACCACCTGCGCAGTCTTGATGACGTCCGCGTTGGTGGAGGCAGTCGTCTATCCAGGGGATGATTCGCTCGCCGATGAGGCTTGCGAGGTCAGCTTCTACAGTTTCGTGGGCTAGGCCTGATTCCGATGTTAGTCCATAGCCTGAGCCTAGGGTACTGGTGCTGGTAGTACGTTTGATCTTATTCAGTGGCTCAGCCGGAATTTTGAGGCCATCTGCCCTCTTCAAAACGATCCAGGCCTGATGTCTCTTACCAATGCAGTACCATGGGGACAGAAACTTATCGTCATTGAATTCGAGGCGGAAATGGCATGGGACACCCTTTGGGACATCCTCCTTTGCCGTATGAATGATGCAAGCTCTGAGGTAGCGGCAAAGATAGCAACCCAGAGCCGCAGCCTGCTCAACGGCCGCAAACGAGTCGTGATGTTGTATTTCGAAGCTGGGTTCCCTCTTCAACCAGTCATCGTAGTGCCAGGGGATGTTGCGGCATTTAATGCACCTCCACTCTGCGGTTGAGACGGAGGTGCTGTCGATGTCCATTCCTCTCTGTAATCAGTGCTTGGCTCTGTGAATCTAAAAGCTGCCGGCCGCCTTCGTCTCACAGACCTACACAAATGTGGTGGCCCAAGACAGATTAGCCAAGGGCGACATTTCTCGGGGTTACGAGAGAAGGTGGTGGAGATTTTGGGCCCCAATTCTCAGGCCGGTGGCACAAGCTGCTGATAACTGAGAGCTCAGTTAGTGCTTGACTGCACGAACAACCACCCACTATTATTTGGATTTTAGCAATTCTTTACATGTGACAGCGAAATACTCCATTCTACTAGATGCTTTCTCCCGCCTGAATTAATTCCACGCATCTCCTTTTGGAGGCATGTTTAAAGAACTGATATTTATAGTGTTCATACATCACTATACAGGATGCTGCGGCGTCTCAGCACGAGGTGTTTGTTTTCTCGGCTTCTCCATCATAGGCCTCTTTCCTGTTACGAGACAGGATGCGTGCCTCATAACATCGCCTTTCTTCCAAGAGATCTACGTGAAGAGCCAGCAAAGAGAAAAGCTGCTACGGTAGCTGCAGTCTCGAGTCGCTTGTCGTCGGACGTCGCGGTGTTGGCGCTGCGGCAGCTTTTTCGTAATATACTTAGCATCAAGTCCTGAGATTCAGGAGAAATCAGCTACTACCCGCACTGTTTGGGCCCCAAACTTCTCGCATGTCTGGATTTCCATTTGACGGTTTGAGTAATACATAGAACACTCCTAGTCTTACCTCTGTGGGCTTATGGTGTTGCAATTTGGATATTGCTTTTTCTTACAACCCGTTTATGATGGCACGTGCCTGTCATTTTCAATGAACTTGACGTTGATCTTTCTTTCGTCTCTTCCTCGTGCTTTGGCCAGTCCACGATCATAAAGCTCTTAGAGTAGCTTGTTATGTGCCACTTTTGAGTGTTCGGACCATCGTCACATACTGAATCGCAGTGACAAGCTGCTTTCATGGAAGGTATTTGGCCACTTTGATCCAGAAATCTATCCAATGGACTTCCTGCCAGGCTACGTAGGTAATATTTAGGTGCCCTCTGAGTTCGTCAAGCGATAGCTCAAGTCGCTCGGCTGGTCTCGTCATTTGCAATTGAAGATTTCTCGCGACAGACAACAGTAACAGGAAACTGCCTTACGGGTACAGTTTATAATCTTGTATCCGCAGCCAGACAAGTGGCTCGGATTTTGGAATTCTGAGGCTAAGATGGTATTCCCTGAAGCTAGGAGTCAGGTTACAAAGTGAGGATCCCACAAGGTCCTAACGCTCGGTGTTGTCTCTAGTGAAATAAAAGTTGATATTTGGAGTCCATGACTCAAACTGCTTGATAAGTTCGAACTTTATGTCCATATGCTTCAAGGGTGTTTAGGAAGCTACTCGCAATGACTCTAGAGCTCCGCAAAATTGCTGGCAGATTTGATCAACTTAGTACAAATCAATCACTGCGAGAGAAGCAAGGACTGAAAAGTATTCCAAGTTCTAGATCATTGCACGAGGCATATTCAAGACATGACTTATGACGCTTGTGTGTAGAAAACAATGAAAGGCAAAATCGAGCCATGTGCCTGAGCGGGATGTGCATCCCAAATAGGAAAATTGAGGTCAATGTGTTTCATGAATTGCTATTATTAATCCGTCTCAAAACGAAAGCGAATAAGGACTGTGTTTTCTTGTCAAGCACCGATAACTATGTCCGAGTGCAAATTGCAGCTTCGCAGCTGTTGACGTGATCACGGAGTCATTCCCTCATGTCAAGGTAGGGATCCATCTCGCTGACTCAACTCTGTTTGAGACATGTTCAATGGATAATTCACTCTGCTGCGTATGCTAGCACTTCATGCTTCAATCGTCGGAGGTAGGCAATGAATATCTGAGCCTTCGGACATAGCTTGTCTTGTGTCCTATGTAGTCAATTACCTGCTACAGGGTCATAAAAGGCAAACGCAGACGCATTAGTCACTGACATGGGTAATTGTACTCGGCTTAAGAAACGACCCCTAAATTTGGCTGACGCAGTGTACTCCCCTAACCGTACAACCTCTGCGCGGAGACAATTTCCAGTACAAAGAACACGGCCCAGGCTAGTCATGAGGGTGCGCGGACTGTTCCCAGAAAGGCAGAGGACGCTATAAGCAACATTCGGCTGCTCCATGCCCGAATTGTGATCATCCGAAAGTGGTACAAATCAAGTGCTGTCCACTCGGAATCGGAAGATTGAAATGCCCGTTGACACCAAATGTCGGTATGTTCCGACTTAGGCGAAGGATATGAGCCAATACCAATCGCTCGGCCGCGTGTCATTCTGGAACCACGACGACATGTTCAATGCTGATGTCCACAGGCATCATAAACTTTTGAGCAGCTGCCCAGAGAAGTCTTGATTGCTCTTGCACAGGAGAGAGACCAAGGGGTCGGAGATCACATAGAGTTACAAGCCCGAGACCGTGAGCAACACCGATGTTCACAAGCATGCCCTGCGCTTTTAACTAAAAGTAAGAGTCGATGACCACGATATGCCTGGATAGACTCTGCCAAGGTTCGTCTCATCTTGAGCAAATCGCCTAGGCGCAATGGAAGCCCCACAAGCCGCAGCTCATGATTCGGATCGCGGAATCCAAACTTTCGCCGATGCGACGGCACACATTCGCTAGCTCCAGGCCATTGGCTTCGACTCACCACTGACCAAGAGCAAGTTCTCAGGGGTTACCGGGACACTGGGACCGTTTAAAGCTTTTGGATTAGGAACAATCTACGGCACGCTACCACAATTGTGGGTTCCGAGCCACCGGATGATCTTCTCCTGACTGAATTCGAGCTAGAAACAGCTCAAAGGGGTTTAGAATACATTGTGCCGGCGCGGATGCTTCCATGCGATGAGTCTTGGCCACGAGTAAGTTTCCAGTGGTCTGCTGCTCATCGTGGACTGCGTGGCCCGAGAATAAAAGCGCCAGGGATCAAGTCAGTTCTAAGGTGAACCTTCAATGCGGCTCTATCACTTGGCGCTTCCCAAAGTGTCGGATAGGCCGGTTGGTATCTAGTCATGTGCATAGCCTCACTCCACCCCCATGATAGCATCAGAATAAAGTTCAACAACTCTATGAGAAGGTTCAGCCCTTGGTGGGCCTTTCTCATCCCGTTTTACGTTTCGCTATTTATTCCAGGGAGAAACGATCTTGGCAGGAACTGTAAACATGATCTCCATCCGTGGATTGTGGGAGCCAGGTAATGTCAAGGATGGAAGGAAGAGATATTGCTGTCTGTTACAAAAGCCTGACTTGCCCTTATGTAGCCTACTACAGGTTCATCTGAGCTCTAACGCTTACCCGGATTATATTCATCGTCATTCTTTTTGTATTAGTGCTTGTAACTCACAATGGTCGACACTCGTTTCTTAGCCGGCGGGAGCCGTGCTTCTATTTTCACAACTATCCTTGCTTTCACTGCCTCACTTACGGCTGCCTTCCCTACGCAGCACGGGTTCGATGGCGCAGAGCTCGCGAAGAGACAGAACTCTTCAGCGGCACTCGGCGACTGTCTCTCCACCGCGGGCATCGAAACTTCCCTGCCTACCAGTGCGAACTGGACCATCGACACTCAGGCATGGAACTCTCGCCTGTCCCCAGTCCCCTCTGCAGTCGTTTTTCCCAAGACTGAGGAGGAAGTCTCCGCTGCGCTGAAATGTGCGACGACCACCGGCACCAAGGTAACCACCCTTGGTGGTAACCGCTCGTTCTCCAGCATGGGCTTTGGACGCAATGATGGCGCTCTCATCATCAACCTGGAGAACCTGAAGGTGCTCGAGTACGATGAGACAACCGAGCTCTTTACCTACGGTGGCCCTGTCAGGATCTCGGAAGCAGCCGGATTTATGTGGGAGAACTACCAACGTGCTCTGCCTCACGGTCGATGCCCTGATGTCGGCATGACCGGTGTTGCTGCCTCTGGTTTTGGCACGCTGTCTCGAGCCTCCGGAACTGTGCTGGACAATGTCGTTGGCGTGCGTGTTGCCCTTGCCAACGGTACAATCATTGATGCAGACGCCAACGAGAACTCTGATGTGTACTGGGCCGTCCGTGGAGCTGCAAGCTCCATCGGAGTGGTGCTGAAATTCAAGCTGCAGACTCTTGAGCCTCCTTCGCTTGTGGTCACCAACTACACCATCGCCTTCCAGTCCAACTACACACCTACACAACAGGACAACGTTGACGCTCTGATCGGCACCCAGACCTGGGCCCAGAGTGCCGACAACAACGATCTTCTCTCTATCCGCTTCGGCATCAAGACAAGCTCCCAGCTCCAGGGCTTCTTCTATGGCACGACCGAGGAATTCAATACCGTCTCCAAGTCGCTGCTGAGCTACTTGCCCTCGACCATGGCAATCAAGTCCAACGAGTTCAACTTCTGGGACTCTGAGGATATCACCACACCGGGAATCAAAGCCCAGTCTATCACTGGCCGCCGATACTTCTACATCTCTTCCGTGACCATCCCCGGCTCCACTCCCCTGGACAACTCCACCGCATGGGACCTCTTCTCCGCCACCGCGTACGAGGCCAAGCTCGCCGACGCCACGGCCTCTGGCTTCGTCGACATCTGGGGCGGCGACTACACCAAGGCAATCAAGCCCGACGCCTCGGCCTGGAAGCACGACGACAACCTGCTGCTGATCCGGTGGGACATCCGCACGTCCAGCTTCGACGTGCCCTTCGCCGCCTCTACCCTCGACACCGTGCACAACAACTTCTACAAGTTCGTGGACGCGTACAAGGCCGCTGGTGGCAAGCCCGGTGGCTTCACCACCTACCGCGACGAGAAGTGGGACATTGACCAGACCGCCGAGTACCTGTACGGCGACAACTGGGCGCGCCTGCAGCAGATCAAGACCGCAGTCGACCCCGACGAGCTGTTCAACACTGACCCTCAGGCTATCCCTGCCCTTACTGCTTAGGCGGTCGCATGTTCTGTGGACATTTTGCAAATAAATAGTGTACATATACTTTGATAGCACTCAATACATACCAGGTGCTCCTATTTCGAAGCAAATTGAAGGTCCTAGCTAGCTGCCGACATTGTCTCCTTTGTGTTTCCTGATGTTGACAAGAATGAAAATGAAATATAGCTCTGAAAGTGTGTCCGCCCCATGCAGTTGAACATGTCCAGGATCTAGAAACAGTAGAAGTCATCCGGTCAAACATCAATTCTTTCAAGTTGTGCCACAATATCACACGTCTTTCCGGAAGAGCCCAATTCTTTCAAAATGCCCGTGGCCTTTTCAATTTTCGTCGACTGGTAGTAATCCTGCGTTGATGAAAATTAAATTAGAAACGTCTTGCTTGGCATTCATTATCTAGGCAAAAGACATACCTCGAGAGATCTCCAACCAACCATTCCTAGAAAGACTCCTTCGTGACTTTCAACCCCGCTCGCATAGAACGGCGCCGGATTTCCCGTGGTCGTGTTTGCCACGGCGGCATGGAACTCATTCCAGAGATGCTCGGTGTTGGGGGCCTTTTTCACCTTGATGATCTGAGTGACACTTGATGACGAGCACAACTCAGAACGTGCCGGCGATTCAAAGAGCTCTGGTGTCACAGGCCCAGCCAGGAAAGGTTTGATGAGCTGGACGAATCTCTGAAAAGGGGCTGAGTCTGGGTAAAAGCGGTGGAACGAGAAAGCGCGGTCCCATTCTGAGCGCACGATGATCCAAGTCAGTCAGAGTCCTAGGTGTAACTATACTAGGAGGAAAAGTTGGAATGGAGACGAACCCAGGACAAGAAGACTGCGGCCGCTTCCTGGGTCGACAGGGACGCCATTGTCTACCAGGATTTTGCCACGGAACAGTGAGAGAAGACCTTCGGTCCCGTGAAATTGCTTGAAAATTTCAGGAGCTGTGTTTTTCAGCTGCGCCTGGAGACCCGGATCTGCCTTGTATGTGGGAAAAACAAGCTCGGTGATACCCATTTTAATTGGATGTGGTCGGATGTCTTGGTAACAAGTTGTAAGACAGGTTTGACGGGATGAAAGATATCTAGAGGACAGTGCCGCCACTTCGATGTTTCAAGTAATGTGAAAGAATAGCTTAAGTATTTGAATTTCTGGCGAGATGATGCTATACTTCCTTGAGATTTTTCTTATTTTGAATGTGAGAAGATGATGTCCGATATTTAAGGCACAATATACATCCCAACTACAGTCGGAACCCGCCGGCGAAGAGTCGCTGCGGCCGGTTCACGGCTGCGGTGCTGACATTTGCGGGGATCCACTTTTGACCGCACCGCACTGCGGGCCGGCTTAGCAACACCGCACGGCACCGCACTCCGACCAAATCATCATCCAGTAATCTTGATTACATGAGAGAGATGCGGCATTGGATAATACAGCCTTTCAAATTCAACCTTCAATACAGAATTCACAGCTCTTATAGCGACATGCAAAGCAACGCCAGATGACTCATTTGTACCCTTCCCAGCATATATACAACCATGATTGGAATAAATATAAATAATGCTCTGTCTGCACAGCCAATTTGAACGCAACAAGAGGCAGAGAATCACCATCAGCTTTGAGCATCTTTCTACTTTCAGAAGCGCAATAATTTGAACATTTAAGAACGACCAAGTTCTCAAGCTTCTTACACCATGCCCAAGATCGTAACTGTCATCGGCGCCACTGGCATCCAAGGCGGCTCTGTCATCAGAGCGCTTCTGGACAACCCCCAATACTCCCTCCGGGCAGTTACACGCAACACCAAGAGCGATGCCGCCAAGGCCCTGGCAGCCCGTGGGGTCGAAGTGGTTGAGGCCGACATCAACAGCGTCGAATCCCTCCGGGCAGCCTTCGCAGGTAGTTATGCCATCTTCGCCATGACCAATTTCTTCGAGGCGGCGCTGCCCACGCTGGGCATCGACAAGGCGATGGAACTCGAGACCCGGCAGGGCAGCAACCTCGCCGATGCCGCGGCCGCGACTGACTCCCTGTCGCACTACGTGTGGTCGACGCTGCCCAACTCGCGCCGAAACACCAACGGCAAGCTTGTGGTCCCGTACTACGAGAGCAAGAACCAAGTGGATGACCACATCAAGACCAGCCATCCGGAGCTGCTGCGCAAGACCACGTTCCTCTGGCTCGCGTGGTATGCGAGCAACATGCGCTATCCGTGGTACCTGCCCAGCGAGGTGCGCACCGCAGACGGCAGCAAAAAGTATATCCAGCTCGTGGGCTTGCCGCCATCGGTCAAGATCCCGCTGCTGGGCGATGAGAGGACCAACGCGGGGCTCTTTGTCCGAGCCATCCTCAACCGCCCGGACCTCACCCTTCCGGCCAAAGCCGTGGCGGGCTTGGACGAGCTGCTGTCGCTTTCCGAGGTGGCACAGGCTTATGGCGCGGCGCAGGGCATCGAGGTTCGGTGCGTACAGATCCCAAAGGAGGACTACAGGGAGCTCTGGCCGGCATGGGGCGACTTGATGGACGTGTCGCATTCGTATTACGAGGTCATGGGCGACATGGGTTTCAGCAGCGTCGACGAGCATGTGCTGTCAAAGGTGGATCTCGGAGTGGAAGGCTTGGTTGGGACGGCAGAGGCATTCGCAGCGATCAAGCTCTCTGATTAGTTGTCTCACTATTTACTTTTTGTGAAATTTGAAGACGAAAAGGGTTGATTACTGAGTTCGATTGTTTTCTCCAGCTCGATTCACTGTGTAGAACGGCCAACGAGCCCAGTCATAGACTATCTGTGTTCCTTGAGTTCCTCTACTAAGCCGCAACGACAATAGTTGTCACAGACAACCACATTATTTCATTATTACATACAGTCAGTTCGCTATGCAAGGCTTCATATGGTACCATTCAACGCTTCAAACGAGCCCAGTTCATAGCGTCAAACATAGAACCACAAATTGTGGGTACTAACGCGTCGCTATTGAGTCGCACGACATATATCCTGGTGGATGTAGACAACGAGATTAATTACGTCCATGGCTACACTCAGACAGTCAGGGGACCTCTTTCAACAAGATTGACATGGAAAAGTATTGTTCGTTGTATTATGAAAGTTTACTATCATGCGTTGAGCATTATCCAAGTACAGGCATTTAGCATGCGGGCCCTAGCCCCAGCCCGTTTCTGCCCTTCACATAGTCATATATACACGAGTGCTGCTCCTCTTGTATAGCCCTTGTCCAACTGCCAACTTCCTTCCCTACCAAGACAAACCAGCAAGCCTGCCGGCGTTCGAGTAGTACGAGCTAACGATTAAAGTTAACCAGTGTAGGTGCAGGTTAGGTCGCTGCCAGAGGTGGCGCAGTTGGTGAGGACGTTGCCGTTAGAATCCTGGATGTCGATGATGGTGCCGCCATTAGGGGTGACGGTGCCAGCTGAGCCGGAGGCAGAGGCATCGGTGAAGGTGACCGAGCCGAAGTTGGCGAAGGGGATGAGGCTGCCACCAGACTCGAAGTCCTCGACGATCCACTCGGCGTTGGTCTCGCAGAGGGTGGATGGAGGGCTGCTGAAGGAGTGGGTGACCTTCTGGCCGGTGGTCAAGTTCTCGAGGGTGGCGACGCCCGCGGTCTTGGAGGAAGCGTCGACCTCCATGTAGATCGAGTCTCCCTCGCTGATGGCGAAGTTGGAGAAGGAGTGCGAGTAGTCAGGGATCCACTCGTACCAGGCGTCGTAGGAGCCGTCTCCGTAGAAGGAAATGCCGGTCTGCAGGATGGCGGAGCTGCAAGTGTCGCCATCGATGCCAACCCAAGCGGAAGCAGCGGCAGAGCTGCCACCGGTGGCCCTTGGGGCGACGATGGTGCCCTGGACCTTGTTGAAGCCCTTGCCAATCTGGACGGAGCCGGACCAGTTGGTGGAGTACTCAGGGTAGGTAGTGTTCCTCATGTTGGGGGCAGAGACGTGCTGAGGGTGGACGACATCCCGGGTGGGACGCCTGGCAGCGGCGGCAATGCCAGCGAGGGCAGCGATGACGGCTGAGTGCTTCATGTTGACTGGAGTTTGGCTGCAAGCGGCAACGAAGGGGACAAGGCAGAAGGTCAGGGACTTTGACAAGAGGGCGACTTGGATCTTAGGGCTGATGATCTGAAGCTGTCAACATCTTGGCGAGAGGGGAGCCGCCTGCAGTTCTTATAGAAATCGTCTTGGCACCAGATCTCCTACATTTCGTATATTGACATGAAGTCTCGGTCATGTCCCGCGTCCCAGACTATTCTCTTAATCGTAGGTGTGATTTGTAGAAAGAGGCAATGATGGACGAAAGACCGTGATAGGCAGGTTACAATTTGACAATCTATATGGATATAGCAAAGAGTCTGGACAACTCACGAGCAGGGACAACGAGGGAAGCTTTTGCCTCGGCGAATACTAACATGTCGCTCCACAGCGCTGTATGTTTGGACAACAGTGGGGAGTCGGAAAGAAAGTAGTGTTTACCTAGCTTCCAAAAAGAGACTAGACAGCGAACATCTGTACCAGTTCAGGAACAGATGCCGATACCCATCGTGACAGCGCACTGAATCCGCCATAAGCCCGGCATAGACGGAGATCCTCGAATGTTAATGAGGAAGACTCCAGTCCCACAACCGTAGAGGGAGCTTCCTGAACAGGCTTGGCATCACTGATTTCTAGAACAAGCTTAATTTCTCCAGTTGGCTTGCAGGGATTGCCCCTATTACCTCTGTACCATCGTTTCCAGACTGAATTAGCCCGACGCCTATAATGCGGTTGCTCTAATCCACTCCGCATCTGACATATGTGGGGCGTTCGATGCATTCAGGCTCAAAGGATGAAGTCACTCAAGTAGCTTTGCCTTGATCAACGTGGATTTCAATAAAAGTCAGTTGACCAGATCGTTCTTCGCGATGTCTCGATCATCAGTTTCTGCCTAGGCGCTACAAAGCCATTTGAAGGTGTTCAACATTCAGGTGTTCTTCCGAAGAATTTCCCCTGGCAGTCTGGATCGCTCGGATGTAACCGTTGAGTAGGATTGACTGGCAGATGCAACCCACTAAAAAAGCTTGTTGAAAGCTTGTTGAGTGAGCTACTTTAAGCTTGTTTTGGATTGAAATGCCGTGTGACTCCCGCGCACCCCTGCTCTCTGGCTTTACTCCATGGAAATAAAATCCACTGCTTATCTCGTAAACAATCAGCACCTTCTCTTTTTGTCCCTCGGTGGATTCCGAGGCCGAATGTCTGGCCGGTATTAACGCGGACGGAATAAGGGCCCCACCAGCATCCAAACCAATACGAGGCTCCAACCCACACACGCTGTCAGGCTGTGGAGGAGGTAAGCACACCAACATTTTCGTAACAGAAACGGCTATTCTACGGACTTGTAGGCTGTTGCAGTTCGTTCAGGTCGATCCCCCGCGTGGCCTCCCAGGCTGCAGAGAGAGTCAATGGACTTGCTTGCTTCCGTTTGCACAGCCTGTACGTTTTTTCCGCCAGCGGTTGGTGCTCATGGTCATGTCGAGGTATTTGCATGTTAGAGTTAGGTATATGTCTCCTCGAGGGTTGCCAACCGGCTGCTTCATCCGGCTCTAGGCTCAGGGGGCGGACGGGCCGAGTGCTCGAAGCATGGGCGCGTCTCCCAGCGAGGACACGCAACACACCTACGTGCTCTGTCGAGCAAAATGGACGGCTCAGGTGACAGCAGTTCCATTAAGATTCGAGCTCAAGACAGGCGACTGGACTGGTTCCGACAGATGCTCCGGGATCGAGCATCATCGTGAGAAAGGACATGATCAAGAGAAGCGTTGGCGGCGATCAGAATCGGAATTGATCATACTGGTGTATCTAATGCTTTGCGGAGCCAATTAAAGTTATTATCCGATAATCGCACGTTTAAATATTTTCATCAATCCCGCATTATGGAATAGTGTTTATCATGAGTTAGTTGAGCATTAAGACATAGGGAATGGTCAAGCTCGCCATTCAATCTAGACACCGTGTGCGTGCGCGGTTCCATGACTGGGAATTTGCGCGACGAATGATTCCGGAGGTTTTCCAGAGACGATGTTGATCCAAAGACTCGTGTAAATACATAAGCGTAAAAACATAATTGCACGGGAATGCGGCTTGCATATTGGGGGTCGAAAAGCAAGCCCGTCTGCCCATGGGCAGAGTAAATTCCCGTGACATTGCTTTCCACTTATAGCACAAGCTTCGATCCCACAGAACGCGCGGCGTATGCCAACTTATCTCGGCCAAGGACTGTACCAATGCTTCCGAAAGTCTTGCCTTCTTCGTGAGTCTCAGTGTCCTATGCGATTCAGTCCAGGAGCAAGAACCTTGATGGGTATTGCTTACATGCAATCAAAATAGGACTGCACTTACGAAGGTCAAGACTTGCATGTGTCAGGTATTAATTCTGTTCTATGATTCCTAAGACTGCATGGCATAATCAGGAGTTGGCTAAGGGGCAATTCATTTGACTTCGTCTCAGAATACAATTAATTCTACCACGCAGGTAAGTCTGACATGAGTTCACTCATTAATGCATCAGCATTTTGTGGGCTTTTCCCCTGCGACTTGGTGCGATTGTTGTGATGCTCCGCGTATGGTGTGCATTACACTTGAATTTGGGAAGCAAAAGTGGAGATGATCCGTCTCTCTATTGACTGCACCGGTGGTTCTATGTGTTGAACAACCACTTTGGATCTATCAGCCCTGTTGGAGAGACAGTTTGAGCTCTGTCGCTCCACACAGCCGGATATGGTGGTAGCTTGTACAGATGATGTCAAGGGCGTTATAGAATCTGGCGCTAGCTCGCGGAAGATTGTCAATCCCGTGGATAGTCGCGTCAAGCATTTTCTTTAGCTCGATGTCAAAGCTATTGGTCGAGCGATTGATTGTCATATATCTAACGAGCGTAGAACGAAGTGCGTAGAAATTTCCGCAATTGCACTGCATACCTACCGCAACCATGAGCTCTCAAACAATTGGGCTGACCACGATGCCGAAGCTGCTCCGTGGGTGTTACATTCCACACCACCAGTCCTCTTCATGTCGAGTCACTAATCCGATCTTCTCATTGCACAGCTGTTACTGGGGCCTTCGCACTGCCATTTACCGCGTACTTTGCGTTGCTCAGCATTCGAACAGTCCGCGAGCGCCTTCAGAAAGAGCACTACCTTGGCGACAATTCATCGACTGCTAGCTCGGACTGGCGTGCTTACCAGAACGACAAGCTATATCTCCTCACTCGTGCACACGCAAACTTCGTCGAGTACGTCCCAATGGCTTTCATACTTGCTACATTGGTCGAGGTCAATGGCGGCAACCGTAAGGTCCTGAGTTGGTTCCTCGGCAGCTTTCTCGCGCTGCGCGTGCTGCATGCCGATTTTGGTATCCTGCAGCAGGGAGTCGGCGCCGGCAGGCCTATTGGGTTTATCGGCAGTGTCGGGCTTTTGAGTGCCATTGCTGGATATGGGGCTTTCTTGGTCAAGGGTTACTGGGGCTTCTGAAATGCGCAGCCTTCCTGAGGGGGTGTACAACACGAGCATTTGAGATAGATGAAATCTCATGATATCATCTTCAGTTACCAATATTCTTCATAAAGAAGTAGATTTGCTTGATAGTGACGGTTGCATCAGTGACGCGGTCTTTATAAAAATACTTGCTCGTTTCGTTCAGCTATTGAAAGCGGTATTGCTGACACTTGACGGTAATGATAATAGTGAATCCTGAATCCCCGACCCCAACCAATCCCGGACCATCTTGGGACTGACGCGTGTGATAGATTGGTCAGCAGCCGAATTGTCATCGATCGCCATAACTGCACCGAACCATTCCCGGTCGCAGCCGTAAGATCCGTACTGTAGCGCAATCAGGCAGTCCCTCATTCAATGCAGGCGTACTGGGGTCGATTTGCTTACTCTTCCCGTCGCATATGTGGGTCTTCTTTAGAATGACCAGCGACACCCACTTCATACAACTGCATCACTATCATTGTTCCCATGTCTTTACGGCGAAAGTCCTGTGACGCCTGCTTCAAGGGTCGTCGAAAATGCGATCGTAACTATCCCGCATGCGGGACTTGTCAGCGTACCAAGAAAAGCTGCCACTATGCTTATGCGCCGATTTCATCCGCCACGTCCAGTCTACCCGATGACTCCATATCCGCAGATACCAACATCAACGTCGCCACAGCAGCTCTGACGGAAACCACCGGGGACACCGCTGGAGGCTTTTTGGCTCCTGGGGATATTTTCCTCTTTGACTATGGGGACGATCAATCCGATTCCTTTCCTGTCCAGCCATGGTCAGTCGGCGACGCCGCGTCAGGCACACCACGCAGCAGCTCTACCAGTCTGCAACGTAATCCCACCACACTACCGTCCTCCTCCACGCCATCCTCAGCATCGTGGTGCGCGCCATCAAGACTGCCAAAGTTGAACATACCCAACTTCCTGGGCGGCCTCGGCGAGGTGCAGCGCGTGGACGGCAGCACCGACAGCTGGAGGTGGGTAATCGACGAGCTCAAACGCTGCCCGCGCGACCTTGCCACACGCGGCGAGAATCTCTTCATGCACAAGCACCTCTACCGTGACGCGATGCCGCGGGCGGTCCGGGCGGCGCTGGGCACCTCGGCGGCCTTCTGCATGCTCAATGAGAACAACCGCCAGTTTCTGTTCCGCGCCCTGGACGCCGAGGTGTTGGAGCTGCTCAGTCCCCCTCCGCCGCTGGATAAAGACGCGAGTTCAGGCCACGGCTACATGGGAGCTAATGCAAGCAGCAGCATTGGTAGTAGAATGTCCCTTATCGAAGAACTGGCGCGGCTGCAGGCCTTCACGTTGTTCCAGATGATGCGCTTGTTTGGAGGCGGTCTGGAGCAGCGCGTGATCGTCGAGCAGCAGCGAGACCTGCTGACGACGTGGGCGCTGCAACTCTTGAGGCGGTCGCGGGCCGAGCTGGGCGACGATGGCCAACGTGCGTCGGATGTGGATGGCGACTGCTGGCACGACTGGATCGTAGCTGAGAGCATCCGCCGTACCGTCATGATTGTCTATATGTTCTACGGCATGTACTCGCTGGCGACACAAGGCTTCTGCGTCGAGATTCCCACGCTCTCTAAGCTGCCCGTTTCGGCAGCGCCGGCGTCGTGGCACTCGGAGGCTGCTTACCTGGCTCGGAGTCGAAGTGGTGAGGCCCAGCAGACACTAACGTATGAAGAATTCACACAGTGTTGGATGGTGTCCCTGCCGAAGACGGTGGATCCGTTCGACAAATTTCTTGTCGTTCCCTGTAAAGGTTTCGATGGTATTGCTGCGTGTTCCTTCCAAGATGCTCAGTAGGCCGTCGTATGTTCTGTAAATATTTTGCAAGCTGTAATGCAAATCTTGTATTGCTCTTGGAGGTCAGAAACCATCTACACACGAACATTGTCCGTCGGATGCTTCTTTTTTAGATGAAATCGAGCAACTTTGGAAAACCTTTCAGTATTAGACGACCGTTGCTGGACCTCCCTTCCCGCAGACAGACATTTCCTCTTGCTTATCTGGCCGTCAGCCGCTGTGGCGTATACCACCTCTTAGATTTTCCGGGAATCCGCAATCTACCCAGGTAAGATGGCTGGCCGTCATTTTAGAGCGCTCTGACCATCTGATTTTACTAGGCCGCGTCGCTTGTCTATGGAAATTGAAGTTGAGTACTTTGGAATTTGGCACATTGCCAGGCCGCGGCGATGATTCAGTAGATCTAGTTGATCACGCTGAGTAGGAACTAAAGCGTGTCTGTACGCAGCGGTCATGTCGTAATTCAGTGGTAAGGTGCACGTAGCCGTTCTATGTAAAGAGAACCATCAAATTCGTGTTGAATCGAAGTAATGCGCAGACCCACCTGGCCACTGATCCGCTCATCGCATCGTACTAAATCAGATGTTCCGCAGCAAGAACCCATTATTCTGCAACTTCTGGAACACCTCATGTGGATCGTACTTGCGACTGACCTCCTTGAGCTTCTGAACATTCTCCTCGCCAAAGCCTTGCAGAACATTCTGCTCCGCGCCCGCAAAGCTTGGGCACATAAAATCCAAGAGAAGATCCTTGTCCTTGGCAGTCTTCTTCACTGCCTGAATAAGCTCGTTGTGTGCCTCCCTAATAGCTGACCCACCCGGAAGATCTTGGGGCCACTCTGCAGTGAACACCCACCCTTGACGAATATCAGTATAATGGCACCTAATTATCGAGAATTTAAAATTCATACAGCATTGCGGTACCTTCTCAAGGCCCATTAAATTACCCCCTGACAGCTCACCGGCCTTGACAGCGGCTGATGCCAGGGGCTGAATTGTGTAGTGAAGTGCTCCTCCCTCTGGAACCTTTTTGACTACACTCTGCCAGATCCTGTTCACTTCATCGTAGAGTCCCGCAGAGACTTTGGTAGTTACTGTGCCGATTTTGCGGCTTCACAACAATGTCAACAACGGGCCATGAGCTAGAATCGAGTGTCTCGGAGTCAGAAACCAAGAAGACTCACCTGAGCGACTGCGGAACATGTCCCATTTCGGACAAGGTCTGGACAAGAGTCAAAACAGTGCCGTCAGTTGGAGGCACGGCCGTGTTCAAGTGGCTAGATAGCCTCTCGAATACTTCAAAAACGGGAGGCATCTCGGGAGGAGAGTCAGCATAGATCATGATGACAGCCACGAATTGCTTGTTGTAGTTAGTGAAGACGTTCAGTTTTGGGTCATTTTCCATCGCCTCTTGGATTTTGACTGTGGCTGCGTTGATATTGATGTAGTCTGACGGGTCGTAGAGCTTGATAGTGAACTTGGCTTTGATGAGTGGGTGAGTATTGACATCAAAGCGAGTCACGATGCCTGCAGGATTTACAATTAGCTTGTGCCTTGGTGAAATCCTCCTGCAACCAACCGAAGTTTGAGGTGCCGCCTTTGAGGGCGCGCCAGAGGTCAGAGTTGGTGTTGGCGTTGGCCTCCACAATGGATCCGTCTGCTAAAACGATCTTTTAGCCGTTAACAACACAGTCTCAACGCACAGATTGGGATGAAAATTCTCACTTCACATCCTTTAACGCCATCTGGACCAATGCCGTGAAGGCTAGAGAATGCAGGATACCCCCCTGGACATCGTCAGCAATGGCACCCCTCTAACAATCACACAATATGTCACACCGATATGTTTCCACTTACCACCAGTCAGGAAGCCTCCCAGCCCAACTTGTCTCTCACGACCTCCGATAGGAGATCTCCCGTGCTCCTCAAGAAAAGAATAGACATCACCCCAAATACATCCACCTGCAGCGTGCAAGACACCATCACTGCCCAGCGTCTTCTCATTCAGTCCTCGCAAGTCAAGAACAACGCCGCTTCCGTCGACACTGCTGAAGCCCACATTGGGGTTGTGCCCACTAGTACGGATGGAAAATTTGCAACCAGTCTTCTTGATGATCGCAAGCGCCGTGACGACCTCGTGGGTGTCGTTCAGTACGACGTAAGCAGCCGACGGAATCCAGCAAGTCTGAGACCTTCGGATTGTCAGAATACAGCCATGATCTGGCTGACAGAGCTCAAGAAAAGAAGAAGAAGGCCATACCATGGTCTATCTCGCTCGGCCTGGAACGCTTCCTGCGTTTCCTGGGTTGTGACCCGCTCAGGGAACACTTTCTTCAGCAGCTCGCATGCATTGGTGGCAGCCTCGGAAGCCATAGCATCTGGTCAATGGATTTTGCGGAACTTGGATCTAAGTTTTCAACAAGCATGGAATAATTAATGAGCAACAAGTCGAACTTGTCCTGGCCGTGGAGTCCTCTAACACAAGTTGGAAGGTTGAGGGAGGAAAGAAGGATTCGATGTCTTCGTGCGCAGAAAAAGACATGTCAATGTCGACTGCAATGTAAGCCCGGAAGCCAACATCTATTGCTGCATTCAATGCAGGCATACTTGGCAACGTCACGATAATGGCGCACACCGATGATCTTCCGATTATTTAGTCTGCCTTTCCGAAATTTAATTGGTACAGTCCATGGCACAGTGTACATCTACATTCATGGCCCCAACGCCTTTCAAGTCACACATGGTTTTTCCCCATGTACCCGGTATACTGAGAAGATTTGTGACTTCAACGTAAGAGCAAGGCTCTAGGTTTATTGGATCGAACTTGGCATGCTGTTGTTGGGCCCATGCGACTATGGGGCGATACGTTTGGTGAGCCAATCTTAGACCAAAGCTGAAGGGCTACGCCTCCCACTTACAGCCCTGTGCGTTGGTTACGTTCGCAAACAGGGGCTTTCAATTCGGAAATGATCCATGTGAGTAAGACCAACGGCATGAAGATTAGAACCAACATGCATTTGTCGGCCCCTATGTTCTTCTCATTCTATGGATGACAGAACCAACTTTACAGGTGCCAACGCTTGGCCACGTCGTCTCATCAGCAAATCATGTCTGCAGTCCCAGTATGAGCTTCTAGTAGATCGACCCCTAGATTGTTGATAAAACTACACCTTGCACAGTAATGATTTGCACGCCATCGATATGGAAGTCTACAAATTGGCTTCGATGGAACCTTTGAACATTTCTAAAATTCACAGGCATAATCCAGCCCGTTGTGAATCATATCACGTTGTAACCCGCACCGAAGGATGAGCGGCTACATCGTGGTCTGAGCTTCCCTTTTTTCCCACCCGGTCCTACAGGCACTTGAAGATCGTACTGAACAAACCTGCGCATTCTGTTACATGTATTTTACGGCCTCAGAAATAATGGCCTCTTCGAACGCGCAGATAATTCCATCGTAGAGCTTGTCTACGGCTTCCGGCGAGCCATCGGTACCTGTCCAAATTGCCCCAGCCCGTAGGGGAAATAGAACTTGACGTATGTTTTCGGCGAGCGGCTTGAGGGAGTGTAATCCGGGAGGGAACTCCCCCAAAATAGTCTGAAAGCCATCTTGACTCATGTCGAGTGACTTGCGTACTGCCAATTCGTCCCAGTCGCCATTACTCCATTGTCGGAGCTTGCTCGTCTCTGGGGGGTTCTCCGTGTGGTTCGTTATGATTGTCCAGAGAAAGACGTAAAGGAAGGACTCTAGGTCGTGACGATAAGTGTGAGGTTCACTCTTTAGAACGCCAATTGCCATGAAGGGTCTGGTGCCGGTAATATCAAGCTCAGTTCCTACTCCTTCGGCGAGCTCCATTGCGGAATCGAGATCTATCAGAATCCCTCGAGGCTTTCCATCATCTTGGCCATCCAGAATGATCATGTTTCCTGGGGATACATCTTGGTGGAGAATCCTGGCGTCATAATAGAGTGATCGGTGACACTTGATAGCATCACGAAACACTTGAATCAACTCCAAGACAGACTGAAAAGTGTGCAGAGGTCTGCCGACAGGGGAAGTAACGATGCAGGCAAGGACACGATTTTGAAAGAAGTTGTCGGTTTCTTCTGTATGTTCGACAAGTCCGTCCCTATTGCAAGTAACTTCCTGTCGTTGCCCTTCGATATTTCCATTTTTCTTGGGAGAGTGCAGCCTGGCGAATTTCCTGTGTGTCCCCCACCGGAGACCTCGGCGCAGATTTGCCGTACTTTCAATTTCTTTGTAATACTCAAGGGAGAGGGCACCCCAGACGCATTTCTTCTTGGCTAGTTTGAGAAGCTCGTCCTCCGGGCGCTCCCTGGCCCAACGCCATTTGAATTTCAAGACGTAATTCCATTGATCCGAATCAGGAAGTCTAGCCCGGTAGCAAGTTGTCCCGGTGCCAACAAGACCTCCACGAGACGCAATTGGCTGGCTTTCGAGATAAATCTTTCCCAAAGAAGGCATCTCCATACTATCAAGGATGATGTACTTGCCGCCGTTATCCGTCTCAATGATGTTAGTCTTTCCCAGATCCTGGTCCGTCATCCGCTGATAGCTGAGGAAAATAGAGAGAAACTGGATGAAATCTTTGTGAATATCGAATAGGTCGCTACAGTATGAGCCAGACCGATCAAAGACCCAAAGTTCGATCAGTGAACCGTGTATGTAGAAGCCGTGTAAGAAGAGCCGTGTAGGCTGACTGGCGAAGACGTGGTGTGCAGACCGACAGAGACGCAATAGTCCATCCTGATAACAAACGCAACCACGGTGGTAAAACTGGCCAATAACCTGAACATTTTCCCATCTTGTCTGTGCGCTGAAGGCCGGCGAAGTAGGCATGGTCAAGAGGAGACGTGCACCGTCGCCGTCAATCTCGTGCTCGGGTGCTGCATCGCCGCTAGATACATGCCACGAGCCTCGAGCGCCGTCGAGCTCCCGCGACATGTAGTCGGAAAACCATTGCAAGAAATTGTCGGGTGATGGGGCAGCTGATGGAACGGCACAGCGGCCACTAAGTCTTCCGGCTGCCTTAATTTCCAAGAAAGCATCTTGGTGGACATATTGAAAGTTGCCAAAGTATTTTTTGATAAATCCGCTCATGGGGCCGTGCATGCGGCCATCTATGTTGGCAAGGACATCTTGGTCGTCAGTCAAGGAGGCCGGTGGAGCTGGCGGATGATTAACCGCCTGGTGATTCTCCATGGCCAATACTATTAGAACACAATGTGTAGTGTGAGGATTGCAATGGAAAAACTCGTGAAGGCCCAGTCCTTTCGTGTCTGCAACGTCGTCGTATGGGAGGAATCCTGGTTTGGCGCCGAGTGCCACACGACTCCAGAGTGGTGTTACTGGTTTGATGTTATGAGATCTCTGATGTGTGTGTAGTGCGTGTGGTGGTGAGTGGGTTCGAGGACTTCTAGGCACGATTGAACAGCAACCTCACGAGGTGCCTTGGGATTGGCCGCTCGTCGGTGCTAGCGGCTCGACTGCCAACCCTTAAGCTTCCTAACAGGAAGTTCAAACCGGCCCAATTATCGCTTGTTCTCAACCAGCCAGTGCCCCTAGCTTGTGGCGCATTACATGACAGGCATTGGAACCACTGGCTAGCCCGACGGTACTTGTTGGCGACTCCCACATAATGGATGTCGTGCGAGGGACCCCGACTGCTCGCAAGGCACGTTACGAGCAAGGTTTCCGCGAATGGATGTCACTACGCCGAAAGAATGAAGATGTTGGCTCGTCAATTGATTTTCTCGGTCTGGATGACCCCGGTCTCCTGCCCATGCACCCTCATTTTCCGTTAGGCCTCGACCTTGAGCTCTGGGGTGAGACACTCTACGCTGCCGGTCGCTCAAAATGGCGCTCGGGATGCAGTTCTCAGGACATCCCGGACTTCACCAAAGAATTTCGACTGAGGATATCAGTGCAAAAGCCTACAATCGTTAGGTTTGAAAGCAGTGCATGTGCCTTTCCCAAGTGGTTTGGCAACGACGGCGGCCATCTTGCGGTCTTAGTCTTGGCTTGGGCTTATATCCTATCTGCGCGTTGGTCAGAGGTCATGCCGGGAGCAGGCATCTGCTACACTGAAACAGAAGAGAGAAGTCAAAGCAAAATCAAAGATCCAGAGCTCAATAAAGTGTGCACCGTGGCTATTGGCACGAAGAGTGTAAGCGCACTTCAGTGGTGGAAGGCAGTCATCGCTCCAGGTCGCTCGTGGTCTGCAACAATTTCGAAAAGCGGCAAGACATCTATTTCGCCTTGGAGTACATTGAGCTCGATACCAGAGGATTTGGATCTACGTGTTGAGGGCGTTGAGGGGTCAGATGAGGGCGTCGCAGGGGAGCAAAGTCTCTCCGCACCATCGTCCAATGAAGCCGTGCAATACTTAATGGAATACTGCAAGTATCACAGCATACAAAACCAATGTAAGGCTGCGTTGTCAGTTGCACTGGTGTTACCTCTGGTCAGAGGTAGCAGGCGGAGCGTTCGGCTCCCAGTCCCTCAATCTTCCCCAGAACGACTATCGTTGGATCCCAACCCGACCCTGTTTACTTTCAAGCAAGAGCAGCTTGACAAGCTGCTCATGCTGAGTTGCAATTGCGATGGAATTGAAGCTGTTTTGAGTAGCTGTTTTTTGAATCCAGACGTCCCCGGCAATGTCTGCAGTTACTACCTGCAGGGTATCTTCGCAGTCATCGACTCAACTCATGAGATACAAGCACGCACGTCGCTCCTGATGCGGGGACTTGGCCGCATGGGATTCCTATGGCTAGGCGCTGGTATAGCTGGTTTGCAAGAGGGGGTGCTGAATCTTTTCCGCCAGCGGATCTCCGAGCCTGAACTGCACTCTGCTGCTTGGACTCAGACGCTGCAATCTTTCATCCAACAGCCAGTCCTGGGTGTCCAAAATGGACGAGTTGCACGTGCAGATGAGTGCAAACTCCTCTTTCTGACTCAGACAAAATGGCACACAAATCCGCCCTTGTCAGCATGGTCTCTTTTCGGGACCACAGAATTGAGAGATGTCAACCTTGAGGTTGAAGAACACATTGGCTGTGGATCACACTGCTTGTTCTACGACAGCTGGACTTGGAGCTGCCGCGACAAAAACAATTCGGTCTCTCATCGACCAAGTCACAACATACCCAGATTACGCTCTGTACAGAGGGTCATTGACGACACAATACCTGTGTCTTACAATGCCTTTGATCTCGAAGAGGAATCCGCGTCCGAAAACACGACCTTGAACAACTTCAACTGGCTGCGTGGGACTGACGGGTATCCTGTGGCTGAAAGAGACATTCGGGGCCATGAATGGCTTAGAGAAGAAACTGACAGCAATGATATGGAAAGCGAGGATTCCGATCAAACCCACAACGGACAGAAGAGGACGCGGACACAGGTTCGAAAGCTTCCAAAGATGTGGCTGCTGTGTACAGAGACGAAATACACGAGAGCTGATTCGATATAGCCTTGGGCTGTCTAATACGAGTTTCCTGCGTCAGGGAGTTCACTTAAAGGCGGTCAAATTCAGACCTTACAACTATTCCAGAAACAGGGGCAGCTGCACAGGAGGGGCAACTATAGAGGTAGACTATGCTGAAGTCATCAAAGTGAAAGAGAGTTTGAGAAACAAAAAATAAAAATAAAACAAAGAGCAAAAGGAATCCCGTGGTGCCCGTTACTGATATTGAACCGGTGGCCTCATCATCCTTACTTGGTAGATTTTATATAGGAAATTCCAACGATCTAGTTGCTATCGATCGGTTCTGTTCAGGTAATGTCTCTGTTATAATCGCTTTACCATACCACTCGTGCAATGGGAGCTATTTACCAAACCCATCATTGCAAGGTGTCTCACCAAGCTGATCATGCACTAACTTTCAACGAAAATATCAGATTGCTCTCAGTAGAGGTCACACCTGCTGCGTCGTCTCCCTCTTCTCTTCAGAGACTGTCTCTAAGCTTGTGTCCTGAAGCTTCTTCGCGACATTGTGGCTGAGGAACATTTCCATATCCGGCACCAGGAACGCGCTCAGCAGCAAAATGACAGAAAACGGGATGGTCGTGTAAAACACAATCCTGAACGAGTTCGTGTACGCCGTCTTGAGCGCGCTGCCCACTGCAGCAATGATCTCAGGCTTGATGCCTGGGACCTCGGAGAGATCGCCGGCGGTGATGGCGGCGAAGAGGGATCCCATCGAAGACTCTGGAAGACCGGCGTCCGTGGCAGCCGGCACGACGTACTTGGGCAGGTTCTTGTCCAGCTCGTTCGCCAGGACAGAGCTGTACAGGGCCGTCGCGACGGCGCCGCCGAGACTGCGTATGGAGCCCAGGACTCCTGTTGCGAGGCCAATGTCTTGTGCCTCCCAAACGAGCGTGACGCCGGGGAGGGAGATATTCTCGATGAAGCCGACGGCTGAGACATGTCAGCGGGGAGGTCAAAAGGAAAAGGAGACCTGGTGATAGGTGGCGATTCTGGAACTCACAGATGAGAAGCAGTATTCCCAGGGCTATGGTTGCAGCCCACCGATCCGGAGAGATGATCGTCAGGGACGTCGAGAAGGCGAGGGTCAGTGCTGACGCGACGATGCACTGCAGCTTTACTTTGGGCACGTATGAGATGCTGAAACCCGCGATCGTCTGGCCGAGGAGTACGCCACCACCAACCACAGAACTCTGCCAGCCAATTTGCATTACGTCGGTCGTGTAGAGGGTGCCGATGATGGTCGGCCAGAGGACGGTGAGCGAGAAGTAGACCATGGCCCCGATGGTTGCGACAGCGACGATGGCCACGAACCCGACGTTTCTGAACATTCTCGGGGGCATCAGGGGTTGTACTTTGCAGAAGAATCCCTCTGTGCCGAGTCAGCTTGATTTGTGGGGGACTTCAGGCTCTCGAAAGACTCACCGTAGACAGCAAACGCGGCCAAAGTTGCGACGCCGATGAGCAGGGTGCAGAGAACTTCCGCGCTCACCCACGGATACATGGACCCTCCCCACGAAAGGCCAACCAGAAAAAGCACACAGCCGGCAACATACAGCAATATTCCAACAAAGTCCAAGTCTTTGGTCATTTGCCATCTTGTTTTCCCATGGACGTGGAGCTGGTCGTAAGACGGGGGGCTGTAAAAGAACCAGTACAGCACTAAGGTGATGACACCCAGAATATCTCCCATGTAGTAACTCCATCGCCACTTCGAGACCGTGTTGTTGAATAGGGACCGAGCAATGACGGGCCCAAAGACGGCAAAGGGAAGAGAAGAAAGGAGGATGATGGAATTGACTGGGCCCCTCCACTTGTTGGGCACGAGCTCTCCCATGACAACATTAAACGACAACTGGCCGGCAGATGCAATGCCGTTGCAGAGGTTTGCCACGATGAGCGTCTCGACGTTCTGGGCACATGAGCCAATGACACAGCCAACCAGTCCGAGGACCGAGGTTCCGAGAACCATCCACTTGCGGCCATAGAGGTCAGAGAGCCGACCGACGAGGAGGAAGCCGATCGAGCAGCCGATCAAAAACATGGTGGCTACCCAGGTGATGTTAGGGGAGGGGCCAAGTTCTGCATTTATGAGGCTCCTGAAATGAAGTAAGTCTATTTGACGGCCAGAAGCAAGCATCGTGTGACTGACAGTGTGTTTGAGGGCAGCACCCAGCTCACATAAGCGCAAATGCTCGCGAGACATTGAGCCTGGCTTCCCATTAGCTGAGATCCAAATCTTTATTAAGTTTTTTCTTACCGTCAGGGTGCCGAGAAACTGTGGGCTGCGGAAGTATCCTCGCTGCATCATGGCATAATCGCCGCCAACGGCCTTTATATCGATATAGTCGACGGCGCCGTCGGCGTGTGTCACTTTGGTGACATTGTCTTCTTGAAAGTGGGCGTCGGAAGTGATCTTTCTCTCATCTTCAAAATGACTCGATTGCGGCTCCTTGGCCGCGAGACCAGACTGGTTGTCTAAGGCCGACATGGTTGCTGGCCGTGACGGTGAAGATGGAAGTTGAATGGGTTTGTGGTCCAAGTCCAAGGAGGGGATCCAGGACTTCTCGTCTGCTTATATCAAAGACTCGAGATGACGGATGATGTTACACAAGGGGCGCAGAGCAACCCTCAACGGACGACTTCTTCCAATTTTGGGGGCTCGCCCGCAGAATCTACCCCAAGAGGACACCCAAGGTGGCAATTCTTATCCTCCCACAATGTCGATCTCTTTTGAACGACTAAGAGAGGCCCCAAAACTCGAAGTCAAGGATGGATGTGCACAACAAGGGATATTTCAGGCTGCTGTGCGTCGAAATTTGAGACATGTACTAAGGGAGAGCGGGTGATAGTTATGGTTCTCATAATTCTCGGACTTTCTAGATTGAGTTGTGTGTAAACCGAGATTCTCATGTTTAGTGCTGAGGTAAGCTTTACAGTGGTATTGCTCTTACCTGCAGCGATCTACTACGTACTATAGATTAAACGGCAGTCTGCTATTGCTGCCCTGACAAGACTAGCAGAACACCTGCATCCAGGGGTTTTGCCCGAGACCAGTCAATGGACCTCGGATTGTTGCTGTTCCGAGTGACGTTCCAGAGGCGCCAGACTCGACGACGCTTTCTATAGTTGCTCAAACTATGATGTTTAATGTTTCAGAAGATATATAAACTTTACTAGTTCACTAATTGAAATGATCTTCCCGAGTAAAGCTATAGTTTCAAATGATATACTGATTGAGGTATGTTGCCAGTGGCCTTACAGATTGAATATGTGAAAAGAGCTCTATCATACTAGTCCGGCCATCTCGCATAGCTGCGCCCAATCTCTCGATTGAAGTCGTTCAGCATGGGGCCCCAAGCGTTTAGAGCGGGGCATGATGGCGTACAAAAGAATTTGGTAGACCCAGTGTGAACACTGGGTACGGAAGACAGCGTTCAAATAATACCATTATGGGGTGTGTTTGCACGATTGTCTCAAGAGAGGGTGGCTCAACACTCTAAACCGCGGAAAGACTATAGAAAAAAAAGAACAAGTACCATCCCTGACCATTGACTAGATTACACCTTGTAAGTTGCTCTTGCACTGGAGTCAGTGCATGCACTGCAAGTCAACGCTCTTTGGTTCGATGAGAAGCACCTCGTTAATGACTTTCTGAGGCTTGATCACAGTCTCGTCATAATCTGGTGATGAACCATAATTCTTCAAATCATCCAGACGAATGCCATATCTTTTGCCCACCTAATTCCACACTCTGTCCTCGATTCCCAGAGATTTGGAGTCTATCTATACTGTATCTGTTTCAACGGTCCGGAGTAGATACCCGCCCCCTTCGATTCAAAGTTGCCGGATCAGCTTAGCGAGATCGTGGCTCGTCGCTTACATACCAACACAATCAACTCCTCCTGAAGACTGAGGCCAAAGTTCCCAACGACGGCCTGGTGGACTGCAAAGGCGAGTGAGTACACCAGCCTGTTGCATTCTGTTGCCTCGATTACCAAAGTTCGAGACCTACTTTATGGGCTGTGATAACAGTTTTTATATTGATTGGAGACTCGTTTTTTAAGAGATTAAACTATATCTAAGTTACTAAAGCAAAAAAAAAAAAAAAAAAGAAATCTGACTCCAAAACCAACAAAGAGCAAAAACAATTACGTGCTGCCCATTACTGGAATCGAACCAGTCACCTCATCATCGCTAAATGGTACTAGTGATGCGCTCTACCGATGAGCTAAACGGGCTGTTCGTGGAGAAATACGATTTCTCATATCGCGCAAACGACTGAGCCAGTGAGAAGCGCTGTGACGATATACAGAGAGATGAGCGAGGACCCATACCTATCCGCTCAGGGCCCACCCAACACCGGGGCATACAGCTAGGTACTATGGAAAGGTAGGCACTGGATCATTTGTTCCGTCGGCATCTGCGTGCCTGGGTATCAATGTGGTTTATTATCGTAAGTAATATCTGTTCTTGTCTGTTTTCTATCCTGTCTAGCTCTGATGTATTGTATTCCTGTATTTTTCTTTCCTTTATTGTCTTTTCGTCCCCACATCTATTCTCTAGAGTACCCCATCCGATCATCACGCCGGGTCGAACGGCTTCCTCTCCGTGTCCCCGCGCTTCGACCACGCCTCCTCGCTGAGGGCGTTCCATCGCACCCTCTCCTTGTTCGCGAGCGGCTCGCGTGCTGTGTCCTGCGTCGTCCTTCTGTGTCTCGATCTAGCCGTGTCTTTTGCCGTCTTTGGCGGTGCCTCCAGCGGCGGCGGCGGCCGTCTGGCATTCGCCTCCCCATCCCCGCCCTCCGGCTGCCTGATGTCCAGCTCGAATTTCTTCCCCTTGCAAGCCTCCAGGATCTGCTCCGGCACGCCGCCCGGCCCCTCGACGACGATCAGCGCCCGCAGCTCGCGGGCCATAAACTCGATGTTCTGAAGCATCATGGCGAACAACTCGGTGACGGTCTCGTCAGCGCCGAGCGGCTCGGTGAACTCGAGGACCTCGAGGCGCGGCGGCAGGCCGGCGGAGTGCAGGCGGGGCTTGCGGCCCGTCTTGCCGAAGAGCTGCGTGTCGCGGTTGAGGCGCAGGTACTTGACGGCCTGGAAGTCGCGCAGGCGCAGGACCTTGCGGCCGGCCAGGGTGGGGTGGTCGATGGTGATGGACTCGATGGTCTCGGCCTGGTCGCGCAGCGCCATGACGTGCTCGCTGATCTCGTCGGAGCTCTCCTCCAGCTCCGGGGCCGGGTCGGCCGTGTGGTAGAGGTAGAACTCGCGCAGGCCCTCTGGGAACTCCATGATGTCCGCGAGCGAGTCGTCGTTGATGTCGCACTCGATGAGGTGCAGCGACTTGAGGGCGGTGCTGTGTGGGCGCTCCATGAAGTCGAAGCCCCTCTCGTCCAGCCTGGCGCGGCGGATTACGAGGGTCTCGAGGGTTGGGTGGGTGAAGATGTGGATGTTCTCGCGCAGGTCCCAGTAGCCGTTGTCTGGGCACTGGTAGAAGAGGGAGCAGGTCTTGAGGCCAGCGAGGTCGAAGGGCCCGTTGAAGAGGGCACCGATGCCGTGCAGCAGCTTGACGGGGACGGCGATGTCGAGGGTCTCGAGGTTGGACATGGAGGCGAGGGCGCGCGAGAGGCCGTCGACACCCTTGCGGAAGGTGTTTGAGCTGGTGGAGGACTGCTTGTCGAGGGCGCTGTCGAGGATGAGGTGCGACAGCTCGGAGCTGGGGTACTCGAGCTTGATGTTCTCGATCATGGAGCCACGGCGCGGGCGGCGGTCGAGCGACTCGCTGAAGATGAGGTGGTGCTCGGGCGACTCGAAGAGGATGCTGCGGTAGAGGATGCGGTCGGCCAGTGCATGGTACTTGCGGTTCAGGATCGAGACGTTGCAGATGGCGTGCCTGTTCTCGTGGGCCAGCATGTCGAAGATGAGCAGCAGCAGCTTGTCGGGCAGCAGCGCGAGTCGGTCGGCCTGCGACTGTGGGTGTGACTGCGACTGAGACTCCGGCTGCGACCCCGACTGCGACTGCAGGTGAGGACGCGCCTGGGAGGGTGTGGTGGGGGCGCCATTCTCCACCACGTCGCGCGACATTGTCGACTCTGTTGTTGAGGGAGAGGCCGTCGACGTCGGCGAGGGTGGTGGTGGCGCGTAGAGATGCGACAGGCTTGCTGGCAGAAATGAGCTGGTCCAGGGAGCGACGTAGGAGGTAAGGACGTGGTGAAATGAAGAAACAAAAGAGTTCATAGTGGGTAAAGAGAAAAGAAGTGAAGGGGAAGGGGAGAAAGAAAAAGAAAGGAGGGATGGAAGAAAGGAAGTCGAGGTTCGGGGGGAAAGTCGAGGGAAGGTCGAGGGTGGGCGGGCCCAAAAAGGTGAGCTGAGCTTAGCTTAGCCGGGGGGTCAAAGTGAGCTGACAGACAGCGACGGAGACAGAAACAGAAACAGTTGAGTAATAAACAGACTGACAGTGCCAGTCAGTAGTAGTAGTAGACAATGACAGTAGGTGAATAGAATGGAGTGACGAAACCAGACAAAGGTCGAGAGCCCTCTCAGTCTGATCTGATGACACGTGGAGTGATGGAATCACATGATTGAGGGAAACAGGAAAAGTAGCAAGGAAACAGAGGCGAGACGAGAGGGGAAAGGAGGCTTTTAACACGGCAAACCTGTCGAAAACGTCCATAAGTTATGGCTTATGAATGAACTGGCTGAATGGCTTGAAGTGGCCACTAGACCAGCCTCGCTCACGCAAGCGCTCCATCAAGGTCGCTGGCCCAAAGACGGACGGGACATGAATGGAGAAATTGGGCATTGGACATGGTCATCTCAGTGCCTGGGTGTTTTCTGGGGCAAATCCATTTTTTCTTAGCGCCCGTCCACAGCGTGGGGAAGAACCTGGGCATCCAGGGAATTCAGGCACGCCAGCAGGGAATCAGCAGGGAATGCTGCTGACGGATATTGATGGGGTCGAATTAGGATTGGGATTAGGCCCTCAATGGAAATGTTCCGACACGCCATCCACTGGACTGTTAAGATAAGCCCTGAGATAAGAACTGCAGGGTCACAGAGTGCCCAGCTGGCACACATGAAACAGCCCTACCACCCTCACGTTAGTCGAGTCGCTATGGCTTTGCAAAACATACGAAAATTACCTGTCTTCAAACGGTTCTATTGCAGTTTGTACACTGCCAAAACCAGTCACATGAGACATTCGTTTTCCTTAAAGACAGAGCCTTGCGGGCTCACGAGGACAAAAGCCCAAATATCAGTGTGGCTTGGCACATCACGCACAGGGCTACTGGTCATGTTCCTCCGAGCCACCTTTCAAACATGTAGTTCGCAATTTAGACGAGAATATTGAGTCGTAGCGTATCCGAGTTTCAATTTTCTCATTTTGTCGATAATTGCTACAGGTACAGAAACTTGTTCTCCCGCCATCACTCCAGCTCCGTCGGCCTGGCTTCTCTCGGGGCAGCCTTGTGGGAGAGTCAGGTGAGCAATATGATCAGGTATCAATGAACAAAGAGAGCAACTCACAAGCCCGTAAGCCTCGGAGAGAGGATGGATTTTCCGTAGGCTCGCATAGTCCTTGTGCAACGACTCGTCATTCGTCAGGACTTCGACCACCCCATGGTGAACCGTGAAGGTATAACCTTTAGCAGGAACGCCATGCTTTCGGACAAAGTCTAGGCAAACCTGAGCGTTATGTCGACGCGTCTCGTTTGTCTCTTGCTGCAGGTCATTTTCAACCATCCCTATATACTCCTGCCACGCTTTGGGGTCAAGCTTTGATGCGCCGACGACATTTTCGTCGGGTTTCTCAACTTTTTCCGCGCCGTCTTCGGGTTGTCCACCAGCTGGAATTGACGTGCGTTCATGCTGGGTCTTATCAGGTTCCGTTGCATGGGCTGACATGGCGACTGACGAGGAACGAGAAACGACCTGCTCCAATAGACGACGTAGTACTGTGAAAGCAGTAACTTTCATAGCCAATACCTTGGCGCCCAGAGATGCTGTGCAGAGTAGACTCTGCTGGACGTTCAATGTTGCGTATGACAGAGTTTGAGATCGACGGACAGTTGAACAGATGTTGAGGCGTGGGCTGCAGTGGAATAGTCGTTGTTTCTGGGAGGGGTCGGATATTTCTACCATGCACGCGATTCACTTAGGTAAGCCTGAAACCCCACAGGCCACATATGAACGGCACAGCCAGCGCCAACACCCATTTTCCTTTACATTTGCAGGTATATATTTAGAAACAGTCTGGGCCTTATTGGTAAGAGGCGCAGGTCTCCCATGTCCCTGAGAGGCACGAAGACGCTCGTTTTGTGCTGTGACGCGTACTGGTTGGTATCTATTTCCGCCTGAAATAGTGGACCGGCAAGTGGCCGACATTGAGAACCTGGCCGGCACCTACCATTGTGGGCTGGCCGAGATAGCCGACCAACCAGACTGTGGGCAAGATTAAAAAGAAAAAAAAAAGAAAAAAAAGGGGGGGACCTGAACACTACTTAGTGCAATATTAACTATCATAGGGAGTGCAGCATTGAAATTGTATCCGGTTATCAGGCTCTATGAATCCTGGCACACCCTTGGAACTCGCAACAGCCCACCCAGTAGTGCTTGGTCTCTGGCCCTCCCACAATACCTCGGCGGGACCGACTCTGGCTGGGTGTTGGTTCTGAGTCCTGCCATTGCTCGGTCCTAAATTATCACGGCATGTGCCAACAGAGGCCAGATACATGGCCGGGTATCCATCCAGATTACAACTTGGAAGGAAATGAGATCCTACCCATTTGGCCATGTCTATGCTTCATTAGGTCTACGTACCTTGTCCCAACAGGGCACTTCTCAGTGTTTGGGAGCCTTGATCTATTTTCATGTCCTGGGTGTCACAGTGAGCCCATGTCGACTCGTTCTATTCTGTCCTGGGTCTGATGAACTATGCTTGTTGTCTCCCAACTGAAATCAAGAGGCACAGTCTCTTCTCCTGCGTTTCCTTTTTTAACAACATCAGTATCCATCGCGGTCGCATTTCGCCTCACCCATGCAACCTGGCGATCCTTGTTGGCTGATTTACTACACACGTTGTGGGTAAGTGGAACTCGCTGTTTGATGGTCTACTATCCGGCCTCTTGTAGCCTGGTTTTGATCTGAGGGCTTGTTGCGTCGCCTGTGCCGCAGCAAGAAAGTTATGAGCCTCATTAAGCTCGAGAATATAAATACTCGCATCATTCATGCCCAACCTCCAAAACTTGACTCTCACAAAACAACATCATTCACATCTCAGTTTCATTTTACCACCAGTTCTCGTATTCAAAACAAGAAAACAGACATTCTGCTGCCACTACAGCCTCATCCGTTCTACTCTCAAACAAGAAACAGCAGGTCACGTTGAACACAGCGTGTCATCGTCACAGGAAGAACATCACTTTGATAGCACCCTACGCTACAGTTTCCCTCAACTTAGACATTTGTCAGCAACCGGAGCTCACACTATGTCTGCAAAGCCTGTCAAGAGCGCCCGCCAACTGGCTATGGAGGAGTGCCGAAAGAACAACCAACTTGCGATCGTCAACATGATCAAGAAGGATCTTTCCGTCGAAAAGAATGCCACCAGAAAGAAGAATATCGAAGCCTGTCTTCTCGAAGCCCAAAAGGTCCACGTCACAGGATCAAACAAGATTGTTGGTGTCGGGGGCAAAGCCAACATGCTTTCGCACAGTGATTTTTGCAAGAAATTCAAAGCCTTAGATGTTGAGAATAGGCGGCTGCTATACGCTGTGGTATGTATACAATTCGCATCTTGTTGAGTCTTAACGTTGTTGCCATGTCTAACTCTCGGAAACGGTCTAGGGTGGAACAGCTGAGCAAATGACAAGCAGTGCTGTGTCAGCCAAGGTAAGTGTTATGCAATATCCTGGCTAGGTTCTCATAGCCATATATTCCTAATGACTGAGCATATTCCAACTTAAACCTTTCAGGCGTCGGGTCCTACTAAGGAGCAGATGATGCAAGTGACATCATACAGTGAACTTGAGCCGAAGCTGTTGACTCCTGGGTTTACCGGGATGCACAGAGTGAGTTCACGTTCTACCGGCAGACTAGAGCTTTTATATATTGCTAACAGCTATCTAAAGATATACGCCAAAATCCGCCTGCCCAGTGATGAGCTTCGAGACGATGACGGGAAAGACATACAGGTCGCCTTCGACACCGGCTCGGAGGTCCAGTCAATCGAAAAACAAGTGTGGGAGAGTCTAGCCGGAAGTAATGGTCGCAATTATACAGGTGTCAGCTGGTTAGGGTCTGTTGGTGGGGCTACAGGTGCCGTTGAGCCTCGCAGGTATGTTCAAGTCGAGATTTGCTACTTCCGCGACGCAGAGCGAAAGATCAAGCTCGGAGACTGGCATACAATCCAAGCGTGCCTCTCAAATCGGCCGTACGAACACAACTTGTCTGGGGCCGAGTTGCTCAAGGGCTTCCATTTCATCATCCCTAAGGGTAACCCTGTGGTGATCATGGGCACAAGCAAGCCCGCGGTCATATGGGAGTATCTGAGCAAAAGCAACAAGGAAAGCAACGATGTGGCTCTTATTCAACAATGGGCTGCTGCGCAAGTCGCTGCGCAAGCCGCTGCCGCAAGATCCGGATCGAATGGAGGAAGATGATCCACCAGTGACCTTTGAAGTACAAGATGATTACTGGCGGCAGATGGCTTGAAAGATCTAGAAATATATTGAATTTTAACCGGCAAGTTGTCATGTTGAGAAACAATCCAATGTGCCATGCTGTGGCGAAGTCCTAAGTTCAGCATGCTCTTTCAGCAAGCTCTAGCCGATGAAGTGAAGCGATGGACACTTGCTGATCGCAGAGCAATCATCAGATTCCAGATCCCGCGCCACCTGAGCAGCGTGGATGTGAAATAGGCTTGCCTCAAGGAGAGCGCCAACAAGATCATAGCCCGAATGCGGATACATCTTTGCACATTTCCTCGCCCACTATGTTGCTTAAGGCGTTTAAGGTATTGGGATGAGCGATTTGAAGGCTGAGGATGTCCGGGCCATTCAAAAAAGCTTTACCGTGTGGGCACCACATGTCAAATCTAAATCATGTTCGGCTCATTATGATATGCACGAATGTATTTAGGTCATGAGCCGTCCTCTTCGTGCCCTTCGGTGCGTTTTAAAATTCTTATTCCGTAGAAATATGTTGTCTGTCGATAGGACTTGGGCTTCCTCATAGCCTTGCTCAACATGTTGCGCAGATTTCGAACCTTAAATCTAGCTTCTCCGAGTAACAGCTGGTAAATCGGCAACTTCATCTACGCTGTTCAGATGATAATGGCCCTGTCCACCGTGCTGGCCCAGATACCGATGTAACAGAGCCCTGCCCCCCCGGGTCAAGACCAGACCTTACAAAACCAATTCCTCATCCTCGTAGTAGCATCTCCAACCACTTGCCTTTGACCCTCCAGGAGGATAAAGTCATGTGCCTCCTTCTCAGCAACCTCCAGCTTCACCTCAACATCTGGGTTTCTAGCACGGATGCGCTCAGCAATGTCGATCCCTTGATCTCTCAATAATTCATGCTTTCCACATGTGACATAGACCTTCCTCACGATATTTGCCATCCCATCCAGCCACTTCTCATCCACATCTGCCATCAGGGCCCACCCTCTACCTTCCCGGAACTCCTTGGTCTCAACAAGGTTCCAGTTAGGGAACAGGACACCAGCTAGGCCACTCGGCTTTTCATGAAACATCTCGCGGTTGGGATTGTCAAAGATGCCCTCGCTCAGCATATCACAAGGCCGCCCATCGACAAACGACCTGGTCAGCATGTTCTGGCTCACAAGCGGACTGACTAAGAATGCTCCTGCCAGCGGCTCAGCCAAGTCGATCTTCTCGGCCAGCGGATACGGGTGTAGGAGGTGACTGAGCAACTGAACAGTCAGGTTCCCACCAGCCGAGTCGCCGCCGACAACAAGCTGCGACGGGCGGACCCCACTGCGCAGTAGATGCGCCAGCCCGGAGGCGGCCTGGCACATCTGCGTGGGGAACCGCGCCTGCGGCGTCAAGGTGTACTGCAGGACGGCGACGGCGACCCTGTCGCGGCTGTTGCGCATGTGCTTGTTGGCCACGACGTACGCCTGCAGACACCACTCCATGTGGCCGGGGATGGCAGGCGTGATGTAACCGCCGCCGTGGAAGAAGTAGACGATCTTGGTCGCCTTGCGCCGGTCGCCGATCCAGAGGATATGCGGCCTGCCGTCCGGCAGGACCTCGATGTCCTCCTTCAGCTGTTCCATGAGCTCAGTGTCGCCTGACCTGCGGGCCTTGGAGCGCTTCTTGCGGATCCAGGCTTTATACGTGTCCATGGTGGGCGGGCTGAAGAGCTGGATCTGGGCTGGCGAGAAGGTGTATAGATACATGCGGATCGCGGCGCAGGCGATGTATGGTCTCAGTGGTAGCCTGCGCCATATTGCTGTGAGGACGCCGCGGACAAGGTTGATGGTTAACTGGACTGGTGCTGTACACATGCGCTCTGTCAGTGACCTGGGAATCCTTCGGTGCCTTTTGTTTCTGCCGACTCACCCCATACCAGTAACCGAAAGGGTAGGTCGACCCATTCGCGTAGCGAAAGGGGTGGCCGGCTGACGTATTTTGATCGTTGTGCCTGCACCTTGTTAGCGATGCAGCCATCGTGCATTGTCGCTGGTTGCTTTCAAAACAGTTACTTGCCATTGAAGTCTAGATATGAATTCAAATAATGAGAACTGTCTGATTTTAGGCTCAGTCAATCCAAACTCGCTCGATCCGAAGAAAAGCAGTAAAAGATTATGGTATCTCGAACCCGAATCACGAAGGAAATAAATGCACTCTGCTGTGCGTTGAACTGTCAAGAAGTAGGAGCTCTCACTTGTGACGCGCATTTAGAGTTCGGACGATGTAATGCCTCGGCTTCATGAGCTCGACCAGCTTGAAACAAATACGCAAGAGCTCTGGCCCATAATGGAAAGCCATGAAACCTCGTTCCGAATTAAAGTTTTCGTCTCTTCAGGGATTATGCCACGAGAAAGTCCAGCTGGATAATCACCCATTGGCAACAGCATCCATTCCCACGACTTCTGGAGGCTTTGGCCTAGAAGTGTGATTGGCCAATATAGTCAAAATGAAGTCAAAATTTCTGACCCTCACCTCTTTTAATGTTTTTAATTGGTTGTACTTTTTACAGACCAATATTGGACATCGTCCCATATCTTTTTTGAACGCCCTCCAGATTCAAAGACGTGAAGACTTCTGAGACCAGAGTCAATGTGAGAGCTGTACCGTCGTTAGAGGACTTTCTTCGTGTCGCTGCAGGAGCACGGCGCTAACAAGTCACAATTTGTGAACACATCCCGCCCTCAGCATGTGCCAAATGAGCATGCTGCACAGGAAATCGTGTTCATCGCATTTTATGCTTGGCTTCACTGTATGGTTCCACAAATAATGGGGAGAGCAATTGCAGTTGACACCACCTCAGATGCTCACAAATGACAGCGTAAAACCCTGTACTTAATAGATACTATTTAGGATATAATTTCCAAATAGACCACCCCCCGACAATCCATCCCATCCATTTGTATCGAAGGCGCATTTCAGGCTCCCTGTCCCTGACACTCAGGGAACCCCAAATCAGCCTCGAAAGCGGCCGTGTTGAACTCGGAGTAGACCGTGTCGATCTGGACGGTCTCGGGGTTCGTCTCAAAATTGATAATGCCGTTGATCTCGAACTGGTTGCTTCCGATGCCGGTTGCCTGCCAGCGCCAGCTAATCTTGTCGCAGGTGTAGAACACACCCAGCGTGTTGACGACGGGGAGTGGGGGCGTCTGGAACTGGCTATCGATATAGGCCTGCTTGCTTGGGTACGCAGGCTGCCCAAACTGTAGGAAATCGGAATCTGTCAGCATTCTTGTGTCTTCTTTTCTTATTGGGCCGAACAATGAAGTACACTCACGGGTCGCTGCGAAAGCGTCAGGATGGAGTCGGAAAACACCTGGAACTTGTCCGACAAGATCGCCTCGGCAGTGCTGTTGAAATCTGGCCCGCCGGGCTTCTCCAATAGGTACGTGTAGCCATTCACGAGCGTGGCAACTGAGCTGTCATTGAGAGTCGGTTTCGTGGGTGGTGGTCCATGCCATTGGGCGAGGGCCCCAGCGGCGAGGGCGAAGACGAAGGCAATTGAGCAGTGCATGTTGTCAGGTTCAGCGTGTTTTTCCAAAGAATTTCAGACGAAGTGTCGATAGAGACTGGTGGTTGGTCTTTTGTACAAGATACGGTCACACTTTAATTGAGTAATGGGTTACACGGATTGTGGGAGAAGCAGCATGTTGTGCACCTTTACACGTTCTCCGTATTTATACTAATTCTCGCACTCAGTAGTGAGGCGCGAGATGCTCAGAAATCATGGGATTTCAGAGCCACCCCGCCATTGCGTGCCATTACGGCAGCGTGTTCGTATCATGATGCTTTGATTCATTTGCGCCAGTGAGACCTTGCATGCTTATTCTACTGCAAGGACGGCCAGCCGCACCCCGCCAGCGAGGATGTTCCTGGCCGTTTCTCACCACCTCACCGTGGACCTGCGCGGAGTATTGGACGGACCGGACCAATAAACCACCAGACTACATAGTAAAGTTCACCACCAAGCCAAGCTTACCGGGCTGATGGTACTGTGGTAATTATCCGCAATAGTCTGTCTGACTGTACCCGAATGACCAGCGCCAGAAGAGGTAAGCAGGCTGTGGTACCCAAAATGTAAGACGTCAACAGGATCTTCATGCATGCATGATTCTTTTGGTTCAGGTCTTATGTGTTAGTGGCGGCCCGAGACGGGCAGCCAGGGGGTCTTAGTGCAGCCACCAAGACTCTAGCCACAACACCAAGAGCACATGGATGCACTTGAAGCTGACATAAATCGGGAAATATAATGCGTGTGTGGTAGAAAGGCCGCATCGCTGGTTCTGGTCAATTACTCATTGACTGACGATACGGACTGACTTTTACCTCGTGCATGTGATTGGCATGTTTTCGCGAAAGACTCTACACACCATATGTGATATAAATGCAGTGAAGCGTCCTCTTTATTATTATAGTTCTCAGTGGATTGCGATATTCACAATAATAACTTGCGATCTTATCGCCGAATCGACTTCATATTTCTCTTCTTCACCGAGAGACAAGGTGGCATGGTATCTTCTCAAAGAGGGAACTTATCCAGCACGGACGTGTCTCGATCATTTACTAATTAACCCCTTCAGCACATCACCGTGACTTTTGCAGCACGCGTCATGAGGTCTCGCGGGCAGATGACTCTGAGATTGCGGCATTTGTCATGCCTAAGGATCAAATCCGAGCTATACTGGGCTATTTGCTCCACACAGTCAGCGAGTGTATGTATCTGCCTATTGTCCTAATTTTAGGACCGCTGCTCGAGTAACCAAAACCACAACGTTCCATTGCTGATGCCAGCATAACATTCAAGATTAACACCCAGGTAGTATGATAAGGCATTGACTCGCTAATTTATGCGTCCTAAAAGAACATTCAACAGCCACAGTGAGATTGTGAAGACCCCAAAAACACACACCAAATATCTGCTTGCTTATGGAAATCGAACACCTTGTGCCAAAATGCTTTTCCAGAACACATTTAGTGACAAATATACTCATGTCGCCGAATTCACGCCACCCAAATACTCACTCATAGTCACAACTTCGCCCTTTCCCCAGATCCGTCTCTCGCGAGGTCGCCTGCCACATTTCTCGAGATCCAATCCGAGATGGCCATATTTGTCACCATGGGATTGACGCCACTCGCGCTGGGGAACACGCTCGCGTCGCTCACATACAGGCCCTCAGTGCCCCAGACGCGGCCGCGCGGGTCGACCACGCCTGTCCTCTCCGACGTGCTCATCCGGTTCGTGCCCATCTGATGCGCGGAGCAGAAGTTGGCCGTGGGTGGTTTGTTGCCGTGCCTCTCGAGCTCTGCGAGCCAGGCCTTGAAGCGCGGGTCGGCAACACCAGCATCGGATACAGTGCTGACAATGTCATTTGTGGGCGGTGCGGGCGCAGGAGCTGTTGAGGAGGGGGTTTCCTCGCGGATAAAAGGCCTCATTCCGGCAAGCCCGGCGTGAATCTCAATCGCACCCTGGAGGTAAAGTATCTTCGCGAGTGCAACATTGCCGATCATGGCGTGATTGCGGTCAAAGGCAGAAGGCGTGTAGATGATACGGGGCTGACCGGTTGACGGGTCTGGGTATACGGAGCCAGTGTCGCGGTCGCGCACGATGGAGATGTAGCTGTTCATGTGGCGGTACTTGAGGGTCAGGAGCTTGAAGTCGACGCCGTCCGCCCAGTTGAGGAACTGAATGGCGAAGCAGGGCATCATGGACAAACACTCAAGCTTGGTTCCATGGCCTCTGCCGTCGCTGTTCTCGAAAGTGTTAACTACCGTGGTCAGGATGCCGCCCTCCCATGGCCGGACGTCCTCTTTGAAGAAGCCGTGCATAACGTTGACTGGATGCAAGTAGAGGTTTCGGCCTATTTGGGGATTCTGTGTGAATGCGTCAGTAATTGTGAATCTCTCAGGGCTGAGCGTGGGTGATCTTCTCACCTTGAGGCCACTGTTCTTCAAAATGATCGGGCTCCACAGAGTGCCACTGCTGACGATGACCTTCTTTGCCCTTACAACCACGTCTCTCACGATCTTTTCCTCATCTGGTCCGTCTACATTGCCATTCTTGCCACGGCTCGTCCACGTGCCAATAACGCCCACAGCCTTCCTCTTTCCGCTCTCATCAAACAGTACTTTCTTCACCTTGAACCCCTCGATGAACTTCGCCCCGTTCTTAGCCGCATCGGGGAACCAACCATTCACCGGGCCCTTCTTCTCTCCAGTCGAGCAGCCCAACGCACAGTGTCCATCGGCGTGTGCACACCGGCCCGTGTTCTGCGGGACCTTCTTGGCGGACCAGCCCAGCTTTCGGGCGCCCTCAACCAGCAGTGCATTGCCATGGTTCGGCTCAAAGTCCTCGTGCACGCCCATCTGCCCGCACACGCGGTCCAGACAGTTCTGGAATTCCTGCGTGCCGAAGAAATCAAGCCCGCGCTCCCGCACCCACTCGTCGCGCACAAAGCCCTGCGGCTGCAGGCTGGCGCTCCAGTTGACGGTGCCGCCGCCGCCGAAGCACGACCCTGCCACGACGGAGATACTGTTGTCGTCGCTAGCCGTCGTAACTGCTCCCTCGAGCAGGTGGAAGAAGGCCTCCCCTGCCGCCATGGGGAAGGACGACGCATCAAAGTGGTAGCCCTTGTCTACGACCAGGACCCGGTGGCCTGCGTCGGCGAGATTCTTAGCGCAGACGCCGGCGCCGCAGCCTGAGCCGACTATCACTACATCGGTTTCGATCTCGACCGGTGGAGTCTTGGGCTGGGCTTTTGCGCCAGAGGCTGGAGTCGAAGCTGACTGGAACTGAATGAATTCGTACGGGTAGCCGGTCGGCGGTTTCCAGCCTTGGGGTGTCGTGGGAAATCCAGAAAGAGTGTGGAAAGTCGGGTTGGTGGCACTGAAGACAATCTTGCCCAAAGTGGTGAGCTGTCTGTAGAGCCCACGGATCTGGTAGAGATTGCTGTTGGCCCATCTGTTGAGAATCTTCGTGCGGTCCTCTATTGCTAGACCGGTGATGGGCGTCATATACCCGGTGAGGACGAGACTGCCGGCTTGGGTGCTGGGCACTTGTCAGCTTCTTTGTGGCCACTCATCAGAGCCAATAGAATGCGTACGTGAGTATATAGAGAACCCGTGACAGCAACGTCATCAAGTCCTCAGGAACATGATGCAGCATTCCCTTCAGAACTTGCTGGAATAGCAGGTCATCTGTCGGCCTGTCCGATAGGTACTTGTCCAACTCCTCCTCAGACGCATGATCGAGCAGCACCGTGTTCTTCTTCAGATGTGACACTGCATCTTGATAGCGGCTGTCTGAGATGTAGGCTGTTGATCTAGACTTTCGTTTTGGTGCTGTCGACTTTCTCTGAATGCTGGGCACGACTGCGTCCATGATAGCCAAGAGCATTTGCCACTGGGCATCGGGTATGAGCTCTGCTGTTTTGAGACGCCATGGTATGCCGGCTGGCTTTTGGACCGCCAAAATCTCGGATATCGACTCAGTCATTGTTTGAGAATGTCTTAGGAAGCCCTGGTCTATCGATGTCAAAAAATAGTCGGTCCAGTTTGAACACGCACTTCACGTCGGTGGAAAGAGAGGTGAAGAATCACAGAGGTTCTCCATGTCCTGCAACAACAGTGAACTTGGGTTTATGAAACATTAGAGGCGCCATGCAGTGCCCTCATTACCCCAGACTCAGAGACGCTTGTGAGCCCCGCATCCTGACTTTGGGGACACTAGTCCAGGTAGAGCAAATGATGGTCTGGGTAAGGAGACTCTAGTGACCTGACTACCGGGCGCGGACAATCTTACTGCTTCACAGGCTTGTGGGTGTTGTTCCCCACTGGTTGTGGGCTGGCTAACGTGCGTGAGTGAGTGCTGAATCATGCGCAGATCAACACGCTTAGGCATAGCCGTCTGAACAAGTTAATGAGGAGAACCATTCAGCTTGCGCGCATGGCGTGAAAATCCACTTCACCGTTGCCTCTCAAGGGTTCGGACCAAACCAATGCCTCGGCACCCTCATTTGGAGAAGCGTTCACAAGGGACCGAGCTATTTGTTGGGAGGGGGACAGCACATGCCCCGTTTCAGCTGCAGTGTCCTCGCTCCCAGACCCCAGAGGCCACGGATCCCTGGCCGCGGCAAAGAGATGCGGCCCCGCTGGCTGGACGCTGGTTCCGCTCGCTCGGCACGATCCTGTGCCCCGGCTCCGCCCCTGCGCTCGCATCGGATATGCAACCGTTGTCTGGTAGGGATCTTGGGAGCCGGTTGAGCCTCACGAGGTGGACATTAAAAGCACTGCGAATGTTACCCTAGCCAGCTATTGAGCATGGGTTCTTGCGCCAGATTGGCCTGGTGAATCTGCGGCACCAATATGCATCATCGATCGCACTGGCTGGTTGCTGATTAGCTAAAGGGTGATGTGACATATACAGCGACTTTACATCGAAGTACTGGCACCCACTAGATAGCCTGCCATATTGTTCGCCTTTTCTGTGAGATGTTGATTCCCAGAGTAAATCTGAAAGATACCTGTCTAAGTCGTACGCTGGATGGGCCGATTAAAGGTGACATCTTTGATCATGAAGTTGGAGCACATGCTCGCGACGTTTCGTGCCCTCCCTTCGTCGATGGCCATAGCATCTATACTTTTTTGAGTCTAAAGCCGCCCGCCTGAAAAAATCTAGCTGAAGAAAACACCCCTGCTGATGCAAAAATCGAAAACCCACAGAACAGTTTCAAGCCCAGATAATCCCCTCCGCGCGAATCTACGATCGCACTTGCTATTGGACTTCCTGTGAGGGCACCAAATGATTGAAAGGCAAAAGCGGTTCCTGTCCGGGCGCCGATCTCCCTGATATCGGAGATTTGCGCGATCAAAGTTGGTCCGATTGATGTCAAGCCCGACGAAAGAAATCCAAAGGCCGCCGTAAATACCAGAATGCCGGCGTCGTTGCTGATTGGAATCCAAAGGCCAAAACAGGCGATGCCTGTGAGTGTGGCAAGGATTATCATAATATTGAACCGACCAATCCTGTCTGCCACAAGCCCCGGTATAACACGGCCAAATATTCTTTTCATGGGTCAGTAAAGCGAAAGCGGCAGAATGAGAGATGAATGTCAACGTACCCAAACGCGTGCATAATCGGCAGCAGGTATATGACGAGGTTACCATCCATACCCTGCGCCCTGGCCTGCAATATCACAAAGTTGTAAGGCAGAAATAAACCCCAGAATACCAAGAAAAGTCCAAAAACGGTCGACATCATGGTTGGCTCTCGAATTCCCCGTATGTATTCTCTCATGTCCACCGGCTTCCTCTCCAATTGAAGTCGAGACCGGACGGTGGCACAAGCAATCATAAGAAGGAATAAAAACATGAACCCCACGGCTCGCATTGCCCAAGGGAACCCGACGCTGTCTATCATCTTGGGGATCATTATAGGCAAAACAATACCGCCAACAGATGACCCGGACATCATGATGCCGAAAGCAGTAGCACGTCGACGGTGGAACCAGGTGATGAGACACGACATGCTCGCGCTAGTGACCGCACTGGCTCCGATGGGGCAAACGATGCTTTGGGCGAGGAAGAAGTGATAGTACTCTGTCCCCAAGGAAAGCATCATAATGCCAAACACATAAATAGTGGTCCCGCTGACCAAAAGCCATTTTGGACCAAACTTGTCAAATACAAAACCCCACTACGCAGGGTTAGACGCAAGAAGATGCAGTGAAGGAGGAAGAACCTACGACTATGGGCAGAAAGTTCAAAACCCATTGCATGAAGCTGGTAATCCACGATATAGCCGATGAGGAGTATTCGCGGAGTGCATGATTGACATAGTATGTCTGAAAGACGCCGATGCTATTGCCGAGACCGAAAGTGCAGAACAGAACACACCAGGTCCCGAAAAGCACGATCCAGGCCTGTTTGCCGCCTTCAGGAAATCCATCTGCGTTGATGTCAGGCTCCTGTACCGTAGGTAGGTGTTGTTCGACTGTTGACGGCTCAAGATGGCCTTCGGGATCTGCGCAGGGGTTTGATTGGGGACGAGCTGGCCGGCAAGCTTCATCCGTTATTCGGCCGGTGTCGGTGGCGGCCTTTTCCATTTTTACGTGACGCGGAAAGATTGCTTTATTCCCGGACTATACACGACCAGGCCGGGTGCTTGTCAGGTTGAGAGCTTGACCGCAGCGAGCGACCAGAATAAATACCCCAGGTGCTTTTGAATAAAGATGGGGTACAAGCGTGGGGATCCCGGGGTATTGATCCTCATCCGTATTTCATTACCTAATTGACAGGAACTGGTGTTATGGTGTGATTTACGTCTCGGCGGGTCGACGAGCGAGAGACCAACTGCTATGATCGAGTCTCAGGCTCGCAATAATTTTTCCGGATGCAATTTGGCACTGGTAAGATGTCATGTACCCGGGACTCGTGGTGAAAATAGCTGTGGCCAGTGCCAATGCCGCTGCAAGAGTCTCTGACTAAGAATGCATATCGGACAGACAAGCGGCGATGACAATGGCTGGAAGAGGTGTTGGCACCAGAAACATATGATATTCGACTCTCTGTCTGACTTTCTTTCCTTTCGTTTCTGAAGCAAAAGAAGGAGCCACCCTTCTTGAGGCAGCTGGCTTAGTTGCGCTAACCTTTTATTGATCCTATGTGCCTACGTCTTCTTCTTCTTCTCCGACACCCGCTACCGACCAAGCCGATATGAATGATGGTATCACAGACGAATCAAGCGATTCAACGCTATGTCAAAAGACTCTGTACACTGGATACTCATCACCAACTTCTAGCGGTATAATATTGAAGCTGACATAGCTGTCAATGCTTTCCGGCTCCAACGCATTGAAGGCAATACCTGCATTTCTTTGTTTTGTCCTTACTAGGAAGCTGCCTGGCGGAAGCGAAACTGTTTTGTCCACAGGCTCAGCCGTAACAGAGCTAAGCACCACACCTTCATAGTAGGATGTTGCCAAAGAAGCAGATGTGATATTGTATGCTACCACAGTGCCAGCGTACGCATCTTTCAGCTTCTCAACATCGAGACCTGATACCATCAGGCGCTCGGCAAGGTCGGCCCATGCAGTAGGAATGAGATAGGCCTTTGGACGAGGACGCGTAAGGTTTGCAACAGCCGGAGTGTTGCTCTCGAACTGAACAGGCAGTTGGACGACATCACCTGTATAGCGATTTACCATCGTCCAAGTCCTATCTTGCGGTGTTGTGTAGTCTGTGACGACAATGTCTTCTTCACTTTCGATAAATTCCTGTATGCCATTCTCCAAAGTGTCATAGACTTCCTCGAAGTTGTCAGCGGCAGTCTGGAGGATGGATGAAACCATCGTGAGCCCTGCGTAGGTGCGACGCTTGAACTCTTGGCTGGCAATCCCAATACCTCGAGTTTCGAAAAGGAATGTTACGGTCTGTGTAAGGCCCATGGCGTTGCGGCCAATTTTAGCGTCACTGCCTGCTTCAACGAGCCGGACCGGGTTTGAGGATGAGCTGCTAGTCATGTACGGCTCACCGCGCAGCCCAGCAGCTGTGAGGTCACTGCCAACATTCTTCGCAAAAAGCGCCTCTGAGATATTGCGAATAGAAGTGTAGATGTTCAGATTCTATCCAGACATCAGAATCTATTGGACTTATGACATTCCGGTAAGGGAGGCTTAATCTGGGACGCACCTTTGCAGCCGAGTACATTCCATCGGCAGCATTGCTATAATTCGTAGCATACCTGGACGAAGCACCGTATTCGTGCATGTCAACTGCAATATGTGGACCAAATCCGCTAAATAGCTCCTTGATATCCCGTGTCTGCTGACGAGCCAGCTTGATATGGTCACGATTCGGGTCGTAATTTGTTGCAAGTGTTCGTTGAAAATAAGAAATTCCATCTGGGTTGTAACGAGGTAGGACGACGATGTCTTGCGTCGCTAGAATGCTCGTCGCCCATTCGTGATTCGCGTCCATCTTCCCTAGTAGCGCGAGCAATGCTTCGTCACCGGCAGGCTCGTTTCCGTGCACTCCACCCTGGAGCCAGACCTTGAGTTTGCCATTCCCTAGCGAATTGATGCTGGAATTGGCACTGCCGCTGCTGAGAACAACGTAGGGAAACGCTCGACCTTCTTCAGAATCGAAGTCGGCAGTCTGGTACTTCATCCATGACGGGTTTCTGTCCGCCAGGCTTTGGAGAAATGTGTCTAAGCTTTGGTCAGCGTTGTCTGTCTATCACACATCTGCCTGTTCAATCTCTTCTGGCTTACGCAAAGAGTATTCGCTCGTCGCCCCAGCGGTCCCCTCTGCCCATCCTTGTGGAAACGACGCGTTGAGGAGAAATGAGGGGCTGTACAAGGTCGCATTGGGAGCTGAAAATGCACGCGATTCCACGATCGGCGGGTCGGGCACGACGCGTACAGAGTTGCCGCCATATTGGGTTTGCGAAGCCACTCCACGCAACAACAGGATGGTAAACGCGACTTGCTGAAGAGACCACATCTTTTCTTGCGTATGAGGAGAACTTTCGTGATTACCAATGTCGACAACCCTCCCCAAGCAGGTGGGTAAAAGTAGACAGATCAGGTAGCTCAGCAAGTCACCATTTTCTTGAGAATGAAATAGGCATCTTGCTCGGCTCATTAAATACAGCCACCCGCTAGTTTATACTAGTAGCGAGTGTCTTATCTGTGCTCCATTAGTATCAGTAGCCAGAGCGGGGATATTGTATGGTGTTTTGAGATTTCCACGTCCCGCCAAGGCGCGTTAATCTTTGCCGGCAAACGGACTTCCTTTCGTGGCATTGAAAAGTCTTGGAAGCATTTCTTGGCTTCTCAATAAGTGGAGAGACGCAACTCCAACGTTGAGCTCGGATGCTAATGTGTGATTGCGAGTTTTTCTAGGGACGCGTTACAGCACAGAATTATATAAGAGCACGGCCGCAGCAATGTCCTTGGTACTGCAACTTCTGTGAGCGCTTTCGGCGCGCCCTATGACAAGGCGCCCAGGTATTCATAGCAATCAAAACTTCGATGACGATAAGCAGACCATGGAGCTCTGCCATGTCTTTCGACATATCTAGTAGCGACACAAGCTGCTCCAGACTTCCATTGGACGATTGTGTCCGCCAATGCCACAGGGCGGATCAACAATATGTGCAATACCAACAGTAGGCAGAAGTTATCAAAGAAACACAGAAACTTGGGACCAACAGCCGCATCACACAACTACAAAACATGAGCGTCAGCAGTGAACAGGAAGAGACTTACTAAATATACCAAAGGGGTGGCGATACATCAAGTGAAGAAAGATACTATAGATTGTTGAACGGTCCTGTTTCTCGATTTGGGCGATGGCCCAGTCGTGTCGAGTGATGTTATCTTCTAAAATACACTCCAGTTGTCACGAAGCAGGGACGTCAGAAAAAGAGAGACGTGCTGCGTGTGAAAGTCACCTGACAGTTGCTTTCGGACCGCATGGACAAGATCGGTGCGTGCTTCCTGTTTCGCTTGTTTCCGGGAGTTCTAGCCCGGTTCCTGTCTCTTGGCTAGCCACTATATCATATTTATACACATACAAACTATCACGACCGGAGTAGCCATTGGCCTGATGCAATCTTGCTGGATTCATGAAACCAGAATGATTCCCATCGTCCCGCTTAATATTGTAATCGGTGTTATCATCATCCACATGCCGCATGCGAGTCAGGGTCACTTGCGTCCCCGGCTTTCCAGTGTTCCTGTAGGGCATGGTACCCCTCTTCCATCATGAGAGAAGCAAAGTGCCTAGGAAGAAGTTGAATGACCTCGGAGACGTCGTCAGCTTGAAATGAATCGTAGTAATCAGGCTTACGCACGCCCTTCCATGGCTCGAACCAGGACACTGGTCCCGACCACAAATCAAAACGCTTGCCTACTTAGTCTCGTCAGACGCCTAGGTAGCGTGAATCAAGCTTCTCGATGGGTAGCAATTGGAGCCCTCCCAATAGATTGATGACCACTCGTTGTGCACTAAGCATTCGAAAGCAGATTATTCACAATATGCCGGGCCCATTGACGGGTGCAAATTGCTTTCTCCTTTGGTAAGCTCAAACGTTTGGACATCGGATTGGATGCCCTCCGAATTCTTCCTCATATTTTCTGCTTCCGTTGAGACAGAGCTTCAGTGGGTTACCAGAGTGACAGATGTCATCATCCTGCTCGTGTTCGGGCCATAGCTTGTATTCCTCACCATTCGTGATTCGGAGCACGGGACGTTGAGACACTGTCTCACTGCTTCGCAGGGGCGATCGGGACCGAGAACTGACTGCGCTAGAAGCCTTGTGCTTGTATATGACGGAATTCTGATTGAACTGCACCGTGAAAGGGACAGACTTCGAGAAACAACAAGAGACTTCAGCCCCTGAAGAAGCTGACGATCCGGGTCTCTATCTGAACTTCCAGTCCTGGAGTCCGCAATATGCAAATCCCATGGCGCGATGACCAGGCAGGTCCCAGCTTTGCCAAGTCGAATGACGGGAATGCCGCAGCTTAAATGACAGCGGGAACAAACGCCCGCGTCCGCCTTGCCATGTCGCACGCAAATGTCGCCTTCAGGCGGCCAAGGCTATTCCCAGTCAGCCTCCCCTGGCTCGTCATGGACGCCCGCTTGGCATTACCCCATATTAGGTGGGTATTACCCCATACTTTGACGGCTGTTGCCCCAAAGTCCAGGAGTATTACCCCATAATTACCTAAAAAGGGGCGGGCCGCAACGAGCCGCGCCTAACCTTACAGCATTGCGGTAGCATGTAAGACCACCTAGCAAGTCATGGGACAAACACGACGAAACGTCTGACATGGAGCCCTTCATTGTGTCACGGACCCGGGCACATGCCGATTGTCATGGTATAAAAGGCACGGAAGTCCAGGGGCTTTCATCTGAGATCAGTCTGGAGTGGCCTATTACAGCCAGAAATTCCATTTATTTGTTCCTCTAATTCTCAGCTTTGAAGGCGTTCCAGGGAAGAATACAATCATCTCAACGGAAGGTTACAAAAACGGATCCCAGATCAAAATCAACATGCCACGCACACCCAAAGAGACTTACAAGGCACACCAGCACTGGGTGTACGAAGCACACCAGCAACAGGAGGCACGCGCGTTGGGAGACAAATTAAACCTATCCTTCCCAAACGGCAGTGCCGGCGGTCCTGAGAGTAATTTTATGTATGTAATTCCAATTCTTTTAAACCCAACTTGGCCTTCTCTCCCATGTTTCGGCCGTCTTGTGCAAGATAATGTCAATCATGATTCTACATCAGGTAGTCTGACAGATACATAGGTACCCAATCCGTCGTCTCGTAGTAACAGGTCAAGACACACCCTCCAACATGCGTCTCCTCTTTGGCACATCATCCGTTTCGAATATGGTCCCTTACCACGAAGCACGACGATTAGTCCTCATTGACGAGCTTTCTGGTGTCTCCTCCTCGCCAGCCGGAGACTTGGACCAAGGCTGCCCATACTGGTCACCTCGGCCTGCCAGCCGCGAAGAATCAGAGGGGATAGAGAAGCTGCTCCGATTCGAGAGGAAGTACAAAGAAATATTACCATGCGCGCTGGGTGGGTCAAAACATCACCATGGCCGCAAGATAAGCGTAGAGTCTGACGAAGGGTATGGACGTGGTGAGTCGGCATCACCTAGGCGGCGCTACTCATAGCCATTTGTTCGGTGTCCTTTGCGGCGCAGGATTCGGTATTTCTGGGTTTCAGGAGTTCCCTGAATGATTAATGACAAAATTGCATGGGTGAAAATACCCAAAAGCATAAGCAGCCAAGACAATTGCAAAGCAATTAGTCTATGAGTATCAGACAAAGATGTAGCTGCCCCTGATTTGGGAATAGGAAAATTTAAAGTCCTGATTCATAAGTTACCGGGATCATTTTCAAAGGTCGTATGTTTCATAAATAGGTGAGAGAGACCGCCGAGCTGGCATCACGGTATGCCTCAAGATTGCTTCCGACATACTTCATTCAATGGGTTCTTGTTTACTGGCATAAATTCTATCCCTCAGGTCGCTGGTTTCCAACTCAGTTGCACCTATGAAGACGCATGGAAATGTCGGTGGCGTGATGGCTTCTTCGTCGACGTTCAATTTGTGAATAGGCACAATGCAGATAGCCCACAAATGCACCTTGTGAATTTCTGATCTCCATCAAGTACGACAATGACCTCGCGAAGTCAACATTACCTTAGTAGCAGATGGAGACTCATTTCCTCCCAGTTTCAGCTAGACACCTGTCCCCAAAATCATTCACTCCTCCTCCAGCGAAAGAAAACAAATGACGCCACGGCCGTAATCGCTCCTATAAATATCGAGTTTCCCATATCATCGATTTCATCCCGGGTCGGAACATGGTTGGAGTCTCTCCTGCCACGCCTTTGTTCCTCCTGTTTCTCCCTCAATTCTTCACAGCGCTCCTCTCTCATCCTTCTCTCAAGGCGTGTATCCATGCTCGGACAGCAGCTGCAGCAATCCTCCCAGCTCAAAAGACGATTGCGACGACAGTGGCCGGGGCAGCAGCTTTGGTGATTGTGGCCTGGAGGGTCCCTGCCGTGGCAGCAGTCCCTTCGATATATGGAGCCGCTGAGTCCCTGACAACATCGTGGTGATTTATTCCCGGTCATTTTCTTAGGTGTGGAGCCTGCTGTTTTTAGTTTTCAGGTCGAATTTAGGGTCTTTCTCCACTTGTGTGTACTTTATTTGTGACTTTGAATATCCCAATTGCTGTAGACCGCTGGGTGGGCAAGTGGAATATATATGCGAATTGTCTTCAATTCTTGAAGGCAAACTGGTCAGGGCCCTATCGGTATTTGTTAGTGGGCAGCATCTAGGCATTTATGTGAAGTCGTTAATATAGATATGGGCCGGGCCAGGGCCTGATGAGAAAAGCTCAGTAAGCTGCGCTCATATGACAGTAGTGCTACACTAGACAGATACTACTACGGATCTTAGGACTGGGCTAGTTCCTGGACTAATAGTTGAAGCCTCAGGCGTAAAATCAGTTTGATCGCACAAATTGTAGAAATAACGAGTAATTCGAGACCAATCTGTGCCCATGTGAGTGCCCGGGACCAGCCCCCAGTCTATGTGACTTCGTTAGGGTGAGCCAAACGATTACAGCTGCGGAGGCATATATGTCGGTAGCAATTCAGGACTGTTGGGGACCGTTGCCACATGGGGCTAACAAGAGTCATCGAATCAGTCAAAGATGTTTCCTTGCGCCCAATGCAAATAATCAAGAGTCTGTTGAGAAACATCTCGCCTAAGAGATGTTATGCATCTCGAACACTGAGACATTTCCGAAGAGCATTAATAACGTGAGCGTTGTCGTAGTACCAAAATTAACATTGACTAAAAGGCTTTGAAAACACATCGGCAAGTTGCTTCAAACATATATTATCGTCCCTCGGAATCTGAACCATCGAGGAAACATTTCGACCGTGCGCTACGCGCAGCAGCGTTGCATGTCGCACCAAGTCAACAACAACAACTGCTGTGATTTTCGACCGTGATCTGGTACGGCCTAAGGGCAGACACTGTGGCTCTTATTTAAGGGGGGGGGGGCTTATCTGACTACTGATACGAGCGTGGCAATAATTGGCTCAGGACATGGCCATTTTGATGCCGTCGTGGAGGCTGAGAATTTGGGGGGATGGATGGAGCCAGATGAGTGGCTATAAGTACCAGATACAAATAGCTCTTGCTGATGCAGAAACGCAATGGCCAATAGGATGAGCGTCCGATTGACTACGTGTATTGACCTGCAGCGCATATGCAGGCAACACGGAGAGCACCGGTGAGAGTCTGAGCTATGAGAGCGCCGCTGTGCTCTCAACTAATTCGAAAGATTCCATAATAAGCTGGCATGCCCCAAAGGCCCCGCAGTTTTCTCTTCCTCAGGCAGCCATCACTCTATGAGCATCACTGAGTGCTGATACGAGATCCGAGTCAAGTTGAAATCTGGCCATCATGGAATGTGTGAGCTCAATCGCCAGTTGGGAATCTCCTTCAAATGCGACGCACGACTACGGAATTGGCGGTCTGATTCAAGACCCCCAACCTTGGGCCATTGGCTCATGCCATGCAGCGCTCTTCGATTGCATGAGCCAGTGGACGTTCGGCAAGGGCACGGCGGCCTCCAATGGACACCAGTTTTATATCGAATCACCACCCGTTTCCCCAAGATCTGGGCCAACCCACTCGGACAGACCGATACCACTCCTCACAATAGGAGAAGAGATTGATGACTCAACCGCTGACGGTGGTCGTCTTGATGCTGTTGACGGCTTGGAAGACAACGGCATATGTAAAAGCTGGGGATCCGTACAGCCAGCGTCACTGCTCACGACTCCTTCTCTTGGAAATACGGGAGTTCTGGAAGGGGTCCAGCCCATTGTGGTGAGCCGATGATAAGAATAACGTCCTCATATTTCAGAACCTAATGGGGAACGACCAGGAAAACGAGGCTCCCCTCGATGATTACAAAGCTGACTCTATGCCATCGCAATACTCGAAGTCTTCAGACTCCGATATAATCAAATTGGATAACGCCTTGGCGGTTCCAAACTATGTGGAGGCACCAAGCCAGGTCAAGTCAACGGAAGTCTTACAACCATCACACATCCCGAGCGAACGTCGTACTATACTCGAAGCCAAAATCGGTGAGGACAGCCACTTGCATTCCAATACAATTACGCGTCCTGTGTAGCCCCATGTTACCCATCAGAGAATATTGACAATAGCCACAGACGATGCCACCGAAAGTCAATCGAAACATCCATCCGACGATCATGCATCCGACTCCCAATGTCATTCTCACCCACTGTCAAGCCCAGCGCCCGTCCCCAAAGAACTAGAAGCAAGATCCGATGACCACTCGACCCTCTTGTCTCAGATCTCCGAACCTTATCGGAGATATCGAGTCGGAAAGCGTGGCAGGCGATGGTCGTGGCTCTCACCTAGGGCGACGAGGAAGATCGCGAAGGACGCGCAGCAAGGGAAGCGGCTGAGGGTTGCGAAGAGCCGGAAGAGAATTACGAGGCTTTACCCTCGGCTGTATGGGTCCCTGAGCTCTGATGTCGTTAGCTCACCATCAGGATCAAGCGATGACGACCAGCCAGAATTTGCTCTAGAAAAGTGGGAGGAGCAAAAGGCCGCCTCCATTAGCGGCCCCGTCATGGGCGCCGGGACTAGCAGTCCAGACTCGCCTCGACGACCTCCGTATATAAAAAAAGACCAGCTTCCAACCGAAGGTGGACTGCCATCCGAGGAGACGGCCCAGGACCAGTCTGGTATCGAGTCATCTTCGTCTTACAGTGAAACGGAAGCAGATGTCTCGGACTTTGAGCAACCACATCCTCTTGAGAGTCAGAGAGATCGAATCGTTAATCTGCTTTTGGAGAGCTACGGTTCGTACAATACCACAGTCCAGCAGTACAAATCCGGCCCGAACAGCAATGAAACTGGTTCTGGCAGCAATGAGAGCCACACAGAACCGCATTCCAGCACCAGCCGTGGCAGGCAGACTACTGGCCAGAAGAGAAAGGGCGGCCCTCAGGAGAGTGAGGATGTCGAAGATGACGATGACACTGGCCCAAGAAGGCATAAAAGACCTAAAAGGGCTGAAGAAGAATCGACGGAGCATCAGTCATTCGCCTGTCCGTTTAGCAAGAAATCCCCCGCGAGATATAGGCGTTGCTATCGATACGACTTGAAAAGGGTCAGAGATGTTAAGCAGCATCTGAGGAGGTGTCATCGCAGGGCTATATACTGCCCGGTGTGCAGCGAGACGTTCCCTTCTGAGGAGGCGCGAGATACCCACGTAAGGCGAAGGAACTGCCTGGAGAACGCGAGTATGACCGTCGAGGGTATCAATGACCTACAGGCGCAAAAGCTCAACGGAAAGTGCTCGTCGAAAACGTCTGCAGAGCAGCAGTGGTTCCACGTCTTCGACATTTGTTTTCCGGGTCATGATCCCCCTAGGTCTCCGTATGTGGACCGGCTCTTATCCGCAGAGCTCCAGTCCTTTCGTGACTACGCAAGTGCCGAGGGTCCTTCCATCATGATTGAGCAACTGCGAGGGGTCCATATCTGGAACGAGCAGGATAGTGCTTTTTTACGCCGAGTGCTCAGCGACGGCCTTGAGCGTATCGCCGATCGCTGGAGCCAGAGTCTGACCCCGTGCGATGATCCCAAGTCGGACGGCACGTCCTCCAAGATCACCCGGGCATCGGTTGAGAGTGATCCGGCCCGGCCGGCCATTCCTCCACCGGTCCCAAGACTCGCGCGCGGTTTCCAGGGAGAACACGCGACGACCTCCGCCCCAACAACCACACAGCCACAGATCTCGGGTTTCTTGTCTGACGACGACAAGCCATGTGAAGCGGTGCCCCAGGCTGGGGCCAGCATCTTCGAGCTTGATGTGGAATTCTTCGACTTTAGTATGCTCCCGACGGACGCGCAGGCGAACGCGACCACTGGAGAAGTCGACTTTCCCCCGGACTTGTGGAGTCTTCAGTATGGGCCTAATCGTGAAGTGGCCATTTAACATTTTCATGGGCATATCAAGCGCTAGTATTCAGACTTCCTGCTGGAATGGCGGATTATTGCCATCACTGAGCATTAGAGAAGAGTATTGCAATAAGGGAACGAGCTGCATCTTTGATAGTCTTGTTTATTTTACGTCAATTAGATTTCTGGAAGATACGTTGTGTTACTACAGTTACGCTTTTCGTTCAATCGGTCCCGGTTTCATGGCATCCGCATGAGCATTTTTGGAAAGGATCGGCTCGTTTACACGGCCACTCCTTCGCGCTGAAGGTGGTATCAATTTCACGTTAGTCAGTCATGTCGTAAAGGTGGCTGTACTCAGACATGCGCAAAACTAGCGTCTTATTAATAATGGGGAAAGCTAGAAGTTCCTCTCTTGCAGGAAATCGGGACTTTGAGTTTGACTCGCTCGAAATGCGAGGGTCTTGGCTCACTCTATACGAGATAAATGACGGCTGATCAATTAGTGGAGCCACGCATAACCATGACACTGTAGAGTTCATCCCGAATTAGATCATGTTTAGTTTCGTTGGCTTGGCAGGGGAATCGGACATTTCTTCCTTGCCGTCTCTACCGAATATAAACACCTGCAGCCCAGCAGCACTGATCAAGGCCCTTTCGCTCTACCACAGACTGCACAGATATCCAATATCACGATTCAAATAAACATTAGCCCATCATGTTCTCGTCTGTTTTCTTGACTGCTCTTGTCGCGGCCGGTAGTGCTCACGCTGCTGTGTCCCAAGGCTCTTGGGGCGTTCGCGCTGACTTCTCTCGTAAGTATATTTTCCGCCCCGAGTTTTGATGCGGCGCAGAGCAGCAGACACGTCTCGGTTAATTGCGTCGCTAATGCAACTACAGGCTGCGACAGCACTACCGCACTAGAGGCTGTCCTCGAAGGAGCCACCAGCCAGTCTTCTCCGTCAGCCAACATCACAGACTTCGACATCGCGTCGCCTTTCGACGGCCGTCTGATCATCAAAGTCGCCGGCGCTGTCGGATACGGCTCACCGTACCCGCCCCAACAAGTTGGTGTCGAAATCTTTGCCGAAGCAACTGGAGGAGACCCCGGCGTATGGGGCAATGCTACGGTGACGCCTGGGACCGGACAACCGGCTTCCGTCGCGCAGATTTCTTGGAACACGCGGAACGATATCACGGTTGAGCCGGCCGAGAACGAGGAAGTCTCACTTGAGACCATTTTTGATGGCGGCAGCCTGGTTGTGTACTACGTGAGTCTAGACCCCTGTTTGTTGACTGGGAACGAAGCACGAGAATGTCTCTCTAATACGTTGTTGGATTTTAGTGCGGAGTTCCAGAAACTACCGGACCCAGTGCATAGACAACGATGGAAGACTTAAATGCTTCCTAGGGTCGAGGGATTTTGCTATGCTGTATCAAGTGTTCATAACATCAACTTCATGTACTTGCTTGTATATAATTATATCCCCAGAGTACAGTAAAACGTTCTTTTTGGACAGCCTTAGCAATCCGGCCTAAGGTTTCCTCACCAAACCGGAGCCAAAATGAGAAGAGGGAAGGAAGGTCATTTAAAACTCTTCAAAGAATCTCCAATTCCATTCATGAATTAAGAAGAGACGCTACTCCAGTTGAAGGTCTGCCGAATGTGCCTGTACCGGATCAGCAGGTCGTGTGATAACCCACGCCCGGTCCCCCCCCGGGCGTCAGACTTGAGCAGCCCCATACATACTACATAAATTTACAAGATGCAATGCGGGACATGTCATTGAATCCTTTGGGCTTTTGAACTCTGGGGCGGGGTACTATTCTAACCTCCATAAACCTAACATCTCTGTTCTAGCCAGTCAGCCGTATCAGTATGGTCCGTATCGCCCTGACCAAGCTGCATGATCAAGCCATCGGCTGTACTGTTGTCGTAGCGCGGCCACCCCAGTGCTTCCAGAGCAGCACCACCATCGCGAGCAAAGGCCACCCAAGCATCCTGCATAAATGTAGAAAGAGCGTATTCTTCAGGGGTAGAGTTGCCGCGAAAGTTAGGGTGCGTCCCCATGAGTAATGGCAACTCAGAGGAATGGTACGCGCCGAGCCAATTTGTCGGAGAGATGTTGCTAAAGTTGCCTGAGTATCGATATCGGTAGGTCTCAAGGCCGGCTGCAGCTCGAATCCTGAGAAGGTTGAATTGGTTAGTGGAAGACACACATGTTGAAAAAACGAAAATTCATGCGTCTACGACTGGCAGGGAGTTATTGAAGGCTCACTTAGTAGACATCACAGCGGGACATAGGAAGACACCCTGGAGTGTCTGGTTGAAAACGGCCACCTGTGCCGGGTCGGTTGGGTCATAAGGCATGAACGCGCCTTCGTCTTTGTTGGTTCCCATGATGGCAGGCTACAAAAGCAGGTGTGTCAGTGTTGGCAAATATTGGCTAGGGTGGAAGTGAGCCACATCTTAATGCTCCTTCGCGCCTTTCTGTGCCCGTTCAGACCTCTGTTAATGTCGATGAACTTACAATCTTGGCAATGTTGCCCGTTAAAGCTCTTTCTGACCAATTGCTGAAAACGAGCTTCTCGTCCACGACCGGTGAGAAGCTTAAGCTCGGTGTCTTCCCTGCAACGCTGTAGGCGAGCAGAAAGTTCTCGATATCGTCGGCCGGGACCTGGCGCATGCACGCGAGTTCTTCCGTTGGGTCCAGGCCTTCGCAGCCCAAGTTTGCCGCGACAAAACTGAAGTTGGACGCCACCTGCTCGGGATGTAGACTGCCAACCAAGGCCTCCGTCCCCGAATCCTGAATCAGGCCTCGGACGAGTGGGTCATCAGGATATGAGTAGCCGTAGACGGCGGCCGAAGCGGCTCCAGCGCTCTGGCCCCAGAGGATCATGCGATCCGGGTCACCACCAAAGGCAGCGATGTTGGCAGCAACCCACTCAACTGCCAGGCGCTGATCCAGCAGACCCAAATTGAAACCGTCGGCAGGTAGGGCTGCCGAGCCCGGGAAACCGAAGATGTTGACGCGGTAGTTAAAGGTGACGACGATGTGGTCTTGTGTTCGTTGCACCCACTGAGCTGGAATCTGATAAGGGACGTCCATGCCGCCGGTGCCAAACCCGCCGCCGTAGATGAAGATCAATACAGGCAGGCCACCATCCTGAGGCATCTCAGTCGGTGCCCATACACTCAATTTTAGGCAATCTTCGCTCGTTGGCGCTGTGTAGTTCAGGCCTTGGAGGTTGAACTCAAGGACATAATTGCTGTAGATTGTACCAGACGCGTTCGAAAACGTCTGCGGGCAGCTGAGTGGCAACGAGGTGGCGTTAATAGTTCCAAACTGTCCAGCTGGTTGAGGCGCCGCGAAACGCAAGCCCCCAATAGGCGGCTGCGCGTATGGAATGCCCAGGAACTGGCGTACGGATGGCAATTGGCTGTCAATGACACCTCTCACGAGTCCGCCAGTAATCTGGACCGAGAGCGAGGCATCTTCGAATCGGTAGGACGAGCCGATGCCTGTAGCAATGACGAGGTTGACGAGAGTCAATAGCAAGATGCGCATGACAGGCAAACTATAATGACCTGCAGATAACGGGAGGTTCAAGAGATGACTCTCTGGTCGATTATTGCAGGGAGAAGAGGCTCTTGTGCATCCCGTCTTAGAGCACGGGCTGGATCCAGCTCATAAGTACCTTAATAGAACTAAATGCAATTTTCATATCCAGCTCGACTATCCGGACACGAGTCCTCTTCTAGTCTTTCTTTAAAATACGAGTAGGTCTAATAACGGCTTGTCGACGCGGTAGATAGAAATCCGGATTGAAATATGCGGAGAAATGTAATCGGGCCGAGCCGCCTCTTCGTTTTCTGGCCTTAGGGGCCATTTCAGAGAGTTGGCACACATCACCAGAACAGCCGGCCGGAGGCTGGTCTTTCGTAGGTGGACCTCACATAGGATGGGGTCACATGGTCTTATTATGGAAGTACTGCCGTTTTATGAATGGAGGTGGATCCCAGGTTCCCCGCAAAGTCACCTCCTGTTCGGTTCGGAAGCCCACCCTCGGTTCGGCTGTTGTATAAGAAGATCCACTGTCAAGCCTGCTTTCGTACGTCATTTTGGCTAGTACGTAGCGAAATACCAGATGGAAAAATTCAATATCCGACCTTGAGTGGCTTATTAGCTTAAGCTATGTCGTATGGGACCAGTATCCAGTGCCGACAGAGGCAGACCTTGAGTCGTTACTGCTCGTTGGAGGGCAATGGCTGCCAGCGGACCAGTCCTGGAATCCCTTTCCGCGAGACCTCTGCGCCCCTCCACTGTGATACCGTTCCATCTGATCTGAAATTTCTGAACTACATGGCTACATTTCGGGAATCTTTATCAATACTCCAAAGGCCAAGGTGCGGCCTCATAGCAGAGAGATTTCGTCCAATTGCCTTGGGACGATATGAGTGCTTGTTTCTCAAGTCTAAGGATCAATAGATGACCCCTTGGATTCTATTTCTGTGTAGAGGAGGAAAGAGTTTCCTCGTCACTGAGCTGGGGTTGAGTGACATGTCCAAGTATCCGTAGTCGACATAGCAGTTTTTGAGACACTTCATATAATTAGAATATGTAAATCTTTTGGATCAAAAAGGAAGTCTTCCGAGATATTCGAGAACCCGATGGATAACGGCTATGATCAGCGGCTTTTACTACATGTTGTCAGCCCAGTCACAGGGTGAAGATGATCTGGCATGCGGTGGCTTAACCCAGGAAGTTCCTTGGGTTCTCGGGAAAATTACATCTCAGACTTGCTCGAAATCGGCACATCCACTTAACTCAATTAACCCAATGAACCTTATCTTCCTAACCGACCGACCATGTCATCATTCTTCTACATGACTTGACTCGTTTTCACATCCAGTTGTCCAGAAAGCTCAGTAAAAGAAAATAAAGATTCCTCGTCGAAATTTGAGTACCTGTCTGCAAAAGTACTGTTCTCGTATATTGGATGGCTTAAACAACGCGGCTTAAGCTAGCGGCACTAACAGCCGCATGAATCTCTTCCGGCGCTCCTTTTTCCAGTGGGATCAACGGTGACCGAACAGTGGCATGACTGAGAATACCTCGCGCAACCAAAGCATGCTTGAGCGCAACGGTGCCTTCCATATGCGAGCCCCGGTGATATACAGCCTTGGTGACCGGTAGAAGCTGGTCGTGAATTTCTCTTGCTTTCTTGTAATCTTTCGCCTTGCCGGCCTCAATCAGCTCAATCAAGGGCTCAGGAGCTATATTTCCGTAGCCAACCAAAGCACCGTCGACGTCGAACATCGTGTGTAGCAAGTACTCATCGTGGCATGTCAAAATCTGCAGATCCGGTCGCTGCTTTCGAATTACTGGAATCTCGGTATCCCACCGACGCATATTGCGCACCCCATTTTTCATTGCGAAAACACCTGGTTGAGCCGCGATGTCCAGCATTGTCTGGAGGCTGTATGTTGCTTTGGTGTTGTCGGGGTATTGGAAGAGAATCAATGGCAGTCCGCTGACTTCAAATACCCGTCTGTACCGGTCCTGCGGCGCACCTAGCTGGTAGCCAAATCGCAGCCAGCCGTGAGAAGGGTACAGCAGTCCAGCAGCCGCTCCCGCATCCTTCGCGCGTTTCGCTTCGAGAGCGGCGACTTCTGTGCCCTCGCCTGTAATCCCTGCGATGATCGGGATTCTATTCTCGACAGATCGAACAAATTCCTTGATCACAGAGACTTGCTCCTCCTGGGTCAAGAACGTACCCTCACCCGCATGACCAAGAACGACAAGTCCTTTGACGCCAGGGATGGATCCCAGCCAGGAACCTAGACGTTGAATTGCGGAATAGTCAACACTATCATCCTCGTTGAAAGGCGTTACGGGAGCTGGTATGAGGCCACGCAGATCCAAGCCAGTACTGGTGTCGGTGATTCCGCTTGTTCCATTCATTTTGACGGGTATGAGTGGGTGAAGGTAGAATTGGATGAAAGAAGGTGAAATTCTCTTTAATAGCTGTCCGATCAGGGTAAACTCTACTTCTCCGCAACTATCGGTTGCAACCAAGATGTCGAGGATGGACTGGTGGTTTTATAGACTTGACATCTGACGATGATATCTCCTTTGGGCCCCTTCGGATTCCCGGATTCCCGGACTCAGATCCGCGATTGGTGAGGAGGTGCATGAAGGACCGCAAGCGGATTCAGCGGTGAACGTGATAGGATACAGCATACGAGCCGAAAGCGATGTCGCGTGAATATGCAGATCGAAGGTATTAATGACCGATTTCCCCACTTGTCATTCATCTTACACAGCCAAAGTCGCAGAGGCATAGTTAGTGCTGATCCCCAGAGCAACGTAACCCCGTTAAGTCTTGAATAGAAGTGTTTTGAAGAAGAACCTGTCCACGTCGGAAAACAATCCGTTGATCACCGGATACCTAAGTAAAGGCTAAGTTTTTAAATACATTCCTTTCCTCACTCCCCAGGCTCCAGGCAATTAACACGCCAGTGAATAAATGGTTGGAAATCTCTCCCGAGGAAACAAACCTCAAATCCAGAAGCTTTTGCTTAGAAGAATTCTTTGTCGGCAGAGTATTGAACTTCATTCTTACCTCGGTTACATTTGAAATCATGGCTGGTGTGGCAAGTTCTAGTGACAGAACCGGCCTTGAGAACTGTCCCATCGAGAAGATGGATATCGCCCACGAAGAGCAGATCGCCAACACGTCCAAAACGAATAATGAGGATGTCGCTTTCCTGGAAAACTTTTCCGAGGACCGGAGAAAGACAATCATCCGAAGGGTTGATGTAAGGAGGCCTCGCTCATAGTCGTACACTTCTACTAATCAGATATTAGATTCATCTCATTCCGATGCTCCTCGTGCTGTATCTCGTTGCGTATCTTGACAAGACTAACATTGGTAACACTTTATGAGCACAATCATCCAGATCGGCACTGACTTGCTGAAGGAAACGCTGCCATAGAGGGACTCACGACCGGTTTACGAATGAGCGGAAATGAGTATAACATCGCCCTGTCTATCTTCTTCATCCCTTATGTGCTAGCGGGTGAGTGCATCTTCCTGCTTCTTCGACAGCTAGCTCATTAAGTGATATAGAGGTTCCGAGCAATATGCTTCTGAATAAATTCGCTAAACCGTCACGTTTCATCGGCATGCTTGTCATCTGCTGGGGTATTGTCATGACATGTACCGGATTTGTACAGAATTTTGCTGGCCTTGCCACCATTCGCTTTCTTTTGGGATTGTTTGAGTAGGTATATCGTGTTGTTTCCGCTAAAACCGAGCTAACACAACAAAAGGGCTGGGTTCTTCCCCGGCGCTATTCTTCTCATATCAAAGTGGTACCTACCAGAGGAGACTCAGTCACGCATAGCGCTTCTCTACACCTCAGCCGCTACCGGGGGCGCTTTCTCCGGCCTTCTTGCATACGCCATAGCGAAAATGAACGGCATTGGAGGTTATCAGGGCTGGCGATGGGTGAGCCCAACGGTCGAAACTTAGACTGGGCTGCTGTGCGCTGACGAAAGTATCAAGATTTTTATCATCGAAGGGCTCGCCACAACCGCTTTGGGGATCGCTTGCTTCCTTTTCTTGGCTGATTCTCCTTCGAAATCTAGCTGGCTCAAACCTGATGAAGTCCGCTACCTAGAGCTTCGACAAGTCGCCCGATCTAGCAACAATCCCCGAAAGCAACACGATGGGATCTTCGATAGACATGCCTTCCTGGAAGTTGTCAAAGACTGGAAGATTTATCTGCTTATATTGGCGACCTGGTCTAACGCCGTTCCCAATTACGCCATGAAGTTTACTATGCCCACGATTGTCAAGTCCATGGGCTTCACATCCGCTAACGCGCAACTACTTACTATACCTCCTTACGTCTGCGGTGCTCTTTCAGCTTATGTTCTATCTTTGCTAGCGGATGGATCGAGGTGGCGGATGCCATTCATTGTGGGACCCCAATGTTGCGTCATCGTAGCATTCTCAACATTGTTCACCAAAGCGGCCGCCATACAAACAGATACTGCCCTATGTTACTTCGCCGTCTGTCTGGCTTGCGCCGGCATGTACCCAATTTTCCCCGGTGTCAATGCTTGGAACATTGCTAACCAGGCCGGCCCCATCAAAAGAGCTATCAGTATTGGCTATCTTGTGTGTGCCGGTAATATCGGGGGCGTGATTGGTTCGTACATTTATCAGGAAGATGAGGCACCGAAGTATCCGACGGGGTACGGTAATTCTCTTGCTTTTGCCTCGGCCGGGCTGATCGCCGCCCTAGCGCTCGAGTACTTGTTGATGAAGAGCAACGCAAGGAATGCAAAGATGACCGAGAATGAATTACGCACCAGATTTACAGAGGAGGAGTTGGACAAGATGGGTGACAGAAGCCCTCTCTACAAATATTCGTTGTAGTCCACGGCTCCATTGTCGAAGTATGCCAGTGCACTATAGTCGAGCCTATCTCGATTCAAAGCTCTCATTACCTTATTTCTACTCGTATATCAACTCGATCTATCGTCCCACTTCAGGAATTTTCCATTGTTGAGAGAAGTGACCTCACGGGGAAAATAGTAACACCATTTTGAGGTATGGCATGGGTAGCGGCTGACTTGGGATACCGAAGGCTCGGTTGACACACAACTGCTCACAATTCATGCTATGTCCCACTAATTTCCTTTCGCGGGTAGTCCGAGTAAATCCGGATGAGAAAGGGGAGGGAGAGGGGTGTCAGGGAAGGGATTTGGGGTCTTTTTGACGGCAATGGAGGCATTTCCGATGTTTCCCCAAGCACATCCCCACATATATATCGGACTTCCAGAACTCCATGGGGAGCCGGAAACTTTTCCTCTTCTTCTGTTTTCACGTATTAATTGCCTCAGCTTTCGGTTTGGCCACTCTTGCCAATGGATTTGCTGCAATTTGTTCCGGTGGACCCATCTTCAACTGCTCTTCCTCAGGGCTTAGTACCACCTTCTTCCCAGAGAAAGCGGAGATCTCCATTAGTATCAGTCACGGATTCGCCCGGGACAACCTCTCATGATGAGATGCCGGAGAACAGACGGAAGACACCAAAGATCAGCCGTGCATGCGATGCCTGCAAGTCCAAGAAAGCACGCTGTAGCGGCACTAAGCCCTGTGACAGCTGTGTGAAAAGACGGTTGCAATGCGTATATAATGCTAAGTATTCACGTGGTCGGCCACCGACGCCACTACCTCGTCAACCATCTGCGCCACTCCCGGGACCAGAGCAAGAACAGGAAGATGAGATCAACGTAGCGCATAGGTAAGCCTAACGTTGTGCGTGCAATGTACTGCGATAACTTGTCTCCACTTGGGGGCTCGCTCGTCCTACCACTAAAAAATATGGTTCTCAATAGCCCGCATATAGTGGAGCCAACCCCCCGGATAGCTCCAGCGGAGGACAACGGCGAAGCGGGAGCACCTTCCAGACAGTCGCCAGAATTAGAGGCGGCCGAGATTGAAGGACAGTTCTTTGATCCGACGTCTGGTCTAACGTTTTTGCATCGAGCGTACAAGCGATTCTCAACGCAGAAGAACTATGAAGTCGTGCCGCACGTGCTGACGGGAAGCGAGAAGGACCAGCTTCTCATGAATGCTGGCGACAAACCTTTTGTCATGGAAGGTAGTGGGTCTGTCGAAGTTCCGCCAAGATCTCTTGCCGAAGAGCTTGTTTCCTTTTACTTCGACGTCTGCGTGGTTACGTATCGCATGTTTCATCGTGGAACAGTGCTCAACTGGCTTGAGAACATGTTGACCAACGTGCAGCGAGAGCTGTCTCCCTCGCGCGGTCTAGGGTACGCTAAGACTTCAATTATCTTTACCATATTAGCTATCTCCTCCTTCCGCCGCGAGAAGATCAATGGACATGCAACAGTAGACTACGAGGACACCATTGCATTGCAGCAGAGCGATCAGTACTTCCGCGCTGCATTGGATCTCACCAGTACTGAGCGAGGAATGCCACGACTCGAATCTGCGCAGGCAAGACTGATTCAGGTCCTGTATCTTCTCCAGACATCCCGGATGAACCAAGCTTGGTACATTTTCGGGACCACGTCGCAAATTATTTCCGTATTAGGTCTGTATCGCAAGTCCGGGCGGAACAGGAGCGCAAACACGAAGGCGGTCGACTACCTGGATCTGCAGTGTCGCAGGCGGACGTTTTGGGTGGCATATACACTTGACCAATATTTAAGTGTCGCTCTCGGCCGAACAAGACATTACCACGAGGAGGATATCGATCAAGAATTTCCGGACTTGGTCAATGACGAAGACATGGCTCCAGGTGGTCCCTCCGAAGGCGAGTTGCTAGAAGACTGTCACGTAGACGCGCTTGTGTGGCATGCGAAGTACGCTCTCGTCCCCTAGGCCTCCTCAAACTTCCCGCTGCTCAAGGCATAGATGATAACTTCGATCCCACTTGTAGGCTTGCCATGATCATAAGTGGTATTTCCAGAGAAGTTTATTCTGTGAAACGCATACCCAAACACGAACGTGCCGCCGCGGCCCATCGTGCCAACCAAAAGCTCCATGAATGGCACGAATCCCTGCCTCCACACCTAGGGAGCGTCCGGCCCTCGTCTCTTATCCCAAGTTTCCGCCGCCAGGCCATTGCTCTCAAGCTAGCCTACATGCACTCCATCATTCATGCGAACCGCCTCTTTCTGCTGGGTCAAAAGAGCGATGCTGGCTTCTCCCCTGATGACGTCGCGGCAGATGTGCAAGGAAACGTCCTTGAGTGCGTGAAAGCTGCGCGTGTGGTACTTCAGACGTTCAACTCCATGGTGGTCGACGGCACCTTGTTCTATGCCTTCTGGTGGACTCAGTACGCCACATTCTGCGCTCTAACAGTTGTGTACGTTTGGGAAATCCATCAGACCACTGGTGCCAATTTACCGGCCGCGGGTGTCGATTGCACTGTCTCACAACTCGTTGACCTGGCCGAACGATGCAGGATTCACCTTAATCGATTGACAAGTCGAGACTCGCCAAGCAGAAGGTACAATATTATTTTAGAGGAGCTCAGAAGCGAAGCAAGATATCAATCGGCACGGAAATGTTCTAGCAATGACCAAAGCCTCTCAAGTAGCGAAAACGTTACAGCGTTAAGGATTGAGAACGACAGTAACGCAGTTACTGGTACCGATCTAGACACAACTTTCAACTATGATCAAAATACTGGGCTACATCCCGCCCTTTCAGAGCGACAGGATGTCTATGGGATAGACCTTCTGCAACATTGGCAACCAACGGATTGGATTGATCTCGACTCATCAATATGGTTTGCTCTTGATTCTGACTCACCGCAATAGTATCCTCCAACCTCTAAGCATTTGCGAGTTATAGATCCTGAAGAAGCACAAGTTGCTTACTCTCTTTCAATCTATTTGTTTCATATTGTGCTTTATATAGTCATTTTAAATATATCTCATTAATTGGGTTGGTGTTATAACCTGAAATATTATGCATTCTATACTTAGAACAACTATATAAAGTATAACACGAAATAAAATAGATTTATAGAGAGTAAGCGACCTGTACTTCCTTAGGCTCTATAGCTCGCAAATGTTTAGAGGTTGGACAATATCATTGCTTAAGGCGCTTAGCAATCAGATCTCTGTATATATTTGTAAAGACATGTATAGTGATATGAAGTGGCCCTTTTCTACTCGGTTGGGGGTATTCCTATCGGCATTTTAACGATCTCTCACGAGTTTCCTAGGTCACCCCACGCGTTATGGATGTCGGCCTGAGGTGAAATTTCTCAGAGAACATATCGGAAGTTGAGGTTCTCGAACTCGGTTTTGTCCTGCATCCCGGCTTCATCGCTATTCTGCTTGTCTGCCGGCCCCTGCGTGCGATCACGATATCGATTCATAGAAAATAGGTATGCTGTAATAATAGTCAGCTCGAGATAGACAATTTAGAAGCTTTAGGATTAGCCACGAAAATGAAAGTATCAGCCTACCAAGGAGAATTAAATGACAGACGAGCTTGATCGAATATCCAACCAAGAGGCCGATCGTTGCGCTCCTATAATATGGCGCCTCAGACTGATTTACTACGAATGGCCCAGCAAAATTACCCCAACAGTTGGCCGTGCTATATAATGTGCGGTGTCAGCCTCGCGCGATATCACCTCTCAAAAAGAGATTGTGCTTACAAGATAACAGCATTGGCAGCGGCCCTGTGCGTGTAGCCCCCCATGTTGGAGGATATCGTTGTCAAACTGATAGTGTAGCTTACGGACTGGAAGTTGACCAGCCAGAAAGAGACCAATCGGCCCCATGTGTTCGAACGTGGAAGGTATGCCATCAGTGCAGAACAAACGGTGCAAATAACCCCGGCTACAGCGGCTGTCACCAGCCGAGCTGCGGTTACATGAGAGTTAGTAACATATGAGGCAAAGCGTCTTCGACTAGCAGGACGGACATACAATTTGGAATGTTGAGAGTGACCGCGCCTCCTATGAATAGGGTGACAATTTGAACGGCATCCCCAACTGACTTCAGTGCTGTCGTCCTAGTTGTGCTAAAGCCCATATCCCTGATGATGACTGTCGAAAATGAAGTAATGACGGCGTTCGGAATTGCTGCACCAGCAATGGATACGAATAACAGGATCGTTTTGGGGTCGTAGAAAGCGAGCCAAGCTTGTTTCTTATCGAAGTGCTTGTTCTTGATGCCCGTTCCGTTTCCAGCAACTCTTGCGACTGCGACAATCCGTTCCTTGGGTGTGAGGAAAGGAGCAGAAGATGGGTTGTCCGGGAGGAAGAAAAAGATGACTAGTCCCCAGAGAAAACTCATCCCGCCAAGAATGTAGTATATCAGTTTCCATTTTGGAGGAGACATGCCCTCTGGCAATTTGGAAACACCCATAGAGATGTACGACTCGACGATCCCGCCCCAGCCGAGGCCGGAGAACCATATGCACTGCCTCAGCGGAATTTCACGGCGTGTGAACCAGAAACCCGTCATGAGAGTTTGGCAGGGGATGACCGTTCCCACAAAGACGCCAGTGAAAAACCGTACCGCCATCGCACTGCTGTAATCCATGCACTGCGCCATGATGATCATCAGCACCCCGAGAGCAAGGATGGAGATGCTCAGGATCCTCTGCGCCGGGAACCGCCCGATCAGCCAGCCGGCTGGGTACTGCCCAAAGAAATAACCCGCGTAGGCCATCGATGAGAGGAAGTTGAACTGGTTGCCGTGCAGCCCCAGCGCCTGTTGGTATCCGAACAGGTTGACGTAGTTCAGGGCAGTCCGGTCCATCTGTTGAACCGCCTGGGTGATGAGAAAGATTGGGATAATCACAAGATCGATCTTCCATCGTGCTCGTCGCTCCTCGGAGGCTGTGAATTCGAGGTCAAGGCCAGCTACATATTCGCTGTAGCCAACAGCATTTTTGATCTGTGTGGTATTGTCAGGTGTGGGAAGCTGAGACTCTTTTGATGAGCCACCTTGGGCGTCAACATCAGCCATGGTTATCAACTAGAATAGCCGTGACGACAAGTGAAGTGATGTTGCCAATAGAAGCGATGATGGTTCTATATTCTTGGTTTGGTGATCAAATGTGGCATTCCAATCGAAGCCTCGACAGCTATTGCCTTGTTTTCTTTTTTTCTTGCCCCACGCGCCTCTATTTCTTGTATCAGAATTCATAGTAAACACAGTGAGATTTAACGACGTGCATATGCTGTGCCTCCAATGTAAGCCCCCGCTCCTCGGCGCACGACGTGTCATCTATTCTTGCCCAGTATGGGCAATCTTTAATGAAACGCTAATCGTCCTATTGGCCACCAAAAGAATGCGGTAGTATCGGGCTTGCATCTCGGAAGCTATCACATCGGACTCGAATGAGTTATAGGTGGTGTTCATTCATGTGTATACATGCAAGTCATCACGTGTAATGTATTCGGAGAGCTGATCAAAGAAATTTCAGATCCTGCTACAAGATTGATCAGCACTTTTGCGAGTTGCTTGATCGCAAACAACACCTCGATTTGTCTGCATCAGAGGCAAGGACTGTTGCACAGAAAGGCCCATGTCACATGATATCGAGCTACCGTACCGTGATACTGAGCCAAGACAAAATCCAAAATCCTTTTGATCTCGGCTTGTATTGTGTACCTGAGTACCCAAGTCACAACCTTAACCTTACCATTCACTCAAAATCAGAACATGACAGAATTAAATACTACCTTGACAAACGTTTGGAAGGAAACATATACCTCAATACGCCTACCGTGTTGTACCTGTCTGTCCACCTAATATACAGCATCTGATAGCATTTATCAATAATTTCTGTCTCGGTGATTGAGTTTGTGTTATAGCCTGACAAAGTATAAGTTTTAGAAATTATTGATAAATGCTATCAAATGCTGTATTAGGTGGACAGACAGGTAGAGCCCGGTGGGCGGATTGAGTTGGCTCGGTGTGCCGACAAAAACACACTGGGGTGCCCGTATTATTTAGCTAAGCCAACGCGGGGAATTGAAGGCCAATTGAGGAAACGGTGTGATTACGCTGTAGTCTGCATCGACTATAGATGCCGCGAGACTCGCCTCTTTGGAGTTTTCTTTCCCCTATTTGCTGCTGAACACGTTCCGCCACGGAAACTGCGAATCTCACTACCGCTGACCAGTGATACGCGGATGTGATCTGCGTGCAGGAGCGCAGCCAAATTCCATGGCAGGGAGGCGCCGAAGGACTGGTAAGTGTTCATCCCTGGCTTCAGTCTCGACTATCAATCAAACCGCACGCACTAAACTTGAACGCAGGCTGGTAGGTAGTTTTGCTTCTTTAAATCAAGGATGTTTACTGATGGCTCCATCAGCTTGAGCTGTCGTGCGCGTCGGATCAAGTGCGACGAGAAGAAACCAGCATGTACCCGATGTGATCGAAGAGGCATCGAATGCCGCCAGGCGGACTTCATAGTCCACGATGCGCAGTCCTCACTCCTGCAAGCTCGACGACCCTCGTCAGCAGCTGACCGTCAAGTGCATACCACGCAACTCCCAGGCCATGAGCCAGAATCGACCAACGATGTGGTCCAGAGAGTCCAGCTCGGCACCTCTTACCAGCCACAAACACCACCACGTACTTCTCCCTGTGACCTTCGTTTGTCGAAGCAGTGCATCGACTTGGTCCAGATGTACCAGGATGGCATCGGCACGTGGATGGATGTGTGTGATGACACCCTCACGTATCAGCGCCACGTCGTGCGACTAGCATTTTCATCTGAGCTGCTGCTTCATTCTATATGTGCACTATCAGCCAAGCAAATGAGCCTCGTGAAGGAGAGATACTTGTGGGAGCCCGTCGCCGCTGATCACTACGGTACGAGCCTCAGACTGCTGATGCGGGATCTAGATCGGTCCGACATGAGCCGCGACGCAACTCTGGCTGCTGCGATTCTCCTCTGTAGCTACGAGTTGCTAGCAAACCCAGGGACCGACTACAAAAAACACATGCTTGGTGCACGCACTCTAATCCAAACCTACAAGGCTATGAACGGGAGCACTGATGTTGAGAGGGCAAGCTTCTGGATCTTCGCACGACAGGATGTAGCTATGGCCATCGCGAATGAGACTCAAACACTCATTCATCCCAGCGAGTGGGAAGCCGCTGTCCATAAGCTTGGTAGTGGGGAAGATGCTCTGGGAAACAAGATGGTGTGGCTGCTTGCTCGTACGGTTCAGCTCAGGTTTACCTCCAAGAGCAGTTCCAACCCAGAACAGTCAGCTCGGGGCGCCAGAGAAATTTCGTCTGCCATTGATCAGTGGTGGTGTGATCTACCTCCGACGACACACGGAGTCCGTGTTGAAGTGACATCCGAAGACGGGCTGACGGAAATATGGTTCCATGCCCCTTCCACAGGTCAGCCTTAAGCACTCAGTCTACTTGCACGCATCACTGACGAGACGAACACATATAGCGGCCGCTATTCTATACTACCACATGGCAAGAATCCTGCTTCTCGAACTGGAACTCGAAGATTCCGGAACTTATGACGAACACAGGCCACTGGGCCCAAAAGAAGGAAATATTCATGAGGAACTTGAGTCTCATGCCCTGTCCATTGCATCCATATGCTTGTCACAGCATGTGTTCGAGGGTGTCCGCCCTGTCGCCGTCAACCCCATGTTCTACGGCAAGTCAAACCCGCGACACGATGACAAACTGAGGTTTGAGCCATACTGATGATTTTGCAGCGGGGAAATATGCTAAATCTCCAGCTCTGAAAGCACGAGTGTGGAACTTTTTGGAGGACTTTGAGCGGCAGTTCGGCTTTCACACGAGAAGTCGTGTCAAGCAGTTGCAGGTACACGCAACTCGTGAAAATGGGTAATCGAGGAACTTGTCACGACTTTGAAGATCACAGAAGTACGCCATGACCGGTGTCTCGGGATGGAAGAAGACCCGATGTCCCGCAAGATTGGGTCTTAGTGGTTGGTAATATATTGTTGACAAGTGCTCAGTCTGACGCACATGCATAACACCGCCAATACCCTACCATGTCGTGAACCCAGAAACAAAACCATGCTGTGTCAGGCGAATAGTCGCCGTTCCACATCCAACTAGTCAAAGGCTGAACATTCTCTGAATTCAACCACAATACAGACGGCATGCTTACGATATTTGGCGCCCTACTGGACGCAGTCTGAGCTTGGAACCCTCCTTCGAATCGACAGTGGCATCGGTCCAGGCCAAAGATTAAAAGCCTCCTCCCACTGCAGCTGCCAATCAGGACTTGGCAGCTCGAAATCATACCGTCGAATGAGAGTCGCCACAAGAATACTCTGCTCCATATAGCTGATGTTGCGTCCAATGCAGCCCCTTCCGCCCGTACTGAACGGAATGAAGGACGCCTGGGCCTTCTTCGCGCCATCGCTGAGCCATCGCTCAGGCCGGAACTCTTCGGGCCCATCAAAGACATCCGGGTTGCGATGTGCAGTGTAGGCAGGGACGGCGACCGTGGTGCCGCCAGGGATCCAGTGGCCGTCAATGTGCATGCCCTCCTCCGGGGTCTTGCGGTTCAGCCCAAACGCAACGGGTGGCGAGAGCCTAAGCGACTCGTCGAGGCATGCACGGAGGTAAGGGAGGTTTCTGACCGTCGCGTCTGGGACGATGACAACGTCCGCCGCAACAGCCTCGTCTACTTCTTGCCGAAGACGTGACAAGGCCTCAGGGTTTCGGAGGAGATAGTACATAACGTGAGTCAAGGCGATGGCGGTTGTATCTGAGCCGGCGTCCACTAAGAGGGATGTCAGCCTGATCAAGGTTTCCGTATATCGAATGTGGATCGTAACGTCTTTGTGAGAAATACTTACTGAAAAGGATCATCTCTGCAGTGACCTCGCCGATGTCCAAATTACGTGGAAGACCTTGCTTATCTTGAAGCAGACTGCCCACCAAATCATCAACCTCCTCCCCGTCCACGTGTCGCTGGACACGTTGGTATGCAACGTGACTAGCCAGCTCGTCGAAGAGGAGTCCTTTCTGCCATCGAGAGCGTAGGCCAGGGAGCAGGCCCAATATCCGACGGAGCCATGGAAACCAGGAGCCGCACCAAACCACGATCGAATTCAAGCGGCGGGGTGCATGGAGGCATTCAATGTATCGGCACCTCCTCTCGTCCCCATCGCCGCCCGAAAACTTGATGAAATCATCACCACGGTCGAGGCAGCCCGTACGATAGCTGGCAGCTATGTCAGTGATGGCGTCAACGGTGAACAGGTTTGTCCACCTGCGGAAGTCGATTTGGCCCTGGCCACCATTCCCACAGGAGGCATCGAACTGCGCCAAGAGCCTTCGGACCTTGTCAGCGATCTTGAACTCCCATTGCTGGACGTTGCGCGTTGCGAAGGCGTTGGACAAGAGACGGCGCTTGCGAGCGTGCTCGCCCTTGTCGACCACGTCAAGGAGATTCGCGTGACCTCCTCTGGTCAAGTCGTACATATCTCCCTTGTAGCATGGCGTCGAGTGCCCGTATATAGAACGTATCGCCTCGGGCGAGGAGAAGGAGAGGGAATTCGGTCCGATACGAATAATGCGATGTTGTTGATGGGCAAGGTGGAGGCTACGGGAACGAAAGCCGCGGCAGCGTTCGTAGACGTAGCCGAGGCCGGTGATGCCAGACAGCTTAGTGTGGTTGGGAAAACGCCGTAGCCTTTTCCGGTCCCAAAGATACAGCAGCAAAGGATGCACAAGGCATAAAAATGCGGCTCCCACGAGAAGAATTTGGATGGAGAGCATAGTTATTGAATTGCAAGGGATCCAGTATGTTGTTCAGTTTCAGCGTTGTGAGGCACTTCAGGAGTAGCGAAATCTATCAGATCTTCGGAAACCTACTTATCTATATACAAATGGAGCTCAGGATCTTTGCAAGGCCGTGTCGAGGTGTGTCTCGCCCTCCGAAGACATCACTATCAAGATGCCCCGAAGCTCGTCTCAATGCCCCGATAGAGTATGTTATCCGGCGTCTTCCGCAGCGGGGCGCTTAACATTCCTAACCGGGTAAGGCCGCCTCCCGCGGACTAAGCAGCCTAAGTCTGTAGTAGTTTCGGCACGAATTTGTAGACCAACTCCCACCCCCCTCGGTGCTAACTATATAATTAGTTTGCGACGATTGCATCAGAACAAAATGTCACATCTGCTACCGAATAGTATACTAGAGATGGGCTACTACAGGAATAGAATGCGTGTTGTGGAGGCTACGCTCTGCCAGCTACCCGAGGGACGAGGGAGCGCTCTAGCGAGAGAGTAAAAACCAACGGAAACAGAAGTATAGGGAGGAAAAAAGAAGAACATATGCTGTGATCAGAATACAACTATCACGACTGCAGGCCACAGGTACGAGAAAAATTGAAGAATGTAGGTGTACGGTAAGGACTGTGGTTTGAAAGCAACGCCTCTTTGAAAGTCCTCCGCTCGGGACTGCCCATGATTACCTAAGCCCGAAGCTTACCTCGCGCCCTGCAACAATACCGGGAAAGTTCGTTAAAGAACGACATTGAGCCGATTCTTGAATGCCTAGAAGATGTGTGTTGTTGATCCTTTCCTTTGATGTTCGAAAAGCTAGATGGTTTGCACCAAACTCCTGCCCCAAACAGCGATGCAGTAACGACCACCACGGTGACAGGCACAACGGTTGCCCATAATATCCATTGAGACAAGCTATGTGAATGGAACCAGTGGGTATTAAGCCCACGGCACTGACAGGTTGTCCCTATCCCTGGTCCTCTCCAGTCTCCTAAATTGGTCTTCTGAGGCGCGGGAGCTACAATCATATATCATATTGGCCCCAAAGGTTGCGGCTAGGTCTACCCAAGCCTTAGTGGAATATGTGGGCTGAATATGGTGAAACAAGACCTTGTATATTAAATAGGCTTCTTTTTTTTGCGACTGTATTCACGAATGTACTGATATCGGCACTGTATGGCATTTAATGCTGGGTCCGAGCGTTTACTACTGTGTGAAGGGGCCGCCTACTGCTGAGACAAGTATGTACACGGATTGAAAGCGAAACCACTTCTTCATCTTGATAGGATCTACTTTCCTTGCTGAGGGGATGAGGGCAGAGGGGACTATTCACGTCATCTCTCAACCACCATGGTCAACTTTAACAAGGCTTTGAGGAGTTAGTTGGAGTATCATAGAGGTATTCGAGCTAACATGTTCAGAATAATGACTTTCTATATCAAACGCACTGACTTCCAGCGCAGCTCTGAAAGCTTGAAGAAATCAATCCTTTCGTCGAAATAAGGGTGTTTGTTCAAGACCACAGACCCTACACGATGCGCCAATCCACTGTCCAGCCACTCAACAACCAGAAGAAATCTTCTGTGGTCGTACCCTGCGTTGCCATAGTACTCACCAAGCAAAAAACAATCCCAACGATGATTATCGAGATGTTCTATGAAATCTGAAGGTGTACAACTTGGTGGAAGACTTTGATCCCATAGCTTGAGACCGCCCACTTTCCAGGTACCCCAGTCATTTGGGTTGGGCGGTAGACTTTGGCTCGATTCGTGGCTTTGTTCATCAGAACTCACTCCTTGTGTGAAGTGATCCTGTCCATTGGGTGGGCTGTCATTTGACCCTTGGCTCTCGTCCGACCATTGGCTCTTGTTTGACCCTCGGCTCTCCTCGCTTAACCAGGTGTCGAGGTAAGTGTTCCACAAAAATAATGACGACGGAACCGTTTGCGCTTGAAAGCAAAGAGCGATCTCTAGCTCCGGGGAGGGGCATTGGACTGAGTTGAAGACTTTCAGGTAGGTTTCTTGAGGGATCACCTGCCCATTAACTTCAAACCGGAGGTGCCTCATCCCTTGCATGATAGATTGCCCATACTCTAGCCCTACGTCAGCCATGAAGTCCACGGGTCCAGCCCAGCCTGCCCAGGTCCAAGAAGGGAAGTGTTGCCTCCGACGTGGTGCGGCGTCCTTGAGATGGAACCAGGACAGGAAATAAAACATGAACCTCTCTGCCGCTTCACGACCACTAGGCGACATCAAGGATGGTATGAATGGGATCCCGAATACGTGGGCCACTGGTGGATCGGCATGCCGAAAATAACGGTAAACTCCAGCGATGGCGTTAAGAGAATCCCTATCGAAGGTCAAATTTCGCTCGGAATATGCTCGGATGATCAGCGACATTTGTTGAAGGCGGGAAATGATTTTACCACTTGCAAAACGCTCGAGCTCATCATAATACACACTGAGCAGGCGGTAATATGACAGAAACCAGGCGTTCAAACTTTTTCCGATCTTCCTGGAGGCCTGGGCCAACTGTGCCTCCGGGTGCTTGAGAAGTTCTAATCCTCCCAGTGCTTCCATCCAGCCCTCTTCGTAACATTCAAACCAGGATTGATGTTCCGTAAATATCAGTCGCCTCCGGGATAAGAGGCCCTCCTGAAAAGTCCAGCCTCTGCTCCACCAGCGAGACCGCTTTGTCTCGTAAACCGGGTCCGGGCCAGTGCTGAGGATCGTACAGCAGTCCAGCTCGATGACTTTCTGCTTCTTGCGCTCCGTGGTCCCAACGCCTGGGAGTCCAAAGTGCTCGTCATCACCCGCGGCTGCGACGATTGTCAGATCTGCGCCACGATAAATCATATCCATCTTTGAAATGAGGTCACACTTGTCTCTTTCATCTTGCTGGTTGATGCAATATCGATCAACCCACAAAAATCTGTAGCCTAGACCTTTTGTGACCTCGATGGCATGCTGCACAGTTTTTGATATGCCACGCGGGAGAGTTCCTGTTTGCAGATCATCAGAGCGGACCTGGGATATATCATGACCCCATACATAGCTCAGCGCCACCCACAGGGCTCCAGTCTCGATGTGCACGATCCTGAGAGTCTCGCAATCTATCGCTCTCAGCCCGTGAATTGCCTCGCAGTTCTCATTGCAGGTACTTTCGTGAGTATCCCTACAATTTTGTACCCATAATTTGGCTCTCGTAGGATCGAAAGTCTCTGAAATGATCTGCGGAACAAACAGCCCGGTCTCTCTTTGCTTGGGTAGACATGCGACGTATCCATCTTCTCCTTCTTTGACGAACTGAATATATTTTATATTCGTCGACTCGGGCGCTCCACCTCGTGGTGCCAGTAGGATGTGGCTGTCTTGCGCGTCCTTAACGCCATCCGAAGCCCAAGGGCAGTTGCGAAGAAAAGAGAAGGCTTTTAGACTGTAAGGGCGCATCAAGATTTCTTCATGAATTGAAGGAACAGACCACTCGTCCTCGTTTGAGCACAGTGTGGATGCCAACAGTTGACACAATGAACAATCAGTACCTGATGCTTGGTCGAATCGGTTGACATCTTCGTCAAGTAGAGTCATCGATCCGAATGTTCCCCTTCCTCCTCTCAAGTCGCTCGCTTGAACTTGTAAGGCATTCTCAAACTTGACCGCACGGCACGCATCGCAAATGGAGCCCGCCATTGTCAAAAGCGAAGTGGTAGAATGATAGACCAGGCTCTGAGTTCCGGTTGGCCAGAAGCAGAAAATGCACCGACAATGATTTTGCTGTGCCAATCATACGAAAAATTGCCTTTTGGTTCAAGAACCGACTTCGGCGCGTTCTTGATAGTATAGAAGCAGGAACAAGAGTGTGTGGTCGGCTATTGAGTCGAAAAGGAAGAGCGCAGAGAGGGACTGAAGAAAAAAAGCGCCGAGAGGGGACCCATTTGACACGTGTGGTAATGTACTTTGTGTGTTGGTTCTGCTCAGGGAATGTTCGACCGGGGTCGAGTCGGCGTGATTGTTACGTAAGGTATGTAAGACGATTATCACCTCTTGAAGCATTTGCCAGATAGTGCGGAGGTTTTTGCCCCGATAAAACTGTGTTGCGATCTTTGTCTTCGGAATGGTAAATCTAATTTCAGTAGAGAAGGAATCTCTGAATCTAGGAGTGTTCCCAATAGTGGCATTTTGGAGCTAGAGCCCATGGAATGCCAAACACCATTATACTTCCCTCGCATACTGTAGTAGCAAGTTGGGGGGTCTGAAAGATGTTGTATTGAAGATAGCCCTTCTAAGTGACTGAGGGCGAGGCGGTCGTCCACGGCACCATGTTACACTTCAGAGCTTCACGGCAAATCTGTGGAGTGGAAACTTTGTAAAATCATCGAAGAGCCTGAGGAGTCCAGAGAATGTTGTCCGTACCTGTGAACAACACTCAAGGTGGAAAGTCTGTGATTCATTGATAGACCTGAAGTAAAACTCGCCTATCTCTTCCATTGAGACAGACGGCATCAACCTCGCCCATATTCGAGAACTGATCATCGAACTGAGAAGGGCGGAAACAGCGAAAGACGTTCCATATGGTAGACAGAGTATATTCTGTAGACGACAGGGGAGTGAGCGAAAGAAAGGTCATGTTTGCTCGATCACATGATATTGACAGGGACGCTAGAGCAAGTGATTAGTTTTATTGATGCACTTTGGGCGACTAGCTTGCAAATAAGTCTCATTCGCATTTACTTGAATGATTGGAACTCACTTTTGCACATTATGCAGACATCTACGGATAAGCTCTCTATGAGAGAAGCATGTGGTTGACTTGATTGCAATAATGCAGGTACATGTGATGATATGGTCCACAGGGGAAATCAACAACTCAACTGACATAACGATGGGCATGATACGGATTACATGGCAGTGCCATTCAACGGGCACTCCAGACGTAAGCAATCGTGATAGAGAAATGGGATCAACAAATATCGGAGTTAGCGGGCTTACTCCCACCGATCCTCACCGAATCCTTGCCGATTAAACCCGAACCAGCACCTAGCGCCAGAATCCGCTGTCATCTTCCCAACCTCACTTCTTGCTCACCACCAACAATCCCTTTCCGTCGCGTATACTCATCACCGTCACAATGGCTGCCTCTCCTGTTGCTCTGGCCACCCAAAAGGCGCCCGAGGGTATCGACCTCTACTCTCGTTTCGCCCTTGCCGGTGCCCTGGGCTGCTCCGTGACGCACGGCGCCTTCACGCCGGTTGACGTGTCCGTTTGCTCCCATCTGCTTCAGCTCCTATCAAACATGATTCACTGACAATCTCAAAGGGTCAAGACCAGAATTCAGCTGGACCCCGCCACCTACAACCGTGGCATGATCGGTGGTTTCCGTCAAGTTATCCAGAACGAGGGCGCCGGCGCTCTCCTGACTGGCTTTGGCCCGACATTTACTGGCTACTTCATCCAGGGGGCCTTCAAGTTTGGCGGTTATGAGTTCTTCAAGAAGCAATCTATAGATCTCCTTGGTATCGAGAAGGCCCGGCAGAACCGCGCTGCCGTCTACTCCGTGTCTGCAGCCAGCGCTGAATTCTTTGCGTCTATCGCTCTTTGCCCTCTGGAGGCTACTCGCATCCGTCTTGTCTCCACGCCTGGCTTTGCTAACGGTCTGGTTGGTGGTTTTGGCAAGATTCTTAAGAACGAGGGTGTTGGTGCTTTCTACTCTGGATTTGGCCCTATTCTCTTCAAGCAGTACGTTAATCTCGCTGGGAAGCTCTGCCGTGTATACGAGCAAAGAGCAGAAGCTGACGCACATTTACAGGGTCCCCTACACAGTGACCAAATTTGTCGCTTTTGAGAAGATTTCCGAGGCCATCTTTGCTCAGGTCGACAAGTCCCAGCTGTCCAGTGGAGGCCAGACCGCTGTGAACCTGGGATCTGGTCTCCTCGCTGGTTTCGCTGCCGCTATTGTTTCACAACCCGCTGATACCATGCTGTCCAAGATCAACAAGACCAAGGGTCTCCCTGGTGAGAGTACTGTCTCTCGTCTTGTGAAGATTGCTGGTGAGCTTGGTCTCCGCGGTTCTTTTGCTGGTCTTCCTACGCGTTTGTTCATGGTTGGTGGTCTTACTGCTGGTCAATTCGCCATCTACGGTGACATTAAGAAAGCTCTTGGTAAGTCCGCCAGCTGTCTTCCTTCGCCTAACTATAGCTTACCCTATATCCCAGGTGCCACTAATGGTGTTGAGATTGCCAAATAAATGACTACTACGTGTAGACATTCTCTAGACTTGTACTTTTCAGATAGAAATCAGAGGCTAGGTATAGAATAGGTACAATTAGTGCAGCAATGCTCCTGTCGCTGAGAACCTCACGTTTATCCGAGAAGCGACGATACAGACGTTTTGTGTACATTTTAGAATCTCATATGTGCATACTTCTTTCAGGGTGGGGTCTGCATTGCGGGCACAGGCTCTGAAAAGGTACGGGCTTGGTCTTTGGCAACGAAGGCTCACATACTTCTAAGTCTTTGTATGGCCCTTTCAAAGCCTTCAATTCCTCATCATCAGGTTCAGAAGTCTTCAGTGATGTCCGCCGGCCAGCCTTGCCCGAATTAGGCCGGGTAGACCAATATCCAACAAAAATGTTCTATTGTCCATGTCCGTCGCCGAGGGACATTTGGCTTGAGGAGGAGGTACGGTAGAACCTCATTTCTGGCCCAATGTTCGAGCCTTCAGACTTTCGAGCACGGAGCCGGCAGGGTTTTTGTCATCAATTTGAACTAAGTCAGCGAAGACAACTTGTGTTCGCCGGCGAGCTTCTTCCGATTCCATAAGCGAGAGGAATCCCCCCTTCAGAAACGCTAGGTATGAGTCGATGAGCTGATCCATATCACCACAAGAATCGACAGTCGCTTGTAGCTGAGGAAAGTACTGGGTGATGGGAGACAATTCAAAAGTTTCCGGAAGTAAATCGACCTTCGTGAACATAAGGAAGAAGTTGACTTCTGTGAAATAGGGGCTGTTGGCGATGGCTTCCCAGAGGCAGAACGACTCACTCATACTATTCCCCTCTTCGTCTTCAATCAATCGCCGGCAGTAGCTGGTAGTGTCGACTGTAAAAACAATGCTATCCATATTATCGAACGCGTGTATCCATTTCTTCCGCTCTGACCTTACTCCACCCATGTCCATGAGGCGAACAGTCACTTCACCCAGATCGATTTGTGTCTCCGTGATACCGATAGTCCTGAGCCGGCATCTGAGAATGTCTTCTTGGCTGGGAATATATCCGCGTGTGAATAACTGCTGCGTATTGTTTGCAAAGTATGACACATTATCCATCAGCCAGTATTCTTGACGTCTTCTGAATGCTTCTTGGACGCCAGCATCCGCCCACAGCTGCGTAATTGCTATTGCCACTTCTTCTAGGTATTCTGGATATTTGTCGTCGGGCTTGAAGTGGGTTGGATGTAGGAAGATATACTGGGCGTGGCTCCCGTTTTCTTCATGCTGTAGCGGGATCTTGAACGATTCCATTTCTTCGAGAATATATCGGATGCTTTGGATGGTGTTTGCTCGAAGAAGCACCACCCATTCGGTGCGTTCTTCGAGATTGAAACCTCCTCTCCAGTAGTTCTTCATAGCTTTATGCAGAGTTGTTTTACCGCTTTGAGACGCGCCTACCAACACCACCTTGATTTCTGGCTGCCTGAGTGAGGTCCTAGTTGAGTCAGGAGGTTCTGTGTTTGGTTTGGCTGCTAGCGGGCCCCGTGTTTCGCTGGCATCTTGCGCATGATACGTCGTTCGGGCATATCTGAATCTCTCCAGTAAACGTAACAGGGCGATTCTCGGTGTGAACATGGCATTGGCTGGAGTCGAGCTGGTTGACGGGACCATCAACGCGGCACCCTTCTCGCGTGGCGATTTGAAGCTGGAGCTCGCAATACCCACGGCCTTGTCACCTGGGATTGGAGCTGTGACACTGTCCTGAGCCGCACTAGGAGGCTGACACGGATCGCCCATCCGATCGCTGCTTATCACGGGCAAAGGGTAGTGTTGCTCGGCGTCTTGGTCGATTTCCGAGCTCGGGCTTTCATTGTGATGATTTGGATCACTGCCGTTGTGACATAAGGGAAAATCACTATCAGATAATTCTAAGGCCGAGGAAACCCTTTCAAGCGGATCCTGTAGAAGAGGAATGGGACGCTGTTGGACGCTGGATCGTGATGGGGATATTGGCCCGGGTGCCCTTGATACTGTGGTTAGTTGCCTCAGATTTGATCTATGGGCCGATCTATAGGCTTGTGATGACAGTAATAAGGCATCGAAGTCGAAGTCGGGGCCTAAGGTGTTGGTATTGGTGCATTCTGAAAAGGTGCTCCTGCGGTCGGACACCCCAATGATCGAGGCACTATAGTGTTTTGCTTTTTGTAATATTGTTCGACTTTCTTCGTCATTGACGAGCCTCTGTTGGTCCGCTAGACTTTTGCTATGTAATTTGTTAGACATGCAGACAGAGTTCAAGGCCTGCCACATACCATTGAACAGCTTGGAGAAAAAGACTGAGCGCGTTGACCTGAGAGTCGAGCAAGCTCGAATATGTCATGATTTCCTGTTCGTTCCAAAGGAACGACACCTTTTTCATTGCAGCCATATCGATATCCCCGTGGGAGTCGAGTTCGTCGAGATGCTGTTGCAGGGCCAATATGAGCGGGCGAAAGGAGTCCAACGATGTGTCCATCTGCGCTGCTAGCTGTTGATATCGCGGATCGCCGAACAGATCCTCAGAGCTCCATGATGAAATCTGGTCCAGAGCGGCTTGGACCATGTATAATTGTCCGATGAGTGTGGATAGCTGGAGTGGGACATTGCGATATCGGGACTTAAGTTCACTCAGCGAAGCAATGGCTCTGGTGACCACGTTTGCTATAGAGAGAGCTGTACCAACAATGCTCAGGATCGAGACGGGTTCCATGTTTGGAGACGGATTATGAACGAGTACTCAGTTTGGTCTTGGATCTCGAAAGCTCGTTAGTGATCGGCTTTGCTCTGAACATTGAAAGAGTGGTTGAATTCGTTGCAGAGCCTCATGTGTGGAAGTGAAGCCTTGCGGGGATACCAGTCTGCCTAGCTGAACCCCAGAGACCCAGCTCCGCTTGCTTCCTGCAGCGATGTGACCCATGCAACTCGTGTTACACGGCGTCACTGACTGGATCAGAGGGCTTTTTGGAGGGCTGTCCAATGATGACTGGAGTTCTACAGAAGCTCCACGCATAGGATTTATATCCATTCAAAGTCCTGTGCGGCATGTGCATCGGGACAGCGGGATGGTTGGGTATGAGCCACGGGAAGATAACTGTAGTTATTTCCATGATCCTTCCAGACAATGGGGGCAGTTCTGGTCGGGCTTCCGTGCCAGATGGCTTTTGGGCGCAAGGGCGCGGCGCACGAATACGTACTCGATGCAGAGGCCTTGCTTCACGACGTTCATACTCAGCCGAATCATCCATCTTTTAAATACCTCGTTGAAACTTGCGCCACCATTCCCATGACAGGGATGAAGCCGCGCACCTGGCACACAAAGTGAGCCTTGCTGTTGAAGTGACATCCTCGATGGCTGCACTTTTCACGTTACTTGACGCAAGTCAGGCACAAGGCTTAATAGTCTTGGTCAAACTTGGGGGCAAAGTCAATAGATCTTGCATACCCATCCCTTCCGCTCTTAGACAGTTCGCATGCCACGTGATGTGACGTGCAAGCCAATATCAAACATGGATGAAAAACACGACCTGTACTCGCGCGACTAAGGTACGTCTCTCGAAAGTGCCTTGATATAGTGAAGACGTTTTTCAGCGTCAGGATATCCTCAAATTCGTACACGACCATGTTGGCCCATCTATGGAGTAAGTTATTCTACACATTTCAATTGATTCAAATTCTCCCGGCCCAGTGAACCACCTGTCTGGAAAAATGGGCACACATTATGTGAAGAAACAAGTGGGGCCCTCGTCACGACACGGGCAAAGGCCGTCCAGTACTCCAGTGCAAATGCCGCCGCCAGCAAATGATGAAGATATGATGTGAAACCATGTAGGTGGAGAAGAGAGGTGGGCATCATCGGGAGTGAAGAGTATGAAAGTAAACAATCCATCACCCGAGCGGGAGAGAAATCACAAGCCAGAGGCTGGAGGACTGCGCTCTCATGGCTTCTTCTCCGAGCCATCCGCGCTGGGTGTGAACCAGCCAGTGAAAGAGGTCTTCATGCTGTTCATGGCCTCTTTCTGCGCCGCCTCCTGCATAGCAGCCTCCTCCTTGAGCCACTTCTCGCCGTTCTCGCGGATCATCTTCTCCATCTCCTCATAGTTCTTCTGCCCGCGCTCGCGCGCGATGTCCTGCAGCATCTTGCCTTGCGCAAATGCAGTGGCTGGGTCCTGTTCGCCTTCGGGAACAACCATGACGCTCAGGTTCTGGGGCTTAAGCCCAAAGAGCCCGCCGAGGGCTGCCATGCCACTCTTGCCCTTGTGTGGGTGCTTCTTGCGCTCGGCCTCGAGCTGCTTGTTGAACTCGGCACGCGCGATGGCCTCACGTCGTGCGAACTCGGTCGGGATGTGCTTGCCCTCAAAGGACTTGAGAACCTTGCGCACGTCGCTGTATTGCATGGTGTGGATGTATTCGAGGAATGGGATAAGCGACACCAGCTCCTTATCCTTGGGGTCGCCGGTCCATTTCGGCAGTACTATTGCGTTCTCAGGCTGGGCGCGGACGTGTTGGTGGCTCGTATCGATCATGATGACTTTGGAAAGGTCTCGGTTCAGGTAGGCGAGGTCCTGTTATAAGCGATAGGGTGTCAGACGAGCTCATGTGTAGAACAAAGGTCACATCGATAGGGCAGTGGGTATAATCACCTTGACGATCTCGCCGTCCTTGTACTTGGTGGCTTCTCGATACAGCGGCCAGACAATGAAACGGTAGGGGTCCAGCTTGCGCACCAGAGGCTCTCCCATGGCGAATGGCACAGAAGTGAAGAGAACAAGCTCATAGTACTGGCTGAGATAGTGCAGGAAGTAGTCGGCTCCGGGTCGCTTTGCCAACCGCCAGCCGTGCTCACGGGTCCATTCGCTGTGCACAAGCATGTCCTCGAGGCTGATGCACAGTGTATAGGGCCGCTCAAACATGGGGTCTGGGTCGGGAAGCAGCTTTTCGAATGCTGGCTCGTGATAGTATGTCAGAACTTCGCTCATGCGCGTCGAGGCGCGGTTCCACCAAAGACCTAAGCCCCAGCCATTCGGCACCTCTGGGTGCTTGCGCTCGTCCTCCTCATCCCAGTTTCGGCCAAGGTAGACAACGCCACCGACCATACCAGCGAGGGAGGCAGCAAACATGTAGTTTGCGAACCGCTGCCGCCGCTTCTCGGTCGAGGAGATGTATGCCGAAGCAGGGAGCTCGCCCTTCCCTCGGCCACCACCGGCACTTGTTGATGCATCCTCCTCGATTGCCTCCAATGCGGCCTTCTCATTCGCGCTAGCTTGTTCGTACGCAAGTGTGGACGGGATACCCTGCGTCAGGTCGGGAAGCTCAGAGAGAGGGATCTCCTTTTCTGGCGCCGCGGGAGATTTTTCGGCTGCTGGCTCGACGGGTTTCGCAGGTTCGGGCTTGACAGCCTTGGGTTGTTCTGGCACGACCTTGCCGGGTTGTGAAGGAGCGGATCTTGGTGTGGACGAGGAGGGGTTCTGCTGTTGTGGCTTGGAGGATTTTTGGGCTGAATTTGTTGGAGCGCCAAACCTCGAGGACGGCTTGTTGTCCTTTGCCATCCCTCTGCTCCATATTGTCGATGCAGCTGTCAATGCTGGCAGAGGCCTGCGGGTCGGGGCAGCAGATACCCATCGTGAGACAGCAGCTGGCTGGGCCAGGCGCAGAGCTGCCCTTGAGAGCATGATGATAGAGACGTGTGGGGACGATTTCTTGGCCTGTTCCGAGAAAATGGAAATGGGGACAAAGAAGTGCAAGTCTCAAACCTGGTGCTGGATTACAGCCCAAACAGGCGCATTGTTGGGGCGAGAGCCGAGTGATGGAGCAGAGAGGGTGGTGGAGTGGAATCGAACCAAGTCGAGCCGAGTCGCCAGGTTATTTCGTCACCATAGAAAATTCAGAAAGCAACAAGCTCATCCCATCGGGGAAGAGGGATTGGGTGGCCCGAGCTTCTTGGGGACTTTCTCCTCCGTTATCTTATCGCCAGGCTGGGGGGCGTGGGGGGTTAGGAGTTGACCATTGAAAAACCAAGGGGAGGGGGTGGGGGGGTCTGGTGGGGATAGTCAGGCTCACGTGCTCGTCCAGGTGCCGTCATCTGCGGTACTACGACGCAGTAGCTGGACTCGGTCAAGGTTTCGTCTAGAGTCTCGTCGATGCGACTTGACGATGCTCCTCATTTCTTCCCCGCAAACCATATGCAGCACCCTCCCTCTCCTCCCCTCACACGACGGCCCAATCTGATCTTGCCTTGACGATCGAGCCTTTGTTTCGACTTCTACTGATTCGAATTTCCTTCGTCACGTCCTCTTCTTTTTCGTCTTCTGCCTCGCTTTCTCAGCGTTCGACTTGCATTTATTCCATGTCCTGCGCCAACCCATCTGAACCCCTCCAAGTCTTCACGATGCCCGCTGCGGATGCTGCGCTCTGAGGGTGGTTCCCCAGTCGTCGGTCTGCCTCCCAGTTAGCACTCACGATGGGACCACCCTCTGAGTCCTGCGCATCACTCATCATCCCCGAATTCAACCACGCATAGGAAACAAAACCAAACCAATCGACGCTTATTCGCCCCCCGGGTCGGGAACACCGGGACCCAGCACGGAGATCCTCAAATTCAATATACCGAACCGCCACACCACCACGCAACCACCACGCGATCACCATTCCTGAGCATACCGGAGACTCACTGCCGTATACCATCGATACCCTATACTACGATTACTGCTTCCGAGCACAGCGACCTGGAGTTTTAACGAGCATATCCACCACATCAATTCATCATTTCAACGATTCATCATCGATGCGATCCACCATGCCTCGTCGACCGATCAAAGGAGCCAGGGCCAGGGGTATTGCCTCTCCTACGCCCATTTCGTCAACTCTGACTACCCCGATCAGCTCTACGTTCACCTCGGCATATACTACCGAAGCCGAACTCGACCCCGATGACCCCAACAACCTTCCCATCGGTGCTCTGACCCTCGACATCCCTATCGCCAACAGGAAACCGAAGAAGGAGGAGGTCAAGACGTTCCGCTTCATGGACTTGCCCTCTGAGCTGCGAATCAAAATATACGATTACCATTTCGCCGATATTGGCCCTGTCGTCGACCTCGAGCCAGGCAATTACTTCACCATCCACAAGAAGCTGTCCGTCCTGCGGGTCTGCCGTCAGTTCTACCGCGAGGCTTCCCACCTCTTCTACAGCTCAAAGACATTCCGAGTTTTCCCAATCGACGGCCGTTACTCGAGGAAGAAGCTGGGGCTGCTCGCCCGTCTCAAGCCCCAGTCCCGCGCCCACCTCACATCCCTGGAGCTGCGATTGGGACCAGGCTTCAACAAGCCCTACCGAAGCTGGGCGATCAACGACCTGCTAGGTCTGCAGGACTGTGTGAACGTCAGACGCCTCTCAGTGTACGTGGAGATTGACCCCAGCGATGGCATCTTCAACGGATGGCGCAGGTCCACCGGTTTCTACGAGACGTTCTCACAGAACTTGCTGGAAGGCCTGCTTCAAGGCCTGGCAAGCGTTGAGACGGTGCAATTCGATGGCAACCCCGCGGTGAAGAGAGCGGGCGACATGATGCAGGGCTTACTTGAGGTAGTGGCTGAAAGCGAGCGGGAGATCACTTGGGGCCCGGAGAGGGGCTGGACGGATAATGAGGACGATGAGATTGACCACGAGCCGCCTATGGGACCGACCGCTGCTATTGATTGGAGCCTGCCTCCGCATGCTGTTATGGCCGCTTTGGCACAGGAGGTTCTTGCATAAGGAGTTAAGGGCTTGGACACAGGAGTTTTGGGTTTTGAATCAGGGCGCAATTTTGGGAGGAGTCTTTCGTGAAAGGCAACTTTTTGGACCTTTGTAGGGTATCACGAATTCTTTTCGGTCCCATCGAGGACTCCCCTCTCTTCTAAGAGCCACATATGACACGGTTAGCTTGTCGGCTGTTTTGATACCTACGAATTAACGACTATTTATTTGGTTGTTTGCTCCATACCGGACTGTCGAGTAGAGGCACTCGTATACGATAACATGTCGGGTTGCTAATTGGCTGGTTGGCCGACTGTTGCTTGAAATAGAGCCCATGTGCAGACGAGTTTACAATGAGAAATTCGATGTGCGCTCATTTTTGCAACTCGGATATATCATCGATCCACGCAACCAGCATGAACCCAAGGCCATCCATGCAAGTCCTCCCTCAAGACACGCCCTCAAGCTCCCTCCCATCCACCAGACTAAGCACCTCCCGAATCCTGGCCCCGTCAAACCAGTAGAACACAATCTCCCCGATCCTGACCTCCTGCCCATCCGGCTTCGGCAACAGCGGCGTGCCCTTGAACTCGAGCCGCGCGGCCACGACCTGCCTCTCCTCGTCGGCGACCAGGTCCACGATATCGCACGCCAGGTCGGGGATGACGGCGCGCACGTCGTGTCCGAGGGAGTGGTAGGCCGGCACGGTGAGCTCTCGCCCGTTGTGCGTCACCGGCTGGTGCAGGAAGCGCGGGAGTTGTGCCTCTCCCGTTGCGGGGTCGGCCATGAAGGTCTCGAGGTAGGTCCTGTAAGTCTCCGCGAGGGATTTGGTGCTCCCTGTGCTGGGGTGCGTGGGAATTGTGGATGCGCGCCGGGGGGTTGTGACGGGTTCATGGTCTTGTGGTATCTCGAGGATGACTAGGCTGGAGGAAGGGTGATCGGGGTTGATGGTTATATGTGCTGCTAGGTCGATGCTTGACTGGTCTTCTGGTGCAAAGGGGTTTGATTCCCCGCGGGCGGTGAATATGACCCTCGCGAGGAGGAGAGGAGATGTGGTGTCCTTTACGAGGAGATCAACTTCGAAGTTGACGATTTTGTGCTTGAAGCCGTTGATGTTGACCTCTCCGTGCTCTTGTGGTTCGTTCTTGATATGCCGCTTGAACATCTCTAGAAGTACAGCGTTGGTGTCCGTATTTGAAGCCATCATGAGCAGGGTTGAACCGTGTAAGTAATTCAGCGATGCGACAAGGTCGAGTTGCCTTTATCGAAGTCGTTTATACCTAGAGTGTTGCCTAGTACTATTACCTGAAGATGCGCTAGACTATGTGATGTGGCGGTTGGTGGGCGGGGTGCATGGAGTGACCAGCAACGATTTCGCTCCGCATAATTCCTGCTACCATAATCGAACATGCCAAATCTACTCGCTCCAAGACCAGAATACCTCTTACATCGCCAATGTAATCTTTCGGTCATTTGATAAAACCTGTAATTTATGAGGGTTGTAATTGTGCAAAACCTGTCAACCCAACCTATAATTTCTAATACCTACCAGGGGGAAGGGGGTTTTTTGATAGCATAACTACATAATGTCAATTGAATATTGAAATGATGTCAACATTAAATCAAGTTTTTAACAGTATTATTTTCTGTGTGACTGTCTTTATTCGTGCATGGCTGACATGCAATTGTTCTTGACATGCTTTGACATGATGTCAAGCCACAACATAAAATCCTAAAAAAAAGCCTTCCGCAACCCTTTCAAGAATTCGTCCCCCACCTAACTTTTTTTTCTTGTTTTAAAGCTTGACTATATACTATAGAATAAGCTACGGAATTACAGAAATATCTAAAAATAGAATAAATTTGAATTTTATAAGGTTAACTTGGACATGTATTAACATGCGCTAACATGCGCTGACATGCGTTGACATGAAATCAACTTTGATATGATATCGAGATTATATCAACCTTTAAAATGGATTTCTTTTTAACAATTATTTCTTAGTCTTTTATAAGCATTTTGTTATTATTTTCAAATTTTGATTTAATGTTGCCATCATTGCAAAAACTGTGTGCATTGCGTAACCATGTCAGAAACCCCCCTTCCCCCTGGTAGGTAGAGAACGAATCGAAAACGGTACAGCATTTCTCGACCTGGAGTGATGTCTGGGTCACGGTACGCATCGATAACGGGCGTTCATCTAGGGCATGAGTGATATTTAATATCGGTTCCTCGAGTTCGAATCCTTGCGCATGTGTTTTGCTGAAGGTTTTCAATAATTGCAGCACACTGGCAGATGATGACAGGTGGGCACTTCAATCAGATAATTGATGCCTGTGTCTCTTTCGTCTCACTATTGCCTTGAGATATTTTCGCTTCTATATGAAGCTCTATATGAAGCTGTAAAATGTTACCTCATGTATCGTGGACGCGTCACGTACATTGTGGGAGTTCGACACATCTGTAAATCAAACACGTTTGGAGCACCTGGTCAGTGCCTGATCCTAGGTAGCTGGCTAATCGTGGCTTTAGACTATGGTCGTAAACATATCTCCAATGAGACCACCTTCGCCAGCGCTATTTCTATTCGTGCTCAATTGCCTGAAGCAAATGACAGCGGTTTCTCATTGCCGAAGCAAATCCGCACCTGGCGAGCCGAATGAGAAGCTCGCTCAGGCAACAAGCAAGTGTTGGACCGGGAACCTGTCAAAAACTGCCAACAGGGTCTCATAGTGTCTGATGAAGGAACGAGGTCACAATCTACGGGAGTCGGCTCGTCGGACAATCCGTAGCACCAGAAACCCATCGCTAGCACAGCTCGTTACAATCGGCTTGCCTCGCACGTCGAAAGGTTGGCTGTGCTCAACCTCTCGAGTCGACATACATTTGCGCACCGGAGAATCCGAAGTCATTATACTCACAAACTCGCCACACGATCCCAATTGGTACAATAAGCCTTTGTCATGTCCGCATTGTCCTGTGGTCTTGTGACGCCGTCGAGACGCCTCCTTCTTTGCTCTGCGCACGAGGCCGACTCGCCATGAGGATTTTACTTCGCCTGAATCTCTCGATCTCCTCCCCAGTGCGGTGATCAAACCCCAACTTTGCTCTCCAATCGCAGAGCCCCTTGGGTGTGATAGCTGGGACCAGCCCAAGCCAATTGACCATGACGACCATCCGGGAGATCGGCACAACCATCAAGTCGGACGAAAAAGGCTTGAGCTGAGCTGAGTGGCAGGTGAAGAGTTCCTTTTTCTATGACGCCAGGCGACCGTATGGGGCACTTTTGAGGCTGAGCTTGCACCCTGGGCCCCACTTGTTCGGGTACCTGAAACCGTAGACGAAGTGTCACAGCGCTGTTCCATGCGTCATGGCAGCGGGCGTCTAAAACGTCGAATCTCACGGCAGGGGCTCGTACGGCGCCTATTCTGCCTCTGACCCTTGCTCGGGCCCCCAAATATAGATTTGACACGGGCACGCAAAGTCCACTCGCTACTTCGGACCCGAGCATCACTGCCGCTGACTGGTCTCATACTTCAGACGCCATGGGGCGTATTGTGAATGACGCGCGGTTCACGTCGGATTGTAACGCCGCTGCAGGCGGGCTGGGTCCAGTTGTCTTTTTGTAAACAGAGCAATAAAATGTAAGGGTCCTCACACAGCGGAGCTGTTGTCTGGCGGACTCTACCTTTTTTCAGTCTCGCTTTTCGGTTACTGCTCCTTTGAGTCTTTCTTTTCTACCACAGATGTTGAGCATCTTGACATCTTAGGCCTTGACAGGAGCAAGCCGTTTATACCAAATCTTTCATAATTTACGCATTGGAACTGTCGCTGCGCGGAAAATTCCAGCGAAGACTCCGGATCCTGTCACGTCTGCGAAGAGGTCGAGGCTGGAGGAAGAATCGAGGGTCCTGGCACATTGCCCAACAATCACTCGACTAAATCATGCTACTATCTCACCTCTCCATACGCAATGTCGCTGCCATCATACACGTCATTCTCTTCCAGCTCACTTTCGCCTTGGCCTTGCCCACCGGCCAGTACAACCAAGCATCGCAAATCGAGACGAGACAAGTCGCTGAGACACTCCACCTACAAATCAAAAGAGAACCCGAGCTTTCCATCGATAGCTCATCAATACCGAAGATCGCCGGCGGTGCGTTCGGAATTGTGGCATTGGGACTCATATTCGGTCTTGGGTCGGCCTCAATCGCCGTATTTGGGTCCATTGAATGGCGGGTGCGGCGGGATAAAAAGAAGCAAGAAAAGGGACAGGTCAACCAGGAAAAGCTGGAAGATAGTTCTAGTGAGAAGACAACCATTAGATAATGATAATGTCTTAAAATATCCCGCCTCAGCTGAACACGTGTTGTCCCAATTGCTCTTCACACAAGCTCTCGGCGGTAATCATTCAAATAAGCTACATTCCAATCAGTCAAAGCGTGGTGATTTCGCGCGTCAAGTGATACCTAGTTATATTGACTGCTAATTGCTCTTTACAATACCTATTATCATGGAAACAAAAGCATTTTCTACGCAGCATTGGAACTACTGACGCTGCCTAGGCCCAATGCCCAGCTATATATATATATGGGGGATCAAGAGTCTCTTGGCACTTCACAAGCTTGGGCTTGTTCTCAACTTACAGCATATCGACCTATCAGGGCAGTGATTACCTTCAAGGCTGTCAAGAGTCCAGACCTCCCTGCCCTACTTGGCTCCCGCTGACTGGGTATGCCTTCGGAATAGCGAGCCGATCGTGCAGAGGCGATCGGTAGACAGCCAGCACGTGAGACACCATCTTTCTTCATGTGGTATCACGACGTTGTGTGACTTCTCCGGCTCTTCTACCCTGTCGGTGCAGATATCCCCGAGTCCTCAGCATGGGCTGAGTCTTGTGAGGGGGAAACACCCGTCGGGTGAGATGTTGAGTCCGAAAAGGGTTGAACTGGACAGGGGATGTGAGCGAAACTAGAACACTAAGCCATGTGAAGAAAGGCTTTGTGTTCCTCTCCCAGGCGCGGTCCGGTAGTGGGGTCTTTTCTCCAAGATTTCATGTACACTACTGTGCACGCCGGTTGCCTATTTTCGCTGCGCTCTTGGCCGACGCCTCTAGTTGACAATGTTTTTAAAACACTTCAACGTGGCTCGACCATTTGGTTAAATTGAAATCTTGGGCACAACTCTCGAGTCGAGTGAATGAATCAAGTAAACTCTAATAGTAAGGCGTGATCTCCAGCTGTCATGTCCCGCTCCAGTGACAAAATGGACAGCGGTCTCGTACGAGAAGAGCTGCATGATCCCGCGAGCTTCCCCGGATTCTCCAACCCGCAGTGGGCACCCGTCCCCAACCACGCTCCCTTGTCCTTCACCTAAATCCCCACAAAGTCCAGGGGTCCTGTATTCGAGTGCAACCTCCTCGAGAAGTTCCACCAATCGTCGATATCAACACCCACGCATGGTTTCTGCAATATCCCGCAATGGCCTGCAAGACGCTCTCGATCCCGACCAGATGGATCCTGATGTGTACATGGCGCAAATCCTCTTTCGTTGCTCTAACGGTCTCGACGGGCCGGCGCTCCAGTCACCTGTGGTGTCCAGTCCGGGATATGTAGTGAACACCTGATTAGCTCTACGAATAGAGCTGTTGTGGTCCTATGGGTGAGGGGAGCTGCAGCTAATAAGAGCCACGCGAGCCCCATTTCTCGAAGAGACGCGGCTGTCACCGTGACATCTGCCAGCCCTCCACGTGCAGACACCACTCCTCTTCTTTGTTGGAGTTGGAAAATACCTGGACATCATCTCCTGGAGGCTTGAGACCTCTCGACCAGCCAACATGGAGCCCACAGAGAGCAAAGAGACTCGGCCCGAACACATTGACGAGAAGGGCACGGTCCCAAACCTCGAAAATGTCAAGGTTCTCAATGAGGAGGCCGCCCAGGCGACAGCCACCGAGCATAGCATGACACTCATGCAAGGTCTCAAGACACACAAGAAAGCCGCAATATGGTCTGTCCGTGAGTTCAACCCGCTCTACCACGGTAAACAATGGTGGATCGCAACTTCTAAGCCCTGATTCGACAGTCATCTCCGCGACGGTCATCATGGAGGGCTACGACACCCAATTGCTGGGCAACTTCTGGGGCTACAATGCCTTCCGAAGAAAGTTCGGCGATTACACTGGCGAAGAGCACGGCTACCAGATCAGTTCCGCGTGGCAAGCCGGTCTGAACGACATCAGTGGCGTGGGAAACATCATCGGAGCCCTGCTCAACGGGTACCTGACCGCCAAGTACGGGCATCGCATAGTCTTGATGTCCAGTCTGGCCTGGTTGTCCGCGGCCATCTTCATGTCCTTCTTTGCGCCAAATATTGAGGTCTTATTGATCGGCCAATTCCTCTGCAACATTCCCTGGGGCGTGTTCGCGACAACAGGGCCAGCCTACGCTGCCGAGGTCGTGCCCCTGGCGCTTCGCGGTTACCTCACGGCTTACATCAACCTCTGCTGGTGCATCGGTCAGTTTATCGCGGCTGGCATCCTCAAGGGCCTGATCAACAACCACACCGACTGGGGTTACAAGATCCCCATGGCCATTCAATGGGTCTGGCCCGTTCCCCTGTTCATCTTCGCATTCCTGGCCCCCGAGTCGCCTTGGTACCTCGTTCGGACGGGAAAGCTTGAGAAGGCCAAGAAGTCCCTGGTTCGCCTGACCCAACCGGAGCACCATAGCAACCACGACTCCACAATCGCTCTGATGGTGCGTACTGACAATTTGGAGAAAGAGGAGAGGTCTGGTACCTCATACTGGGACTGCTTCAAAGGGACCAACCTGCGCCGGACGGAGATTGCTGTCATGTGTTTCGTCTCCCAGATTACGAACGGCGGTGCTCTCTGCTACACCGGCACTTTCTGTATGTACCCCCCACAGCCCTGCCAATGATGAAAGTAACTCACACATGGCCCTTTTCTAGTCTACGAGCAAGCCGGCCTCAGTGCCGATCTCTCCTACACCCTGGGCCTTGTCGGAACGGCCATCGCCTTCTGCGGCGTCGTCATCTCGTGGTTCTACATTTCCAAATGGGGCCGGAGGACCATCTGGCTGTGCGGCTTCTACGCCCTGCTGTGCTGTCTGTGGCTCATTGGCATCCTGGCCTGCGTTACGCCTCAGACACACGCCCTGGCCCTGGTGCAATCCATCTTGTGTATCGTGTGGCTCGGCGCGTACTCCATGTCGGTCGGCCCCATCGTCTACACCATCGTCGCTGAGATTGGTTCCACTCGTCTCCGGACTCAGACGGTCGTCCTCGGCCGCAGCGCATACTACGTCGCCAACATCATCGGCGGTGTCCTCCAGCCATATTTCATGTCACCCACTGCCTGGAACGCCCAGGGAAAGACTGTAAGTCCCAGTCACGTAAATTTTAACATAATTTCTAGAAGCTGACATCTTGTCTCTAGGCCTTCTTCTGGGGTAGCTTGTCTTTGCTCACCACAATCTGGGGATTCTTCCGTCTGCCGGAGACAAAGGACCGCACATTCGAGGAGATGGATATCATGTTCCAGCGCAAGGTGCCCTCTCGGAAATTCGCTACCTACAGCATCAATGCGGACGACAGGTATCTCGTTCAATAAGTGTTTGGACTGGGCTGCCGTGGTCCCGTGGTGCCATCAACGTCCACTTACGCGCTCGAGCTCAACTACGACGTCTTCTTTATACCAGAGTAATCAATTGCTGTATCAGGGTAGCGTTCTGAACGATATCAGTCTATAGAACAATATCGAAAATGATATTGAGATGGTAAATGGCATAAACAATAAGATTTTTTCGCATTTGACCTATGTTCATAGGAATGGAAGAGTACATCTCCACGAGGATACATGAAAAGATGAGCGTGAATTGTGCCGCTCATGCTCTTCGTCAAATGTCTGCCGCGGTGCCGTCTTCGCTGTCGCGACGCCAATCACATCTAAATTTGGAGTCAGGTATGCATCAAACATTTGATGATAATTGCTTTCGATGCGTGGTATTCCAGGTATTATCGTATTACATCTCTCTCTCCCCAGCAAAAAAGATCGTCTACTTCATTGGAGATGTGAGCTTTACAGCCCATGCGTCCGAGCAAGAAAATGATTTGCTAGATCTTTATCGGCCGGGTGGCGATTGTTACGCAACAAATGTATAGTCAATTGTATCTGAAAAATGATGCCGGTGTTTTTCATTTCAGAGCATCTATTCAACAATAGACTCCCCAATACACTGGCTACGTCTGGTGTTCAAGGATGTTGGAAGGTTGTAGTGGATGTGAAGAAGCACTCAGAACTCAAATATTCTTTGACAGAGTGAGCTCGTGGGCCATGCCAATTCAACATTGAACACCTCTGCCATCTAGCTTCCTTTAAGGCTCTAGCTTCTACTTCTTGTCTAACGCCCTTTACACGCCGATTATGCTTCTCGACGCTTAGGAACTTCCGTCACTAGATTGGGCACTTCTCCATTTCATGCCATTCTTCTGTATGAGCCATGCCAGAGGAAGCTCGAGAAGCAATAATATCGCATAAATAGCAAAACACCAGCCTAGACCAATCGAGTTTGCCAGTGGTTGTACGGCCGCAACGGCAGCACCAGCTCCCAGGCATCTGACAATGCTCATCGCTGCTGAGGCTGTAGCCGACCGTTTCATGTTCAGATCTGTGAGGAGCGTGCCTGTCATCTGCTCGGGTGTTAGTCACTCGCCAACATTATCGATGGGTCTAATTCGTTCATCTCACAACTTACGGCGAACAAACTCGCAGTTGTGACACCAGTAAGGAACTGCATGATGATCATCACAGAGATGTGCTGAAAACATTGTTAGCAAATGAGGATAACAGTGAAATTGCTTGCAAAGGTGACTTGCCGCTCTGGTCATTAACGCCAGTCCATATCCCAAAGTGCCCAAGCCACTGATGACTATCAACATGTACGCCCCTTTCAGACGCGTCTTCTCGATCGGAAAATCAGTTTCGTGTCCATCGAAGGATCGTTCATTCCCATTCGATAACTTCTTGACGGTCTGGCGGTAATGATAGTTGAGAAATCTCCCTGGATCACGTAAATTCAGCATCGGTTGGAATGATGCCGGAAACACATTCATAGCTCACCAGTACAAAATGCTCCAACACCACCAGAAACCCCAGAAGGGAGGTAGATAAGCCCGGCGTTGAGATAATCAAGTTGATAGATCTCGACACACTGTGCTCCAAGCGAAGCTTGCAAAGTCATCTTGACCGCATAGGTAATCGAATATAGGAGAATGACAACGAGAGACTGTTTGTTAGCCAGGATCGGCAAACACGCGAACGGGTTGGGATAATGGCGCATTGGTTTCACGATGTGGGTCGACGGCCCCTCTTTCTCATGTTTTTGCAGGACGCTGAAGAAACTCCAGTAGACACCCCTGGCCTTGACGCTTCCGTCGCCGACGATATTGCGCTGCGTCTCCGGGAGGAAAAGAGCCACGATTAGGAAGTGTGATCCCGTCAAAATGACAAGAAACCAAAAGATCCATCTCCAAGTAACTTCTTGTGCAATAACGCCCCCGATGACCGGCCCCAGGCTGACTGCGAAGTCCGTTCTATACGGCGGATCAGTCAGTGATAAGAGTGCTATGAGTTTTGAAAAAAAAAAAAAAAAAAAAAAAGAAATACTTACGCAACAAGCATGCCACCGACAAAGCCACCTCTCTCCCCAGCCACCGTGATGTCCGCAATAACACCGTAAGCAACAGAGGTCAGACCTGAAGAACCGGCGCTCTGTAGCATCCGAAGTACAAAGAGCGCGGCGTACGAGTTCTGAAGCGCGATGCCAATATTGGCGGCGATGAGGAGCGTGAACATCAGGATATAGATGGGCCGGCGCCCCGCCTGGTCTGCCATGTCACCCATAAATGCCGGGGCAATCGCTGCGACAATCAGATACGACGTGACCGTCAGGTTGATCAGCGATACCGATACCCCGAGGGACCGAGACATTGGCACCAATGCTGGATAGTAGATGTAGCTCATAAGCGTCGAGAACATCGCTGCAAATGATGCAGTAAGGCTGATGAATCGTTTCTGGCCCTTGGTAAATACTGTATATCGGCGCTGGAAAACAACTGCATCTTGTTCTTCTATATCCTGTGTGCAATTGTCGGCAGCCGCCTTTTCGCTCCCTTGATGAGAAGTCTTGACATTCGCGGCTATATTTGGAGTGATGTCGTTCATTTTGGAGCAGACCGATAAATATTTTGCCAAAAATGGTGAAAGCCGGTCGCGAAGTATGCAGCCGGCTGCTTGAGGCCCTATGGTACAGCGTTTTACAGTGGCATCACTTAACATGAAAAATCAAGATACTGCCAACAGTGTCCAGATCATAGATGTGATCATTTCCGCTGAAAAGGACGGATGTTGGCCCCTGTCGACGCAGTCTGGGGCGGGGGTCACAATCGAAAGCTATTTATAGGAAACTGCTGCATATGTGTGTTGGTTCTTAGTGCAATACGTGTCAAGTTATCTCCAAACGCAATCATTTCATTCATGTTATCAGAGACGAACTGCGGATGACAATATTCCCCGGCATTTTAGAAGGTAGCCGATGAAAGATTTTACGTACTCCTCCAAACCTCACATCCCAAAACCCGGGAGAATATGTCGCTACTTGTTATCCGTTTCATCTACCGATACAGAGTCTATTCCAGCTGATCCCACAAGCAGGCTCATATTTGCGATGTATCTCCGAAAAAGTCAGCAGTCAATTCCAAAAATGACAGTTCGCTATGAGATCCTTCAACATACAAGTCTCTCAAGTTCTGTTCATGCGGATACAGATTCGCAAGGCAGACTTGGTTGCGAATCAAATAAATCAAGGTGCGGTACTCAACGTCTTCTTCAGGCTGGGAAACCGGCACGTGCTTGAAATACTCTTTGATGTAAGCCTTTCCAAGAGGGTATCTCGGGTTACTGTGCACGCCCAATTCAACTTCGACGGAATCAGCGCATGTCAGAGGTCCTATGAGCTGATTGTGGCCTTGAAAACTTACATTCGTGATGTCCCCACACCGCATTCGCATCGAATGTGATGATGGCTTCGTTATCCAGCCGATGCTTGACGTTCCCAGGCCACATGTTGGTGTGGCAGAGGCATGGCTTGATCGACCTTCCATCGGTTTCCAGCGGTCTCAGGTATCTGGGCAAGACTTTGCCAAGGAAGTCCTTCACGACTACTTTCTCCTCAAGGGTGAATTCGCCTCGGATTTTCTCGTCTCGTTCGAGGATCATTCTCATATGATTCGTCCACCAGACCTCCCAAGAGTCTTCCCAATCGTTGCTCTGCGGCAAAAAGCCAAATGTCGTATTCACGGGAAACCCGAATTTCCCCGTTGGAGATTGCCCAAGGCTTCGGAAATAAAGGCCGATCAGTGGTGCCATATATGTGTCTGGCGGCGGAATGTCATCGTCGATCATGTCAACAAATTCCATCAGCATGAAATGAGTGTCCGGTTCAAAATGGTACCTGTCGAAGGCGATTGGTTTTGGTAGGAACTCGGGTATGAACTTATGTATCGCAAATTCGGATTCCCAATGTGATTGAATTTGTTCCAAGCCGCTTGAGCCACTTCCAGTCTGGTTTCATGGGTTCTATAAGCCAACACACGTCATTGTAGGCCAATATTCATCTTGGACGTACCTTTGTAAAGAAACGCGCAATCGTCCCATCCGGAAGTTGCAAATCTATGCGATGATTACGGCAGTAGTCACTGAGCCCCAATTCTGTGACCTGAATCACCTCCCCGCCGTCAGGAAGATCTAAACATGAAGTATTAATAGTCAATCGTTTCAAAGATTGCGAGCGAATGATTGTGAAGTGCATTCGGCCAATAAGGAGGAGGTCCCCAAGATGTGAAGTGCTGAGACTCACGACCTAAGACTGCTTCGTCCAATCTTTTCTCAACCATGCGAAGGTCTTTAGCCATTGTGGACTGTGTATTGATTGATCCTGTTGAGTCGTCGAGAATCAGTGACTGGCAAGCTACGTTTTGATGTTTTTCTGAAGTGAATTGGTTTTCAACTGGTGGCATGCTGTGATGATTAAAACCAATGCTCTAAAATTGTTGGGGGATACAGGTTGAAAACATGACGAATGAGCAAGAACTGAGTGAGCAACACGCATTGTGCATGTAATCAAAAGCTCCATCGGAGAGCGTGCGCGATGAGAAGCAGCGCTTAGCTGCATGGACAAAGTTACACTGGCATGCAGGGATGTGGCGCAGAGTACGATAACCGCAGAAACGCAAATTCTATTGGGCCGGGTGCGGTCGGCCAAGTTGCAAGGTTCCGTAATTAGATAGGTTACATTCTAATTCTTGTGGGCAGCTTTGAAGCGCGGGGCAGTTGTCATTGACGACCTGTCGCCGTGCCCATTGACTAGACGGTGGGCTTCGAGCACGGCACATGCATGTGCAAGAGGCTTTGTGCTGCAAGAGACACCACTTCATGCCATATAAATGTAGGTGGGTCTTAGCAAGAATAACGGCATCTCGGAATCTGTGGTGGTATGATGGTGGACGCGGGATATAAGAAGGTAGAAGCGGCCCATCGTCTCATCCACATCCACGGTGGCGCCTGGCCAGCTACAACGTCTTTGCTAACCACATAAAGGTCTCCGGATCAGCCGAAACAAGCACCTCAGGGTTTCTGACACCACGGGAGACCTTAAGCGTGCGTCAGAGACAACACTCTGCTCCAAGCTTATTCCGAAGGAGGCGTAAATCGAGTTCTTCCGCAGTCGAGTCCGCCGATGACTGTAAAGGAAGTCTTGGATTGGGAACACTATATGAGCCATCTGAGACTCGCGTCGACTTTGTATTTGTCAGATCATTCAAATTTTCACTCAATCTCACTCTAAAAATGGGCTACTGATACGACGACGGTATAGGTTCATGGGCTCCATGGGGGCTCACGAAAAACATGGAGCCTCCATCCTGAAGATCGGGCGACCTTCTGGCCCGAACAATGGCTCCCAGCCGAGATTGGCTTCAAGAATGCTCGCATCCACAGCTTTGGTTACGATTCCGACTGGTCTAAGACGTCCCACAGCACGCTGAGGATCAGGGACTTTTCACAGGCATTGCTGGCTAGTATTTATAATTCTTCTATTCTTAAGAAGACGAAAGACGTACGGACATTCTAGACAAAAACATGAAAAAGAAGTTGAGGAAAGATTGCGTACAATCCGCTAACGTTGACTGCATAAAGGTGCCGATAGTCTTTGTTGCCCACAGCATGGGAGGCCTCGTTGTCAAACAGGTAGGAAAACGAATTCCTAACTCCATAAAAATGCCATGCATTCAGCTTATGGATAGAACAGGCTTACCTCCTTGCAAAGAACGATCCTATCTATCATGACATCGCATCTAGAATTCATAGTCTCTATTTTTTAGCCACACCCCACAGGGGTTCCAATTCCGCTGTGTATTTGAAAACATTTCTTGCGGTTTCGTTGCCTACCGGACCCAAGGCATATGCCAATGAGTTACTTCCGGATTCTCAGACAGTTGCAGTGAGTCAACTGCTTGGCTTAGTGACTTCCACTCGCCGCAATACTAAATCAGATCAGGACATCAATGAAGATTTCAGGCACGTTTGTGGAGATGTCCGTTTGTGGTCTTTCTTTGAAGGGGCACCCACAACAGGCTTCATAATCGTCGACAAGTCTTCTGCTGTGATGAATCTTCCCGGAGAGCACACACAGTACTTGTCTGCGGATCATCGGCACGTATGTAAATTTCGTGATGTGAACGATCCGAATTACATTACCCTAAGGGACTGTTTCAAGACGACAATCGAGCAGATCAACAAGCATTGTATGTTCGCCATCAGACACCTATTCTATGATACTGTGAGCTGATGTTACTAGACACGATTCAGCAGGCTCAGCAAATGAAAATGATCGCCGATGCGCTCGACATTAGCCACCAGCCTAAGAGAGACCTTCTTTCTGTGTCAGAAAAACTTCACAAGGGGACTTGCGAGTGGATAACTCAACATGAAGACTTCCATCGATGGCTTGATGTTGCTGATGCTTCAACATGGAGCAATTTAGACAAGGAGTCTTCAGACACGCATCCCCGCATTCTCTGGCTTTCTGGACATCCTGGATCCGGGAAATCTGTGACAACATCCCACGTCGTCAATTACTTGACTTCTTTCAACATGGATTGCTGCTACTTCTTCTTCAAGAACGACACTAAACTTGGCATCGCTTCTCTGCTCCTCAATCTCGCCTATCAAATGGCCGAGTTCAGTTTCGAAATACGCCAGGTTTTCCTCTCCATTGTGAGCAATGGCGAGACCGTCAATACCCAAGATCACACGGTCATATGGAACAACCTCTTCCAGGGCCGGATATTTCAAGTACCTTTCACTCAGCCATTTTACTGGGTAATCGATGGGCTTGATGAGTGTCCCAAGAAGTCCTTAATTTCCTTGATTCAAGTCCTTTCCAGGATTGAGACCAGAATACCAATTCGGATATTCATGACCAGTCGGCCAGACTCTCCAGATGCTCCAGTGGAGCAGCTTCTCAATGCAGAGAATGTCAACAGGGTTGAGTTCCGTACGGGCCAAGAGGACTCAATCCGTGACATTGCGGCATATGTCAGATCGCAGCCAAGGCTCTCCAGAATGCTCGACAATGACGAGAACGACCAAATAGTGACGGATATACTCGCCAAGTCCCAAGGAAACTTTCTCTGGGCGTCCTTGATTATCGGGCGTCTAGATGAGCTTTACAGCGCCGAGGATGTCAGAACTGCCCTCCGCCAAGTCCCCTCTGAGATGAATGGGTTTTACGACAGGATTTTGGAAAGCATTTCGAACGCTTCTAATTCGGAAAAAGCAAAGTGCATTATGAAATGGGTCGTATGCGCTCCAGAGCCTCTCTCCACCGAGGAACTGATGGAAGCCGTGCATCTTGACATCGGTCACACACTTTTAGCGGCCACATCCGGAGACATTTTCTCCGAAATTTGTGGAAGTCTTGTCACAGTGGACAATGAACGTCGAGTGCAGCTCATGCACCAAACTGTTAGAGAATATCTGATCTCTGCAGAATCAAACTTCTACGTCAATTATCGCGAGGCTCACGAACAGCTAGCTAACATCTGTCTCTCTTTAATGAATGGGCGGGACGGGTTGAGAAGAACATCCCGAAGAACGAAACCACTACACGGCAGGTCGGGTCATTCTTTGCTCTTGAATTATTCCTGCTCCCACTTTTCGTATCATCTACTACACTCGCAATCCACTTCAGCATCAATTTTCGCCTCCCTAGGGGAATTCATCGACACGAAGACGCTGATCTGGATCGAGCACGTCGCTAGAAAAGGAAAGCTTAAGAATTTCCTGAGGACCATTGGAAACATCAAACCATATCTAGCCCGCCAGCTTGAACGGAGCCCTCCATTCAGCAAAAGCTATCAAAAGGTAAAATCTTGGGTCGACGACTTGACACACCTCGTCAGTATCTTCGGACAGACACTCTTGGATTCTCCGGGGTCCGTGTATGCATTCATCCCACCACTATGCCCCTCATCATCACTGATTCATCGCACGTTCGCAAGAGATTGCTCACAGAAAGTTGTGTGTCCTTCGCACAAGGATTGGGATGAACGTCTATCTTGCATGAACTTTCATTCTTACTCCAAGAGCATAGCAGTAAGCGACAATCATATTGCTACCGGCCACACAGACGGCATGATCCGTATCTTCAGCACTTCGACATTTGAGGAGGTCGCAGTTCTCAAACATGGATCTCCAGTTCGCCAGCTTGCCTTCGGGAACGTTTCCAATGTTCTTGTGTCTTGTAGCCCGAAAGCAATTTCAGTTTGGAGCACGAAGCAAGACCTTATATGGAAAGCCACAGTACCAGGAGTGGCTTCCTCGGTCTGTTTCAACGCTGACGATACCAAACTCATGGTTACTATCAAAAACGACGTGAAGCATGCCATGCTCGCTTTCGCTTCTGTCGATGGCACCCAGCTTGAGCCGATGATCATTCCTAGAGAAAGTCCTGGTTCAGACTCCGAGTCAGACCAAAAGAGCCACAGCATGCAGAAGTTCTGCCCAGAGGTGGCGTGCGTCTCTTTCTCTCTTGGCTTGGTCGCTGTGACCTGGCGAACTTCGCACTTGACAATCTTTTTCATGGACTCCGACAATAATCTCGAAAAGTTTTGTAAGCTCGAGAAAGACGGATTTCGAGACGCACCTCGGCCTCCTCAAATTCTCGGCGTGGAACTTAATCCTGCTGTTGAATCTGATCTGGTGGCTGTAGCATACCAAGACGGCGACATTGCCATATTCGAGATGGATGAGTGGAGCCCAAAGCAGACGCACACTTACAGTCTCCATACCAGAACCATGGCAAGTTCTCCAGATGGCAGAACTCTCGCCGCTGGCGACACTGAAGGGGGCATATGGCTCTTTGCATTTGACACTCTTCAGTTGCTGTATCGCATCAATTCCTTGGACGAAGTTGCCTCCAGCATTATGTTTGCATCAAATAGCCTCCGGCTCTATGATGTCCGAGGGCGCTCTTGCAATGTATGGGAGCCCTCTGTACTCGTCCGGAAAAGCTCCATGGATGACAATTCCAGCGAACCAGAAGAGTTTTCTGGGCCATTGCCAGAGGGAATCGGGGATCACTCTGCTCACTCCTTACTCGATACGAAGACCATTACTGTTATTGCGCCGGCTCATGATGACCATTACCATTTCTGTGGCAGAGAAGATGGTTCGGTGACTATTCATGACAATCGCAACGGAACTGTGGTTCTTGAAATCAAGCTACACTCGGTACAGATATGTCACTTGCACTTTGAGGCCAGGTCTAGTACGCTTCTAAGTGTCGATATATCAAGCAGGTGTGTGATGACACGTCTGGAGAGGCCATCTTCTGGCTTTCAAAATTGGTCTCAAGAAGCCTGTGTAATGGACCATAGAGCGCAAGCCTCGGTCACTCAGTCACTCATGAAGCCAAGCGGGACAGCCTTCCTTCTCTCTAAGCAAGACGGCGAGGAGCTTTGGAACGGAAGAGAGATATTGCGCAGCAAAGTTTCTACTGGAAGTTCGTGGTGGATGCCTCATCCCACTGATCCAGAATTGCTTCTCCTCGTCGACAACAAACAAATTCGTACCTATCACTGGGAGAATTTGCGCGACGCTACCGAAGATCATGGTCTGTCAATAGCCCTCCCGCCTAATCTTGATTGGCAAAATCTTGACAACGTCTGGTCGTCGCAACCTGGATGCAATATCATCTCTCAGGCTGTGACGTTTCGAGACGCCCCGGGTACAGCCTTCCTGATCCTGGATTTAGATCAGAACAAGCGTGAGTCTTCATCAATCGTGGTCTCATGTACTCTCAGGAACATGGCTGCCGGCGTCAAGTCAATACTTGCAGTATCGCGGTCCACAGTCATTTTCTTGGACCGCGGTGGATGGGTCTGTTCCTTGGGCGTCAAGAACATCTCAGAAGCCAAGTCATACACCAGACATTTCTTTATACCACCATTTTGGCGAGCAAGAGGGGACTTCATGGTCAAGATAGTGGCAAAAAATAGTCTCGTGGTTGCCTACAAGGACGATGTTGTTATTGTGCATGGATTCATGGATTTTACCCTTAAAACGGACTTTCCAGCTTTCCTTGATGAAGATGACACATCACTTGTCCTGAGACGCCGCTTGACGAACCTTTAGACTTCACAAGAATATATTTCTAGTTTGCTCAAGCGTGTAAGTCATCTGATCCCAGTGGCTCTGTCCAAATTATATAGCCGTAGGCCTCATAATGATCCTTGCGGTCAGTTCAAACTGCCAGGCATCTCGTCGAAAATGTAGACCTGCTACTTAAACATCTGTTAATGTGTCACAGAACATGCGCCGGGAGACCTGTAACAGGTATCAACAGCAGGTTGACGAACAGTCGTCTTTAAGTCAACTTCAATCCTAGCTCCAAATAATGTAAAAGTCCATAAAACCTCGAAGGCCGATGATTCCCTTTCAACCCAGATAATTTGAGTCGAAAATTAACTGTGCCGCTTACACAAGTATACAGAATAATTATAGTGGTCCCAGGGTTCAGCTCTATACACGGACACTTTTTTCATGAGCGAGACGCATAGCTAAGCGTCTCTGGTGGATATCTTTCGCTTTCTCGTACTCCTCCCACTCTGTGAGCCACTGCTCAAGATCAAGCATTAGCTCCAGCACCGCAGAGATGCCGTAACACGGCCTGTGTTCCAGTTCACACAGGCTTTCAATCGCAGAAAGCAGGTACCTCTCTGCGTTTGCTCGGTCGCCGATCCTTCGGTAATCCTTCGCCAGGAAATACTGCGCTGTATATTTACCAAGCATGTCGAGGTGCGGATCGCGGCTCAGCAGGTCCAGGAAGATTGCTCTGGCCTTTTCAGTGGAAGTACTGAGCTTCTCGGAACGGATTCTTTCGTATTCGCCGTGAATGAACAGTAGGGTAATGACAGGCTGACTGCGTCTGCCATAACGGATCTCGTAGCTTTGGATCATATCCCTAAGATCTTTGTCCAGGTCGCGCGGCACCTGGTCGTACCCCGCCGTTTCGGCAAAAGCCATCCACTCGCCCAGCAATTGCACATCCAAGTCTGGCGCGATCATGGAAGTCCAAGTCTGCAACTGGCATCTCCAAGTTCGTATGACAGCCTCGCGGAAGAGGGCGTCATCCAGCTGGGTCAACGCTGTGAGGATCCGCAACAAAGGCTCGGGCCCAGAATCCTCCCGCACGACCGATACCGCGTACTTCATCAGAGCCTTCAGAATCGAATTCATGCGTCCTCCCGTTGACTCATTCCATTTTATGCACAAGACTGCGATATATATACAGCCAGATGGATTGTCTATAGTCTTCTCCGACAGAAGAAGCCGAATTTGTTCAGGAGCCCGGCGTAGAACTAGCAGCGCATCGTCGAGCCTCGCCTCCTGGAGGAGGCGACGAACAGCCACAAATGCCTTGAAGAAATCTCCCAAGTGAGAGGGCATGATGTGGAGAAGATTGCGATCGGCTGAGCGCTCGCCCATGTATTGCCTGCGGACGTACTCACGGGCGCTGCTGAGCATTTCTTCCGAGAACCGAAGATTGTCAGGTGGACGGAGCGTGGACATTGGGTACATAGATGTAGCAGACTTCTTCCTCTCAAGGTGTGTGAAGAGGCTGCTTAAGCTGACCCTTGTCCCATTGCTCAGCTGTAATGTCTGAACCTCACTCGCTACCCGATGCTGTAAGCCACTCCTCACCAAGTGTTGGAGGGCCTCCGTCTCTAGTCTGTTGGTTATGTACTTAGAGAATCGCCATCGATTCAGTCGGACTTTGTACGATTTGACTCTGTCAATTATCAGACAAGTACAGGTTAGCAACAACTTTACAAAGGGATTGATTGTGACATTCAGACTCACGATCCCTCAAATCCGTATTTAGACTTCATAATTTCCCGGACGTCTTTCAAGCTCCGTCCCTCGTCAATGTACAGGGTCTTTATGGTCGTCTTGTGAGCTTCCCACAGGTACTCTGACCCTCTTCGACGCTGGCCAGCTGGAAGCTGTGACGAAAACGCCATAGGATCGTGCATATTTCCAAGCGCAGAAGGCAGGACCGTACCCGCCGTGCGCAAAGGCTGATCCAGTCGAGTCACTTCACACATCACCAATACTCGCTTCCTAGTCCCATGTTGACCAAGCCCACATTCGAAGCCGTTCCTCTCAAGATGCCATCGATGTCGATGTAGAACTTAAGTAGGGCATGAAAAGACCAGGAAAGCCTCGGGCTTCGGTCGGGATATGGAGATGATGTTCCCGCAAAAGGGTCATCACGTGATGCTCGTACGCGAGCGGGAGACCCACTACGACCCATTGTCAATGCTACTTGAGGTTTTCGTTCTTTGAATCCAGTACGGTTTGTACATCCGCGGAGGATGGTCTTTGATATATCTCGTGTGCTAGTGGGTCACTGCGGAATTTCTCAGCGTGCTTATTCTCGATTACGGTACGCATACGACAACATTTTCTTCCTTTCCCTAATCACATGTTGTCCAGGTGTCGGCACCAATGAGAGATAAAGTAAGCGAACGCCAGCTGCGTGGGAAAACAGCGGGACTTCGACATCGCTTGTTGAAATTGATGCTACCTAGGCACACACGTGCAGATGGTCGGACCAGAACAAACAGCCCATTCGAAACACAAACGACAGCTAATTCTGTGAGAGAGGTGTGCAATCTATTCAAACGGGGCAGCGCTTGACGACGTCAATTGATGCGTTTACTGTGGACATATCTAGTTTCGCATGGAGTATTGTCCAACATCACGAAAGCACACAATGTTTTGTTTTCAGGATGCTCGCGGGGTCTGTGGCATGGTGAATTATTCATGCGTATCTAGAGATGGACAATTCTTCTCACGGATTGTATTATGCCTGAGTCAATGATAACCAGTGATTCTCTCCCAAATTCTCGTCCACGTGGTTCTCGCGCCTTCGGAGCACCCCCCCCCCCGACCTGAACCCTCTACTCCTTGATCGCTCTCAAGTCGAGCTCCAGCTTCTCCTTCCAAGCATCCTTTGCAGCATCGTCGACTAGGCCCAGACTAGTCAAGTACTGAGACTCAGGCCGTTCCATTTCGATGATCCGTGACCGAGTTGCAATGGCGAAGAGACTGCGCTGGCGCACCCATCTTGGCCAAAGGGTGGACCAGGGAACAGTGAGGTCGTAGACATTCTCCTCGACCTCAAAGATGTAAGGGACGCTTTGATGCATATTGTCGAAGGCCTCCTGATCGAGGTGATGTCGTCGATTTAGAATACCCTCGCTGACGAGAGAGACTGCTTTGAGGTTGGGCATTTTGAGTAATACCTCGTCAAAAACATTCAAATTCCATCCGTGCATGAATTTGTGTTCATTGAAGCCATCCTTGGGAGGATCGAGAGCGATCGTGAGGTTCTTTATCGGGGATGTGGCGTCTTCAAGACCTTGGATCTGGTCCATGAACGACTCTTCCACTCCTTCTTCCTTGATGACTTCTTGGATGGCTGAACCAAGACCACTGATGCAGAAGTGACCGGAAGGATTGAACGGAACCGAGGCTTGACGGGTAACCAACAAGCCGCTCGCATCCATAGAGAGGTAGTGGATGGAGAGCAGGCAATCGATGTGTCCTTGAACTGCAGCTCGAGACTGACGGCAAGCTCGCGATAAGCGACGATGGCCTGATGTGGTTTCGATGAAGTCTGCGTGGGGTGTAAAGCAGAGGAGATGGCGTGGCGGGCTATTGCTGTTGGCATTTTGCTGGGCCAATGTGAAGTCGGCCGTGAAGCGCTGGATGCTGAGGACAGGAAGAGCCGCGGCTGCTGCATCCCACACCATCTTCTGGAGCTCAACTGGGAGCTGTCCGAAACAGTGAAAGGTGCAGAACATGGTGGAGTCCATTCCTTTGCGCCAAGTCAGCTTGGGGGTGCTTTGATCATTCGAAGCATCGCCTACCTCTTGATTCTTGAGAATGCTTGCTTGTTGTGACTGAGATTCGAGTACGTTGGTACTGACTGTGTTTGGTTGGTATCTGTAAAACTTGATGTGGCCAAAACATTGACATACCTTCCGAGAGGTGAGTTGCGTTTGCGTATCACGCTCTGAAAACGCTCTGAAAGTCCTGAAGGCCAGACAGTGAGGGAGCTTGTGCTGAGGTGGATGGGTAAGAGCGTCAGTGGGCCGATGGATGGGGATGCTTGATGAGTTGAGAGCCCTACTGATCAAATTGGAGGCCCAATGGCTAACGCCTCGATCCGATCGATAGAGAGGGTCGTGAAAAAAGGAACCAAGGAAACAAACCCCTTCGAGACAGATACAGAGACTAAAGACATAAGGGAGGTGGGTGGGCGAACTGTTAAAGTGGGGCCACAGGCGTAGTGAATTACATTTCACAGGAATCAGCGAGCTGTCACAAGAGGTCTAAATCTTGAGACGGCGAGGAATGCATCATTTTACATAGGTACGCGCGGTCAAAGGCTAAGCTCGCATGAAGGTTCCCTAACGTACTCAGTTGTAGATCATGGAGTAGAAGCTATCAATGGTGTCATGTCACAAAAATCGCAGAGCGGAAACTGAATGAGATACTGCAGCAAAAGGGTGCGTAGTTCAGCATTGCAGAGGAACTGTGGTGTCTAGACTTAAAGAATATGCTGATCCATCTGGGTACCTCAATAGCCATCCATTGCATTGCCCCCCTAAGATTTCTCTGATTCTTCTACTTGCTGCACTGCATCTCCGAGCCTTCCTTTTAATCTGATAGTGAAGAACCAGTGTGAGTAGAGATGGAGGGGATAGCTTGTTGTGGTGCTGCGAGAGTTTTTTTAATAAGAGGCGTTGCTCTTCCTTCCAGTATGCAGGAGAATCCTCCTAAGGTCTTCCATTCACTCATGTCATCGCATCAAGCCCCTCGCCGCCGACTTCGTCCTGTATCCTTTGACCTCTAAACTCCTCCCAGGTGACTACGTCAAAGCAACCATAGACCGCTTTGGTCGCAAGTCCAAGCCTCGTAATGGCTGAGTGTCTTGTATCTGTTGATGAACTTGAACGTAGCGAAATCGAATTGGAGGTCAGCGTAGAGCTTTACCCACGGGATCCTGACAGCAGAAGGCTCGTCCAGATCGTGATTCCAGCCGTCGTCGTCTTCGCTCGGGCGGACCACTGGCGCCGGCTTGTGCATCGAGTTGAAGGTCTCGGCGTCGATCTTTTGCCGCAGATCCAGTGCCTCCTCGTCGACCAGAGCCACTGTCTCCAGATTGATCATCCTCAACGCCATCTTGTGAAAGGCTCGGTCGTCCCAGCCCCGCAGGAACCGCCATTCGCTCTCAGAATCTTTGGCCGAGTCAAGGGCGATGGTCAAGTTCTTTATTTTTGGGAATGAGGCGCATTTGATGTCTTCGGCGAGGTTGTCAGGCCAGTATGACCATCGCAGATCCATTCCTCGCGCTCCATCCCCCTCGGATGCAGCGTGGAGCGCTGGGCCCAGACCACTGATGCAAAGTTGCCCGTCAGGGTTGAACGGTACGCTGGCAAAACGGACGATCAACGAGCCGTTGGCATCAGGCGCAAGGTAATTGATGGGCAGGTGGAAGGGGACCTCCACACTGGCAATTGTGTTTGACTCCTTGCAGGCACCGAGTAGACCCCGATAGCCTGAAGTTATATGGACAAAATCGTCGTGAGGGGTCAGGCAGAGGACGAGGCTCTCAGATTTGTTGCTCTTGACGCAATTGGGGTGGTGGGCGATCTCAGCGTTGAATCGCTGGAAGTCGAGGGTGGCGGGAAGTGCTTGATCCCAGACCATTCTCCTCAGCTCGACAGGGAGCTTAGGGAAGTAGAGGAACTCGGTGGGTGTGATGGAGCTCATGATGAGAGATTGCATTGTGGGTGAGACGTCGACTTGATGAGAGCAGAGGTGGCCAAGCAGAGCTTCGAAGCAGGCGTTTCTAATCAACGCGAAGTTAGTGAGAAGGTTTTGAGTTCTGCTGGCACGAGCAAGCTTACTGATTTGCTGTGAGGATAGTGATTCTTCTTAGTTGTCCAAGACAGGTAGAGTGATGGTGGTATTGGTAGTCGGGGACTCAGTGGATGGTGTACTGTTGATGAGGGTATCGCAAGGACAGTTTGCTTGATTGATGAAGAAGATGAAGGTCAACGACCCCTTCTGATCTGATCAGTCAATCGGTTGAGGAAGAAGAAAAGGACGAAGGAAACGTTCAAAAGTTTCGAGTCTGTGGTCCGGCTGTTTATATATTCGGCCGTCAAATCCTGATTACCTAAGACCACAGTCGAAGTGAATATTCCCTTGCAGCCACTCGGCAGGCAAAGCTGCCCGGCGAGGTGTTTTGAAATAGTGCCTGCCAATGAAGGGGTTGGGGATAGCTTCACGGAAGCTTAGCCCTGTCCGTTCGGGGGAGGGGGGAAGTGTGTAGGGGGGGGGGGACAGCTATCACTGAAGGATGAGTAGGTGTCTGATTAGTGGAGCGGTTGCTTTCAAGTCATTGTCAGGACCACATTCACTTGTGGCCGGGCAAAGGATTATATAATTGAATTATGAGAGACATCTTACCACAGTGTCCTCGTTTGCGAGTGGTCGACGTTGTGGCTTTGCAGGACCACTTCACTTATTACTGAGCAATCAATGTCGTTTGCATGACAATCGGTGTTGCAAGCATAGATACTATCACTATGTCTCCCAGCTAGTAGTTGCCTAAGTAGTCAGTTAGGAGAAAGTAAGTAATTTTCACTCCAGAGTATTTAGACCACTTCGACATTGAACAGGCCAAAGGAACATAATGGCAACTTCTGATAATGCACATGACTTGAAGGAATCTGATCCAGTCAGAGATTTTGCTATTCCTTGTATACAACTGCTACTGGATACTTATCTAGCTCACTTTAGTTTGCGATGCGACCCAGGCGTTTGCCGAGCCACGGAACAGTTGTGAACAAGACGCAAACACCGTGGAACTAATTGATCACAAACCGGTTGTCCAGCTCATCTGAGTCCCCTTGAGCAGCAAGCACGGCAAAACTCTTCTCGACCGGCAAGTCCCTAGAGCTAAAGCCGACCAGAAAGACAAAGTCCCCGGACGGGATGACCCAGGCCTTGTCAGCAGTGTCCCAATAGCTGACGTCCCTCCGCTGAAGGTGAAACTCGACATCGGCAGACGCCCCCGCCTCGATGAGCACCTTCTCGAACCCTCTTAGAACCTTGACCGGCGTACCCTCTGGCGCGCTTCCAGGGAACGAGAGGTAAAGCTGGGGCACCGCGTGTGCGGTGCGGTTCCCCGCGTTGGTGACGCTAGTCTTGACAACAACGACGTCCTCCCAGAGCTGAGGGTGGCCCCCGGGCTGGACAGGGACAGTAACGTCGAGTTTTTCAGCAACCGAATCCGCGACGAGATCGACGGAGGTCTTGCTTCCATCGATAGCAAAGGTGGTGTACGTGAGGCCGAAGCCGAACTCGTACAGAGGCTCGATGCCCTGAGCGTCGTAATGGCGGTAGTCGATCAGCTGCCCCTCAGTAAAGTTCGACTGCCACGCCAGTGGGTCTTCGACCGGCTGTGTGAGGTTGACGACGGCCGGCCCAGCGTCTTCGGCGGCGCGCGGCACGGTGTAGGGCAGGCGGCCTGAAGGGCTTACGTCACCCCACAGCAGGTCGACGATAGAGTTACCACTTTCCTGCCCTGGGTAGTGGGCCGCGAGGATGGCGCCGATCTTGGTGTTGTTGGCCCAAGGCATGGTGTTGACACCGCCGGAGTGGGTCACGACGATGGTGTTGCCGCAGAAGTCAGCGACATTCTTGATGACAGCCGTCGAGTTGCCGTCGAGCTCGAACGATGTGCGGTCAAAGCTCTCGCTGGCGAAAGTCTGCTGGAAAACGAGGCAGACTTCCGGCGGCGGGTAGACGCCTCTGAAGTCGTTACTGGCTAGGACGTCGTTGTTGGTGACGTAGAAAACCTGAGCGTCTGTCTCTTTGGCTTTGGCCTTGATAGCGTCGAGTGGGGAGACTACATACGAGGGTCGACCGGTTCCTGAGCCGCCTCCGATGATCATGGTGCCAGTGTTGTCGCTCTCCGGTACCTCAGATGGCCGGAAGAACCCATTAGTAAAGTCGCCAGCATCGTTGCCGAAGACGCCGATCACCTTAGGGGCTTTGAGGGGCAGCGTGTCGTTTACGTTCTTCAAGAGGACTGTGCCAGCGGTGCCCATCTCGCGAATGATCTTGGCGTGGTCTCCGCGGACGTCGCGGCCGCGAGGAAAGACGAAGTCGTCTGGGATAAGACCAGCTTGCCGACCAAACTCAATACTCGACTCCTGAACGAGCAGCACATACCTTAAAGCGTCCTCCGGAGCCGGGTAGTCTTTGGCATCCTGCCCAAGGAAGTAGTATGGGGTGAGAATGTTCCCGATCATCTCGTCAACCCTGGACTCGATAACAGAGCCGTTGCGGATAGCATTCAACACATTGTCGCCAAACCAGGACTCGGCTCCGGGGTATCCTGTCGGGATATAACCAGGCATTTCGAGGTCCAGGCCGGCGTTGATGGACTTGGCAGTCGAGTGGGTGGCAAACCAGTCCGAGACAACATATCCTTTAAAACCGAGCTCTTCGCGAAGCAGGGTCTGAAGAAGATAACTGTTCTCGCACGAGTATTCCTGGTTGACGCGGTTGTACGAGCACATTATAGATGCGGTACCTGCCTGGATCGCGTTGGCAAATGGCCAGAGGTAGAGCTCGTGGACGGTCCTGTCGTCGACATTGGAGGAGATTCCTTCTATACGAGTTCCATCGGCGTCTGTAGTAGACGAACGCTGCGTCTCTTGCTCGTTGGCAATGTAGTGCTTGGCGCAGCTCTGCACGCCGGCGTCCTGCAGACCATAGATGCTCTCTGCGATCGAAATGCCAGCAAGGTATGGATCAGGGCCGAATCCTTCCCAGTTTCGACCACCAAGAGCATGGCGTCCCATCGGCCCAGTTGATGGCCTGCTTACCATTAGTTCTGTGATTGCTCGCAAAGGACTGAGACATGAGACTGAACTTGCCCTAAAATGACGTGACCACCTTTGCCTTTGAACTCCTCTCCCAGTGCATACCCGCGAAGATATATCAACTCCCGATCCCACGTGGCAGCAGCAGTAATCCCTGACGGGAACACGCTGACCAAGTCAGCACGATTCACGGCAGTAGGCCCATCGAGCATGCATAAGCCTGTGAAGTTGAGACGAGGAATAGCCGCGATGTTGCCGATACAATTACCGGCAGAGCCGTTGCCCGTGATCATCTCAACCTTCTCGTCCAGAGTCAGCTGCAAGATGAGGTTCTGGGCCAGCTGGGCGGCGGCATCCCAATCCCGGGTTCCTGGTTACTCGGTGAGCATCTGTAGTCTTCCAAGCGTGCTAAAGAGGCTAGGCACCTACCATTGTTTGAAAGTCTGTAGCCGGCTGTGGAGGCTGTGGCAGCATGGGCCCCGAGGAAGAGCAAAAATGAGGCTTTCGTTGCGTTCAGCATGATTCCTGTTCCCGTACAACACACAGATACTAGAGGCGGCTGATAGAGCTCAAAAGACCCTACTCGCTTGCGATTTGGCTGCTGAGCTTTATATCAGTAAAGCCAAAGATCTGGCCCGGGCCTGGCTCCCGCCAGGAGAGTCTCACGCATCTTGGATCACGAGCTCTACCACATGCAACTATCCATTCATCAGCCCATCCACCTCCAACTCTCTCGCGTACAAGCGCGACGATGCACAGAAATTGACGCTAAAACGATGCAAAGAAACCGGTGAAATTTGCAGCGGACATTGACAGTCCTAGAGTGCGGGGAACTGGCGATCATTAACAGTCGCCAAGAAAAATTGGCGAATAAAAGGAGACATGTGCCTGTCTAATGTGACAATATAACGCTGGGAAACCGGGAAACATGATGTGCAGTGTTGATTATTTTGCCATACCCATGTCGTTTGAGGTCAACCTATACGGGCGCTCGTATAGAAAACTGCCTGATTGGCTATATAGAAGCCGGACCGATTTTGCTCCCCACAGGCACAGGGTAACAGTACGGGTAAGGCACAGATAGTCGAGCCACCGTTGCAACGAGAGAATGCGGGGGTTGCCTCTTTGAACATGGGGAACGCATTATACGAGAATGTGCAGCAGTCTTAGTAGACTTCACGTGTATCTCGCAGTGCTAATGCTATCTTTCCGTGTAGCTTCATCCTAGCGTGCAGCCAGTTCATGCCGTCGTCGCCGTCACGTCGCGATGCGCCCAGAGGATCCCTCGTCCAAGATCAAACGCGCCCTACGTGAGTAGGTACTCTGCTAGTGTACTTTGGCTTGTACCATTAGGCCAGTGCTTTTATCGGTGTGTCTTTACACATGTACGCCTCCTGCAAATGGCTTGACACGAATTTCAAGGTGTTTAGGGACACACAAGTGAATTGATAGCGCTCCTGAATTTTACAAGTATGCTTCGAAACTAAGCAGGACACTGACTGGACCGGTCAACTAAGCTGTGGTCTACATCTCGTGACATTTCATGTACCAAGACTGCCCATACACTTACTTGTTACTGAAACGACCGTCCTACTTTTTGTCTAAGCCATAAAACGACAGGCATCGTTGAATTCCATCTTGTCTTGAACCAAACAACACTATTCACTTACGTATATTCAGAATATGCCTCCGTCTCGAGGCTTGAGCCCAGAGTAAGGCCCAAGCATCATTACGACTTGCGAACCAAGGGTCCACTTAGTTGATGAATGGAAAACAGATGTGGTGTACGGACACAGCAGTACTTCGTCGAGGAGAGTAGTCCCATGCTAGTGTCCTACGTGATGCGAGGCAACCTGTTATCGAGGCTTCGATTCAGTCTAGAGATTGAGTCCGAGATGATTTGCTAAACTAGTCAGAGGCCGTAAAATGGAATTCTCCTGTCTGTTAATTCAGATGCAGTCTCTCTCGCAGAGAACTCATCTTGTTCTCCGCAATTCTTCATTCGCTCCATTCAACCCCCGGAACACTATACTCTTCCCTGCAATTGAACATATAAATCACCAAGCTACGATGTCTCTCAGTCTCAAGACAATTCTTCTGGGTGTTGCGCTCGCCGCAGCGACCCCTATCGCTCACAACGCCACCCTTTCCCAGCGAAGCGCAGCGAGCCTCGAAGCCATCTTGCCAAACGGACTCGCGCCGATCCATATGGCTGAAGTGGTCGACCCACAAGCGGAGCTTGAAAAGTGCAACTTCGACGAATACGCCGACTGCAAGAACCGCCGCAGAAGGGACTGCGACGATATAGTGGACAATAGCAGTGACTGTGAACTCGGTCCCTTGATCAAGGTTATCGGCATCTGAGAAGCACTCGGCAATCTTGGCGGCGGCTTTGCCGCCTACAGTGGCAGCGAGGCTACCGAGACCCAGACGGCGGGTGGCGGCGCGCTGGTGGCCAGAGCGGAAAAGGACTGCGGAAATAAGTGTGCGGGCTGGGCCACAATGCCGCCGTGGGGCGTCTGGTTTGGGGTCTGCATGCTTGACTGCCACAAGAGGTGCAAGAATGGAGGACGATGCCCGTGAGCTGATCTCGTCCGGGATGATCACACCACAAGTTAGCCACCGATGTTCTAGGGGGGAAGGTAGTTGGGAGACTCAGATAGCTCTTTGTTCGTTCTTAATTCACGGAGCGTAGATGGTGAGTGATGGAGTTCCTCAAGGACTATAGTCGTGACCTCGACAATTAATGAACGCTCCTTGCTTTTGAAAATCAGCCAACGTGCAAGCCCCGTGATTTGTCTTCAGGATGCGACAAAGTGTCTTCTCGATTTGCAGTCGAAGATATGTGTGGTTCGTCCAGACGAAAAACAATTCTTCAAACCTACATGTATCGCACTTGTAGAAAGGAACCGGGGCCCAGTCACATCAATCTCCATGGTCAAGCTGTCCTCGAACAGTGTACTGCTCAGAAGCCACCATAAGTTTCCCAAGATGGTCCATTGCACTCGTTCATCTGATGAGTGTCACACTCGATGCTACATGACTACTCATGTATGAAAAGAAAGAAGGGGGAAGAAAAGAAAAGGGCAACCGGATACGCCCATTCTTCGACAACCAATATACCACTATATGTCAAATCCTTCAGGACAGCCTTGCCTGCTTCTCCTTCCGGGCACGATATGAGAACGTCACTTTGATTGGCCACAAGCTGATGCAAAGCGAATAACTATATTTTTTCACTTTCAATGTGCATTAAGTAACGCCCCAAAAATGCTAATGCTACCATACGCCCCAATATGCATGCCCATTTATTACGCCTCCATTGCCTAGCTCACGTTGCCCAACAACGCCTCCTTCTGGTCGGCTTGCCTCTTTGCCTTCCTCTTGCTTGCGCCCTCTCGCCAGCAGCAGATGAAAACGCCAAGGAAGGCGACTGTCGTTGCAATACCCATTGTCACACCGACAATGGCACTTGATAAGCCTACGTCGAACGAGGCGGAGGACGACGACGTGGAGGTGGCGGAGGCGGATGATGTGGTTGTTGAGGAGGTCGTCGTTGTTGACGAGCTGCTAGTGGATGTTGCTGTTGATGTGCTGCTGCTGGACGAAGTAGTAGAAGAGCTGGTAGATGTTGCGGAAGTTGAGGAAGATGTAGATGTAGATGTGGCCGTTGCCGAGGTCGTTGAGCTCTCATCGGTGCTCGTCGTGGTGCTGTCGGCACGCTCGAAAATATCGCGCCTGTTACGGCCGTGGAATGATCGCCGCCGCAGCTCTCCCTCCGGGTCCGCTGGGCTGTCGTCTCCCGCGGTGGATCCGGTCTGGCACTTTTCCGTGATCCACAGTGCATTTTCCGCCTCGTCTGTGGTGCACCCTGCCGCCTCCAGGCAAGTCGCGAGGAGTTCTGGGTCTACTGTCTGGATGCCCAGGCATCGTGACATTATTGGGTCGGAAGCGCATGATAGGTCTGCCACAATACTTTCCAGACATCCTCTGCCCATCAGTCGTGGGGCTGCTGTGGCGGGACTCGCCAGCAGCATGGCGAGTGCCACGCGAGGAAGGTTTTCTCGTATGCTGAATGAATTCATTGTGTATGTGGATGATTTGATGGTTGCGTCTCCTGGAAAAAGGACGACGGGAGGATTGGGTTTGGAGATGTTGGTGAACTCGATCGCGCGAATGTTATAACACTTTGTGGCACCTTTGGTGAAACAAACGAGCGACAGTTAAATAAACAAGAAACTGAAGTGGGTATCACAAGGAGAATGAGCAAACAGTGAAGTGCAGTGATTTAACTGTCATGTCACCATAGGCCGGTAAGACGCTTTTAAGAGATTTTCCCCGGGCTTTGTGTCATGGGTTGCACCTAGTCAACTCGCGTCACTCAACGCCAGCAACAGCTCACCAGCTCGCCCCAGCCCAGGGACGGCCTCCACAACGCAAATGGCAGAGCCACAGCTATATGGTCTGTTTTGAGACTGCGCCCCTGCCGGAGACCACTCTGGGTGCGACGGACCCAGGTGCGGAAAGAGGCTGAAGAATAGAGTGCCGGCATGTGGGGAGAAGTTCGCTCCCGGGATCCCGCATTTTACACATTAAGTTTCCCCATCCCTGCTATGATTAGCCTCCGAGATCTCCGAGAATGGCAGCGCCACGCGCACGACGCGACGCTCGTCTCCACTCTGTCCCACCGTATCCCGGGGGCTTGGGTGTCATTGGCAGGGGGTTGACCGATGCTTGCGTGTGGCGCCACAGGTGTTACGTGTATCGAGAAATTTCGCTGCGCCTTTGCTGCCAGCCTTGAGCCTGGGCCAGCCTGGGAGCAACAAGCATTTCCTTGAGCCTGGGCCAGCCTGGGAGCAACAAGCATTTCTGTCTTGCATATCGACTTGTGCAGCAGACACATCGGAAAGCCAATGCCCCGTCCCTGGAAAGATATCGAGAAGATAAATGTTGATATAGCATAAAGGAGACTTGTCTGATAGTCTCGGCAATCGCCGCTCAAGGATCACCACATGGGTGAACGTTGAAGCGGCACAACACTCGCCCACGGCAATGAGTGCCGGTGTCCAGGAGTCTGACTCGCGACCAAAATAACTATTCTACTTGAGGGCCGTGACCTGGCCTACCACAAATCCTTTGACAGACTATTCTGAGCCTGCCAAGACGGATTTGCTGGCCTGCATGACAGGGAGGCATGACTTCTCAAAGGCGGCGCGAGGCGGTTGAACGGACCTCATTAGCTGTCGTGGAGTATACAAAAGTCGAGTGATGCCCAAAGATAAAGTGTAAGTCGATGATCAATCATCCCGTCGACCGGACACAAGTATCATCAACCACCGTTTCGATCTACTCGCCTCACCAGGACCGAGATGTTCTAGCGGTCCGCCTCAAGTGGATCTGTGCGCTTCAGCGGCATCACTCTGTCGAGACGGTGTGGGCAGCGCCAAGCCGTCGAGTTCGTCCTGCGAGAGGTTGCAAGCCAATGAAGTTTCCTTAGAGAGCCCCTTCGCATTTTCACCACGTTGACTATATCCCGCGGCAAGCGAACTTCAAAATGCGAATTCCAAGAGCGAGCTTATGGATCTCATACTTTTCGAGGCCATGCGTAGCCACTGAAAAACAAGTCATGGACATTGAGTGCTCTGTCGCCTGTGTTCAACCCGACCGAACTCAATCTTCATTGTTGGATACACTTCTAAAATTATACTACCGAGAGCTTGGGAAAACGGACTAAGGTGACTCCACTAACTGCGAAAGGCATTGTGGGATTCTCTGCCATTGGCAAGTAGGCCTTAGACGCCCAATTCGTCGTGCCTGAAGCTGCGCCGGATCTCTCGGCCCGGGTGTTCAAGAAAGCCAGTTCCTTTGCCGCCATACGCAGAGATAAACTTTCAGTTCCATTTGTCTACACGCGAAAGACAAGCTTATGTGACGATGGTGGGTTAGGCAGAGTCTTTGTGTGGGTACCCGCGGCATCATAAATTCCTGTGAATGCCAATCGCACGTCGAGTTCTTGTTAAAGTTTTGAAGGCTGAGTGTCTCAACTTCAGAGCAATTACAGTACCAGTAGACCAAATAGCTCTTCCGCAAAGTCTCAACCCAAGAGACAAACACGGCGGCATTGCTCGTCATGAGCCTCATGCCAAATCTCAACCTTCACAATCGAGGGTGCATGGGCTACGGTAGGAGGACAGGTCGCGAGGCAGAATTCTCTCTCAGGTCTTTGAAAGTGGGGAGATCCATCTAGCTGCCGCATAGCCGGGCAAGGCAGAATCCTTCGCAGGGTGCCCGAGTAAGAGGCCCTTGCATGGCTCGGCTATCATGTATAGGCATGCTGTTCCTCCAACGACAGAGAGATATCAGAGACATGTGTTGCCAGTCACGCCCAACTTCGTTTGTGAGGACCGTGAATCCGTTACTGGCAGCGAAAGCAGAATTAGTCACTCCAAAAAGACTCGTATACTCGTGCAGTAAGTCGCTGAGTTGTCATACTGTTTTTAAGTGTGTCAATGCTGGTTGGTCTGATTTCTGTATTCCTTCAAAGATTTCAGCGAGCTCAAGCTCCCTTGCGGTCTGATAATCAGGACAGACTTTCCGGGTACCAAGAGCGAACAAATCGCCGCAAAGGTATAATCATGTGAAGCCGTGGTGTAAATTGTCTTCCATTCGATAAATATAAGAACACGCTTGTTGGCCTCTCGTCCAGCCACGGAGTCGAATGAAGTGCCAGAATTGGGCTTGATGGCGGAGTTTGAAGCGCGTCGATTCTGATAGGTCTTCTATAAGTCTGGGTCATGGCATTATTCTAGAAATTACACTAGCAACTGAGACGCCTCTGCTAAAGTTTAGAGGAGTGTCGTGTGAGCGGAGCAGACGGTACAGCTTCGAAGTATCACATCATTTCTCGCCCTGGCGCCCGCTTGGTGACCTCGCACATGTCCTCCAACAGTTAAATGATAGAGAGTCGCCCACAAGCAGGCTAGGTCCGCCAGAGAAGCATTTGCTCTCGATTCACTACAGAGGATGCAAGCACTAAGACTCCGTCAACTTAGACTTTGACAGTTCCAGCGACCGTCTGGGACATCCAGCACTACTTTTGCCAACATGAAAGGCCATCGTCCGCAGGCAGCTCCCACCAAACAGCATGAAGCCATCTGAGGATGAACAATGACCGAACCGTCTTCACAAGGCTTCAACTGACAGCACTAAGTGCCTTGTCATTGTGGTTCCCGGCAGCGATTGCTCACTTTGAGCAACGAAGAACCCTTTCACTGTGTCGAAATCGCGAGCGATCCGTAGCAAATTCTGTCATGCATTTGCTTTTGAAATACGACACACCGGCAGCCAAGGACCTGATTAGTTGGTGATGTGGCTTTGGTGCCATTTTCTGACCTTCTATCCTTGCACTCTAGCTAAACCAATGGCATTCACCCTGGACATGGCAACGATGGCTGATCTAGCCTGTGTAATGGTCAGTGCTGTGAAACTTGGAACTCGATCCATATCCATGGGATTCCACATACATGCTCATGATCTCATCCTTCGTACTTCACGCGTCGTGCAGGCCAGTAGATCCGTACTCGACATCTTCCTCCATACAGCCGTGGTCTATGCTCGGAAGCATCTGAGTATTTCGCTTCCGTAGGCATCCCTGCTGTTCTCTGGGGCTGATGCGTCTCAATTCCAGACTCTGGTGTGTGATGGATACCCTCCCGCCGATTAGATAAACGCAGACCGCGCATTCGCGTCGATGGAACCCAACTTGGGCGGCTTCAGAGGTCCTCCCTATAGATCCTCATCTTCGTCCTCGTCCATTCCATCTGCAGCCTCGTTGCCGTCCTCGTCTCCATCCTCTTCCTCGAACTTGGGCAGGTGCACCACAAACACAGGGACGTCGTCGGCCTCGTCGGCATCGCGAACGACGAACGCAACCATGTCATTGTTCCTCAACCCCTTGCTGACGGGGGTCTCGTTGCCCTTGATTCGGAGGTCCTTCCATCCCTTGCTGTCGTCGTGGGGGTTCTTGAGGACGCCGTATGCGATGTCGTAGTCTGCTCCCTCTGCTGGGAGGGGCGTAGGCACCTCGTCGAGGCTGGGTCGCAGGCCGTCTGGGTGGCGGTCCTGTAGGACGGAGAAGAGCTCTGTGGTGAGCTCGGAGAATGGGGCGAGAGGGTCGACGAGGAGAAAGATGGTGTGGACGCCGTACTTGAGGCGTAGGGAGATGGGCATGTCGGGAGGGTCATCGGGTGCGTTCTGTTTGGGTGGCTGTTCAATGTGAGGTCAGTCAACAGTTCACCACCTAGTCAATGCAAAGCTGTGGGGAGTCACAGCATCGGACTGCATCGGATCGCGTCACATTGCGTCTTGTTGAGGCTTGGATGGTGAGTACCTACCATCTTGACGGTGATTTAGCTGGCACTGGTGAAATCAGTGCTTCAACGACAACGATGCAACCCTTTTCTGCTGCGGAGGGTGTGTCGAGAGGATATGTAGACACAAGAGAGCAGGCAGATACAAAAAACGAGGGACCCAAGGGAGGCAGAAATTCACAAAGTGACGTTGAATGAAGTCTTGACAGGTGACAGTGAATGGCACTCCTCGGTTCAGCCTAGCGCGGTTCAATTCCGCATTGAGAGATGACAGCGGGAGCTTGGGCCACCTTGAAGTTTTAGTGGGGGCTCCCCTCCACAAATGTACCTTGGTAGGTAGGTAAGTACCAAGGTACCGCCCCCAAAGTGGGAGGAAACTGGGTGCCTCTCCGTCTGGTGATTTCTTCACATCGACGGCATCAATTACTCTCAACAACAACACCCACAAGACAGGCTCAAATTGACCTATATTGATCCCGATTGCTGTCCAGCCCCTCGTCTACGTCTTGCAGCCCTTGCAGCCCTTGCAGCCCGGAGAAGTAGCAACATGGGTCGCCCTCCCAAGACACAGGAGGAGCTCGCTGCCTTCTTGGCCAGGCCACAAGTCGACTACCACGAGCGCCGTCGCATCGCCCTCGAGAATAGCCGCCTGAACATGATGGCTCCCTCGAGAATTATTCTCGCCGCCGCAGCCTCGTTCGGAGTCGGCATCTCGCTGGGCATGACCCAGGGGAGCAAGATGGCAGGGCTCCAGTTCCGCGCCGAGCACGCCCACAAGCTGCCAACGACACCAACCGGCTGGTTCATGTACCACAAGAGCAAGAACTACAACATGGCCAGGGGTGGGCTCAAGGAGGGTCTCAAGATGGGCGCCAAGGTGTCCTTCTGGACTACAGCCATGTTCGTGGTCGAGGACATGTACGACGAGTACCGCGAGTCCAAGGACTTTGTCAACACCATGCTGGCTTCCCTGACTGTCGCCGGCGGATTCAGTCTGTGGAGTACGTGTCCAAACACTCCTCATCCAAGCGATGTGGATGTCCTGCTAACCACTGACATCATCTGCAGATCGTTTCAGCCTCCCCATGACGGCACGAACAACCAAGACCGCCCTTGTTGTCGGACTCGTCTATGGCGGCCTTCAAGACGCTGCCGGCGCAGCACGAGGCCGGCACATTGGTTACATCGACTGGATCAAGAGGCGGATGCGAGGTCAGAGCAAGGAGTTGGAACAAGAAATATGACCGTCCCGCAGCCGAGACTACGCATACAACGCCGACAATTCCCAGACGACACAGACAGTAAAAGACAACCAGCCGACAGACGACGGAACAGGCTCAAGTCACGATGTTGCCACGCATCAGGATCTTGATGATGAACATCCCATCCCGATTTCGGACATTGCGCAGCACTTGCTTTCGGCTTTCCAAGGCTGAAGGCTGGTGCGGACGGGAGAGAACGTCCGGGTCCGTGTCTGATTCAGCCTCAAGACAACAAGACCAGGAGATTCACGCCGCTGCAGACCGCAACAGTCGACGCGGTGGATCCGAATCATGGACGACTCGCGCAATGCTGAAACGACTAGATTGGCTGCTTGCACAATGTGGTGCCTGGCATCAAGCTTAAGCCGTCGGCTTCCATCTCAACCGGCCGTCTCTGCACCCAGTCTAGCGATCCAGGCGATGGCGGCGCCATCACAGGTCCCCGCATAATCGGCATTGCAACTCTGGCAGCCCCACAGAAAGCCGAGCGCATGGTAGGGCCAAGAAATCCCAAGCTGGCCCCGAATCAGTGCTGCGACGCAACTGGGCCTGCAGGCTCGCCTCGATGCAATAGCAGGACAAGCGCACACGCTGGGATGCACTGCAGAAAGCCCCACATTTGCACAAGCTCGACGAAATGATGCTCCCATGATCCCGTCCATCCACTCTCATTCCAGCGGGCTTTGGTGCTGGCTGGGTCGAATTATGTTATGTCTTCGGCTCAGCTTTTGCGAGTTTGAGATTGGCCCAGAAAGTTGGGGAATCAAAGGAGCACGGGAGGAATCTATTTGTCAATGCCTCCATCGAACAACCACTTGGGAGCCACCAAGCTGCCAGTGCGGACGGCTAGCCACGGCATTCCCGCGACCTGCATTCCCACTCCGAGCCTTCTCCACGTCCACGTGATGGTCAGCGATAAGGAGCTGGAGGGATTGGCCCGGCCGCAGCTCTCAGACTACGCGCTGGCCTCTGATTGCACAATGGCTGCCGTGCTGTCTCTCCTTGTCTCTGGCCTCTGGCCTCTGGCGGGCAGCAGATAGACTAGTCACTTGATAGCTCGGTCTTCCGTGCTACTACGTGGTTGGCTGGCCTTACAGCATTGGCTTTGAGACGATGTCGGCGATCCCTCGCCTTCGGTGCCAGGGATCCGTTCTCAACTTAGACTTGCGAGCTTGGTCACCTGTGTCATTGCGATGACCGGAGATAAAGGAATGGTGATCGAGGGGGAAGGCAAGGCGAGACAAGGCATTGCATTGACTGCCCATCAAATACAAGTAAGCCAGCCCTCGGGACGGACTGCTCTGCTTCGTTATGATAGTACAGAAACATTTGCCTTTGTCTCGTGTATCAAAACCTAATAATCTGGATACTCTTCTTTCATTGTCTCCTCCACACTGCTAGTCTGCCTGTCAAGCGTGCATCACTTTATACCCCGTTTTGAGCCTCTGCTTTGCTTATCAGATACCCTGTTTCCTGCTCTTCCGCCCAGTGCAGCCCGACTCAATATGGCTTCACTTCGGCCACTTTTGACCACGACTTCTCGCGATAGGACAATGGCTATGATACCTGCGAATTCATTGCGTGGCGGCGCGTTTGCGCCTGCTTCCAGAGTCGAGATCTCTCTTCTGAAGTACAGACCTCTGCGGCAGCCACAGTTCAACCGCGATGCATCCACCACAACGTCAACACCGGCCCAAACGCCGCCATCAGCCTCGCGATCCCTTCACTCATCCAGCACAACCCGCCAAGCAGGTGCAGCTCTCAACACCCAAGCTATTCCGGGCCCAGACTTCGAGCCAACACCCCCACCCAACATGGCCAAGGCACCCTTATCGGTGCTCCCCTTCACCACGATACTCCGCTCTCTGGCGGTGACCACCATGTCCTCTTCCCCCGTCCTCCTACCTCCCTCGCTAGCAATTATGAGCATGCTTGCACACACTACCAACCCGATCCTGAACCCTGACCGCAATCCTCTTCTGAAACAACTGATAAAGAAGACTTTCTACGCGCAGTTCTGCGCAGGCGAGATCGCGCCAGAGGTTAAGGCGACGATGGCACGTCTCAGGGGTATCGGGTTCTCGGGTGTTATCCTGGGTTATGCTAGGGAGGTCGTCTTGACCGACAAGCAGCTGGAGGGCCTGGCTACTTATGGCCTGGATAGCGAGACGGCGGAGGAGTGCATGCGGAACGAGGTTATCCCTTGGACCAAAGGAACGTTGGAGACGGTGCGGCTGGCCGAACCGGGTGACTACGTGGCTTTGAAGTGAGTCTTTGCCCCTCATGAGTGCATGCTTTTTCCAAGCGTGCATCACCCAATGAGAATCAAAAAGGAAACGTCACTTACTGACACCATTCATCAGGTTCACGGGCGCAGGCCGCAAGGCCCTCTGGACCCTTTCTCAGCGCCAGCCTCCACCAGAGGCTCTCGCCAGCGCCATCGACGAGATCTGCACTCTTGCAGCAGAGCGAGGGGTCAGGCTGCTCTTCGACGCGGAGCAGCAGGCGGTGCAGGCAGGCATCGACGACTGGACGCTCGCGTACATGCGCAAATACAACAACAAGACCCCCGGAAAGGCCGTCATCTACGGCACCTACCAAGCGTACCTGAAGGCGACACCCTCAGTGGTGTCCGCACACCTGCGGGCCGCGCGCGAGGAGGGGTTCACGCTGGGCGTCAAGCTCGTGCGCGGCGCCTACCTGGGCAGCGACCCGCGCCACCTGATCCACGACACCAAGGCCGACACGGACGCGTGCTACGACGGCGTCGCGGAGGCGCTGCTGCGGCGCGAGTGGACGGGCCCACTGGCGCAGTTCGCGCCCGCGGACGGCAGGTTCCCGAGCGTCAACATGGTGCTCGCGTCGCACAACGCCGAGACGGTGCGCAAGGCCCGCGCGGTCCTCGACGCCGGCCACCGCGGCACCGAGGTCGCCTTCGCGCAGCTGCAGGGCATGGCGGACGAGGTGTCGTGCGAGATCCTGGCCAGCAGGGACGGCGCGGCCGCTTCTAGCAGCGGTATCGGCGGCGGCGGCGAGAAGGCCGACGGCAGCTTCAAGCCCCGCGCGTACAAGTACCTCGTCTGGGGCTCCACCGGCGAGTGCATGAAGTACCTGCTCCGCCGGGCGCAGGAGAACAAGGACGCTGTGCAGCGGACCAAGAGCGGGCGGGACGCCATGAGGGCCGAGATGTGGAGGCGGCTCAAGGGCGCCTTTGGGCTGGCTTAAGCGTGTTGTCTTGAATGGGCCACGTCGTTGTTTCGTCTGAATTTGATGGGGTTTGGGACCGCGGTTGCTTGGATTTACTTTCCTCGATATTTTGGCGCTTCAGGAACAGCAGGAGCGGCATCCGGCCTTGTCTTTTCCTTGTGGGTAAGCCCTCAGATTGATCGATGGGCGGCGCTCCAAATGTGCAGGGTTGAAATCGTGGAGTTTAGGCGATAGACTGCGCTTAGAGCAGCATTTTCTTTATGAATCAATGAATGACGAGATCAATTCAATTGAGTCCTGAGTTCCACGACAGTACTGGAAGGATAGTGATGGTTAAGTCACCGAAGATTTTGTAAAGGTTTGTGACATATCTTTGAAGGATATAGTACAGAAAGAGAGTGGTTCTCTGGACACATACTATACACATATACACCCGCACAGATTGGTTGAGTTCCCACAAACCTCACGCAGACCAATCTGTGTCTCGATGTGACACCGGATGCCTATCTCCGCTCTTGTCTCCATTTTTCGCTGGTCTGGTTTCGGACAAAATTCGAGCCTGCTCTTGTGCCTTCACTCTCCCGTCGGCCAACTTGGGCCCCAGGCATGATTGAGAGCTTTTCGTCAGACGTCTTTTCCCCACTCAAGATACCAAAAACGGCTCCTGAGGCTTATATGGCATACCCTTGGGGATGTTGTTTCTTCTCTATGTGATCTGCTCCTGAGATCACCGGCCCGACTGCCTGGACCTCCTGGACAACTTCGTCCCGTACTTCGACTGAAACTTTTCTTCAAAATCATGTTTGTGCTGCAAAGTATCGAAGTAGTGACCGTGTTAACACCAAGCCTAAAATTCATAGAAGATAAGGGAAGGCCTTTCGCTAATCAAATGCATACGTGTAATTCCGGCACCCGGGCAGTCAGACGCAGGCTGTGCTTTGCTGCGTTGTTGAGGAGATAGAAAAGTCGTAAGTACCCCAGTGCTCTCCTGATCATCTGCGCTCACCGTGCCCTGACGCCTCAATTGTCTGACTTGTCCGACTTATCCGCCTCATCTGACTTGTCTGACTCATCTGGCTTGTCCGGCTTTTCTAACTTGTCAAATTCCGGCGACCACTTAGGACCAAAGTCTGGCGGGTCCAGCTGAGGCTTGGTCGCACTAGATGAGACAGAGAGCTGGTAGCCGCTGTCCCGACGGGGATCAATGGACCAGTCCTCAGACTTGTTGGACCGCAAGGACTGTGACCCGTAGTGGCCCTCCAGCGCCTTCAGGATCTCCCTCTGCATGCCTCTCGGTTTGCGTAGCAACTTCTTCTCGGCCTCGGGGTCGGCGCCTCTGCTGACCAGCGCTGCGACAATCTCGACCTTTTTCTTGGGGTATTCGATATATGATCGTGCCTGAGACTCGATGGTCGCCGCTAGGGGGGTGTGGTCATGGGCAGGTATGTTTGGGTTTGCGCCAGCCTGGAGGAGCAGTCTTACAATCTTGTCTCTGCCTTGTGAACAAGCAAGATAAAGGGCCGTCTTCTTGTGGGCATCTTGTGCGTCGATATCGAGGTCCTGGTCTGGGATCGAATTTGGAGGTGACGTGGTGAATGTTGAAGAGGAGGATGAGGAGAACCTCCGCCCGTCGTCGAGGCCTATTGTCATTGTGCTTGCTCTCCGCAACCGATGCTGTAACAGAAATTTTGTTACTGCTGGCTTCTGGCTCCTATGAAGCGGTGTCTGATATTGTCTGTCCCGAGCTTTGACGCTGGCCCCTTTCTGGAGAAGCACAGAAAGTGCTGTGGTGTTTGAGCAACCTGCCGCGATTAATAAAGGCGTGTCCCCGTTGTCGTCTGGGCTTTCGAGGGTATATGAATTTTCCATCATCTGTTGCAGGGCCGCTTCATCGTGACACCTCTCTGCGGCGTGGTGTAACGGAGAGGAGCCCTCTTCATCCAGAATATCAAACCGCGGGTCTTCATTCTCTTTCGAGACAGCGATATCTTCGCTCTCACACCATTCCAGGGCCTTGTCACAGCTGGTCCTTCGGGGTACTAGAGGCCCTCCCATCACGCTTTCGAGCTCTTTCTTAAACCCCTGAAGTTGGGATATGAAAACGGGCCGGTGCTCTGTGTCACCAAATTCCACCCGGTAGTCATGCAGCTCCAAGAGTTCCTCCCCGACCTCTTGGATCTTTGGTACGTCTCGGGGATCTTCAATAGCGTAGGCATCGAAGGCTATCCTCAAGTGTTCCTCAGCACGGTCCATTTGGCATGTATCCTTGTAAAGCCTTCCTAATTTAGAGTGAAGGCTCAGTCTCCGATGGCGGGACGCTGAAGACGATGGCAGGGCGAGCAGGTTGAGGTCTTGTGCGGCTCCGTCGCTGGAATACTCGTGGTTGATCTTCTTCTCGAGAAGAGACAGGGCTTGCTCGGTTGAGCCTTCGGTCTTGCACTGGATGAGAATGTCTGCCAGTTGTTCTTCCATTTCGTCTCGCTCCTCCTGTTCGAAAGGAACTGCATGATGACTGCTTAGCTCCTCCTTGATGTACAATGCTCTTCGTTGGATCTTCTCAGCACTCTCGAACAGATGATAGCCCATGAGTCCTTCCAGATCTTTTCTGTTCTGTTCCCATTCATACTCGAGCTGTCTTCTTGATCTTGGCAAAGATGGTATTGGCGATGTTTTGCTTGCTGTATTCGTATGTCCAGATCTCGGTGGCGCAATATTTCTAGAAGAGGTCGTGCCTGTCGCGCTTACAGACTGGACGACGTATGTAGCAGCACTATTTGCAAATTTTCTGACCTTCAATGTTGTCTCGAGGGCCTGGCGATCAACTTCGTGCAATGCAGCATCTTGGTTCGGCTGCCGTTGTCTTGCTGTCTGCTTGAGTTTGCCCGCTATGTCGCGCAGGAGCTCATCGGTCTGGTCGGCTTTGAACCTTGTAAGATGTCAGCTAAAGCAATGTAACCTCATTGTGACACTTACAGATTGAGAGTCTGAACAAGGAGGTTCAAGTACGGTATATACTCATCGATGTGATTCGTCGCCTGGGTAATGGAATTGTCATTGAGCCAGAGGGTGAAAGCCTGATTCATGTTCTTTGCTGATCGGCTCGGGAGTTTCTCATAGATTATCGTCAATGGTGAGATGCAGCTTTGTGCAATCTCCTGAATGAGTTCATAGAGTTCTGTCTCGAAAGGTATTTTGGATGGTCTCTGCTGGAAATATTGTTCAAGAAGTCTGATGGATCTCCCTAGGTGCTCGATCTTGACCTCCATCCGCTTGACGATCCTGGGCGCGTCCTTGATAGCTGCGACGGCATCTCGCAGAGTCCGCAGCCCACTAGAGAGGGACCCGATAAGCTGCACGATGGCCGAAGCAGATCCAATAGCTGTTAGTGGATCTGGCATGTTGTGTAATTCGGTTATGCATCAGCAACCAATACTCCTGGTGCTGACTCGACCAGCTTTGAGGGCCTTGGAACTGCGGCAAGTGCCGCAGCAGCCGCAGTGTCGACACTCTGAAGGACGACTGAGGAACGAGCGCTCTAAACAAATTGTTCGATGATAGACACTATCGGGAAGTGCCATTCGTGTGATGTCGATCCGTTACCGCGCACACGTGGGCCGTGCCGTTGGGGTGACAAAACGCCGGGAAGAGGGAAACCTGGGCCAGGCCGGTGCGGAATAGAAAAGAAAGCTTGAGCAGAACCAAGGATGAGGGGATCACTTCGACCTAGGTGTGATTGGATCAGGGCGGAAGTGCGTCATGTTACTTGGACTATAGCCTGCTGCCTCCTGCAGCCCTGCCTTGCCACGCACGCGTGGCTGAGTACTTCGACTGCAGGAGGAGTGTGGTACGATCTGGGTGCCTGTTCGTCTGCTCACCATAGTGAATTCACGTGGCCTGAAAGAAGTTGGAGACCGGCCTATTCGTCAGTTGTCGATCGGGCGTAACAGTTGAGAAGGCGTCTGCGAAAACAAGAAGGCATACTTAGCTCCATTATAGTTCGTCTTGTCTTCAGGCACCGCCCCACAAGAATAGGGCTTCGCTGAAGTCGCGTGCCACTGAGACATGCATATTGGATTTTGGGGCAATGCCAACTCGGTGACCGATCCTTATGACTCTTTCCATCAGCCTCAATATGTGTGGGCGGGGTTCACACCATCCAGGGGCCTCCAACCCACGGGGCCCCATGGAGCTGCATGCTCTCCAGAAACTCCCCATGATACGTCTAGAGCCGCATTAGACTCGCGGGGAAGAAAGCTATATTATGAATTGAGCAGGGGGAGACGGGGCTAAAGCTTGCTTACCCTCAGTCTTGTGATTTGCGTTTAGTTTCATCCTTGGAATCCTTCCGGTGGGTGGTGGCAAAGCAGCCACAGAGCAATCCGTGATGACGATCCTCCACTTCCCTTTTCAATGTAATCGCTCATGAGACAGTCTTCGAATAAATGAGGTATTTGTTCGAGTCGTGCAGGTACGAGATCGTTGTACAACGCTATCCATCGCAGGTACGGCGCCAGTTGACTGGTTGACGCCACCCGGGCGATATATGCCAAGAGCAGATGCATCCTTCATTGCTTTGTACCTAGACATCATCCCTGCAGTGTCACCAAAGAGGCAGAAAGCGACCATGTCTGCATGTTCAGCTGGAGCCGATCCCCAATGGCTTTTGATCCTAAACGAGAACAAAAACGCCGGCGAATAAGCCCAGAGCAGAGCCTTATGACGCTGGCAACGCCTCCTCACACTCGGCGAACTACGTAAATGACGGGCTGGTTCGCCATGTGATTCGGTTCATATGAAAAGTAATATGACATGTTTTCTTGTCGATCGGTATCTACCTCACTTATCTCATTACCTATAGAGCATCAATGTCTGATACTGCCGCGCTAAGGGGTTTTCAACTTTGATGTCCGATGATACCCTAGCTCTTGAAGAAGTAGCTCTTGAGGCGTCGCATCACTCAAACCGTCGAAATGGCTGAGAAGTCGACCTCGACTCTCATCGACAGATTCCGGGCTCAGGTTGAGCAACGGAATTTGAACGACAGAGCTTTGATTGAAGGACCTCTCGGTACGTGTGATTGTTTATGAGATATTATTTTCCCCCACTGCTCGTTCAGCTTGCTCATAGACAGTGTGATCAGTACACCTGAGCGACAAGGAGCTCCAGAACGACGTCAGAGAGTTCTCGAAATACATTCCCGATGTCGAATACGAAGATGTCCTCCGAGCGGCTCGAGTAGCCAAAGATATCCGTACATACGACCAAGTCGCAAGGAACTCCGCTACGCAGACGAACCTACTGGTGGCATTGGAGGAAAACGAAAAGAAAGGTCTCGTGTCGGAGCACGACGAACTCCGAGGACAGTTCCGCCAAATCTTCCCCGTCATCTTGACAGTCGGCTGCGCAGCCTTTCTCCAGGGCCACGTCCAGGCGTCCATCAACTGCGCAAGCCTGTATCTACAATGCCTTGAGAATACCGGGAGTACCTCAAATGGTTGTCCCGCTCCGCTGGATGAAAGGCTTTGGCAGTGGAAGCTTGGGGCGGCAAACTCGAGCCCATTCTTCGCCGCCGCTATCATCGGAGCTCCATCTGCCCTCCTGCTCAACTTCTGGGTCGGTCGCCGAGGAGCAATCACGGTGGCCGCGCTGTTGATACTTGCAAGCTCGCTTGGCTCCGCCTGGGCGACATCTTGGTGGCAGCTGTTGTGTATAAGGATTGTAAATGGTGTTGGTCAGTTGCGCCATTAGCCGCGGAAATGGTTGCAGCCAGCAATTTACTGACGTGAAAATTTCAGGCATGGGAATCAAAGCAATTAGTACTCCTATTCTAGCCGGGGAAATGGCCTATACTCAATGGCGAGGTTCCTCTACGCTCATGTGGCAGCTTTGGTCAGTTCTTCGACACAGTGTCTCGCTTCCTTCCTTGTCACTTTGCAGATAAGACAGTAGCAAAAGAATCAGTTGCTCATATCCAAACTAACCACTCTCTTCTCACAGGGTCGCATTTGGGATAGCAATCGGTTCCATCCTAAACCTGGGCATTGCGAGCTGGAACAATGCCACCGACAGTAATGACAGTCGAGAGAACCAAATTCAAGCATTGAGAGAAATCCTCGGGGCACCTTTTATACCTGCAGTGATTCTCTTGATCGCACTGGGATGGTGTGTAGAAAGCCCACGGTACTATATGCAACCAAACACACCATATCACAACCCGTCTAGAGCATATAAAATCCTGCTCAAGGCCAGACAAACCAAAGTAAGATCGCTTCCACATAGATCAAAGTTACACACTTTCCCTGACTCTTTCTAGCTCCAAGCCCTCAGGGACCTGTACCTTATCCACAAGTCGGTCGAGCTGGACGAGTATCGAGTCACTCCTGCCGAAGATGAAAATGCTGGCATGTCTCACGCGAAAGCCGGGCTCACATATGCAAACCAGTTCTGGACAGCAATGTCTTACTGCTCCAAGCAGTACGCCTTATTATTCAGACAGATAAACCTGAGAAATGCTGTATTGAGTACATGCGTGGTAGCTCTGGCCCAGCAGCTATGTGGAAGTCAGTGCACGTTGTCTATGAATCAACTCTTACGCAACTGCTAACTAAAGTGCAATAGTCAATGTATTTGCTTTTTATTCAAGTATGTGATCCCTAGGCGTGGATGGCCGGGCGACTCTGACAGATATCAGATACTTTCTTCGCCAACTCCATCAAAAACAGCGATAAGCTGAAAGCAATGGGGTACAGTGCCGGATTTGGTCAGTCTTTTCCGAAGTGGATATCCATGAACGCCATGCTGACAATCTATAGGGGCTGTCAATTTCGTCTTTTGCCTTCTCGCCATCAGACGCATCGACACGTGGGGCCGGCGGAAACTCATGTTAACCACATTGCCACTCATGAGTCTCTGCCTTGCAGCGGCTGCAATGCTCTTCATTAACAGGATACATCTAGAGCCCATAGTCGTATTTATCTATCGTGCGTATTCCCTGTTTCTGTTTTTATGCGAGAGAACACCCTCAATAACAGTCGTGGATATGGTCAACAGTATTTGCCGCGGTGTACTCTCCCAGCTTAGGACCCATACCATTTACTCTGGCATCTGAGAGTTTCCCGCTCGCTCAACGGGAGGCCGTACGTTTTCAAAACCCCTCGTATCATCGATAAAGATTTCACACATCAAAGCTAACAAGGCACATATAGGGCTGCTCCGTCGCCATAGCAGTGAACCTCTTCTTCGCCGGAGTTCTGACCCTCGTGTATCCAGAACTAGACCGGGCGTTCAACCACTGGGGTGCGTTGGCACTGTTCGCAGCCTTCAACCTCGTGGCCTTCGTACTCGTGTTCTTGCTCGTAGAGGAGACCAAGGGCTTCAGCCTCGAGGACCTTTCTATGGTCTTCGCCGTGCCTAAGCACAAGTTCATCGCGTTTCAGCTCAAATACCTGGGCTACCTTTGGCGGCGACACGTGCGCGGATCCAAGAAGGATGAGCCAGAGGAGGAGGAGCCAGAGTTTTATACCATGGCGCTGGATCTTCACCATGAAAACCAACCCGAGGCGGGCGTACACAGTGGGGAAGAGTCTGAATTCTCAGATGGGTAAAGTCAGGGAGCAAGAATGAAAGCTTTGGCGTCTTGTAGTCTCTCGCTCGCCCAACAGCGGCCAAAACGTGAAGGGAAAAGATGTATGTTTCAACTCATTTGTGTATAATTTACAATTCTCTGTGGGTTACGTGATCAATGACATTCATGTTTGAACGGTTGCCGAATCCTTTAGAATTTAGTGATGTTCAGGAGGCCCGACCCGTTGAAATACTAGCATTGCTGGTTCCAGACCAGTCTGATCAAACTGGCGACCGGGCTTCGAAGTGGGCAGACCAGTCCGGAACATTGAGCACCTGGTGACTTAGTCAACTTATGTTTTGTGAGACACAGTCAAGTATTGGTTACAAGAGAGGACCTCGCAATGTCGACCAGTTGCTCCTGATGCAATCTGAACTTCATTGTCACTGAGAGCAATAGCTCCCTTCAAGCGGTCTTCAGTGCACCATGATCCAGCTGTCATCCACCCGTTGGCTATATTGATCCCCAACTCATTGCGACGAGCTACGGAGAGAACTGGGCTACAGATACAACATCGTACCAGGCTTGTTCGCAACGTACGGGGGAATCGTGCAAAAAGCACCGCATGCGTGACAACACAGCAGCTTTTGCCCTCTCGGAAGCAGCTGTGATGCCAATGAGCATCAGTAGCAGAGGTGCTGGCGCTGGAGGGGGGGGGGGTGACGACTGGTCGGTAGGTTGACCATGATCTTGCTCCTCTAATTTGGTAGCAAGCTCAGGATGAATCGACGAGGCGTATCGATAGGGGACCATGTTTGAAGGGTCGCTTGTGGCCCTGCGACAGTAACAAGACACAACCTATCAGACTAACGCACATAGCGTGCCATCTGAGCCGTGATCAAATCTTGTTAAACAGAAATGCTCCTCTCAAGGGTCGGCTCCCGGGCAGATGCTGGAATGCCTTCTCAAAAGTCGCATGGCGGTCTCCTGTCCGTGCAATGCTTCCATCAGGGAACTAGCGAAGCCACAACACCGAAGCTTGGCTCGCGGATTGCCCTTACTGATTGAGGACTTCGACGTGAACGGGTCGGTGCGTTGATTCCAGAGGTTGGTGCGATAGACTCAATGACTTTTCCGAATGACTCTCGTGGGATAAGGATGCTGAGTAAAGAAGGAGCGCCACACTCCACACAAAGTCATAGAGCTCTACACTCCACGCAAAGCCATAGAGCTCAGGACCAGCATCTCCGCCTCTTTCAGCCGCTTCTTTTCGTCCTTGATGCCCTTCAGGGAAGGCACACCGTTGAGCTTGTAGTATTTGGAGACCTTGGACCAGTCGGTCGATTTGGCGATTTCGTCGTCGGTAAACGGCACAGCTGTGCCTTCCACGCTTTCAGAGAGATGTTTCCAAACGTCGTCGGCAGTAGGTGGCTGGGGTTTGTCGTCGGTGGGGAACAGGACCTTGACAATTATGATGTCTTTGACTTCAGGCGAGATTCCATAGCGGCGGTAGGCTTCTGAGATCTGTAGAAGCAACAATGTCAGTGCATCAAAGTCGTGAAAATGGATAATGCGCATCCATGTGGAGGGGGGAGGCCCACGTTGTTGCTTGCGCTGAGGGCGAGAACAGCCTCAGCATGGACATTGGGCGACTTCAGTCTTCCCTCGAGAAGTACAGATACAGCCTTGTAGGCTGCGGCTAGTACCTGCAGCCTGGAGACAATGGTGGTGGCGTCGATGAAGGCGTATTCGAAGTCGGCGTTGCGGGCAAGTAGTTGCGACTGCAGGAACCCCGCGTTGGTGACGCCCTTGAACAAGGCGACATGGACACTGTGCGTGGACGGCACGTGCTCGAGGGCGACCGTCTCGAGGAATGACATGTCGTAAACTGTTTCGAGAGCCGACTTCAGGCAGCTGTCCGTACGGAAAAGGTGGTTTGGGTTGAAGATACGGGAGCTTGTCGAGCTTCATCTGAAGCTGGAATGAGGTAGCTTGCCAGCTGGTGTGGGGCGGCCCCCACCTGCTAACCAGCTGGAGTCACTCTGCTTGAATACATCACCAGTCGCTGGTTGAACACCCAACTTCTACTTTTCCTTTCAAGACTGTCTTGCAATAAATGTGTTCTAACAAATGTTTTCAATGTTTTGTTATGCATAATAACATACAGTCATTTCCGAATCCTAGCCCTTGTCGAGAAAGAGACTCAAAGCTGGAGTATATTGATGCTTGACTGAATGATGCAGACAACTGTCTCACAGCTAGGTAGTCATGTATAGAGGAGCAGCTCATTTAATTTGATAAGGAAAAATCCGTATATAGGTTGACCGAAAGCCACGACCTGCTTCTGAATGAAGATTAGAATTTCACTAGCAATAAATTGACATGACCTTAGTAAACTATCTAGGTATTGCCTGAAGGTGAACTTTGATGACTGATGGCCACAAGGATCAACATTCTATTTGAAACAATTGCAGATAATTCACAGTCAGAGGCTCTTTTGTACCTGGGTGTACCAAATCAAAATTCTTCCCATTTCGTGATTGGAGTGGTTGCCAATCCTCTAGCTTGGGATCGAATACTACTCCAAGGCAATGGCTGCTGTGCTGGGAGAGAGATAGAAAGCCTATCAAACATGTAGATTCTCTATAGATAGCAAGAGGATTTAATTGGCAAATTTGCAAGGGTTTCGTGCTTCTACCGACATGGAAGTTCCCCCGGCTCACAAGTTGAAAGGACTAAATGGCGGCTATGCGCTCTGATACAATGGGTCAGACAAAATATAGTATTGCCACTGCGATGAGAAGATACGGAAAAGGGATGGGGCGAGTGAAATACACCCGCTAGTTTGAGACAAGGAGTGCTGTTGAGGCGCGATGACAGAACAAAACCAACAACACAACAAAATAAGAGTGCTCCAAGGTTTTATGCGCTCGAAATTCAATATGTAAACAACTCTTATACTTTTCAGACAAGTGCCATTCATTTCTTAATTGCCATGTTAATTTATGAGTATGTTATTTATTTGAGTTCCTGAGACATGGTCTCACTAGACAGGATCAGCCAGGTAGTACAAATGCCCTTATCCGCTGAAGACACAGATCCTAATGTAATTACCAATGTATGCTCAAATGAGACTGTCTCAGCGACTAATGCATATCATACAGCGCTGTCTGGATAAGGAAGACAAATCAGGGTATAGAAGCGGTGAGAACAGAGAAAACCTTGATATATGGAGTAAATTAAGGGAGTAATTTTGAGGATTTGTAACCGTATGATCCAGTTTAGAGAAACACCGTTAGCGCAATAATTTCATGCTTTTGGAAATCCTTGTGTGCTGCATGTGGGGTATATATGCTATGGGAAGTGACACGCAAGCTGCTCTCCTCTCCCTCTCATCAAATTAGGCACAGCAGGCAGCTTCCGGAGAAAGCGGGCAAAAACACCCCAAAGAAAACTAACACTTTCCAAAGCCAGGGCTCCATCCGGAAAACACGGCATGGCAGCCAATAGAAAGGGGTGGGATATCGTGATATGCTGTACAACCGCGACCGTAGACGCCTGCCGGACTACCCCGTTTTCCCCGGTAGCCTCGCCGGCCTCTCTTTGTGCCCCTTTCCCCCGTCTGCCGTTCCGCCGCTAACCATGTCGTGCTCGTCGTACCTGTATTAGATGTGGGCTCCTTGCCCCGTGTGACCCGCCAGATGCTGTGCATCCCCCGAGAGGAGCTCTGGTGTCAGCCCTTGCGCCCCACTGCCTGTTCGTCTTCGATTATGTCCGCGTAATTCACAAGTGCCGTCCCTACTAAACGGACGACGGGTGCTCATTCCCTTTTTGTTTGAGGACATTCTCATTGCCTTTGTGGTGGAGGAAGAGTAAGTTCGGACCGGGATTGTGTTGCTTGATCCCTTCCAAAGAACGTATGCTTCATGTTATGCCGTCAGCGTTGTGCAAGCGTGCGCGAGCGTGTCCTGTCTCTGGGCAGGGCACAGGGTATTGCTGGCCTCTGCTAGATACAGCTGCTTTCCACTGTTGAATTTCCAACGTCAACCGCCGGCGTGATTTGGATTATGGTAGGTCATCATCATAGACCACTGACCCTCCGGCACCGCGGCATGTGGGCCTCCGCCGCCGCCCATGTCGCCTCCCCCTCCGCCTCCCCCACCCGGATCATTCGGTCCGCGCTGCCCGCTGCCGAGTGTCAGCAAGGCGCCGGCGTTGTAGCGATCCTGAGAAGACGGCGGCACGCCTAGCGCGATGGCGTTGGTCCACTCAGACCATGTATTTGCACCGTTGGTGACATGCTGCACCGCATTCATGCCGTTGGGCGCCGCCGGGCCGCCGTTCATCCAGCCGGCCGTGGCTTGTTGTTGATGATGGTGGTTCGGAGTCGGGGTGGCTGATTGTGGGTTGTAGGTGACCATTGGGTTGTGTGATGCTGCTACTGCTTGCGGCGAGCTTCCGGGTGTATTGTGGGCCATCTGGGCTGCTGCCGCTGATGCTGCTGCTGATGTGGCGTAGAGGTATTGATGGTGCGCTGATTCCTCAGTAACTGGTGGTATGTAGGACGATTGCATGGTGCTGGCAGTAGTTGAAGGTGCGGGGAGTGTGGATTGTGTGAGATCGGTGTATCCCATCTGTGGGTAGGCAGTAGACGGCGAGGCCATCGGCGGGTTGTAGTAGGAGGTATTTGTCATGCCTGTCGTACGATGAATTGGTATTTGTTCCGTTCCACTCATTATAGAATTGGGTGTGGTGCTGTTAGATCGAAGAGATGGTCGTCTGTGAGCTGACGGGCTATATCCCTCCTGCTTGACAGCCGTGATGGGATTGTGTTGCGGATGTGATGCATATTGTGATCCTGACGTGCCGTTATTGTGCACGCTGCCGTTGACGTCGTTGCTGCTGCTGTTATTGCGTTTGGTACTCATATCGCGTTCGATAGAGGCGACCGTACGGTCAATCACAGACGTGATCTGAGGCATCAATCGAGAGTCCGGACCTGGGTCTTGGGATGAGCAAAGAAGACCAGAAGTGTTTCAGTTAGGTGATAGATGACTTACCAACACCAATGTATTTCGACACTTCAATTATGACAGACAAGCCCATATTTACGTCCGCCTTCAGACTGGTGAGGTCTGTAAGCGTCATGTCGAATCGTCTCTCCCAATGAGCAGCGACAATGGTGAAAACCGCCGCCACGTAGATAGCTAGCTGGTACCAGGTCGTGTCAAGGGACTTTAGCCGTGACAGCTCACTTGCGACTCTCAGCAATCCTCTCGCAGAGTCTTCGGAAACCCTTCCATTTTCGGCGACGAAGCTCGGGTCGGTGCTGATGCACCGAGAGGGATGTCGCAGACAAAACAGGAACTCGTGATTTGAGCCAGCCAGATAGGACGCGAGCATTTGGTTCTGCGGCTTGCACTTGTCCACTTGCAGCTCCTCGGGAAGTTCTCGGATGTACTTTCGGAACTGTTGCTCCAGTCGCTGCACGGACGCCATGTATTTGTTCGGATCCAAGCGCACAGAATACACGTTGTTCCACAGCTCCATGAACAAGAAGGACAATTTGAAGCCGGCGTAGCCCACCAGCCAATTGCACTCGCCAATCTTCTCCGGATCCGTGATTCCGCTCTCGGTGATATACTCGTCGGGTATGCAGATCGGCAGCTCTGTGTCAAAATCATCCGCCCTGATCGGCATGGGCTTGCCGATTCGGCCGTATAGTATGACAACTATCATTAGTATGCTCCACCACAGACGTTTTCGCATCTCATTGTCGAGGGTGGTAGGTTCGTCTTTGTCCAAATAGGCACGGTGAAGGTCCATTTCCATCGCTCTTGTCCACGTCAGAGTGGCCATAAGGTAGGCGGGCCCAGGTTTTGGAAAGCCGCGGCAGTGAGTTAGAATGAGCACCAGAGCCTGAGTAGAAGGAATAGATAGATCACAGCCCAGTTCCCACGTCTTGTCCAGGCACCAATGATAGTGTCGATTTGACAATTCGTTTAACTGGCCTTTTCTGTCCGGATCTTCGCTGTCTCGTACGCTGAATTGGTAGTACATGATTGCGAAGACCATGTGCACAGTAGCAAGCTCTGCCGTCGAGGGCTTGTACGTTTGGTCGTCATATATCCGCGATAGCTACAGCGGCCATTCATATTAGACGATGACGATGCCCTCAGGGGTCGAAGGATAAAGAAATATGAATGGGAAAACATTACCAGTCTGAGGAAGCTTGGCTTATGGAGGACGGGCATGAAAGGGCCCAGCATAACGAAGAACCATTCAGAGTAGCTGAAAGCCTCCTCTCGCGCGGGCAAGTGGACGTCGAGAGGTGGATTGACCTTAGATACCGAGTTGATAAAAGATTGCAAGGACTTGTTGTAAAGTGGCGTGTTACTTGGCAAGCCCATAGGCGGACCATCCACGTCTGGGGCGTTGAATGATGTGATGTCAATCGTCGTGCCTAGGATGGACAGTTGAGTGCCATTGATACTACTCAATGGTGCATTTTCAGTATTAGTGCCGAGACGCGCATCGATCTTGCGCGGATCTATGTTCTGAAAGGCAGATATTGACTGCTGCCCGGCAGAGTAGTTATTCGATGCCTTCTGGGACTGTCGATTTGAGTCCTTGACCCAAAGAGAAAAGAATTGTGTCCATTGGTCCTTGCCTGGATCAGTGTCTTGGTCGAATGGTGTCGTCAATCCGTAAGGCGGAGTCCACTGCCACGGCCGAATCTGCACTCCTTTGTCTTCGAGCAGCTTCTCCATGTCGCGTAGCCGGGTCATCATGTCTTTCTTCTCGCGTTCGAGCTGTTGTAAATAGCCGCGGCGTTCTGTACGCCCGGTGACGCGATCGGTGACATAGCATTCGAGGTTTTGCTGGGCGCAAGGGGAGCATCCTTCGGGGAGACCATCGCAACGAATCTTGCGAACCTAAATTGCATATAACAGCAGAGGAAGTTAGCCTGGCTCACGGCGGGAAATGTAATTGATCTAGAGCGACGAGAATTTCCTGAGATGTTGTTTTCTTTATCGGCTCCGCGTATGCGTTCGCACGGCCAATTCTGACAGCGGCAAGGTCGAATCTGCCAGCACCATAGAACCCGCTTCTGATGAGAAAGCATGCACAATGATGGTTGCATCACGTGGACTTTACGTGCAACAGAGATAACAACACTTCAAAGGCCTGAGACAACCCCGGATTGATCTGCAGTGGGATGAAGGAGCAATGACAAGAATAACATCAACATTAACAAAAGCAACAAGAGCAACGCACCTTGCAGCGATCGCACGCCTGACCAGTCCGGGTGTAGGATTGCAATTTGTCCTTGACAACCTGCGAGAAATCCTCGGGGCCCCGTTCGAGACGAGGGAGCTTGACCTTGGAAGCGCCAGGAAAGCTGTCCTGGGGGGGCTCAGGCACATCACCAGGCCGCTTGGAAAGACGTCCTGAAGGCATTATCCGAGGCCGGCAGCAGCCGACCCGTCAGCGGCGAATAAGATGCAGTAAGCCTCCACGTCCCAGGCTTTCCAGCAAGGAAGGTTCTGACTATGATCAAGTCCGATACAAGGCGGATGGGTCGGTCCCACTTCCGAAGTGCTGGTGTGTGGTGTACCTTGGTTATTAGAATGTGGCGTTCACCGCAAATCCGGAGGCGCTTTGGTGCCGAGCGTAGCGGAGCGGGATCGAGTACCCGTGGTTCGTTGTGACGTTGCGGCTCTTCTGGTGGGCGTATAAAGTTCTCACCACCTATCGTGGGATTGTCTTGTCTCTGCACACTCACACTGCACGGCAGTGCAAATGCTTCACGAGCGAGCCCTCAATCGAGGGCGGGTTACTGTCCCCGACCTGGGCCAGCGTTGTCTATGGTCAGAAGCCCGGAGCCGGCTCCGCGTTAAATGATTGGTTTCTCGGCGACGTGGGACAAGGTATGTAATATGTAAGGGGATGCGTCGGCAACGTTGCCGTCCACGGAGGTGCTGCTGCGTTGGTTGCACAAACCGGGCTGATCGTCGGTTGGTGGCGGCGTTGGTACGGCGTGAGTTGGAGTTTTGGGCCATCAAATGGCTGCAGTCTCCAGAACAAACCACAACAGATCTGGCTCCAAGGATGACCGATGGTGGCCGGACGCAATAATAGGGCGGTATAAGGGGGAATTAAACTTGGGGCGTTGAGAGAGAGCTAAAATAGAGCCGGAAGCGAGGGAGTTGCCGCCCGGGAGAACGCGTGCCAAATAGTGGTTATGTAGACAGACTATCGAGTCTCGCAGCGGTACTAGAAGCCCGGAGAAACAGGCGAGGGGACGGCGGGGCGACCAAGGGCTTTGGTCACTGATGGAATTTGAACAATACCAAGGGTGGGCGTGTGTAATCCGTGTGCGCGCACGCCCTCTTGAAGAAAGGTCCAGTCCAGATTTCCCCTCTCAACCAACGCATGCGAGTTGCGACAGGGCACTCACACACACACACCCACACGCAAACGCACACGCACACACACACACAGTACAGTACGTGTACGTGCGGATGCTGAATGGGCTGGGCTGGGCCTGTATGTTATGTACTGCGTACCGTACAGGACTGCGTATTTATGACGGGCATGCCCAGAGCTGGGGCATCTGCACTGCCTGCCGTTGCCAAACAGGAGGGGGAGACGCGAGCAGTTCTTATCGCCACCGGCCAGTGGGTGCCCAGGTCCCACAATGTGGCCCCAAAGGTGCCCCGGGGCGGTTGTGCCCTGCCTGCCTGTGCCCTTGAAATCGTATCCGAACCGCTGGGAAAGTGGGCGGCGCTTGAGGTCACCGGAAATTGCAACTCTCAGGGATACCGAAGCCTATTGGTCATGCGCGGAATGCCCATCTGTCTTAGTCAAGCAGATTCTGCCAGCCGGTTATCTGTCTGCGTGCTCTCGGGATATGCAGAAGACGTGTAGAGATGGCGATTCGAATAAATAGACAGTAAACGGCGGATGGAAAAAAAAACATTTCGATTCCCTGGGGGGCAGTACTTGAGGCTTTATTTCCCGGTGGACTGGACCGGAGACTGGGGAATCAGACCTCGAACCACTGCAAGCCAGAGCAAGCCAGAGAGTCAGACGGGCTAAAGGAGCGCTGTGGATTGGGCGCGCCGTCTCTTGTGTCACTCGAGTAGCTACAGTACTACCCAGGCTCGAGCCAGGTAGCCAGGTATTGACGTACCCAACAGTGGGGGGTTGCCGTTTTGTGTGTGTGCGTGCGTGCGGGTGTTGTCTCTGTGCCAGCAGACCAAAAAAAAAGCTGTTGTGCTACGGATCGGCCTGCACTCCCAGGATGGCAGGATGATCAGGCAGAAGAGACAGGCAGGCCTGGCAGGACACGACCATGCCTGCAGATCGCGTCCCAAAGTTCGATGCAATCCCGAGATCTGAACCTCTCATACCCTGGGCGTTAATCTGACAGATGACGGAATGCCCCTGGCAGGCTGACAGGTACTGTAGGTACAGCATGTACGTACATATATGGAGTACCCATGCAGGTGGAGTAGAGCTCTTGAGCTCTTTGGGTCTTTGACAGGCGGTCAAGGGTCTAGACCGAAGGACGATGCATCAGAGACGGTCATCGATGGGCAAATCCTTGCCGATTCCAATATGGGGGTGAAATGAGAGAACCATGAGGACATAGGGTCGTTGCGTACAGCAGTGAAACACATCACCAATGCACGTAGCACGGTTGTAGAGCGCGACAGCCTCGTGCGAGGGCTTGGATTCCCCGGGTCCCAGAGATCGAGCCAGTCTCGCAACCCGTCCAGATGTAATGAGATGCACTGGATCGGATCTATCGGGCGAGCTTTTAAGGCTGAGACAGGCGGGAGGAGACAGGGGCCCAACAGCCAGGGCATGCCAGGACAGTTCTCCGAGGCGTGTCGATGGAAGACCAACCATGGCCGTCAACTGCTGCCGTACTGCCCACTTCCTCACACACACCAACTCCTTCTCCAGGGAGACCCCATGATCAAGAGACTGACATCTACGATGCTTGTTTATTGTGTGGGGGAGCCCAGGAGCTTCCATCGAGTTTTGGAAGCTTCCGCGTCGACTCAGCTCCCGGCTTCGATACCACCTTGAGGACAGGCATTGCTGGTCCTTGAGATCTGTACACGCCCGCCGGCCTGGCCGACGGCACCGAACCTGTCTGATACTCTTTGACAGCTGTCAGCGACAGCTCTGTCCCGGAATCAGGCATAGAGATAAGATAATCAAACTTCCTGTTTAAGTTCCGTCTTCCGAATTCCCGTCCGACAGCTTCTCTTCACCAAACAGGCACGACTGACATATTTTCTCCACCAGATCAAGATGAGCCAGAAGTGTATGTATAGCACACGAGGTATCTCGGTGGGGTCGAAGATCTTAATGGGGCACACATGGGCACGAGATGACCCCATATTGCATGGCGGCGGTTAGATTCCGCTGCAAGCTCATCCAAGACGACAGTGCCAGGCACCGCACATTGGCACAGGGGCGAGTGTGCCTCAGTGCCGCTGTACCGTCAGACTGTCCTGTCTGCCTGTCCGTCTGATCCGTCCAAAGCCGTTGGCTTTTCACCGGCCCCACCGAAAGATCGCCTTATTCGCCGGAATTTGCCCAAGCAGCATCGTGGATCAAAACTGGAAAATGCGGAAACTCTACTCCTTGGACTTGCCCGGCACGGTGATGCTTCGGTGTACCACAGTAAGCTCGATACCATCGCCATAGCCCACACCTTACGCAGTGACCACTGCTTGGCTGCGGGTTTCGACGTGACGTCGCATGCCGCACTACCGGCCGAGCCCCGATTTGGCTTTGGCCCCAAGATGTGCGAGTCAAGAACGTTCAGCCCTGGCTTGGGGAAAAAAACTACCGCAATCCCAATATAGTGGCCCCTTGAAAAATAACGGCAGAAATAGCGGCAGAATTCAGCGCACATTAACAAATCGCAAACTGTGAGGCTACGAATAACGGTCCACGCGTCGGCTTCACGGCTGCGCCAACCGCGCCTGTTCCACTCTCAACTACCTCATCAAACCGTGTCTGGCCGAGGCATTCGCATCTTGACCCCGAAATGGTCAAAGTGGCGCCTGCAGCTGGCCCGCGAAAGGGGCTATAGTCCGACAAACAAGTGAAATGTCGACATGGCAGTCCACCGTTGTTGCCAATCACCTTTTGCTGAGTCTGCGTGTGCTCCGTATACACTTGCGCAATCATATCGATGGATCGTAGCCCTGTTGAGACACAACAAGACATCCACTGTGCTTCAGAAGCTGGCCGGATCTTGCCGGGGCGAGGCCTACTGTATGGATTGGTTCGTCCCAGAAACAAAGACATCAGTGCTCAGGGAGACTGTGCTGAGCGGTAGGGTCATGGTCAACCTGTCCTCCTGGTAAAAAGGGCCGAACCATTCAACTGACCAATTGGCCCCGCTTGCATGCTTCGGAATTTTCTCCTTGGCTCGTGAGTGGCTGGTAATCACTATGAGATCAACAGACCACGTCTACTGATACACTACTAAGGCAATGTGCCGCGTTCTGAATCATCTCATGCCCATACAGCATTGATCAGGTTGGTATACGAGCTGACGAGAAGGCCAGAATGAATAATCATTCCTGATGTCCAAGCAAAGTTATCGATGTACGAAAGGGCACAGACGCAATTGGCTCGTCCCGGCCTGCTGGTTAAGCTCGGCGCGGCTTTTCTCTTGGAGCTTCTTTCTTGGGACTATCCATTCGTCTCAGACGACCAAAGATTCTCGCTACAATACACTGTATGTGGAGAAGCTCATTGGCAATGCTGCTCCAAGAGGCAAAGAGCGGACAGGCTACCGAAATCAAACTCCGCAACGGTCAATGATCCCAACAGCTTAATCGACGGCCGCGAATCGCGGGCCTTCCTCCTCGAATCCAACAGGAATGGGTCAATGGGGTCCAGGGCAAGATTTGTGTAGGGATCGTCCGTCCGGACTGCTGTCCGGTGTGGGTAATTCATTAGCATTTGCGGTCGTCGGTCGATGTGGACTTCTCACCAGTTGAGTCGGTATCGTGAGCGAACTGAAACAGCGTACAGAGGGGCGGCGTACGCTCCGGCGGGACGACATAGCCGCCCTTTGGTCCCTGTAGTCCCTGTAGTCCCTGTAGTCCCTGTAGTCCCTTTGGTCCCTTTGGTACCCGCCTCTGTTTGCTTATTACACTGAAGATGGTGCCTTTTTCATCGATAGTAGGCCGGCACTATGCTTCAAGTAAAATGGCGCGGTCGCGCTAATAACAGTGCGGCATTCAATGCCGAGTCAAGCGCTTTTGCCCTCCACGAACCTCCTGTCAGGTAACCCCTATCCAGGTACATCCCAGGGCAGGTCACAGTTTCACGGCAGCTGATCTCAGCAAATCTCAGCATGGGGGTGGTTGGACCAGGGAGAGAGCTCGGTCGAGGACGAGGATGACGCTATCCAAAACGCAAGGCCCGTACTAATCATACGGGCCGGACCTAGGCACTGATGCTCGCCATTTGGGTGATTTAGTTTGGTAGGCTGGCCACTAATACCTATGTTTCGTGGCATCTCGACCTCTGCGCACCGCAATCAAACTGATCAATGCTTTTCCTTGTTTTGCAAGACTGGATACGCCTAGGTAATGCCGAGGCGGACTCCCGAAGACCCTGCTTGCAACGTGCCGGCTCCGGCTATGTCATAAAAAATTGTAGGATAAATTTCCGAATCAAGGTAAGTTGGGTTACTTCGCGGGAAGCCTGTTAAAACACCCTGTGGGTCGCCCTCAGTAGCAAATGCCTGTCTGAAGGGCTTGTGCTAGCATCGCTGGGAATGCCACCGCACAGTAAAACTTGTCTGTACCCAGTTTCGCTCTCGCTTGGCAAACACCCTTCATTCCCTGTACCAGCTCTCAGAAGCTGCTTGTGCCGAAACCTTTCCAAGACAGCCCCGAGGACGCTCCGGACAACAGCGATATATTCTTGTATGGGAGCGATGGATGATCTCGATTCTGTCAGAAGTGGGGGGCGGCTTTGTTTGAATCGGAGGCAATGGCCAACAATTCGGATCCGAAGCACCGCCTGCATCTCTTCCGAGAGGTTCGGCTTGCCAATTCGAGCGCACTGTCTTAGCACCAAGCACTGTCAAGGCCAGCCACTCGGGCGAAAAAGGGAGAGCCCTCCGCAAGTTGCGTCGATTCCGTGTCTCAGGGAAACCGCCCGCGGAAACCGTCATCCCAATACCTGCTAGGGCAAGCCAGCCACAACCACCAGAGCTGAATTCACTATACCGTTACGAGACGGAATAGAATGGCTTTCTCCGTCTGACATCTAGTCCAGCAGTGCGGGCCTCTCGGCGGTATGACCTACAAAGTACATGTTCAGAGGCGATCAAACCAGAACCCCTCCCGGTGGCGGCCTCGGGAGCACAAAAGCAGACATCCCCACTCCAAAGGTATAACGGTGAGGCTCGTGGCACAGAACCATGAAGATTTGGTGGCCGCGCGGCGGCGGTGACAACGCGAAAAGCTTCCTACAAATCCCCCACTGTAGAGGCTCCAATCCTATGCAAGGAAAGGCGACAAGTGCGGCATAAATGGGGCAAGACGTAGCATTCCACCATTCCTCCCTCATGTGTATAGCTGCAGCCAAACATATGTCGGATTCCTCCGTGAAGATGCTATCAAGACCCCCTTGCGGTTGGGAAAGGTCCATACAAACCTTCCCAAAAATGGGCCCGGGTTCCTGACAGTCTGAGACGTTGAGAATGCGGAGCGCGCTGGTTGTGGACACCGAAGAAGAAAGGGAGCTTAATCTCTAGGGGAGGTAGCGATGCTCAAAGAAGAGCCCCTCTCCCTTTCCTTCTGACAACGCAGCGACGTCAAAGCCGTTGGCTCGTTTCTTATCCATAGAGGGTCTTAGGTGGCCGGGTAGACTACCCGGTGTGCTATATTCGTTGAAGAATATCCCAGCTGAGTCCCAGGATGGGGGATTGATGCGAATCCTTCTCTCGGGGCATGGGTGCAACGAATAGCAGCACGCTTGGCCACACAGTGTTAGCAACTATCTGCCAGCGTAAGAAGATGAGGATTTGCCCGACTGGGTAGCTCACAGCTCCTCTCTTGGCGGGGAACAGACGATCCTGAGATGCCATATCGAACCACACCATGACCTCGTCCCATCTAGACGTTTCGAGACGTTGTACCTGCTACTCGACATCTGCCAGTGTTTGAGGTACTTCTCCCGAGCCTTCTAGAAAGTCACATACCTAAACAATATTCTTTGCCACGATGAGGTGGGTGTGGCTTTGCGAACATCAGTTGACTCGCTTTTGTGTCCACCCTGTTCTCCGTTCCTCATGAATGAGTCAAACGTTGAGCCGAAGCCACACCTCAGATTAGGTTTTTCGGGAATTCGTGCGTCCGCTGCTGGCTTCCAAGCAAGTCTAGACCGCAGGTGCCAAGTTCTCGCGTGTGACAGGCACGGCAAGCCCATGGGCAATACGCGTGGGATTTTTAACTTGCCGATATTTACTCCTTTGGATGCCTGTTCTGTCGACGTAGACATGTGTCCGTTGTGTGACCGACGCTTACCTTGGGTCTTTCACGCTTAGAATGCAATCCAGTGGAGAAATATGGCCGGAACAGAGTTGATGCGTCGCTAACTGAATCGAGTTGGGGTGTTTTCTCTTCTGACAAGCCAACACACCTGCCATGCCTATGGTTCCGAGGGCGGGAGTTCCCAGCCTATTGCAGCCAAACAAGTATCGTGGGCGTACTTCCACCACATCAGAGTGTCTTATTTCTAATCTTCTATCAAACCTTCTTACCTAATGGCACCCCAAGCGCAGCATTTCGCCGACCCGCAGACAGTTCAGGCAGGTAACAAACGACATCATGAACGATGCCGCATCCAGTCACGTCTGCATACACCAGTGGCAAATCCGTGACCCCAAATGCGAAACGTTATTCAGGATCGCCGCTTCGCATCACAACCCTGCGAATATTATGGACTTTGATCGAGATTCTCCGGAGAGTCTGATGATTCTGGCGAGAGAGTCGGCTGCGCGGCATGCGCGGTGCTCCAGACGAGCCAACAAGGGAGAATGCAGGGGATGGAATAAAAAAGTAAATGCAATGGGGGCCGATCGCCTTTTTCATTCAAGCTACAGAACGTATGATCCAATTGGCTCCAGCGCCTGAATGAGGCATTTATTTTGTGGCTCTTGTTTGATCTGTCCCGTCGGGACTGGAGCAGCTTTCGGGCTGAGGCCCTGTAAGCGAATTCTTGAAATTCGTTTCTATCTCAGACCCATCATTGCTTATCCGAGAATAAGGCGTCTTCATTGCGTATGTTCTTGGTCATTTGCTATTTTGCTGCGGCGGCGCACGCTAAACATCATGTCCACTCGCGTGAAACGGTGTACACGTATTACGCACCATTGAGTCTCAAGTGCATTCTATGAAGAAGGAATTGGTTGCAAGATCGTGCCATCCTCTTCTAACAACTTTATAGTCTCTCAAAACAACTGAGGGTTTGCATCTTCCTGATGGTGCTGCTTTGATTCTTGGGTCACTGTCACGTGTGCTTTCCTCGGTTATATGAATATGACTTTACTCGGCTATATAGGTATGGCTTTCGTCCGGATGTCTTATCTGCCTTCCCTTGGAAATCGATCTATGAGAGAGATATACTATGCGGGGCTAAGTGGAGGTGCCTCAAAATGGGTTGGACGAGTGTGGTGATCCCCGCGGTCGAATCTGCCTCCAATATTCTCAATATCTGATGGACTAGCTCTGAAATTGTACTGTAAGTTCAGCATATCTTCAAGGCCAATATGTCAAGTCCTCGATCGCACTATATCTACCTAGTCAATCGCTAGGTTAGGCTCTAGCTTCCGCCCCTAACTTTGTTGATGTATCAAAAAGCCAGTGGAGCAGGTGCAATCAATTACCATCATAATAGAATTGGCTCTCAAATGCTGGCCCGAAAAGCTTTCGCAGATGGAGGCAACGGGTCATACAATAACCAGTTTTTGTTTCTGTACCGGCGGTCAAAACTATGTTTATACGGTTCTGGCTTACCTCAGTGTTACATTAGACACTTGAATTAATTGAAGTATTTGCTGCTTCACGCTATTATCTCTCTGCGCTCCACAGCCATAAACAGTCATGTTCACATGCGGGGGGCAGACCGGACAGATGGCTATTAAGCCTACAAAGAGCGAACTAGTAACAGCCGTGACACAATAAATCACTTTTCGGTCTCGTATTTTCGTATTTTCGTCGTCTGTTTTGCCGGCATGCGGTACAAATAACATCGGAAGATTTTAACTTTCATCTGAGACCACTTGGAAACGAAACCTCGGCAGATCCTTACAGCGGGTGGATGTCTCGCCCTTTTAGGATGACAACGTACCATCAGCCCAGCCATTCTCGTAAACTATTTCCTAGATGATTCTATTCCGAGGCTGGCAATATACCCGCAACTTGAGAAGGTAGTATTGGCGGCAGTCACATGGTCTCTTGGACGGGGCAAGATTACTTACATGAGAATCATCATTCACAGCTGAAACTGTTGTCCTTGGTTGGTTTGCCAGCGATATAGCTCGGTCCGATTCAATAGGTCCTGGACCAATCTCACTGCCATTCTCTGAGGTCGCCGTTTCGATCAACTGCGTAGACGTGCATGTGTTCGATACTTCTCTACGTGATAGATGTTGAGGAAGAATCCCAAGTCTGAGCCAGAATTCGGCTGGTTTTGAGACTATATGGACTGTTAGCGTAGTAAGGAGAAAGTTCAGGATATGAGGAGCTCGTACAAAGTTACGCGGACAATGGAAGAGGCCTTCATAGTGAATCTATGCGGATCAGATGAGCTTCGAAACTTTTTCATGCCTTGAGCACGGTGCCTTAGTTTGGTTTCTCGATATTCGATGGCTCTGCGCATATAAACTCGTCTTACATGCTTCATTAGGACAGTCGCTGAGCCCGGCCTTCTTCCTAGTCATACGACGTTGCTGGAATGCTGGTGCGATCAGATGGGCGAGACTTCAGTGCGCTTCCTTCCAGCATGCGGCCCGGCGATTCGAAGCTACGGAAAGGTACGTCGAAATTTGATAGCACAACATACTCGACGAGAGCATCACAATAGCATGCCCCGTAAGGGATCATTCAAGGCACCAGCGCTCTTGCAAGTCAGACAGTCTTCAGCTTCTATGTCATCTCGCCGCTTGTTTTGAAATACAGCGCTTGAAAGAGCTTGAGCCAAAGTGTCATTGTTGATTTTCATCGTGACGCCATTGACCACGAGTCGTCCTCTCTATGCGCAGCGCATTCACCAGAGATAGTCAGTCTCGTATACGCTCCATGGGCGTATCAATCGTGCTTTTAATGTTTTGGTCTATATGGCCAAATTCCCCCTCGATCCGAGAAGGATCACCTGTCCGATGAGAAACTTTGGTCGCTCAGAGACTGAGCCTTGTAGTGATGGGTAAGCGTGTCTACCTTTGGGCGGAGCAAAGCGCCCGGCTCACCATACGTTGTCAGGGCTTGGCTGCCCGGGCAGACTGCAATCCAAAATCCATCTCGCTGGTTAATTGGACAATTTGACGCCGAGATGTGTAGAAGTGAATTGGAGTAGGTGCATGATACTAACGCACCCAGGTGGCGCAGCAGCTTAGTCGGAAATGGGAAGATGTCATGTGTGACTTCGGGTCCAGGGAAATGCTTCACAGCTTTGATGATCTGTGTTACATTGCTCAGCCCTGAAGATTGACGACATTGAATAGATGGACAACTACAATCCTACCCAGCTGCCCGTAGAGAGCACGGAAGAACGAGGCTATGATAAAGACTCATACCAGATCAAAGGCGAAGAGACAGCAGCTGGACATCCATCTAACTACACTGGCGTCGAAGACCCCGCACAATTTGTCTCTCACACAATTCCGGATTATGAGCTCATTGGAGCAGAAGCAAGTTTTCAGTCACCGTCGTGTGGATTGAATCAAGGCGTCCAGGCTCCAGCTCTAGAATATAATGGCTATGTTCTCTATGCTTCGTCACAGCCTGTGCCAGAGGAGCTCATGCGGGAGCCGACCGGAAGCTCGATCGCAGAACCAGGTGCTGTACTAGACGAGGAGAATGGACGTACATACGTTGCTCATGAGACGGGCAAGTACTATTTGCCCAATGATCCCGTACGTACAAGTCATAGATCACCAACACTGTTATTCGTTCCGCCACTGATGGGGATGTTGCGAGCAGGCAGAACAGGATCGATTAGACCTCCAGCACAAGGCCTTCACAATCTATCTGGGTGGTGCACTCTATCGTGCTCCTATTGGGCGCCCAGAGTATGTGCTCGATATCGCCACTGGGACGGGGATATGGGCGATTAAATTTGCCCAAGAACATCCTCAGGCGACGGTCATTGGAACTGATCTCAGCATGATACAGCCAAGTGAGTATACAGCTCCATGTTCCCCCAGGTCACCATCAAATTTCTGATACCTTTAAAATGCCCTCTCTGTGGTACATGATGTTCTGAGAAAACTTCAAGAGATCGTATACCCTGGAAAAGCTCGTCTGTATCAATCAGCAACTGACTATCGCAAATGCAGCCGACGTTGTACCGAACGTGCAATTTTTCAAAGAAGACTCAGAACACTCTGACTGGATTCACCCACACCCTTTCGATTACGTGCATCTGCGTCTCGCAGTCAGCTGCTTCGACGATCACCGCACGGTCATTCGCAAATCCTTCGAGAGCTTGAGACCAGGCGGCTGGATCGAACTTATGGACCCTGTGTTCCAGACACTGTGTGACGACAACACTCTTCAAGGCACGCATTTAGAAAGGCTGAATCGGATAATGATTGAGGCAGGACTGGCCATTGGTCGAGACTTGAAGAAGCCACTCAATTACAAGCGGTGGCTAATTGAGGCTGGTTTCGTGGATGTTGTCGAGGAGGTCGGGCCCGGCCCGGGTAAGATCATCCACTCCCAGTCCTAAGCATATGACACCTTCGGCGATGAGTCTCGACGGTGGTTATAGTCTACTTACGTCTGCAGGGAATCCGTGGCCCGTCGAGCCACGATGGAAAGAACTCGGTCGATGGCTAATGACGAACACGCATCGGGCCCTGCGGGGGATGTGTTGGAAGATGCTGAGGAATTACGGAATGGAAGCAAACGAGGTCGAGGAGCTCCTCCGTATGGCCAGCATTGATGTTCGCGATACTCGTATTCACTATTACTACCCGATGTGAGTACATTTTATGTCTGATCTTTGAAATCATTTTTCCCATTTGGTTCATCAGCTGCTGACCAGGGCTTTAGTTATGTGGTCTATGGCCGGAAGCCCCTTGAGTGGGAGACCGGGCAGTAGTTGGACAACAGAAAGCGGCCTCAGCGTTTTGAACTTTTTCTAGACATTCATGCACTTTTTCTCTCAAGGACTCAAAAGCGGTGGCTTGGCTTCAGGGCCAAAATTGACGTCTGCCTTCGGAGTAGCTGTAGCTTACGCGGACTCTTGCAAAATCCAGAAGGTGGTGCAGGCAGCCATCTCACTCAAATGAAGCACACATTCCTTTTTCACAACGTTTGAATCGAGCAGATTTTCAATTTCATGGCATTCATGTTCATTGTTATTTTATGCGTTCATCTTAGCACGGCCATCTTCTCCATCACGACAATGCGATACTTCCACACCCGAACAGCAGTTTTGTTAGGTTTAAGTATCTTTGGGGCAGGACTTATAATTATTGAACGATTGCGGTATCGGCGATCGGAACTCGAAAGGGCACAACAAGCGAGCGCTGCACGTGAGAGAAATAAGGCAGCTTGCGGTGTTTTTATTCGCAAGCACGGGTTCCCCGAGCATGGTTATATCGTTTGGGCCATAGATGGTGTAGCGAGACAAGTTTCACGACAGGATTTCTGCGAGCTCGACCAGCAATCGCGGCCAAATGCGCTGCAAGGATGCCACAGAGAAAGCTACGTCGTAGTAAGTACGACTTCGATAGTCAAACTTAGAGGAGGTATTGATAATTTGCAGCCCGACGATATGGAAGACCAGGATATCGTGCTGTACGAGCGTTGGGGGTTTGCCCACATTGCTCCGGAAGAGACTAGGCAGGACTCGCCTGTGATCTCGCTTCCAAGACAGGTGAAATGCGGTTGGCAGCCACCGCCAAGTTGGGCTTTTGATGGTTGTTCAGCAAAGCTAAACGAGGCGCTGTGGCGGAAGTGCTTGGAGCAAATCGAGGCCGACATTTCCAGAGAGAAGAAATCGCAGTCGCGTGACAATATGAAAGCCTGTCTTGGCTGGATAAAGCTCTATGGTTATCCCTCATCCCACTGCTTCATGGTGTGGGCGGCGTGCGGGATCGCAACATGCACTACGCGGCGAGAGTTCTCGAGGTTCTGGGTAGCTCACGGCCAGTGCTCAGAGCGCACGAGCGTCTACGCCTTGGAAATACACGACGACGGCACGATCGTGAACTGGCGGTATGGTTTAGCTGTAGCTATGCTAAGTTCTCCTCCATTGAAGTTATTCAATGAGGAGACGTGGCCGGAGCAGTTCAATCTTGCCGAGTGGCTGGCTGAGGTATATAGTACTAAACAAACGTAAGAGCAAGTTGACCAAAATCAACTTTCAGACTGATTGTCCTGCCCAGGCTCCTTGCGTACCGGGATATAGAGATACCGTCGCGGGTCTTCACAGCTGACGTGAAAGCGTATGGTGGACAGGTTTGCTGAAACCAAATTGTCCAGACACACCTTGGTTGTAAGGATTGGGAACTTTGAATACGAACTTGGACCGCAGTTTTCTTTGTGAGATATATACATGAAATCCTTGATGAAGGTAACTTGTCAGGTCGATCAAGGTTTCAATAGACATTGTCATGCAAGGTCAGTACAACAGTTGTTTCACAGAAGACACCTGCACCACGTCGAAGATTTTGAGCATAAGGATCATCTTGGGCTAGGAGTAGAGACTTTCCGACATGTACTACGTGAGAGGCGAAGAGGTCTCGCAATACTTGTGTTCAGTCAACACGTTCTCTGTATACTGTGCATATCACGTTCTGGCAGAATGGTGTTTCCGTCTTTCTTCTCGCCTCCATGGTGAGTTCCAGCTCCTTGGTCAGTATTCAGCTCACCTGTCAGTATTTTGAAGGTTCGGATAATCCTTTCCTATATGATGCTGGATTAGCTCTGACAAAACGTGCCGATGGTGAAGTTTTCGGCAGGCAAAATGTGCATTGGAGAGGATATGGGAACAGTCACTGTCCGGTGGATGGCGATGTATTTGATATCTAGGTCACACAAGCTGCGTGGCCATACCTTTCGCCCAACGCTGTGGGTGGCCTGGTGATTGCCTGGTGGTGATCAAACTCCAGACTTAGACCAAGATGGCAGCGGCTCTTACTGCTAATTGAGCGAAATGCCGAGATTTCTGCGGCTCAACAGGTAATGCTGGGACTATGAGCGGTGTGCTCACACACTTACGGTCACAAATGCGGTGTTAGGGGCTACAACTGGGTTCTGAATCCGTTTGGCTGAGATTGCGGCGGTCCTATGCAGGCGCAGTATCAGATGTCAAACACAGCGGCCTTGTATTCGATCCCAAACTCGTGTTAGCCCGATGCAGTCGAGCGTGAAGGCTCTGCCCTGATACGGAATTTTTCTCCTGTTCGTTTCTCGTCACTTTTTCTATGTTGCACGAGTGTTACTAAATTAAACGTTGGCTCATCCCACGAGACAATTCTGCACAAAACCCTTGTAAATAGTCTCACCCTCCGCACAATCACACCAGCGGTCACCTCTACGGAGGAGTCTTGCAACAGCACCTGCATTTCTGTGACATATGGGCCAATCCGCTTGAAGAACAACTACACGTCCACGACATCTTCAATATATTTCTATTTCTTCCTGAATGTCGCACCACCGAGTGGCGCAATAATGACGATGAGCCTAATGACACCGTGACGGTTGGTGACAATCAACCTCATTGTATAATCTCTCAAAAAACGCATGGACGAATGAGCTGCGTGCAATAAGATCTTTCAGGTGCAGTCGCTCACTGCGGAGCTGTAAGCTATAACAACAATTTGGTAAGGATCCACACGATAATACGCTGGTATTATAGGTAATGTTTCTCAAAGAGAAAAAGACATGGAGAGAGCACAAGTCAGCAAAGAAGCACGCGATAGAGATTCCGCAATAGGGTCATTAGAGACAAATATAGTAATTAGTAACAACAAAGAAAAAGAAATGTGCAAATTGGCGGTCTGAATTTGCAAGCTCTGCCTGGACCATTGACCAACCTGAAGGCAATGCAATTGGCTCCTCTATGAGCTAGTATACTCCTTAGGCAAAAGCCTATGCAGCAGTGCTGTCCATGGCGTAATGTGAGGGTCGCGAAGACGACTTCACCGAGAACGTCTGGTCTGGGGTCATCATGATTGTTGGATCGAACTTCCGGGCCGGAGAATATTTGAGCGTTCGCATCCAACTTGCGGATTGTTCGAAATCATACCTGTATTGCCAGGTGGCTGGAAGAACAACACTCTGGCCCTGTCCACGATAAACCTGAATTTCAAATGTTGCTCACGGCTCGAAGTGAGAGATGATGAGTTGTTGCGCGGCAAATTGTAACCCGCATGCATGACTCCATGGTCGATGGGAATCTCGACACCGCCTTCTGGTTCCTAGCGGTCGAAAAGTCGTGGCAATCTCTGTTTGCCAGTCAGCGTGTCGCAAGTCATGGCTTGCCGCGGGGATCTCTGTGCCTGACTATAGCGTTGACGGGTCTGCTCGTCATCACTATCACTTATCAAGTCAGCCATTGATTGTTCCGGCTGCAAGCCTTTAATTAGACCGTCTCCATAGAGCCCAGATTGCTCCGAATCTTGCAACCTGCCGTGCGTCTCGGTAACGTAGGGGACGTCAGGTGCAGCATCCGCAATCTGTTGGTGTTTGTCGACGGCACCGAGGCGTTTTGTAGGCGGAGGGCCGACACTATGAACGCAAATGGCGGCATTCACGGAGGGACTTGTTTGGCTTGGCGACGCGGTTCGCCGCGTTTGTGTTTAGACCTCGCAGGTGATGTCAAGAGTTTTCTTAGCGATGTCACAGGCCAAGAAAAGTAAGCGTGGAGCGTAAATATATATAGAACCGATCGACCCCTCGCGAGAAGCTTGATCAGGCAAACAAAACATGCCCCAGAATCTGGACCTAACACCAGCGCCAGCGTCCAAAGAGGTTTGAGCCGCGGTCTATTTGTGGCCACATATGCACGCTGCACGTCCGGTGGCTGCAAAGACGCGGCACGCTCGGCCCTTTGTCTAGATAGTGAGAAACGTCTTCGGAGTCTGGGTGTGGTAGTCGAGGAGGAATGAGTCGCGGCTGGAGTCGTGGAGAGGAGAGCTAGCCAGGTTGTGTTTATCCGCCCGACGAATAGGTCGCTGCGGAGCCATCAACATAGTTAACCCGGTTTCAAGTCCGAGATCAGCGCTGGCCGCTAGCAGTGGGCTTCAGCAACCCTCTCGACTCCTCCACGTTCCAACCTTGGGCCCCTCGAAACCTCGAAATGTGTCAAGTCTAGCCGAGTCCAGACGTCAAGAATCTCGAAGCTGTCTGTTCAATGCACTCGAGGGGCGGCCTCACCGTCCTCGACTTTATATTTCAATACTCAACCTCGTCCGGCAGTCTGCACTCCCGAGAACACGAACTGTATCTGTTTTGATTCGCCACGCCGGGCCACTGTTCCGTTGGTGTGGGCCATTCCGTCACATCCACAGCTCAAGCCTCTCGTCTCCTTGCTGTTATCACTTCGCTCTCGCTCTCGCTAACCTAACGCAAACCGCAATCAACCCCATTGGACCAGACCGGGCATCTGAATGAAAAATCACCGTCTCCATGCCGCGACTTGGGTATACAAAGTCGAGGAATGGGTGTATGAGATGCAGGCAGCGACGTGTCAAGGTGAGTAATTTGTCGTGACCCACTGCGCATCCCTTTGCAGTTGGGTGCCATGTCCATTTCACCTCCTGGCACTTCCTGCTGGACCCATTCACCCCCCAGAATATGCCTCGATTTCTTCCCGCCTACCCAAAACCAAGACTTCGATACCGTCGAAACACTTCAGCTGACGCCATGGCAGTGCGATGAGAAGAGGCCATGCTCGGCCTGCATACGGCACGATGTGAAGTGTAGCCTGTTGGACAATCCGCCCCCGGCGATCCTGCAGAGGGAGCAGCGGGAGCAGCGGGAGCGGGAACGCTCATCGACAATCAGCTCTGCGAGCCCCGAGGGCTCAAAGTCCAGCTTCTCGACTATGGATCATGTAAGATCCATTCTCCCAGCAGCGACTAGTCTTGTCATCTAGGCCGGGACGCAACGGATGTGTAGAGTCTGACAGTTCTGTATCCAGAGACACTCACTGCCTGACTTGCCCGACTTCAACTCTGTCGTCAACTCTCCTTTCCAGAGCTTAAGTCCTCCGGACCCTTCGGCAATACAGACGCCAACGGCAACGGCTAATTTCTGTCCTGACCCCGAGAGGCACTTGACGACGACGCCGCCCTCCGCGGATGAGGACCCCTTCCCATACTTCGACAAATTCATGCTCCCAATAGGGGGCGAACGCGAGGCAGCTTGGATCCAGGACCTCGAGCTGATGCATCACTATAGTGTCGCGACCTCGCTGACCCTCCCGAGAGCGCAGGATGAACTGCACGTGTGGCAGGTGCAGGTTCCAAAACTCGCATACAAATACCCATTCCTGGTTCACCAGATCCTCGCAGTGGCCGCTTTCCACCAGGCTTACCTTCACCCTGGACAAAGGAGCGACCACTCGCTCCACGCATCGCAGCACCAGAACCGGTCTATTGAGGGTATGCGCGGCCATCTGGCGGCCATTACTTCCGAAAACTGCCATGCCTTGTTCATGGCGTCTTCGTTGCTCCTCGTCGGTGCCTTTGCCTCCTTTGCGAACATTAGGCCCAACGATTCACCACTAATCGAAGGCCAACGGCCACCGACCGTCGAAGACATGATCGATGTGTTCATCCTCGACAGAGGCGTCGCCAGCGTGCTGCAGTCTTCGGAAGAATGCATACAAGCGGGCTACTTCAAGGACCTTTTCCACTTCCAGACACATGACAAGAACAACGCGTTCATGCCCCGGCTGGCGGAGGAGCTACGCAGCCTATCCACAGCGATCAAGCAAGAGCCGGATTTAGACAACTTGGTGGTAGTCCTGGTGGATCTTGAGATCAGGAAGCTCATCGACGCCATCGAGAAGGCGGTGATCACGACCGACGATGCGGAGATGCGCGTGACGACGTACTGGCCTATCACCATTGCGGAGGACTACATCCAACTGCTCAGGCAGAGGAACGAGGTTGCGCTTCTGGTCCTCATGTACTACTGCTGCATCATGTACAGGGCTGAGGGGAAGACATGGTTCGTCAAGGGCTGGGGCATCAGCGTCGCAACGGACGTGGAAAGGCTCATCTCCCGCCGCTGGAAGGAGGCCGTCAAGTGGCCTCTTGAGCAGATGGGCCAGTACCGATCGTTCGTATGATTCTTCCACAAAGACCGACTAACCGGCATGAGACCGTGATCGGCTATAGACACCGTCAGTCTCTACTTTCAGCTTCGCATGTAACTTAGTATTATGGACCGAACCACTACAAATGTACGAAAAGAATATTCTAGTAATGGTATGCATTGTGTACAATCTGGCAGATTCCGCGGGTAACAAGGTGTTGCGCACAAAAATCCCAGTGGCTTGACGTTCATATTCCCGGGGCAAAAAAAGAAAGAAGATTGTTGGCACCAACGACGAGTCTGATGCTCACTGGCACACGATCGGCTGCGTCCACACAATTGTCATGGATCGTGTGGTGAAATCCGGTCAAGGTCGGAAAAGGCTTGGATATGGCCTGCCATGTATCATTTGTAATCGCCTCCTCAGCAGTATCACTAATAGGTGCCCTGGCAGTATTCGAGACACGGCTCGAGACCGGTTTGACGATCGTACCCCTGGCGAGGACCGAATGTCAGAGAGCAGCAAGTTTTGCTTGAAGTCTTCAAGATGTTGAAGCCTCGCATTGCGTCTACGAAAGTGCTCTTTAGGGACTGACAGTTTGCGCTCAAAGGGAACGGAGGGTCCGATGGTGCCCCAGAGTCGCTCTTGGTCCCAATCGAATTGATGCGCTGCAGGAGAATCCCATGAAGTACATCACGCAAAGATATGAGTTTCAAAAGGGCTAGGGAACCCAAACATATAACATCAAGCATATTTCGACAAAACAAGAAATACCAGTGTCACATACACCTTGGAGGCCTCGTTGGGTCCTTCTTTGATCTCTAACATACCTTTCGGGTAAATGTGTGGTGCACCTCGAACAGTCATCGCTTAATCCACACGTCCAAGCATCGAATGTAGGTTAATGTGATATATTTGCACAAGATTGAGGTGCCACGGACTTGAGACCATTGTGCAGGAGTAGATAGAGCGGACGGTTCATGTCACATCAGTGTCTACTACCCATAGACCAGACGAAGAAGTGGGAGGGGGAGGGGGTTTAGAAAACATTTTTCTCACAACACTTGTATTCTTAACTATGGCCCTGACGCAGTCCTCCTTCACCGCACGGGGCAGAGTTTTGGCAGTCACTGAGGATCCGGCTCCATTGTGAGGTTGTCTAAACATCGGGCCGCTTCTATTCGAGTGTGCTGGTCTCGTCTTTCCAAAAGTTATCAATAAGGCAGTAGAAAATTTTCATTGACGAAGCACAAACTTTTTGAAAATCATTGAAGGGGTCAGGCTATTGTGTGGCCTCTCACAGCTGTCATCCACGCCTTGGTGAAGTGTTTTGACTTGGAAGAAAATGTCTATTGAACCCAGCTGAGAGTCATTTCAGGCTATCTTTTCAGTGGCTTGTGGACATCGCCCAACATGTGGGTCACGAACCGACATTGAAATCCACCGTGTCTTTTTACGAACTCAGCTCAAGCTCTTCGACTCTTCGACTATCAAAAAAATCGTATGTCAAATCTGCGGCCCGTGGTGAAGAAGGTCTTGCGTGGAGAATGGACTGTAAATGCACAGTACGTTACTACTGTAGGCCTAAGATGGAAGGTCAGCTTAGAGTGTTGTGCCTTATCTTGACACCTATCTGATGCGATCCGGTAACTGGCCACATGTTCTGGAGCTCAGGATTTAGACCCTGTCGAAGGATGAGCAGAGCCGGCGTTACCGCAATCAAGTCATGTGCCACTGTGTTGCTGCGGCACAGTTCTGATCGCAGTGCCACGTTGTCTGACACTTTTTTCAGATCAAGCCTGTTGTACTCAAGACTCGAACCGATCGGTGGTAAAAGCTGCAGGCTAGCGGGCGATCGACACCTGACATCACACGAGGCGTCGTTCAGCCAGAAGCATAATGGCGATATCCATATCCGTCGTTAATATACTGGCGTGCATCGGCACAATCGTGTGCCTAGGCCTCGCCGAGCGCATCGTCGACTTCCTCTTCTTCCACTTCAGCACACCTGCCAAGCCCCTCGAGGCCTATCGCCGCCGCGGCCCGGAACCAGCCTACGCACTCATTACCGGGGCCAGTGCGGGAATTGGCTATGGCATCGGCCAGGCCCTAGTGAAAAATGGATTCGGTGTAATTTTACTAGGGCACAAAGAGGACGAGCTAGCGGAGGCGGCAAGGAAGCTCGTGACGCAGGTACCAGTGGAGCAGCGCGCCGAGGCGGATACATTCGTCAAGACCATCGTCATGGATGCGCAGACCGCTACGCCAAAGGAGATGGAAGATAAGCTGCGTGCGGCGATCGTCGAAAAAGGCCTCCGCGTGTCCATTCTCGTCAACAATGTCGGGGCGGTTCCCATCGCGACGCCCGTCTTCCGTGAGCTGGCAACCTACTCGCCTGGCGAGATCGACGCGATGATCGACCTGAATACGCGATTCATGGCGTGGCTGACGACGCTCATGCTCCCCGTGCTGGCTCACAACGGATCTGGGACTGATGAGCATGGAATGACTTTTGGAACGCACAGGCGATCACTTATTATCAATCTGAGCTCGGCCGGCTTCGTTGGCTTGTCGTGGATGGTCATGTACAGCGCGGTCAAGGCATTCAACCTGGCTTTCAGTCGTGGCCTAGCCAGAGAGCTGGAGACTAGTCCTGACACACAGCATATCGACTGTCTCTGTGTGATACCTGGGGACGTGAGGAGCCAGTCCAACTGCGTAGGTTCCAGTAGAGGGGCGCCAGACTCGGATACGTACGGAGAGTATATTGTGACCAGGGTAGATGGTGCTGTCAGCCGAGGATGGAGGGAATTCAGCCCCTACTGGCTGCATCACTTGCAAAGGATTCTCATGGATATTCTGCCGGAGCGATTTGTGACAAAGGGGGTGGTTGATTCGATGAGGCAAAAGAAGACGGCTTTTGATGAGTTCCAGAAGCCGAAGGACGAGTAGACCTACTAATGTACCGCCACCAGGTGACAGTCTGACTCATAGGTATATCGTTTCATCATAGGATTGGGGCAGAAGTCATCCGAGTGCAGGCATACATGGACGATGCGTTTACAACTGAGATCGTCGAAAGCTCAACACACTGAAGACTGTTTAGTGAAGCACTCTTGCCAAACACAATGCATCTGTGAGAGTGAAGACGATCATTAAATGGCCAGAATTTACATTTTTCTAAGCTGCCTAGCATCTACGAGCAGGCCGGCCGACCGTATTAAAACCGTCCCATGAATGGTCACCTCTTGACCCGACACACACTATATCGCTGGTATGCTAAGAAATTTAGGCGTCCTCCTCACCCGCAGCAATCTCCTCCTCCTCCTCCTTCTCCTCATCGGCATCCTTGGTCTTCCTGGTGTCGAGCTCGTACCCATCGGCATCAAGCTGCTCGTCGTCATCGTTGACCTTGCGGGTGTCAAGCTCGTACCCATCAGCATCAAGCTGCTCCTCGTCGTCAGCAGCCGCCTGCTTCTTGGGGCTGCGAGTGTCGAGCTCGTATCCATCAGCGTCAAGCTGCTCCTCGTCATCATCGGCAGCCTGCTTCTTGGGGCTGCGAGTGTCGAGCTCGTACCCATCGGCATCAAGCTGCTCGTCATCATCGTTGACCTTGCGGGTGTCAAGCTCGTATCCATCAGCATCAAGTTGCTCCTCGTCGTCGGCAGCCGCCTGCTTCTTGGGGCTGCGGGTGTCGAGCTCATATCCGTCGGCATCCAGCTGCTCCTCATCGTCATCAGCAGCCTGCTTCTTGGGGCTGCGGGCGTTCCTAGAGAGGCAGAACATCAGCGAGGGGAACTTTGCAGTCACTTAAAGCACATGAAACTACTTACAGAGCGCCTTGAGCAGCCGCGGCATCCTCTGGGCTCTCGGATGAGAGAGCAGCCAGAATGCTGGCGACGTCGTCCTGGCGAGCGTTCCTGCAAGGCCAAAGTGTTAGCGACTGAAAAGAAATCTTCACTCCAAATCATGACTACATACAGAGCGCCTTGAGCGGCCTGGGCATCCTCGGGGCTCTCAGTCTGGAGAGCAGCCAAGATGCTAGCGACATCGTCCTGACGAGCGTTCCTGGTAGTCAAAAATGTAAGCGGGTGGAACAATGTGACCACTTGAAGCGGAACCACCTACAGAGCACCTTGAGCTGCTTGGGCATCCTCGGGGCTCTCAGATTGGAGGGCAGCCAGAATGCTGGCGACATCGTCCTGACGAGCCTCGAGTCCTTGGCTGACAGGAGCAGCAACTGCCAGAGCAGTGAGTGAGAGAACAACGGCGCAACGCATATTGATTATTAAAGCAGAAAAATGAGCACAGCTCGATATAATTATTGCTTTGTTGAGGATGGAGTCGAAGTATAATATTTACACCCGAAGAATTGGACACGCAGAGATAGGTTCAGCTAGTTCAGCGAGGACGGTGCTGCCTTTTAAACCAAAGGGATGTTCAAACTACGTAGTATGTGCTGCTGATCACAAGGCCGCTCGAATATGGCATTAGTTTCAATTCCGTCCAAGTCTTTGACAGAAAGCCCGACTGCTGCATAGTCCGGATGCCGAGTAGGTGGCAGAGTCGAGATGCGATTCGAGGCCGTCTTGGCTCCACTGGGCGACGGGCGGTGGGGGTCGAAACAGAGCTGGTCTCGGGTCGCCAAGGCCCGTGACAAGCCAATTGAGATGATTTCACGAGTTGTTTGAATGTTTGGACGACCTTGACGTTCCTGGGCATTTCACTGCGGCGTCCAATGGTCGAGCGAGACAATGGCTAGTGGTCGAGGCGTCGCAGACTTCGGCACACTTTGGGACGGAAAATCGACACACGTATGCATGTTTGTGGTGATCAAGCCCTACGGGCGTGCATGGAGCCGCACCCAACCTTGATTCAAGCTTAAACCTTTCCCCAACAATCTAGCGCTCGTTACCGTTACTCCATCGGTAGTATCGAGGGGTCGCATCATTGTTCTGATTGGCCTCGTCAGTGTTTTGGACCTTGATTCGGCCGGCGGGAGCTGCCGGATTCACACCAGGGACTAGAGGATCAGAGCTTCACCTCAAAACGGACCTCTGAAACACCTTGAGCTTGAGCAGATCTTCTCCATGCTGCAGACAGTATGGAAAATTGCCCCGAGATCTACATTCCAGCCCGGCGGAAATGATTATGATTGAACGAGCGGTCAGCGTCCCGGCGGCAAGGCCAGCATGGTTCAACCTAGGTAATCATGGCCGAGTAGAAGCTGATTCAGCCCTCTCTCTCACCCAGCACCTGCGTCATCGCTTCAGCTGGAGGCACTCTAACCAATTCTATGCTCATTGCCACAGGTCATGTCCATGGCCGGACAATGTGGCTCATTACTACTTCCATCCGTCTTATTCTTTTCGCAAATACTGATCTACATGTAACTATCCTGAGAACGGCAAGTTTCTGGACAGAGCGACGCAGCTGGTTATCCCGTCGTAACTTGGATACTCCGGAGATATTCGATGACAGCTCGGCTCGGAGGCTTCAAGTGCTTTGCACCAGCTGCCCGGGATCAGCATGCATCATGAGCACCCATCATGTCTCGGCCCTGTGGCGACTGAGAGCGTGGATGCGTGAAGACCAAATTACCGGATTTGTTTTTGATAGATCAATCATTGCCATTCGAAAAGAAAATTCTAGAATGCTACCCACTGGCCATTTGCGTCTCAGCAACGCTGTTTTACCTCGGACATCCTCCCTGCAGCACGCCCTAGTAATAATATCCTTCTCGTCAATATGATTGATGCATGCTACGTGTATGCTACTGTCGCTTCATCCAGAAGCCACCGAGGATATTGCCCGGGGTGTTGGGGAGGGTGAAGGGCGCCCATCGCTTCGGTGGAGATGGAGTTCTGATCTTACCATTAGCTCACGAGCATGGATACAGCTGTCAAAGCGAATGAATCTTTCCTTTTTGATACAATGGAAAATAAATTGTCTCGGACCAGATCTCCAGCCGCGCAATCGCTTTGGGTCGACAAGTCGGAATCTGGTCCTAATATAAACTCAACCACGGCCACAGCCACGGCCGCCGGTCGTCCTTCGATTGCGAACCTCACATACCATGCTGAAAAGCGCCCAGGACGCACTTAACGAAAATAATATGTGAAGACGCGTCAATCCATCAAACCAAACCTTACCTGTCAACTTGACTTTGTCCATAACGGTCAAAGTATGCACTGCGTCCAACTGGTGCTGTCCAAGGTGTGATTTTCTTGTCAGCACAGGATGGCTGTAATGTTGACCTTCAGACACGATGAGAAAAGAATCTTTTGAAGGTTGGTTTCATTGTGGGTTAAATTGCTGACAATACTCCCTGACAAAATTAAATTAACACATGGTCGACTGTCCAGTGACCAAACTCAGTCCTTGCATTTGCCGTAAGACGGCATAGGCTCATGAGTGGGTGAGGAAGACTTGGTCGACCAAGATGACATGGTAAGATAGACTGGTCAAAACTTCAACAAGTAATCGATAGGCAATTCAAACTGCACAGGTTGCGGCTGGCTCGTATTTCCCATGCCAAACTCAAGGATACCGGAGGATGTCAAAGAACAGTCATAGGATTGCCAGATCACCTAAACTCTGGCGGTCACTCCGCGCTGGGGGAATCGGCAAGCATCATCACAGGTTGGGCTGGCGAACGGATGGCAACACCAGCCAGGTTACATGCAAGACGATGATTCAGAGAGGGTAGCATTGGCGAACGGCCCATCACCCATGCATTCAACACTATTTTCGCTATTCATTTCAAAACTCGGATTGTCTGAAAGCCAGGCATCTGAGAGCTCTGCACTGCCACGAGTCGTGGTCAAATTAATGCGTGGCGGTCGCTGTTGGGCGCGCGAGCCCTCGAGTGGTCTTTCATATCGCTCATAAAACACGGCCATTTATTGCTGTCTCTCTCTCTCGGACATTATCTGACCGGTTTGTCCACCGCTTCTCCAGATCCAAAAGGCTGGAAATTGTGAGGCGAACAATGTCCTCGACCAAACCGATTCGGAAATCTGAAAATAGCTCATCACAACCTAGGTAGAGGTAATCTTCTATAAGTTTCCACCCGGCTTGTCCTAACCGCGTTAGTCAGCGACCGACCTCTGATCCGCCAACGCCTCACCCACGCTCTGTGATGCCCAGTGTATAAATCACCTTGACCACCCAGCCTTCTGGCCCCGGCTCGCTCCCATTCGAATTTGATCAACTTTGACCGACCCTCACCACAGGCCACCCGCCGGGATTCCGGCCACCGCCGCCAGAACGATAGCTACGCGCGGGCGGGGTAAGAGGGCCGGTTCCTGGGGGCCTCTGGGCCAACGACTGGCCGCCCGGCTGCCAAAATCCTGGTACTTGAGGTGGTCGCAATCGTGGTCGCTCACCCTTCTCCTCCCTCTCCTCCCCCTCCTGCTTACTACTTACTACTGACTACTGACTAGTTTCAACAACTGCGCCTGTCTGCTCTTTCAAGACCCTGCTGTCTGTTCCCTCGCCTTCCTCTAGAAAACTTGACTCTCACTATGCCGCCGCAAAAGACTGTGAAAGACTTCTTCCGTCAGGGAAGATAAAGGGGATCTGCGCAGTGCCAGAAAGGGATTAACAATTTTGTTACCTTTAAGACGCTTACGGTTCAGGTGCAACTTAATTATAAATGCATGATTAGCTTGTAGAATTAGTTTATTCTCGCTAGGCATCCTACCCCTTTCTCTTTTATCCCTATTAATCTTTTCGGTACATAGTTTCGATAAAAAGCATGCTCAAGATAGCCCTAACCTATATCATCGGAAGTCCTTAAAGGACTTTATGGAGAAGGTTAGTATTAATAGCGTAATAAACGATCTAGACCTGGCAAAAGATACAGTCATGGTATACTGGAAAGAGTCTGATAGCTAAGAAGATAGTAGATAGATAGGTATATAGTTTAGAAGAAAATATAAGGTGGCTGAAGCCTCATTTGGTATTGTTACTACTGCAGCGTGTTGTTAATGCGCCAAAACCAGAGTAGGCCGCCCAACCAGTCCGATTGCAAGGTCCATTTGGTGTGTGCACATCCGACGCCTTGTAAGTCGTTCAATTGCTGTCCAACCTGCCGTACCTAGCATCTCATCTGTTTCCATAACACATGTAGAGCACGACAGCAGCAGCTGGATGCCTTTCTGCGAAGCCATCCCGACACTGAACGATTTCTCTAGAGCAGACTTGAAACCATTCCATCCAGCGAGCCTCAAACGACATTGCAACCCACGGTGGTGTGTATAGTTGGATGGTTCTGGGCCAGCCGCTACATGTCGAATATTCTGTAGCTTTCGTGGACTTAGACTGTCAAAATGAGGCTGCGTGGGGCTATGAAGAGTGCACGATGGAATGATTCAAAGTGTGTTGGCCGTCGTTGGCACGGCAGCTGGCGATGTTATGGTTCTAGGTTGCTTCGGACTGGTCGATTGGGAAGAAATGGTCCGACTGCTCGCCTTGGGGGACATAACGAAGACCCGTAATCTGGCAGGGAGGTATATTCTGTAAGCGCGCCGTGGCATCTACTGACAAAAGGATGGGTGCCGGTCACTCACCTTCTCCAAACCATTCCGGAACACAAAGAGCCAGACAATTAAAGAGATGAGGATGCCAAAGATGAGGAATCTGGTGAAGCTTGGTGTCCACATGTTGCCTGAGTAGTACATGGGCTGAAGGGAAAAAATGTAGGAGTAGGAACTTTGAAAGTGCAAATGACAGCACCAGATGATTGCTTTTCGGGGGGAAGTAAGGGGACGAGTTAGTGACCCTGGAGACTTAGCATGTCTTTTATAACAAAAGTTCCTGTTGGTAGCGAAAATGGCAATAGGCACTTCTTGGCCCCATACCACACCGGTAAAATGTAACCAATCCAACCCCTGAAGACAACAACCGCGCGTGCAAGCAGTCATGATAGGTCGATTGCTCATCAGCAGTTGGTCGGTAACAGGATTTACGGCTGGGAACTGTGCTGTGCCGCAACGAGTTCTCACGCAATTGGAGTTATCAGGTCGCCCCCCCCCCCCCTCCCTCCTTCGATTAGGGGCATATTGTCGACAATACCGATTCTGCCAATTTCCATCTATGTACGGCACTAAACAGTATCAAATTATACGGTCAAAGTGCATTGTCGGAAATTCCAGCACTGACATTCTTGCGCCACACTTTCACACATCGAAGACTCTTAATCAATCAATTCTCTGACCTCATGCTTCCAGCAGAGAGAGACGGCCAGCCGGCTCCTGAACCTGTCCTCGTCGGGCATGTTCCGCTTCAAGAGCAGGGTCTGTCCGTGCCAGGGCAAGGCTATGACCGTACAATGGATGTTCACAAAGGCAATATTACCATCAAGCCTGATCACGAAGGTCTACAAGCCGACCACTCCCAATTCTTGTCCGGAGGCACGTCCGCAGATGAACAAGTCGGTACAGCCCCAGCGGTTGTAACCAAGACCGAGAAGGAGCTTACGACTTCTTTGAGTCCCCCTGGCAAACCGAGACGCAGAAGAAAACTTATTTTTGTGGTCATTGCTCTCACTCTTGTGATTACTGCAGCAATAATAGGTGGTGTCCTTGGATCTAGGACAGCTGGCGGCAGCACGAACACCTCTCCGAGCGGCTCTCCGAGCGCCTCTCCGAGCGCTACAAACCCTCCAAACACTACATCCGATACATCGTCTCTTATCAAGCAACAATCCGGTCTATCAGTGGCTGCATGGAGGAAGAGCCAAGGAGGTCTGCAAATCTTGTTGTATTACCAAAGTCTAGACGGCACGCTTCGATGGTCGACCTACGACGATCCACAGAACGAATCTACATATAGCAGTTCATACTGGGGAGAAAGCAAGCCGCTAGGTGATGCAGACTCAGATCAAGCTGCCAATGACACAGGTTTGGCAGCTACGATGATTCTATGGGACACGAATTACATGGTGAGCGATTTACGTGTTCAATGACACCCAGAGTATTGACCGGTTAGAAAATATGACTGACAACGACCATACAGCCCCAGATAAATGTCTTCTATGTCCAGTCGAGTGAATTCCCGAAATTACGCGCAAAGTGGAACGTAAACAGCGAGCCTAAATACCATCAATACCAGGGCGTCATCAACTCTTTCAACCAGGCAAGTACGGGCAGGACCTTGGCAGGATACTGGCCGTACTACGCCCGCCTCGATGGGGACAATGCAGTGGCCATGTGGCGTGATGACCCGTACTCTTCCAATTACGAAACAGGGAACTGGAGCGTTTGGTTTGTGTCTGACGCCAATCCTATGACTGGGAGCAAGTTAGCAGTGGTACCAACAGGACCAAACATGACGAGCCTGGCCTCGTGGTGGAATTATGGCTTGATCTTCCAAACCACAACTGGGGACTTGGCCCTTTCACAGCCTCACAAGGCACAGGCCGAAGCCAATAACACTTTCGTAGACAGTTGGCGCAGCGGTAAGTGCAAAGCAAGCCCTATGTCTGCAATATCAATCTAATTTGCCCGGATGGTCTAGACACAGGGTTCCCGTCGATTTCCTTGGCGCCCGGCGGGTCCTTCGCAGCCTTCGCTACGACTAGGCCGGACAGTAGTGAAGGAATCGTGAACACATATGTGCTCTACCAAGAGCCTTCATCACGGATCAGCATGGTTTACCTTGACAACAAGTCTCAGTGGCTCATCACACACCCCGAGGCTCTCAGCATCGCAGACAATGGGACAAACATCGCATGCGTGACCATGCCGATGACGCTGAGGGATGCTGATGGGAACGATTTACGCCTCGAATTAGCTTCAAACCATACCAACAGATGTTACTTCCAGCGAGCTGGACATGTGATTGAAGTCGCGATGACCGGGACCGATTGGACCGAGCTGGGAACAGTCCCAATTGAATAACTTCCTTATCGACCAAGCGGTCGCATCAGAAGAAAACGCGTCGATGCCCTGAAATTCGTGAATTATAGGAGGAAAGGGCCTTGGTAATCTTCTACATAACCTGATAGTCAGATGTTAGTCTTTTGTAACTTCAACCACATGTACAATAGTTCCTGATGGAAGAGTATAATACTGGATATTGGTCTGCTTGACATTCCGCTCAGTACATTTCAGCAAACTCTTAATAGCATGTATCTCGGAAAGAAAAGAGGTTGTCATGGCAGACGGCAGTTTCCACAATACGTCTCTCAGTGTATACTAAAGACATGGTCATCTGACCACATTGTGAAATATAAAGTATTCGGACGTGTTTCCGGACTCATTTCACAAGTGGGAGGGCAAATAATATGCCCGCCTCTTTATAACAGAAGAAATGGAAACCTGCATTGAAGCTAAAGATCAAGAAGACTGATACAATGTAAACCTGACATTCCACAAAGCTAAACCTATATTCTTTTGAACCGAACTGAGCCAACATGGCCAATGTACAGTTAGGGACTCCTCTTGTGTGGCTTCAATGCCTGTAGCCATGCTGACCTGGTCGAAATCGCTGAGTGTTTGGTCTCCAGGGGTTTTGATTTGGATCCAGTTGTGCAGAAGGACTTAAATTTCGAGTCAATGTATATTTGTGGACAGGCGAGTGATAAAAGAAACCTGGGCGTGCACCTATCGTCATATACTATCCGGCAAAGGGATAGACAGTACCTAGCCGGGTAGATTTTGTCCTCGTGCATCAACCAGCTCCCAATGCAGTTCTTCCACATATGAAGGGAATATTGATACAATACGCCGAGTGAAATCAAGGTCTTTGCTTTTATCTTCCACCCTCCCTAGCCTGTCAACACTGGTCTCTTTTCACACAAAAGCCCACCTGAGCAGCTTATGGGGAATTCACTTCCGAACTGCCAAGACTTGACCTTCTTTTCCCAGCAGCAACCAAACGAACCGAACACAATAACACCAGCCCAGTACTCTCACGCAAGAATTTGATGCCCCTCTCATCACATCAATAATGACTCAAGCTCTTGAATTTCTTGCTTGTCCCGAACTTTGACCCCATTTCAAGGATCTGAGAGTATTCGCACCATGTCAGATCGCAAAGACAGTGAGAAGGGCTCAGGAGAGCTTTGTCGAGAGCCGCAAGACCTGTCTCTTTCAGCAGATAATGACTTCTCACGTGTCTCAGGCGCTTCTGGCCCATACCATCCTCTCAAATTCATGTCAGTCACATTCAGTGTGGTGTTTGGGCGGCCGGAATAAGCTTATGCTGACCCAAACCGTAGGGAGTTTCCTCGCGAGATTCGCAACGCCATCTACAAACAGAGTCTCGCCTACCCAGACGGAGTGTTCATCATCGGAAGCAACCACTGCATCGAGCGAGGCCGCCGCCGAGCCGTTCTCGGCCACAGGCTGAGCCCCTTCATGCCCCTATCCGGGTATACCGCCGAGTTCTCGGCCTCCACTCGAAACCTGGCGATCCTTCGCACGAGCAAGACCATATCCGCCGAGGTAGGCAAGATCCTGTACGGCGAGCCACTCGTCTTCACCGAGATGGTGGCTCTGCAGAGCTTCCTGACCGGCCTCAGCCAGGAGAAGATCAGCCTGCTGCGCCACGTGGCCGTCGACGACGACGTTTTCGGCATCTACGACGGCCAGCAGGATGTTATGCCGAGCGTCTTTGCTCTCCTGAAGGACGCTGGCGGCCTGGAGAACCTGCGCATCCCCGCCATCGTCCCCATCAGGGCCGTGTTCCGGACCTGCATTGACGGTACCCACGACGCTACAGACGATACGATCGGCGTCGCCTGTTTCGACCCCGTGCTTGCGAGGAACTTGGCTGCCGAAGTTTATAGCCGTACCTACACCTATCTCCGGGTCGCAGTTTCAGCTCGCGGCATCGACAAGGTCATGGAGGTGCTGCGGGCGTTCGAGGATACCTAGTTATCTTCCAGCTCGGTCATTCTCACGGGGGGGGGGGGTCGCTTTCCGGCCAGCCCAGGTGACAGACGCTGAGTGGACTGAGGAGCGAAAGGTCGCCATGAAGAAGGTGATGGCTGAGGAGATTGCGAGGCTGCTTGAGGCCGACAAGAACTAACGGTGCTACATTGGTATGAGCGGCATTCAGGGTGCGGCGGAGAAGTCATTTTTGGGCCGGTTCAGGCATTAGATATCAACATCTGAGCAATGTACATGACGCGTGGGACTTACCCATGAATTCAAGACACCTCAGCCAAGGATGTTCTGTATTCAAAGTGCCACTGAATACTCGATCTCTCATTGCATTCTGCGACCAAGCCTCTATCGGCACTACCCCCGACGAGACGCGCCGCCCTTTGTCTCGCCTCCCTTTAGCTCCCCCTTCCACACCCCCCGCACCTGTTCAAGTCTTACAAGGATCTAGATATCGAGGTAATTTCCTCTATTGGCACGTCTTGAAGGGCCCAGCATCTCTCCTCGTCGTCCTCGTCAACATGTTGCTCTTCACCTGGTGCACCTGCCGGTAAACACCCTAGTACAGAATGACTTCCTATTAACAGGATGGCCTTCAGGAGACTATACTGCTGCTCGGACAATGGCCGTGTATACGGGAGTCTAGTCACGGGCTCCCATGGGAACTTGTAATTTTGTAGCTCGTGAGTGAATCTAATAGTGTTTTGATCATGAAAGCTATGGACTCCAAAGTCTTGATGAGGAAAGGGAGTGACTCAACCCTTCCATTGTGACCAGTTATAGGCGGCCGCAACGTGACATCTCACAGGTTGCTCAAAGACTGGTCATCGCACCCCAGGCTACCCACTCTACGCCTGAGGACCAGTCATCGCCCCTGGAGTTGGAACCAATCAACCATGCAACCAGTCATCGCTGTTGGTGTTGGAACCAGTTACACCCCTCCCAAAGCTGCCACAGCCGCCTCCCGACCAGTTATCGCTCTCCTATTGGGACTGGTCACGCTATAGATACTGGTTAGCATCCTTACATTATTGACCAGTATAGGTTCTGTGACTGGTTTTAAAGGATTCCTTTTCAGCCTGGCAACCGGTCAACAGTCCTTAAGACTAGTCACTATGCAAGGCCTTTCCACATAAGCGCTGTATATTGGTATCAATTGCATCGCTTTTAGATACTACCACTACCTTAGGTATCAGTATACTGGCTATGAACAGCTAGCTACTGCTAATTATGGTTGGTTGGACCGGTATAAAGGTGCCCAGCTCATGACTGCGGTACTGGCCCCTCAGCTGAGGGCTATAGTATCTATGTACGACTGCCTAACCACTGTCCGGCAGTTAGAAGGGGTACTGCGTTGCTTGCTGACTAGGCGGTCACGAGGCTGCTAGTGTGGCACGGCTGACAAATTAATTATGAAAGCAGCAACGCTGATAGCATCACAGATATTATTATAATCATTATGAGTGACGCATATGGGCTGACTTAATTCTCGGCTTGGTTATCCAGCCTGCAGTCTGGTCGAATGGTCTCAGGATCCGGGCTGCTGGCATATCCCGATACAGGGTGTCTTTATAACCGGGCTAGGCCTCACTCAGGAGAGCTCATCTTAGGTTCACGCCCTCTCACCCTTAGCACAGTCAAAGTCCGACTTCACAACTATTCCAGACTCAGGGCCAGGTCAACTTGGGGGATGAATATTCAGGTTGAAATTTCAAGAAACGAGACAAGCCTCATTGCGTTGGATTGGTTACCATTCCGTCGCTTCGCCCCTCGTTCAAGATATTCCCAGATTCGGCTGAACAGCTGGAAGACGATTCGTTCTCCGAGAACAACATCATAAAATCCAGGCCTTCACACAGTAGCAGTGCCGAAATGACACCTCTGGTCGTTCACAAGATGGAAGTCAGATCACCTTAAATGTGTTCTCATCCCATCCATACACTCTCTTGAGCCGACGGGAGATAATAGGCAACTGCCAACCCTCGATATTGGACTTGTGAGGCCGATGCACAGTGAATGACCTTGTTGCACCCATGGTCTCAGGCGGCAGGAAGGTGAAGACCGACCCGAACTTCGGGATGACAGAGAAGCCCAGGTCTGCCATGGCTGCCTCGAATGCCACCCAGCTGACTGAACCTCGAGCTTCGGCTTTTGAGAAGAAGGTGGAGAAGACATCAAAAGTGGAGGATTTGACCTGTTTCTTCTCCCGGGGCACAGTGGCAGCTGGGTCCTCGTCATCGCGCGCCTCGGCAGGCGGGCTGATCTCGTAAGTCAATGGGTGTGCTGGTCTGGTCTTGTGCTTCTCCCTGCGCTGTTTGATCCGCGTCTGGGAAGACTCTGCTGCCTGATCGAGAATGGGGGAAAAATTTGTCTGGATCTGCTCTGTTTTTGCCTTGACCTGCCGGTACTGTTTGTCGAGATCGCCAATGGAATCATCGATGGCATCTTGGTACAGAAAATCCATATCTGAGCCTGCTTTCTCAACAACAAAATCACGAAGGGCCTTCAGTGCATTTTCCGCCATCCCAGTCTCCAGAAGGTTGTCGATGGGAACGACAAAATCTGTGAGGTCGAGTTCTTTCTTCAGCTCGCTCAGATCTGTCTCGAGATTTCTCAAACGGGAGACGAAGAGTTGACCTTTGTTTCGTGATGGAGGTGGCATTGAGATGCCAGAGTATAGATCTTGCATGAGAGAAACGATAGCAGCGGTGTCGCAGACTGCGTCAAACTCCCTCTCCGCCAGCCGCTCCCGCTCATCGATGTGCGACTTGTGGAGGCTTGACACCTGGTCCAACCAGACCACCGCCTTTGCGGCTGTGGTCTCGGTCTGGCATAGCCGTAGCAAGTAGTGTAGCTGGGGATTCTCGCGCGTGAGTGTCTCAGGTTTCACCTTCATTACCACGCGTGCGTTGCCATAACCGGTGGCATTGGCAATGCGCTTGAAGAATTTTGCGCCAGCACCGGATTGGACATGGCGTTTCAGCAGACTCTGAGTCCTGCTGAATTCCATCTGGCAGGTGTTGGAAAGTTCCTGATGAATAGCTACGCGATAGACTTTGTCGGTTGTGTCTTGGAGTAACTGAAGGAGACAAGTGATGTAGTTCCATACTGCGACAGTCTTGACAGCATTTTGGATAGCGTCGAACATAGTGGCGCTGATGTATCGATCGGTCAGTGCCGGAAGGATACGACCCTTCTCGTCGGCGACCAGCTCTGGGCGACTGTAAAACCAGATGTTGACGTAGTGGGCGAGAACGACAGGTTCGATGTACATGAGGTTGAGCTCATCGTTCATTGAGGCCTTTTGTTCCATGGCAATTTCCAGGAGATCTGACAAAGCGAACTTGGTCGGCTTGGATCTGATGGTCAATTTCGCCAGAGCAGCTGTGGCGGAAGCCGTGTCTCGCTTCTGAAGGCGCTCGTTTTGTGCTCTGGTGGTTGAGCCAAGCTCGAGAATATCGTCGATGATGATGACGAGCAACTGTGCCAAGTTTAATTGCCTGGCTACAATGAGGTCTCCAGTCGCTTGCGATACACAGGTTCCGTTATTTATGCATGGCCCCATCTGAGACAAGAAGCTGTCACGATCCGCTTTGACTCTGATATACTTTCCGTAATATTCCTCGTCAAAGAACAGTGACCAGCAATCATCATTTGTATCCGGGTAGCGGAGGGTGTTTTTGCTCATCATCTGAAGGACGAAAGCATGATCACCCAAACTGCTGTCGTCCATGCCCTGGGCATACTGGTAGTTGAGCGAGGTGGTAGCACGGTGGCGAAGAAGCTCCAAGAAGAAGTCAGAACCAGGCTCCGTGATACCTTTTAGATTCCACTCGGGAATGATGCTGACGGTACCAGACAACAGGGGATCTCGGCGATGTCTAGGCACAGCCTCGCCTGCCGCGCCAGCCTTCATAGCCTTAGAGCGCTGCGCCTTGGTGAATGACCTCCAGATATCCTGAACCTTGGACCCGTGGAGGCGGTATTTCCGGGCCAAATCGTGATGAAGGTCCTTCAGGACGTCGGCATTGCCCAGCATGGCCATGCTGGCCGTTTGTAAGGCAGTCGTGCAGACTGTCCAGGTGTGGCGACCTTGGAAGCACGCAAGGCAGTAATAGCGGGCGAACAGTGGTTTGTACAATTACAAAAGCAGATCGACGTATCGAAGTACTCGGATTCTGGCGCCCCGGTGGAGGTGTATTTGTTATGACAACCATTGACCGCAGGAACGTTGCGCAAACGAAAACCTCTGGGGCAAAGTCCGCTTGACATACGAAAGGAGACGATGCAGGTGGCAGAAATTACTGGGCTTTGTGGCCATTTGATGTGGCGCTAGAAGCCTGTGAATTGCCAACTGGGTGTGAATCGTCACGAGTGAATAATTCCAGTCTTCACTGCGACTGATTAGGAAGAGCGCAAGTGTGGGGCGCACAAATCATTTACAACCAATGCATCAAGCTGTACGAACGCTTACAGACCGGAAAGTCACAGGAAGTCGGTAGCTTGCCAACGAAGTAGCAGTGCAAACGAATACGGTAGCATTTCAACGGCAAAGGAACTTTGGCTGCTAAATGGCACGTGCAGGATGAATCAAGTCCTGCCGTTGAATCACACAGTACGCAAGTGTGTAGACTGGGGCTCGGCTTCATCATGTGTGCGCCGAAGACAGGGAGAGAAAAGTCCAATGGCAATTCTGAACGATTTTATAGCGCTTTTGCCAGCAAGTCGAGTCGGTTTGTTCTGCTTATAGCAAGCTGCACTTTCTGCCCAGTTTCCAATGTCACGCGAGCAGTTTCTATATCTGTCATGACCGCCCTTGGCAGTCAGAATCTTGGCACACTCGAGACGCGCTCAGCTAAGCATCTGTACTTCGGCTGAAACCATGATAGGCAGTATCACCGTTTGACCCTCTTGGACCAAGACTATGCTGAGTCCACCTCTTGCGAATGCCGTCCCTTCAGGTCTAAATCTACAAACTTCACAGGGCGCCGCGGCGCTGCCGAGATCAGCGCGCTCAACGATGGAACGGGCAATAAAGCGCTGTTATACGGACTCCGCGTAAAGGCGATTACGAAGGCGAGCTTTCCACAGCTTCATGCTGCTGACTCGAGGAATGGCGCTGGCAATAAAGACTCCTTCAGTCCTAAGAAATGCTGGATTAGAAGGTCCTGGTCTTCTCACCTCATCCCTCTGCCTTCTTTGATCGCGACCGAGTGTGTGTGTGGACTAGGTATGCCCTGGTGGCCAGAAATTGTTGCGAGTTGATTTACCTCTGAACCCTGACGCTCATTAATCATGGATTTCGACCTTGAGGTGAACGAGAATGGACTGGATTCCTTCGAGCTAGTGTTTCCTCTGGCATATCGCATCGCTTTTATGGTTGTTTTTGGTAAGTCAATTCAATTCGTTGCCATCTAGGTAGTCCTACTAAACGCGAGCTAATTGAACTCAGCCGTTTGGTCGTGGGCTCTTATAATACACTACCTGCATAGTCGACATATATGCGTTTTGACCCTTCTTAATTATAACCCATCCGGTGATAAACCACTCCACATTCTGATATACCGCCTTGCGGGCTTTCTTTCTTTGACATTCATCGTATCCCTCGGCCTCTACTGGGTCATTACCCACAAGGACCCACAACTCACTTCTTATTTCAATTGGCTCGCTCTAATCAACCTTCTCATTCTGGGCGTGCTACTTCTCGCACCTCCTCACAATTTCGCGGCCTCATCTGGAGGTCGGGACCGATTCCTAGCCACGCTTCGAAGAATCAGCTTGGGTGGCTTGGCACAACCTCACCATGGAAAGTTTGCAGACACCTTGTTAGCAGACGCGTTCATTTCACTAGAGGTTATTTATGCCGACCTGGTGCTTTATATGGTCCTTCTCTTCACACGGACTAGCGAATCGCCCGACGACCCTAAGTACCAGGCCATCAGACATGTCGTCAAGCCCATCGCCATGTCCATTCCTGTCCTCATCAGGTTCCGCCAGTGCTTGACCGAATTCAGTCGTGCTGGAAGCACACAGCTCTCGGAAGGAGTGTGGGGCGGGTGGCATCTTCTTAATGCTGGCAAATACATCAGCTCCATTCCATTCATCATCTTCGACATACTGCGCAGGGAGGCTGAAGATACTCCAGCAGGAATACCCGAAGACATTTTCTACCTGTGGCTAGTGAGTCACACTATCAACACCGTCTACAGCTTCTGGTGGGATATCTCACGAGACTGGGATCTGAAGCTGCTGGTTTCCGGCGGCTCTAAAGGCTACTCATTTGGCCTGCGAAAGGACTTGCTACTGTTTGGTCCTGCTGGCTATTACCTGGCCATATTTTTGGATCTCGCACTGCGGAGCACATGGATCCTGAAAGTTAGTCCAGACATAGATCGAATCTTGGACAGATCCACTTGGGTCTTCATTTTGACGTTCCTCGAGTTGGTGAGACGAGCTGTCTGGGCGCTGTTCCGTATGGAGACAGAATGGATCAGGATCCAGAACACAGAACTCAAGGACCCAGGATCTAATTCCAAAACCCTGAAGGACGAGGAAGCTGGTCTTTCTGAAACGGCTGTCAGATCACCAAGATACTCTGTAATGTCTATACCAGTGTCTGTACAATCAAGCACAAACGCGCCTCCCGCCTATAAGCCGCGGCTGGACCCTATCAGCCTCCGGCGGGCCTCGATCTGAATAGACACTATACCAATAAAAAATTGCCAAAACTTGATCGGATTTCCGTATATTCTATAGCGACATGTGAAAGAATTAGCAGGTGACGATTTCAATGTAGGTCAGACGTATCAGCCAAGGAGAAATTGAACTCTCTACGCCCTTCGGACAACGCTAGACTACTGACACTCCTTTGACAGGTGCTTCTCCACCAATCAACGGCGAGTCAGCTTTTAATCTTCGATGACAAATCCGATAAGATACAACAACAACAAGGCTATATATAGCGTGGCTTCATTTCGCACATTACACACATCATCACGGTTGCAATCCCAAGATTCCGAAGTTGTAAGGACATAAACATGGCATCTGGATCTGCCCAGCTCATCCTTCCACGTCCTGGAGCGGAACCCCAAGCTCCAAGCTCCCCAATTCCCGGACCCACCGAGGCAATTTTCACAAACACCTTTGGGACACTGCTGCCACCAGCGCAGTTCTTCACCACATCCACAGGCAAAGCCGCGTACTACGAACTGCCACCGACCTCAAAGAGCCCGTCCAAGTCGCCAGACCGCGTCGTCTTCCTACATGGCGTGCAGACGCCCGCTCTAGGCATGCTGCCTCTTGCTAGGGCGCTGCACTCGGCATTCCCACAGGCACATTGCGTCTTGATGGACTGGTGGGGCCACGGGCTGAGTGAGACCCCAGTGGTAGCTCACGAAAACAAGCTGTTTCACGCCCAGGTAAATGCCCTTTTGGATCATCTGGGCTGGCCGTCTGCGCACTTCGTGTCCTACTCATTCGGGTGCTCTACGACGATATCGTACGTTGCGGCTGGACACGGCCGTGTCAAGAGCATGGCGCTCGTGGCTCCTGCCGGGCTTCTGCGCTCGAATGACTGGACCGATTTGCAACGCCAGTATCTCAAGGGCGGGAATGGTATCGAAGATGATGCACGCAGGTGGATTCTGGAGTTCCTGGAGGGCGGAGAGCTCGTTGTACCGACGGACTGGAAAGAGCGTGTGTCTCGGGGCGAGGTAGTGGCTGAGGCTATTCGACAGTGGCAGATGCAAAACCACTCGGGCCATACGGCTTCTGTTGTTGGCATCTTCAGAGATGGAGGTGTCTTCGACCAACATTCCGATTTTGCAAAGGCAGCTGCAACTGGGATCGAAACACTGTTTGTGCTCGGCGAGCTCGACGATCTGTGCTCCAAGGCAGATCTCGTACAGGCTGGATTCAACAATATCACAGTAGTCCCGGGGGCTGGCCACGCAGTAGTTAGAGATAAGGTGTCTGGAGTCGCTGTTTTCATTGATGACTTCTGGAGGAACACAGTATGAACCTTGACTCTAAGACGTCTCCGGTTTCGATGACGGAACAACACTCTCAGATAGCTATCATTCAGACAGACTACTGGGAGATGGCGAATGGAGGACCTTGCTATCGCTGGAAGCAATGTCTCAGGAAAGGGTTGATTCAACATTATAGACGAAGATCAGTAGACAAGAGACTTATGCGGCCTTGAAGCAGTTTCCGCATATGGATTTAGATGCTTTTACCGCGCATATAGAATGTGCAATTGCAATGATTTCGGTCTGTTATCTGTTCAGATTTGAATAGCTCAGAGGAATGGTTCCTTAGAAAGGACAATTTCTTGTGTAATAGCTCTGCTTTTACGGGTACATCTGAGGGAAAAGGACACCACCTGATTTCTCTCGTGTCCGATCAGAATACGATCTTCTAGATACCTCTACTTTCCATGACAGATCTTAAAGTCTTGGCGAATCTGGCTACATGATCTGGACTGATCATTGTGTAGTGGGAACCACCGACGCTATGAAATTGCACGTTGGTCTCGCAGAAGTCCTGCCACTTGCTCAGTTGGTCTTTGATCCAAACATCACGAGATGGAGCGGCTGATTTCAGTGGTATCGCATGGAACACATCAAGGACGGAAACCATCCCTGTCGGCTTGTACTGAGTTGCCATGCGTTGTAGACCGTATGCGACATCAGTCCATGCCGAAAGGGATTGCTCATCTTGACTAAGTTCCGACAAACGACCTTTGTCCACTGATCTGAACAGTGATTCCTTGGCCTCTCGTTTAGTCATATTTGACACGACACCAGCAGACTCGATCTGCTCCACATAGTCCTCTGAGTGGAGCCCTAGAAAATAACAAAGATGTAGAAAACACAGGGGCCAGCTGAGTTGTTGCATGCGGGCACCGATATGAGGTGGCAAGTTGAAGCTTGCCAAGAAACGAACATCATCACCAGCGCTGTTCAAGGCCTTGACAGTCTCGAACGCCAGCATCGCTCCGTAACTGTAACCGGCAATAGCATAAGGACCAGTGGGCTGGATTCTTTTGATCGCGGAGTGGTACATAGACACGGCTTCGGCGATGGAGGCAAAGCTTGTCTGACCTGGCTCAAAACCGCGTGCACGGAGGGCATAGATGGGCCGGTCATCACAGGAAAGCTGTTGCGCCAACCCGACAAACACGAGGACTTCTCCCACTCCTGGATGGATTAGCCAAAGTGGTATTTTGTTTCCTTCTTCCTGAAAGGTCACCACAGGATCGTATGCGGTCTCCGGGTGACCATTATGATGCTCCAAGGCGAGAGCTAGCTTTCTGAATGTGGGGTTTCTTATAAATGTGATTATAGGTATATTGGTACCCAAAATTTCATCTATAAGGCGCTTCATTCGAATCAAATCCATGGAGGTGCATCCAGCTTCGATCAAAGGAGTGTCAACGGTAAGAGTCCCTGTCTGACTGCTGCCCAAGACTTCAACAACCTTGTTCAACAAGAATGTTTCCCGACGAGTCGTCAATTTCGGGTGTTCTTGAGTGATTAGACATCGCTGGACTGCTTCTTGGTGTTGGCGAACGAAGTCGTCAAAAGTACCGGCTTCGAAGAGGGCACGCATCTCGTTTCGAGATACTTTTCCGAGCGAAGTCCGCCCCACATAGCCTTCACTGGGCAGCGCAAATACCATTGGGGTCGACCCAGAACATACTAAAGCTGCCTCAACGGCAAAATTGTGCACTATGATCGGATCTGCTGCGTGTTGTAGCCGCGGAATATACGCGACTATGATTCGTTCCGTATGACTTCCAATCAGCCTGGCAGGGAATATTACAACCCTGGCAACCAAGCTTCTCAAAGCTTTTTCCAGAGCAGATTGGACAGCTGTGGCCCCAATTTTAACTCCATTGATGTTGATGACGTCCTTTGACCTGCCCATGAGGCGCAGATGGCCTTGCTGATCGACGATGCCTTGATCACCAGTTCGGAACCATCCGTCTGCAGTGAATGCCTTGGAAGTAGCTTCAGGGTTTCGGTAGTATTCTTTGAAAACCACGGGTCCATGTATTTGGAGCTCACCCAAGTGCTCAGATGATTTCGCGCTTGTGCTGGCATCAGTCTCGTGAACCACGCGCATCTCGATACCGGGCATGGCACGCCCTAGAGACGCGAACGGGTAGCCGTACTGAGTATCGTAATCGGGACACTTAACGTTGAATATCGCGCCGGCACATGTTTCCGTCATTCCGAACCCCGGTACAACCACGTTGTTTGGGGCGCCGTATTTTGAGAGAATCCGAGAGACAGCAGCGCAAGTGTCCATGTCATTTGCCTCACCTCCCGAGGCCAACAATCGAAGGCAGCTCAGATCCCATGTCTGCTGTTTCCCCGTATGTTGAGAAAAGCCACAATCTGACACCATTTTGGCGAGGAAGAAATTAGGCGCGAAGCTCGTCACCACACGATGACGGTCAATGAGGTCAAGGAATGACCGTGGCGACGCCACAACGTCGGCTGCATGCACATGCACCTGGTCGGCGCCGAGCCATAGAGCCTGGATGTGGATTTCGACGAGGCTGGCTACGTGGTCAAGACCAACCCAATTAAGAAAGGGCCCTGTACGTCCAGGACGTATTGAGGCCTTGCCATTGACCGCCGACAGCACCTGCCTGTGTGTGAGGCATACAGCCTTGGGGCTGTCAGTGCTTCCAGATGTCAGCATTAACATCGCTGTGGCATCTTCGTGAAGATGAGAGTCTGTTTCAGCTGTCCAATCGATGGATTTTGCTCCCGTCAGATCTCTTAAGGGCTCGAGTGGTGAAGCATGTCGAAGTGAGAATGACTCCACCGTATGCAACGACAACCCGTGAAGACCCCGAAACGATTCAAGCTCTTCTTCCCTTATGATGCAAATTGGGGTGTCCAGAAGCGTGGATATGTTGTCGACGAAGGTATGTCGGCTCTCTCCTCCGTTGCTCAAAATGGCTGGCGGGCACTGGACGGGAAGACCGTCGGCAAGCAAGACGGACCAGAACCACAGCATTGCGTCCCAATGATCATACAAGCACAGAAGAATGGGGTCTCCTGGTCTGAAATTTGCGACTTCCCGAAGCAACAAGCTGTTTTTGAAAGCTTGAGTGTATAGATGGCTGTATGTCGCCCGCAGGGGATCATGCTTATTGCCCAAACGGTAAATAATGATATTTCCATTGGGCTTGAATTTGGCTGTATTTTTGAGGACCTCTTGAAGACAACTATGGGCCAACATAGAGCTTTTCAGGCTGTATTGTACCATATCCATCTTGTGTATTGGATATTTCAAGTCTAGAGGAAGCTGGGGACCAATATCCACTTAGGATTGCAACCAGACGGGACGAGGAGACAGGCAACAAAGGCAAAGCTTCTGAAGAAGACCTGCTTCAGGTACACATTAAGGAGTGTGAATAAGTCATGTCCGTGGCATTACGGGCCTACATTACCCGAGTCTATGCATGTCTTGGATGGTGCCGTACTCTTCAAATCAGCTTTGTCATCGCGTCGATATCACTCAAATTTGGCTACGGGATGCGATCTGGACAAGACTCAGAGCTTCCGGAGTGTTGGCCATGCTCATCTCTGCATGGCCCGAAAAAACTTAAGCAACCACCAACAGAGGAAGGGAGGGAGGGCTGCCTAGACCCTGAGTGGAGTTCGGGAGCTATCATCAACAGTATCCAACGTTTTTCTAGTGCTGCGAAGTGATAACCCGAGATTGTTTTCGGGCCCATGTCAATATTCCAACGGTGTCGCAGTCTGACCGCATGTCATACCTACCCACTTTGCACTGAAAGCTACCGGATTTCACTGGACTTGCAGAAGTGAGACCTGTACCTCACCAGCCTACTGGTCTGTGTGACTGTTACTTCGAACATGATCGACAAATAATTCACAATTGAGCAACGAGATCTGCATGCGCAGCAGCCACTTGTGCATACTAATGCCCCCAAATGCTCGGCCCCAAGGCTCTCAGTTAACGAGTGAAAGTTATCGGTACCTTGGCTGCACAATTCCGCAGAAGATGGTGTGACCACAAATGCCGGATACCCACTTGGCAGGTGGGCGCATAAGTAGGAACGCCGGTCAGCGGATGTAAACCGGGTAATCACACGGGTGGGTGCGTTCAAAGATACACCACAGGTGTGTGTCTTGGCTCTCCAACAAGCAACGCCCCAGGGACGTAATATTGGCTCTTGGCTGCGGTCACTTTGTCTCTTGTACTGCCATACGATTGCCAGCTCCCGCAATGTTGTGTCACAGTACACTAGACGTTCACAATTCCGTGGATTGCATGAATTGAGGAGAGCGAAAGAAGCTGGCGCTCATTTTCTTCCCCTCAGTCTCCTTAGATTGCTCGAAGTCCCATGCTCGTGTGCCAGACAGTCTTCCTAGCCCCTTTGAAATTGCAAGGGGTGGCTATACTCTTCGTTCTCTACATTTACGATCAGCCATCAGATATCCACCGCCAAGCATCAACAAAGCCGTAAATCTAAAATTTGCTTCTTCCAACCGATCATGGCTACCTCTAATACCACTCCACGCATAATCCAGCTGGCAGAAGCGATCAGTGACTCGGTTGTAAAGCTCAAGGCAATACTTGGGGAAGATGGGCTACCGTCATCGTTCTCTGAAGAGACGGAGCTGCCAGCTTTATCACAGGAGGCCTCTGACCTCCGCGATGCAGTCATTGACGCAACCTCAGATTTGCAGGATCTCTTACTGGATCCCCTGAATTTGCTGACCAAGTATGCTGCGGTAGGTTCAGATCATGAGAGGATCTTTTGAGACAGACATGCTGATGGTGTGTTGACATTCAGCATAATAACATGGTTAGCCTCCAAATCATAGCCCGGTCCAAGGTCGCCAACATCGTCCCTGCGAGAGGACAAGTCGCTTTCGAAGACATTTCGCAGCAGACGGGATTGAGCGATACAATGACCAAGCGTCTCTTGCGACATGCCATGACAATGCACATATTTCGGGAGCCAGTGCCGGGTATGGTTGCTCACACGACGGCATCCAAGGCCCTTCAGGTCGACCACTTGAATGCGTGGCTCGACTGCGGTACTCACGGTACGCTTCCAAGATCTAAATACGCCGAAACTTCAGACACAGGCACTCTTCGACAGAATTTTCATACCTTCTTCTATACACGTGAAATTTACTAACAACTTTGGGTAGAGATGTGGCCAGCTGCCGTACGGGTAAGATCACTCTACTTGTGTCGAATAGTACCGCCCAGCACACCTACTGGACATGGAGTCCGTCCACAACAATGCATCATATTTGCTCTGAGCGTGACAGGAGAGTACTCTAATCATTCAGAGACAATAGATGATAGATGCGGCATCGCAATGGCCCGATTCACAGGAGCCTCATGAGACGGTAAGATCAATCCATCTCTTAAATTAGGTTTGGTCTAGCTCCGCGTACCTTACAGCTTAAATGGAGTTTTGCAGGCCTATGCTCTTGCCAACGGCACAAATCAATCGATTTATGACATTGTCGGTACAAATCCACTCAGAGCTCTGCGATTTGCCGGCGCCATGGAGGCCTTTGCCACCAGTCCTGCGTATGACACGGACTACATAGTCAACCATTATAATTGGGCGGGACTTGGTGATGCCCATGTTGTTGATCTCGGGGGCGCCCAGGGTCATGTAGCTTTGGACATCGCCCGTCGATTCCCGGGACTGAAGTTCACCGTGCAGGACATGGGGCAGGTCATCGCCGGCGCCGAGGCTAAAGTCCCGGAAGAGCTGAAAAAGCGCATCAGTTTCATGGAGCACGACCTATTCGCACCACAGCCAGTTCAAGCTGACGTGTACTACATTCGGTGGGTCCTACACAACTGGCCCGACAAGCCCGCGGTAGCAAGTAAGTCCACCGTCTCTTTTCGGGGCATTGCTCTCGACGAGGGAAGATAGAACAAAAAGATCTGACCTATGTCTCTCAAGTCCTGCGGGCACAGATCCCGATGTTGAGACACGGCACAAGAATAATCATCAACGAAACTTGCATGCCCGAGCCAGGAACCATTCCTTTGTGGCGAGAAAGAAATCTCAGGTAAGTGCAGTATCCTAACAATCACATTCGAAGAAGCTTCACAAGCAAGATGAACGTGTACCCATTTCTGACACGGATCTTGATTTACTTGTAGAGCGGCGGACCTGAACATGGGCGCTGTCTTCAACGCGCGGGAGAGGACGGTAGAGGAATGGCGCTCCTTACTTAATGAGGCGGACCCAAGGTTCTCACTGGAGAACGCAGTCCAGCCCAAGGGCTCTGCCCTGTCCATCCTTGACGTTGTATGGAATGACACTCGTTAGGTGAATTCCTTATGGCTCTCTCGGGGCATACCAGCCATCTTCGTGGATTATGGACTGAGCAAAGGAGGACCATTGGCTTGGTTGAATACAAAGTGAAAGACATAAGCTTTTCCAGTTGTTGAAATGCTTGGATGCGCTCAGCACAAATGAGAACACTGAATGGCCCATCTGTATTTGAACCAATCAGCGCTACATACAAGATTATGCGGCCCGGCATGGCTACTAGTATTGTGTGCCTTGCAGGTCAATTGCATGACTCCATGCAAGGGCATGGATGTAGTTCCTTTAATCCTGTCGAAACTATAGCAAGAAAGAGTGCTTTTGCCAGCGCAACGGGATGCACAAAGTTCGAGTTTCTACGCTTGGGGGAAAAGAAGAATCGCGGACTGCGCTCATCATCAGCAAGTCCTCAGACCGCAAGGTCCCTCATAATGAATCTTCGTCCTTCGTCTTTGAATATGTGGGTATGAATTATCGATACTTGGAAAAGTGGTTGCCTATCGACCAGCTCGCGTTGCTCCGGTGAAAGATGTGTAACCCCTTTGTTGTGTAATGCAATCATATCGACATGGTCGCAGACTAGTGACCAACGCACGCTATATCCATCGTTGATGTGTTTTATTCCCGGGTGCTGCGTTGATGGTGTAAGGAGCACACCCCCCTGAGAGTGGCACAAACTTGGCCATGTACCGTATGAAGTGCAGATCTGCAGCCCTGTGTAACTAGACGATGCTCAATTTTGCAGGCGCAGCCCGCGCCAACAGCTTTAAGAAATCGTCAGGGTTTCTCATGGGACAGGTCACTTGCATTCTGGCGTGACAGGGTTAGAGGTAAAGGTGTGAACGGAATTGGCATATCCGAGGCAACATGTACAACACAGGACTAAGCCTCGTTCTGAAGGTCTTGGAACAAGGCTGGCGAATGGGATGGATTTGATAAAGTAATTGATCAACACACCAACAGCGAAGTCGGACGCGGGTGATATCTTCTCAGTTCCCCAACGCCCAAGCCTGGGACCCGGCCGGAAGGATGAACAATTTTCGTTGCGTCCTGCAGGCCATTTGAACTAGAAGGTGTCAAAACATTGAACAGTTCAGCTCAGGTGCGAGCCTAGATTGGTCAAGCCCACGGATGACGCGTACCCAGAGCTAAAGGATCGCCTACTAGTCATATACTTCATGCAATGGTTGGTCAGGCCACCCCTCTCCTGCGATATTTTTGTAGGGAAGGACTGGAATATTGGATGATGATCTGCCAATGGAATTATCAGCGTAGGCTTGAGAAGGACTTGGGCGGAGTAGATCTCCTACACCGTATGGATTCAGATAATACTACTGGCTTAGGGCAGAATTGGTTGAGCGGACCGGGTCGAGCCAGGCTCTGTCCATCTCTCTCTTCCTGCCATTCACGCATAACCTTTCCAACCGTCCCTATTGGCCACATATCGCTCAAGTTGCCGTTCATTTTCACCAACACATATCTTGGCAGAGTGCCATGTTACTCTTCGTAGCCCCCAAGTGGTATCCTTGGCCTTCGTTGTGTCACTATATCCCGGTCGGCCAAAAATGGCAGTGCTCATCTAGGTCATTACGACAAACTCATCTCAAGTATTCTAGACTTAAGAGTCAAATTCAATGTCGAACCCGTTACATTTCTACTCAACTTGGACACAGTCTTTGCCGATCATCATGGGTTCCGAATAGCGCAATTGATCGAGCCATAACATTCGGTCGAGAGTCCACCAATGTGACTCATCTCAAATCGGGCAAATTTGTCCCAGAAGAATTATGTCAATGTGGAGACACAGACTGCGGAGTCTGTATTACGTTCCAATTTCCTACACAACCTTTTCACGCAAGTCCAAGAGCGGGTGAAAGGGCCATGCAGGCTGTGTTTTCTTAATTTAAGGCCGAGGATATTGCTGGAGATATGGAGCGGTTCAGTCGAGCAAGACCGAGCTTGATTTGATGGAAATCAACTTAGCCTCAGACTTTGTCTCACTGACCGAGAGCCATTCCCACCTCACCGGTCCATCATCCTCTTAAGGATGAGCATGTGGCTGATGCTTCTGGTTTGAAAAAGTCGTTGGTGTCAACCCGACATCGGCCACAGACTGTTGATGTTTTACTACCTGAAACCTGTTCTGACTTCCTTCACTCCTGGAATACCTCGTCCATATCCTTGAAGACTTAGTCAACATGTCTTCTACCAATGAAGCGAATTCTACTGACCCAGGTCGTGGACCTCTTGTAGCCGGAGTCACGTGGACTTTCACAAGTCTTGCTACTATTGTTGTTGCGTTTCGACTCTACGTTACTACGAATACCCAACAAAAACTGGTAGTAGAAGACTGGTTCATGCTCATGGCGACGGTATGGTTCGATCCTGAGAAATTCAACTCTAGACTGAATCTAACGTTTTCATTGCATGCTGCTACAGATCTGCCAACTTGGCTTCCAATCAATTGTCCAGAAAGGACTTTCCGAAGGCCTCGGAAGACACCAGAGTGACCTCTCCATCGAGCAGCTACTGACCTCAACCAAGTGGACATATATCTCAGTTGCACCAGCCCTCATGGTCGGCATATTGGCGAGAATTTCGATCGCTGTCCTGCTCGTCCGGATATTCGGCGGTAAAGGCGGGCATTGGTGGCTCCGCTGGTTCCTGATAATTTTCACAAGTTTTCAGACCATCAGTGCTATATTGAGCATCATTTTCGTCTGGGTTCAAGTGAGCCCCGTGCAGGGGTTGTGGGATCCTACCATTCCAGCACATCGCTGGGATGAGAGGATTTCTACAGACTCTACATATTTGACTCAAGGTAAGATTTGCCTTTGATAATGGATTGGAACGCGGGACCTTGTATTTCTCTTCATATTACCTAGGTACGTTCAATGAATTCTACCTGCTGATTGTTCGTATGTACTCCATAGGGTTCTTCGCCTTTTCTGACCTTGCCTACACGGTGCTACCAATTGGAATAATTTGGAATCTCAATATGCGCCTCCGTCAACGAATCGGGTTGTCTGCTGTACTCGCTCTTTCTCTCCTAACTATGGGAGCAACAATTGCGAAGACGGTCATCACACAAGAAGCGTCGACTCGAGCCAGGTCCGGAGATACAAGTTACGATTTGCCCTATGAGACCTGTTTGGCTACCGTGTGGGGCGCTGTTGACCAGTGTCTACTCATATCTCTGGGATGTGTGCCCTTACTTTACAAAGCAGTAGGACCGATTCTGGAAAATTCATTCTCACACATTTCCAACATGTTTTCCGCGACCATTTCCAGGCTCAGTGGTAGCAATCAGGGGAGAACAACCAAATCGTCTCAGACATCTAGCGGGAGATCTGGTCCATTCAGGAACAGGAGTGTGGGAAAACGCTCAGGCTATGTGGATCTTGAGTTGGATCCTCGAATGAAAAAGTTAGGGAGCGGTAGTGGCGGTAATACTGAAACGGAATTGCTGCAAGTCAAAGTCACTTCGGGAGAGCGACAAGGAAGTACGAAGCAGAACGAAGAGCCGGGAAACATACGCCGCACGGACCAGGTTCAAGTAACATACGACGACCGCGCGAGGGCCACAGAGAATATTGGAACGAAAATATGCTAAGCAGATATTAATATCTCTCGATTATGTATTTTGTCTGGTTGGCACCGGCCGCTCAATGATTATCAACCATAGAACGGCGTTAACTCCTCAACCAAAGCAACAGATCTACCGACTTGAGAAGCAGTAACTCCGTGACAACAACAGTCTTAGTTGGCTTTTTTGCAAATTCCAGCCTGCCCTATCACAGTTCAATATTTGTCAAGAATCTTACGGCCACTGAGAATCCGTATTGCGGTGTGGAGTATGGAATTTGTCCGACTATGTGCTGCTACGGCCATGGTCACTGAAAGAAACAATTGCCAACCAGCTGTAACTTCTACCGGCGTTTCTTGTGGCGTGTCTTTGATGCATGCCAACAGACCTGTGGCTAGCGCAGGCCAGTTTTGAGGGATAAATATTGGTTGTATGATCTTCTCAGGTCTACCCAGCCGTTGTGTGCAGTATCACTTCTCAGTGCCATTTGCCAGCCCCAAACCGGATTACTTGTCACGGCATTATATGACAATCAGCTTTCGCTTTTGCCCAGACAGGTTGGATCGATCCCCTAAATTCAAAGGCAAACAGTCAGACCAAAATAAGATTGACGGCGTTGCCAATGCTTCGCTGAAAGCCCACTAATTTATTTCGTGGTTCTGCAGCATGCCACTGCAAGAGCCAACTAGCTAACCCATTTCCACCGGTGCAGACTTGGAGCCTCTCCCCGCTTCGCCTGCATGCAGATGTGCATGAGCAACCTGTCAAAGGCAATAGTATCCGATGTTATTTGAGCGATTTATTTTCCAGAGCAATATCACATTAGGGGAGGGAGGCTGTATGTGACAGAAGTACCTAACAAGTTGATCCAATGTACTGGGTACTTGCTAAAGTTGCTCGCTTTGCTGTGGCCAGCAAGTGTGCTTTGCTGGTGAGCATTTTTCCACGTCCGGCCTGATCTGATGATCCCCGTATAAAATAGGAATGGCCTTACTGTCAGCATCAAGAACCTGTTGCCATCACTTACCCAGCCTGGGAGCCCGATGGTCACAAAATTGCAGGGATCACAACTCACGCCAAGTTCGGAATACCAGAATCGTCACAAAGTCATGCAAGTGACGTCCCTTAAGATGCAGTTGGTAGAGTACTAATTTGGAAAATGATGTTCTCAAGTAACACCCTTGCTGCAACAACCCAATGCGAGCATTGGCGCGCATGCTGCTTGAGGGACAGTCGTGCGACAGTGAAATCCGCCGTGTGAACGAATCACCCACGTAGGATGTCAACACCTTCAATACATGTCTTTTTTATATTTTATCTCTTCATGAGCTGTGAAAACTCAATTTCCAGTGTGTGTGAGGTTTACATCAGCACTTTATCCCGCCTTTGTATCTCCCAGCGATTGTGCCATCTGGTTCCAATACTTATATCACCGTCAATGGAAGCTATTCTAGATTCAATTCGGCATTTCGCCTCCACAGCTGACGAAGTCGCTCAAAAAGAGCTTTTGAACAAGCTGCAAGGAATAGTGTACAGTTTCGAAGACGTCAGTGACACTGCTGATCGATTCGGCCATGCGGTAAGGCCTGCATTTCGAAATGGACAGACTGAGTGTCTGAGATATGATCTGCGATAGCTGAATTCAAATCTTCTCAGCATATTCAAACTGCTGTCATCAGCATTGGATATGACCTACAACTTTTCAAGGACCTTGCATCTTCCCAAGACTCGTATGGCGTGGATCAGATTGCGGCAACTAGCGGGGCTGATCCAGCTCTTTTAAGTATTGTCTTAACTCGTGATGCAAGGAGATGTCTTTGACCTTACTGACAAACCATCAGGCCGTATCCTGCGATACCTTGCGTCCATTGGAGCGATAGAGGAGGTTGGCAAAGACAAGTTTTCTGCTAATTCAGTGACGAGGAATCTTGCACACGCGTATGCGGAAGCGGCTATCACACACAAGTAAGTCTATCAATGCTAGGTCAAAATAACTGAAAGAAATCTCATCCGTGGGATATTCAGCTTCGAGAGCATTGCGCCGCAAATCCAGGCCATGCCAGCATTCCTGCGCAGAACCGAGTACAAAAACCCAATGGACGGTTTACACGCAGTTTTCCAAGACGCTTGGAATACATCGCTCACACCGTTCACCTGGTTTCCTCATAATCCTGACAAGTTCGCCTACTTCCAGAAGTGCATGGCTCTCAGGCGAGGTCCTGAGGTTTCTTGGCTGACCGTCTACCCCTTGAGTGAGCAACTGGCTGCTAGCAACTGGGCAGACGTTTCCAAGGATCGAGCTGTCTTCGTCAACATCGGCGGCGGCATTGGGCACCAGTGTGCTCAGTTCAAGGAAAAATACCCTGACGTTCCGGGACGTGTGATCCTGCAAGATCTGCCGCAAAGCATATCCCAAGCGCTTTCAACACCAGGCGTGGAAAACATGTCGCACGATTTCTTTGAAGAGCAACCCGTGACCGGTAAGTTGTGGCTAAATAATTCCGATAGATACACCAGTGTTATGTTGACGTATTGATGGAAATACGGCAGGCGCGAAGTTTTATCATATGCGAGGTGTCTTGCACAACCAGACAAATAGCAATGGGCGGCGACTGTTGACACGCATCAAGACCGCCATGTCTCCCGGCTCGATTCTTCTGGTCGATGAGTTGGTCCTTCCAGAGCAAGGCGTCGACGCCTACAGTGCTTCGGTGGATCTCATAATGATGTCCGCTTTCGCGGCAATGGAGCGGTCCGAGGCTCAGTGGCGTGATCTGTTCGCCAGTGTTGGGCTGAGTCTGGCAAAGACATATACATACAACCATGTCACTCATGAAAGTGTGATGGATGTGCGGCTGGCTTGAAGCGAACAGAGTTCGTTGGCGCATTGCCCATCGATGTCTTTTGAGGATATATTGCCATTTTTGTGACGACAGAAGATCGCTAAGGGCGACATTTTGTGTTAGCCCACGACTCATGTATGCAAATGACCGGTGGTCCCATATTTGACAGGCCATTCGTTAACTCCATAAACTTTGCAAGCAGTCACCGTAGAGCATCGCTGCGCAGAAGCAGCACTTTGCTAGAAAGATGCTACTTGTCACAAGCGCATTAGTCAAGAGGTAAAGGATAGCCGTGGCCGGTCCCCGAGCAGATTCTAAACGTAAAGTGGCTTTAATTAATGAAAATTATTTCTATGGGCAAGACTGGTGAGTTCGCAAGCTTAGCCTTTAAGAATGAACAAGATGTGAAGGAATGTTCACAAACATGGATGTTTGTTTTCGTTGGTTACATGACTGATGGGACGGAGTAAGCCTTACAGTGGAGTCGCTGTTGGTGGTCAGGGTTGTTGGGTTGAGGCTGAATTCGAGCGGCCACCTCTCCCGAAGAGCCATAATAGTCTACAGGCTTCACTTTCCGCGACCATATTCCCTCTTTGTGACTTCCACCCAGATAAATAAGACCGTCTTCATAATGTCATTCATATCTTCATTACGGACCCTCTACCTGGCGTGGTCTCAATCAACGCCGCTCCCAATCCTGCTAGATGCGTCAGCGACTTTCCAATCCTGGCACACCTTCAACGAGGACAACGGAAAATGGACGCGACTATATGTACAGGCACCAGAACAACAAAATGATCCAAGCCTTGGCACTCAGCCTGGTAAATCCACATCGCGAGAGCCACTACCTCGGACCCTGACGCTGGCGACGTGGAATGTAGATGCCTTTGGCAAGCACCATGAAGCCCGCATGGACGGCATCCTCTCAGCCCTCCAGTCCCACAACCAAGTGCCTGACGTCGTTTTCTTCCAAGAAGCCTCGCACAAGGCACTGATATACCTGCTCAGCAATGCGCGGGTCCGCGAAGGGTGGATATTGAGTGAGGCAGACGACACCAACTGGGCGGGAGTGCAGTTCGCCACACTGACGATGCTCTCAAGGGCCCGATTCAGATCGTTCACGAGCCCCGGCATGTTGGCTTCCGCCCTGTGCAATCCATTTTCTGCCGGCCCCGTGTGGCGGGTTAAATACCCGACCCGCTTTAAGCGCGACGCTTTGTGTTGTGATGTGTTCTATCAGAACACCCGCATCCGCCTCGTGAATGTCTACCTAGACTCACTTCCCGTCCAGCCGAACCAGCGCCCGCGCCAGGTTGAGATCGCAGCCAGTCTCATCAAGCACGCCGGTGTGGGCTGTGGACTGGTGGCGGAGATTTCAATCCCGTATCAGAAGAAGACGCGTCGCTGGTGTCAGAGAATGGCTTGGTCGATGTGTGGGAGATGATCAACCCTGCAGAGGATGGCTTCACATGGGGATTGGAAGGAAGCGGGGAGCCATTCCCGCCGGGACGATTTGACAAGGTGGCTGTGTTAGGCCTGCGGCCTAATAGAATAGACGTCATACACCCAGGCTTCGTATCAGAAGTTGAAGAGCCGGAGCAAGGAGGTCCGTCAAAGAGCGAGGATCAGCATGGAGCACTCTTAGGAGAACATTCAGTGCCTTGGAGTGACCATTCAGGGCTGTTAGCATCGCTTGATCTTATCGATCTCCGGCAGTAGATTAACATGCCATACGAACGTGGCAACGAAAGTGTACGTGGTCGAAAAGCCTTTATTATTAGGCGTCATGGCAACTTCTTCATACTCATTGTTTGACTTAGCATTCTTTCAAAGGGAAATGAAAAGTAAGTGAGAACCTAGGATCCCTGGCCAAATTTGAACAAATGCAACCAGACTCCCTTTTAACGGCCGATATCGCGAGCCATTTAATGTTGTCCATCTAGGGACGGCAAGTGTTACTGAACGATCACTTGCTTCACGAGTCCTTAAATCAAGTGCGCCTCAGTCCCACTACCGAAGTGGTTCGTAGCCAGCGTGTTACCACATTTCAAGCATCTGTGCTGGACATTCTTGGAAAAGTCCGTCACATAAGGCACGAAGGCCCCAACACCTGTGGTAAAAAAGAGCAGAGTCGCGATCCAGCTGTCATCATAAAATGTACATTAGCCATCAATCACCACTAAAAAGTTTGAGCCTCAGGGAGTGAGCCTACTGCGTCCCCTTGCCCGTCTCGTGCCTGAGCGTAGTCCTGGTGAGCTCCTTGCAGAGCGGGCACTCCACCACAGCGGGCCAGCGTCCAAGCAGCGATAAGGGCACGACGTTGGCCCATGAGGGCTCCCCGTTCGAGCGCGATGTGTTGGCCCGCTGAAGAATAGAACGATGCCACGGCCTTGCCGGGTGATTATGACCAGAGGCCGATCTCGACCTGGCCGACGACGCCGCGTAAATATCTTCTTCTTGCATTGGCTGGAGATGGAGGAGGCCGGAGCCGGAGTTTTCGGCTGCGGGAGCGGCGGGAAGGTCGTCTAGGAGGTTCTCTTGGTATTGTGGGAGAACGGGGGAGCTGGGTCCTCCTGACCGTGAGCCCCTTTGGAGTAGAGGGACGGAGGACTCTGTTTCGGTGTCAATGTTAGCAACCAAGGGATCAAGCCGACATACGCCAATATGAGGGAAGGATAATGAACATAGTGTAATTGAGATGATGCAGACCTGCGTTGACATTCTTCCGATCCATTGCGTCTGCAGAAGTGGGTAATGGAATTGTATGTTTGCTGGAAGATACAATCAGTCTAATTGTCCACTCAGGAATGTTGCCGATTATCAGGAGCACACTGTTTTAACAGACCGGAAGTTATCTTCCATATATTGTCGGCCCAGATATAATATCGCAGCAATCATAAGTGACAAACTGAAATGTCATCTCTCGTCTGCTCAACTCCTCGTTGATGTTAGACGCGAGTCCCTCGCTGCGGCACGCAAATCATCGTTTCATAACACGAGGTTGTCGTTCCTTCCCAGCCAAACAAGCAGCAAGTCACCGTCAGTTTCCGGAAGCGATTCGCGCAGATACAGCGGCTCGTGCATACGCGGCGTGGCAGTGCAGCCGTATTTCAGCGAGGGTGATTGGCGTAGTTAGGGACGAAAAGCTGCTGCCTACTCCTTCGCCCAGTGTCAGGGGTGGAGCGACGCTCATCCTGCGAGGCAGATTCGCCCATGGAGAGGGCAGACCACACAACACGTCGTCTGGCAGAACATCCTTTGTGATCGTGATAGAATTGCAGAGCGATTCCTATGGGGGCTGATCAAACAGTGGCCACCGGCCAATCTGCCGAAAGCGATACACGTAAATACATCGCTCCCAATAACAACTTGTACCGCCAAATTTGCGCATTCACGTTGTGCTTTCACGTCGTTGACCGCAAGAAAGACTTGACTGAGCCCCGGGAAGCTAGGGTTGCACAGCCATATTGAAGAACAAGAGCTAGAGATGTAAAACATCCGCTCAAACGTGTACTATTTTGGTGTCACAGACATGGCGGGCCTCGTACCTCCTACCGATTTAGCTTGTACTCAGGACAGTATCTCTACAAGGCGAGAGAGAACCAGCATAATTCTCTTGTGATTTCATCTGATAGCATTCATCATACTTGTTACTGAGTCAGCCTATTTGGATTGCTCCGAAGGGAGCGCATAGAGCACCATGCACCCTTTGACAATGCCTATAACATTTCTACTCGTACCAGATCGCAATACCACGCATCTCAATACTTGCACGCGGGTCCTGCCCCTCCGGACAGGAGGGATCATCGAATGCCCCATGGGCAACCGCATGTGCGACCCCAGGTGCGGTGTCGTTTGTCTTGAAAACCAGCACTTCGTCCGTCCGCATGTTTGAATAATACCACCATTTCTGGCTGACACCTTGCTTAATAGCCAACCCCTCAAACGAGTGCACTATCTTGCCGCTCCCATCAGGGTCGTCAAACATCGCATCTGCAACGTGGGTATCCCCCGACGACAAGCTCCGCGCGTCACAAACAGCAAGTGGGACATCCTGCGGCGGCGGGGTCAGAACGCGCCAGACGTTAAGGTGCACGGCGCGCTTGATCCGCTTGCCTTCGGGAAGTTCCAACTTTGCGTTCCATTCCGCAGCCGTTTTGTCAGAAATGTCGATGTGTACGAATCGCGCCGGGCGTGAGTTGTTCAGCGCGCCGGAGTCTTTGCTTCGCTCCCCGAAGCGGAGCACGCCCATGCCTCTCATCTCTACGTGGTCTGCGCCGGTTACTCGAAGGAGAAGGACGCGGATCTCGTCGACGTGGACGCTCTTGACCTCCGCTTGGTCTCGGAAGTCCCGAACTGCGCTGGTGTGGCCCACTAGCATGAATCCTTCGGCATCGAGGGATGGTGGCGGTGAGAGGTCCCTTGCATCCGAGATGGTTGCATCTCGTTGTGTGACATTCATCACATCTAGACTCGTGTCGTTCGCGTGGAACTTGAAGCGGATGCCCGGAAGAGGGTCGCTGAATCCTAGAGCCCCTGTGACTTTTGCCATTTTCTTGATGTGGGAAGACGACAATACTTGTGAGTGGATTATAGACGATGCTTCTGCCTTCGCATTATTCAACTGTATCCCAAAGATTTGACGGTGCGTGGGTGCATGGAAGTGAATGCTTTGGGTTTCCCATGATGTGCCGAACCTTGGCGTCCTGGCCTCCACCCCGGCCCCGCATCCGGATCAACTTTACATCTATGCAATGACTTCCGAGAACGCATGCATAACGGCGTGAGCAAGTGCCGTAGTAGCTTTTGCCAAGTATAGCTTCTCAAATGAGCGACTCGAGAGGATGGCAGTGCTTGCGAGCGATGACAGTGTCATTGGTTTCCAATCACTTAGGCACCCTATGATTCTAGATCGAGTGGGAGGTGCGACTAAAAGCACAATGATTCTGGCAGAAGAAAATTGATATCACTGATATCAAGACTTGACTGTGAACTTCACAGTATGCCCGTATGCTTGCTCCTGTGAATGCGGCTTGCTTCGTCAAGGAGGCCTACCCATATAAAGGCTCAGAACGACGAGCTTTTGTCAAAAGCAAGCTTGCGTGGACTGCATCGACAAGACCACATCACCATTTTGAAACTCATCAGGTCCCTCAAAGTTGCTTGGCTCGACATCACAATGTCTACCATGGTGTTTGATCTTTTTCTCGGCACTGCACACTGGAGAGCTACTCCATGTGTCTCCGTCGTCGATTCAGCCTTCTCAGTGGGACTGCGTAGGGTTGTGGAGTGTAGCATTTGCTAGTGAAGAGCTATAGCCGCCCTGGACCAACATTGCGTATGTTTCGACCTTTTGCTTTCAACGGTAGGTGACATCAATATGCATTCGTCCGATTTTTTCTGCGGTTGCTGATGGTGTCTTCCTCGTGTTCGCTCAGCATCGAATCCAATGAGCTGTCTTCTCTCGCCCGATCTTGTGTGTTAGCGTTCTCTTCTTCAATTTCTTAACGATGATGGAATATGACGTATATAAATGAATGTACAGAGACTTCGACGCCGGCTGGGCATGCGTCTCGTACAGAGCGCGGTTTGTGGTGTTGAGCGTGATGAAAAGGCTCAAGTCCAGGCAAGCGACAGTAGGTCTAGTATGGGCGCTCCGTACGGCGTTATGGACTCGCCAGAGCACCTCGTTTGAGCTTCTGAAATTATAGTATTGCACAACATCGGTGATAAATTCGAAATTCATCCAGATGCTTCGCACTTTGCGTCGTGCCCGCGGTGGCCGTATGGCTTCAATAGTTCGATGGCAGCAACTTGTAGCAGGACTTGAGAGAAGAACACTTTGAAGTGAGCCAATACCGAAGGGGTTCGTCAGTCGTGGGAATTTTCCCCCGCCTTCCTCCTTTTCCCTCAGGACCTGGCGCATATGGTCGAGACTTGGGCTGTAATTTGTCAACTGACGGACAGACCTCTCCTTACCACATCGACCATTCTCCTGAAGATCTTGACGAAGGCATAGAAAGCGTTATACGGAAAGTCAATCTTCATGCCGTGGAAATTTGCATCTACGTCAAACTCTTTGCCTCGCCGCGCGAAATGACCTCTCGCCCAATCGCATCTCTTGAATAGAACAGATTATCGCCATCGGAAGGCCCGGAAAACTCGCAACGCCGTGTACCTGGAAAACAACAATTCGTTTTCAGCCTGTCTTATTCGACAACGAAGCAACAACAACATAACGCATCCCTATGACACATCCCATGAATCGTCCTGGTCCACAATATTGAAATGAGCATTTCTAGATGACACAGCCTGCCGCCTTAATTACTGCTTGAGGCTTGATCGGACGACATCCATCCGTCGCTCTTCAGAATTTTGCTTCTGAAAGCCAGATTAATATTGTGCTGTTCGCATCGCCAATGAGACAGGAGGAACAATGTTGTCCGCCACAAGAGGCTTGCCGAGGTCCGTTTGGATCTAAGACAGGCTGTGTTATCAAAGGAGGAAAAATATGTGGACCCTCAGCCAAGCGGGCGGAGCAGTACCTTATGCTTGGGGGTCGTTCCATGCACTAGCCAGGGCCCCAATCGCAACCCTCCCACGAGGGCCCGTCTGTATGATCACCAGTGTGGAGTCGCCCACCTGTGGGCTTGACCCGTGTGGCTAAGACTGGCGCTGCCGTCAGCCATGTTCTTATTGTACGCAATTTAGCTTAGCACGTTTCGAGTAGCCCACGCGCAGAGAGCCGTTAATAATCGCATGGAAGGAAATGTTCTTCGGGATCGGCACTAAGAGTAACAAGCCTAGCATCTTGGAACCCGCCGGATCGCCAGCTTGCATGGGGAATGCCGAAGGCCCGTAGATCCCACACTATTCTCCGTAAACTTTGCTCGCGTGGTTAGGTGGCAATTGAAGGGCGATCAAAAGGCGACTAGTAATATGGTTTCGAGCCTCGTCATTTGTGATGTCTTGCACGATATCTGAATGAGGTCATGAATCTGTCCGCAGCTCCCGCAATGGAGGGGCGGGTTGCTTTCGGAGATCGAGCCGTTGTCCGTTGATTTTGACCAGCACGAACTGTCCAAGCACCAATGAGGAAAGAGACGGATAGGGCGTGAAGGGTGTCAGTGGCAGTTGAGACGATTCTGTACGTCAGTGGAGAGCAGCGCGCGCGAGTCCTGCCATCTATTACCAGTTATTGAGCGTAGCGTTGTTTCGTTTACACGGTCGTGGAATTGGACGGATTCTAGGCTGTCGAAAGGTAACCGAGGGGATCGTCCTTGAGGGAGAGGGACAGATGCCGAGGCATGTTCAGTATTGTCGAATCGCAAGGCTGGATCGCATTCGCAGTGTTCATACAGTCCGAGGAACCGTTTCGTTTCGACGGCCAGGCTGGCAGACGACACCAGCTTCTCGTTACATCTTCTGCTTTGGGACAAGTTAGCGGCTTCTGCATCGTTCGGTCGGATCTTGGCACCTCCCCAAGATTCTGGGACCAGCCGGTTTTTTGCAAGGCTGTGGTGCACACACGTGTCAAGGGGGGTATCAGACGTGCGATGTTTCGGGTCGGGACATTGTCCCAATACGGTTTTCGTCCCGACTTTGGCTCACGAGTCAAACTGATTGGTGTTGCGAGCGTTAGTACAACGACCGAGTCTTCATTAGGTCATCTGAAGTCTGTAGAACATCTTTAGAACGAACTTGTCTGTATAAAGGACGAAGAGCGCCACCCATCTCAAAGGATAGGATGGATCGGATCATCAACGAACAAGACTCTCATTCAATTATATATTGGCCAGGCCGCCATCAACTTACTTTTCAGTCGCAGTCTTTCCCGATCCCGCCATAGCACCTCAACAACAATACCACTTACACGATGAAGTCCAGCATCCTGAACGTTCTTGTCGGCCTCACCGCTGTGGCGGCTGTCCCCAGCGACTATGCCTCCCTCGACACCCGTCAAGGAGGCGTCGTTTCCAACGACTTGAAGAACGGTGACTGCAAGCCAGTTACCTTCATCATGGCCCGTGGCTCGACCGAAACCTCGAACATGGTAGGAAAAATGCTTCTCATCAGTGGAATAAATCACCATGATGACTAACACACTTGCGTCCAGGGAACCGTCGTCGGCCCACAAACCTGCGCAGCGATCAAGCAGAACCTCGGCGCCGACCAGGTGGCCTGCCAGGGCATCGGCACGGAGGACGGCTACGCAGCGGCGCTCCCGCCCAACTTCCAGGCCAAGAACACGGACGACCAGTCGATCAACGCGGCGCTCAAGATCGTGAACCTGGCGACGACGCAGTGCCCCGACACGACCATCGTCATGGGCGGGTACAGCCAGGGCTCGGCCGTCGTCGACAACGCGATCCAGCAGATGCCCGCCGCGACGCAGGCCAAGGTCGCCGGCGTCGTCGTCTGGGGCTTCACCCGCGCCGAGCAGGACAACCTCCAGATCCCCGGCTACCCCCAGGCCCAGACCAAGGTCTTCTGCGCCACGGGCGATCTCGTCTGCAACAACACGCTCACCATCACCGCCGCTCACCTGTCGTACGGCCGTAACGCCGACGAGTCCGGAGCTTTCCTCGCCCAGATGGCTAAGGCTGCACCTGCGGCGGGTGGCGCGGCTGCGGGCGCGGCTGCTGGTGGAGCGGCTGGTGCTGCTGCCGGTGGTGCCGCTGCAGGCGCTGCCGGAGCTGCCGCCGGAGGAGCTGCTGGCGCTGCTACTGGTGCTGCTACTGGTGCGGCCAAGGGCGGCAAGAAGAAGACTGGTGGCCTTACTTCCCTGTTCGGTAACTAAGTTGGGACAGGTTGAACGTGTGAAGTTGTTGAGGTTGCTCGACACTAGGTGGACATTGTTGCTGTGCAATACGATACGGACACTTGAAGTGCTATTTTGTTCATACAGTGTGAAGTTTGCATATATCTTATGTGGAGGTTCGATTCTTTTGTTGATACGTGTCAGGGTACGATATCAAGGCATTCATCCGTCGAGTTGCAATACAGGCGGGCTTCATTTCATCATACATAGAGCAGATGCAGGATGCAAGAAGTGCGCTATGGTAGCTTCTTGTCTACATCTTTCAATAAAAACAGAAATTTCTGAGTGTTCACCGGGAGAAATGACAATTGATTGTGCACGCATACGAAATCACTACTCGTGGACAGTAATCAAACATGAGCCTCATAATCTTTACTTGATCCAGCGCAGAGACTCTTGCTTGGCCTTCCAAGACCCATGAGACGCGATGAGCTCACTTTATTCATGCGCAACTTGAAGCAAGCCCTCCCTCCGGCAAAATAGGTGATTGCTCAACTCTCAATGAATTATCATGAGGCCGCCTGTGTAGCAGCCTCCACGGTCACCGGTCAGATCATTCTCTTGATTTCGTGAGGGGCGGTTTTGAAAGGCAGAGTTCGTGTTTGACTCAGTCTCGCGAGTTTCATCCGAATTTCTCACGATCATTTGGGCTGTCATTTTTCGAAGTCCGATGCGACACATCGTTAGAGCACGGACAGACAATATTTCTTGTTCGACAAAATCTAATCAGACCATTACCCGTTTGGCCTCTTCAACCTATGGCGTGTTGTGGCGATTTTATCGTATGAATGTCGTATGCCTCTGGCGAAGTTGGGACGAAGGTGCTATGCTCATCATGCTCATCGGCTCAAATCGGTGTAGTCTGGTTGGCCTACCGTTCTTTTTGTCCGTTCGTCCACCTGCCCGTTGTGTCGATCATGGCATAACGCTAAGTAAAGCAGTCTTTCTTTTTGGCTTTTCGTCAAGCTTACCGATAGGCTGCAAAATTCCGAAACGCATGAGCGAAACTCAACTGAATGGGCCATTTCCATAGGGCAGGCGGATAAGCTTCTTTGGGATTATTCCAAGCAGTGTAACCATAATATTGCATGCTAATTACACTGTCGAATTCCATTGGCCAAAGCCTGATGGGTTATCCCTTGTTCACATACCAGGCTTGGTGATCCAGCGCTTGACTCCCTGAAGGCTAATGACGAGCCATACGTCAGTGTCGCTGCGCATGCGCATCGATGAGAACGTATGGACGCACAGAGGCTTGGTGAAAGTTTGGTTCGCCGTTCCATAAGGCTATTGAGGCTTTTTGGCACGGGCTACCTATGAGTCAGCTGCCAAATCCTAGCAGCACAATAGAATTAGTAGAGTATCCACGATAGAAGGTAAATAGGTTGAAGACTAATAATTTTACTTTGCTTAAGGATGAGCACACGGTGAATAGGAACGCTATGTCAATTCTTTCACCAATATTCCACATCAGACGTCCGCAGCTGACCTGCGTACCTCCATAGTATGCTAAGCCCCATAAATAACATCTCCAGCGTGTACGTCTAAGCTCGTATATCACCAAAACCTATGGTATGGTTCTGCCCGCTACCCCTATCTTGTTGCAGGCTGTGTTAGGTGGATCATGTCGAGCAGCCTGGCTTATCCTGAATGGACGGCAGCAGGTGTCGCTCCCACCAAGAGTTTCAACGCGGGCGAGAGGAAGCTCAAAAGAGCACATGAGCGCAGTTAGCACGGAAGCACCTCTGTGGTGCCCACCGGGTGTTGGCGCGAATGACCTACTGGCCCGGGGGATGGTCTCACGATGTCCTGGTGTGACCCGAGGCCGGCGGCCAAGAGCAGCGGGCCGTCTTGCGACCCACGCGTGGAACTGTGCTTGGCAAAAGCAGTCTTGTAGAATGTGGCTGGCGGACTAAGAGGTGCCCGTCGTTTGAGTTGATCACTGGGACGGTCTGTATGGAACCTCATCGTGTAGGGCGGCTCTTCTTTTCTTCTTCGATGTAGTGGCTGCGCTTCGGCATAAAGCAGATTCTTCAAGTCAAATCACCATGGTGGAATAATTGACAAGGGCTTCGAGGGTCTTTTTCGCTAGGTAGAATAATGATCGAATACATAGTCGCAGTTTCGGTATTTTGCAACCTCAACGATCAAGCATAGGCAAGCAGGTAGCCGACACTGGTGTCTCCAATTGCGTCCAACCAAGTCTATCTCCTTTAAGAAGGCACTGCCCATTCCTGTTCACATATGGATCTCACATACCAAGAGAGACACAAAGCAGGACCTATTTATACTGATGTATCTCGTTTTCACTCGCCGTAGCCGCCAGGTCCAAGTATGTAACCTTTTCTATTGAGTGTACAGAATGCTAGGGTATCTGCGATGCAACACAACTATGGACAATATCGCTTCGAACATGCTCACTGTCATGATTTTACAGTCTCTCCAGTCCTCGCCTCCGTGGAAGTCACAGGCTGTTCAACTCCGGCGCCACGGCCATTTTCTTTTACAACAGCCGTCTTCCCAACCCTACCCGCCACCACCTTCTTCTCCTCCCCTTGGCTGCTGCCGCCTAGGAACGAGACAGCAGCATACGCCAGCCCGAGCCCAACCGTGATCAAGTCAAGCACGTGGATGCCCCACCAGACGTACTGCGTCCCCAGCGCGCAGTTCTCAAACTCGAACCTCCACTGCCACTCGTCCTCGTCGAACCACGCGCTCAGCAGCCCGGCGTTGCCGCCGTACCCGCCCATGATGCTGCGGACCGTGAGCTCGCGCACGCCAGGCAGGCCGGGCCCGCCCGGGACGCCCTCGGCGGCGGCATCGCCGAGCCGCATGACCTGCCACTCCCTGTCGGCGGGGCTTTCCCCGTAGCTCTGGTTGATGTAGTGGTAGGTGTCGCAGCCCTCGTGGTCGTGGCCGTTGAGGATGACGCCGCGCCTGCCGAGGCCGTTGCCGGGGGCCATGGAGTCGCCGCTCAGGCCGAAGATGCCCTCGACGATGCCGCGCGACGCGTCGGCCGAGAGCTGGTTCTGCTCCCTGAGGGTGCCGTCGACGTCGTGGAAGGTGAAGAGCGGGGCGTCGACGCACACGCCCTCGGGCTTGTACAGCGGCACGTGGGTCAGGAGCACTGTGGAGTGGCCCTTGAATTCGACCGCTGTGGCGGTGTTGATGATGTCGTTGACGAAACGGTAGGTCTGGTCCTGCAGCTCGGATGACAGGACCGGGGTATCGAGGTTCATGTCGTTGAGCACAACAATGCGCAGCTCGGGCACCAGCCGGTCGTCCTGGCCATTGTAGTTCTCGTCGTTGGACGCGGAGTCGTTGCGGATGGTGCTCGCGCCGGCGGGCGACAGCACTGAAGTGGGCAGCTCAAAGCGTAGCTCGTAGTTGGCCTTGCCAAAAGCGCGCTCGAAGCGATCCATGCGCTCATTGTTCAGGTCGCCCGCGTAGCCGATATCGTGATTGCCGGCCACATTGATGATGCGCCGCTGCCATGTCTCATTGTAGACGCTCTTGCCCAGGTATCCTGCCAGGTCGTACTCCTCGGCAGGCCATGATGCGCTCTCGTCTGGCATGCGCTCCCCGCCCTTGAAGGCGCGGTTCCAGTATCGCCATGCTCTCCATTCAAACTCAGTGTCCGAGATCCACTGGCTTCCGACCAGGTCTCCTAGTACAGTGGTGTGTGTTGGGACAGTCCACCAATTTAGAGTCCTGTACATGTGAGCAAGGTAGAAGTCGTTGCCGAAGAGGTCGATTCGCTTGCGCACGCTCTCGAAGGTATCAGGGATGTCGTCAAAAAAGAAGTCGACGAGGTCGTGGAAGGCTTGTCTCTTGCTGGATCGAAAGGTAGGATGGTCGTCGCTGCGGGAGACCAGAAGGGAGTAGAAGGTCTTGAGGTGTGGGAAGGAGGAGTCCTTGTAGTAATTGGGAATTGAGGTATCGCCTTCAAGCTGGGGATCGCCCAGGGCCAGCAGTCGGAAAGGAGCTATTCGCCGAGGGGACGAACGGATGGGGCCGTCCCCGTCCCTTGTCGTCGCGGTCAGATCCGTGAAGGGGAGATGGAGTTTCGCTGTTTCGAAGAGGGCGGAGAGTCGACCGTTGCCGCCATTGTGCGAGCTGGAGGTGGAAGATTGAGGCAGAGGAAAGGCGCAGGAGAGAAAGAGGGGATACGTGTACAGGTAGACGGTCAGGAGCAGGCTCAGGACCAGCGACACGGGGAAGACGAGTCGCAGGCCATTGCGAAGGAGGGAGAACTGGAAAGGGGATAACATGAAGATCAAGACGAATGCCACCGCGACATGGAGAAGAGGGGGTGACCGAAAGAACAACGCAAAGAGGGAGCAGGAGAGGTGAGTGGGTGGTAGGATGGTTGAGTGGATAGGATAGTATTCGAACGGGTTGGTGTCGACAAAGGCTGCTGCTCCTCGGAGCCGAAGAAGACAAAATGATGGATGCTGTGTCGCATGCTTCTTCTGGTCTGGTCTGGTCTGGTGTCACGGTTGGATGACAGGTCACAGCACAAGGCCAGTGCACCTGTGGACAGGGATCCTTCAGACGGGCTCGGTACCTGCAGCTGGGGATTGGACCCCTATTCTGCTGCATGGCAGGGGTCAAGGCCGCGCTTAGTTTTTCTCCCGATTCCAACTCAGTCTTCTTATTCTTACAATTAAAAGATTTGCTTCCGTCGCTCATTATTTGAACATGTACAAATATTTTTCAGCGACCATTGAATTTTGTAAGAAAAGGTAACTAACTAACGGGAGTTCCACTTCTCTTGTCCGCTGAATGTGGCCTGCTGTGTAATTACCCAAACCGTCACCATCTGCAACTTTACATTGGTCTTTTGTATTCTACAGTTCCCTGAGTTTGTGGAGAACTGAATCCGGTTTCTGTCATAATCTAACAAACTCACATAAATGTTGAGGTAGACTGATTGATTCTCATGTTCGGCCAATTCAGCCGCAATAGCACCTCTCTCAACTTATTCAAATGTTCACTCTCAATCATCGCTTTCTGCCAACATAGCTTCAAGTCATGTCCTCGTCCTGGTCCAGGTCGATGACTGACTTTACACAAAAGACGCTTCATTGACAAAAGTGATTTTGTTCTTCTCAACATGAGCTGTTCCTGGGCATGTCTGTTGCTGCATATCGACAATGACCACAGACAGCTATTTCAGTCTACAGGATAGGAACGTGATACTCCCTGCCGTACACGCTTTCTGTTTGAGTCATTGGCTCGCAACGTGTCTTGATGGTTGCCATGGATATCCGAGGCGTGTTTCCATATAAGGGCTGGCAAACACGGCCGCTCTGAGCAGCGCATCCTTCATGATCATTGTGCCTCTTAGAAACTCGATAATGCTTGCGTTTCTCATTCTATTCATTACTCATCATTGTTTACCATCCTCGCTCCCCTCCTCCTTCTTCTTGGTCGCCTCCTCCATCTCCTTCAACCCCCTCGCAGGCCTCCACTCATAATGATGCTTCCCCATGACCGGCTCGCCCGGCCCCTCGCTCTTGAGGTCATACATGTGATTGCCAAAGAAGTCTAGCTGTGCCTCCTGGAAGCTCGTGGGCAAGTCCGTCGAGATCGAGTACTTGAGGTACTCAAGGCTTGCGCTGAGCGCGGGCACATACGCGTCCAGCCTGATGGCGTCGACGACCAGCCCGCGGAACGACGCCGTGAGCGGGCTCAGCTCGTTCGCGATGGTCGGGTGGGCCAGCAGGTTGTGCTTGTCGGCCGCGCCGGACTTGTACACGCCGTCGAGCATGTCGATGAGGGCGTCCGACTCGATGATGCAGCCGCCGCGCCACAGCTGCATCACGTCGGCGTAGTCCAGCCCCCAGCCGTGCTCGTCGTCCGCCGCCGCGATGAGGTGCATCCCCTGCACGAAGCACAGCAGGAAGCTCGCGTACGTGGCGTCGCGCAGCCACCCGGCTGCCTTCAGCTTACCCTCGGCCGTCTGCGCCTGCGCCGGGCTCGCCGCGGGCACGACGTCGACGCCCGCGTCGCGGAACGCATTGTGCGCCGCCTCTCTGCGACCCGCGTACGCCGACTGGACGCGGAACATGTGGCTGGCTGCGATGCTGGGCGTGGGCACATGCAGCCTGGCGGCCTCCTCGACGGTCCAGGTGCCGGTGCCCTCCTCCTCGCACACGTCCTGGACCACCTTGTCACGGATGTCGGACAGGACAAACTTGCTGCTGTCCTTGGGGTCCCTGGTGCGGCAGATCTCGGCGCCGATCTCAACGAGGAAGTTGTCGCGCAGCGGGCTGTCGGGCTCCGTGTTCCACCGCTCCAGGACGCCCGCCATCTCCTCGTACGACCAGCCGAAGCACCGGCCCATGAGGCCCCACGCCTCGCACAGCGCCGTCATCATGCCGTGCTCGATGCCGTTGTGCACCATCTTGACGTAGTGACCGCACCCGCCGAGGCCCAGCTTCGCCGTGCACGGCTTGCCCGACTTGTCCTTGGCCGCGAGTTTCGTCAGCAGCGGCCACACGGCGTCCCACGCCGCCGGCGAGCTGGCCCCCGGCGAGATGGAGGGTCCGTGGCGCGCGGCCTGGTACCCGCCACTGACGCCCATGCCGACAAAGTGCACGCCCTTGGGCCGTAGGCGCTCCTGCCGTTGCTCGGTGCTGGTCCACCGCTCGTTGGATGCGTCCAGGATGACGTCGCCCTCGCGCAGGTGCGGCTCAAGGCCGTCGATGGTCTTGTCGCCGGCGGAGCCGTGCGGAAGGCTGAGGATGAAGACCTTGGGCGCGTCTGAGGGCAGGGACTTGCACAGCGACTCGTAGTCCTTTTGATGGAAGGTCTTGGAGTCGAGGCCGGCCTTCTCTGCCTGCGTGAGGACGTGGTCTACGTTCTCCGTCGCAGGGTCGTACATGTGCACCTCGATGCCGTGCTCGGCGCACAGGAGCGTCATCATGCCGCCCATGCTCCCTGCGCCGACCATGCCCAGCTGTGAGGTGTTAGTGATGCGATGGCAAGTGAGACAACTCAGATGAGGGGATGTCTTGGTACCTTCTTGACCTCCATCTCCGTCATCTCTTGGCCTTGTCCTGTGAGCTCTTGTTCGGGTCGATGGCTAGTGGATGAGCAGTGTACTGAAAGGCGAGTGCTCTTGAATGTGACGTATTGACACTGCAGCACTTCAGTCGTCTTGAGTGTGTAATATTGTATCCTTGCAGCTGTAGACAATGACCCTGAGATTGAGGAAAAGGTAGGGAAGAGTGAGTTTGGCTTGGCATTTTTGTAAGGAAAGAAGATGCAACACCGTAGGTTTAGCTATGGTATAATGATGATGATACCGTGTGGAATGTCACCGAGCTGGCTGTGCGTTGGAAGCTGCAAGCCTGTCACCTTGTCTTCCATTTCTCCATTTAATTCCCCGAATTGATTCATTACCAAGGCATGATGTCCAATGCGGCTCGGGTGATTTTGTCTATTCCTGTTCCTGTTCCTGCTATAACCTCTCTGTCTCCTTTCAACTTTCTGCGTGTTGGTCAGGTCAAGCTTCTTCTTCCAGCTGGCCAGGCCACCAGGCCACATATCCGACCCTCTCTGGCTGGCCTGGATCTGATCTAATTGATCGCCAAGAGCTGTCTTCTTGTCAGCTCATTCAACCTGCTCCATAGTCGATGGCCCGTCTCAATGGTGGTAGTGGTGGGGTTTGACTGGAGAGATCGCCCAGTGACATCATGGCCTCTGGTGGCACCAACACCAGACTTTGCCTAGGGGGCGCACGTATACATCATCGCTTCATCATGATAGGCCGCCATCCCTTATGACGGCGGAATTCCGCCACAAAGTCGATCAAGTCGATCAGGGTGCTGCCAAACAACTTGTGCTGCCCTGCAGCAATTATCATCATGCAGCTGCCTTGTTATACACGTGTAACAGTAATTACCGACTGGAGGCACTTCCCTTCACTCTTCCACCATTAGATAGTCTCCAACAAAACCCCCTTGGCTATTTTTAATCTAGCTTGTCCATCTACACAGCACACTACTCCACATCTGCCCATTACTTTACTCTATATGTCGATACGATCGATTCGATCGATACACCATCCTGCAACATACAACACATTGTGCTACACTGCATCGCAGTTGAGCTGAGACAACAACATCAAATTCGCCAATAATATCAAATCCAGACACACACGCAGACACCGACACATACATATCTACCCACAAATCTCACCGCAACCATGGCCCGCCTCGACGTTGACCCGTCCAAGATCCCCCTCTCCTTGGCCTCCTGCTCCATCGGCCTGCCCAAGCACTCACTCCACCAGAAGCTCGAGGCAATCTCCCAGGCCGGCTTCCAGGGCATCGAGCTCTCCTTCCCAGACCTGCTCTCTCACGCCAACGAGCTCGTCCGCCTTGGCCAGATCAAGACGAAGTCACCATCAAATAGCAAGGATGGCTCCTCAGATCAGGACCAAGTAGCAGAGGACGACTGGCCCTCCCTATGTGAGGCAGCCAAGTCGGCCGCGCACCTGTGCTCAACGCACAACCTGCAGATCCTAGTCCTGCAGCCCTTCGCCAACTTCGAGGGCTGGCCGCGCGACAGCCCGGAGCGCAAGGCCGTCTTCGCGCGGGCGCGCGGCTGGCTGTCCATCATGGAGGCCAGCGGGTGCTCGATGCTGCAGGTCGGCAGCACCGACTCGCCCGGCGCCAGCGGGGACCGCAAGCAGCTCGCTTCAGATCTAGCCGAGCTAGCTGACCTGCTAGGAACCAAGGGGTTCCGCATCGCGTATGAGAACTGGTGCTGGGCGACGCACGCGCCCGATTGGAAGGATGTGTGGGAGATTGTGAAGCTGGCCGACCGCGAGAATATCGGTTTGTGTTTGGATACCTTCCAGTCCGCGGGCGGCGAGTGGGGTGACCCGACCACCAAGTCGGGGAAGCTGGAGGGCAAGGACGGCGGCGTGGACGAGGCCGCGTTACAGAAATCGTGGGAGGACAGCATGCGCGAGCTGGCAGACACCGTGCCGGCTGACAAGATCTACTTCTTGCAGATCAGCGACGCGTACCATGTCCAGCCGCCGCTTGTGCCTCGCCCAGAACCCAATGACGACACCGGTCTGCGGCCTCGCGGCAGGTGGAGCCACGACTACCGCCCGCTGCCATACGACGGCGGATACCTGCCCATCGCGGACTTCACGCGGGCCGTGCTAGGCACGGGATTTCGGGGCTGGCTGAGCGTGGAGGTGTTTGACGGACAATTTGAGAAGAAGTACGGTGAGGACCTGATGGCGTATGCGGAAAAGGCGAAGGCCAGCACCGTGAAGCTGATCCGTGAGTCTGCGGGGTTATGAGACGTAATGAAGAGCCAGAGTCCAGAAGCCGGTCGTCATGGCGGTGATGAGGACCTGGGAGACGGCCAGGATGATGAGAAAGAGGAGGTGGACAAGGGCGAGGGCAAGCCGTTCTCCATGCAGGCCAAGCGGATGCAGAGGATCCGCGGTAACTACGAGGGCGAGACGAGGGCGCTGCCGAGCGGGCAGGACTGGCCTGAAAGTCACAGCATGGTGAAGAGGAGGGTCAGTATGGTGGAGGAGAGGGACAGCCTAATGGAGAGCAAGGGCGGGCGGGCGGACGGAGGCGGCGATGTTTAGTCTAGACTGCCGTACAGTAATAACCCGAACTCATCAGTTCGGCCATGTTTTCATCAGCAGATATTTTCACGTAATCCGTGCCTCACTAGACATCTTATTCTTGATATAGTCTCACGATATAGATCAAAATAAGTATATTCATTGAATTTTATCATCATAGATTAATGGATCAGATAGCAATGCATATCTAGGTAGATCTCTCACCATCACCCAACAACCTCTCTACGCGTTGGCGACCCCAGGTGCAGCAACAGCCAGCAGCTTGTCAAAGAGCGGCGTGCCAAGCCCAGTAACAGGGTCCCAGCCAGCCGTAGCGTTCCACCTCGCGCCGGACGCAGGGAGACCACCACCGGCGCCCTGGCAACCGCTGGAGTACCCAGCCGTGATGTCCAGGAGCGCCGCCGAGTTGTTGTACAGCCAGGGGTTGAGGAAGCCGAGCGGCGCGCTGCCCTGGGACTTACGCGCGGCGTTGAGCAGGGCGACGACACCAGCGAAGGCAGGGGACGACGCCGAGGTGCCAGACAGCAGGGAGCGGCGGCCCTTGTCGTAGACGACGAACGACTGGCCCTGCGCCGCCACGTCGGGGATACCGCGGCCGGAGGCGTTGAACAGGCCGGCGTACGTGCTGCCGATGGAGCTCAGGTACGCGGGGACGGCGTCGGCCTGCCACTCGGGCTGGGCGTGGTAGATGCTGAAGCCGCCGGAGGAGAAGGAGACGGCGCGCTCGGGGGCGGAGCCGGTGGTCGCGCCCACGGCCGTCACGTACGGGCAGCCGGCGGGGAAGGTCGGCAGGAAGGTGGTGGTGGTGTTGTCGGCGTTGGACTTGCACGAGCCGCCCGGGCCGGAGTCGCCGCTGCTGAAGAGGACGGACACGCCGCGCGCGCCGAGCTGCATGAACAGGTTGCACACCTTCAGGGCGTACTCCTCCGGCACGGACTGCTCCTCCTCGCCGTAGGAGGTGGTGAGCGTCTGGGGCAGGGCGGCGTCGTCCTGGGCCAGGACGTAGGTGAGGAATTCCAGGTAGGGCTCGTTTGTGCTGGGGAACCCGTTGTCGAGGGTCGGGATGAGAGGTCCTCGGCCGCCCGTGCTGTACTCCAGGATGGGAATCGGCTGGCTCACTCCCAGGACGTACTGCAGGTCCAAGTTTGCCTCGCCTGAGAATAGTTAGCATTGGATCTTAGCAGCATTGTGCTGGTGAATTTTCTCATTTTACTCACCAGAGTCGTCAGTGCTGGTCTGGTCGTTGAGACCGCCGTTAATGGTCGTGACGGAGAAGTTCTGGCCGGCAGCCTCAGGGAGAACCTGAGTCTCGAATGTCTCGAGGTCGGCGTACCGCGCGTACTCCTCCAAGTATGACGCAAATGCAATCAGGTTGCCGTCAGTCGGAGGCGTGTAGGCGATGTTGTACTGGGACTTGAGGCACTGGGGAGTGACAGTGGTAGTGCAGGCGGCGGCGGCGGCGGCAGGAGATGCGGCAACATTCTCATTGAGGGCGGCCACGTTGTCGTCCTCCTCGACGATCACAATGTCGAAGATGGTCGACCTCTTAGAGCCGAGCTGGCCGAACCGCGTGGTGGGCTGGATGAGGTCAACGTGCTGGGCGACCTCATCTGGGACTGCGTAGCTGAGGGTGCGCAGCTTGAGGCCGCCGCCCTTCTCGTACTCGTACCAGCTGAAGTCGGCATCCAGCATGGCATTTGCAGTCTTGACGTCGGTGGTGATCGTCATCCAGTCGTTGTCCACGGCAGGGACAACATCGTACTTGGCGAGCCAGGCGGTCACGTCGGAGACGGACTGCTCGGTTGGAGCCACGTATGAGCGAAGCTCGTCGCGGGTCAGATGCTTGCCGTAGTCGGCGTGGCCTGGGGAGGAGACGGCCAGGACAGCCTGCTCGAGAGCAGCGGCATGTTGCTGTTTCAGGGCGATCTTGAGAGCGAGCTTGTCAGTAGGGAGGGCATCTGAGGCCTTGGTCCATCCCTGAGGAACGGCTGGGACGCTGTCGAGCACGCGAGCCGAGACTGCGGCCGCAGCTGTGAGAAGTGCCAGGCAGAGCATCGTGACCAGAGCCGTCAGAGGAGTGGTCTGGGAAAGGAGGGGGGATGAGAGGGGCGGAGAGGAACAATCTGGGAGGCTTGAGGAAAGGGAGGAGGGTCACCCACCCTTTATCATTCATACTCCAGAGCCAAGCAGTCAGAGCGGGTTTGTTGTCGATCCATTGGGTCGGGTTGTTGACAAGATGGAGGTGCCCTCAGTTACAGTGATTGCTCGTACCTTGGTTCCTGGCTCCCCACGTAGTTCACTCTAACCTGCATGGATCGGCATATTCCCGGTACTTGGTGTGATGTGCATCTGGTGGTCATGACTTAACAGATCCCCACTAGATCACACGGTCATGCCGTTTGGTCATGACACGAGACTTTCCCCTTTCACGAGTCCATCTTCGATGGCACCCGGGAGCAGGGCCAACTTGCATGGAACGTTAAGATGGATATCCCAGCCCGAAGCTTAGAACCCACTGTTATAACGGGATGATAGCTACGGGTCCTACAAACTCAAAATTAAGGACGAGATTACCTTAACTTTACACGGCACTTTTTAACTCGCGGGTACTGCCTACGAGCTTGCTCTGTGATAGCTGCGTGTTGTGAATATGCGTTTCTCGTGGGTTTGGATCTGCACTCAGTCGGGACTGTGTCTGACATTTTCAATTCACCCGGATCTCTCTCCCATCTTCTGATCTGCTGATCTCCTGCTGCATTGAAGATCGCCCGAGTAATATCCGTGATAAATGTCGGCGGCTCGGTTCGCCAGGCTAAGCTGCAACTGGCAGGACATTTACTCTGGCCTCCGCTCGGCCAAGACTTTTACCCCATCGCCGCTACCACCTGGCTTGTTCTGGGCATACCGTCGCGTCATCCACCAGTCCGCCAGGCGTGCCAGGCTCGACTAAGCATTTGCCAGTGCCTACATCCAGCTTAGTTGTGCTGGGCGATAAGAGCTTAAATCAACTGCCTCACTGGCGGGTCGAGAGGGAGGGGGCCCTGGCATTGCCCTGAACCAGACACGAGCCCGTCCATGTCACCATGTTGAAGTCGTGTCGCATCATAGACTTCATACGACTTTTTCGGCGCACTGCACACATTGGTACGACGTCAAGGTGCCATCAAGGGGCTGCAGTAGCACATGTACGCATCTGCATACGTATGCAAAGCATGTTACCGACCCGACGAGGTCGGCACATACTGCAATGTTTTTCGATACAATTCAATCGTTGAGGCTATCACAACGTGCATCCCGACTCCCTACAGGCCATCCGAACGGGTGGCCTGGTTCTGAAACAGGCTGGGCGATTGCATGCTTTTGTGCATAAAAACCCCTCACTGTTATGGGCATTCAGATATCCGTCATGCTACCGGCTAAAACTCTAACCAATCGCACGGTCCATCTCGTATCTCTGTGCCCTTACTCGGTCACGCAGTTCGATCGGCTTCTCAGGGACCCCTGCTCGCCTTCTCTCTGGCTACCCGGCCTGACCAGCACGATGAGATGCGATGAGATATCGGCTTGAATGGCTGCTCGGTCTGTTCGGCTCTCATATTTTGTTTTTAAAGGAATTAGATCAGTCAATAGTAGTTACGGAGCTGGTTGGCCGGCCGCCTAGGTAGCCTTCAGATCATGAAGTGCTTTCTCAACTCATCTTCCCCGAATACATTGAGAAATTGAAAGCCAGTTGGTTCTCACCATGTTCTTGACCTTTATATGATCCTATTTACTGGATTGAAAGTATTCACCAGTCGACCGTGTGTCACTTGGCAATACTTCTGCTTTCTCATCAACTATTCGTTCAATCATCTTGACTGATGGCGACCGTAGATTGGTAATATCGGGTATTGACCATGCCGGTGAGAGTGTCTGAAAAGCAAGAGATCCGCTGTAGTGAAGGAAAGCATCAGTTATGCCGTCTTAGAAAGCGTGTAAAATTCATGAACAAGAATAAATGACGGTGATGATGCAGACATTTGCGATTCCGAAGTAACCAAGAGGATGCTTCTGACAAGCTTCACGCGGGTCTGAAGCCTTTCATATTCTCTTGGGAGACACTTGCCGGGAAGAATCTCTATATGGTAGGTAGGTAGGTGATTAAGTTGAGAAGAGATGTATTTGAAGGCTGACGAGACGCGCCTGGAACTTCCAATGTCTCGCCCGCCCATCCAAGTTCTTAAATAGAACGGATGAGGGCAGCACATTCGTTATAATATACCTTCGACAGATCGTGTTATAATTTGTTCCATCTTCATTATCTATTGCTCTGCTACATCTGGCGAAACTGGAGCCATAGAGGTACTGCACATGTTGTTAATAGTATTTACTTAAAGACTCAGTGCAGTGACATTGAAGATGTTGGCTCTTACTTAGTGACGTGGTATTGACAGTGGGTAGGTATCTGATCTAACGGCTGTAATTCGCTGGTAGGATGGGGCTGAAGGACTCATCACGGACTGGGCCATTGCAACCAACACACATAGTTGAAGCCATCTAATTGGTGACTAGTACGCCCAACACGCAACCCGCGAGGGAAACCTGAAGTAAATCAGACTGTGCCATTCCCCTCTCTACTTTCATATCAGACAACCAAAAAGCTTTTGATTGAGTGAAATATTCCTCGCCTACCTCCCAACATATCCCGTCTCGACAATGTCTGTTTCTTTTCCCACCATCTGGACACAATGGTTTCCCCCTAACGGCCCGCTTAGCGAACACAACCTGCCGAGCCAGGTTGGCAAAGTCTTCATTATCACTGGCGGCGCATCTGGCTTGGGCTATTTCCTCTCACGTATCCTTTATGGTGCTGGGGGGAAAGTATATATCCTTACACGCTCGAAAGAGCGTGCCACTGATGCAATTGCCAATATCAAGTCCGAAGTAAAGGACAGTGGCAGGCAGCTAGGGAGTCTTGAATTCATTCCTATGGACCTCATGGATTTCGAAACGGTTAAATCAGCCGCGCTTGAGTTCCTAAAACGCGAGGGTGGTCCGGATAGTAGACTCGATGTGCTTTTCAACAATGCAGGCACTGGAGGGCGCCAGAACGCTCCGAAAGGGGCTCAAGGCCATGAGTACCACATGTAAGTTAAGGAAGCTTTGGAACACGATTTCGACCTCTTCAGAGAACATTATCTGCTATAGCCATGGCCTGTTGCACTGTCTACCTTGAAACCCCATGTTAGGCTGCAGCTTTTGAGACAGACGACGGGTACATAGCGGTCTATTTCACCTTGCTTTTGGAGGAAAAAGAAATCTTCCATAAATGTTTTTGAGCTAATTGTGAGTTCTGCAGGACAACCAATTTACTAGGGAGCTTCGTTTTGACCCAGCATCTACTGCCCGTTCTTTCTCGTACGGCAAGCCGTCAGGGCTCCCTTCCTGGTACCGTGCGAGTAGTTTGGCCCGCATCGATTCTTGTCGAATTGGGAGCTCCACTGTCTGGTATCAATAAAGACTGGTTGCGAGACCCAGGGGTAGCTATGAACTACGTCGATCTCTATAGCCAGTCTAAAGTTGGTGTCTGGTTTTTAGCATCCGAATTTGCACGTCGCCAAAGTCAAAGCCGAAATGGCGTACTCTTTATCGCAGGGAACCCGGGACAATACAATACGGGCATGTGGCGATACACCCCGACTTTACTTAAGTGGCTTTTCAGGCCGACTATGAGAGACCCTTCAGTGCATGGTGCTGATACATACCTATGGATGGGCTTCTCTGATTCAGTGACGATGGACGATGCTATCGCGGGCCGCTGTATGTATAAGCACCTCTACTACGATTATCCATTCGTCTTTTGAAATCTTCTGGGATGCACCACATCGTGCTCTGGAGTATTTTACTAATGCAGAACAGATGCGATGTGTGATGGGAGGTGGCATCCTGGACAGAGAGGCGACCTTCTCCTCGCGCTCCGTGGCGAACAGGAAGGTGGCTCGGGGATGGCGCGTGAACTTTTCGAATGGTGTGAGAATGTGACGAAAGATTTCCTACCTTAGGGGGGCATAGCATGTATAAATAGCAACGATGATCACATCGACCTGTGCAGACTCTTTCGCTCTCTGAGAAATAGAGCTTGTTTAGCGTCGTCGTTCAGCTCAAGTCGAACGAGAAATATTATTACGACAGTGATGCGCGTGCTCAAGGTGGACCTCGGAATGTGGAGCGGGCTACAAGATTGACTCTGAATGGCTTTTTACATTTCCCCCAGTGCGGCCTTAAATGAACCCCTCTGGAATTGTTCATGTAGTGCCATAATCTTTGGATGCATGGGCGGAAGCATCTGGCAAAAGGCTGTTCCGCAAATGCCAACCTTGTGATCCATGAACCACATCATACTTGGAACGCCTCCCCAAAATGTACTTCCAGGTTTAAATCTACCTTCTTGGCCATCAAGTGCCACCATACCTGCGAGGGACCATGTCTTGCGAATTGAACTGGGAATACCCATACCGATAAACTGTTCATGAGCAGGTGACAGGACCAGATACTTGTTGAAAGCTTCCTCGAGTTTGCTGTCAAGCTGTGGTCGGAAGAGCTCGGTGTAAGAGTCAACTGTCAGGACGCGGGGATCGCGCTGAAATACGGCTGAAAGGAAGGTATAGTATCCTTGGGCGGACCCAAAGCCGCCGCCGCCACCGAGACATTCAGTCCCGCCAAACAGGATGTCGAAAGTCGGCTCGTCCACAGCCGGAGGCTCCCCCTGTCCATTCAAAGTGCTAATATCGGCCATTCGGTTCTTCATCTCGGGGTTGGTCTTGGGCCAGAAAGAGAATTCCTTCTCAATTCCCAGAGGTGTGCACTATGCAAAACTTCAGCTCAGCTACCTTGCATGCTCGGAATGGGAACAGAGAAAACCCCGAAGAGGTCAGATTCTCTCGTTCAACGAACAAGTTTTACTGGTCAAATTGTTCATGAATATCACCTATGATATCCTCGAACAAAGAATTGGGGGAGAAACTCTGGGAGCTGGAAGCAACTCACAATATGCTTTTGCATGAACTCCTCTAGAGTCATACCAGTAGCTATCTCAACTGCTCTTCCTGCCCAATCGCAGCCCCCGCTGTACGCAAAATTGGTTCCTGGTTTAAAAACAAGTGGAATGGCGGATTTATCAGTCAGTAGAGGGCCTGACCATGGTATTTCATTCCGAGAAGCACGCCATTTCCCGAGAAGCGGGTTAAGCCAGTCATACTCATGACCAGATGTATGGGTAAGCAGCATTCGAAGACTGATGGGTGTGGAATCGGTTTCGAAGATGGGCAGGTTCTTCTCATCGTCGAAGCCAGTGATGATCCCATACTTGCCCATGTCAGGCAGGAGGGGTCGAATGTCTTTGTCCAAGTCTAGTTTACCTTGCTCAACACATTGCAGGACAGCCACAGATGTCATGAGCTTCGTCATCGAGGCAAGAGCGCAAATGGTTGAGGACGTAAAAGCCTGATCCTGGCCTTCTTTCAAGCTTGATCTTCCCAGAGATTTAGAGTAGATGGTATGGCCTTGAAAGATTCAGTAAGGCCTCATATCACGATTGAGGGCAAAATCTGGGCGCCAGTGTCTCAGTCCATGAGTCTGTCCTGTGGCCGATCTTACCGTTCTTGTCGCCGGCAATGGCTGTTACTCCGGGAAGAAGCTTCGAAGCAATAGCATCTTCGTAAGTCTTATCGATTATGTTCGTCATGTTGCTGAGGAGTGAAGCAGCTTCTGTCTTGTGTTATCCTTTAGGCCAGCGGCGATTTGGTCTCGCAGGGGGGATGAAATCTTATGAAGTTCAAGACAGAATACCAAGGTGAGCAGAACCTCTTGACTTCAGGAGCGGGACATGGATTAACCCCGAAACTCTGTTTGAATTAAGTAAGAGCTAAGGGCTTCGCATAGCTGCCTGCACTCTCCACTAAAGGATTGCCAACAGCAAGAGTTCCGCGCCGCAGACATGCATACATGCCTGCGCGCCAACATCCAAAATGACCCGCGCAATAGGCGCCGGGTGCAACTCAACCGACGATTTCGGGGTGGTGGTGACCCGATTTCCTCAGGATAGTCGAATAAGACTTTGCAGGCAGGGGAAGAAGCAGCGGGGCAGACCCGACTGTTGGTTGTGCACTACGACGCCCGCTGGGTCCATCACTCTCCCCTGAATCAGGTAGTTGTGGTGCATCACAGACGCCCTGTAACGTGCACAGGTCCCGAGCTTTTGGGGCAAGGAGCAGCTCGGCAATGCTACTGTAGCGCCGGTCCCACAACAGCAGTACAGTACATGAATGAGGCCTGTGAGCCCTCTCTGCCATCATGGCTTTTCTCAATGTTATTTGATCCAACTTATGCTGATTCTAACGTACTATCAAGTGCTCCTCTATCGGACTTTGAACAATATACTTGTCAGGCCCACCCGACAGGAGCTCCAGTATCTGGGACTGCTGTTGCTGTGGCAGAGCGCTTGGTGGTGAGCTGTGCCGTTAGATCGGTTCAGTGAAGTGTGAAGATGCAACCGTCAGCCCATCTGTATTCACGAGCATCGTACGTATATCATTCACTACATTGTGTAACGGTCAATTATCTTCGTAAATATTTATTTAGTCATTGGCACAGCTAAAGAGCCAACCCAGATCTTACACTTCTACAGTAAACCAAGTCATAAACCATGGCGGTTGGTTTCCCACGCCCCCTCATCGTCGGCTTGACCGTTATGTTCGAGGTAATCGCTATCACCGCTGTCGCTCTGCGGTTCTGGGCGCAACGCTTGCTGAAGCACAAGTTCTTTGCACACGACATGTGGATCGTGATCGGATTTGTAAAGTTCAAACGATTCGAACGCTCAGGTGACCTGTGTACTTTGCTCAACTGCGCTTTCAATAACGATCATCCTCAGCGTTGTCCTAGGTGGTCTCGGACAACATTCTATCGAGCTCTACGCCACGCCGTGGAAGATTGTTGCATTTCAAAGGGTGAGTATCGATCACTGAAATATCCCCAGGCATCTACCACTTGTCCATCTATAACTGGATCTATTTTTTATAAGTAGGGTGGGCCCTCAGAATCATTTTGATGTCTGTAAGAATTTTGACGCCGACCAAGTGTTCCGCGGAAATCCTCCAGTGACCACCGTTGGGGACACATCTGGGCAACAAAGGTTACGTACTTGAGCATTACAGGAAACACAAAATGAAACAAAGGAAACAAAAGTAAGACTGAACCACCATGCCCATACTTCTCTTGATCGCCAAGTCTCTCGAAATAACCATGCCCAAACGAGCTGAGTGTTTGAGCCCTCCGCCGCGAGCCATCCCGGACTCGCACCCTTCAATGTTTGTATGCATCAAGCTTATTCGAATGGGGATCTAGCACTTTGTTTACCTGGAACACTTCTATGCATCCAAACAGCAATCGTATGTGCATGTAGTCAAGTCCACGCTCCATGGTGCCGCTCCTATGGGGCAGAGCAGTTGTAGACTTCCTGGTGTGGGTCTTCTCGGGCGTAAAGGGGGGGGGGGGTTGTGGGGGTGGGGGCGTTACGTTCCTTCTACTTATCCAGCTCTTCTACTTCATCTGGACCCACTAGCATTCCATTCTGGCGCCTCTGGATTCTACGTCTTTCTTTGTCTCCACTCACCTCATACCTACCACATTGTGTCTCCCATTGCAGATGTAACCGCCCGCTCATAGTCAAAGAATACCCCGGCGCCTGCGGAAGTCTCAAGCCTCTGCGTTGACCTAACAGACTATATGTCATCCTCCTCCATTCTCAATTCCAATACCCTCCACCTTAGCCTGTGCTCAAGGGATTCGAGTGAGCTGAGAGGTTCCACATCGTCCAGCAAGTTTTTCCATTTGCCTGGCGGACCATTTTTGGAGTCGTCGCTCTTCTTGGGAGCCTTTTTGTCCTTGGCAAGTTGCTTCGTGGAAAGGCTGTAAAGGTGCCCTGTGAAAGAAAATCACTCAAGTCAGCTTCTCCCTCATATTATGAGCGCCTAGAAAATTCTCGTACTCACTTGAGATTTTGAGGACGAGCCCAGCAGTCAGAAATGATTTGAGCACGGCTTTTGACATCGCATAAATAGGAAGCACAATCATGCCAAGTATAACCTTAGAAACTACCCCAATCGACCCAGAGATCGTGTTCGTTGGTAGTTCAACGAAAAGATAAGCCAGCCAGAACCAGGAACTGTCTGTCCAGTTCTTTAAGTAGACGTCGTCTTTATCCAATACCTGCTCATTCGCATCATCGGATCTAGTAATGCCTTTGAACAGGAGGCTCTGCTCCCGAATTTCGTGCGAGTATCGTTGAAGAGGAGCCCGCAGGGTATGATTGATGGCATCCTTGATGGCATCCTTGAACATAGAGAGTGTGGCAATGAAGGTGCGGGCACTAAACAATAGGACTGCTGTGACTGCAAAGGCGGCGGCAGAAAATTTCGCAAGGGAGACTGTCAAGTCATTTGTTGGCGCACCGTTCATGCTGAAGAAGCTTGTAGCGAATCCAAGAGGCAGAAAGATGATCGTGACGTACGTGAAATACGCAATGTTCTGCTCTCTTTTCGCGTCAAGCTCCGACTGATTTTTTGCTTGGACGGTTGTTAAGATCTCCTTCAGATTGCGAATTTTGTCGCGGCAAATCTCAAGGTCCAATCGTTGTCTTTCAGTCTGGCTGCGCAACTTATTGATGTAGCCTCGATATTTTCTCTCATCGTTTCGTGTCCATCTCGGTCGTTCTTGACCCCGGTCGCCTTCCCTGGTAGCCCATTTGGACAACGTGTTCAAGGAGGACGTAAGATCTTCCTCAGCTTTCCCCAGAAGCTCCTCGTATATCTGCCAATGATTTGCCGACTTCGAGTAAGCTTCTGTATTGAATACAGACAAGATCATCTTTCCCTTTTTTAGACCAAGCTCATCTTTTATATCCTGGAGTATATTGTTGGACTTGGTCAACATGACGCTCAGGATGTGTTGGAGAAGCTGCAATTCGAGGACCTTTCTCTGCCAAAGGTGTTTGTCGATGTTGAATCTCGACATCAATCGCTCTTCAAGATTATACGGATCTGGAGCCAGACCAGGAACATACTCGACGAAGTGACATGTCCAATACCGGTCGAAGAAGTCTCCATCGAAACGGAATCCTATCGATGCACGCCGAAGCTCCTTACTTTGGCCAGCGGGCCATGGCACCTCGAGTTGATCCGGAATCCCGCTGTGGAGTGGTTGACTCTCACCCTCAGCAAAGAGGACCCAGAAGCACATGTGAAGCTCTGTTTGCCAATCGTTGAGAACCATAGTAGTATCGTCCCACATATGGTTTTCATATGCTGCGTGTCGGTCAAAGAACAAGGAAATAGGAGCCCTTTCCGCTTCGGTACTCGCTAGCCAGCAAAGAAAGGCTGTCTGTGAATCGGATTGTGCAGGCAGCCATAGGAAACGCTTCTTCGCATCGGCTGCAGTTCGCCCTTTGCTGATTGATTCCCACAGCGTCATGTTGAACATAGGGTTTTGGAGAGAAACCAGGGATGCGCGAATGTTATCTTGTTTTGCTCGTCCCTGTCGCTGATGCTTTTGCTTCGGTAAACTTGCCACTAAGCCATTCTCGGAAAGCCCAGCTTTGCTCTCCGTATACGAAAACGAAAACTTTTCCTCCCGGTAGGCATCTAGCTCTCTGTAGATGAGTGAATTGGAGGAACTAGGTATGTTTATGTACCTCTCAGATTCTCGGTCACGCAGTTGTTTGAGTTCCTGACGCCGATCAATGTCCCTGGTCAGCAGAAAGTCTGGGTAGTTGTACAGCCACTCTTCATCCAATGTAGTGATACTGCTGGCATCAATCATGCTGTTGAAAGGCATGGATTTCTTCATGGCCACTGAATTGGGGTTTTTGTCAAAACGGCCGTCTGCTGCGAAATGTTTTGACAGTGCTTTCGAGTCGGTTCCGTGGGGATGGTTCGACAAATTTTGCTTCTTCAATTGCGCCAGGATCTCACTGAGGAGGTCCATCGTCTCGCGCTGAACTTGTTGGCTATTATCCTCATGCTCCTTCCTAGCAGGGGTATGTTGGGGTCGAAACGATACGTCAATGTCTCTAGCATACTTGAAAAGAATATGGCAGGCTTCGAATCCAACATGGTAGTAGTAATCTCTGTCCCGCTCTTCGGAAAATATTGACGGTTTTCCAGTTGCCACGTCAATCTCCCCGGGAATAAAAGCGTTGTGGGCGCTAAACTGAATCAAGGATTCCACAGATTCCCTGGCTAGCTCGCCAGAACTTCTTCTGTCAATGGAGAACTTATTCAGACCAGCCACTGCTCCCAAAGCAAATCGTAATGGGCTTTGCCACTCTTCTTGAAGAGTCTCTTCATGATGGCTCTGTGATTTGATGGTTCGCTCCCACAGCTCGCCGAATGACTTGTCGGGGAGAAAGAACTTCGAAACGTGACCATAGAATAGAGCGGTGTCCCGAGTGTGGAAGAAAAAACGGGTTTCCCTTGCTGAGCGAGTGACGGCCAGCATGCGTTCCTGTGACACATCGTTTTCAACGGTGAACCGCTGGAGCACTGCTTTCTTGACCTTGTCAGGCAGAAGTCGTCTGGCTTTAGAGCAAAAGTCCTCATACGGCACTCGAACCCGACCAACTCTCCAGGCGTTTGTGGAAGTTCCTTGATCCGGCTTCGCTTCAGGTGCCGGAGAATTTATTTTGGATATCCGCCAGCGTTGAGAAAAGCTCTGCAGTTTGTCTACTCCAGCCAGACTCCACAAGCCGAGGGAATGTAGTTCATTCAGACTACTCCATATCCAGACATGATCGTCGAGACGGTATGTGTTTAACCCGTCCTCCCTTGCGTGTCGCCATGCAAATACCTTGCGCTTGTCCAGGTCATCAAGTTCATGAATGAAATAGCCCCATACATCTCGTAACAGAGCCATACAAAGCTTCAGTGTGTTATCCTCGACGATTTGAATGTTGTGAGGTGTTCGGCACCATTTGATGTATGCCGTGACTTTCAGAATCTGGAACGGAGTGTCGATGATGGCATCGTCTGGTTGCCATGACCATGTGCTCGTGGGCATCGTTTCGCCACTGACCCAGTAATTCGCCGCAAAGCATCCTGTGCTCAAGAGACTCCTGGTATCTTCGAGCTTGCGCCAAGGCTTCCGTAGCCATTCAAGCCACCTGATGTGCCCGCGACATGCTGCAATAATGCGTCGTTGGAGCGCGAGGATATATGGCGTCTGGTTCACTGCCGGCAATCTTTTGAGCACATCGAGAAGAAAGTCAAATGCAAAGCTAAATACAGAGACTCAGTGTGAGTTCAAATGCACATCATTGTGAGTTCAAGAGACGTACAAGCTGGCCGAAGTGCATATGCGATGACCGGACATGTCTCCACATGTAAGGGCTCGCGGGACATTAGGCTCATCTTTACTTTTTGGTGTGCCTGACACATGGATGTTGCTTTCGATGATATTTGTCGCTAGCATGTCAGGCCCAGATTCCTCTCCATCGTCCAAAATAGGCGGAACCCAAAGAGGGATGATACACACGGAAAGAATGTACTCCGTATGGCGCCATGTCAGATACTCGATGAAGCCGCTGGGAGTGGGCTCCTGAGCAATTCCCGTCGTATCACCATTTCCAGGCCTTGCACTTGGATTCTGAGTCTCTGCCTGCTTGCCGGAAAACTCAGCGGCTGCTGTCACCTCTTCTGTTCTGACATGCGTTTGTGGATTCGCGTTGACAGCCGTGTCGTCCTGCTTTGTCTTGCTCTTCTGAGTATTCTGGTCCTCCGGTTCCGGAATCTCCGGTGCCTGCGCTTGGGCAGTTGCGTCTCCCTCCATATCCCGCTCGTTACGGCCATTCATGGAGATGCCAATGTCACATAACGAGTTGCTGCAACTGCAATCATCAATGACGGAATGGCCCCAAAGTAGTTCCGTTTCTGCGGCGAGAATCGCGGAAACATCAGTCGCTTCGGCTGGAATCAGGAAATTCTTCCAGTGCACCTGCCCTTCTGGTATGGTGATGATTCTGTACGCCAGCGTAATCTCGAGCACGGCTGAACCGCTTTCACTGGTTCCAATAGTCCGGAAGATGGGTCCTGTTGGCATCTTTTGTGCGGTCCCGTCCACAAACAAGCCCATGACTGAAACGACAGCATGGGCGTTATTGACAGACCATGTGTCTGAAATTATATTTGCTCGCCACAGTTCGTCATCATCAGAAATACTCTTGCTTTCACCCTTTCCAAGGTCAAAAACGCTGGGTAGGACCGTACCATCGCCTCCGGAGTCGTTCGTTTCGCCCGCGCTTGACCTCTCACCGTCAATTTTGTTCGCTGTGATCCAGCCGAATCCGTTCGGTCCCGGCACTCGAGTGTAAGTTTTGCTGCTATCGCGGTTATAACCAGGATTTTCAAGATAATCGAGGTCCCTGATCAGCATCTGAGTCTTCACTGCGAATGAAAAATCTTCGATAGGGTAGTCCCCTGTGTTTGTAACGACAGTCTGCTGAAAAACAGTGTTGTTCTTGACCAACCACTGAAATGACACTGTCGCGCTGGTATTACTATCTGACATCGTCCCTGTGGATATAAAGAGTCAGAATTGAGATTCTAACCCGTAAGGAATATTGACGACACTTGTATGAACTAAGTCATTGGGGCTTGTTCATGTCGGCACGACCTAGATATCACCATGCGTGTAGCCCTCGAGGGTTCAAGTGAGATGATGTACTGTTGCGCTTACATTCATATCTCGGCCATCTCCAATTGACCCACTTCACCTTTGGGTCCCCGAGGTCTGGGTCTGCCAGATATCGTCCTGGTAGGTACAAGCCGAAAGAGAGTTCGTCATATCCGAGGCTCAAATACTCTAAATCCTTCGCTCTATGGACGATAGAGTATGGCTCTTCGGTCGATTCGTGGTCGATGGAGAAAAGCCCGGAGTTTCCCGCTCCAAGGAATTGGCTCATTTGCATCAGGAATCCGTAGCAGGACACCGACGCCGTTGTTCCATGGTCGCCGAAAGAGGCGTGACATTCTTTGTTCGGCGAATCTTTCCATATGCCACAGTGTTGGTCTTTTGGCTCGAAGAGTCTATTTGCAGGTAGTGGCCCTACGGCCAGCATAACCTTCAATCAGCTGTGGTATCGGATGAGTAATCACGCATGTATACTCACTTTTGATTAGGCTCCGGAAGGAAACGTCATTTTCTGAGGGGACGCTTCCCGTCCTTACGTCCAGCTTTCCCGCCCGAAGGGAACATTCGAAAGATGAGGGCACCTCGCCATCCCTTTCAGTGGATGCATCACCGAGGGCGCAAGATCTTTGTTCTGAACCCATAATTGTAGTTGTGATTTCGTCCAACCGTAACAAAATAGCGGTAAAAGGGGGAGATGAAAAGCACGAGAGATAGAGCAAGAGAGCAGGTCATATGCGGAGGCACAAGCGCCGTTGGGGAGGTATGAGAATTGTGTCGCGAAATCGTGAATGTCCATTGTGAGGCTGAAAATCACTTTCGACTCGAGATACAGCTGAATCCCCGCTTAGTCAAAAGGGTCACCGAGGTGTAGCTGGGAACTATCTTGGAAGATGTGGCTGGAAGTATTGGATGTCTGCATGACGCCTAAGTGCTGTTGGTTGGTCTATACTTCTGCTGATAAAATCGGTGTAGGCGCCTATACAGCTTATTGGCCCAGTAGATGAGGCTTGCGACGCTGTGCAACCCTTTGTCCTTCCGAGATTGACCTCGAAAGTGGAGAGTGAGGAGACGCAGAGGAACATGGTGTTCATGTTATCTACCTGAACATTAATCAATTGTCGATTCTGTTCTTATATGTCCGTCTCTTTCATGAGCAGAAGAGATTCCGTATGGCTTGTTATGCCATAATGGCAGTCAATATCCTGTGGTTTGTTGGCGACATGTGCGTCGTGTGGCTGCTCTGTCTACTAGCTGCCAGCAACTGGGACTCATCCATCGAAGGACACTGTGGGAACGTTGCAGCTGCGTATCTAACGGTACACGTGAGCAGCCTGATGGTGGATCTCCTTGTGGTGGGGTTGCCAGTGCAGGTTCTCTGGCGTCTGAAAATGCCCATGGCGAGGAAATTCGGAATCATGGTGATGTTTGCACTTGTTGCACTGTGAGTTTCGAGCCTCAACAATTTTGGTCATCGAAATTCACATAGGAAGCGCGTCACTAACAGACAGTGTCACAGTATTTGTGCCATCACCATTGCTCGACTTGTTCTTTGGCGTATTGCCCTTGGGTATGACAGCAATGACTTTACATATACTGGCTGGACACTGTACCTTTTCAGCGCCATAGAGGTATCTGTAGGCTGTACTCTCGCATGTATGCCTCTGCTCAAGCCGGCAGGAAAGAGAATTGCTTCATCGTCGTTAGTATCTTGGTTGAGAGCCTTGGCCAACGCCACTCGACCACACACATTCAAGGCATCATCGAGGCAGCATGGCTGGGTGGAAGGACCCTATTCTAAACCTCGTGTGGGCGGCGAGAGAGACTCGGAGTCTCTCAAAGACAGATCCAGCGATGAACGATCCATCTACGTGAATCGTGAAGTCAACCAGCACACCATTATGAGCAATGACTCCTTGGAGATGGAGCCTTGAAGCGCTACAGGTGTTTCAAAAGGAGCTCGAGGGCTGTGCATCGGTCCATTATAGGCACATTGGTGACATTCTCAGCACTGACTTCCCAATTCTAATCAAGGTGTCGCAACACTTTTGCGAAATGGTGGTATAATTCAGTGGCGACCTAAAGACATCGCACCAAAATTGAGAATTTCGACCCAGGCTGTGTATTACTATGGATGAAGTTGCGATTCAGGCGCAATATGTGTTTCGTTATGAAATACAGATGAGACTAATTCTTGACCCCATCCGTTGCAAACTGGACCTCGGTGACGCCCTCGCCCATGCTTCTCGTGCTCACCATCCCGCCCGAGACCATGGCGAGCAGGCTGTCGATATAATTGGCACCAGACCACTTCTGGTGCGTCAGAACGTCGACACCCTCGTCACGCTCCGGCTCCTGGATCTGCTCCACATAGGCCTGCATGCCCTGGGAGGAGAAGGCCCGTGCAAACGTCGCGGTGCCCAGGGCGGTTGCATGCAGACCCGCGAGGGTGATGAACTGCCAGACGTAGCCCAGCTCGCCGAGGCGATGGATGAAAGAAGCCTGCTCGGTGGGGTCAGGGATCGCTCGCTTCCAGTTGAAGCTCGGCGATAGGTTGTAGGCCAGCTTCTTGCCGGGATGCACGGCGTGAATGCCCTCGGCGAACTCCGCCGCCTGTTCGTAAGACGGGGTCTTAGATTCCATCCAGACGAGGTCTTACATTCATAACACCACATAGATTAGCATGATTGATTTGATATGCAGAGAGGAGGAGTTTGGGTGACCCACCTGCGTAGGGGGCGTAATTCACCCCACGAGCGATAGCACACTTGATCCCGCCATGGTAGCGATAGTACCCTTCCCGGGTCCTGGGTGAATCCCAGTCAAAGAAGATATCGTTTCCATCAAGGAGCTTCTTCGCCACTTTGCGACGCTGGCTGAGGGACAGGTTACCTTTGACAGCTTCCAAGTACTCGGCGACGGTGGACTCAGGGAGTCCCTTATCCGCAGCGGCGTCTTTGAAAGCGGCGTCTTCGAAAGCGGCGTCAAACGTCTTCAACCCAGCATCGGACATCCACTTCTTCTCGAGACTTGTGAGTTCCTGTGCTGTACTTCCCTTGGTCTGCGCGGCGATCAGCACGTCGACAAGTGGCTCGACCGACGGATTTGTCGCGCCCAGGATAAACGGGTGGTCCCGTGCATCAATGGTGGACGAGATCAGCGTCGCGGCCTCCGAGTCGGTACGGGCGACGATGACGAGCTCTGTGCCCATCATGTCAGCCTGGGCCCGGCAGGCGACAAGGCGGTTGATGTGCTCCTGCATCGGTACCATCACCTTGCCGGCCATGTGACCGCACTTCTTGGTGCCCGGGGCCTGATCCTCGATGTGGATGCCGGCAGCGCCAGACTCGATAAACATCCTGACCAGCTTCAGCGTCGCCGTAAGACCTCCGTGACCCGTATCTGCATCAGCTATGATGGGTCTGAGATAATCGACCTGGGGGAGATTCAAACGCTCCCGAGGAGGCAAGCTAAGCCGGTCCTGCCTTTGCTTGCGGTCATGGAACAGCTGGGCTTTGAAGAGGTGGTCGACCTTTCTTGGGACAGTGTCCTGTTGTTGTCGATCGAGGCGGAAGTCAGTCTCATGGATCTTTTTTCATTAGGTAATGTGGAACACGGTCAAGACATACCATCGGGTAGTCAGCCAGGTCAGGGGATGGCTCGTTGGAGGACGAGGCGGTAGCAGAGCACTGCCAGCCGGACACATAGACAGTGTCGAGATGCTTTGCCATTTGTGTGACTTGGACAGGATCCATACACCCAAAAGTTGCGCTTGTCGTTCGAGTCTGTGATGATTGGCATGAGCGTTCGCTCTCTTAGGACAGTGACTGTGGCACAGAATCGCCAGTATGAGTCACAGCTACAAGGTGGATGCTACTGACCTTGGCCCTATTCTCGAGAATAGCCCAGAGCTTCTTGCTCAACGTATCACTGATATACGGCATGACGAGGCTGCCTCTCGCACTGCAGATTTGTTCTGCAGTATACGGGCGTTGAATGCCTGCAAACCGGGGCGAAGACCACCACTTCTCTACCTCAGCAACCTGCGATGAGAAAGCCATGTCTTCGAGATGGAGGTTGAGGAGAGTCGATGTTTCCAGGCCAAAAACCTCGGCCTTGGCGCCGGTTGTCTGGAGTTTTGAGAAATCCAGAGAGACACCTGAGCCGGTAGAGGTACTCTCATCAACGAAGGGAGCCATGTCAGCAAATGAGAGGGAGAAATGCTGTGGGTAATGGAGTCACCAGACGAATGCTGCAACTAATTATTTCTCTTTGCTGGTGAAAGGGTAACAATGAAGCCCAATGTTTTCCGAGAGGTGGAAGATATGGCACTACTGACAGCCATGGCGATTTAGTCTTTACAAGATATATGTGTCCCTTGAGTGCCTGTGACCGGACTCAGCCAGCTAGCAGATACATCTTACGATCTGATAGCATGTGTTGTGCATCCGGGATCCCCTTCGCCAATCGTGAAAATTGACATGGACATAAATGACATTCAGGGAAATGATTGCCTCATCGGATGTTGATTCGAATCCTGTCCGCTCGGTGTGACCAAACCTCAGAGAGTGGAAACAGGTGATCGTCACCGCCATGCACAGCCCGCTACAAGCCGCAGTACACCACGACCAGCATACTCGAAGTTGCAAAGACAAAGAAGTACGAGAGGCCTTCTGCGTGGATACTCTGCTCGGTGTACTGTAATTACCGACATCAACAACCGTCTACATGGCCTAGGAAACATGGCAACCTGGACCGCCGGAGGACACCCGTGTGGACCGTCTGCACTCTGCCGTCGTCATCGTCTCAGTCTTTTGCCTTTCTTTGATGCAGGTATGGTTTTGTCGCCTGCAAATAGGGCAAATAGGGCTGCTTTCTGAGCCGCCAGCTGACGTACAACAGCCTGCGGACGGCTGGACGATCGACGACGGTGATAGAGTTGTTGTCCAAATGTTGAAGCGTCGAACACGTAAGCTCGAAAATGTGATAGATAGATACTCTACCGGTATCTGCTTGGACCCTTTTGCAGTGGCACGTGGGTCTGACTTGCATGGAAAATACGCTGGATGGGTCCCGGGTGGCTGGCTCTCCGGCAGCTGTGGTGAACCCGCGCTCAGCGTCCAACGGCGTAAAAATGGGCCGTCCCTGTGGGGGTGGAATGGACGCAGGGGTTCATAATTGCCTTGTTTGCTTAAGTCCCGCGTGGGGCCGTTCCTGACTCCCGACGTTGCATGCATAACTCAACTCCAACGTTATTTATTATTATGGTCCCTGCGTGAATTGGCTCGCAGAGGCAGAGGCGGCTATTAGTAATGGTCGGACAGATAAGACTTTGGTCAATACGCCTGTATATGCTCAAGTAGTAAGGTCTGTTGGTCTATCAACGTTGTTTAAGACAGATCCACAGGAGGCGACGGATTACCGCTCCTGGCAATAGAAGTCGAGTATCCGATAGCTTGTCTAAAGTTGAAGCCGCGTGTCCATTCTTGATGTTTTGTGTGTTCAGCACTGACCAGAATCATGCCATTTTGTTGGATCACATACTTGGATCTCGATCAAGGCGCTGATAACATCATGTTTTAGTTGGAACGCGTGCACTCCGGCGAGGATGACCCTGTCTTCAACGTCATCTCTCATGAGAGACAGAGAGATAGCATACGTGTGTGTAAGTGTTCTCACACCTTGAAAAGACCTGGCGTATCAACTTGCAGTCAGGACAGTCTCTTGGCGTCAATTTCCAGTATTACGACGTCTGATCTACAATAGATACATAGCACTATTTGAACAGGGTTCGGACAATGTGGGCAAATATCGGGTCAAAATGACATCTAGTTACGCGATGTCGTGATCCATTTTATATAGCGGGACTAAAACGTAGCCCGACTCTACCATAAACCTTTCTCCATCCGGCTGCAGCACCTTGCTACATTCTTACATTATCCAGCTGCCGCTTGAAGAATTCATAGGCCATGAATGTCACTGCCTGTCCGGGTGCCACCCGCATCACCCGGGGCAGCAAACCTTTGTACAGGGCGCCGGGGCCCTCTTCCCTTATCAAGCTGGTCACCAGCCCCAATATCCTCCTGTCGCCGTGTGCCGCGGCGTTCTGCAACCTCGTTTTGATTGTGTCGATCGGCGCGTTGCAGAGCGGGCCCATGGCGCCCGAGAAGAGCCCGATGGGACCTGTCACATAGGTTGGCAAGGCCCCTTCGTCGATCCCCTTTTTGCTCCGGTATCTCTGCACTGCCCGTTTTAGGAAGGAGTAAGTGGTGAAGTTGGCCGCTTGGTTGGTCCCCTGACGAGTGGCTGTCAGTGAGACCCCACGCCAGAGTGCAGAGATACCCTCGTTTCTGGCGACGCCGCGGGCGGCGTCAAAAGCGTTCCGGTACTGCGGCAGGGTCGCAATGGCCCCTCCCTCCACTCGGTGCTGTCCCTGAAGCCTAATTTTGACGACCTCCATTGGGTTGACGACACAGACTGCCTCCGTAATTCCTGCTGCCAGCCCTGCGAGGAACACCACGGAACTGCTCGGTGTTGACTGCCCCGTAAGCGAAGCGCCCAGGTGCTTGAAACCTTCAAATGAGGTGAATCGGATGGCCATCTTGGGACCCATGCCCAGGACAACAGCATCAAAGCCTCTGTAGAGCCCAAGAGGGCCCTCTTTCCGCACGATATGTCCCAACGTACCGATGAATCCACTCGGACGTCGAGACTGAGGACGAAAGATTAGACAACAACGCTGACAGAAAACATGAGGGCAGGGTACATCACTCACGTGTGGGTCATTGCGCAACAATTGCATTCGCACTTTGATCGTGTCAAGTGGGTGGCAGGAGCATGCTTCCATGATGCCAGCCCCTCCTCCCGCTGCGATGTGTCCCTCGTTTGATCAGTCTGGAACTCATCTCATTAATTCTGAATCTGGTCTTCGTACCTAAGAGGTTTGTGGTGACAGTATTGAAAGGCGAGGTCAATCGCCTCTCGATGACTGGGTCGGCGTGAATTGATCGAACAGCGACAGCCATGACGGGTACGGTATAGAGATGACACAATACAAAGCGATATAAAGAATTACAGGTGCAAAGTCGGACACCTTGACCGGCTCGAGACAGAGGGTCGAGGTGATGAAGATATAGAGAGCGACCGATCTTAAACACCAACCAGGCGTGATATCAAATCTCTAACCAATCAAGGCTTCCACTCCCACCTCTGACCCTTCCTGCAATCAGAGCGAACAAGAAACAGCTACGCATGTGTCATTTACTGTGATTTCCTGTTCCCAGTCACAGACATGTTTTCCTTTCGAATTTGCCTTGCCCACGCAAAACCATAAGATCAGTGATTTCAAACGCCGCACGTCACTACCAAATCCGTTGTCTGGACCTCGCAGCCGTAGATCGCTCTGTGTGCAGCGATCTTCCTTACTCGGAAAGTCTCAAGATAACGGGAGCACATGTCGCAGAGTCACTCTTCACGTTAGTAAACAGTTGAATAGAAACACGCCATTCTCGCATCAGGTATGGACACAACTTCTCAAATAATACGACGCCAGTGAGGAAAGCTTACGCGTTGTGCATTAGACAGGAGGAAGAAACGCAGAGGCTCAATTATTCCTTGTTTACAAGGGACGGGACGGCATTGACGCATGCTGTAGGTATGGTGCACAAGGTCCAGTTTAACGCAGCTGTCGCCACAGAACCGGAGCAAGAACGCCGTGGAAAAACTGGTAGGTGGTAGGTCCGATTTACCTCTAGTATACAAACATTTGCTGGGCATGTATGAGGCTCAGACTCTTATTCATCATCGGTTGACGCGGCCAAGAAAAAATAAGGTCGGACAGGGCCATCAAACATATTGCTGGGACTTACTGTTGTAACTTGGGCCGGCCAAGATAGGTACACACTCCAGGCAATATGCGTCACTGTCGGATGTGAGGACGTTCAAGCTGCCCCGTTTCAGCACATATGGGGTCCCAGTGGCATAGTGGAGCGAAGAGCCCCGGAAAAATTGATTATCTATCACATCCATGGAGGCTTGACACTTGATTTACTAAGTCCTCTTCACAGTTCTCTCTATCTTCTCCTCCCTCGCTTTCATCCTTCACAGACGCATTTCTCTTCTCCCTTGGCCCGATACCTAGATCATCTTTCGTCCCAGGAAGGGGGAACATACTTCGAAAACATCCATCTCTGTGCCATTTTCTTTTTAGAACCTTCACCAATACTACAAGAACCAACCACAAGATGTCTGCACAAAACGTCACAGCTTCTCTTTGGTGGGATACTCTTATTCGACCATGGATATGCGTTCCCCTCAGCATCATCTTCATGCTATACTGCATTGTTGGAATGGACTCTCTCATAGGACTGGGGACTGTCGACTTCCCGTCAAGCGTGGCATGCCTCCTTATCTTGTTCTTCTTTCTTCTTGTGTGTGATTGGCTGTTACCGTCCAAGCACATGGGCACCTTGTTAAGTGTACTCAAGGTGCCCACTGAATTTGCCCTCCGAACGATGAACCTCTATTTCACGCCAAGCTTTGTCCTCCTCCCCACTAGCACTCTCATCAGTGGGGAGCAAATTGGTGCCTTGGCCGGGGTATTCATCGTTGGGTACGTTGTTCAGTATGCCGTAACGGGCTACTCGTGCGTGGCTGTTCAATGCATATCTCGCAGACTTCGCGGGGAAACCACTCTGCCTACAGGATCCGACACTGTCGGAAACCCTGAGAAGACGGGAACATCGATGCAGCAGCCTTCCGTCACATCACCAACACAAAACAGTGCAAACTCAGGTCCCTCAGGACAACAACAAGAAACCGATCAAGAGTACGTCAAGGAAGATCAGAGTCCTTCTCAAATTTCAGATCCGATGAGGGAATCTGCCACACCATCAGAACTGGAGCAGGTTTCAGCAACGGCAGCAGAGGATTACAATTCGACTGAGAAGAAACGCCGATGGAGACCATGGCTCCTGAAGAACATCGATCGTCTCACTTGGTTCACCCTATTTCTTGTCATCGGGCTCCCAGTATACTATGCAACTGGCTATACCATGCCAATCTTCCTCTGCATCAATGTTCTCTGCTTCCAAGGCGCCAACGCCGTCCCACCCAAGATTAAGCGCATCGCACACCCCGTCCTCGTCTGCGCCCTCTTTTCAATACTATTCATCTGGGGCTTTTCCGTCTCTCGGGGTCTCACCCTGTACAGGGGCCTGAACCTCTACAAGACCGGCACTTCATACATGAACTATCTCCGCGGCGCTTCGGGGCTCCCACGCCCGGGTGCAGGCGACATCCTCGCGAGCCTGCTCGACGCCAGCATCGTTTCTCTCGCCATGCCGATGTATCAGTACCGTCAAGAGCTACGTCACTACTTTGCTTCTATATTCCTGCCAGTGCTGTTTCTGACCATTCCATCTCTGTTTGGCTACCCTCCTCTGTGCTTCTCGCTCGGCATATCTGCGACGATCAGCCTCGCAGTTGCGCCGCGAAGTGTCACGCTCGCGCTGGCACAGCTGTCGACCCAGAACCTGGGCGGCAATACGTCTGCCATCTCGGTCATTGCCGTAGTCAGCGGCATATCTGGACCCATATTTGGTCCGACTATTTTACGCATGTTGAGGATCCCAGAAAGTAAGTCTTTTGCTCCAACTTCTTCACCGGTGGTTCTTATCTACGCCACAAAAGAACACTTGAAGTGCTGTTTATTTTGTATACCATGAAATCGGATACTAATGTGGTGTCGCTCACAGAGGATTTCGTGACCTGGGGGGTCGTTCTGGGGGCAAACTCATCTGCAATCGCTACGGCAATGCTTCTAGAGCGGGACAGACGGGCCGCTGCTCTTAGCTCACTTTCTTTGAGCCTCTTTGGTATTGTTTTTGTCATTCTGACGGTCATCCCTCCCTTAGCCACCTACGTTCGTAGTCTTGTAGGGCTATAAGCCTCCAAGACCATTCGAGCTGGCGTACCTGTGTTCTTGAAATATGATTTTACACAATGGTCGAGAGGATCAGGGTGTTAAAGACCTTTCAGAGCTCTTAGAGGGCTCAGAATCGGTCTTCGGAGTATTTTATCATATTGCACGACAGTCGAGAGGTCAACGTCATGTATATATCGCATCTTATGGGACCGATGGAAAACATTAAATCAGTAGGCAAAATGCGACTTCCGGTAACGGTCAAAAGAGGCGTTAAAATAGTTGTTGGATATTTAGGTAATCCAAGGAATATTGAAAGTAATCGAACGCTGAGACAAAAAGGCGGCAAGAGACGACTGGCCATACTAGAACAATCTCATCCATGTGTTATTTCACGTTTGGAATTTTTCTCAGAGCCTACATTCATATCGCTGAGAGGGAGGAAATATGTACGTCCCGCACCGTATGGGACATGAACGTGCCCTGATCCGGGGTTTGAGTGATGGTGTGCGCGTCATCGGATGCGAAGATTCGGCATTGGTGGCCGGCTAGGCGCTCGAGAAATTCGCGCTCAACACCAGCACATATGCGACTAAAGATGGATGGACAAGCACTGCTGTAAATACTGGGCACAGAATGCGTAGATGAATTCCATGCAGAGCCATGACATGCCAAAAAAAAAGATGATTCTTTTGAGACTATCTATTTGGGGCCTGTCTCAGGCTACACCTGCTCAAAGACTGGAGGGTGCCCCTAATCTATCCTCTGGCCCGATCTCCCATAAAGACGATTGTCTGTAGTGAAATTCCCTTGCGCCAGACACCTTTCATCGTTCATGTCCATGCTGCTCTGCACCTCAATGCAATTTCAGGAGACCGCATAATTCACCCCAGAACTCGAGCCAGAATGAAAAGAAAGACCAGGCACACAGCGTCCGCATTCTCTTCTTCCAGGTTCTCCTCAACCCCCAAATCCTCTGTCCCTTCATGGGCGGAAATCAAATTCTCCGACTGCTGTCGATGCTAATTAAGCTCCACTGAGCCCAGTGGATCAGCATGAATGGCCTGTCCATTATCAGTGACCCACCACATCTTCGTCATTATCCACCTGGCTTCTTTTTTCGTCTACTTGCCTCCCTCTAGCGATGGATGTCACCCCGCCATCCCCTTCCAAACCCCTTCGGCGATCTCTTCGCGGGTCGATCCGTCATGTCCTCAAACGGAGTAGGTAGCTGACGCGGTGTGTCGTCGACGGCAGTAGCTCCCGACAGCGATTCCGCATCAGCCATGTCCACATCCTCTTTGCTGCTCGCCGCCAGGGGAGAACTGGCAGCCACAGAAGACGACAGGGCACGGCTGGATGTCGTAGGCGTGGCCAACTTCTTCTTAGCCTGGGCCTCCCTCAAAGCCTGAACTCTCTCCCTGAACCGCGCCGCCGTCTCACAGCCCTTAGCCGGACGGCCAACATCAACACCAGGCAGCCTCAGGTTCGCCGCAGCAACCCACTCAGCAGGCAAGGCCTTAAGGGCCTGCTTTGAGAAAGTGAACGCCTTCTCAGGCGGCGGAAACGTGAAGTTTCCCGGCTCGCCAGGCGTGTCGTCGAAGAACAGCACGGGGAAGACGCGCTCCTTGGCCTTGGGGCCGCCGACTTCAAAGCCCTTCTTCCATCCCTTGATGACGGGCTTCATCCTACGGCCCTTTGCCTTGGCACGCACGCGGTCCGTTGTGTAGCAGTCCGGCAGGTCTTTGAACAGGTTGGCCTGCTGGAAGCTGAACTTGATGCCGATCTGGCGCTCCCAGGAGTCCCAGGGCAAAGGTGTGCACATCCACCACCCCTCATAGTGGGCGTCTTTGTAGAAGGCTTGGTAGAGCTCGCCTGGGATTGGGTCTGTGACCCCAGCGAACGTGTCGTTCTGGTCTAGCTGGGTGGTGAGGTCTAAGAGGAGGGGTGGTGATGGGACGGGTGGTTCGGCGGCAGGTGATGCCTGCACGGACTGGGCATTCGATGCTGTCTCTTCGGCTACAGATGAAGACTTTGCGCAGCCAACAACGCTCCAGAATTCTGAACCAGAATCGTTATTGGTGCATTCTGGTGAAGGCTCGCGTTGGCTCTCTACACCAGGTTTGGTACTCTTTGGAGTGAGAGAACGGGGCGTCAGAGCCTTGAAGCGAGATTTGAGACCGTCTTCTTGCTCGGCTGGAGCCACTGCCGTCGCGGGGCTGGGTAGCGGGTGTCGCTGCTTCTTGACACCGGCATGATTGTTTGGATCAGATGGTGATCCACGAGCAAAGTCGGCTGGTGCAGCGAGGGGGCTTGCGCCTTCGGCTGCTTGCAGAGCAGCGCCTGCGAGTCCTTCCAAGTCTTGAACAAAGTGTTGAGCTTGGGACTTCGTGGCCTTTGATGTGACAATGGAGAGCTTGGGTAGAGATAGAATTGCTGGACGTCCGTTGCTGTTGATACCTGACTTCTTGCCACTGGTCGAATGCGTGCTTGAATCACGCTGATCGCGACTGCTGCTGTGAGATACAGGCAAAGCCCCGTTCGCTGGGCCATCGGTAGATTGATGCGGAGTAATAGACACCATCGCAGACGGCGTCAAGCCGGAAGACGAAGGCAGCGGCACAAGGTCCTTAATGATGTCCACGTGCTTGCCCCACGCGCCCCAAAACTCGCCATCGACCGTTTCCAACTCCTGCTGCTTGACCCGCGCCTCCTCTCGAAGCTTATCCTGGCGTTTCTGTACTGCCTCTGAGAGCTTCTTCTCGTTGGCGCCAAATGCACTGATCCACTTGCGGGTAGACCACTTTGGGTTGGAGTCAGCGATCTCGGCAAGGCGTTGCTGGTACTCTTGCCAGTATCGGCCCTCGATGGCGTAGGATTGCTCCTCGAGCTTTCGAATCTCAGCGCGCAGTCGCTGGCGCTTCTTGTGAATCTCCTCATTTTGCAATCGTGCGTTCCTACACAGCGCTGAAATGAGGCGTTCATCTCGGATATCCTCAGGCGAGAGACCGCCATTCGAAGGATCTGTAGCCGCCATGATCGACGAGGGGCGTCTGCGGGCCTTGACGGCGAGACGCAGATATTTCGTCGCAGTTAGCTGAGCTATTCGCTCGAGAACCGAGGACGCTCTCGAGCTTGGATGAGATGGTGATACTCGAAAGGTTGTTGATTACTTGACCGGTTGCTTGTTTGTGTTTGTGCCTGGCTAAGATGATGAAAGGCGAGTGTGATACTAAGGCTGCAGGGCGGCGCCACGATACTGCAACTCAACCGCTGCAGTGACCGCGATGAAAACAACAGCCGGTGAAGATGGCGATCAAAAGCCTTAATGTTTGTTTGATGGTTGTGGGTCAGATGAGGTCGAAATAGTTGTGGGTCCCCTATGTAACAAATTTCTCACCGACCCAGCCTAGATGTTTATCAAGGGCAGGGTTGAGACTGCTTTAGTCGTTGAGTCTGATGGAAAAAGGGACAGTCCAATGATGAGAATGCAAATGGTAGCTCTTGCCCTGATTATTGTCGGGTTGAGCAGGGCTGTGTGATGGATGATGTGAAGTTTGCTGCCTGCGTACATGTGTAGGTGTTATTTGCATTTGGTTGATTGATTTGTAGTAGTCCGGGTGGCAGGCTACTTAGTGCATGTGAGTAATCTTGGTTGTGTGATGTGAAAGTTCCTTCTTTGAAACGCCACAAGCTTCCAAAGGCCCCTGCGGAAACCACGACACGCGCCACCCGTATTTAGACTAAATGGCCGCGGACATAAGGGCATAAAAGAGAGAATGGGCGAGCGAGGGGGGTGGCAGGGAGAGCAGCCACTAAGGATACGGGACTATGACGAAGGGATTTTACAGGCGAGGCTTGTTATTAGTGTGGATACAAGAACTCGGGACGTGTCATCCCCTCTCAGTGCCCGACTCCCAGATGCAGCGGGCTGAATCACGGGACAGCAAGACTTGCGGTCAGATGCCAAGCACGTAGAGAGTATAAACCTGAATCTTGTTTGCCCTTTTCTTGGTCGCATCTCACCACAGCAGCCAGTGGCAGTGCAGTACCTCCTGCTTATTCAGATCCTAACTCGTAGATGATCATGCAATACATGCACATAATCGCTGCATTGAATACAGCCAGCTGTCTATGAGATGGGAGCTTTACTCGCTTGGTATTGTCTGAAGAAATGACTGGTGTTAGAATTGTCACCCCCGTCTGAATGATTCTTTTCACAGTAAAGCCCTAACCCTCGGATCTCCTTCAGCCAAATCTCTAGCCACTCATTTTAATGTCGCGTCCCAGTTTGGGAAGATTCACCTCCAGTGTTGACTTCGCGCTGACACACAGTAATCCACTGCACTCCTTTCCAGGCATCCAGACATGACTACAACATCAAACAGTGAGCCACGGGTCGGCGTAGCTGCCGTTATACGAGGCCCAGATGGACGTGTCGTGTTTGGGCGCCGAAAGTCGAGCCACGGTGCAGGTCAGTCCATCTCCCCGAACTTCATGCGCCTTATCCGCAGATGCCGCAGATGCCGAGACCGCCGCGGGGACATGCTTCTAGCAACTCGCACCCCCTGGCATCTCTTATCATCTAGCAAAATGGCACACTATCACTCACTGACTTGTGGTTCTGCTCAGGGCAATGGGCCTTCCCTGGTGGACATCTCGAGTACGGCGAAGAGTTCGCAGAATGTGCTGAGCGGGAGACATTGGAGGAGACCGGTCTAAGGGTGAAGGGTGGCAAGGTTGCTCATGTAACCAATGCCGTGTTCTCGGATCTCGGAAAGCACTACATCACCATTTTTGTCCTCTGCGAGATGCTTGACCCCAGCGCACAACCCGCGGTGAGTCTGCCACTAGGCTACAGAATTGTTCACAACCCTCTGTAGCTGACTGTGAACATCTTCCCACAGCTTCTTGAGCCCGACAAGTGCGAGGAATGGGTTTGGAAAACCTTTGAAGAGATCAAGCAAGCGAGTTCCGAGGAGCTTTTCCTTCCCATCCAGAACCTGCTGAAGCAGACGCCAAACTTTGACCTCTTTCTAAACCCAGATGCCTAGAAGCATGGAATCCAATGGTGCTGAAAGGCACCCATGGATTCATAAGAGGCGCGATATCGATAGAATTGAAACAAACACTGTCACTACCCTTTAACATCTCCAATATCAAAAGACCTTGAATTAACAATAAACGTATCTCGCATGCTGCTGCATGAAGAGGAGGCAGGGAGCTGTTTGTCCTGGAGGGAGAACTACCGCAGGCTAAGCAATGCAAAGTATCACAATGTCCGTGATAAAAGTGTTCCTCCCCTGTCATCGGCCGTGTACAATACCCTTTGCAGCTGGTGCGTCTTATCCAGTATTTGAATCATTGCCTGAATGCTTTACTAAGATTCAGTGCGCAGAATTCATGCAGTGAATAAACCTGGGTGTTGAAAGAAATTGAGGATTGCATAGCGATGGGATCATCTCTAAGACTGGTCCACTGGGCCAGTCCTCGGGAGTGACTATTATCAGAATCGTTTCATGTTCTCGATAAAGCAACAGTCTGGACACATCAACTTTGGACCATTGGAAGAGAAAGCCATCTTTTGTTGTATCATACAATATGACTGCCTTTGACTGATCTCCTCCCTGGTGGGCCGAATATCTTCGAGGTCCTTGCCAAAGTCACGGAACGAGCCCACTTGGTCTGTTTGCAGTCCCTTCACAAATCGTCCCTTCTCAAGGCACATAAAACGTATTGGCGGCGCAGGGGCCCCGCCGTTTGAATACACATGTGGTGATTTCCGACATTCGCTCGAGTCAAGTGATAAGAGGAATCTATAAACTATGACCACGGGTGAAGTCAGTTCCCAATCTTTGATTGTCACCCCTTGAAATAAACTTTCCAAAGCGCAACAACCTTGAAATCGGCTAGACGTTTCAACGCCCGGGCCCATCAGATTGTAAGGCAGCTCTGGTACTTCACACTCGCGCATTATCGGCAGCTTCTCTACTTTTCCCGAGCAGAGGACATGCTTCCGAGTGGTTCGCATTGAGTCAGGTCATCCAGGTCCAAAGCTCCAGATTCAATCAGACAATGAAAGCTTTGATCGTTCCAGCGCCCGCAACGATGTGGGGTTCTTAAAAGTGACACAGGCTAAAGTATTCCGCAAATGCGACAACATCCATATGTTTGCAGGTCGATTCGAAAAAGCGAAATTTATGGGCCAAGTAACCCCGAAAGAAAATTGAGGTCACATTGAAATGCCTTGTGTTCTAAACTAGGGCCGCGGAGTTGATCTGGGAAATTCGGGGGATGCAGGCGGACTCAACTTTCTTATAGGTGATAGAATGGACACACTGTGTATCCTATACTCGAGTGCCCGGGTCAAATTGCCGCTGCGTCGGATATTGGTAAGTGAGGTGCTGGCAAATTACGCCTCGAGCCAAATATCTCCGATAGGCCTGGATACGGCTTCCAACGAACATCTGTGCAAGTTTTTCCGTGCACACCCTTGGCCTTATCAATACTGTTTATAGTCTTCAATACCATCGAGCCGTTGGCAAATGGAAATCTGGGCTCACGATTGGAATATCAAATTCTTTGATGCTGATGTGCTCAACCTGGCGGGTGATTCCTCCTCCACCCTTCTGAAAATCCTGTTATCGTGACCCAGTACCTGTCTCCACCCGAGTCCCATCGGTGTCCTCGACCAAGATTTCCACGTAGCCGAGATCTCGGTCATTGGTTTAAATGGGATCAATCTGACCCGCATCATTTCTTTTGGGCTAACGACATTATCGCTGAGCCATGTTGAGGGCCAACCAGCATATTCAAAATGTGTATTTTTCCGGGCCTACACATGCGTGTTTCGGAGCCTAGACCACGACGAGGCGCTACCCGTTCACCTTCCATAAGCACTACTGACCATCCTGGGATAGTGGATATTGGGAAGACGAGACCCCTTCCGCGCGCCTCGTTAGCTTGCCCAGGTGGCCGCCACTAATTTACTAGTTTGCAGATATCAAGAACTATCAGAGCCTGAGGATTCCGAATGCATATATATCTGCAATGTGGTAGTCAACATTTGTGTAACCGTAATGGAACCCCTCCCTTTCTGTTTCCCTCCAGGTTGAGTGACCAGCGAGCCCTTTGTCCCGGCTTAATCCAGTTGCTGTCACGATGCGCTGTTCAGGCTTCATCGCTTTCCTCGGTCTATTTGGAGGAGCACTAAGTGCTCCGGCCCCTGGCGCCAATTATACCGAGAACAACCATGTCCTGGCAAAATTGCAGAGACAAGCACTAGCATCACTGAAGACTGCTGGGAGCAATTCGACCAGTTCACAGAGCTGCAGCCTTGAGAATGCCGCTGTGCGCAAAGATTGGTATACACATAACCTGCTTGCATCTCATTAGAACTCGAGAGCGAAACCTTTGCTGACGAGTTGACTGAAATAGGATTGCCCTGACTCCTGAAGAGAAAAAGGACTATATTGGCGCAGTCCAATGTCTCCTGACATTGCCATCTAAATCAGACCCTGCTTTTGCCCCTGGGGCAAGGAACAGTAAGTCACAGGCCTTCGGATCTTTTTTACCTGCAGTGAAACGACCTAGTTGAATCTGAGGGAATTCACACGAAATATTACATTTCGAGATGATGAGCTGGTGTTAACATTCACCTCCAGGATATGACGACTTTGTTGCTGTGCATATCAATCAGACCCTCTCGATACATGGAACTGTGAGTCTCTCATTTCCTGTAAAGCCCGTGCTTCAGAGAGAATCTAATTCTGGAATTATGGACAGGGCAACTTCTTGACCTGGCACCGGTACATGACCTGGGCCTATGAGACGGCGCTCCGTGAAGAGTGTGGCTACCAGGGATATCAGCCGTACTGGAACTGGTTAGACTATACAGATGATCTGACGAAATCACCTCTGTTCGACGGTAGCGACACAAGTATGAGCGGAGATGGATCCTACCTCGCTCACAACGGCAGCTTGTCAGGGGCCAACAACATCTTCCTCCCCTCCGGCAACGGTGGTGGTTGCGTAACAAGCGGCCCTTTTACAAAGTAGGCTTCAGACTTTCAGCTCGTGTTATTGTTTCCGATGAACTAATATTCCATTTATTTAGTATGACTGTTCATCTCGGCCCCGTAGCGCCGGGAATGGCTGGGTTGAAGGTCAATCCCAGCCCTGACGGCCCGCTAGGCTACAACCCACGCTGCCTCAGCAGAGACCTGGGCGATTACACCAGCTCGACATGGTTCACGTCAGAAAACCTGCTGAACATCACGATCGGAGATGCATCCAGCAGTATTGAGCTCTTCCAGAACGAGCTCCAGGGCCGCTTCGCGGACCAGTTCTTGGGGATGCATGCAAGTGGGCACATGGCTGTTGGTGGCGAGGCGTCGGACTTGTTTTCATCCATCAATGACCCGAGCTTTTGGTTCCACCACTCCATGGTCGACCAGGTATACTGGATATGGCAGGCTCTTCACCTCGACCAGGCGGCGACCATAGCGGGTACCATCACCATTTTGAACACACCGCCGAGCCGGGACGCATCTACCGCGGATATCATTAACGTGGGCGTTAATGCTCCCGACGTTACCATTGAAGATGTGCTTGATACGCTTGGGGAAAGTCCACTATGTTATATATATGTATAAACCGATAGCCAAAGGGACAGATAATCACCGATGTCGGTCATCACGCTGAGACCACACCCACTGAACTCCCTACGTGCATTTCACCTCTGTTCGTTAAACTCCAACTCCTGCATTGATGTCGTACGCTTCCGAAACCCCAGTCACGCTGATGTCCTTTTCTGGATCATACCGTTCAAGGCTATCTAGGGGAGCATACTTTTCGCACAAGAAAAGCATGTCATTGTATGCTCTTTCAAAAGGGTGGAATCATCAGTGTGTGTTCAGATGTAGTGCAGTGTGCAATATGACTCACATGACTCTTGATTTGCTCCCACGATGCCCAGCCGAGTCGCATATAGCCGTTTTGATTGAATACAACCGATTGCGGTCGTCCCACTCCTCGACCGGCTCAGATGGCTCAACCTCCATCTGATAATGTTGGATGTAGGCAGGCGACTTGAAATGCGTCGCCCAACTGCATCGCCATGTCCCGAACTCGATCTCGTTGTGCGCGTACATGCACTCATCCGGATCAAAGATGATGACTTTGCCAGTTTCCATGTCAGTGGCAACATTGCCTTCCCACAGGTCGCCGTGGCATAAAGCTGGCGTTATCTCGCGCCCTTCTGTCTGCAAGGCTCCCAGCAGTCGTGGGATCACGCCATCCATCAGCTGCTTGCATGCCGCGTCAAACTCGATCCAGGGCCCGTTGACCTGATTGTCCAGCTTGATCAGGTCTTTGAGCAAGTAAGTGAATTGTTCTGCCCAGCTGTCGCTCCAGTGCTCTTTGCGATCTACGGAGCCGCGGCCTGTGACGATTGCATAGCCAAATTTGCCGTTCGGAGACGTTGCTTTCGTGTGAAGCTCTGCTATGGCAGTTGCCAGTCCGGCTGGGTCGGGAGGTGTCTGTGTATCCATGTCATGATACTTCTGTAGATAGAAGTAGGCCTGATTGCCAACTTCATCGATATACTCCCCTTTTCCGACCGGTGCTGGGCCAAATTCTGGGACTTTGGAATCAATTATGGTGGCAGAGTAATGTTCTCCCCACATATGAATCTTCGCAAGTTTTCCACTGGCACACTGGTAAATTTTAGCAGTGTCACAGCCTCACGATATTTCGATGTGTTGGTACCTTCAGGAAGTATCGCTGGTTGGTTCCATCAGCGAGCACAGTGGAAATCTTTGCAGTCTTGGTCCAAGCTGAAAGCCCCCATGTTTCGGCTGAGATGACTTTGGTCCCCTTTGGCATTACTGCTCGAAATTTCAGAACCCATTTGACCATTTCATCGTTCAATCTGGGACGTCCTCACCTTCAACCACTGCGCTGTGGAGAGCAAAGTCTCCGTCGACATCCGTAGCCCATGACATTTTGCTGATGCTTTAGACAGTATGGCCGATGCGTGACAAATAACTGGTTGGGATCGAAGCCGTCTATATAATAAGTCCCAAATTTTCAATGCTACGCAGCTGACTTTCACATTCGCGTGTCCCTGTCTGTGACGAGCAAGGGGCTATGAAATGGTAATCTGCACGTGAAGGAACTAGCTCGCTCATCAGCGAGACCTGGTCTGGAGCCAATCGCCCGAGGTCGCAGCCTCTGACGCCTGGAGTGTACTATAATTGAGTTGCTGCAGGAAGAAGACAGTGGTGTGCGGCTGAAGAAAGTGGTTACTGTTGCTGACCAAGGATCGATTTGAAACGCGTTGGCTACGGAAGCCCGGGGAATAAATACATTTAGACACCCTCCGGTCAACTGGTGCTGACAGTGGCGAACAAGCCTCCCCGCATCCTTCAGGAGCATTGGAGCTCAGTCCCTACAATTAAGCTCCTGGCCCAGCTCCAATTTTCCCAGACTACTGCTGCAAGGACGACTAGCCGCTGAATGCTGGCACGACATTCGAAATGGTTAGTCACTGCGTGCATACCTCCTAACACTCTTCCTAGACTGACGAGAGAAACAGTTCAAAAAGATCAGCGGTCTGCGGAAGAAGACGACTGATGCCGATGGGCGTAGTCTGGCTGCCGACGACGACAATGCATCCGTGATCTCTGGGGCTGAATCCAGAAACTCCCTTGCAATCACGCCGACATTCGGGGTACCGGATCGACGGCGTGATCCATCTCCGTCTGGACTGGTTGCTGAATCAGGGCCTCTTGGTCTTAATGTTGTTTACACACCTGACAACGGTCGCAAGGTCGACATTGTTTTCATTCATGGGCTTGGCGGCACCAGCAGGTGGACATGGTCAAAGCACAAAAACGCGGAGTTGTTTTGGCCGCTGACCTTCCTGCCCTTGGAACAAGACCTCTGCCTAGCTAGGATATTGACATTTGGGTACAATGCGGCTTTCCAGAAGGCCGGCAATGTTTCATTGTCGCTACTTGATTTTGCGAAGGATCTGTTATTCGATCTGAAATACGGCAAGGACCCAGACATGGATGAGCTGGATATGGGCAAGGTGCCCATAATCTTTGTGGTCCACAGCATGGGGGGACTCATAGTCAAGGAGGTGGGTGTAAACTCGATTCCGGGCTTGACTGGGCTGACAGCTGGTAGGCGTATATGCAAGGGCAAAATGACCCAGAATATGAATCAATCATCAAAGCTATTACAGCCATCACGTTCCTCGCAACACCGCATCGAGGGACAGCGCTAGCACAGACCTTGAACCGTATACTGGACTCCGTTATGATCAACTCAAAGCAATATGTTGCCGAACTAGCACGAAACTCGCTCACGCTCCAGAAATTGAATGAGCAATTTCGGCACGTCGCTCCGCGACTAGATATTGTCTCATTTTATGAGACGATGCCTACTCGAATCAAAAGTGCCCGCGTTGTAAGTCCAGCTACCATGCCTTGATCCAAAGAAGCCAGCATATTGATGGTGGGAATAGATGGTATTGGAAAAGGAGTCCTCGGTTCTAGGGTACCCTGGAGAAGTGTCCAAAGCGCTGATTGCGGATCACCATGGTGTCTGCAAATACGAGGGACCGCAGGACCCAAATTATATAACAATAAGAAATGTCCTCAAGTCCCTTGTCAGCAAGATCATTACAAAAGACAACGGCAAACAGCCAGAGCTTTCGGATCGAAGAGCAGCTCTCGACTTGAAATCTATGCTCGCCCTCTCCGAACTTCCTGGACTGGATTATATATTTTTCCGAGATCAATGGACAGAAGATACGAACAACTGGATTAACAACGACAAGACCTTGCTTCAATGGCGTGATTCAGTCGATGATCTGAGCCTGCTGTGGTTAAATGGCGGTGCGGCCACCGGCAAATCCATCCTCGTTTCAACGATCATCAACAACCTAGTTCAAGAAGGTCTCCAGTGTCAATACTTCTTCATACGACATGGAGATCGCAAGAAAAGATCATTGAGTTTCTTGCTTCGTTCGCTGGCCTTTCAAATCGGGCAGTCCGTGCCAGGCCTTGCTCAGCAATTGAACGAGCTAAAAGAGGAAGGCATCGACTTTGAGACAGTGGATCCCAAGGTTATTTGGGACCGTGTATTCAAATCTGTGATCTTCAGATCTGCAGGGGAACAACCATTCTATTGGGTCATTGATGGCTTAGACGAAGCAGAGTCCCCTCGCAACACTATCAAATTGCTTCTGGATGTAACATCGTCGTCGCCTATTCGTATTTTGTTCGCAAGCCGGCGGACCCCGGAAATTACGAACGCATTCGAAAAACGTCATGCGAATGTCAGCCTGCAGACTATTGACATTGATGAACATCCCGAAGACATTGGTATCCATGTTCGCCAGGAACTCAAGGTGGCGGGTGGTTTGCAACTAAGAGAGACGATCGAGCAAAAGATTGTGGAAAAGTCTCAGAAAAACTTCCTGGTGAGAGCGTTACCTAGGCCCCGTCTAATCTATGAATCCCTCTTTCGGATGGTCATTAATCAGATTGAACAGTGGGCACGTCTGGCTGTCGAAAATGTGAACCAATGTCACACGCTCGAAGATATCGACTCCGCACTTGAGCAACTTCCAGAAGGCATGGAGGCATTATACGATCGAATGGCTTCGTCTGTCAACGACATTTCGAATCCGCGTGATAAGTTGCTGGCAACGAAAATACTACAATGCTTGACTTGCTCACTCCGTGTGCTGTCCGTGTCTGAAATGACACAAGCACTCGGTGAGACCGCTTCGGGTATATTGGACCTCCCACACGCCATCAAAGACTTGTGTGGAGGCTTCGCTTCTGTGGACAACGATGGCAACGTCTCTATCATCCATCAGTCTGCTCGTGAATACTTACTAGAAGATTCAGACCAGCGGATATTCAGTCTCGATGAAAAGACCGCCCACAAGGACTTGTTTTTGAGTTCGTTGCGATGTCTTACGTCGACCGGGCTGAGGACAAAGCTGGCTCGCGATCAAGCGCCCGAATTCGTGAAATACGCTGCAGCTTCCTGGTCGACTCACCTCCTGCATATTATAACTCTTGATGACGAGGTTATCAAAGCTCTGAAAAGGTTCTTGACAGGAAGCTGGATGCTCACTTGGATCCATGCCTTGGCGACCACGGGACAGCTGCGCATCCTTGCTCAAACATCTAAAGACCTCTACAAACTTTGCCGCAACGACAGGAGTACTCATTCAGTACTAGAGAGTCTCGATCAGGAATTGGTATCAAGTTGGTCTGTAGATCTGCTCAGGATTATGGGCAGATTTGGCAGTCTACTGCGTCGAAACCCAGACTCGATCTACAGCTCGATCCCTCCTTTCTGTCCCAAAGGATCATCGGTCCACCAGCTTTTTGGCAAGACGGACGCTCTGTCAGTGAATGGTATTTCAAACGAGAAATGGGATGACCTCTTCGCGCGCATTTCTATTGGAAAATCGTTCGCCTCATCGATCCAGGTCGCTGGATCCCAAGTAGCAGTTCTTGCCGCTCCTGGGAACGTTCACATTTACGAATCGACCGATTTTCGAGAAGCCAAGAGTAGCCCTATACAGCATGGCGAGCGCGTAGACAGAGTACAGCTGAACAAGGCTGGATCGTTGCTAGCATCTTACGGCTATCGCACGACCAAAGTCTGGAGAGTATCCTCGGGCGAGTGTATACTGACGGTCGATAGCGTTGAGTCAAAGACAAGGCCTTTGGCGATGCTATTTACGAATGATGATTCCACGCTCTTAGTTGGCTCTGATGATCGTCGCGTCCGGTCTCTGAATCTTGTCGAGAAAGAGTCAGCATGGGACGTCATTGCGGACATGGAAGAGGCCGGACTTGAGAAGCACTTTACCAACTCCGCGAGTCACATGGCTTTCAGTCCAGATGGTAGCATGATTGCGGTTGGCTACCGTCGTCACCCTGCTTCAGCTTGGGAGCTAGAAGGATCCACTCATATTGGCTACTGCCGGCGTGAGGATGACGTATCCATGGTTCGTGAACTCCGAGATCTTGTTTGGCATCCCTACCAGCCTGAGATACTAGGGCTTAGCGTGGAAGGGGTTGTGTCTAGATGGTCTCCCTACGAAGATCGTGTCGATGAGCTTTCCGCTGGAGCGAGCAAGCTGGCCATTAGCAACGATGGTGAGCTGTTCGTCACGGGTGATTCACACGGAAGGGTAAGACTATACACGACGGCTAGCTTTTCCCTCCTACACCAGCTATCCTCCCAAGACGCTATCTTCGGCTTGGCTTTCAGTCCCGACTCCAAGCGCTTCTATGATATCAGGGGCTATCATGCAAACGCATGGGAGCCGAATGCCTTGGCGAGGTATGCAGAGAGCTCCGGCGTGGATGTGGACTCAATCAGCGAGTATTCCATGTCGCATGTGTCCCAGAGGTCGGCTAGCGCATCTGCAGCAGTAGACCCCATTACTGCAATCGCTGGATCTCCAATTGGCCAACTCTACTGTTATGGCACTCAGACGGGTGTGGTCAATTTGCACGACACAAAGAATGGCAAAATCGCCACGCTTTATGCTTCGCGAGCCAAGTTTGCGATAGATCACATCGCCTGGAGCCACGATGGAGAGCACATCTGCTGCTCCGACTTCAGCAAACAACTAATAGTTTTTGCTGCATCTAGCAGCACTGGAGACTTAAAGCCGAATTACGACCAAAAGGCACTCATACCGATAAGAAAAATCACGAAGAGTCCTATCATCCAACTACTATTCCATCGCACTACAAGTCATCTCCTCGTGTACACCGCGTTACAAGTACACACGGTATCCTTAACGTCATACGCGGTAGAATCTTCCAAACAATTGGACTGTCCTATTTCATGCTGGGCTGCTCACCCTTCAGACGCCTCACTTCTTGTCGGCTTTGGAGCGCTCAAGGTTATGATATTGGACTGGAGCCTGGAAGAGAAACGGGTATTCACCATCGAATGGCCACATAATCCTGGCACCGAGAAATCACAGACCAGTCAGGATCTGCAGGTCGACCGAGTGCTTGCTTCTCAAGATCAGAAACACATTTTACTCCAGGTTTCTAATCTCGGGAGGTCTTCCCGGGACAGTGAACTCCTCTTCCTCGAAGCCGCGAGTCTTTCGGCATCGAAGTGGTCAGAGGACCATGCAGAGACTACGTCACCGACAGTCTGCCTCCGTCGATTTTCATCGGAGCTATTTCATGGCATTTTACTTCCACTTGGTCTCGTATGGGGAGGTAGATTGATTTACATATCTCGGGACTTCGCCGTCTGCTCGACACAACTCAAGTGGACCTCTAAGCCGATGCCTTCTTCCAACATCGCGCAAGCCAGGAACCAGAGGAATTTGAGGCAGAGATCAGTTGATAAAGGTGCGAGTATTGTTGGGAATTCTATTAGCGGTGTGAAGGAGTTATTTGCGTTTCCAAGCGACTGGGCGAACGAGCAGGCGATGGCTTCATGCAGTCTTTGGGGCGCCGAGAAGTCCCTGCTATACCCCCGGAACGGAGAAACAGCTATAGTGAGATGCATAGCTCTTTCTCGAGGCTAATTCAGCCTATGTTAATATTATTAGCGACCGTACCTCACCGCCGCAGCCCGTCTCCAAGCAAGCCCTCGACAGTACTCGACTGTAAGGAGACCAACAGCGACAACAATGAATCCTGCAATTAACGTGAACGCCCAGCCGATGCCCATTGACCGAAACATGTCCTCCAAGAATGCCACTATCACTGCTGCGAATGCATATCTCACTAAACTTGTGGACGCGTTGGCAGCTGCAGGGGCCCGGTGATTTATGTCAACGAGTAGCGTGTTGAATGTCTATGTCATTGTTCAGACCGTGTGCGAATGTTGAAAACTCCGACACGAAGGATTCCCTACACTGAAGTTTGTCTGCAAGGCCATGCCAGTCATAAACTGAAGGACCATAGAGATTGCAATGTGCTGGATGCAGTAAGTCATCGGTCACTTGATCACATGCTTATCTTAAGACGACTTTTGGCATACATACCTGCTTGTAATGAAGAACCCACCCATAAGCCACCGTGCAAAGAGTAATAACCAGCATCGGTATCCACATAATATTTAATCGTGCCTTTTCAATTGGAAATTCGTCCAGATCATCTCCTTTGATGCGGTCCGTCGACAGCCCACGCGTGGAACGGGTCTGGCTGTAAGCCGTGTCGAGCAAGTACCCGGAGAAGAACGTTGAGACAGTTCCACCTAGAGCGAAAGGTAGATATATCAGGCCTGCTTGCCACTCGGTCAGACCGTAAGTTTCGATGAAGAGTGTCGAAAGACTCGCTGTGAGGCTGACATGGTTCAGTGTCAGCTATGCCAGAAAGTAGCCGCTCGCGTTTACCAGTGTTCGATGTACATACGCAGAATAAACGGCATACATAAACCCCCAAGCCAGAACGATGACTGCGTTGTCTTTTCGGAGCAGAGTCTTGAGCGACCTGAAAGGATTGGGCATATGGAAGGCTCTGGCCTCGGACTCTCCACCGACTTGACAATGCTTCATGAAACTTGTGAATGGAATAGGAAGCCTCAGAATCGGCTGGGCTGGTTTTGAACCATTTCCCACGATATTTCTAGAAGTCTCTGGAAGAAGGAAGACGATTAATGCTAGGCCAGAGACGGTCACAATGGCAAGGAACCAGAATATCCATGCCCATCCAGCAGCATACGTCAGGGCACCACCGAGAACGGGTCCCAGGCTTGGTCCGATTGTGATACTACAGGTGCTTTAGTTACCAAAATCAACTTTCAGACAGAGCAGCGGAATTTCGGGCGTACAGGAACGACACGGCACTCATGTAAGAGCCTCTGTTTGCTGGCGACGCAATATCACTGACGATGCCATATCCGATAAGGATGACTCCTATTGTGGCGTCAGCATCAAAAGCTCAAGTATCATCACTGTCGCTTCCATGATACATACCAGACTGGCCAACAGCCTGCAGTATCCTCAACCCAAGAAACGTCTCGTAGGAATCCGCCAGCGCAAGACAGACGTTAGCAGTCGCGAACAATGACAACGTCACTACATACGCGGCCCGTCTACCCAGAATATCTGCAGCATCTCCAACAAACAACGGGACGACTGCGCCAACAGCCATATACACGGTGATGATGAGATTGATTCTATCCACTGACACTGTGAAAGCCTCGGATAAGGGCTTCAGAGCTGGTAGGAAGATGAATGTGCTGAGGTTGGCGGACCAAGATACGTAAGAGACCATGGCAACGATGATGCATTTCTCTAGCCGCGTGAAAACTGTGTATGGCTCGGGAGTCTCGTCAGTACGGGCGATACGCTCATCACACATCGCCTTCTGGAACCGAGCAGGCTGCTCGGTGGATGAGGCCATTGTGTCGCAGAATTGGTTTTCTTCTTCGATGTGTTCAGACTGAGCATCTCGATCGCAGTGTCTTGTGGCTTGTTTGCTCATGTGCATGCGGTTGGAGTGAACTCTTTTGCAATAGATGGACTGTCCGTCTAGTAAATTCGCGTCTGGTGAATTATGCGCCGCTTCGACGGAGACGAGTCGCTTCAGTTATTGGAAATGATCACATGGTTGTAACAATGCTGGATTCCGACCACAATACAGATGACAAAATTAGACTTTGACGCACCTGCAACTACTGCATATCCCCGCACATGTGCCGGCTGATAGCGTTCTTGGGCTTGAGAGCCACCGGCTTGTTCGAAAGGGACTGGTTACAGTCAGCATGCACGAAGGCCTGCAAACAACTTCGCTGGCCAAATTCGTGGATTAAATGGAGATCTTTCATTTGAAAAGGTGCTGAAAAACTATCAGCCACCGTGCGACCTCATCTTTGGACGATCTAAAATCATGCGCCATCTCTGCCCAAACCGTTTCACACTCACTCTGGTGCACCCATTGATACGGAAGCATGGTCAAATCGGCCCCCAGTCTACCAAGTAATATCGAAGAGTGATATTGCAAGAGTTTGCGCCAATTGAACACAATGTATACCAACTTCGATTTGGGGGTCCGCCCCATTGAAAAAAGTAGCCATACATCCCTCAGTACGGATGATCTCTACGCACAGGGTCATTATACCTGAAGACCTCCGGGCCCTCCGCTTCGTCCTCCCACCTGTCAACGGACTCTAAAATGGCCTTCCTGGAGCCCTTAGGCCGTGGCAGTACCCGCCAGGCAAGGTGCCCGATCTTGAGGTATTTAGTCGGGCACGACTTCGACTCAGACATCGTGGTCGCCATCTCTGTCCACTTCTGTCTCCACGAACTGTGCAAATGCAGCTGCTCGTCAACCAAGCTCCCGTCCTTCAGCCGGACCGCATTCCCTCTGTGGTTCGCCTCGTTCTGGCCATCCACCAGAGGGTAATCGATACCAATACGGATCCACAGATGATCTGTACACGGCAGAGTCTGCGAGATCTTCTTCAGCGCGCCCAGGGTGGTCTGCTTCTGGAGACAGATCGTCAAGGTTTTGATCCAGTTGCAACTGCCGATAACCACGAGATCTTTGTGACAGGGCTTCAAGATGGACAAAATAGAGCTTTTCAGAGGAAGGTTGGGGTGGTTCCGATACTTGTGCAGGAAGAAAGTCCGTTCGCCTATTTGACCGATGTGCCGGTGGATGTTGTTGTTGCGTACGTTTTGCACAGCGCCTTGGTCATCGATATAGCTGAATGCGAGTTTCTCAGTTCCGACGCCCATGGCTAGGCTGTTGGCAAATGTCGGGTCTGGATGTTGGCCGAGCCACTTCTGACTTCTGATCGAGAGGCTGGTAAAAGTGAAGCGCTTGAGATTGGGCAAGAAGGATGGTGTTATGAGAGGCCAGGCAATATGGCCTACCGTTGTACGGATCTTGAGCGGGCAACCGATATCCAGGTCATTATCAATGTAGAGTTCCTCGAGGTAGGCCCGGTGGGTGAGATAAGAAAGGTACTCATCCTTTTCAAGATCTCCATCATATAAACTTCCGTTTGGTGTATTCAGAAGGACGCCGTAGCCCATTTTGAGGATACGCAGTCTCAGTGGCTCGTCTCCTTGGTCATGATAACGTTCGACCAAGGAGGGGAAGAAATTTAAAAAGGCCTTCGACTTTCCGGCAAGGGCATGCTGTCTCTCGCACTCTGCTGACATGGAAAGCCCTAGTTCCTCCAAGAACCTGGATTTCCCGAGCATGGTAGCAATCTTCGGTATCCATACATCAAGATCACCCGTTATCTCGTAGAGGTAGAGCTTGCGCAGGTTTTGCAACTCTGGAGCTGGTAGAGGTATCATCTTGGGTTTCGCTTCATCGAAGTCGCTCTTCCCGTTGCGGTAAAATCTCTCAGTCCGTGAGAGCCTGGCGATGTTGGGGTACAAGATCAAGACATCTCGCAAGGAAGGGCAATTTTCTTCCAACACTTCAAGGAGAGACTGTGATATCGGCCAATTCTCCCATCTGGAGAACATTAGTGAGAAGATGGACAATGTTTCATATGAAAACATACTCAAATTTAAAAATATGGGGCGTCAGTGACAGGATTTTGATGATGCTGTCATTATACATGCCCGCCCAGTGTCTGACGTCTCCCATGCGGCCATAACCAGGCGCGTCAACTAGTCGACCGACCTCACGGTGATTGCCGATGGCCCATGAACCTTCGATGAGTTTGACGGCGAGCGATTTGGCGAACCTAAGATTCGTATTAGATGTGAAATCCCTGAGGAGCTCTGGATCCCGGAGGATATGGGCGTTTCCATCATGGAAGACGATGCTAGAGTAGAGGAATTGTGAGAATGTCTCATTGAATAATTTCGAGACAAGACAAAGATTTCGGAGAGTCGCTCGAGATGGTGTCTATGAAGAGTCAGCCAGGCCTTGATAAATGAATGCTCAAGCCTTACGGCCGTGAGTGGCAACACGCACATATCTCGCGACGCAGTAGACCAGGTCCTCTGATGAGATGATGGCCTCCAAGGCCTTCGATGGCTCGGCAGCAGGCATGCGGGGCTGGATCTCAAGATCGAGGCCGTGCTTGTCCGGTGGTTCTCTTGGTCATGAATGGGAGATCTTGACGGCACATAGATGGCACTCGTGTCTTGTTGTGAGACATATGTGCTCCGGCATTGCTGGAACAAACACCAAAGGGTCGGCGCCAGGCAACAGTCATTCGGGAACCCTGAACCCTAGGAGGGGGCAGGGGTGGCTGCAATGTTCGTATTGATGCCCCTTGCCAACGTGTCAGCGCCGCAACTTTCGCAAAGTTTGAGGCGAATCGATGCAGCTGACACTTAATAGTTTCGTGGTTGATGATAAATGGATTTGCCTTGTGGGCACTGCTGGCGATTGAGGATTGGGTTGCTGGGTTGCAGGGCAGTTGGGTCAAATACGGTTGCGGGAAGCAGTAAGCCACGGATCTAGTCGTGAGTGGTGGCAAGGTGATGATAATGAGAGTGTGCCTCAAGTAGAATAACTTGGTCCCTGACCGAAGGGTGCTTAGTAGGATTATTGATCCATTATTCTTCACAAAGCTGATATCCGAAGGTAAGAAGTATTTGCTAAGTCACTTGGAGTAGCCTTTTTCATCTGTGCTTAGGTCTTTGTATTTGTTGCGATGCGACGAAGATGCCTACATGACCAAATATACGGGCGGTCGCGAGAAAAAAAAGTAGGAAGATACCGCTGGCATTACTAGTCCGATAGGTACGGCAAGGTGCATAATCCAAGGGCTACTGGCAGCTTTGGTGCATGGATCTCATGAGATTCTCTAAATCGGGTGTGGGGGGGGGGGGGTTTGTCATTCTGTTTCTCGAGTCTCGAGTTTCACAACAAATCTATATACATCAAGTTCTACAATGAAGGAAGGAAGAAGATAATCATCAAAATATGACTCAAACATCAACAGCTTCTCAATCGTGGCATGCATGTCGTCTTCCGACCTGTGCGCGTAACGCTTTAGCCTCTTCTGACATGCGCCTTCCAGCAAAGCCGCCGACATTCTTGACATCAGCGGAGGTCGTGTTGATGTTGGGGAACTTGGGCGTGACAACTTCGCTAAAGTCGGCGCCATCGGCCACATAGACGACTTCTCCACCGAGCATCGTCAACAAAACCTTCTGTCGAGCGATCTCCTCCTCAGGGACCTCAAAGTAGTTACGATCCAGAATGATGACGTCCGCAACCTTGCCCACTTCGAGAGAACCTATGCTGCTATCGGCGCGGAGGAATTTGGCCGCCTCGATAGTAATTGCCCGAAGTGCAGGCTCACGTTCCATCTTCTTGCCTGGGAAGGTAGAAGTGTTGAAAGGCGCACCGTGGGATGCGGGTGAATGAGAGTTTTCAGGGTCTCCTTGACGGGTAACTGCGGATTTGAGTGCGAGGAACTCATCAAGAGGATCGATCTGTCCATAATCCGTAAGCAAGGGATTCACTTGATTGATATTCAGTGGGAACAAGGATCTTACAGGCCAGTCACTTCCATAGATTACTGGGCGCCCCCCTGAAGCAATATCCACAAAGGCCTCCAGATATTGCATGCGATCGGGCCCCATTGCGTTGAAGGTCAACGGCTGCCAAGTGGCACTTGGCTGAGCCCACTGGAAGCTTAGGATAGCATCGACACCGAGTTCCGCGAAACGTGGCCAATCGTCAGGACTGGAAAGTTCAGCGTGCGCGATGGCGATCTTGTAATCAGTCACGTTAGGTAAGCTTTCACGGAACCGCTCGACTGCGTCAAGAACCCGTCGGACAGCGCCGTCGCCATCTGCATGGAGCTGGACGTCGATGCCGTTACTGGCCAATTGGCAGAGAAGAGCAGCTAACGGCTCCAGCTGTATGTAAGGCTCCACGATCGTCGCATTCGGAGGAACAGTCCATTCAGACGAGTTCCCGACTTGCTCGAGGTATGGTGAGAGCACTGCTCCTGTTTTGGCAGGTGATTGAATGATGCCATCCATGAACAGCTTGATAGCTTGCCACTTCTGGACCGGCTTGGGACCAACCTGACTCTTGTCGTTGAACGTGGTCGTAACATTGATAGCATCCTTGATGACTGCATCTACGGCATCTACCGTAGCAGGCGGAGTGACCTGATAGTCGAAGTAAGGCCGGGCACTCAGATCTCCGCTTTGTTGGACTTGCAGGAACAGACTATGCTGCATCTGGGTTGCTACAGCCTCCTGGAACGTTGTGACTCCGGCTTGTCTTAGCTCTCGAAGGGCAGCATTAACGGCTTCAACCTGCTCGGCCTGCGTCAGAGGATTGGGGCCAGCAAGAAGGGCGTAGGCTTGGTCTTGAAGCAAGCCAGATGGTTCATTACCACCTGGAAGTCTGTCAATTCTGCCTCCGGCAGGATTCGGAGTCGAGGCGTTGATACCGGAAATCTTGAGAGCAGCGGAATTGACGAAGTAGGTGTGATGATCCGTGGTGGTGAGGATGACCGGCCGTGTAGTGTTGAGCTTGTCCAGGTCCGCCTTGGTAGGCAAGCCGCCCAAGGTTGCCAAGCCACTCAGGTCGAAGTTGACAACATCAAGCCATTGGCTTTTGTTGTTCTTCTCGGGCTCAGCATCTATGCACTTTTGCAGGTGCTCCAGAACCTGCTCAATGGCAAGTGTCGCGTAATTGAGGTTACACTTTACGAGTGCTTCACCGGCGGCTTTTGTATGCATATGCGCGTCGATGAGACCAGGCATGGCCATACGCCCGTCAAGGTTGATGACTGTGATATTTGAGCCGATGAAAGATTGGACGGCATCGTCGCTGCCGGTGAAAACAATGACTCCATCGTTGATTGCCAATGCTTGTATCTGCGAAGATGCGGCGTCGAGAGTATAGATCTTTCCATTGCAAAGGACGGTATCTGCAACAGTGCTGAAATTCTGTCCGAGCGCCAGTGTGAAATATTGTGTAAATAACCAGAACGCCCGGCCTGTTAGACTTTTTGAACCCATCTTTTAGGATCAGTGGAGAGCGGAGCACTGAATAAACGAGTGAACGATTGTTGATAGCTGACTTGTGTTGGCGCGGGGGGTCGCGGTGATGAGAACAGCGCTGAGGAGAATGAACGAAGATGTGTTAGTAGCTGACTGGCGACTCCAAGCACTTTGTCTCATGGATAAGGTATTGTGAATTATATACACAATAAAAACACAATAGATGCGAAGGGCATGCCACCACTTCCCCAGGGATATTGTTCTTCCATAATGGTGTCGAGTGAGCAGTTTCCGGACACCAGCCCCGGAAGCCCTTCTCGAAATAGCAACATCGCCCGTACACCCACAACTACACCACACAGTCCTTGCAGGGAAGAGGCTAGGTACGTTGGCTAGGTGTACGAGGTTTACAATATAGTTTATAGTCACATCACGCGCCACAAACATAGAACTATACGCCGTACGCCCACATCACCGCGCCGTCTTGTTATTTGATAGACGCCGGCCGAAGTAGACGTCTGTCTGGCCCCGTCATCCTAGAGAGAGATTGGCTTGGACATACAATGCTGCGACGAAGTGCCGCGCAAAGGGCAGTAAAGTACCAAATATATTTCCACTAAGGGATGTATCCATAGCTGCGGCGAGTCATCATAGTCATGGCAAAAAAGCCGGCAGTCTCTCCGGATTGCAGGGTGGTAGGGTGGGAATCGCGGTATAAGGATCACCCTTCTCTTAAGACAACTTTCCCCTGTATCTCACCATATCGGCCATGTTTTGTTCCTGTTGCTACTACATGTGGGACGATGGAAAACGATGGTCATGAAGAGGCGCAGAAACAATTATAGGGCCGGCGGTCTGTTTGTCCTTTTTGGCGCGCCAAGCCTGCATGCATGTCTATCCCAATCAGGGCCTTCATCGCCGCGTGCTGATCCCTGTACATACGCTGAACCCAATCACAATGGAGAGGCTCACAGCTGTTCCACTTCTCCATTGGTGTGTCGTCGGCTGGGGTCTCCACACGCGGCCGATCTCTCGCGTACCTTTTTACATAGGCTGTTAAGTGTCCACGCCTTTGACCTCGCCTGATCAGAATCAATGGCTCGGAGCTATTTCTCGAGCAGACCCGCTTTGATCTCCTTTCCTACACAGTACGATGAGGAAAATTCCATGTCTCGCCTAGAGCGGTATGTAGGGAATGTTGGCAAGACCTCTGAGTACGAAAAGACATGGCTGCCGAGGCTCGTGTTTGATTACTATCACAGCGACTCCCATATGCACGACTTTTCCCACCGATATGTTGCCAATTGGCCGTAGCGTACATTGGTCCTCATCGGCTCCGGTGCATCCTTCCAGAATCCGCTCAACATTCGCCGGAACTGCGGATCGACACTGCCAACAGAACGAGAGAGCACGACGAGAACAGATGTCATAGCCCCGGAAATGATAGAAACGATGTAAATCAACAAAGGTTGGCCTGCATCAATCCGATGTCATCTTTGCCGGAGCTCAGGGCTGTTGAAGGAAGGCACTATTGGCTTGTTTACAAGCAGACACACTTCATGTTCAGCACCGCTGGCCTTCGGCTTCGCTTTGCTTTCTTCCCCCTTACACACTATGCCAAATAGCTTCATGAATAAAACAACGTTAATTCTTTAATAGGGGCCATCTCTATCCTCCTACGAGTAAGTATACCAGACTTCGATTGGACCAATCTCTCCACTCTCCGAAAATGCGTGTCTCTGAAGTCCTCAGCCTCTCTGGTAAGAACATTCTTCTTTCTATCGTGCCCCCGGTATCGTTTGGGTGGTGTTACTGATACAGCAAGTAGTGCTTGTGCTACGACACGCCGTCGCCAGCAGGGCGGTCACCCCCGATATCAGAGCAGACACCAACAGAGATGGAATTGTAGACCTAACGGGAGACACTGACATCCTGGGAAAGACAAATTGGACTGAAGCTTTCGGTGCAATCTTCCTCCCGAATATCGGAGACACCGACAGACGATGCTCAAAGCTTGCTCTTAGCGGGCCTGCACTGAGCAACGAGGCTCTTGACGACTGCAATGATGCATCGGATGACATTCAGCGAGCTCCTCAGTTCTTGGCCCCTCTCAAGACTGTCCCCATTGCTGGACTGTCCAAGTCAGCAATCGGGTCCGTCTCGGTTGCAGACCCTGTTGCCCGGGATTTGGTACGCATCTTCCGCAAAGACGGAAATACCTGGGCTATCACCGGCAACAACTACACCTTCAACGCAGAAGCCCTTCAGTCAGGCCTGAACCTCGGTATTGATAGCCGAGACGTCCGTCGTCCAGATGGCTGGGACGGAAAAGTTACTGTTCGCTTCACTGTTCGCGACGGTAATACCACCTCTTCTGACAATGTCGCGCTCCGCGTTGCCCCTGTCCTCACCCATCACCACCTTCAGACAGTTGAGAAGGTGCTGGCTGTTCAAGGAAACAAGATCGACGACCCCGACCTTCTCAGATTCACCGAGGATCTGTCAACCATCGTAAAAGAGGCAGGAGTTCACAGTGAAGTGTATCTTTTCAACCACAGCAACGACATCTGGGCCCAGGATTTTGTGGAGCCTGGTTATGCTAACATGCCTGGCCCGAACGGTACCGTATCCATTCGTGTCATGATTCGATGCCCTCAAGACGATCGTGTTGCGGGCCGTCAACTGTTTGAGTACTACCGCGAGGCTGGTGTCGGTGCTGTTCAGCACCTTGGAGGAGCCCTCGAGGAGATTAACTCTGGGGGCAACATCGAAACCATCCCTCCTTTCACCTTCAATGGCAAGACTTGGCCGGCCGGACGGGTAATCCTAGGAAATCACAAGGAGCAGAAACACCATATCTACCCCTTCCTGCAGGCTCAAGAAACTCAGGAGCCCGTTCTTCTGGATACAGACTGGTTACTTGTCGGCCACGTCGACGAATTCCTCCAGTTCTTGCCTGCCAACAACGAGCGCGGCTGGGTCCTGATGGCTGACGACCCCCGTGCCGGCATGAAAATGCTGAAGGATATTCAGACGGCTGGTCATGGCTCCACACCGGCCATCTCGCGTAAGAATGACTCCGAGTCAAACTACCCTATCTACTCTCCTACTGTCGATGAAGCTCTCGCAGATGTGAACCTCTTGAGCACCAACGAGGAATGCTCGAAGAGGATCGACGCCAACCTCGAGATCCTCAAGCGGGAGACAGGTCTGGAGGATGCTGAGATCCTCCGTATTCCAGCTTTGTTCGAAGCAGACCCATTCGGTAACGAAAACTCTCCTTTGAGGGTCAGCGCCTGCTTCCCTGCGGCGATCAACAGCCTTGTTCTGTCGGGCTTCAAGACGAGCGTCGCGCCCAATCCTTTTGGTCCTGTCGTTGACGGAAGGGATGTGCTCTCCGAGGCCGTTACGAATGAATACTCAAATATTGGAATGAACGTCACATTCATCGACGACTGGTACACACACCACAGTTTTGGGGGCGAGGTGCATTCCGGAACCAACACAATCCGGGACATGTCTGCCCCATGGTGGTGATGTGTCTTCTGATGTGCTAAATTACCTATAGAACTGTATCGATTTCTTGTCTCCTAAGTTCTGTTTTCGATTTTATTCTTCGATGTTTGTGTAAGGGACAAACATGCACCCATTTCCGAGGTAGTGTCACAATGAACCTGGCCACTAACAAGCAATACCCATGTCGCTTGAGGCCGGGGCTGCAAGAAGACGCTAAACACTCTGCACCACTATCAGTGTAACATTATTGACGCAGCCCCCGGGCCTCTACCTCGTCTCCACAATTAGAATATAGGCTCCAGGTGCGGAGCCAGCCGTAGGTTTTGCCCTCTCCCTCCGGTTTTCTCCACCCCTGTGCCCGCTTATGTGTGATGGTGTAGTTTCTTTGTGATATCGTTCGAATGACATTAGCTATCAACTTGCTATTGCGAAGACCAATGCTGATTTCCTTGTTTTTTCTCTGCTCTAAATCTTCAAACTAGTCACGACATCGTGAACAAGTTTCGCCTTCATCCTGCATGAAAGGCTGACCCCGGAAGGCATTTCTGGCAAGATCCCAGCTTGTTATGATTCGACACAGCCCGGAGTCGCTGAATTGATGCCGTCTTGGCGTCGAGCGGCAGACTACACGGGTACCCCCCCTTACTTAAGCCTGCTGTGATCCGGGCTGATCATCAAATTCTTTCCCTCCTTACTCCTCCTGGCTGGGAAGGAACAAGTACTTACTCTACGCAATATCAACATGCAATCGTTAGCCTCCTCCATGTATGACCCGGGAACCCAGAATTCTCTACACCACCATAGTACGACGCTCGACTTGTAGCACTCACTACCTTCTGACAATAGATCTACAGACATACCTCAACGTCGATTCGTCTACAACTCTTTGGCTCTCAGATCCTGCACTCGCTTAGAGGTATTCGGTGTCATGTCATCCGGAATGCAATCCCAGAAACGCGTTGAGAAGAAGAAGCCAAATCGCGCCTTTGCCCCGAAGGTCCGGACCGGGTGCCTGACATGGTACGCTTCAGCTGAATCAGATGTCACCTGCGCAAAGACAAGGCTAATGAAACAGCAGCAAGTGAGTGTAACTGGTTTGTACGAGAGCCTGGCGAGTATTTATTCTGAACACAAGGCAGAATCCGACGGAAGAAGTGCGACGAGGAAAAGCCTGTATGCCGACGCTGTCGTGACTTTATGGTTGTATGCGATGGATACGCCAGTGGTCCGAACAAAAGGCCACCGGCCAAAGGCACCGACGGAGAACAGCAGCCTTTTCGTCCATTCTCGGTTGAACCGCGGCGGTTGGTTTGCCCTGATATTTGCAGCAACTTGGAGGAAAGCCGGTTATTTCGTCATTTCAGAGACTACACCAAGAGTGCTTTCAGTTCACTCGGCCCAATCGAATTCTGGGACCACTTTGTTGTGCCGTTGGCTATGACATATGAGTCTGTACGGTATGCCAGTATCGCAGTTGCGGCAGCGCATCAGCTGTTCTTGTTTCGGTCCGACACGCCCGCCTTTTCTGCTCAGACGTCGCAATTAGAATATGTCGCCATCCAACAGTACAACAAGGCCATCGGGTACATCAGAAAGCTCGATACAGTGGAGAGCTCTCACGATATTCAGTGCGTACTGACATGCTGTCTGTTGTTTGTGTGTCTGGAGAGCATGACTGGGCGCTACTCTGAGTCGATTCGGCACCTCAGAGCAGGAACACAGCTCCTAATTCACTCCCGTATCGAACATGATGCTGAAGAGCTAGAGATGGCAGAAAAGATGGCCAACATGTTCGCAAGGCTTGGCATTGGAATATCTATCTTTATTGAGGAAGAGATCGTGCCTCGCAGACTAAATGATGGTGGACCATTATACATTGATCACGGGCCGCACGTGCCATTTGCCAGCTTGACCGAGGCAGCTCTTGCACTGAGGCGAATCGACGTCTATTACATCCACTTGATGTTCTCCAGAAGCGACTCCGTTTGTCAGCCTCCACCAGCTGAGAGGGAGAGGGCTTTCGACTTGTTGGAGGGTCGGCTCGTCATCTGGAGCTCGCGATTCGACCTGACCGTCAAGTCCCTGCAATTCCAACCCCTTTCGGACGCGGACCAGGAACAGATGATGCAAATGAGGCTCACCCAAGATTATGGCAACTCTTTGTACCTTACGGCACAATTTGCCATCCCATTTTGGCATTGAGCTCTTTTTCAGCATTCCTTGACGAGGCGGAAAATTTGGCCAAGCCCTTCATAGCCATGGGATGTCCCACGTATGCTGTTGAGGGTGATCTCGTCTCGGGCCTGTCTTTGATCACGACCCTTGCGACCAATGCTCAAATTCGGTCCCGTGCTCTCAATCTCCTCCGTTCGCTGAACAGGAGGGAAGGTGTATGGGACAGCCGCGAGATCGTCGAGCTACATGAGGCAACCCTATCTCACGAGGATAGTCAATGCTGGTACGCCCGAGAGGTAGAGGGAGGCATACCCGGATATATGAGAGTTCTGGCGGCAGCCACGCCAACTCTAAACGCCAACAACGCAATTCTTCGCATGACTAGTTCATGATCCTCAGGTGTATGGTATCTCCTGGAGTCTCACGTTAGCATTTCGGCTGAGACCAAGGTTAGGAGGGCTTTCGCTGACATCGGTCTTGGAACTAAAGTAACATCCGCTGAGGAAAAGAAAACGAGGAAGACAGCGAGAGTCCTTGCTAATTTTCAACTTCGTCCCATAAGAAAAGGTTGTATTAGACAGCTCGAAGTAGAAGACCACAAGCTTTAATCTTGAAGACTGCTGGTTGAATTTACAGTGCAACATCCACTTCAGGCATTTGTCTCTTCTTCACTTGAAATTTCGACGTGCATCATATCATATTTCCAATGCCACTGATGTTGGCCTGAGGGCGTAGTATCCATTTCACACAACCTGTGAATTCGAGCTTAATGGTAGTCTGTGACTACCATTCGATGAGGAAACCGTATTTTGGAAAGTAATATGGAATTCCCGGAGACAATTTACAGCATAATACATTTCAGCAATATCAGGAAAATAATTGATCATGGTGTATTGTACAAACTGTCATAGCCTTCTCTATCTTCAGCTAGAGGAGTAAGATTGAGCCAGTCGTTCGATCATGACTCCAAAGTGTGAATTTATGTCTATCTCCTCAATATAATGACACTCAAACTAAATGTATATCCTCAAAGTCTAGCTTGTTTCCCTCTGTTCTGAGTGGAATGGGGTAAACCGAATGACCTTCCTTGACCTCTATCTCAGGCTTCCAGAGACCCCCTCGCATGATACCATGCACATAAGTCTCGCCCACTAGGGCCCATCTTTTCTTCGATGTATCCTTCTGCCTTAGCACAAAGGGAGTATAGCCTCCAACAAGATTCCAAACCTCATCCCCTACTTGGGCCCCACTGCTGACGATTCCGATAAGCCTGTTTTCAGTCTTGAAGATGACTCTGCCGTTAAGAAACGTGTACATAGCTGTGATGAGACGCTTAATGGCTATTTCAGGTTCCGTTGGAGTAGCAGAGGAGCCGCCGTCAAGGCCACTGCTCCACCACCGGTAATTTGGCACGAACATGCTCATACCGACCAGGTGTTCTTCGTCCACCCATGTTCCCATTCCCTCCTCTCCGACTCCACCACGGTCAGCTGTAAGTGTTTTAAGCAGGGCCTGGGCGATGTTGCCAACATAGTCATCACTTCTTGTCTGGCCATAGTACGTTGCGAGGCCGAGTTGCTTGGACAACTTGTTCAAAATCTTTCCACACCTCTGTACCAAATCTCCACGCCTGGGTCGACCGCAGCCGTAGATGTCGGAACTGGTGCCTTTGCGATGTAATCGAGCAATGGCTTCGGATTGCAGACCCTGACAACCTTATCTATGCGCGCTGCTTTGACAACCAGAATCAATGGATCAGAGCCCACGTCGTCTGGTATCTTATTTTCAAACGGCGCACCCTTGTTGATCTCGTATCGATGGGTTGGAGAAGGCCAGTCGTAGCCGTGCAACAAGGCGGTGCGTCTCGGAATCCGCCAATCCGGTGCCCAGGACGGCAGACTCGTGTCCCGAGCAGGACCGTCAACACTCGACAGCACCGAGAAGCCTCCTTCCTACACTATAGTTGCCTTGGCAGCGGTCGAGTATACAATATTGAGTGGAAGTTTGTATGAAGTGCGGATAGGTGGCAAACCCTCCTTCTCTACCATTCCCAACAACGAGAATACCTTGTCCCGGCCATCGGTGGATTGAAGATTGCGCGTCAAGGGGAGAATCACCGAGAGGTAAGGCACCTGGCGGGAGGAGCTCGCAGCCGCGAAATGGGCGAGAGCAACGATAGTGTCACTCGTTGAGCCGAGAACACGGGCCATGCCGCGAGAAACAAGATAAAGTGTGGCAGAGACGAACACCTGCCAAGCCAACTCATGTGTCCCGCATCGGATAATTGTGTCAGGCGACAGACATGCCTCCTGGAACGTCCAGGCACGAGAGAACCACGGTCGCCCTGTAAAGGCTTGAATTCTGGCAAAGTCGTCCTGTTTGTGCTCATCGAGGTCAGGGGACTGTGGCGCCTCGCCACTCGCCTTGGTAGATTCAGCGCTGTCCCCCTCCGGACAAGAGCTCAAATCCTCCGCCTGTTTTTCACATGCCTTCCCAGAGTCATAACGCTCGTGCATGATTTTGAAAAACTCAAATACACTGCGAGTGTGCTTATCCGACTCGCCCAGCCAGACAAGCACATTAGATGCACCCGAGTAAATCGCGTGCATCAAGGATACCTGGTGACTCCTCTCGGTCAGATCATCCTGATTGATACACACACCGTCTATCCATACTCTGCGGGACTCGTCTGGCCTACGCAGATTCCGCAAGAGCGCTTCGGCATTCTCAGTGATCTTGACTCGCTTCCCGTCATCGCCCAGATGAAGGACCGCATTCCGCTTCGGGCTGCCCCAGACATACGATAGGGCTGTATATGGCCTGTCCAGATCACCGAGTTTGTGCCGCTCCAAGGAGCCTCGCAGCTGCTCATCGCCTTGGCCAGCCTCGATGACGAGTGTCCGAATCTCGTCCGACTCGAGCGGCGAGTAACATGAAATATCCTGCGCGGAGTGCAGGTACAGACTCCCTGCCGACTGTCAGCATCCAACGCACATAAATAGCGAGCGGGCGGTGAGAATATACCCCGAATGCGATGCAATATGCTGGACATGGTTCAGGCCGCCGCAAGTTGGTCAGATCATTGATATGACCCATACAAGCCCACAGGGTAGGAAAATACGTTAGCAGGCCAGAAGCCTGGTATCCATCATATTAGGAGGGGAAGCATATCACGTGACACCATACCAGGATTGTATGGCTGCGCTCACCTGGGTCAACGTACCTCGCTCGCTCTATCCGACCATGGTGTTATTTCAATGTTATACGAGATGCAGGGATCTTCCTTGACCGCATCCCGCCCGTTCATTGATATGGATTCCATTGAACATTTGAAGAAATAACAAATGATATGACTTTCGTATCCATCAGCCCCACAACAAGCTGTCTTAAACTCACAGACTGGTTCTTTAGACTCAAGGCGCGCCCAAAGACGGCAATTTCACTTTTTAGAACCTACCGACCCAATCAATCGTCCTCGGATACCAACCTTCCCTGGAGTCGTTCCGTTGTTCTGTTCACGTGGTCAATGACATCCAGAACATGCTTGAATCCAGATGGACTGATTTTCGCAAATCCCGTTGGGCCCATAGAGCATTTCAGACTACGAACTCAGCATCGTATAAGACTGGTCAGGTCGAACCAACTTGTATGCAAACCGTTGTAATAAGATGGTACCCATGTTTCATGACCGGCCGGTGATGAGCTTCGCCAATGAAACCTTGTTCCAATTTTGATCCGTGGTAGTATGGTCTTTCTTGCTGGACTTCCATTCGTAAAAGGTCTGCAGCTTGCAGACTGATCGAGCCAACTCGATCTCGGATTCCAGACCATTCTCTTGTCCATTCGCACGAGCTTCATGAGCACGTTTCATTTCTATCATTCTGGGGGAGAACTGTTAGTGTGCCATGCTCCAAGTAGCATGCCTGAAATTTAATTCAGGACTTACAGGTTCTGAGTGGCGGCATTTAGTTTCAGCAACGCCTTTCCCACCAAAGTAGGAGCGGCGGGAATAGGTCGCCCAGTGGCTCTTTTGTACGATTCTGAGATGCTCTCCATGGTCGCTGCTTCAGATGTGATGGATAATGTCTTGCACAGATATTTGTCGTGGTGCTATGTCCTGGTCAGCAGAGGTATCTCCAATTGTTTGTGTTGCGGCAGGTACTGACCCTCAATACTCCCGCGGCAACTCTCCCAATATCGTCAGATGCCTTGTGAGATTTAGCAACATAGAGACTAGACTTTACGTCATCCGAGTGAGACTCACAACGAGATTTAAAGTGGTATCTTTGCCCAGCCCAGCCCGCATAACGCTGACTGCGAGGGCTCCCACGAGGCCGTCAAAGTTTTCCATGAAAAAGCCAGGCCGAATGATGCTAAGATGTCTCATCAGCAGAAAGCTTTCACCGAAAACGATATCCGCAGACTAACATCCAGTTCATTCCTTGCGAACCCAGCTCTTTGCAATAGTCCTCAATTTGCGGCTTTGCACGGTGCGAATTATCAAGATGGTCATCCTCTGTGGGGCCAACCTGGATCGCACTCGAGTACACGAACACCTCAACACGGAACTCGAGGGCAAGATCGGCCAACAACTACACGAGTAAATTTCAACACGTATGGGGCGAGTAGCGTAGGTCGTTAGCAGAAGCCTTACCTTTCCTTGCCTGATCTCTCCAGCCGCGCTCTCACCCAGTCCGGGATAAGCCAGCGCAACGAAGACACCCCATATTCCATGACCGTCTGGTGACGCAGCATTCTGGAAGATCTTACGGATGCTTTCGGGCTTTTCAAGATCTCCCTGCACAAGATCAATCCTGCTCGCGTGCTGTTTGTTCCGTTCGAGTAGTTGACGCGCAGATGGTGACGAGGTGTCTCGTGTGAGGGCCAGTACTTTGAACTTGGTGCCCTGCGGTGCTTGCTGATCGGGATCCAGCAGGTATTTGATAGTGCTCCTACCCTGTTTGCCCGTTGCGCCGACTACTAGGATAGTCCGTTGAGCCTCCATCGTTAAGTCTGTTGTCTGGCGTTTTGCGCCGTTCTGGCTGTAGTTGCCGGGCTCATTGAGCACTGCATTGCCATCGGCTCGCCCGGCTTGTGTTATGGGAGATCACCAATTACAAAAGTCTAAATTGATGCAACTCAGGGGCCGAAACTCTAATGGAAACCGGCTTCTCAATTACATGTGTTCCGTCTGAAGGTCAGTGCAAGGCATCGGGCAGTAACGACATCACGGATTGTCCACCAGGCCTTGGGGAGATCACAATTCATACAGCCTTATTCGTGGCAGCCTTTCTGCATGAATTTTGACTCACTCAAGACCTGGAGGCTGATCAAATGTGAAAGAGGATAAGGCCAGATAGTGAAAGCGACGATGGTATAAGAGTGCCCAAGTAGTGTTAACACCCGGTGTGGCGCTAAGGGGGAGGGAGGGTGCATTGCGGGAACCTGGGCCATCAGGGTTAGGACTACCCCAGCCTCCCCAATTTTCCAAACTCCCATTCTGGAGACGACACCACGTGATTACGCTCCGCTTCCCAACGTCCAATCTTGAGCTGGGCGCGTAACAATGACTGCCTGTGCACTCACCTCATCTCCACCACATTCAATCAACACATCAGCACACCAACGCAACTTCAGCCATCACTTCGGGTACCTCTCGGGATCTTGTCCATAAGCGCCTACATCATTAGGCTGCTGTGCTGCGTACAGCCGAAGGTCAAAAACCGCATCGCACCCCTGCGGTAATACCCTCAAGGGGCACAGGCACCTCGCACCCTTTGCCAGGCGACAGGCTGCTGCCCATCATCGACTCAGCAGTGGTTGCAAACCCTGTCTACATCTTTGGTGGCACGGCTTGGGCTTAGGGACAACGTCTTCTCCCCGGAGAAGTTTCTGCTGGACTGCGAAGCCCGTGTTCCTTGGGGTGTCCTTCAGGCCAAGGCGGCGTGGACAACTCCCTCGACGCATTCGATCGTGCATGGTCTGGTCGCGCGACCTCTTTCACAACGGACTTTCTCCCGAAAACAGAGTCAAGGCTGCTCCTCCGACTGCAAGAAAAGCCTGGGTGGGTGGGATCCTGTGTCGAGTGCACAGGTCACTGCCGACACAGGGGTTCAACTTCTAGTCACCTGCTGTTGAACTGATGGATGCGTAAACCTGTCAGCCTTACTTGGGCGACGACTTGCTGCTAACTTCATTCTCTCTTTGTTCACAGGAGTCTACTACGCGATGGCGCAACCTCCAACGACTGGGTCGGTCGAGCGTAGTCCCGATGACGCCGTCCTCCGTCTTGATGACTTTCCCGTACTCGTCGAATGGGCTGGGGCCGATGCTCAGATGATCCAACTTGGCGACACCATCTACACCACTCCAGTGTCTCTCGACTTGAACTTCGATTCGATGGCCAAATCTGTTTCTTTAAGGCTGCGGGTCGTCGTCCAGATTCACCGCGACTCAAGTAATAAGACACCGCTGTACCTACATATCGGACCTGAAGACATCAAGACGATTACTTCCCGAGGCCTCCATCCAGAACTGGCGGCTTCAAAAGCAAATCGCCTCGACATAAGGTTGAAACGGCCCGTGGCCTTGATCGGTCCTCCGTTCCGGCTGCGGCCATCCAACAAGGCTCGGGCCGGTGTTGTCAACTCTACGAGAGACCTTGCCATGCGACGCGAATTTTCTATCTATGTTAAGCATGGCGTCATCTCAGAAGCTCAGCACACGGCAATCAGCCAAGCCGTGTACAGCGAGTACAGTTATAGTGGACACGCGGACCTCTCCTCTTTGTATGGAGGCCTCGGGGGCAAGCAAGTCGCGACAAGAGCTGCTGAGACCAGTTCTGCACCCGCGGGTGATGGGACAGACTTGCCTCCTCCGTCATATGACGAGTTGGAGGCCCCTCCGCCGATGGCACCCCTCTGGCAGGGTAAGACTAATAATGCTCCCATGAGCCAGCTTGCGTTCTCAAGGAGCTGACGCGACACAGGGTCAGATCCGGGGCCATCGAGCAAGAAGCGGCGGTTGAGTAGCCCAGCCGCCGATCCCACTGCATCCTTACTGGCCGTAGAGACTATCTGCAGGAAACTCATGGCCGAGCAGCAAGCCAAGACGGAGCAGGCCTTGCGTGCTTTGGAGGACAGACTAACCACGCACTTGGACAGCAGGTACGACCGTTTGCAACGCGAGAACCAAGAAGCTCAGCACAAACTTTCCGACGAGCTGAATTCAAAAATGAGCGAGCTGAGGGGCCAGGTCGATGAGTTGAAACAAAAAGTCGACGGACTTGACGAGAACATGGCTGAAGAGCTAGAAAAGCTGTCCGAGGAGATCCAAGTGGTCAGCGATGACATCGAAAGCAGGGTCGACTTTAGAGTAGACGACACCGCTGTGGGTGTCAAGATCGAGCTCGAGGAGTTCATACGTGATGAGCTGAAAGACGTCGAGGAGGCTGTCAAGGGCAGCCTCAGGCGGGCTAATGTGAGTATAGAGTTCGATGATTAGTAGATAATTATAAGTAAAGGAGATTGAGCCTATGCTTAGCAACTTGGACTACTTTCAGCCCTGCCTGGGCGATTCTATGCCATGATTACCCCCCATGACGGTTCCCTCTCGTCGGGGTAATGCATTGTCTCAGAGCGTCGCGTCTACTAGGGTATTGCCGGGTCGCTGGCCATAAATTCCATGTGCCTGAGCAGAGAGACGCAGCCTGCTCGACTGCTCAAGCTCGTGTGTTGACAACCTGCCCTCAGCTATGCATCCCAAGATGTCACTCCAAAACACAGTATCCGTAGACAGATCAGCTGATGGGGTCTCCGATCTTTCAAGGCAAGAGCATACCAAAAATAACTTAGAAATTCTGACTTAATTACAGCTAGAAAATATACACAACCCGCTGTCCCATGTGAAGACCGTCAATATTTCAAGCCCCCTAAACAGCCACTTCAGGAGAATCCCATCTGGCCGCCTCCACCGAGATCTGCAGGCTTCATATCCTCTGTCTCAATAATGCAAACTGCTGACTAGCTTCGAATATCCAGAACAATTGATATCATAGGCGTATTTCACTGGTTCTTTCCTTGATCATCGTCTCAGCCTTGGGCTTGACGTTCTACCGCGACCACCTTTTTCTTTGATCGAAAATGGCGAAGCCCAAGAAAGAGACAAATTGAAATGGCGACCAGGGAAACAATTCCGACTATTATACCAGCAAAGGCCCCATTGTTGAGGCCGGGTACCACACTCTTCTCAGTGGGAACTAACTACCGGAGTTAGTACCTTGATGGAGTCAAAACGTCTAGGAGGGATTCGCGGTGACTTACGTGCAGAAGGCAGCGTCTCAAAAGACGTGCTCGTCAGTGAGCTTTCCAGTGTAGGGGATGGAGTGACCGTTGTTGTTGTAGTTGTAGGCGAGGTCACGATCGTCGTCCAAGTCTTTTTGATGGTGTGAGGTCTCCCCGACACGGTGTTCCACGCCGTGGTGGTCGGGGACGCTGTTGTCCACGTGGTGCTGGTTGAAGATGCTGTTGCCCAAGTCGTAGTGGTTGGGGACACGGTCTTCCACTGCGTGGTAGTTGGTGACACTGTTTCCCACGCTGTGGTAGTTGAGGACAGTATTTCCCACGCTGTAGTGGTTGGGGATACTGTTGTCCAAGTCGTGGTGGTTGGGTTGACTGTTGCCGTTATTGTAGTGAATGTTACCCACGTGATGGTGATTGAGTCTCCGGCCTCTTCGGTTGAGGATGAATCGGGAGACAAAGTCCAAGTTGCATCGGTGGTAGTGGTAGTGGCGGTGGTCATGCCTACGGTAAAGGTTGAAAATGATGTCGCGGTGGCAGTTGAGCCTAAAAACTCTACATCGTCAATTACGGTTGGCTCACTGAGAACTGCCAGACTATCCATGATAGCACGGAGTAAATCGGTTTCACATCGCCGATCTTCGTTCGAGCCCTCAGTCGAGCAGTTTGCCGGTATGCTGACCATATCAGTGAGTTCGCTAGAGAATATCGTCCTCGACTTGAATGAAGGAAGGCTGGGCTTTCGACGACAATTGGCAAGCAACAATGATAACCTGTGTGTCAAGGAATTTTCACACAAGCCAAGGAATTTTCACACAAGCCTTCTTGGTAAGGAAATTGAAGAGATGGCTTTATATACATACGGTAAGAAAGGCCAGATCTCAGTCATGACGAAACGACACACGGTGTCACTGGACAAAGTCTGGTTTACGCTGACTCAATATGACTTCACTGGATTGCATGCTACGAGTTTTGAGAGCGAAGTGGCCGTATCACGGGAGCAAACATTCCATGCGCATCATTCAAGTAATCGCGATGTTTCGCGTTGTGGGACCACAAACGAACTCGTCACAAGGCCGGACCAGCAGTGTTGGATTTCGCCCGCGCAGATTTGTTCACCGGAACCCATGACAATCCTCTCTGCTTCCAGATATCGAAAACTCATCTCGACTTGGTACTTATAGATGTGATTCGAGCTGGTCAGACTCTAATCATGACCCGAGAGATGCTCTACATTTAGGCTTGAGAGCGTCACATTGACGATGTTACTTAGCTCTAGGTGAGGTGATTGCAGAACAGCCAGTTATGAATATTACTTGAATCACTATTAAGAACGGTAAATCGAATAAAAAAAAATTAAATATTACAATAACATTTCAAAAAACCCTTTTTTTTAATTAATAATCATATTTCATGATCCATCTTTTCATATTTCAGAATAAACTTGATCGCTCAATCTCCCAGTAGACCAGATTCTCTAGCTCAGCTTGCGAGAGAATAGGCAGCTTGCACAAACGACGTGATAAACCAGCCCTTTGGATCGCTAGATTCAAGAGAAGCTACCCATCTCCACGTGCCAAGCAGTATACACTTAGCATTTTATCTATCAACACACTAGTCACTAATGACGAGGTTATCATACCCGTCATCAATTGACTCAATTAGAGTATATAAATTTACTGATGTTACGTGATAATAATAACACGAAATTAGCTGGTCGGGCGGGTCTAGTAGTATGATAATAAACATGTTTAGTGGACGAATATGCCACCATCGCTGGAAAAAACATTTCGATCCCTCATTTTCGGATTGTTGGCGACGTTGTATCCAATCCCTTCAGTCGTCTCGTCTGCTTCTCGTAGATCTGGTCCTGTTGTCTTCTCGTCTCCTGTGCCCAGTGCCTGGAGCGTTCTGTCTGTGGCTTCTTTCATGTCCATGATGACTCCATCCCCTTGAGTTTCGTGCATATCTGTTTCGGTCATCTTGACCAATGCTGTCACTGCTGCCGATCGTGGCCCTGTCGGATGCATATCCCTCATCGTCTGAGTCTGAGGGGGGAGATCCTAGATCTCGTCGTTTTGAGTCCGAGTCATGTGTTGTTCCTGGCAGCCATGAAGAAACCCACTCTAACCAGGTCGTCTCGCGCTGCAGTCTTCCGACCCCATCTAGGCATGACGCTTGCTCCTGTGGTAGATTGATCCACACGTACTCCGTACTGTCGTGTATCTTTCCATGTATCCTCAGCTCGCCCAAGGCCTCGGGGAGGCGAATTGGTTCTTCAATAAGGAGAAGCCTATAGGCGGGGATGATCAGATGCAGTTTAAGTTTCTTCCCGGGCTCCTCCTCCCTCTCGAGTGTTTGTAACATCATTATCGTTGCGAAGTCAAGATTGCTGGTTCGACCCCGGTATCTTCCTTCGCGATCGTGAAGTCCTCCGTTCCAGAGAATATCGGCGAATGGAGAAGTCCAGTCTGTGTCGGGGTGGTAGACGAAGAAAGCATGCTCTGTTCTGCCTTTGTCAGGATGCATATGCATCTTTTCATTGATGAAATCGCATACGTTCTGAGCAAACTCGCGTGGGGCAGTTAGGCCGATGTGCGCCACAGTGCTTCGGCTAATGTTGTTCAAGTCCCGTGCGATCCGGTTGAGAGCTTGAGTGCCTTGGTAAGCGATGGCCAATCCACCGAATGTACCCACTGTCGAGATGACAGATGTAAACGCTGCGGCGTAAGCTGCTTTACTGGCGCTGCTTGCGATGGATTTTCCGGCAAGAACGACCTCTGGAATAGCCTCATTCACTGTCTGCGCGGCACTAGAAACGTTACCAGCGACCTCAGTAGCTTTCCACACAGTATTGACAGCATTGACCACTCGAAGGCCTGGGATAGCCCATTCAAGCTGTGTCTTAACCCGCTTGGCCGTTGTTTTCAGGCTCTTGGATGTCTTCTTGTTGAAGACCTTGGACCAGAAGTCGCTCCGACCCATAGTTCATGCTTTTGATGTCTCCGGTTTGTGTTTAACGTTGTATAATTTCGGCAGTAATGAAGGTGTCGTATCTGAACATTGTTACGGAAGGAAGGACATCAGAGGCACGATGCATTCAGACATTCCGCGGTCTGCAACCAAACTCTTTCTTGTGGGACGTTTCTCAACCCCGCTTCCCACATAGATACCAAGATGACATGCAGGAGGATGGACAAGCACCAAAATTGGATGCTTGCTCCCGAGGTGCGTCTCTCGGCTCACACAGCATAGAAACGGTCCAATCTTGCTCAATAGAGGTTGATCTGGTCCTAGTGACACCAGCCAATGCGCTTTACAAGAACTGCAAAGGTAACTGGCTGGCATAGAGTCGATGCGGAGAGCGGGTCGTATGGTGTGACACTAAGACTAGCATTGTCCACTGAGATGAAGGGTGCTGTTACGGTGCCTGCACCATGTCCTACATTCAAAAAGCGCATGACAATGACAGGGCAGCATGAGCAATTGTGGCAACAAAAAACGATTGAAATATATGAAAAGGTAATTATATTGAATTATAGTTATACTAATATATAGTAATATTATTTTGTATTTTAGTATATGATTTACTGTTAGAATTTAGTGTGGATAGCTCCTTATCTAGAAGCTTATATAAGTTGACATTAGTGGATTTAAGTTATTTCGGTAGTTTCGTTCTTAATCCGTATACATCCGAAGGCGTATGCGGTTGCTTCATACAGTGGTAAACGCTTATGAAGTTATTTAACTCACATAAATACCTGCATGCCTTAAGGCTGATGTCCCAATTCTCTTCCTATAGTCGGCTTTATAGAGAAATTGGGCTTGAGGGAAATATTTATTAAGAATATTATTGTTCAATTATTAGCTAAGCCCAACCGACTTATCACTCAGTCTATAACAGATCATGTGATACAGCCTAATCGCGTATAATAAACCTCAATCACTTCCCTTGGCGAGCTCGTGGTGTACGGCAATGAATTCAACTTCTTATACTCGTAACTGAACATGAACGATACAAGAGGAAGAGGAAGCGAGTATGATTCAACTCGCGGCTCAAGTCTACTTGAAGGACGACAAGCCTCTTGCAACTCGCCCACCGCAAGGCCAACAGTCATCCGGAGCATGATCGTCATGATCGTCATGAGCGGTACCTGAGAGCCATCTAAGCAGACGGGCGCTTGCTGACATAGACAGGCCAGTCGTAGGGAACCATCGTGAAAAAGGCTCGCCACTTCCAGGGTTTGCCAGGGTCGACGAGACGAAGGTCATAGTCGCGGACGATCGTCGACAGTATTTTGGACAGCTCCATCTTGGCATAGTGCTGGCCTGGACAAGACATGTAGCCCGCACCAAACTGGAAACACAGCTGTTATTAGCCCACAGGTTCCTGAGGCAAGCGTGCAGAAAGAACAGCAGCTCGGAGACTTACCGGGCACCAATACTTGTCGAGGTGAGCGGCATCCGGGCCGAGCCATCTGTCGGGGTTGAACTCGAGCTGGTTGATAGGGCAATGTCAGTCATGTGTCTTACTCGCATTCGCATGAACGGTCCATATTGGAGGTAACCCGTACCGCATCAGGTCCCCAAATCTCCTTGGAGTGGTGAATGATCCACGGGCTGACCGAGACGGTGGTGCCTGCGGGAAGCGTCCTGCCCCCAATGGTCAGGCCTCCCTTGGGCGCCACGCGCGGCAGGCCCATAGGTACAGGGTTGTGGATCCTCAGCGACTCCTTGAGGCAGGCCTGGAAGAAGGGCAGGCTGGCGGCGTCGTTGTAGTCGATGACTTTGGAGCCGCAGCTCCCCTCGGCCTCCCGGGCCGCCAGGATCTCATCCCGGGCCCTCGCCCAAAGCGCCGGGTGCCGCGCCATGTGATACAGGAAGCTCTGGGCGGCGCACGAGATGGTGTCCGAGCCGGCGCCCACGTTGGCCACGGTGTTGGCGAGGATGTCCTTGTCAGTGAGGCGCTCCGGGTGGTCGGCCGAGGTCTTGAGCCAGTGCGCCACGACGTCGAAGCGCGCGTCCGGGTTGGCGCGGCGCTCCTCCAGTGCGCCGAAGGCTGTGTTGAAAAGGTGGCCCCACGGCAGCAGCTTGGTGGTCACCGGGTTAAGGGCTGCCAGCTGGATGCCCCTGAAGTGCGAGACGAGTGCGTGCACGGCGATGAGCTTGGCGTTGGTGGCGATGCTGCCGCCGATGTCCGCCCCTGCGGCGAGATACCCGAACGGCTTGCTGAAGAGGACCTCCCCGAGCAGGTCGAAGGTCATGAAGGTGATGTAGTGGTCCAGGTCCATGGCCTTCCCCGAGGCGGCGTAGCCGTCCATCCAGCCGAGCAGATTCTCCACAAGGCCGTTGATGGCCTCCTCGGACTTGAGGGCATTGGTCAACGTGTAGCCGGAGGCGAACTGCTTCGACAGCTCTACCTTGCGCTTCGGGTCGGTAATGGACATGGGGTTCTGGAAGCGCCAATCCGGAAACGTGCTCATCTTGTACATGTCACCTTTCTCTAGGGGTGCCAGAAGCACCCTCCGGATGGCGTCAGGGTGGCTCACGCTCACCTCATTGTTGGCCAGGCGGACGAAGTGCCCGTACTTTTCGTGTGCCTGGGTCAGCTGCTCGTTCTGGTTGCCATTGATCGTGATCCACAGGTGCCAGAGCCTCGAGAAAGATGCCCAGAACGGGCCTGGGATGTCTCTGAGCGGGGAGAAGTATCGACGGTAGATGATGATGGTGATGAGTAGGACTACCGAGCCGATAGCCAAGGCGGCTGGCCCGCTGCTCCAAGACAGGGCAGCTTGGGGCCCATGGAGGCTTGTGCCGGAGAGCGTCTTGTTCGACATGACTACATGCCACAAAAGCCCAGCATCTGAGAATTGCACGTATGGTAGCGAATACGACGGAGTGAGTAAAGCGCAGCGACCCAAGCGCAGGATGGAGCGAGGTTATCGCTGGTACCTTTTATAGGTAATAAGCGCTATGTATCAGGAGTTGCTTTGCTTATCGGGCACCTAGTCGTCCAGGGTCCAATTTTCAGGAGCCTCGGCCTCCATGATTGTGGTCTTACTTGCGCAATGGTCATGTTGGCTGGTTGGTTGGTTCACTAAGTTTATGGAGTCATCTGATTATCTACAAGGCCATTGGCTCTGCGAGAGAGGACTCCGCAGCGCTGCAGGTTCTAGTGTAGTTTGTGATTATTTGGCTTGTTGACTAAGAACCGAGAAATGACAGCTCCCGGGTTAAAATTTCAAGTACCATAGCTACAATAGGTATGAATTTAATAGTGAAGGAACCATATTCTCTAAGAAATCACACCAACCCTAAGTATAGTAACCCTGGTCTGGTAACCGCCAGCTGTGCTTGGCCGGAGGTACGCTGCAGGCTGAGATAATTCGCATACATAAAGGTGCACAGCGTGCTGTAACATCACTGCGCCCTCAGCCAGGGCAACAGTATATATAACTACCTAATCACTATCCGGCAGTTAGGAAAGATACTAAAGGGCTCGCCTACCAGATACCTCTCAGGACCTACAAGGCTGCCAGTACGGCGCGGATGATGTGGCCAATCACGAAAGCGGCAGCGCGGACCGCACCATAGGTATTACATTTATTTACAACCCATTGTATAAAACCTTAACGTTATAAGGTCCAACAATTTTGCATTCGGGACTGAATGTGAATTGCTGACGATCTTTTACCCGATTTGTCACTGAGGCGGAGTTCAAGCATGAATATGTGGTCAGCAAGGGGCTGAGTGGGCCGCCTCTGCAGAACTAGTCCTAAGTTGATTGCGGGCATCATCTCTAGGCATCTGAGCTTCAGACACCAGGATTCGACTCCTTGGTCACCGAGTTTGTTTCTCTGAACCATCTGGAAGAAGAGACGGGCGTACCTGTCATTGACTGCCTAAACATGATTGGTGGCGCATGTTCATCCACTGCCAGGTTGGTATCCAAGAGGAGACAATTGACTGAGGCTATCATCCTCGAATCCAAGATCACAGGTATTTGCTCAAGCCTCACGAAAGATTCGCATTGGACACCATCCTCATTCATCCTCGTCTCTTCGTGCATAAGAGAATTAGCTTTCAACAGGATCTGTTCAAGGTCTCAAATCGGCTGGCATGATGCGGCTAATCCATGTCCACACGTTCCACCTTCACGAATTCGTGGGCAACCCATCCACCTTTCCTAACTACGCTATTCTCTCCCATACATGGGAAGATGGTGAGGTGTCGTTCGAGGATCTCCAGGACGTATCTCTCGCAAGACAGATGAAAGGATTCAACAAAATCAAGTACTGTTGCGAGCAAGCCGCCGAAGATGGGTTCGAGTGGGCTTGGGTTGATACGTGCTGTATCGATAAGACCTCCAGCGCCGAGCTTTCGGAAGCCATCAACTCAATGTACAACTGGTACGGAAATGCAATGGCCTGTTATGCGTATCTCAGTGACGTTGGTTCAGCGGGAGCATTCAATCACAAGACGGAACTACAGCATATAGGAGAGCTGCCTCGCTGGTTCAAAAGAGGTTGGACGCTTCAGGAGCTAATTGCCCCTTTGAGTGTAAAGTTCTTCACGAAAGATTGGCGTTTCATCGGCACGAAGAAAGACAAAGCATTGCGACTCTCTATTATCACGGGAATCGACGCTGGGGTGCTAAGACACGAGCGCTCTGCATTTCAGATACCTGTTGCTGTAAGAATGTACTGGGCATCAAGTCGACAAACAACGAGACTAGAAGATACTGCTTACTGCCTGATGGGATTGTTCGATGTGAACATGCCGCTTCTATATGGAGAAGGCATGAAAGCGTTTCACAGACTCCAGGAGCAAATCCTCAAAACTACGAATGACGACTCACTGTTCCTGTGGCAAATGCGAAGCCCACATGAATGGTCAACCTGGGACAATACCGAAAACACTTTGGATTCGAGCAGCATGTTGGCCTCCAGCCCAAGCGAATTCGATAGGCAGGCGGACTGTTTTTCGCTTCAACCAGAATGTTTCTTCTGCGAACCACAGCTCATGCCTCGAGAATTGGGTCTGCGCATGACCCTGCCCATGCGGAAGATGGCTATTTCCGACGTTGATCGATTTCAATTCCCGTCCCTTGTTGGCCATATTTTCAAGCGTGTTTTTGTGGCGGCGCTTGGGTGCCTGGTGCAAAATGGCGAAGGCAGCGACTCTCAAGTGGCAATATTGCTCCAAGCGGTATCAGAAGTGGGCTCACCGGAGAAGAAAGTCCTTCGCCGAATCAAGTATATCCACTGTTTGATTCCTTTGCTGGAAGCCCGTAACTGGCAAACGTACACGTGTTTCGTGGCCGGCGATGCGCCATTTTCTTTCGCAAAGAAGGAAAAGCGTTTCCTCAATCAAGTGGATCTGAACGCCGATACGACCTTTGCCATCGAGAATATCGAAGCGCCGAGATACTTGGACTGCAGTGGATATATGAGCGCTGCTTTTATTATCCAATGCGGTGTCACAGGTCAAGACTATCTTCTTACTTACGCTATGGACACGCTCAACAATGCCCCAACGAGGGCCTTTATTCAATTCGAGACCCTCCCAGCGAGATATAATACCCTGGTGGTCCAGAATAGATACAAACTCCAGATTCCGCAGCCTCTCGACTGGACGCTCGCCTTGCGGGAAGGATATGGGCCAATTATGGAGGATGAAATATCGCTCGAGGGGGACCTAATGCTTTCGATCGTACTCAAGTGTGAGGAAGACAGGAGCGGGGATACGTACAAGCTACGTGTTAGATGTACTCGCATTTTAGCGTCTTGATAGGGGTGAACTGTTTCACGTAATGGATTGAGAATCGCATATAAGTTTTTCTGCGAACAAAGACTGATTTGGGCTGTTACCAGAATTGCTTGCATCAAAACATCAAAGCTGACCCATTCACTTGCACATCTGCGCCGGTGTCTCTCTGACTTGACTCAACCACGTCGCTTAGTTTGGACCATTTTAAAAGTCTACGACATAAAAATTACAAGAAATTTACCTTGAATCGTGAATTGCATGTCCGAAATCAATAATCCATTGCACCATTCCAACTCTTCTGCGACACTGTCCGTCCTGAGAGCCATGTTGGCACGGGCTCTCGGCGTCAATGTGGAGGATGTGGACGGCGAGAAGACACTGGCGGACTACGGTACAGACTCGCTCATGGCTGTCGAGCTGCGTAGTTGGATGCGGAAAGACTTTGGGGCCGACGTCACCGTGTTCGACATGACGAGTGGGAAATCGATCAAGGCTGTTGGCGAATTGGTCGTTAGCAAGGTTGGAGCTAGGATCAATTTTATGTAATTAGTATATACTAGGTATTTTTATGAAGCTATTCAATTCTCTATTTCATTGTCTTATCTAATCCATCATATATTCAATGTAGCGGGGGGTCTATTTGCGGAATATGTACTGAAGAAGGGAAATCGCTTTGATCTCAGTTGCATTCTAACTATCACAGTGAGAGTCCCACGTTTCGATCCTCTCTTTCAACCATCCACTTGTTGTTTTAAGGGCCGTCTTCCTTTGTGACATCTCTGGCGCATACCCCTTTCCCATGATCGCCTTGTCGTCCATCTTGCAGAGATCCTCTACGAAACTCCATTGAATGCATTCGTCCCAAGCCTTACAAGCCGCTTCACAAGCCTCAACAGATTCCCATGCCTCTGCCCACGTCTCGGTCTTTTTCAAACCTTCTGGCATCGGCGGGTTGGCCGCGTTGGCTGATGTGACCCGGAATTTGTCCGACATGTTATCCCACCACTCAGCCCTCGTCTTAAGCTCTGGGGCGATCATATGCGTAAAGAAATATCCATGCCGGAAGGGAGTCTATAGTGTCTTAGTCAGTCTTACTATTCCACTTATTACCCACGATAAAACTCACCGAATAGTCCCAGCTCCTCTCCAGCTCGTAGTACCTCGCCACGTCCCGTGCATGAACTTTATGCCAGGAGTAAAGCGGCAGACACCAGCTCCACTTCTCAAACGCGAACGTCCAGTGGACGAGCGGGTTGAAGCCGTATCTGAACACCTCGTCACCTCCGTTCTCGCCAAGCTTGACGCCGTACTTGTTGAGCGCATGGCCTAGCACCTGATCGCCGCAGCAATGGTCCGCGGTGTACTGCTCGTACTCTTCCGCCATGCGTGCATTCTTGCCGAAGCTCGCCTCCCACGCGCCCCTGCTGAGCGCGAAGCCGGCGCCGCCCTGGGCGAATACCACGTCAGACTTGGCGGCATAGCTACCCAGCCAGTGGGGCTCGCGGTGGTCAAATCCGGAGAGATAATTCAGGACACTGGGGAGGAACAGGTATGTATCGTCCTCCATGTAGATGTACCATTTGGCGTGCGGCCAGTTCTCCCCAGCGTGTTGTACGAGGGGCACGAACTTGTACTTGTCAACGATCCAGCCGCCTTGAGGGCCCCAGTCGTCGCCATCTACTCCCGCGGCCTCAAGGTAGACATTGTGGGCCGCATATGACGCCTGAGAGCGATAGACATCGAACTCTGACGAGTTGAGCGTGGCAGCCGTGGTGTTGGCCAGGATGTCGATGACCTTGTAGGCGCCGATCTTGTCAGCACTGTCGGAGTAAATGACGGTGTTCTGAAGCGGGATACGCTCTGGCGCAAGTGTGGTGAGGAGGTGGGCCAGCAGGCGTTTCCACATCGCGGTGCCGCCAGTTTTGACGATAAGTAAGACGTCGTCAGGTGAAAGCATGCCATCCTGGGTGTGGTGGGAGGTGGACGACGAGCTGGATGCATGTTGAGTTGCGCTTGATGGTGTTGTTACTGGCAACCTCTGGGTCTCTAATTGCGATGATTCAGGTTCTGGCTGCCAATGTGGCTGTTGTTGCGTAGGCTCTGATTCCACCTGCACCATTGGCGGTGTTCGTTGTGTGTGGTGGAGAGTGACGGGATCGAGTAGGATGAAAAACAGCCATAAAGCTGCTGTGATGATGATCGCCGGCACCAACCGGTTGTCTTTGTAGAGTACGCCCATCTTGGTACCACGCACGTGAACGGTGCGGGATGCGGAACTCCTACCGAATGATGCAAATAGTGCCTTCTTTCGTTGCCGCGACTTGGGGCAGCAGAGGTGTTGTGAATATAATCAACGACGACTTGAGGGTTATTACACCCCTTGGTACCAAAGGCCCTGATTGCATGTGCTAACTATCCTTCACGATGTTGCATGTTACTAATTCGGGCAGAGGGTCTGAATACGACATGTAGTCATCCGGCAGATATATATTTCATGCCAATGATTGCACAGACCGGTGTCGCCGTCCCATCAGCTCGTGTATGTATAGGCAAACGCACGGCGGTTTGTTATGGTGTGGTTACTCAGCCTCAATCTCCTTACTGCACCACTAACTTAGGCTGCCTAGCGTGCCTAGGTCTCGTAATATGCAGTCATTTACAGTGCCAGGGGAGGGGAAACGGTTTGATTCCACAAGGCCGGTTTAGGGTGATCCTGCAGGATGATAGCGCCAGAAAAATTATGTCCCGCATCAAAAGCAACGGTTCTAGGCTGCACCAGTGGCGTCTGTGGCGTCAAGATCCCGTGCTCGTGAATTTCATGCTAGTACTATATCTGCAAGTTTATATGCTTGGCCCACATTCTGCCTGCGCTCGCTACCTAGTGTACCACGGTTAGAAGGGCCGACCATCAGGCTGGAACAGGCATCCCTCAGTCATCTTACATGTTCCAAGATGGCACCCTGCGAATTATACGATGCTGCCTTGCTACCACGTGGAGAAGGGGGTTAAAAGTTCCCATGGCCAGGGGTACGGGGCTAAAGAGTCACTACGGGCACCGTTGAAGCGATGGCTGACATTGACGTGAATTTGGTGAGATACGGCACCCAGTTAGGGGTAGCGTATATATATATACCTTGTTTAAGAGGGAGGGCATCGCGAGTCTTGTTTCCAAGTAGATCGTCAGCTTTTCACCTCACTCGTTTTCTCGGCGCCTCCCAGCTCCTCTCTTTGTCGTCCTTCGTTCCCAACGGCCCTGCATCACGAACCGTCCAATGTTGCTGGATAATGACTCCGGGGCTCACGTCCCTAGCATAGCATATCCACGCCACATTCCAGTCTGGCGGCAATGTCTCAATGTGTTTTGCTGCTTATTTTCCATACCAATTTATTTTCTGATGACTGTTTCGAGCCACTACCCAATCACGCTTGATATGCTTTTGACGATCATATTGGCAGAGTCAAACCGATTTGTCAACCAGAGAAGAAGAGAGAAGTTGCATGAATTGAAACACCAGGACGAAAGTCCAGTACGAGAAAAAGAGGACTGGCTGAGGTGGGAGTTGAACGTCGAAAAAGCAGCCCCACGACTGGACTGCATGGCCGCTGTCGTCGGATGGAGGGAAGATCCAGAGCTGTTTTCACGAGCGCTGGAGAGCTACAAAACCACTGAGGGATGCACATTCCTTCTGGTTGGTGTCGATGGTGACGAGGCGGACGATCAGGATATGGTCGACGTCTTCAACCAGGTCAGCATCGGAACGTTCAAGCATACCTCCAGCATAGTGCTAATCAATTGCAGACATATCCTGAACGCTCAGCCGTCATTCACATCTCGGAGCCATTAGGTGAGCTTGCAGAGCGCACCAGGGCCAAGCTCGTCGCCATGCGCCAGCAAGACAATCAGCCCATCAACGACGCCGAAATCGACGGGATGGTTATGCAACATTGCATTCTCCTCGCCCGGACCATTCTCGAGCAGCATCAGCTCACCATCGGAGGCGACTATCACGCAGGCATTCGCCAGATCTGCCTACGACAGCGACACATGCACAAGAAGGGCATCATGTTCACGACCTTTGTTTTCTCCCTAGTTATCGCCGACATCCTGGGCATAGAGTTTCTCTGGTCCTCCGACAGTGACACCATCGTCTTCCAAGACTCCCTCTCCCGGACTGTCGACACCATCGCCGCGGACCCAAAGCTCGGCGGGGCCTCCTCAGGGTTAGTCGTGCACAACTCCGCCGAGACCACTGTCACAAGTCTAGCCGCCACGATCTACTGGGGCGAGCTGTACCTGACCCGCTCGTCGACAGCTGTGACAGCTACGAGCGACTGCCAGAGTGGGCCGAGCACGGTATTTCGTCTGGCTGCACTGCCGGACATCTTGGTGCCATGGTACCTGCAGACTGTGCTGGGCAAGAGAATGATCATCAACGAGGATAGGCATCTGACGACTAATTTGCTGTTAAGGGGTTGGGGAGTGGTATATGCGAGCGATGTGCTCACCTCTACCGACACGCCAACAACGATGAGCAAATGGTTGAAGCAGCAGCTGCGGTGGGCGAGAGCAACTCACATTGAAAGCTTGCTTATGCCGCGGGTCTATTTAAAAACGCATCCTCTGTTGTTCTTTGGCATGGCAAAGAGGGAGTTTGGACCAGTGCTGGGTGCTCTTGCGGTGTCGTACTACCTACTCACGTCTCGGAAGCTTGTCTCGGTGTGCTTTGCTGATGTCGCGATAAGGCTCCTGCTCGGTGTCGCGTACAATATTCTGCGGAACCCAGATCGCTTAGGGAGAGGAGTTGGCGCGGCTGGGAAATGGGTCATTCCGGGTTTCTTCTTCTACTACATCCCGCTGCCGGCGGTGCATGTTTGGAGCATGTTGACCTTGACGGCCGATGGATGGGGAACTAGCATGCGAGCAGACGGAGAGACTACACCGAGGCCAGTAAGCGGAGAAAAGCCAAAGTTCGACTTGGGATTCTTTGTTGTGTGGATGGGCATGCTGGCTGCAGCCGCAGCGAAGTGGTTGGCGTGGCATTATGGTCTCGATCTATTGCATACTGGACTCTTTATAATAATTAGCATGGGCGCAGCGGTTTTTGGAGCATGGAGACTAACGGCTTAATAGATGTAGACATAGAGAAAGACGGCTCATAGAAGTACATATCCTCATACGTTACGGTTCAAAGAGTCGATTTGTGATATCGTATACGTGGTACCTTAGGGATCTGCGATGTAAGTCTTCAATAGTCTTTGGGAATTGTTTTCATTGATCATCCTACTCAAACATGCTGTTGATGTGACATTTCATCACCACCGTAGTGATGGAGGAGATGGCTCGTCATGACCGGAACTTCACATCTTGCGCCTTCTCATATGCATACGGCGTACTGCCAGAGCTCCACTGCGGAGTCGTGCCCTCGTCTCCATCGATCTTGACAACAGGCTTCAGGACGCTCAGCCTTTGACCACCAAAAGCACTGTTCTCGAAGCTCTGGAACCAGCCGTTCTCAGGTTGTAGGTAATCACCCAGCACCTGCTTCCATCCCTTCCACACCGTCACCAGCAGGTCAAGCACATGGTGCTGGCCCCTCATCTCTCCCCAAGCAAATCGCTCCTTGCACTCCTCGACAGTGCTCTCTGGATATAAACCGATCTCCTCGGTCAGCGCGTATGCGTTGACACCTGTGAGACTAGCATGTGCATAGTAGCTGCCGCCCTCGGTAGCCCTCCTCTTCAGTCCCAGCATAGCACCGACGGCGCCAAGTACACCCGTCGACATGTCTGAGATGGGCAAGCTAGGCAGGACAGCCTCGTTGTTAGGCAGCTTGAGGCTCTTGCCCGTAACATAGGCTGATCCCGCCGCGGCGTCCGCAATCTGCTGCCAGCCAGGCCGCTCGGCGTAGTACCCATCGGGACCGTAGCAGTTCTCGCTCACGTACACGATGCTACGGCCGCGGTCGCCAGCAACCTTGAGGAGGTCGTTCAGGCCAAGGCCGTACTTGGGCATCTTGTTGAGGCGGAAGCCCTGGATGAAGACGTCGCACTCGCCGACGAGCGACTTGAGCAGCGCGGCGTCGTCTTCCTTGCGCAGGTCGATGGCTATGGTGCGCTTGCCGGCGTTGAGGGTGAGCTGCAGGATGGTGATGTCGGGAAGGTGTGGCGGGTTGACGCGGATGACATCGGCGCCGAACGAGGCCAGGATAGTGCCGATCTGGGGGCCCGCGATGACACGCGTCATTTCGACGACCTTGACGCCCGCGAGCGGCCGCCTGTCGCTAGGGTTCAACGGCGGGAAGGCCACGGGCGGTGTCGGCACGGCGTGGTCCTGGCTCTTGACGTTGACGAGCGGGTGTGCGGCCAGGGTGCGGCCCATCTCGGACTCACGCCACTCCTTAGGCGTAAAGCAGACGCTGCCGCAGAAGCCATTCAGTAGGTTGGTCATCTCGAGCTTCTCCGGGCTCAGCTTAGACGTGTGCTCGGCGATGAGACGCGCCGCGTCTTCGTTGGTCTTGATCGGTGCTGCCGGGTCGATGCCGATGGATCGCAGCACGGGCTCCGCGTTCAAGCTCCCATGGAGAGAGTACCACACTTCAGGGTTGCTCGTTGGGTACAGCGCTGTTGTGCGGTATTTGAGTGGTGTGTCAGTCCATCCCCTTTCCCAGTCTGGGACGAGCTTCTTGATCTCGCCTGTCTTGCTCAGGGTCAAGGCGTCGACGCCGTTCAGGTAGACAGTGGCGACACAGCCAAACCACAGAGAAACGTGTGTTGTGTTGACGACGATGCGACGCTCGTCATTCTTGACTCCTCGCAAAGCCAGGATCTCGTCGGCCAGGACACCGGTCATGGCGTGCAAGGCGGCGGCGACAGACACGGCTTTTATTGGGCCTGGGATGACTGGATAATCCTCGCCGGTAAATTGGACTTTTGACAAGAGGGCATCATCTTGCGTAAAGCCGGGGGTTTGGCTTGCTAGGAGGCGGAAGATGCGTTGGGTGTCCTCAGGGACAGGCGTGAATGACTTGTCCGTGAACGTGCCCGATCCGTAGACGTCGGCGATTTTCTCAGACGCCATGATAGATGGTATTGTGTTGGAGGATGTGATGAATTAGTACAAGAATAGATTGGCTATGCTGGTCGCTGGAAAACAAAACCGTTTCTGAGCCAAAATTATTATCTTCTCAACCATATCAACCCAGGGCCACCTCCCTGAGCGAGGGGTGGCATCTTTTAAGGGTTATTGCATTTGTAGGGCAATCGTACGACCCCCTACGTAACTCGCTACGTATCACTGGACCTGGTTGAAGTTATCCACATGGTCGGCGGATACTGACAGGCGAATTCTGGTGCTGGATCTGTCGAGCATTGAGAAAAGAGTCGATCCGGATCGGCCGACTTTGGCCTCCCGAGTGTCAAAGTGCATGCATCCGAGACGCGAGTACCGAGCCGCAGGAAAACGCCGCCGGGGGTATGACGTTAGCCGACGCCTGGACAGGTTGCATGGGAGCTGTGCAAGAGAACTTTTCTAGAAGCTCCACGCCCCCTGTTACACTGATCGAGTCTTGATGCGGCGCTGATGTTGCATGCCGAGGTCCACCCCACGAGTCAGAGAGATCTGAGCAGCATTTCCGCAGTGCGGAATTGTCCCCACGATGGCATGGTTTTCTCTCCACGGCACTCCGCCGATCCACCCAGTTCCTCGGTCGTCCATACCAGGTTCCCCAGAATGCATCTGTTGCCATCACTGTGGATGCGCCTCTTGGTCCCAACAATTCGGATACTCGCCTTCACAGGTTGAGGCGAGTCGCCTGGTCGTGTTCAGTGTCGCGGCCGAGCATTTGGTTTCACGAGTACTCAAAGGACGACCTTGGTGCGGGACACAGTCGAGAAGTCCGTCTCCGTGCACTCCAACTACGTAATCTCTGACAATACACGTTATAATCACCACAAATACACATCTAGTCAAACGTATCTTCCATTGCTATACTCCGTAATTATCAGTTCAGCAGTTGGGATACAATTACCTTCTACTACAGTCCTGCACCACGAAGTCATGTCCAACATCCAGAAGGTCGCCATCGTCGGCTGCGGCTCCATCGGAGCCTCCTGGGCAGCCCTCTTCCTCGCCCAAGGTCTCACTGTGTCGGCCTTTGACATCAACCCAGCCGCCCAGAAATTTCTACAAAACATCGTCTCAGACGCACTTCCCGTACTTTCGTCTCTGGGCTTACTCAAAAATGCCGACGCCAAGCCCTCAGATATACTGTTCACAACAACAATGGAAGACGCGCTCCAGGGCGCCGACTTCGTGCAGGAGAACGGGCCCGAGAGACTGCAGTTCAAGCAAGAGCTGTTCGACAAGATCGCACAAACAATCGCGGAGGATACCATCATCGCAACAAGCAGCAGTGGCCTAACCTGTTCCAGCATCCAGGACGGCATGCTCCCATCGTCGCATCCTGAGAGATGCGTGGTGGGCCACCCTTTTAACCCGCCGCACCTGATCCCGCTGGTTGAGGTTGTTGGTGGTGGGAAGACATCTCCAGAGGTCATCTCGAGGACGATGCAGTTCTACGAAGCTGTAGGCAAGAAGCCGGTGCAGGTCAAGAAGGAGGTCGTGGGACACGTGGCGAACCGGCTGCAGGCAGCGCTAATGCGCGAGATGATGTACCTGATGCAGGAGGATGTCGCCACCATCTCAGATCTGGACACGGCTATGAGCTTCGGCCCGGGGCTGAGATGGGGCGTTATGGGGCCGAATACGCTATTTCACCTAGGCGGTGGAGAGGGCGGCATTCAGCACATGGCGGACCACCTGCTAGGGCCAATTATGAGTTGGTATGCTCCCAAGGACCCTGTCGTTGATGATGAGCTGCGGAGGAAGTGGGTCGATGGCACAATGAAAGAGGTTGATGGGAGGGATTACCGCGAGCTGTCGAGGCAGCGTGATGAGGAGCTGGTGAGATTGTTGAATGTCAGGAAGGAGTGGGATGATTATGCGGAGAAGAAGAAGACAGAGTAGAATCAAATAGTCGAATCACTGTATTCGATTTGCTCTTGGCTACAATACGTGGAGCTCTCGGATCATGCTAGAGAAAGACAGCTCAGCATTCCTGGTATGTTCATACGGCAAAGGCCGTGGCAGCAATTGCGCAAATCCAGATTTGTATGGTGTGAGCTTATATTCATGTCAACGACAGTCCCTGAGACTCTTGATAATGTTCTGCTACTGCAGACCGAATTTGAAGTCTAAATTCTGAAATCATCATAACAAATGTGACTTTTGAAGCTCTCAGTTAGACATAACCCAATTTCCTCAAATTTTGATAAATAATACTAATGTCCGAACATATTACCAATGTCACGAACCCGATTGAGCGCAGTGTGGCATTGATGTTTCTGCTGGCCACGAAAATGCAGGGCCGGAGTGAGCGACATCTCAGGGATTGCCTGTCCACATGCGCATTCCGCTGTCAACTTGATGATTTCCGCACCCGACGCGTCGGCCCCGTTGTTATGACATATAGTTGCGGGTCTTCCCGTCCAGAGCACATCCGACTCTCGAAAGAGCGAGAGAAAAGCGAATTGTGGGCCGTCTCGCCGCTCAAGCCGGTCCCTTCGCTATCCTGCCGACTGGCGAGGCAAACTGTGTTGCATGATATAATGGAGTGTCCACCAAAACCAGGGTTGACAGGGGTGGTCAACGAGGCCGTGATGTCAAGTACGAATAGAATAAAAGCACAGCATTTCAGGTTTTTTCCCCAGCATTTCAGTCGGGAAAAGGTGAGTTTGTACTGATATAGCAAATCTTTTCTGACAAACGGATATAACCTCTTTATCTTCACACAACAGTAAAAATGGGTTCGCAATCTCAAGCCCATCGACATCTTTACATTCTTGACACCGACCTGTCGCAGCCGCACCCACGATGCGGCCGCATTCTATCATGCCTCACGGACGGCACCGACAGGCAAACAGTCATCGATCACATCACCACGATGCCTGATGGAATCACTATCGACCACCACAACGGCCACATGTACTGGACAAATATGGGCCGGAATCTAAAAACAAATAGCGGATCAATCGAGCGCGCGAACCTCGACGGCTCAAACCGGAAGGTAATCATCCCTACCGGCTCAATCGGTGTTTTTACGCCCAAACAAATCACCATCGCCAGAATAAGCCGCAAACTGTACTGGTGCGACAGAGAGGGGATGAAAGTGATGCGCAGCAACCTCGACGGCTCGGACGCTGAGGTCCTGGTCTCGACGGGAGATTCAGAAGAAGACAGGCTGGACCAGCGAAGGTGGTGCGTGGGTATCACGGTGGACGAGCGGCGCGGCTTCTTCTACTGGACTCAAAAGGGCCCGTCGAAGGGCGGGCAAGGGCGCATACTCCGCGCATCTATTGAAGGGCCGCCGGGGTTTTATCCCGACAAGCGGTGGGATGTCGAGGTTATCTTTGACAAGCTGCCCGAGCCCATCGATCTTGAGATGGACGAGGAAGCTCAGACGCTTTACTGGACAGACCGCGGTGATCCTCCGAATGGCAACTCCCTGAACAGGGCGGCGATCGGGATGCGAGGAGTGCCGCAGATTTTGGCGACGCGGTTACACGAGACTATTGGGCTGGCATTGGACAGGGAGGAGGATGTCGCGTATGTGACGGACCTGGCGGGAGGTGTTTACGCAATTGATATCAAGAAAAGGATCAAGACAGTCCTATTTCCGGAGTTGGGAGACATAGCGGGCATAGCACTGGTATAGGCATATAGTCGAGTCTGTTGTGAAGCATTTATACGACAAAAGTTCAATAACTCCTCACGCAAAGACAATAATATCTTAGTCATGCGACCAATTGAAAGTAGTTGATATCCGCGTTGATCAGAGTCACTGTCTATTAAATGAGGTCTCGACCTAAAATCAGCGATGCATCTGTTCTTTGTCTTGCATATGTCTCTAGTCGAGCTAAGGCCCAATTGTTACCATCGCCACACTTCTATGTGACTTCGTGTGTTTTCAGAATCTTGGCCTCTTATCCGCTGCGCATGTTCAGAGTTGTGTTTTCATCTAGAAAAGCGTCATAGGGAGCTATCGAATATGGACGGCCATGGTTTTGTGGCCTTCCTGCCTACTTCACTGCGTACATCGGGCAAACTGGATTTGGTTAGTCTTATTTACCACGCAACGATCGAGAACCCAAAAGAAAGTGTCCTGACATACCCAAAGACAGTAGGGCCAGCCCTTTTCAAGCCTTCCTCGGTATACCAGATAGCTGGGGCGGGCATCGCAATGATATCAACTCGCAAGCCGTAACGGACTTCCGTCACACCAATCGGCATCCCGTCGGCCGCATCAAGCATCTGCCTAGTGTCAGTGATATTGTTGGAATTGTCGATTATTCTCCAGGCATCCTCACGCAGATCAAGTCTGGGCTCAAAGCAAGATACTTATCCTTATAAGCATCGCCGTCCCTCGTCTTCAAGACTGCAGCCGAAAATTCATTCGTGAAAATTAGTTCAAGATACTCATCATCGTCATCGGTCTCAAGCCCTGACGATTGTTCGGATCGAATCACACAGATCCCCTGGGTGAGGCTGTCAGCCACCTTCCTCGACACGGAATGGATCTTTCCTGAGAACAGGACATCGCCGTTCGCTGGCGTGACAATCGCTTCGGCCACGTTGCGCTTGGCTTGGCGTGCGAGATGCATGTTGCGTCCCATTATCCAGGCTTTTCATTGACATCAAAAGGCATGGTCAGCTTGAAGATGGTAATAATAGGGCATGTGTGCTTAGAAATATCTCTCACCGATAGAGTAACTATTCTGTACGAAGAGCTTGCTCTCCTCACCAACCAATGGCGCCAAGCACATTCCCGCAATGGACTTCATGGCTCCACAAGTAGATCGCGCCAGAGTCTCCAGGTGCCAGTCATCCTTCGCAGTCTTGATTTGCTACACAAAGAATTGTTCCAAGTTAGTCATTTTGGACTCACTGTCCTCGGTTTTTACGCGCTCAGGGGCCAGGTGGGTTATGGACAAGCTTACCATGATATTGCCATTTCCGTCTGACAGAGCTGCAGGGGTCAAAGTCTTCCCATGCACTCCCAGCACCGTCATGTACACGTGGGGAAATGCTCGACCCATGAGATCCGCGTCCAATATTGTCTTGCCCAGTAGTGTGGCTGAAAGTAACCCTTCGAGTGCATTGATTCCCCCAATTTCGGTCGGAACGATGTGAGAGAAGTCGGAGATCCCAGCACAATCCAATGTTGCATACATTGCTTCTTTTGTCCTTGAAGTCCATTACTATCGACGAACATACAAAGTCACGTTCTATGTCACGCCTTCTCGGATGACTTGAGAGACGACAGAAAGCTGACTTACTCTTCTCCGCCTGGCAAACGCTCCACGAACACTGATGGTGACCCCTGCGTAATTACCCCGTCAGCCCTTCCTGAGCATTTTAATCAAGAAAACGAAAAGGATGAAGGTAGAAATGATTCTGCTTACAATAAACAAGGGAGGGCAAATTACATCATTGGCCCCAACAGAGCTGCAAGATATGATGCGAATGTTTCGACCCTCTCTAAGGCACGCCTTCAGCGATAGGAGGTAATTAGTTGCTTCTCCAATGCAGCCAACTCCCAGCACCCCAGTGCCAGCGATCAAGAATTCAATATCCGTTTCCGACACATTCCAACAGCCATTCGTGATGTTGGGATGGTATGTGTTGGCATCAACTTGACTTTGTTCCACGTTGTCAGGATAGACATCGACGCCGTTGGGTAATTTGTCCGGAGAATCCGGAGAGTTGAAAAGCAAATCCCCGTCCAATCCTTCGTCTTCAGTCTCTTTGCGCTGTCGACCCAGAGCAGCGATATCCTTGATGGTAGAGACAACGCGTATCACTAGACGAAAAGACCCGTCCATTGCATACGGTTCAGGGATCGTTTCCAACTCCACAATCTCAACATTTGATGGGTCCCCACCGGCTCCCTCACAAAGTGCAATGGCCTGTCTTTTCCCATCCTCGATAATGTCCTGGACGCGACGTTCACCTGGTATGATTGGGCTGTCAAAAGTGCTACTGATCTTTCCGATCTTACCCGCAACCAAATATCAGCATATTTCGCCAGTAGAAAAAATAAACGTCTAAGTGCTTCCATTTTCACTTACCGCGGCGCCAACCGCATTAGCCACCTGATAAAACGGTGGCCGGACGACCGACTTCGTGCCCTCGATCTGGTCGGGAAGAACAAAACTGCCTCCACCCACAAGAAGGACGGTGGCATCCTCGATCTTTGTTTTCGATGCGGTCACAGCATCCTCTATCATCCGCCTAATGGTGCTTGTAGCAGAGTCAACGGTCTGCAGGCTGATGCCTCGTTCTTGCAGCTCATTCCGCTGTAGATGTATGAGATCTCCGGCCTATGCACGTGGTGCGATGACATTAATCAGCCATGTTCAACTGAGACCGGAAACCAAAAGTGGCGATTGGATGAATCAGTCGACTTACTGTGAGAACTGGTCCGCCGGCATGGAGCGACTTTGTTGATTCTTCCAAAGCCACCGAATCAGGGCCCACAGTTGCATGCGAGTCGTGATCTCTGATGACAGATCCGGCACCAAGAGCAATGCTGTGGACATCGGGCATAGAAAAATTGGTTTTGACACCAGCAACCTTGACAAGAGCAGCAGATTGTCGCGGATAGCCGTTTGGAAGGAGGCTGCAGACATCGGTGGTGGTCCCCCCTACATCAATGACCAGCACGTCACTATCATCGTCCTTGTTGCTTGTTAAAATTTCTTGGGCCAGAAATGCTGCACCTCTAGCACTGTTTGTCGGTCCGGATGAGAAACATCGAAGTGGATTGGCAGCAGCGTATGACGCGCGTGCGAGCGTGCCATCGTTCAGGGTGATGTACATGCCGGCGTTGACGAGGAACTTGGTTGCCTTGTCAAGGCTGCGGACAACCTGCCGGGAGAAGCGGCGAATGCTGGCGTTGAGGATGGCGGCGTTTTCGCGTTCTAGGAAGCCAGCTTGACCAATGGAATAGGAACAGGAAATATCATACCCTGGTCCCAATTCTTCAGCCAGGAACGCGGCGGCTTCCTCTTCTTGCTTCTTGAACGATGGCGAGTAAACTCCCACAATTGTGATCACATGAATGCCCAACTCTTTAATCTTCTGTGCATGGGCTCGAAGTTGGTCGTTTGATACTGCACTGATTTCTTGTCCGTCAACTAAGAATGACTCGGAATTAGCTTTGCCAGAATTGTTGAAAAAGGCCAATGCTATAGCTCACTCTGGTACCCGCCGTCAAGGTAAGCATGGTAACCCTCCATCACTGACTTCAAGGTGTGGGGAAATCCATCTAGTAGGTCGTAGAATTAGATTGCGGCGTTTCTATTTTCTTCCAGGCCCCTAGCTTACCAAAAGGTATGACACTTCTTGTATATGGGCCACAAAGACGTAGTACCGCGACCTTGTCCAATTTGGTCCGGTCTAGTTCCAGAATGGCGTTGATGAATTGCTGGTGTGATCATGTTAAAACTGAACTATCCCAACCTTGTGAGGACTTGGCCTACCGTTGTCCCTATCTTAACAGCCAGAATGGAAGTGTCGGGCACATTAGCCATTCTCAGAGCCTCAACAACAGATTTGGTGACTCCCGAGTGAATGTCTTTAGTTGTTGGTGACTTGTGCCATCCTATGACTCTGTCTCCATCTAAAACGACTGCATCTGTGTTTGTTCCTCCAACATCCACGCCAACTACCCTGACATCGGAAAAGTCTCGTGTGTCCATGCCGGGCATACCAATCGCATCAAAGTTCGTGGTGCAGTGGAGCTCGCGAGGGCAATGCAGATTTTGTGATAGGTGTTCACGAACGGTTCAAGTCTCGTTGAACGAGGGTTCACCTCAGCGTAACTTTGAGGTGCATCCCGGACTCGACCGGGTGCAAATCGAATGTCACGAAGCTTCGTGCCACTTGAGGGGGAACTCGAACTCATTGTGCCGAGACACGCTGAAACCCTTGTAGGGTGCTGCCAATCTATTGGTTACAAACGCGATGTGGGAGGTGGATGTCTTGCCATTTCGGGACCAAGCTACTGCGGTGATCCTCAATCCAGTCTCAGCCATCGATACCCATGAGCCGGATGGTCCAGATCTCCCGGGCAATCTTATCATTAATCGGGTCCTTGCTGCAAACACTATTGGATATCTCCTTCTTAAGTCAAGGGTGCGAACCTGACGTGAGCCTCTAAGTACGTGGGTACGCGCAGCTATTGAAACCATACATGCACCCTGCAGGGTGACATCGTGTGTTAACTCGGTTTTCCCCTCCATCTCAGAGTTCTTTCAAGTCCGACGTATTTCTGCTCAGCTGTGACTTGGCAAAAAGCTTCCCTTGGACTTCGTGCCAAATCGTCTACAATTCTAATAGTATGGACTCGCAGACATCTGGCGACAAACACCCGGGCCACATCGCCCTGGAGGAGAATATGTCACGTGAAGGAAATGCGCAAGGCACAGTAAAGCAGGATGGCAGTGATGACAAAGGCGTCAGAGCTGAGAAATATGCGTACTACAGTTTTTTTGCGGCTAATAATGGCATCGGCCCCTACCAATAGTGAGTGAAGAACACAATTCATGGGGTCTCGAAATGAATCTAATATTTGTGGTTCAAAACAGTGCCTATTCTCTTTTCCAGACGCTGATCTACCAAGCTGCTTTCAACCCCGACATCTTGCCATGGGGCAGCGCTTCTTGTGACGAAGATCCGGATGCGCCTTGCCACGTCACTTGGGCAGGTGGCACCAAGTCATATGATTCGGTCGCCTTGATAGCCTCGGCATTGGTTTTTGTCGGCCAGTCCATCCTCTTCATCTTCATCGGCAGCACAGCGGACTACGGGCCATGGGCTCCTTGGGTCCTGCGAATCTCTGTTCTGATCTATGGCGGCTTATCGCTCGGGTTCTTCGGCCTGAAGACACCAGATGCTTGGCCAGCAGCAATGGCATTGTATACACTGACAAGTGGGTAATTCTCTTTTTGGCAGTATCTACTTTTTCGTTGTCATTTCTGACCAAAAGCTACAGACATCGGCTTCTACATTGTTTTCACGTTCGGCTATGCCTTATTTCCCAGAATCGCGGACGACCAGCCTGAAGCGAGAAAGGCTCAGGTGGCCTTGCGGAACCAGGAGATCAATCGCTCGGATTACGAGAGAAAAATCGAGCATGTACGCTCCACCATTGCCAACCACGCCTGGGCAGCCAACAACGTTGGCTTCGCAGTAAGCGCTTGCTTGTGTGTGGCCATTCTAAAAGGCATCAACGCGGATTCCTCGGCGGCAAAGAACAACCTGGGTTACGCGTTGTGTACCGGAATGGTCGGGATTATTGTGCTTCTCTTCTCGGTGCCCTGGGTATTTCTCGAGAAACGCCGACCCCGGCTGCCGGTGCCGGAAGGCCGTAATGTAGTCAGCTATGGGCTTCAGGAGACATGGCATAGCTTCAAGTACTGCAAGAGGATCTCTCAGACCTTCATATATCTCTTCGTCTACTTCTGGCTCAATGACGGAGTTAGCACGCTGTTCACGATGCTCATCATCTCGCAGACAGCAGTCGCTCAATTTTCAGCAACCCAGAACAGTTACTTCCTGATTGTGCAGGGAGTATCGGTGTTCTTTTTCACAGTCTTTGCTGTATGGGCTCAAAAGCAATGGTCTATTCGGACCAAGACGATACTCCACATCACTAATTGGTCCTGTTTCTTCCTGGCCGTTTGGGGCATGATTGGCTTGTGGACAAAAAAGATCGGATACCATAATTTATGGGAGTTTTGGGCTGTCAGTGTGTTCTATGGACCTAGCGTGGGTCTGCAAATGTCGTATTCACAGGTATTTCTGGGACAAGTTATTCCACATGGCGAGGAGAACAGATACTTCGCCTTGCTCGGGTTTATTGGGAGAGTTGGCTCGTGGATAGGACCGCTCATTTGCAGCGCCATAGTCGACCGAACAGGCTCGCAGAATGCGTCCTACGGGTTTTTAGCGGCTCTCATCGGCGCATCGTCCTTGGGACTGATCTTCGTGGACGAGGAGAAAAGCAAAGTAGAATGCGCAGAATACGCGGCTACAGAGCACCGAGCAGATGCAGAACGGGAGTCACCAGCACAGGCGAGTGATGACAGCTGGGAGGCCAAGATTTGATTCATTACATAACATACCAGATGGTGGACGCCGTAATCACCACTGAGCCATGTTGGTCTAGCTGTCAAATAGAAAGTCCAAGCGCTTGTTGCCCTCATCGTGACTGTTCTGGAGATACCAACTCTTCTCTTCGCTTGTCATCTTGCTCCAGCGATCCCGCTTGTACTTGTTACGTGCTGTATAGTAGACCTTGGCAAGCGCATATGCTATTATTGTGCCAACTGTAATTGCAATGAGGTTCCTGTTGCCTCGACGGTAGTGTGGCTTGTCGTCTTCGCGATAGATGTTGGATGAGGCGATTCCAGAGAGCTGAATGGTGATGTTGTACATAGCAGCGCTAACAGTTCTCGTCCGGACTGCATTAGACAGACGAGAACACCATCCAACTTGAGCTGCATGGACTGATGGCTGGCCAAGAATGATGAACGTCAATGCGTACTGTCCCCATGATGAGAGCTCTGAGATGGACGTATACTCGATGATCAGTAAAGGGAGAACCCATATCTGGGTAAGGAGACCAATCATAGCGATTTGATGAAAGCGCTCAGTCAAATATGTGACCCATAACATGTTGATAGCTGCGAAGATGGTGACCGGGATGGTGAGAAGCGTAGTGTTGAAAGTGGTAAAGCCGAGCGCCTTCAGAGACAATGTAAGGTACGTCTTCGGCGGCGCGGTTGGAATCTCGAAGAGGATACCAATGATGTAGATAGGCCAAAGATCAAAGTCTTTGAGACTTTTCCATAACATTGATAGTGTGATCGCTTCCCTATTGTGCATATCGCTCTTTGATGGGTCGCCTCTGAGCACCCTGTTGACGATGATCTTTTCTTCGCGCTCAGTGAAATAACCGCGCGGATTCCACCAGGTCTTTGTTTGTGTTGGTCCAGGAACGAGAAACAGAAAACTTAATATTCCAATCACCAAGCTGATCAGTGCTTCCAGTAGGAATAGCCATCTCCAGCCTTCTATTCCGGCGACGCCGCGCATGTGTAAGATCCCGTATGCCAAAAAAGACGCAACGACACCTGACATGGAGTCAACGAACCAGAAGAGAGCCAAGCGAATCGGCATTTCTGTCTTCTTGTAGAAATATGACAGGTAAAGGATCGAATCGGGGATGAACCCTCCCATGAACAAGCCGATGAAGAAACGACAGGCGAAGAACCCGGCGCGGTTGTGCATGAAGAATTGACCTCCGGATGCTATGCTCCAGAGAATAATTTGAACGGGTATCCACCGGTCTGGTCCCAGACGCTTTCCTATCATCTGAGAAGGGATCTCCGCGATCAGGAATCCAACTCGATACATGTTCTGGGCGTTGTTGTAGTCATTGGTGTTGATTTCGAGGTCCCCGAGCAAGTTGTCGGCTGGAGCATTGCCGAGGTTCCCTCTGTCGATGTTGAGTCCAAAGAACATGACAAGGATCCAAATGAAGATTTTGTAGTCTGTCTTGCGGCGTACAGCCTGTTCTTCGCGGAAAGTCCATCGCTCCTGGGGGTCGTATCGGTGGAAGTTCTCGTAGTTGGGACGGGGCTGGTAGAACTGCGCGAGTTCAGGATTGTCAAACACGCTTCGCTCAGTGGCGATGGCGTCGAGATCCCTCGGCGTTTTCCGTGGCGTGAGCGCTTCCCAGAAGCCAATGTTTCGGCTGGTATCCTCGGGTTCAGCTAAATCATCACCTGCTCCCTTTGGCCCAACATCGTCCAGAGATTTCTTGTCCTCCCTGGGCGGACTATCCGACCCCTCGGATCCGGCATGGATATCGATTGCCTCCTTGGTGCCCATAATTGGCAATTGTAGTCCGCAGACTATAGGAGATGAAAGAGAGATGGTTGGAGAGAAACACCAAACCCAATCCTCGGCCTTTTGCAGAAAATGGACCGATTTTATTAGGCCGAGGCCATCCCTTCGATCTAAGAAAGAGCCACTATGGCGTGCTATGTAAATAAGAGCAGCGCAAATGTGCACAGGGGATAGGGAATATTACCACCAAACAAAAAGAACGCATCCCAAATCGTCTCTGCTCGAGTCCTTCATCATTCTTACCGGCTTCGGGGTGTTAATGCCACGAGATATCCATTTAAGTTAGATAAAATATTCATACGACGTCTGATTTGTCGGTGTTTGCAAGGTATCCGACCAGGGAGAGGATGATGGTTCGTTATCACGGTATGGCATCATTCGGGTGCAGCATCACGCCAAGCTTTGAGGCAACTGTCTACCTAGGTACACAATGAACGATTCCATAGGGTTCTCACATTCTTGCGGCACGAGAGGTACATACCCATCACGCTCATTTACTCCAAAATTCTTGTATGCCGAAAAAGATCACTGCCGTCCTCAATACTTCCCTCCGTCCCGCGCTTTTCAGGAACACAATGTATCTATAACCAAAAATGATTCATTCTATAAGTCTTAGAAAGACGGTTAAGCCCCAGTTGACGCTTTATCTCAAGCCTTCTTCTTGCCCTTGGGCATGCGAACCAGCCAGTAGAGGAACAGAGCGCCGGCAATATTGACGACGATGTACACCATTCCAATACCGAAGTCGCGCCATCGGTTGTCGAAGTTGGAGCTGATGGACGCGAGGAAGGTATTTGTATTAGCAACAGAACAGAAGGAGCAGTCGCTCGTGGCCTCGGGGTTCTCGAGGTAGCCTCCCATCTGGCCAATATAGCCGGCCATGAAGTCCTTGCAAGTCTGGCTGTCTGGCGGGTTGAAATGGACATACTCATTTGAAGAGCACGTCACATCGGTGTTGGCCAGACCTGTGGATAAGATGGATGACATCAGGTATGTGAATGGCGACACCCTGTACATGAAAATCCAGAAGCCAGGCATTGCGTCGGGGCTGGCTAGCACGCCGCAGAACAACAGACACATCAGAAAAAGGACATTAGCGAGGTTGCCGCCCATTTCAGCAGTGTCTGTGATGGCGATGCAGGCGTTGGCGAAGGTGCAGGTGAATATGAGAAACTGCCAGAACAGGAGCCACATCAAGATGCCTCGCTCATGCTTCTGGCTCGGGTCACCGTTGCTGTCGAAACCAACGGGATAGTATACACAGATGAACATGAAGACCGACATGAGTGTGTTCCAGGGTATTTCGGTAACGATTTGCGAGAGCATAAACACCTTCCAGCTGTACGTTTTAGAAGGACGTTCGCGGACCTCATAAAGCGAGCGCTGTATAACAAAGTGCGGCATTTGTTGTTGTACTAATTGACCGAAAATGGATAGAATCTGAAAGATGGCAAACATTTGGTTTTGTAAGCCTTGTATAGTCAAGGGCGCATTGAGGAAAACCAGGCCGATAAAAAGTGCAACGGAGCAGCAAAGAATAAACTTGGAGTAGATATATGAGGGCGTCCGCCAATATTGTTGAAAGACGCGGTGGGTGACGATCAAGAACTGTTTCCATAGGGGAGAGGCGAATTCGCGGTATGAAGCATTGGCATCTTCGTCGGAAGAGTGATCGTGGCTTGAACCCTCGGATTTCAGCCGTTGGAGCTCGTCTTGAACAGCTTGGAACTCGGGGCTCGATCTCCACGCCTGGGGCCAGTCAACCTCGGACGATGTGCCGGGTGCTGCACCAATGGCAGATAACATCCACTCGGCGGGATTCTCGCCGGGAGGACACTTCGGGGCTCCGTTCCGTTCAAAATAAGATGTGAGAGTATGGGAGTTTTCGCCAATGTCGCCAAAGTAAACAGTTCTGCCACCCTTTGCCAGAAACAACAAACGGTCGAAACGCTGAAATAACATGGCTGACGGTTGGTGAATAGTACACAGAATCGACTGGCCGGCCTTGGAGAGCTTTTCAAGCAGATTCAGAATCGCCCATGAAGTTTGAGAATCCAAGCCGGAAGTCGGTTCATCGACGAAAAGAAGTAGGGGAGGTTTCGCAGCCAGTTCAACGCCAATCGAGAGTCGTTTCCGTTGTTCAACATTCAAACCCTCACCAAGTATGCCCACCACAGCGTCAGCATAGTCTTGCATGTCTAAAAGCTTAATAACTTCGTCAACATATGCGATCTTTTCGGCCCTAGGGGTGCTTTCGGGCTGGCGGAGTAATGCACTAAACTCCAATGCCTCGCGAACGGTGCTTGTTTCAAGGTGAAGATCTTGCTGTTGAACGTAGCCTGTCTTACGCTGAAACGACATATCGCGGATTTTACCATCAACCAACATCTCTCCAGTAATAACTCCTGTAGAGACACGGTCCGCAAGGCAGTCGAGCAGGGTCGTTTTTCCGGCTCCAGAGACGCCCATTAGTGCCGTGAGAGTTCCGGGCTTCACCCAGCCGTCCACGTGGTCGAGGATTCTTCTTGTCTCGGTCTTGATCTTGACATCGTAGCAGACATTGCTCCAGTGGAAGACGCTGGTGGAGGCCTGAATCGCACCCACGTCGGCAGATGAAGCGTCGCTCTTCTCGACAATAGTGACGGGACCGGAAACGGAGGCTTCGACGTCGCTCTTCGTCTTAGTGGGGGTGGTCACGCCACGACGGAAGACGAGAACCTCGCCCTTTGACTTTTTGGCAGCGATGTACTCGGTAGCCAAGAGGTATAGTATATGAAGAGCGACAACGAAGCCAATTAGAATGCCGATATTGCGCCACTTATGAGAGTTGAAGTACTTGTACTGGGAGTTGATGTACGCGTCCCCATTGACGGCGGAACGGCCAGCAACAGCGCCCACCGTAGAACAAACTCTATTGGCGAGTGTGACATTTTCATAGCCATCTATAGCCGGGCTTGGTACAAAGGCATCGCACTCGAAGTCACGGTTGTGGAACTCGTTGATCATAAGCTGTGTCGGGAGTGGATTAGCGTGCCATCAAGCAGAGAGAGGACTCAAAATTTCAACTCACCGACTCAAATCCATATGCGACAGGATCCAGATAGTTGATCCATCTGCACCAGCCAAGCATATAGTCGACAGGGATGACGAAGCCAGTAAAGATTACAAGGGCGAGGATCAATATCGATGCTGGGACCATGGCCTGAGACAAGGTGCGTGATAGCGAGGCACTGTTTCATGTTAATTGTTATTTCCATAGCAAGAGGACAGGGAAACTCACATCGACCTGAAGAGACCTGACATTGACATCACCATCAGGAAGGTGGTCAAAAGGAAGAAAAAGAAGTTCCCAGGCTGTCTATTCAAGTTGGTCATGAAGTAGATGATCAGGTCGTAGAAGATGGTGTTCGTGATTTTGTATGGCATGTCCATCAGAACAGATGAGAGTGCCTCAGCTGAAGCGTGGTAAAAAGCGTACCGCCGTTGTTTCTCAACAATTGGTCGTTGGGCATATTGCGTGAGGATTTCGAGAGCGCTGGAGAAGGCATTGGCCAGAATAGCAACGAAAAGGACCGCAGACCGACCGTAGAAGGACGAGGTTGTTGCCGGGAGGTTATAAAACAGCGACGACATGATGAGAGCTGTAGAAGTGTTCGTCAACAACGAAAACACCGTCAGGCTAGGATCTCCTCGCAAAAGTTTGAAGCCACGCCAAAGACACAATTTGACTTGTTGCCAATATGAGAGAATAAATGGAGATTTGAGGCGCTGGCTTTTGGCCTGAACCGACTGCTTCTGGTTTCGAAAGACCTCAGCATCGGTGCCACCGAGCGGGTGATCGGCCTTGTACTGTTCGATTTGCTGCTTCAGGGCCTGGGCTTCCTTGCTAGCCTCCCAGCATGCAGCAAACTCGTCGGCGGTTCTGGGCACGCGGCCTTCCCATCCGGGGCGCACCACGCGTTCATTCGGCGCTGTCATAGAGGTCAAGAAGTCTGGGGTTGTTTGACGTGCCGGGCACTCAAATCCCAGATTGATGAAGTACTGTCTGGCCTCAGTTGTACGCCCAAAGAAGATCTGTCGTCCTTCATAAAGGATAAGAACCTTATCAAACAGATCGTATGCGGACTGAGGTGCTTGATAAATAGACACGGCGCAGGTCTGACGAAACAAATTTGACTGTAAGCGAAGAGTTTTACAGAACTCGACGGCATTGGCAGAGTCCAGTCCTCTGGTAGAGTTATCCCAGCACTGCAAAGGGGCGTTGGATAGCGTAGCCTCTGCAATAGTTACTCGCTTACGTTCTCCCCCTGACACACCACGAACGTAGTTGTCACCAACTCGCGTATTCACCGTGTGGCTGATTCCGTACATAGCCATTACGACGTCACGGAGATGATCGCAGTACTGGTCGGCCGTCACTCCAGGGGGTAGATTCCGGGGACAGCGTGCTCGGGAAGCAAATGTCAGGGTGTCTCCCACGGACAGCTGAGGATAGTGAACATCGACTTCAGCAGTGTAGATGGCATCGCCTGCATGGTGGTCATGCAGCTCCTTCGCAGAGATGCCCTGGTAGTTGAAGTAGGCGCGCTCATCGGTATAGATACCGTTCATCTCACCAGCAATGGTCTTGAGGAAGGTAGAGCAGCCAGACCCTGGAGGGCCCAAGACGACGAGCATCTCTCCTGCCTCAACAACGCCATTGAAGTCTCGAAGAATGTCAATGCGGCGCTCTGATCCCTCCTTCGAGATGAGCTTGCGAGTGAGGCCGGGGAGCTCGAGCCACACATTGCCAACGTCTTTTTGATAGTCCGTCTCCTGGCCGTATCCGAAGACGTTCAGGTTTTGGTAACAGAAACCGGCAGTTCGGTATCCTGAGCCGTGCTCATTGGTGACATTTGCGATTGTCTGTGCCCACGTGTGTGCGCTGAACTTTTTCCCGTTGGGATTGAGAGGCGAGTCGGGGTCATCGCTACCGAAAAGGGCTGTGTGGCCCCCGTCGACGTTGACTGCAGAGTGACGCGTGTATTCTCGAGCTAGCTCCTGCACAATAGAACGACGGCGATCTAACTCCGTGTCGTTGCCATCGTCATCCACTATCGACGAGGATGCGTCCTCGTCTTGTGCCGCAAAGGACCTGCTGCCTTCAGCAGCCCCTGTGCCGGGTAGTGGCTCACAATTCGAGGTGAGGACTACCTCATGGTCGACGAAGGTCCTTTGGCTGGTGGCGGGCGACTGGTTCTCCTGTGTGTTGTCGTATGGTGTATTCATGTTTTCGATTGGGGAAATTAATGTTAAGGTATGTACGGAAACGTCTCGCTGATGCTGCGGTTGCAGGTGAATCTTGCTATCCTGTAGACGAGGGCAATCTGGTCAGTGTCCAGTTCTCGGGGGTTGAGAATTCCTTGCCTCGGTCAAGGCTCACCGGTTCGCATCAGCCTGGTTATTGGCTTGATTATTCACAAGTGGCCGTGAAGCCCCCAGTCTATGTCCACTAAATAATTAAGAAAGAATGCAACCAGGCTGTCACCAGGTAAGAATGAGCAATAAACTGAAGTGTGGGACAATTGAACCCCGACCACAACCCATTTAAATACCTGCCTGCGTAAGGCTAGGCCTATACCTCGATATTTCCTCGGGAAGCCATGCACCCCGTCTAATCACGCTTCGTGATGCCAACAAATTCAAGGGGGTCATCACTGATCCGGTCTATTGATTCATTCTTTGGGCTATCTGTTAATCTGGTACCAGGACCCGCGGCTTCCGTACCCACATCGTGGCAAAACTCCGCATACTGGCCGGCCAAAGACGGAAAATGCTCATAAAGCAATCTTGGCCAAACTGGAGTCTGCGTGTACACGTGTAGATGAGGGACGTTCGTCGGAAGATGCGGCTATCCTTGGCGGTGTTTATAATCACCTACTGCATTAAGTCCGTGTGGTTAAGCTTAAACCATTTTGCAGGGGTCTTCAGAATCGGAGCCCGCGAGGACACCGGGAACGCGTATTTTTTTCCGAAGAGTCCCAATGCCCCCTTCAAAATTCCCCTGCATCCCCCACACTTCAACCTACGTTCAATTGACCTCAAGTGGTCGACGCCCAGATACCTGCAAACTCTTTTGAACTGTATTGCTCACTCCCATCATTTGGAATATGTCTATACTCGCAAGTCCGACAATAAATGATATACTAACTCAAATTCCATACTTGAATAACCTCCATGGCTGGTCGGAATCAAATACCTATACATTGGCTGCAGACCCTGCGGCCAACAAAACGATGATTCCGGATTCCATCCTATCTATACAAACATTGACGACACATCGTAAATCTGAATTTATACACACCGGTACGTCATTTGTGCTATGCTGTTCAATCCTTTTTCGTCCTCTGGGGATATATCGTTCAAACTCTTATGCAGCTTTCCAATCTGCTGAATGAGATCATTGGCTTCATAAATACTCCCCTCCTAAGGCCAAATCACGATGCGCTAGGGCAAGCGATGTACGACGATCAACTCGACGCCCTGCGAATTGATGATGAAGATTGGAAGAAGGGGTTCTCCTCTGCGTATGGTGCAGCCTGCACGAACGAGACTTTCCTCTTCGGGCTGGACCCACGACTTCACGAGAGGACTCCATGGAGCTGAGTGCTTGGGTTCGCCAATCGCTGGCCATCACTGCTGAAACAGGATACACGGGGTCCATCCGGGCTTTTGGAAATTTCCGGCCTCCGGTCTCGCTTCCTTCGTCACCGCATTTGCGGGATTTGACTGAGAAGTTTAGAGATTAGATCTCTTGTTCAACTTCTGTAAACAACAGGTTTCTCAGCGCAGATGGTATGGCTTGGGATCACGGGGATACAATGAATACCCATGACAGTGACAGACATGTCTAGCGCTATGACGTTGGGGATTGAGCCTAGGACAACTCAGAGCTATCTCCCGACCTTTGGCTATGGTGGTGCTTCCTGCGTACCTGACGAGAAGATACGTACCGACTTGCCGAGACCCTCATTGGACACGCAGGTGAGGTGGACGTCTACCATCTTGGCCCGTGCAAGGATTTGGGTAGCCGATATGGGGTGCAACACTGGAGCGATAGCTGCGGACATCTCCGAGTGTCCGATGCACTCTGTCGCCGGATGTTATCCTTTCTCTGGTGGGTACAATAGAGTTGGTGCGCTGTTGCAAGATACTCTATGGCGACAAAACTTCGCTCGTGCTTGACCCATACAGCAAGGTGAGGGCCTATCGAGGGACTTATGTCGCAGAGACGTATTCCTTGTCCATATTCTTGGGCACAGGCTGGACTGAAATCGTGGCTTCGTGGTTCATCGAGTGGGAGCGACGTGGACTTCGATGGGAACAAGCGGTTGAAAAACTCCGCCATTAGATGGCAGGTGCTGGGAGCTTGAGGGGTGGATTCATGACTGGGTTGATCTCCTATGACTTGGAAAGCAATCGCATCTCACCACCACCCAGTGATTCATGCAATGATAGGGTGGTTCGGATTTCCCAACCGTCCGCCGCGTTCAACCTCGTCGAACTTTGGTCAGAAATTGTTCCGGCATTCGGGGCAGTCCTGCCTGATGGGTTTCTCGATGCTTGTTTATTGAGTATTGTCGGTTTGTAATGCCAACTCCGAAGGACAAATCGATCGCTATGGCAGACCATTCAACAAACTTCAACTTAGGCAGGGCCATTCCCATCTTACAGCTTATGCAGCGGTCCATAAAACCGATGCAGATCTGGCTTCGAGGGCCTGGAAGGAGTTCTACACAGGGGATAGCTATGGTCCGCACGTGCAACGCAATCGCCTAACTTTGCATCAGGGTCTAGCGTCCGAAATTGTCGATGAGACTCCATGGGTCTCTACCAACATCTCTGGTCGATAAGGTCTGGCCGCAATTCAGAATTTGGCCGTGACTGCAGGTCATCACTCCAAAGTTTCTATAGAGGATTTAGACAGTGTTGATACCGTAGATCTCGAAAACAGTGACAGACGAGGCTGGGTAGTATTCTAAGTTTGGTGAGAAATACCAGGCAGTAACCGTACCTTTGACTTCAAGAGAAGGTGTTGGCGTTCTATTGATAGGTAACCACCCGGGTGCGGGCTTGTCACGCAGTCATGACGGACACCTGTTGATGAGAGCCCAGCAACAAGACACGGACGCTTCCTTCCTGTGTCTCTATCGCACTTGCGAACGAATTCACAAGGAAAGTCCGGCCCAGAGGGATAGTTTCTTCCTAGTTGCAATGTTTATTGCAATTGGAATTCAACACCGCCCTCAGGAACCTTCAAACTTTCAAGGTCTCACCTCATTCACTCACATTCTCTCGTCTCCATTTAAACGCTTGCATAATTCAGTCAGATATACCACTGCCAGTCATGGCAAGTAAGGATGAGGACGCCAACGACAACGTGAGGGCCAACCATGCCGCCATCAAACCCCAGTCACAGGACCAGAGAGATCCTCCCGATTCAGGAAATGATGGCGGGCATATCATCCTTCCTGAAGCCGGCGATGGGCATGCAGAGTCATCACATCAAGACGGATCAGCTCCCACCCGCGACCAGTGTGACACGCCTGGGTGTCGGGGTCATGACCCAGATGAGCTCGCCCCGAAGCTAGCCATACAGTGCACAGCTTGTTTAGAAGAGCTCCCATCAATCAAGATGTTTCAACTGACCTGCAAGCACTAGCACTGCTGCAAATGCCTGGCGGACAATTTCAAAATTTCACTCTCCTTGGGCAGCCGATTCCCTCCCCGCTGTTGCAACGATATCAATCTCGATATTAGGATGTTGAAAACGCTACCAAAAGAGCTAATACTTCGTATCTTGGCCAAGAAGATAGAGGTTGAAACGCCTGAACGCACATACTGCCATGTCCCGACATGCTCAACCTTCATCCCTGAGCATCATATCTTAGGGAAGGTGGGAGTATGCCCCCAATGCGTTTCCACGACTTGCGTCACTTGCAAGAAAGAGTCCCACCATGGGGAATGTCAAGAGGCGAGAGAAAAAAGCAGGGCAATATGCCAGTCTTGCAAGAGTTTTATTGAGCTCAAGCCAGAAGAGGGTTGCTACCCCATAAGTGAGTGACTCAAGTACCAGTGGAAAGACGTTCGCACAATGGTCTCTTCATACATTCTGACAAGTAGGACAGCATGCCCCTGCGGTCAAAAGTTCTGTGATGTCTGTGGATCGACATGGCAGACTTGTAAGTGTGCCAGTGGGGAAAACGAGCCGCTACGCAACAGAGCCGCCAATGCGGCAGACCTTGCCATGCTCGATCAAACCGTACCACACCCTGAGGATCGTCGTCAATACCGAGAACTGGTCAAAACGTTTGAAGTCAAAATAATGCAGATGGAAGATTGTGAGCATTTGTGGAGGACCGTCATGGGCGAAGGCATGTGCGAGACCTGTGGCAGCCGTGTGCTCCTGTGGCGCAACGTCTGCCGAAGATGCAACATTGCGGTGTGCCGGCTATGCAGGGGTCGTATCGCATGAAAAGCAGTTGGCACACGAAGCACACCGCCTTCAATCTTTGGCACTGCCCTCACAATTGGCACGTGGAACATTTTGGACATGCTTGTCTTGGTATGAACACTCCAGCGACGACGCGACTGAATCAGAACCATCAAGTGCCTATGACACAGGAAGCGACCACATAACCATAGCGAGAAAGACTACATAAGTAATAATTAAGACAGGTCTCCTAAATGAAAGCAAGCGAAAATTTACACAACATATCTGAAATGAGGATTCTGTCGCGCGAATTGTGAGTGAAGGTCACGTGAATTGAGGGAAGGTGATATCTGCGTAGCAAAACTCACTTTCAGATCTGTAAGGTCGTCCTCGTAAGCGTGCTCGAAGCTCTCCAATATACCTGCCTCGTCCCGCTTGCGATTATGCTGCAAGCACACGTAGCGATAGACGAGCAACAGCAGCGCAGCAATGGCAGTCGAGACGAGAACAACGATGAAGCCCGGCTTGTACCGCGGCGCGTCCTGCTCCCTGAACACCAAGGGCCCGATGATGTTGCCGATGCAGTACGCGACGTAGATGCCGGCCGACGAGGTCGCGCGCTTGGTGTACCCCGCTGTGTTGGCCAGCTGGGTGCTCAGCATGAGGATGTACCCGGGTATGCCGCATCCGATGGTCATGGCCCCATACAATAGTCCACCCCTGTCAGACATTGGCAGAAGCCACAGGAGCAGGGCGGACAGCATGCCGACGAACTGGCAGGCGATGCTGATCCAGCACCGCCACATGGGTCGCTTCACGGCCAGGTACGATACTCCCAGGATTTGCAGGAAAGCCACTGCGCCGGTCGGCATGTTCAGCAGCAGCGAGGGGAATGTGCCGTAGCCGAAGCCCTTGATGATGATTGGAATGAATGAGGAGGTTGGTCCATTGGGAATCAAGGCGAAGACGGTGAAGAAGAAGCAGAGCCAAAACTTGAGGTCGAGAAGGGTCTCCTTTACCTGCTCAAGCTTGAGATGGGTGTTGCGCACGCCGGCGTTGTTCGATCTGATGCGTGCGACGGCGATGTACCGCTCCCTTGCTGTCAGGCTGCGGGCACTGATCGGATCGGCGGCCAGGATGAAGGGTATTAGCAGGCCCCATAAAGTAGTGACTCCTCCGGCGAACAGGAACATGATCTTCCAAGGCGCAATACTTCCTTGGATCTTGCCGAAGCCGTAGTTGACAAGGGTGGACAGGATGACGGCGGGTCCGACGAAAGCAGCGAAACAGCCTATCCGCAATGGCTGTTCCACCTTCTTATACCAACTGCCCTGTTGGTTTGTTTAGTTACAAATTCGACTAGGGAGTGGAGGGCCCAGGCAAGACCTACGCTGATGAGGATAAATATCGGTGAGACACCGCTTTCCAGAAACCCAAGGAAGAAGCGTTGGGTGTAAAGGGCCCGATAGTTATGGCATTCAGCCGTTAACATGACGCATACACCCCAGATTGTGACAAGTATAGCAACGACGCGCGCGGTGGGAAACCTTTGAGCCAACATTGTGATCGGCCAGCACCCAATGAGATAGCCAATGTAGAATATCGCCGACGAGAAGGAGTAGCGGTTGCCCACTTCGAGCTTCAGGTCATCCCTCAGGCCGAAGATTGCCTATATTTGTCTCAAGAATCAGCATACAAGATCTTACGCACATGAAGACTGTTGAGAAGGGGGAGACAAGGAGAAAACCCCCAGGTACACTCACTGCTTGTGATAGTATTCCCTTGTCATACCATGTTAAAAAGAACGTGAAGGCCAAGACAGGCAGCAACCTCCGGTCAATTTTTCGTATCAAGTTCTTCTCCTCTAGTGCGCTCCATTCCTCTGGTCCTCCCGCAGCTACGTAGTCGGCCAGGATCCTCGCCGCCTCATCGTGATGGAAGCTGTCGACTGAGCCCACATTTCTGATGGTCTTTTCGTTGCTGAACCTCGTACCGTCGTCATCCTTTCCGTATATGACCTCAATATCTTTGTTTGCTTCTCCAGACATGACTGTGTGTCAGAATAATATGGTCTCTAGGAAAGTATACAATAGTGTAGGACTCGGTGGATGGTGAATATGGTGCGAGAAAGCCGTCGACGAACGGTCTTAAATCTGAAGTGCCTTGTCCCTCATTATTGTAAACCGAGGCATGTTTAAAACTCAAGGTAGATGGCCGACGGGGACTTTCGAAAGTCCATTCTGGCATTGGTAGGGAGCATCCGGCAGATGTCACCTAGGTATGCAGGTGATGTGGCATGCTTTTTTTTGGCATTTCAGTCTGGTGCAACTGTGCAGCCGTTGGAACCTAAAGCCTCGTCACGCATGCCAGTATTGGATGACAGTGCGACCGACATGGTTTGGATAATGCTGGTTTGCCTTTTTGGGCTCCAACATTGAAAGCGACCATGCCCGGTTCCTAAGGAGGTGTCTCCCTGCTACAACAATTGCATTCAATCGCTGGTCCGCGTTATTTTGAAGCCACAAAAACCAGAGACTTGTACCGTACCCCAGATTGATAGAGATTGAAAATAGAGATCGAGGGAAGAGAGTAACGTGTAAGCTTACTGAATGCATGCTGACATGCGTCCAGCACACATGTGAAGGAGTTTGGTGCAGATCTGGGAGAGTTCTGGCCAAGATGTGCCCGCACTGCTTGGTATAGGCTTAATTTGAGGCAAGTTTGCATTAATGGGCAAGCTGACTGGTAACTCAGCAGGCTGACATGCGCTGCGACCTTCCCATCTCCAAAGATAACGCCAGTGAGACAATTCAACGGATGTTTAGATTCTAGCTTTGCAGTCGGTGGAAAGATTGTTTACTCGAAGGACCGATTGGCTGTGCCTGTGCATTGCTTCTCTCGGAGTCGGAGGTGAAGATTGGACAAGGTTTCGACGGCACGGCTCGAGTATATCCCGCCCCATCATCTTGCTTCAGGGGCGGAAATACGGTACAGTGGCGATTAGGTTTTGACTCCTTTTGTGTTTGCTATTCCGGCGAGGGGAAAAGGAGAGGTCTGCCATGTTAAGATGAACATTAACATGAACAAAAGCCTCGAGCTTGCGTGTGATTGTCAGAGCTTGGTGACGAATCTGCCTTTGGATACCGGAAAAGTCGGATGCTTGCATCCCAATCAAGCTTTTGAGGCTCGTCTCTGACATCTATTGAGGATTTCTCTGTGGGCATGGAGCAATGAAGAATAGGGGATAGGGGCATTTAATATTTGGTGCTACATGTTGTCAAACAGAAGATCGGAAGTGAAAGGATGCTCCTGGTGGTTCAGGGGGAGTCAGTGGGGGGGGGGATGCCACGAGGGTTTGACCACGCTTACATAACACGTGGTGGGGCAAATAGACGTCAAGACTCAACCTCGATGATTCGTCTGCGCCGGCTCATGCTAGGATGTGGCCCTAGAAAACCTCACCTCAAGATCAATCATCGATTCATCACAGCACAATCTGTGAAAACGTGTCAACCAAAAACAGATTGATATTTCTAACTCGACAGCACTGAATGGCTCTGATGAGGTAAAGCTCGGCTGTCGCTCAGTGCCAGTGCGTGAGCCAGGGCGAGGATGGCCGCGGCTCTGAGCCCAGAGGTCCAGTTGATGCGGCGACGCGTTCGCCACGTCCACATACCTGACCTCCCACCTGTGTACGCCCCGCGACGTCTCCCTACCAACATCCGTGATCACATCCAGGGTCAGATCACCCGCCAGCGCGCTTTTGCTGAGGACCTCTCAATCGACGATGCCGCTCATGGCTTTGCCAAGGCTCCATCCTCTTTTGTCTCCTGGGTAAAACGAGCTGGCCCACCGCCGACAGTCCTTTCATTCACCCGTCGTCCTACTTACATCCTTCCAAAACACCTGGTTCAGGCCCAGGAGCCATGGCAGGCCGAGTACCTCACGAAATCCCTCAAGAGCAGGATGAACCTCCATTTCCCCGAGCCGCCCGGATGGTCCTCACTACCTTGGAGGCCTTTCTGGGAACAGAAAGTGAAGGAATCCGAGTGGAAGCACGATCCTCTCAACCACGAATGGCCTGACGTGGGAGTTCTTATCATGCCCTGTGCAGAAGCAATGTTTCTCGGACCAGGCCAGGTGTCTATTTGGCCCATTATCGATCTTAAGGACGAGATCCAACGAGGCCAAGCCAAGCTGAAGACCAAGTATGAGTACGAAAGAATATTGGAGGACACCACCATTGAGATTTTGAGGCGAGAATTCCACATACCAGCATTCGCCATCCCAGGATCAACTGGCATCTGGGTTGAGTCTAGAATTCCGCCCCCAGAGGTTGATGTGGATCGAGTGGACGGAGCCGAGACTCCAAGCCGGCCAGAAAGTATGGATGTCGCGAAACGGCGAGACAATATACGACGCATAGCCACCATTCATACCTCCATCACTGACGACATCACCCAGTGGGGCGTCTCGATTCATGTCGGCCAACCAACCCCCACAGTAGAGTCATGGACCAGCTTCACGAACCCATGGACACCTATACGCCAGCACACTACCACTACTAGCATAGCAGCTGAGCTTGCATACATGAAAAGCACCGCAAGCCCCTTAGGTCCGAGCAAATACATGTTGACGCACTTTGACCAAAACGCCGTGCCTGCTCGGGCTGGACAAGGCGCCCTGCCCTATAGCTTGGTAAAGGTCGGTTCGGGGCGGAAAAGCCCCGCACCCTTGGGCATGGATAACCGTGATATATCCACTGCATGGACGTACGAATTCGCCCGTCAGCTAGGCATGAAAGATGGCCACGTGGATCACTATAGCATGGTCGACACAGATGACACAGATGCAACCCAGGTGCCGACCAAATCTTCCGGTGCAGGCTTCAGGTTTAAGGGAGTCTTCTCGGAGGACATCATGAACAAAGCGTACCAACAGGTAGACGTTCCACCGCTCCTGGTCGGCCAGCATGAGACGGTGTCGCCGGGCATCATGGAGGACTCTATGCGCATAGAACACCACGACGGGAAGATCGACTCCACTACGCACGACGGATGGCTGCTCTCGTGGCCGCTGTGGGAATCAACGCTGATCCAGAAGCTTGACGAGGCCATTTGCGGCGGGCCATGCGACACGCGTCTGAAGGCCTACGGGTTGCAAAAGCAGGTTTCTTCGCAGCTGCAGCGCCGCAGGAACGAACTGAAACGGGCAATGGAGGTCGGCGAAGAGTGGCGTGCGGATATGCCGCACCTCATCCGGCGGCCTCTCCATGACGATGTCATTAGGGAGCTGGCCGACCGGTCGCGCGAGATGGAGCGCATTCTCAAGACAGTGCGGATAGGCACAAAGTCCGCGAAATTGCTGAACAGCACGATCCAGATCCGGAGGCTGCTCGAGAGACGCTTCGCAGGCGCGTTCGACAGGAACGCGGGGAACCCGGTCCTCAAAGAGGCCGAGCTTTCGCCTGTGTCTCGCGTGGCCTCGAAGGCAGCTTCGACTACGAGCGCTGTCACTTCAACTACTAAGGGAGCCACCAAGCTTTCTCCAAAGCTGGCTCGGACTACTAATCCAGCTCAAGCCTCGGAGACCAGACCTCCCAACTCTACACAAAATCAGACGAAAACCACAAAAAAACAGCCGCATGAGCTAGAGGCCCAAAGCGGCCCGATGTCATTTCGACAAAAAAGGCCAGGCGGATTGGTTGAGTTCGCGGAAACTAAAGCACAGGAACGCAGAAAGGTGCTTCAGGAGCGTGGCAAGGGCAGTGTCCGTATAAAACGTCTTTCCTTAGTCGAATCCACCGATCCAAAGCTCGAGGTAAATTGGGAAAAGGTTAATGAGGACGTGAGAGCGCACCAGGAGCACCTAGAAGCAGCCAAGAAGCTCGGGAAGGATCTGGTCAGGAAGTTCCGGTGGAAAGGCCCTCACGCCAAAGACGCCAGTCAAGGAACAGCTGCTGTAGGAATCTCGCAGTTCCTGCCAAATACACAGCAGATAGGAGGGCCTTGAAACTGTGGTCTCGGCAGAACCTGTACCATATCGGCGCGTTGTACGAGTTTAGACGGATGTAATATGCATAGACACTACATAACCCATCATCAGCTTTGTATGTGAACCAACTCCCGACACTTCGGCCCCAGCAGTGGGTCTCGAGCGAGGCGAAAGGCATCTTGCAGGTCGATGATACACGACCCGGTACGGGACACGCTGCACTGCCCGAGGTGGAGGGACTGGGTTCCCTCGAGAAACAACGGTGATGTTTCGGAGTCGAAGGTTCGCGTAGCGCGGGGCAAGCGTGATCGCATCTATGGTCACTGGGCCCTTGAACGAGGCATGATGTTTCGTCCCTCTTCTACTGAGCCATTGACTTAATCACTGCGCAGACTTTTACACTACCCGCGATCTAAAAGAGAATGCAACGGCCGTGCCCTACCGGAGTTCTGCCCACTAAGAGAGCTGTTCCTCCGCGCGATTCCTGGTCTCTCCCACCAGACGCCTCGCTATTTTGCCCGTTCCATATGCCGCCCAGGATGTCTGGGTCATATCGGAATAGTAGCCCAAACAATGCAGGTTGCGTCCCGTACTGTACAATACACGTATAGTTGGAAGGGGGTATGATCCACTTCATAGCACACGCACTCCCTGTCTCGTCGCCCCTCCTTGCGGGGTGAGTACCGCCGAATCAAGATGCTCGACCTCGAGCGACGACATGATGAAGGCGGAGGCGCCGAGGACGCTGTTGTAGGCGATGGGTTGCTCGATGTAGTACTGTAAGCCAAAGGCACCGTGTCAGCATCATAGTCTTGTTGTCTGCAGGAACTGCTTCCGGAGAGGCTTGAGAGAGGATGGCTCGAATGGGGGCTTACATCGTAGCTCGCAGTTGAGTTCAAACTGCACACGCCGACCGTGCCATTCCACCCCAACGTCCCGTCCTCCTCGATGATGACAAACTCGCGAGCAAGGAAGTCGTGCGCAACACGACCAGCTTTCTGCGCCCGCGGGACATCAAAGGTAGACAGGTAGCCCAGACGGGCGCCCTTAAGCAGAGCGTAGCTGAACATGGCACTCGCGCTGGACTCGATGTAGTTGCCCTCGCGGCCAGCCTGATCGACGACCTGGTACCAGCAGCCTGTGCGCTCGTCAGCAAAGGTCATAACCACGCCCGCCAGGCGCTGGTACATTCCCAGCAGCGGCTCGCTCCAGACGGCAGCCTGCGGCCCCGTGCCCAGCAGCTCCATTGTGTCGACGAGCGCCATCATGAACCAGCCCAGGCTGCGGCCCCACACGATGCCGGACGCGCCGTTGCGGGCGTCGGCCCAGACTGCGGTGCGGCTGGCGTCGTAGCCGTGCACGAGGAGGCCCGTCGTGCTGTTGTAGCAGTGCTCCCACAGCAGCTGGAACTGCAGGTGCATGTCCTGCAGGGCGGCGGTGTCGGGGTCGACCTTGGTCTCGGCGCTCGAGGTGTTGTTGCTGTTGTTACCGTGCACGGTGGAGAGGGCGTCCAGGACGGCGAAGGGTCCCAGCGAGTACATGCCGTCCAGGTAGCTCCACTGCGGGTAGCTCTCCCAGTACCACAGGCCGTTCTCGTCGTTGCGCCGGTTGAGGCGGATGCTGTCGCGCAAGGCGTCTAGGGTGAGGTCGTAGGCGCCGCCGTCGCTCAGGAACAGGGCGTTGCCGGCCGAGAGGCGGTCGAGGGGCCAGAGCTTGAGGTCGTCGATGGTGTCTGCCATGAAGGCGGCGGTGGCGTCGGCGCTGTCGACGATGTACTTGTAGATCAGCGGGTGGCCGCCATACTGGGCGCTCCAGGCGATCATGGCCTTCTGGGTGATGCCTGCCTGGAGGGCGAGGCCCGCCTGCTTGGTGCTGTTCATCAGTCCCTGCCGGCGGGCGATGATGCTCATGGCCATGTCGGTCGAGTAGATCTTGGTGGAGGGTGGTTGGGGATGGGAAACGTTGCGGAGGGCGCCGGCCGCTGATATGACGCCGAGGGTGACGAAGGATAGCACCAACAGGATTCCGGCCATGTTGTTTAGTTTGAAGATTCTGGCGGTTTTGATCTTGTGTATTAGGTCATCTGCGAGAAAACACGAGCGTTGTGATGCTTTTCTGATGAGCGCAGTTGCGGCAGTACGTGTTTGTTCGAACAAAAGCGGTGGGAAAAGGTCAGATAATTTCATGAGCCTGGATGACGACGATGTGGAAGAGGAAGTTTTACTCCAGTCTGTTGGGATCAAATGTTGAGTGGGATCTCACTGGGAAGCACAGATGGCCTTGATATTTCGCACCACCGACTACTTGAGTGAAGTCAAGTCGACAAGATGCAACCGACAAACATTACTGCATGATCATCAGCAGGCGGACGCGCGGGCTGGATCAAGGAAACATTTCAAGACCAAGCGACACGTGATGCTTTCCCATTCACTTTCGTCGGAAAATTGGACTTGCGATCGTGACTTGAAGGTTGCTGTTTTCATCGTGATGTAGTGAAAGACGATGTGGGAGCAACTTCTTGTCATCACTCCTTTTCAATGTTCAGGATCAAAATGGTCTCTCCACAGTCCAAGGCTAGAATGCACAATGACTGCACTGTTAGAAGTCATCGATGACCAAATTCGCACCCGAGCTATGATGGAGTGATGGTCTCTTGCAGTCTTGTGACAGTTCACCCGTATGTGATCCATCAGGCTATGTGCAGAACAAGCAAGGTGCAGATCAAATAAAAAAGCCGATGCTCACCAGGTATTTTGAGTGTATGTTGTGCTGAATACAAGCACATACCATTAAAATTGCACCGTCACATATTATTTGCCCGGAATTTTGATTTGGCACACTGTGAATTAGGGAACAAATAGTGTCGTTGACCTGGCAAGACCTCAAGTCTTTGAATCTGTCACTGAGTCACCGAGGTCAGGCCAGCTCACGACATGCTCAGTGCAATGAACTGCTTTGAATATACTGCTGCTTTCCTGTCCATCAAAATGCAAATCTTTGTATGAAATGCTGGATTGTATTCCGCTAGGAATTCCAGTCTTTTGGGTTGAGATCGAGGCTGGCACCGCGCCCAGGGAGACCAGTGGACATCATGGTATCAATGTATCAGGTGCAAGAGGATGGGCCATCAATCTGGAAGATTAAAATCAAAGTGTTTCTGTCCAGCTTAGAGGTTTATGGCATGCACCTTACCAGATGCTCAGATATCTGGAAGCTGCATTATTTGCAGGCTGACAAACAACCAAGTTCAAGTTTCCAGCATTGCCTGCATGAGTGTGGAGCGCCCTTAGAACTGGTGATCAACTTGTCAAGGCAACCCCTCTGTATTACTCTGGAACTGCGGGCCTCTCCTGGTGTCCTCCTGATGAAAATGTATGTAATGGAGGCATGTCAAGAGGCGAGGTATGACATTTGCCCAAATGGGAAGCCTTGATCACCAAGGCTTTGGTGGCTTCCGCTTTGGTCATGCTCCTGGACCGTCAAAGCTGCAAACACAGGTTGAGCCTCGTTCCTCATTCACCTCCAGCTTTGCACTTGGCCGTGAACTGCGGCTGCGAAGCAAGGCGTCCTTTGCGTTTCCTCCACACTGGTCTTCTGTCCGAGTTCCCTTGGGCTCAATCTCAGCTGTCCAGTCTCTCTCGCCCTGTCTCTTGCCGTCCAGTCTCTTTCGGCCAACCCTTTCCTTCTGTCAAGTCATTCAATCCTAACTCCCCACTACCAGATTATTGCGTCCCAAGTCCTGTTACCCCAGATCTTCCTGCTCTATCTACCGTCCCGTCAGTGTTCTTACACACCAGGCCAATCCCCAAAGATCGCCAGTCGACTACTCGAGGTTACCGTCGCGATGCATACTGAGGTTCATAAGGCCAAATGGGACCTTATCGTGGCCATGATCGTGCTCCTCATCGCGGACACGCTGGTCATCGCCGCGCGTGTTTACGTTCGAGCCAGAATGATCAGCAACTTTGGCTGGGACGACCGCCTGCTCTGCCTGTCGTTTGTGAGTACACATCTGCGTTCTCCTTCCACATATGCCAACGTGAATGGTGACCTGGACAGAGACTGACGCCTTTCCCAAGCTTGGATACGTCATTGCCTGTATGATGGGCTTTGCCGCCATGTACTTTGGGTATGGCTATGACGGACCGCCCGAAGACTGGCCCCACTACGACCCAAAGATGGCCGAGAAGGTTTGTTAAGCTGCTGTTAGATACCTGATTTCTACATGCTAATCTCCTCCGTGAATGGCAGTTCTTGTACGCCAACCAGCTGACTCTGTACATCACGTCCGGCATCGTCAAGCTCGCAGTCGCCCTCGTTCTCTACCGCGTCGCCGTCAAAAAGTGGATGAAAATCACCCTCGGCTTCTCTATGGCGGTCGTGGTCATCTGGACTTTTATCACGACCATGTACTCGTCTTGGCTTTGCGTCGCCAATGGCACCACCAGTTACGTCAGCAGCTCGACCTGCACTTCTGTGGGTTTGTTCCGAACGATATCAAACATTTTTATCGATTACTTCTACGCCTTCTTCCCAATACTTATCATCTGGAACGCCAAGATGAACTTCCGCATGAAGTTGTCAGTCTGCTTCCTACTGGGTCTCGGCTTCTTGTAAGTTGTCCCAGAGCGTTACGAAATTGATCAATATTTGGAGCAAACTAACCCCGAGACTTGGCAGCGCGAGTGGTGCGACCATCGCCAAGCTCGTGATCGTTGTGAAAATTCCGAATGCAGATGCAGAGACACAGAAGATCTTGCACTACTACCTCCTGTTGTGGGCCGGTGTGGAACTGGGCCTCGCCATCTTCTGTGCTTCTGCCGCCGCCCTCAAGCCCCTCCTACGAAAGTTTCCTAAGATCTGGGGCTCTGCAAACTCTCGAAGTAACCACACGCCATACGGACCCATGTACGGACGATCAACGGACGCCAGCGCTTCTCATCGTCCTCAGGGCAGCACCGAGCCTTTGAGCGGAGGCTACCGCGAGCTGTCGAATACGGGCAGCAGATCAGATGGTCCTTCAGGAATTCAGGAATACGAGCTGAGCCAGATGGACACAGATCCGTCCCTCGAGCAGCAGAAGCGGTACAAGTACGAGAGACAGACCTTGAGGGGATGATATGGACGCGAACGAGATCATCTGCAGCAAAGGAACTTGGTATATAGTGAATAGTTCAGGTCAGGAAGATGTGGCGTCGGCATGGCAACACAGCTTCCATCCGCTCCAGACGTTCTAATTTTTGAGACAGGGCGGGCTCACAAGGCTTCAGAGCCTCGCGAATGAAGACCACCAATGGTACTTCCTCAGACTTGTTGTAACATGTGGGAGTGTAATCTTCTCTGGCTGTAGTTGCCACATCTGATTGATCTGTCCAAGCAATTGTGTTAGAACAGTAGAGGCATTGGAATACAGAAATCTTTTTTGAAATTCGCGAGGCAACAAACAGCAGTGTTACAAACACCAGGAGTCTCAACCCCCATCACTAACTACATTGAGGCCTATGGTGACTTCAGGTAAGTGAATGTGAAAGAGGCAGATCAAAGCTCTCGGCCACTCATGCAACCCTTGCCAATATTATCTGGCCACTACCCCCCCGAATAATACAAAGACTAACTCTCCCATCACAATCAGGCCCAAATATGGATGCCCTATGCGAGAAGCTATTTCTTGTGGCTTTATACGCCCGAAAGAGATAAAACGACCTCGGAAGACCTTAGTGGGGCAAAGTAAGCAATCGAGGCCACACACAGGCTATCTATAGACATCTGGACCTTTGCGCGCTTAGAGCACCTGTTCGAGGTTGTTGGATGCGAGTTCATCTGGAAAAGGTCTAGAACCTCACCTGTTTCACTTCATCATGAAACGGGGAGCGCCCTCTTTCACAGATCGCGCTTGGCAAACGAGGACGAAATAGGCAAGGAGTAGTGTGCGGCTGCGGACTAAGCGCCAGAAGACTTACTACTTTACGCGTGCGCTGTGGCGTAAGGGGCTCGAATGATCTATGAACAGATGCCTGACTGAATGAAGAAATTCTGTTGACGCATGGAACCTATCGAGTAAAGCGATAGGTTTGTATCTTCCAGCCGCATTTCTAGCCTTCCCTACACAGCTGTTCTACGTTATGTCGAAGCCAGCAGTGGTGATCCGGAACCTACTTCCCCAGATCACATAATCGGACTGTATATTGAAAACCAGTTGGAATAAGATTGTCTATCTCAGACTCGTGCCCACAATTCCGAAGACGATTTGCCCTTCGAAACAGCAAGGTTGGCGCTCTCGGCATCAGCTGCGATCGCCTTACAGCCTTATAGAATGAGGCTAGACCACCTGTCATAGACCCCAAGAGCGCCGCTAGGCACAGACCGAGGTAGCGCCCGCTTGAAGCAGCCTCAAGTGCTTGGGCACTGTACCTGGTTTCATCGTCCACATGTGGTATGGGCCACTGCCAAACGACCCAAGATAGCACAGAGATGCGGCTCTCGACCATCAAACGGACCGGAGTGGCGCGGTCAAACACGCCCACCCGGGTTGAGAGATCGTGAGGCTTGGAGCTAGTCACGAAGCGCGCGGTATTCGAGATCGAGTGATCTTTCAGAATTATAAATACCAACCAAGTTCTCCGTTCGGTGTATGAGCTATGAATTATCACATTGTCACTACACGAATAATAAACGCAGCTCAAAGACACTCACTAATAACTTCTGCTTCTCTCTCACGCCTGTTCAACAACAGGCCAAACAGCAACAATGAAGGCCAGCCTTTTCCTCTTTTCCGTCCTCGCGGCCATCGCGGCGGCCAAGACTACCACCGCCAAGGTTGACAACAAGCCGAGCCCTACCCTCAAAGACACGACCAAGACCATCGTCCGCAAGGCCACTCCCACCGTTGAGAGCGAGACAAGGCCCACCATCCTGGAGCGCGAGGCGGAGACCACCGGTGACTTGGGTAATTAGAGAGGAGGATGACATCGATGAGGCGACGGAGAGAGCCTGAGGAGAGGAGGCATAGATGGCAGGAACCAGTTTTCTTAGTATTCACAAGGCACAACGACACGTTATAGAGTATAGATTCCCAGCGACAGGTCTTTCTTCCCAATAGATTGCATTCGTGGTATCATCATCTGTACAAAGTGCCAGTCCCCATCCACAAAGCGCCTAGAAACGAGTGGAAGGCCCCGCAGGACCCGGAACGAGTGTGTTAAGAAAGTGAGAAAATGAACGTGGTCGACCATGTGAAAGCGACCGTGGTGGGGCACTGCCCCAAAGTCAAACGGCTTGCCTCACCTACTCGGCACGGATACCACCTAACAAATCCAGAAAGAAGTCATCAATCATAAAGCTCATAAGTAGCCATCCTCGGCCCGCCGCCAAGGCCGGCCCCGAAACGAAAGATCCCATCAACAAGCAACATTCCCCCTTTAAGAGCTCTTCTGCTTAGGGTTCGCGGGACACCCGTCGTCGGTCGAACCGATGCAGCACGTAACCTCGGCGCCCTGGCACTGGCCCTCGGAGTTCGCGTCGTCGCGGGGCCACGTGAAGGCGGCGCCCTCGCAGGGGGCGAAGAAGCTCGTCGCGGTCAGCTTCTCCGAGTTGTCGGGCCTCAGCGGGTTGGCGCACGCGCCCTCCCCGTTGTTGGTGCCCGCGTCGCCGGTGCAGTTGCCCATGCTCCACAGGTCCAGGGAGCAGCCCGACAGCACCGACTTGTCCTTGTTGCAGGTGCAGGTTATCGGGACGGAGAAACCGTTGCTGTGTGCAGGGGTGGTCTGTTAATTGTAGTCCTTAAAAGACGGGGACGACAAGGGGGCGGGGCGGTGATACTTACACGTACGACACGTCCATGTCGACTCGGTAGCCAACGTCGCCCCATGACATCAACGACCCCTCAAGCAGTGAGCCATCACCGTTCATGGGGTACTCGGCTAAATTGACAGCAACATTGCCAGCCCATTCCTGCGGTGCGACAAGGGTGGCGGTCTCGCCCGGCTTCAAGGTGCCGGTACCAGTGCCACCGGAGACAGGACCGGGCACGCCCGCATTGCCGACGTACGAGGTGCTCACGGGGTCGGCCATCTTGTTTACTACGGTGATGGTGAGCTGGCTGGGTCCCGCGGTGACGCTGGCCTGGCGGGGATTCTGGGCATGGTAGGCACGGAAGCTGTCCTGGCGCTGCTCCAGCGAAGGGGGGGGGGTTTCCTTGGGGCCGCTTGGAAGAGCGGTGGTGAGGGCGAGGAAGCCCATGAGGGAAAGGAGCGAGATGTTCATCTTGGAGAACATGTTGGTATATATTTGATCGAAAGAAGGAGTGGAATGTTCGTCAAGAACAATGGAAAGGAAAGCCTGCTTGTGGTCTCTTCACTCGGAGCTCAAGGAAAGACTGGAGATGAGCAGTGGTTTTATTGAAGGAGAGACTGGTGTGTGTTAGAAGGAATGACTGATGTGAGTGTTTGAAGGAGAGACTGGTGTGAGATGGTGTTGTCGTCCACAGCCCAGGGGACACGACGAGGTTTAAGAAGTCATAAGATGGCACCACGTTTTTGACGTCGGTCAGTCGACATGCTGGCCCTCCGAGACGGCCGCCATAATATCAACTCGATACCAGAGGGCCACGATCCCCTTGGGAAATGCTCGCGACCGACTGTATTGTCCTTCTGGGGCCCGCTAAGATCGAATGAACTACTAGTAGAGCATGTCGTGCTGAGGGGGGACGGCCAGGGGCCAGGGAAAAGAGGTGTAGTGTAAGCCACAAGAATAGTAGACCCCGGGCCAGAATCGAAGTGTTCATCCGGTCACTGCCACTTACGACAGATGACGAGAGTCTAGAATGCGACATGGATCGAGCGGAGGGAAGCCAGGCCGTCATCATTGGTGGGCCGGGTGGAAGGCCGGACGATGTTGGACATACATTGCCCCCTGCCTGATGTCTCACCCTTGAAGAAGTTTCGACATCTCGAGTCTCCAACGACAGCCGGCAATGAGGAAAGAGTAAACGCAGTCAGATGCACGTCAGCTCGAACTGCCGTGAGACATTCCGAGTATGTGCAGAGCATGTGCAGCCCATCTGTCATGCAGGCCTTACAGGCACGTACCGGTGCAGCCGGCCCATTCCGACGACCCAAGCCCCATCAGCAAGCCACATCTGGAATTTAGAGCCCGCGAAGGAGGCCGCGATGGCTGCAATGGCCCAGGAACAGACCTGCGAGCCATCTCTCTCCACAAATGAAAACTCAACCACGCAAGGGAAGGATACACACCCATGAAACTGGGAGGATCAGCTAGGGCCCAGGTCAGCAAAGCCGAAGTAGTTTTCTTGTCACACACGATCTTGACGGGGTTTAAGAGGATGATAAACATGATTGGATAGGACTCTTAAAACTCGACATTCGAGGGGGGAATCGCACGACAGGCCCCAACGCCATACAATGCTCCACGGTAGCAGAAAGAACCAACAGGAATGCGAATCCCGAACACAGCGAAAGCGCTTAGCGGCTGAGGGAGATAGGAGATGGACTCTTCCAATTACAGCCCTCCGTTACCCTCAGCTCGCCCCTAGGGTCTCGAGAGCGCGCCTCAGCTCCCGAACGGCGGTGGGCACATCTTCGAAGTTCAGCGCCGAGATCGCCCACTTTGCATGCTTCTGTGCCTGAGACATGGCCGCGTCGTCCGCGGTGAACGCGGCCGGGGCCTGTTGGCCGAACCCGCCCGGCGCTGTGGGGGCCGGAACCGAGCTGGCAAAGCTGGTTGGAGTAGGGGCGACGGGCCGCGGGATGCTAGCCGGCGGTGGAATGTTTTGAGGGGTTAGGTTTGTAGGTGGTGGGGAGAACGTGGGCGGGGGTGCGACGGCCGCGGTCGATGGAGCACTCGGGGCGAAGGTCGGTGGCCCTGACGGGGCAGATGGTGGTGCGAATGACGACGAGGCCGGCGGAGGTGTCGGTGTCCATTCAGGAGCTGAGGGGCCAGGGGCGCCAGCAGTTGGCGTAAAGCTGGTCGGTTCGTTTGTTGGCGGCGAAATAGGGGACGGCAAAGTTGGTGGCGGGTCGAAGTAGCCAGGCGAGGCAGTAGACCCTGCCTCATCACCGTAGCCCGGCGCACTTGGAAGCTTCAGTTCGTCGTTGTCGGGGACAGAGGCAGGGGGATCCGGGAGGACCGGAGTATGGGGCAAGGAGACTCCTGCTGAGTCCCTCTTGAGATCTGGATCTGGTGCATCCTCCACCGTCGCAGCTTTTGGCACCTGGTCTTGTCCCTGTGCGGATGGACTCCCCAGCGCTTGAACGTCAGGATCGGTAGGGTCAAGGGCCGGTTGCTGGGGTGGCAGGTCCTCCTTCTTGGGGTTTGACTCGTTCGGGTCCTTGCCCTCCTTTATAGCCCTTGTGATACGCGCGGCATTCCACTTGGCGTACTTGATCTTCTGCTGCGTCTCGGTGTCGGGTGGGCCCCAGATATTGACGAGGTTGAAGAAGGTCAGAGCAGCGTCGAAGGTGCTAGCTGTCTGCTGGGTGACCTTGCCGGCTTTGATAACGCGTTCTGCCCTGTCCAAGGTCTCCTGCGCGAACTGCTCGATGTATGCCTGGGCGGTGGCGTCGTCCATGATCGCATCCTCGTTCGCGTATTCGTTCTTGGTCTACAACAAACCCAGTCAGCAGATGCGTCTCGTCAAGCTGTTGGAAGGTGGAAGACAGGCACATACCTGTTCCAGCTTGTCCATCAGGTTGGTTGTGTAGTTGAGGGTGTCTGCATCGGTGCTGTGTAGGTTCCTCGCCAGGATCTGGTTGACAACGTAGTATTCGCCTGCTTTCGGTCAGTCATCTCCTCATATCATGCGATACCGCAGCGCAAGAGAACATACACCAGTATGCGACGATGGGCTTGACATTTGACAGCTGGGTAGCTCTGGTAGCCGTCTTGTAGAGGTTGATGTCGGCCTGCTTGAGGCCCTGCGGTATTTCGTCCGCCATGGCTGGAGATGTACTTGTTTTGCGCCTCGAGATGCGACTCTGTGGGATTGGGCGATGGCTTCCAATGCACTCGGCCGAGTCTTTGAGCTACTGCAACTGTATATGGTGTCTTAAAGAGCTGCGGGACAATGGCGATTGTCAATGTCGAGCAGTGGGATGGAGGAAGGGCAAAGAGTACGGTGCGGTGTGGTTGTGACTGTGCTTGTGACAGGCAGCTGTGCTTTGGCTGCTTGGCTTGGCGGGGACGTAACGTAATGGCGGGCAAGGCCAGGGCCAGGGCACCTTGAGATATGGAGACCTGCACTTGGTGATGATCGTCGTCCTTGACCCCTCGAAGCTCGTGCCACAGTAGAGTTCAGAAACGGGTGTGGCTGAAGCTGTTCATTATGCAGGCAAATGTCTGAGTAGCAGACGGCAGAGTGGCATTTGCATGAATTTACCCCGGATTTTGGTCGCTGCTGCCGTCGCTTCTAGAAGCTCTCCTCGTCTCCTCATTCGTACCCCCCCTTCCCTCGTATAAGTTGCATCCGTCCATCCTGCAATTGGGTTTCCTCCACCGTGGCCTTTTCGAACAAGGGAAGACACTCAACCTCAACGTGACACCTTTCACTTTAAGACTTGCCAGCATAGCATCATCTGTTCCCAATTGACACGAAGCAATCAGACTCGTCTCACACATATTTGTTTTGCTTTTCTCAGCTCCTCTTCCGCCAGGACATGCCTCTCCTTCAGCTTTGAAAGTCCCCATAATTCGAGAGGCACCTCGAATTAATTATCTTGCTTGCATACAGTAGGGACCGTCAACTCAGATCGAATCTATCTGCTCTCCTCCATTCGACAAGCCATCCGGCCCCGCCCAATTCGAGCTCCACGGACGAGTCAACGTCTGCCAAAGCAACATGCATCACCCCACACTCTCAACCGCAGCTGTCGCCCTTTTGGCTGCTCTGCCTGCTGCCAATGCAGGCCTCTATCCCAAGAGCTCTGCCGTCCTCTCGGTCGATGCAAAGAACTACGACAACTTGATTGCCAAGTCTAACCACACCTCAGTAAGGGTTCCCCTCAGCTCTGTCTCCCTCCATTCGAGAAACCAGGCCTAGCCTGTGCTAGATCACCATCTCCCGCCTCCCTTGCTCCCAGGTCGACCTACCTAGGTAGCTAACAGGCCTTTGCTACAGATTGTCGAGTTCTACGCCCCCTGGTGCGGCCACTGCAAGAACCTCCAGCCCGCCTACGAGAAAGCCGCCAAGAACCTCGCAGGCCTCGCCAAGGTCGCCGCCGTCGACTGCGACGATGACGCCAACAAGCCTTTCTGCGGGACCATGGGCGTCCAGGGCTTCCCGACCCTGAAGATCGTGCGTCCAGGTGCCAAGAAGGGCAGGCCCATCGTCGAGGACTACCAAGGTCCCCGCACCGCCAAGGGCATCGTGGACGCCGTGGTGGAGAAGATCAACAACCACGTCCAGCGCGTTTCCGACAAGGAGATCGACAGCTTCCTGTCAACTAAGAACGAGTCGGCCAAGGCAATCCTGTTCACGGAGAAGGGCACTACAAGCGCGCTCTTGAAGAGCCTGGCCATTGATTTCTTGGACGTCATCACTGTAGGACAGGTCCGCAGCTCACAGAAGAAGGCGGTCGAATTGTTTGGTATTGAAAAGTACCCAACTCTGGTCCTGCTCCCGGGCGGCGACAAAGACGGAATCGTATACGATGGCGAGTTGAAGAAGGAGGCTATGGTCAAGTTCCTATCCCAGGCCGCAACTCCCAACCCTGATCCCGCGCCCAAGAAGTCCAAGACGAAGTCCTCCACACCGAAGAAGCCAGCAACCACCGCGGAGACCGAGACCGAGCCCTCCACCGAGGCGGATGAGAAGATCACCGAGCCAGCGGGCGATGAGAACATTCAGAAGCCCGTCGTGTTCGAGGGCCCCCTGCCTATCCCGATCATCAACTCAGCCGAGAAGCTGGTCTCGAACTGCCTCAGTCCCAAGTCGCACACCTGCGTACTGGCCTTCGTGCCCAAGGAGAGCCGCGGCGAGCCAGCTGACAAGGCCCTGGCTGCGCTTGCACAATTGGCCCACAAGCATGCCCAGAGCAAGCGCCACCTATTCCCCATGTACGAGGTGCACACCGATGACGCGCACTCAAAGGACATCCTCAAGGCCCTCGAACTGTCGGGAGACGTCCAGGTCCTGGCTATCAACGCCCGCCGCGGTTGGTGGAGGCTGTACGAGGGCCAGGACTTTGGCCACGAGAGCATCGAGAGCTGGGTCGATCAGATCCGCTTGAGCGAGGGTGTCAAGCGCAAGCTGCCCGAGGGTATCGTAGCGGCTGCTGCTGAGGAGACGGAAGCCTCTTCCGAGGCCACACCAGAGCCTTCTGTGGAACCCACCCCTGAGGCCACCGACAGTGAGGCTGCTGAGAGCACCGCCACGCCTGAGCCGGAGGTCACGCCAGACGCGGAGAAGATCTCGGAGAGCAACACTGAAGAGGAGACGTCGTGGAAGGGTGCGGATCCTACTATTCAGGAGGAGACTGCAGAGGAAAAGCCGACCGAGGCGGCTCATGACGAGCTCTGAGAAGGGGTGTGTCACTATGGAGTGAATGTAAAGTTAGCCGGGCGTCTTGGTTTGGGATTGATCCTTTCTTATACTAAAAGTCGAGAGGCCAAAGGCCTCAATAGTACCTGAAGGGATGCATGCTGGAATGAAATCGAAAGGTTCTCTTACCTCATATCCTATTCATGCTTTCGTGGGTATCATGACCTGATAAATTGAGAAAATGCCCTTCGTAACGCGCGCTCATTCTCAGAGGCTCGTTAACTCGTCTCCCTCCCCTTCGGATCTTCTGGCAATCACCCATCAAGCTCCATGTCCCCCACGCCAACGCCCTTCTCCACTGCCCCCTCGCGTATCATCCTCGCACCCTTCTCCCTTACACACGCATCCAAAATCTGCCGCACCTGCTTGCACCCGTCAACACCAACAGCCAACATACCCTCAAGCCGGCTGACCTGGACGCGGCTCTCGCAGACCAGCACAGCGACGCGGTCGCCCGCGGCGCCGAGGGTCGCGACCGTCAGGCTGGGGAGCTCCTGCTCCTCCTGCTGGTTGAGGTCCAGCAGCGGGTCGGCGCCCTCGTCGCCCGCGGCGTGCGTCGAGGTGCTGCCCGCCGTGCACGCCGAGATGTAGTCCGTCATCGGGATGCCTGCGTCCACGGCCGCCAGCGTGCAGGCGTTGATCAGCGCCGCCAGCAGCGAGCCGTCCTGCGACAGCACGTGCAGCGAGAAGGTTATCGTGCTATGCGGGTAGAGGTGTGTGTGCAGTGTCGAGGAGAGGGCGTGCGAGAGGGTCGATTGCATCTCTGAGATGCGTCTGTGTGCGGGTGCGCCTTGTCAGTTTTGTCCAACGTGTTCCGTCTTTTGCTCTCCGCAGGATGTATGGTATTATGGTGCGACATACTTGTCTCCTCGTCCTCTTCGTTTCCGGTCCACGCTGCTGAAGCCAGCAATCACTATGCTCACAGCCACCTCGGCCTCCTTGTCCTGCTCTGACCTCTGTCCACCACCCCCTCCTCCTCCACCTGCTCGTCGCGCGGATTGCTGGTCGGTAGGGCCCGTCACGACGCACATGACCTTCGTGTTGCCCATCTCGAGGTAGCTGGACCCATCTGCCGCGGCCTGAGTGCGTATCTGGGCGTGGCATCGGCGCAGCTCGTTCCATCGCCGACCGTCGACGCGCAGGAGCGCCAGCGAGTATGAGGATGTGTCGAGGGGCATTGTGCTGGTGCTGGTGGTGGTCTGAGATTGTCTACCCGGGTTGTCGTGTGCAGCTGTCTCGCAATTGGTTCTGTGTCTGGCAGGTCAGAAGGTAGTTCGTGTTAAGGATTGGTGGATTGTCGAGGTACTGGCAAGCAAACGGTTGTGCTGCGAGTTGGCCGTGATTGAAGCTCTGGAAGCTTGACGGAAATTTTGGTGGGGCTGTCTGGAGTGCAGGGGACCCCCGTATGATCGGGGGCAGGGGTGTGCTCTCTTATATCATCGACATGACGTGGGGGAAGAACCGCTGGAGGTGGTGATGGTTTCCAACTCCTTCACCATTGTGTAATACCTTTGGTTTTCTAATGATTTCAAAGGCCATTCCTCGACGAACGTTCCTACAAACGAGAAATTTCGCACTATCCAAAATGCCCAACCCCGTCGACACCAGCTTAGAGCCGCACACATCAGGCCTGGCGGCCAAATTCGCCGCCGCCCACTCAGCAGAGCACCCCCTCAAGCTGTACGGTGGCTGGTTCTGCCCCTTCGTACAACGATCCTGGATCGTGCTGCACGAGAAGAAGATCCCTCACCAGTACATCGAGATCAACCCGTACCACAAGGCGCCGGAGTTCCTGGCCTTGAACCCGCGCGGCCTCGTCCCAACCCTCGGCGTGCCCGTCGACGGCAGTGGCAAAGAGCAGAAGCCACTGTACGAGAGCCTGGTGCTTTGTGAGTATCTTGATGAGGCCCATGCGGACGAGACCAAGTTCGGGCAAAGGCTTCTCCCCGAGGATGTGTATGAGAGGGCGAGGTGTCGGCTCTGGATCGACCACATCAGTACCAAGATCATCCCTGGGTTTTACAAGTTCATCCAGCACACGCCAGACAAGGCGTATAGTATCGAAGACGTAAGGAATGAGTTTCTCAGCAATATTAAGACACTAGTCGAACAGATGGACGGCAGTGGACCCTGGTTCCTCGGGGAGCAGTTCAGCCTCGTCGACGTGATGCTTGCGCCGTGGGCGAAAAGACTGTTCCTGATCGACCACTACAAGCCCGGGGGTGTGGGTATCGATAAGGCTAGGGCCGAGGATGAAGGTACTTGGGCGAGGTGGCAGAAATGGTTTGATGCCACCACCTCCAGGCAGAGTGTAAAGGAGACGTGGAGTGATGATGAGCAGTACATTGCGGCCTATAAGAGGTATGCTGAAGATACGACTGGATCGATGGTTGGTCAGGCTACGCGCAAAGGGGATAGACTACCTTGAATGTTCGAACATCACGGTCGAGCGGCCGAGCTGCACTGTCAAACTAATGAACAAATGGTGTACGAAGACACGCTTGTTGGTACGCTTCGAGAAAGCTTCCCTTATCATGAAATTAATTTACCATTTGTTGCAGATATTCTCAGCAAGTACGATATCAAAAGTTGTGGATTTTACTGGGAAAAAAGGCGAAATCCACAGCGACCTCAAGGTTTCTGATGTGTGCCACACGGAGAGACGCCTGCGGCGAATCAATTTGCTCTTGCACGCCCGCCTGCGCCGTCTTACTCATTTTTCTACCTTGTGTGGTGGCGCAGCCACTTCATCTGACAGGAGATAACGACGGTCGTTAACTCCTCCAGCTAACGATATTTAGGCAGCACAAAGGACCTTTTGTGATGCGTGTATCTCGATGTTGCACTCTGAACTACTTCAAAGTAGAGTATATTTCCGAATAGTTCGTAGCCGGGGCTCTTTCTTAGAGTATGCCATGTCGTCAGATTGGCTCTCCAGCTGTAATATGTCTTGTCAAGACTACCCTCTGGGAATTGATGATATATGTGGTACTGGAGTAAGTAAAAATCGATGTATGGCCTCAGCCTCGGTCCTCGAAGACACAGCTGATTTCTTTGCTGCTATCTTTAGGTCATCATCGGTTTCGTCGGTGGGGCTGTCATCGCCATAGCCTTCATGATCCTAACTTACCTTTATGCATATGATCCCGACAACATCATAATAATCACAGGGAATCCCATCGATAAACGGATTCTCAACAGTGTTAGACGTTTAGTAGACACAAGGTTACCTGTGATCGCAAAATGTCCTCCACGATGGAAACGTCGCCTAGCTCACGCCCTGGTAGAGGTAAGTGTCTGTCTTCAAATACATGGCAACAGAAGCACCAGGACAACTAATGCCTCTTTTCCTACAGTGCAACCTGAATATGTGCGACTTGCAGATTTTAACGGGATTCGGTATCCTGATCGGAGCTTTCATGTCCCTCCCAGTTCTAAAAGGAGCCCACTGGCAGATGATTTGCTACCTGGCCTGGTTTGCGGCCGTCACGCACATCTCCGGGTTGACAATCATGACGAAGCACCTACATAAACGCTCGCTCGAACGCAAAATCCGTATCGCATTAATGGGTATTCTGCTCATTATGCTTGTAGTTGCAATGGTACCCATGGCGGCCATCACAGTGTCTCTAAATGACGATTGGGGATTCATGTTAATGTGGAATTGCAACGCAACATGTTTCTTCAATCTGCAGTTTATGGGCAAAACTCTGGATTCAGCAGCTGTTGCTCTTAAAGACGGTGACATACCTCTCATCACGCAGATTGCGGCCCAGTTTGGTTCGACGATTCTGGCTATCATATTAATGTGCTTCAGCTTCTTTGTTCGGGTTGGGAGATTAACCCCTAATTTGCACTCCGCTATAGTGTCAAGAAGGGTTTCGATCAGCGCATTGAGTCAAAGAGTTCTGAGAAGAGTGGCAGAGAAACAATTCTCGAGTGAATGGCAGGCTGTGTTATGGCGAGAGCTACTGGCTCGACCACTTGTGTGCCTCTTCCTCATTTCGCGTACGTCGTATATTTTGTGGTCTTCAATGCTATTCGAGGTGTGTACTCTCTGGATATGAGAACTATCAACTGTTCCTCAGGCTGACATCCATAGGTCATCTGGATTTGCTTCCTGGCTCTTTATGGGCTCAGCAGAATTCTTCAAGTCTCAACAGAGTTCTATACAGAAGAGGGCATTCTGAATGGACCCGACCCTGACAGACGTATTTCCTACTTTAAGCCGCCTATAGGCGACTATCGCGGTGGCGTACGAAGCTTTGGGCAAATACTGCCTGTGTTCCTACTTTGTGCACCCATGTGGGGGTTATTCAGGTCCCTAATTCCGGGGGATTTCTTGCTGAGCTCCACTCCTCATCCTGAGGATACTTCTAGCCACCGTTAGTGTTCTCCGTCCTTGTCCTGAGATACCAAAGAGGAACTAACATGGTTTAACAGATGATAATCTTGCGATCTCTCATGACGAACCAACGATGTTGTCTTTCCAAACGTCCGTTACTCCTGCATCTCCTGTGGATGTGCTTTCGACCAATAAAGTCAAATGCTTGGAGCTCCTAGACAAGGACACTTTCGGTGCCAGCCAGCTGGCCAAACATGCCTTCATATTCACATTGTTGCTTGTTACTGCTTTCATGGCATGGGTCTTGGCTCTGTTCTTCCGAGATATTGGTACCTCGTACTCGCTCTCGGCCATTATGTCGATGCTTCCCGGTGCAGCCCTGGTTGGCGCCCCGCTGGCTAGCTTCTCCTACTTTTTCCTCATTACAAGCATCTTCGATGCATTCCCGAACCCAAGTCATCGTCGTTCCGCCCATTTTTGGGCTGTCCAAATGTTCACATATGCTGTGTTGGCCGTTAGCATTGGCGTTGCGTCAAAGAATTCAGCGACAACGCAGGAGTTCTGGCCTGATACAGACTTCGAAGGTGGAAGCAGCACCGAATTTCTGATACAGTTTCTTCTCCCAAACTTCTATACTGCCCTCTTCATGTTTTGCTCTAGTTCTTTGGTAATTTTGGTGGCGATTAGCACGAATGTCTGGATATCATCAAGAACACCAAGGCCCTGACAAACAGAGTGATGCAGTTGACGATCACTTCAAATGATGTGCAGGAGGTACAATTGAGGGGACTTATTATCACATTAGTAAATCGAGTTCGTGGAACTCGGAGAAACATGTGTGGGAACAAGTCTCAATGATAGAACGGCATGTTGAGAGGAGGTGATTCAATGTACATTCATACCAGCACCAACGGAAACTCTATAACGGAACGATCAGGGTGGACTGTACTATAGTCATTGCCATTCTGCAAAATCACCAGATATTCCATCATTCTCCACATCAGAAATGCTAAAATCATGTCGAGATCGTATCCGACAATCAATCAGAGTCGAGCGCTTGGTGCCTTGCCGGTACTTCACGCACAGACTGACCGATCAATAGCCCCTTTCAGACGGTCCGATTGACATCAAGGCCTGACCGAGTTAACCTAATTGTGACACGATGCCAATTTGACTGACTTTGTGATCTCAAAGCATCGCCCGTCGTATGATACTGCTGCGGAATAATTTCGAGCATTGCCCTTTGTTCAGCCATGCCAATTCACATTCAGCCTGGGCTGCGTATAGAAATCTTTCAATCTTGCGTCATGTATGGTACCTAGTTTATGATCAGGTCACTCTCGGCTTGTGTCCATTCATTTGAGGAACAACTGGGCCTTTTTGGGTCCTCGACACTATTACTGAAGAAGCCGGCACAAGCTGTCACAAGAACGCAGCTTGGCGATCGATGTCCGGAGCAGTATACTGAATCACACCACATAACCAGCCCTTGGAAAGGAAAAGGTTTTGTATCTCGTGAATCACACAACGACTGCAGTTCCAAACCACTAGCCTGATTTTACAATGGGCCGCCAGTGAATCATGCATTTACCTCTTATATAAACACGGGCAACCTTCCCACCGGTCTGCCCGTTTCCCTTTTCCTTATCACCATACAACCACAAACCACGAATTTACCACAAGAATCAAAGAAAAAAGTCTCGAACGTCCATCATACTCAAGTCATCATACCCTTCGTCAAAATGCACACTACCAATAATAAGCACCCCAATCGGGATGTCTGCAGCCGATGCCAGACAGACCCTTGCTCTTGCAAGGGTGGGTGAGGTGGATTGGCGCTCCTGGAGCGGAGGAAAACTTCTGGGTCTGCTTAGCTGTGAAAAATCAGTCCAATTTGAACCATAGATCACGGTAGAAACAATCAAGTTCCAGTTTGAAAACCAATATTGCTCTGTGAATGAAAGTCCCGTCGAGTGATTAGGTTTGTGTTTGAATTCGGGAAGATATGCCGTTACCCACTTCCCGAGGCTCTCACATCCCCATCGTGTTCTTGAACTCAAGCAACTTTCCCATGCCCAGATGGCTCAGAAGATATTACAAAACCCCTGTCTGCTTATCGAATCGCAAGAGAACGGTCTTTTTTGCTATTGACGGGACGACCGATGCCACGGAGCAACCTTCGCCGTCCTCTGCTCTGCTCGCGTCCAGTTGGCCCGTTCCAGGTCCCTACCACGGTGTCCCCGGCATGACCTCGGCTCCCACCCCACACCAGCACTCACGATCCACCCACGATATCCACAACTAGCAAAATCTTCCTAAACACCACTCCCAGGCCGGAGATCATCACAGGGCGTCTAGCTCAAATGGTAGAGCGCGCGCTTAGCACCTCCATCTTCACCTTGGAATTGCGCGAGGTACACGGTTCGATCCCGTGGTCGTCCATCAAGCCTAGAAGTTGCCATCCTCGAGCGAGCGTAACAGCTCCTAGAGGGTGGAATCACTTTTTCCCGTTCAGGAAACTGTCCCGGGCACTGCTGGTGCAACGAAACTCCCATCTATTCGAAAGAAAAAGAAATACCTTTTGCTTTTCGGTTGCCGGCAAGGACACGAATCCCGGGCTTGGGACTTACCGAACTTCGCATTCCTGTTCCTGTCCCCGGGTTGCCCGCCCAGTCGGTTGTCTGTGAGAATATGCGATTCGTCCAAAGAAGATGCGAGATTCGAACCTTTGATCTCGAATCTAGCTGTCTAGCTTTTGCGGTATTTCGACCGCGATAGCCAGGTTCATCATGCTATTAATACCCTGCGACAAGGGCAAGCCATGCATGAGCCGGGGAAACGTTCTTCGGTCGGGAGGCTTAGTATGGCTGGGCACCAGCGTGAAGCTCTTGTCCTGCATATCTTGGTCCATCTTTTCATATCATCGAAACCTTGAAATCGAGAACTTGAAACCAGAAGGATTCCGGCTGCGATTGGTCTTCGTTGTTGCCAGGGACATCTTACGCCTTCGGACTGCAGTCCCTATCTGGGTATGGATCTCAAACGTCACTAGACGGTGCCAGATGATGATGGGCGGGAGATCCTCCTATAGGGCTCAGGAAGCTGACCTATACTAGGCTCTTCTATAGAGGCTAGCAGGCCCTGAACTGCTTCCTAACGTTCTTCGAGATCTTCTCCCGCGGGAGGTAATCCTATAGGGAGGGCCGACGCGATCAAATCACGCGCTAAGGTTTGAGATGCCTGCGGGCTACTGCTGTATTTGTATGTGTTACAGGTAGATCTGTACGTTGCTTGGCCGCCAGGGCCGTTGCGCGTACAGGGATTGGGCGCCGACAGTCCCCGGAAAGATAAGCCTGGCGCCCGCATAAATTCCCCGAGAAGCGTGGGCGAGTCTGGTACCGGCTGGTATCAGATAGAGTTGCAGCAGACAACCCGCAGATCACGCGACAGCAACGCAAGGCTATGCCCTTCGCTGCTTCGGTGTGAGGACGGGTAGGACGGCTGGACAGCTGGAACGGTGACAGGTCTTGGGAGGTGGTGGGAAGCAATGACGAAGTGGGCGATCGTGTTACGGTAGCATTTACGAAGGCAAAGGTGGTTGGAAATGTCGATCCGTGCCGCGCCAATTCTTTATAGTTTTCGATACCGAGCCTATCCACCGGCGGCACCGGGCAAAAGTCTGTGGCACCACGCACGTCAAGCGGCGCGGGAGTCATGTCTGAGCGCTCGGGGCCTTGCATTGACGCAACACTGCTGCGTCCTGACAGACAGTGACAATAATGACAGGAGTTAAGCTCCCAGCCTCCGCCAGCCAGCCTGCGAGCGTCACAGTAGTGCGGATAGGCGTCGGGAGGCGCGCCGTGCACTCTCGCTGCATGACACCTGTCCCTTTTCTGGTCCACGGCCCCGGCCGCCGGCAGACGCTACAGAGGATTCGTCTCGGATCGATTCTTGCCTCCCCAGGTCGCATTCCGGAGGTGTGATGACATCCTACACTCGACGTTGCAAGTCTTCTCACTCTCGTGTGTTGTTAAACAATAGGCGCTCCTGCCCCACAGCCATCCGAGAACCTGACTCTTTCCCTGCTTTTGCACAGCTAGCTTTCGTTTAATCATAGTCAATGTTGTCATAATTCTTGCTCGTTTATTCTTCCCGACTCCGAGACCCGCTGCAAGGGGCTTTCTAAGTCATGAGTACCGGGAATGCGACACTAGACGCAGTGGGCGCCGCTTCCGGGGCAGCAACTCTCGAGCTGGCGATTGAATGGATCGCCTATCTTGTCATAATAATAGTCATCACGGCCTTGCGTACCTATGCGCGGGCTAGCATACCTGGGAGGAGCGGGTTTGGCTGGGACGACTACCTCGTCTGGATCGCTGTGGTTAGTCTCCGTCCTGTTTTCCTCTTTGAACATGCCCACATGTAGCTTGGAATACTGCTGACAGCTTCAAGGTCTGGTACGTTATTCTCACAGCTGAGGTCTATGTAATCGGCGTAACGGCTATTGGCATTGCCAATGACTCCATGTCAAACGAGTACCGTGCTGCGCTCGCAAAGGATGGCCCTAGCAGTCAAGAGTTTGGGCTTCGAGTGTTGGGATCCAAAGTGCAGCTAGCTGCGTGGATATCGTACTCGCTAGTACTGTGGCTACTCAAGGGATCTTTGCTTTGTTTCTTTGTGGTCCGGCTTACAGTAAGTTTTCTGGGCTTTGCTGGCAATTCTTTCTCATTCAATTTAATTGTGAAGACTGACACCACGCAGGAAGGAATTACAGGAGCGAAGATGAGGGCCTGGATAGGCGTGGTTCTACTAGTCGGCACCTGGATTTCTATAGCTGTGACTGTCCTCGCAAGCTGTCGGCCACTCAACAAGATGTGGCAGATTTTTCCCGACCCTGGGCCGATATGTTATGCCGGCGTGTCTCCGGTTCTGATTGGAGTGACGCTTGCTGGCAACATCTTGACAGACGTCTACCTGATTTCGATCCCGGTCCCCGCCTTACTACGAGCCTCGCTTGGGAGGGTACAGAAGATCTCACTTATCAGTCTCTTCAGTTGTAGCAGTCTCATCACGGCCATGGCAATTGTGAGAGTGGTTCTTATTGTTACGGTAGGAAATTTTGACCAGCCACCTGAGCTGTTGAATGCTAACGTCTCCCAGAATTCTAACAGCAACGGCGATGGCGCGTGGGCCCTACGAGAATGTTTTGTAGGCATGGTTACAACCAACATGGCACCTATAATTCCGCTATTTAGAAAATGGCTCTCACCTTGGCTGGGAAGACTCGAGTCAACATCCGACAGCAACACACAGCGAACTACTGTAGGAACGAGCAACCGCACGCTGAGATCTCGGAATCGCGATCCTAAAGGCTCGGGTCTCAAGATCAAGACTGCTGGGCGCCATCACAGCTCCGACAGCTCAGAGCACATTATAGAGGTAAACGATGTCGAGATGCAGTCATACACCAGTCCGAACGAGAGCAAGGCGAAACTCGACCGGACTATCAGCAGGAAGCCAGTACCGACGTCGGTGAGCGGAAATGGAGCGCGCAGTCCGACGCTGATCATCCAGAAGAATGGCGACATCCAAGCCTCGGCAGGGGGGTGAACGAGACAGCCTTCCAACACTATGGGCCTGTGCGGGATGCGCGAAATCTGGATGTGTTGTCTAAGTGAAAATGAGTTAACGAATTAATGTGACCTATGAATCACGTGTAATATCAACGGTTGAAACAAATCCTTTCAGCTGCGCACGAGCTCCGAATCGATCGATATGAAGCGAACACCTCACGTTCCTCGCTTAGCTGTCTAAGATGCAGCGCGACGTCGCGCTGTGACTCAGAGCAAAGCAAAGCAAAGGGCGTGGCCAATGCCTGAGTAAGTACGAAAAACCGAAACGCATGAGCAGAGTTAAATCCGTATTGCGCGTACTTACGCGTATTTCCTAAAGTTTAATCCGACCCTAGTTTCTCAAAGCCTCTGTGCATTGCCCTCCACCTTCCGGGACAAGCCTTAAGTGCGAGATCTCCGAGGCCCGAGGTGGACGGCCGGCCCCTTTTTTCTCAAGCCTTTTTAAGCAAACTCGGGTCCACGTCTTCGGGCTCGGAGTGCGGATGAAACCGCAAATCCAGCTTTTCGTCATCTTATCAATCTGATCAGTTCTTCCCGTGCTTGTGTCATTACCCTACATCGGCTCTGGCTCTCAAGATTTCGTTATGGGACAGGCTGCGTGACTATTTAAGACATCGTTGCTGTTCTTCATCACTGGCATCTTATCGTCATACCTCTTAGGATTCTTCTCAGACACTGGAACGTCTTCGAAAATGGCTTCCGGACTTAGAAATGTTGTGGTGGTTGGTGGATCATACGTCGGAATTGTAAGCGAACGAGCCGATCCGCTACGCATGCTCTCGTGCATCATAAGACAGACCATCGATGGCTAACGAGAACAACGAAGTAGAACGCAGCCAAGGAACTCGCCAACCTATTGCCTGCAACGCATCGTGTAAGTCCATCCCCGTACCTGTCATGATGCAGGCTACTAAACCAATTCTATAGGTGCTTCTCATAGACCCTCACAGCCATTTTAATCACCTTTTCGCTTTTGTAGGTGTACTCACTGCCCCTGTTGCGCGTCACTGTTCCGTAATCGGAGTAGCCTCAACGCGACCCACCCCTGTTCTCATAGCACCTGGGTGCAAGGGTGAGATACAGTATGGAAGTAAACGCGATAATGTCTGAGATTGAGGGGCATTCTTGAAGCTCCTCCTATACTTCGCCTTCAGCACATATCATCTTGGTCGCCCAAGTCGTACAGAAATGCTGACAAGCCTAGCCACGATTTGCCATCCTCCCCGATTATGAGCACAAGGCATTCATCCCGTACTCGGGCGTCTTCAGTGCATCGCCAAACAAAGACCTACACGCAATAGTGCAAGCAAAGGTCGTGTCCCTCAAGCCCAAGGAGCTTACCCTGGACCGAGAATGGCAGGGCTCGAAGCAGCTGCCGTTCGAGTACCTCGTCGCCGCGACAGGCACGCGTCTGGCCTCTCCCGGCTCAATGCCGTCGGATGAGAAGGGACCCGCTGTCGAGTACTTGAAGAAGTACAATCAAGGCATCAAAAACTCCAAGTCCGTGATCCTCATCGGTGGTGGCGCCGTCGGCGTGCAAATGGCGTGCGACCTCAAAGAAATCTACCCGGACAAGGAGGTTACGCTGGTTCACTCGCGGGACCATATCATGCCTGTGTACCACGAGAAGCTGAGCGACATGATCAAAGACAGGTTGAAGGAGCTAGGTGTGCAGTTTGTCGGCGGCTCACGAGTCAATATTCCGGCTGGAGGTTATCCCCTCGGCGGAACCGGCGAGCCCATTACCGTGAGCCTCCAGGACGGACGAAATCTCACGGCGGACTTTGTTGTCCAAGCGACCGGGCAGATCCCCAATACACAATTCCTTCAAGACTTGCCGCCGTCCTCAAATGATTCACTCATCAACCCGAAGAATGGATTTATCCGGGTCAAACCGACGCTGCAGTTCCAAGACCAGGCTTATCCTCATCTCTACGCACTCGGAGACGTGGCAGATTCCGGAGCGCATAAAGCTGCCCGTCCGGGTGCTGCCCAAGCGGTTGCGGTGGCGAAGAATATCCAGGCTATGGTCGAGGGCAAACAGCCCAGCGAAGAGATCGTAGTTGGGCCACCTGGGATCCATTTGACTTTGGGATTGGTAGGTACCATTCAGACTACCCCAGACCAACGCTTTGCATTGACTGACGGATTGCGTGTGATATGTAGACAAAGAACACCATTTTCAGGAACCCTGACACCAAGGCAGGAGACACTGAGCCGTTCATCAACCTCAAAGATGATGGTAGTGCCGATATGAACATTGATGGTGTTTGGGTGAGACGAGGAGTCAAAGTTACGGATCCGAGGGATTATCATTTGTGAAAAGCTTCTTGACCAAGCCGTCACTGTGTGCGCATACTTGAAATATCCATTCTATAGATAGATAGACTCGAGGACGCCCTCTGCTTGCCAGCTAGCTAGGGGTTTTGCTCCTGGTGTGCAGTAGTATGTGTGGACTTTATTCAATGCGACCCAAGCTTTCAGGCGGCACAAATAAGCTTACATTATTTTTATGCATTTTTGGTGTCTATTCCTATCTTGTCGAAGTCCCCGATCGGTTCTGAACGTACCTCCCCTGGCCCGATGAGAACACAATTTCGGCCCACTTTGCTCTCTTAGCTCGATGATCCCGTACACTACTGTACTCCCTTGACCCTTGCTTTCGTGCAAGCTCGGTAATTCGGGACGATATGTTCAGAGTGGCCAATGGGTAATGGCCGTCGAGTTAATTTATTGTTTACAGCCGGACATTTGGACCGAGAAAACGGCCTTGACCAGAAAGATTCGGAGCGGAAGTCATGCTGGCCTCCAATTGTGTCTAAAGTGAAAGTCAGGTAGCCACCTGGATGCAGAACTAAAATACAATCAAGCCACCAAAGGGCGAACGATTTGGTACAGTGGCTCGTTCTACATAGGTAGTCTTGCCCTCATAACCTTGCATACACTCTGCGAGTACCCCGCCCGGAAACGAAAACAGGGTACTCTGCTTTTGTCTTTCCCATTTCCCCTATGCAAAGGTCTAAAGAAGAACCATCCGTCTATAAATTGTCGAATAGTCGACAAAGCCTTACTCATTCTCGTGGACGTCAATGACGGTCGACTTGAACTTCCTGGCAGGAACCTTGCGGTTGAACAGGATGTCCAGCTCACGGTATGAGCGGTCCTTGAGCTCAGGTAGGAAGAAGTAGGCCATGACCCAGCAGACGCAGGCAGTGCCTCCCCAGACGAAGCCGCACTTGCCCGCGACGTTCCACCCGGTCGGGTTGAGCAGCTGCGAGGCCAGGTAGATCATTGGGATCTCGGTGACGTAGTACGCGGCACGGCCGACACCGGTGCTCAGGGCACGGAGGCGGACCGACGACGTCTCGGCGATGATGGAGTACGATATAGGGCCAAGGGTGCCGGCATAGACGAACGAGATGAAGATGCCGAAAACGGCCTGGGCGTAGTTGGTCGCGTTGTTCTGGGCTATCGAGGCGCATATGCCGAGGATGAAGAGGAAGGTGATGTTGGTGGCTGTGCCCCAGAGATAGATGGTTCGACGACCGAACCAAGCGGTGACGAACCAGGAGCCGATGTTGGCAACGAATTGGAGACAGGAGTTGATCAGGCCGAGCTGGAACGAAAAGTTGGTCGACATGCCGGCCTCTGCGCTTGAAAGTCAGCCAAGTCTACTTGAGGGATGTCAGATTTCGGATAGGGGAAGGCTACATACGCTCAAAGAAGAATGTGGCCTGGTTGGCAATCAGGTTGCCTGCAAAGTTCTGTGACGTGTAGATCAAGCACGTAATGATTGTTCGCCTCAGATCGGTGCCCTTGACAAGGTCGACCAGGGAAGGGGCACCGCCCATCTTGGATTCGATCTCGACGGTTCGCTCAATCATAGCCAGTTCATTCTGAGCATTCACCTTGGATTTGCGGCCAAGGCGCTCCAGGGAGCGGAGGGCCTGATCCTTCTTTCCATGACGGACAAGCCAATATGGAGACTCGGGAGCGAACCAGATGATAAACATAAGAGGGAGCTAAAAATGTCAGCTGTTGGAGGCTCGGGAGAAGATATAAGTTGATCTGCAAGGATCTGGAGACTCACAGGGAAGATCCACTGCAAGGCAAGAGGGATACGCCAGGACCATTCATCATTTCGCTGATTTAGGGCGTAGGTGGCACCGCCGACAATAATGCTGCCGATAGACCAACTCATTTGAAGCGTAGCCGTGCAAGCACCTCGAAGAGACAATGGAACGATCTCACTGGCGTACGCAGGGGAGTTCGCGATGAAGAATCCCCAAGGGACACCTTCGAAAGCTTGCCCAATCACGAGCACCTCGAGTGAATTGGCCTAGTTGGATCAGGTTAGGCGACAAGTTCAACGATCAACAATAGAGCCTGCGCGGGCTACTCACAAAGAAGGAGATAAAGATTGTGGCGTTCATAAGCACCAAAGCCAAGAGAGTAGTCCATCGGTAGCCAATCCGGTTGGTGATAGGTCCGGCCAAGAAGACCCCGACAAACGCACCACACTGACCGGCTTGGAAGAGGGAACTCTGCCATTTGGTCTCGATAGACTTCTCAAGAGCTCCAGCAACATGAACACCATATTTTTCCTTGAAAGCGGGAAGCGCAACAAAGTTGCCGTTGAGGAACATATCGAAGGACTCCATCACCTGTCAAGCAAAGATATTGTGTCAGCCGTAAACTCTATACACATTGGGCCACATTCATGGCAGTCTGGGACTTACAATGGTGAAGCACATGATAAAAGCCCAGAAACAAGCCCAAGGGTAGGTCTTGACGGCCTCCCAAGTGCCCATCTCATGCTCGCGGTTCTCGCCATCGAAGGCATCGTGCATCAGGTCCGCGTTGACCAAGACATCGGAATTCCGGACGTTCTTCTCCTTGAGATCCTGGATGTCGACATGTTCGGTCTGAGACGAGTCCTTGCTCGGCTCGAGGTTGTCTTGGGGCGACATGTTTAGATACGCGTGTTTGAGCAACGCGAACGTGAAGAGACAAAAGCCAAGGGGCCAAGAACAGAGGCAGGCTCGGCACGGCCCAGGAGAGCTGGGCAAACTCACATTATCTACAACCTGGCGCCTCACGTAGGAATGCCCCTCGAAAACGCCACCAACGCCCTTCAGTGGGTGGATTTCACCCGCATCAGCCGAGCTTCATGGGAGCCCGTATTTGCAACGGTATGTTATAATTTGTGCGGCTAAGCTGACCCACCGCTGGTTGAGACATCCTCGGCCAGACTGGGCCAGTCTGCACCAGTCCAGCGGGCCAGTTGGGGTTCTCTCCACAGAAGTTGGGGAAAATACGGAGAATCTGGGGGCCTGTCCTTACTGATTGTTTTCCCCATGATGCTACAATTTTACAGAGTAGCACCCTGAACCCTGGACCTGCGTTAGAGTTCGGACAAAGCCGCAAGGGCGCCACCGGACTCGAGGGGATACGAAACAGCCGCCTATTTTGAACTTGGACATGATGTTGGCTATAGTAGATGCTAACAAGTCACAGTCACAATTTCGCCTTGATTCTATGGTGAATAGAGACCGACACGACCCCTTCACCGACTTAAACGCCAAAGCCCTCGTGACTTGGGTCCCAGGGGCGTAGAGTTCGCCAGGGGCCAGCTGACAGGGAGCATCCCCATCGCCGAAGTGGATGTCAGTGTTACCATACCCCAGGCCTATCACAAGCAATCCTTAGATCCCGTCGCTCTGGGTCGCATGAAGAAACCGAAGTAACAAATCCTACCTTGGGTTGGACAAAGAACACGTACCGTCAGCGGGCTGCGAGGCGATCCTGCGCGAAATACAACTCTCCTTCCTGTTTGGGTGCAGCATCAAAGGACAGGGGTCAGACCTGACAAACCGGGCCGACTCCATAGTTTCGAGGTTTTTGCACCCATCACGAGGTCGTAAATGGTGAGTTGCTGGTGCGCTTGTGACCCGATATAAGCCATGTCTCCGTACACCAACATCAGGACGTGATGTTTACCTGGGCTTAGAAAGGATGCTGGCTGCTTACTTGAGCTATGCAGTGATGTTGCGGACAAAACTGAGAGCTGATACGGGCTGCCTGAATGTGTGGGTCAAATGCCTGCCATTGGCTGGTACTGTGGGACAGGAAGAATACAGACGCTACAGTAAAAGTCCATGACTAGATCCGGAGCAAGGTACCCACCGCGCTCCGCAGCTGCGATTCTTGACAACCTTCTTCATGTGCGGATTTCGTCATTGCAACGAAGTGAGAGGCAGAGGGTAGTTGGATTTATGTGCGTTTCAAAAAGCCGCACGCGTAAATGTCAAAATGAGACTATAATATACACTAGTCTCAGTACAGCAACCAACCACATATCCGCACATCCAAAGGTATGTCCCCTAAATCCTACTTCAACCACAGGATGGTAAGAATGGAAACTTTTCATAATTCCAATCAGAATTTCGAGGACCCAAGGCGTCACGGTGAGAAAAAATGACCAAAATACGACATCGAGGCTAGAGATGCCTCTTTCGCAGTAATATTTGAATGTGATTGCTTGCATAGGGAGTCGAACCCTAAGCTCAACCTTGGAAGGGTTGAATGTTACCGCTACACCATACAAGCTAATTGTTGAGCAGAGGGTTGACGGCGAGATTATAATCCATTGCTGACTCGTAGGGCGCGATCCTCCGGCCGGAGTAAGGATACGTTCACGAATGGAGGCCCGAGCTCAACCTAGGGAGAATGATACTGCTACACACCATAGTCCTCACCATGCTTATATATCATGCTGACCATTACCAAATTGCAAACATATCTTTATATATACTATAAACTACGATACTATAGTCCATATAACATTATATATTTCTATTTCAACGGTCTTTCTGGTATAGATCAAAGTCCATCAGGAAATAATTGCTTGCGAGACAATCTCCTGTGGGAAAACTGCTTACAGAACAAAATCATATGGATCAAATTCGTATGGAAGTAGTCTTCATGGGATACTCTGCTATCAGATCAGCTGTAGGATAACCGGCGGGATAAGTGACAGGCTATATGATAGGATGACCATCTGAAAGATGGCTTGCTGTAGGACAGCAGAGTCGGTCATTTCTACTTAGGACCGTTCGGGCTCCTAGGACGAACAGTAAATCGTGCACCACGACGATGGGACCTTTCATTGCTTTTGGACATGACTGGACTCTTGAGGAAGCTCGCAGATGCCCTGCTGTATGCTAGCTATTGTAAAAGGCTGGATCCATCGACAGAAACCTGTTTGTAGGATTTTGAGTTAAAGTATGCGAAATGAATGTGTACATTGAGATAGAAGTCAAGAGTTGTCAATTTGGGAAAACTTGCGAGATTGGGATCAATGAGGTGTTCTATCTCCTGGACCACGATCGCAGGGTACTAGCCAGTAAGGAAATAGGCGCATATGACAACAAAAGCTTTGCTAAATTGGACCATGGGTTGTACGTTTGTTTGCACGTATGCTTGACGATCTACGATGCAAGCCTTCTAGCTTTGTTACAGGTTCAGTGCAAATATCTGTCGTCAATCACGTTAATGCGTCTTCCTGCCGCCAACCTCACAACTTAATCTCGAAAAAATGGTTTAGACGAGGTGGCCTCAAAGATACTATCTGTGGCTTTTAGGCAGCCCCCGCCATACGAAAGTGTATCCTCATGGGCACTCCTTCTATGATGGCTCTCTGCTGTTGAGCATCTCAGAGTTGACTACAGGATGCATTCCTCAATCTTTATCGAGGCAAAGATTTCCCATAGCTGTCCAGTAAGTACCCCCTTTTCACAGATCAAAATTGTCCCCATGAACTCTCACGTCATGCCTGTAAAGGCCACCTCCAAGCTGCACTTTGCCAGTGAAGTTAGGCCTTGCGGCTAGAAGCATTGCCAGATCGCTTGGCTTGTATCCGACCTTCGTAGACAGCCCAGGCCCCAGAGAGCAGTTCCCGGTCATGACCCTGCAGGAGCTCCTGGTCCATGGTGTTAATGAACCGCTCGAGACCGCCCAGGCCTCCGGTCCACTCCATCGCCCGGCGCTTGAGGCCGACCATGATGGGGCTATTTTATCTAGTCAGAAATTCCACGTCGTTGTCGAGACCGAAAGCCCGCAGAGCATTAAGGGCATGTATCATATCGACGACGTTGCGTTGGGGTTGATCATGAAGCTTGTTTGATCCTGTTTGCTCTTGGTAAAAAACCTTCCACTGAAACTGCCCTACTTTGTCTTATTGCTTATGTCTTCTACAATGTACTTGATGCTATGGTTGGTGACGAGCTTTATGGAGTCAGGGAGAAGTATGACGTCTCTGATGGCCGTGGTAAATTTGAAGTTCTCGACGATGTGAGGGACATCTATTTGCGATAAGTGATTTGTCTAGGAATAGGAGTGACGGATCTTGGATGTTTGGAAGGCGAATGAATGTAACTCTGCAACTGAAGGAAGATCGTACTTACAGTGGTGTAGCATGGCGAGGTTGACATTCTCGCAAAGTATATCATCAGGTAGAAGGATGATGTTTATATATCCCCACAAATTTAAGGACATTACTTATGTATTAGGACAGATTAACCCACGAACTCTTTAGCTTGATGGCACCCAGGATGCATTCAGTATCCTTTGCAATTTTATCAGGCGGAGAGGTGTGCCGGTTGCCACCTAGGTAATCTGTCTATCCTCCCACTCCAAAAAAAGAACCGATGACAGCTCTATGCTTGCGATGATGTCTGAGATCGCCGTACCTTGAAGTCTTCTGAAGACTCTAGGAGGCTAAATATCTCCACAAAATCTTCTCCAAGTAATCAAGCCTTGCGCTTGGACGCAACGACGGAAGACTTGACCCGAATCCACTCCTTCCAAACTGCCCGCGCCTCAGAGAGAAGCTCTCGATCCTGTCCATCCAACAGCTCGTTGTTCATAGTCTCGATGAATCGCTCAAGGGTCTTCGGTCCTCCCGTCCACTGCTGGGCCCGGAGCTTAAGTCCAAGCATGATCGGCCCATTCTTCTGCGCCAGAAATCCCGCATCGTGATCCAGTCCGAATGCTCGCAAGGCGTTCAAAGCATGGATCATATCGACCACATTGTATCGAGGACGAATCATGTAGAGGCCATCGTCCTTAGGGTTCTTGGTAAACGCCTGACTGTGGTAGCTTCCCTTCTGGATCTCCTGCTGCATGCTCTGGATGACCTGCTTGAGACCTCGCTCCGTGACCCGGCTCATCTTGTCGGGGAGAATGATCATGTTGCCGAACTCGGTCGAGGTGACGTAAAAGTTGTTGACGATGGTGGGAATGTCTGATGAGTGTTAGCCACGTCTTAAGCAAGCAGGAGTATTGTTCTATGGGTTTATTGAGGAGGTAGATACGGTTAGCTTCGAGATATGGGAGAATTTGATGCTTACAATGACGGAGCATAGCCAAGTTGGCCTTCCCAATGAGAACGAGCGGGTTCTCCACAGGTCCGTATGCGATCTTGACACGAGGTTCGCTCTTCATGATTGCAAGACGGCTGTCGGAGTTGAGACCAACGATGTGGCCCTGAAGAGCAGGAGTCTTGTCATCCACCTGCTCAGTAACGGCGACTTGGTCGACTGGCTTCGCAGCCTTGGCCGCCTTGGCCGCCCTCGCCGCGTCCATGCGAGCTTGGGTATGGGCTGGGAATGTGATGTGATTCATCTTGCTGTCGTAGTTGTGTTATTGTGGATGATGTTGGTAGAGGATTGATGACAACAAATTGATGAATACTGACAGGCTTGAGTCTGGTTGACGTATCCGACTGGTGTCAATGTCGAAGGTGGTTGATTATGAAGAAGAAAAGAGTTGGGAAGTGGGAATGCTTCTTGGGTTTAAATACTTGAGGAGAAGGTGGCGTCTGGCCTTCACTGATTGAGATCACATTGAATCAATATCTGTGAATATTAGCATTCAATGAAGCCCTGTGACTGGTTGAAGCATTTACATCTGGAATCTGAAGGACGCATTGTAGTCCAAGGTATCCGGGACCAGCCACTAAATGACGCTTGAGTACAGTCACTCAGTGCGTAGCGACTTGGATACACTTGATTCTGTCACCCTCAAAGTTGCAGCGTTGGCTAAATTGAGTACCATTGATCCATCTTTATATAAGCAAGTAAGTAAATTGTAAATGCGGATGTAGCTCATGGGCTCAACTCAACAGCCAATTCACTTCTAAAACCATGCTTTTTATATTCACAGTCTTCTCTACAAGATACATCTGATGACTCACAGTATGACAGCAGCAGCACCTCACATAAATAATTCAATTCAACAAACAAACTATGCGTTATGTACTATTGTGTTTTTATGGAATATAGGCACCTCACCTCTCATAATGCGGGTCAACTTGTTTGCAAAGCTTCAGCTCTCAAGTTAGCACAAGTGACCACATAACAACGAAGTTTGAGGGTTTTAATTTAGTTAGTATTCTTGAATACTCAATATTGTGTCGCCACCAATTCGTATCCGTCAATCGTTTCCATGCATCTCAACAACTGACCAAACACCCAATGATTCAGAAATCTAGCCCACATGTGAGGATAGCGTACATTAACTTAAAGCAAAGCTCTGACACCTAATTTGGTTGAAACCCGTGTACGCACTTGCTTCTCCGCTCTTTTTGAAATTCAAAATACGATGCTTGACGTACGTGAATCTTCATATCCTATGACAGTGGATTGATTAGAAAGGTGGATACTCTATGTGAGCCAGGCCGGAGGGAATCTCGATTCCCGTGACTTTCTGTTAAGAAAACAATGGTCATGGATCGAAGACCATGAATTGAAGATCAGGCATTCTCAAGGTAGCCACGGTATGCCTCTGATATTCACCGTATCAAGCTCCATTCGAAGGTCATTGTAGACGTATGTGGGAGGAATGTGTGATTCAACTATGAGCATGAACTTGTGTCCAAAGAAAATGGTAGATGAAAATTAATCATTAAAAATTACTAGGTTACTCTCAGAAATGAAAGAATAGAACAACGGGAACGAAGCACTATTCGACAAAGACTAGCCCAAAGAAATCCGCGAAGAGCGCAGCCTATTGCTCCGTCGTCTCCGTCTACAACATAACTGTGAAGAAGAACGAGAGCATGACTATCGTAGCACCAGCGAGGATCCCAACATTCCTGTCCGACGCATCAGACTGGACATAAGTTGGCTGAGCCGCTCCAGTACCCGTGCTGGTGCCAGGAACTGGTGCAACACCAGGAGCTGAGCCCGTCGCGGGTGTGGGGGTAGAGCCTGCTGGCACAGTACCCGGACTTTGTTGGGGCCCAGGGCCCGGCTGAGGACCAGAGCTTTGCTGAGGGCCAGGGCCCGGCTGGGGAGCAGGGACTGGGGCTGGCTGGGGAGCAGGGGCTGGCTGGGGGCTGGAGCTTTGCTGAGGACCAGCACTTTGCTGAGGACCAGCGCTTTGCTGAGGACCAGCGCTTTGCTGAGGACCAGCGCTTTGCTGAGGACCAGCGCTTTGTTGGGGGCCAGCGCTCTGCTGGGGGCCAACGCTCTGCTGTGGCACTGTGGAATTCTGGAATGTCGGCTGAGGTGCTGGAAGAGGTGCTGGGGTCTTCTGGCCTTTCGGCGTCTGTTCACACGTTTGGTTTCGTTAGCTGAGCTTCATCTAGACGGCATGGGAGAGGTCGGATAGTGAGAAGAAGGAATAGGATGCTTGTGTGGCAGGCTGAAGAACGATAGCGGTGCTCACCGTCGTAATCGTGCAGGGACAGTTCGTCACAGTGATCATGGTAGGCTTTGTGGCGGTGTAGCAAACGCCATTGACAGTAATGACTGTTGGTGTAGGGCAATAGGTCGTGTAGGAATTGACGACTGTGACGATGGTACCGTTGAAAATCCCGGGTACAATAGTGGGAATAGTAGAGTTGACAAAAGGAGCAGGCGGTAGACGTTGTGCCGTCGTAGAGGTCGCGGCCCCAAGGACAAGGAGAGCCTTGAATAGTTGCATGATGTCTGTCCCGGCTGGTATCAAAGATTGAAGTCTTGAAGGTGTTGATTATACAAGTTCAGGAGTTTTGACTTTGGCGAACGAATTGAAGCTGTCGAAACACACAATAAACATAACCAACGGCGAAAGGCTTTGCAAATATATATATAAATCCTGAAGCACTGACGAAGCCTAAAAATATATCTCACGCCAAAATGGTCACGACGAAAGCAGCGGGATTAGACAAGCTGATCTTGAAATTTGAGACAAGGCATTGTGCTAAACTCGGGACGTTCCGGTGGCTCCATTCCAGTGCCTCATTGCGTACAAGTCACATCCACATGGCCAACTGGAAGCTAGCGCGATGGGCACAGTCCCTCCAGGACGGGACTGAGGCTAAGGATCTGCACAACTTTACCAACTTTTGCCTAGGCGACCTATCTGATGGCCGTTTGCGGTCATCAATTGTGAATTTGACCCCGAGCTACAGCAACACAAACACCGACCATGTTCTCCACCGCGACATTATTGGCTTCAGAAAGTCCTTATGAATGATCTTACGTTCGATTTTGGGAGGGATGGGGTAAGGGCAGAAGGCTAGTCTGTTCCTCTGCCAAGATGATGGTGTTGATCCTCAACAAAAAGAAATACGATTCCGGAAGTGCCTGGCTTATCAGCCATACCTTGTTGCAGAAAGCATCTGAGTCAGGCATTGTTTTTCATGCTTACAGTTTGGGTCTGTCTGATAGCCGCCGAGTCAACAGCCCGGGCAAAGTTGACTTGCGCGGTTTGCATCAAAGTGCACGTGCATGCTCAGCTCTCACACAACGGAGGCGCCGGTCTCCGTCTCAAGAATCGATCTTAGTCCCGGCAAAGGATCGTTGAAAGAGGCATACAAATGCACTTCCTGTATTGCAACGCATTTTGCCTGCGAAGATTGCCTGTTTTCCTCAGAAACGCTGGGCTCAGATGACCTCGCCACGGAATAAATCACAGTCCTGTATGTCTAAGTATCACAGTACATAATGTATCGCTCATGCCAAAAGATCATGAGCCGATCTGTGCGCAGAACTTCCGAGGTCCTTGTTTTGGTCCCAGAAATCAGGCGTAGAGGCTCGCTACCTTGCTGTTTGCTGATGATTTTGGAACTGTTGGAGATCCTAACTTGCCTGAGGAGCTCAATTTTTGTTAGCCCGTGTCAAATCAGTATTTGGTTCTTGGCTTCTTCATGAACAATAAACTTCCAACCAATGACCTTTTCTGTGATGCTATCTGTACCAGTCAAGAATTCAAAATTCCAAACGTCAGAGCTTTTCAGCCTCTTAAGAAGCACCGGGGACTTCGTTTGGTCCTCTGTTTGTGCTGCTGCTGCTCTGGGTGACCCGTAACGGGTCCTGTATTCATGCGTAACAACGCAGAACCTATTTACTCACGCCACAAGTCTGAGGCTTCGTCATAAACAAGTCTAATCAAGAGTTGCAAGGGTGTCTTCAGGTTCAGAGATACATTGGCTGCGCTATCAAGATTGTTTGTGTTCCTCAGGCGCAAGGGTACTGCCATTCACTCTACCAAAACATTCGGTGCCATCCCAGATCTTCCAAATCCATCTTTATGGCATCCCAGCGGGGTGGAACTCGGTCCCATCTTCACTCGTTGACATGACCAGCTGCGACGGCCGCGAGGTAGTCCTGATCGTTCTCGAAGACAACGGTGTTCTTGTCCGCGAGACGTGCGTCGGAACAGCAGGTGTTGAACTATTATTGGCAGGATTAGCGATTGTTAACGAATCTGAGATTCCTGTGCAAGCAGGTGCTTGGCAGGGAGGGACTTTGTCGCGGTGATGTGGGAATAGAAGTACATACAATCGGGCTAATGCAGGGGTTCCAGCGGTAGCACTCCTCAAGAGTACAAATGCCGCAATTCGGCCGGCACTGCGATAATTGTCAGTAATGCTTAATCTTGAAGTCAAATCTCATCTCCGTATAATGAGCAGACATGTCGACCGAGCAGTGCTATTTCGAGGCGGTACGTACGCAAACGCCGTTGGTGGCAAGGGCCGAGCCGACAAGGCCAAGGCCAAGGACAATGAGGTTGCTGATCAGTCTCATGTTGATGATGTTGATGTTTATCTGTGCAATATCTTGTGAGTTGTTGCTTGAAGGAATGGCTGAGAACAGTCCAAAGTTTGGAAAAGTCTTGATTTTCCTGAATCTTATATTAATTGAGTACGGGGGCAAGTGTGTCTCTTGGTTGTGACAGACACAGCGGTCAACAGGGTGAATATCTACTGGATTCACCAACAATCAAATTCACCTTATATCATTGAATGGACAAGCAAACGCCTTGCTGGAAAACCCCAAAGAGCTGGACAACCCCGATGTCGGGTCTGGGTTGAAGTCCAAATTGGTGTGAGAATGCACACACACCGAGTTTATGCCAGCTCAAATAGAAGAATACCAATGTGTCTCGGAGGCTGGAGTTGAGCGAGAACCTCAAGTAAACAGGTTTTAGTCTATTTCGCCAATCACGCAAACGGACAGTCCTTGGACAGCTGTCAGACTACACACGTTTGTGCTGCTTTTCTCCATACAATAGATCGAACACCGTCCACCATCATGTGCGCACATACGGCGAACCAAGAAAGGAAGAGTCTACAGGAACAGTGATATGAACTTCCAGATTTGAGATCTACCTATCGAACTCCACAGCTACCTACTCTTCCTGGCATCCTTGGATGTGATTAAGGCGGGCTCGAGGAGCATCATGTGCGGTGATCATCACAGCGGAAACTCTGTTGTACATTCTTTGTGCTGTCATTTGAACAATACCATTGTAACTCATCCATTCATAACAATCGCTTGCATCAATCTGAGTTCGCAAGACGCAAGTCCAACTGGGAGGACTAAAGCATAGGTTAAGCTTCAAACCCAGCCAACGTTGCCTCCGATATCTCTATGGCTGAAAAGCCTTCACTCATAGTTTCAACGACTCAAAGAGAAAATTTCAAGGGATCCTTGGATTTCTGCAAAGATCGCAATAGTCACACACAGTCGTTTGCATTCTCGTGAGAACGTGCGCATTCAGACGCGCGTCCATGTGAGTCACAAGACCAGACATCGGTCTGTGAAAACGCTACGCAAAGATATGGGTGTCTGAATTATACACCGATTCAAGCAAGACGAAAGTAAAGTAACGAATTGTGCCTTGCGCTCTGCTGAGGTCTGCGATTTGGATTTCTGGTCTATAGCAAGCTCCGTCCCAGGCCCCTTGCCGGTGGCTTTCAGCCTCGCAAGAAACATCCTGACGGTATTCTTAGTCGTTAAGACCAGCGATCCGCGGCATACATTCGAGTTTAGTCAGAGTTTATAATCCGTTATGAATTCCATGCATGTAAATTGTGGAGCTAATCGAGCAAGCTGGAGTCGCAGTTCAATGGGACTTGTAATCCTGCGAACACTGCCGAGGCCAAGTCAGGTTAAAGCCTAGCTAGGCGTGCGCCCTTGAGATTCCGTTGACCTGGGGCGGCACGCACTACGTTCCACCTCGACCTATGGTATTTGTCATCTACTCCACGCCAGTATCTCGCGTCGAGCCCAAACGCCGAACAGCTATCGCAGCTAGCAAGGGTGTCGGGGTGTAAAACATAACAGGTTGCTCTTTAAAATGCGCCTGCCGAACAGGCTCAAACATGCAATTGATTCCAATCACATGATAAAGGATCATTTTGATCGATTTCGAATGAGCAGCTCACTTGTGACTGCCTATCAACAGTGCCGCCATCAATCGCACTCATTTCATATCCCACAATGTCAGACACATCATCGGCAGACCAAGGATTCTTGGTAACTTGTCAATGCAACTACATCACCTTCCATACACCGTCGAAACAGCCCCTGCGTGTGGCGAGCTGTCACTGTACCTCATGCCAGAGACAATCGACATCCGCTTTTGGGACCTCTGCATTTTTTCCCACAGACGCCTTCTTGTCCAACCTGACGCAAGAGGCCAAGGATAGGATGCAGTTGTTCACTCATCCAACTGACAGCGGCAACACCATGTACTGTTACTTCTGTCCCAAGTGTGGGGTGCGACTCTATCAAAACGCAGGGAGGCCTGATGGAACTCCTGGAGGCATTGTCGCTGTCAAGGCTGGCTGTGTGGAGGGCTTGGATTGGAAAGACGTGGTCCATATATGGACGAAGAGTGCCGTTGTCCCAATCCCGGAAGGAGCAGAGCAGTATGAGAAGGGTCTGACTCTTCCATGATGGAAGCACGTTAGCGGCAAGGTGGATGTGAGTCTCCTCGCGGATGATGTGACGTGGGTAATAGAGAGACCTCCGAATTGGGCGGCTATGAGTGCATTGATTCACACTGTCCTAGGTAGAATCAGGTTTTTGAAATTCAAGGTCGTATGAAGCCATCCTGCAGCTTGGCGACAAGTTCTAGTTCAAAGCTCATTGGTTCCGCCCATCAGCGGAGGTGCCTCGAAGTGGAATGTATTTAAGAGGTCGAAGTTGAAATATCCGTCAATGGCATCAATGTCCGAGGAGAGGTCAAGGTTCAAGTCGAAAGCACCCTCTGGTGCCGTGCTCGACGGCTCTACTGGCGGCGCGTTGAGGGCATAATCCAACACATGCTGGATAACGGCCTTGCAGGAGCTGCACAGGTCACCATTGGGCGCCGACGGGCTGACCCAGTCTAGGAAGCCGCTCAAGAGGCTTAGTTGCTGGATGATACCGGAGCGTGTGACTCCTCGAATCGGTGTGTGTTGAAGGGACGGCTTGAGGAGTTCGTTGCAGAGAACTCCACCGGAGGGTGCTGCGAAGGCCATGACCTGTTTGTGGGCAGTCATTTGTCAGCTTCAACCTGAACGATGTGGTCTCGGCAGGAAAGAAGCCGTGTTGGCTTCTCTAACTCACCAGCCATTCGAAATCCCCGTGGAGCCCCGCCAGTCGGTCCATGTGTGTCCAGAACACCAGCGTCACCGACACCATTTCGAAACTAACGCTCAGCAGGTCGGCGTTGCTGTCATACCCCCATTGGACCAGCAGACGTGAAATCAAGAACATATTTTGAAGATGTTCGAGGTGTATCAGGATCTTAGTGTACATCTCTGAAGCCGGAATGCTCGGGTCTCTCACCGCCTGCGATGAGTATTTTAGAACGCTCGGTATTCCAGCAAAAGCCGTGTATTCGTGCTCTTTCAATGCCCTTGCGCAGTTCAATTAGCATGGATCGTTCTTTTGTATTGATAAGCACATTGCATCTTACAACAAGGCGTCAATGGACGTGTATACTGGGTTGCCCAGAGCAACCTCCATGATCTCATCCTTGATCCGTCCAAGTTTTGTCCTCGCCCGCACAATCGTCGTGGAGTAGTACTTTCCTTCTCGATTCCAGCCGTTCTCATCCAATGCGTCGACAGCCTTTGCTATAGTCTCGCGGTCCGACAACAGCGTCTCGTCGCACAAGTCCAGCGGCAGTGGTGTCAGCATGTACTTCCTGCTGAGCAGCGGTGGCCGACCGCTAAAAGAAGCAGAGACCTTGTCAATCACGAAGATCTGCGAGACAAGGCGTCTCTGAACCTCTTTAGCAACAGTTGGTACGTATGGGCTTTCATTTTGCAAGGCATGCAGACCAAGATACGTCACCAATGCGACGTTCTCGCCGTGTAATCTCCAAAGCGATGGAGCCGCGTCGCCCGCAATCATTGAGTCAAGGATTGCAACCTTGTAGTTGAGGTACAACAGAAGACTGTTCGGCGTACACCCTTTGCAAAGCTCGACGCAGAGTTCCGCAGCTTCTTTGTATACCAATGTCAACTTGGCTGGGCCCACATCCGGCTTTCGAAGTTCAGGACGATGTGGGTGGTCTGCAAGCGCGGCGAGCGCCCAATACGTGAACAGTATGCCCATGCTCTCCCACCGCATATGACGACCAGAAAAAGATGAAAGCCATGCCTCGGCCTCAAGCTCGTCCTCAGACCATGGCTTGGCTGTGTTTGAAGAGAGCAGGTGGGCCAGTTCCTCAAGCTCTCTGGGCTTTCGTGACCTAAGCTGACGACCGAAGACAGAGTGCAAAGCTTCGATGACACGCTTTGCACCTAAACGAATCCATCCGTCGTTTGGGTTGATATGCTTTTCGAAGAGGGAAATTGCAAAGTCCTCGTCAGGTATGCGATGAAGCACAATTAGGCTGGTCTCGAGTGATCGGGGCGACAGTACAATTGTGGTGGCATCGGCGTTGCCATTCTCTATCGCTGAAACTGGAGTACTTTCGCTTGCATCCGTATTAAAGCCCATGAGCGGGCCCTTGACAAGTGAAAGACTGTTCTGCGTCTCTTGATATACAGCAGAAAAGCTGGTAGACCCCAAGTAGCCAGGGCCGGTCTCCGAAGGATGGGGCCTCGAGTCGGGTGAATCTGACAGCACATTAATACGAGGCGATGTGGTACCGCTGTTTGAGCCTGGGGATGGCCGTGCACTTCTATGTACTCCAAAGTCAACACTGTGGCGTCTTTATCATGATCTGGACGTCCAGACGCTCACCTCACAGCCCTGAGCGAGCTCCTTGGGCGATCTTGCGCGGGCTTTCGGCTCGCCTTTTCAACGCCCAGGTACACACAGCCACCGTGTTTATTGCGGGCCCTACACCGACGACAAACTGGGAAAGCATGGTCGCATGAGACTTTGCGCTGGCGGCAGGGCTCACAGGCCTGCAGTCTTCCGTTTCGGCGACGACCAGGAGTGCCGAGCGCCGAGGCTGGTGTTGAGGACGGAGGTGGCTCCATAATACGGTCCCAGTACGTTCAGTACAACGATACAAAGCCGATGGGGTGTACACAGATTCTGATCAGATAAGATCACCAACGATTAATGGCCCGTTAAGACCACGGCAAGCAGCTTGGCCGATGTGGTTGTTAGAGAAAGAGGGAGCATCGGTTCGTGCCGTTTGGCTGAGAGCGGGGCTCGGCTTGACCCAACGTAAAGGTTCTCGGCACTCGGAGTAAATTCTGTGTGACCTCCACAAGCCCGCCTTCGGAGATCCCAGTGCCCCCTCAACTATCCACTAATGGTTGGAACAAAGTGTCTAACTTGTTATAACATACTGCCGGTGTTTTCTACCTTTGAGCCTGTATTATGGTCCGATATTGATACGGTGAACAAGTTCTGATGTATGCCGACTGGGTTGGCGAAATTCGGGGGCGTGCTCATTTTGAGTCATTATCACTTAGACGCGCCCTAAGTTTGAATTATGACCCGTCTTACTTGCAGCCGGCTCTCGGATGCCAGCATGCGCCGCACATCGGTAAACTGATCCAGTAATTGACGTTGACATCGACAGGGCGTGTCAGATCTAGTTCTCATCGGGATAGCCAGGATGGCAGTCTAGATCTGAAATGGCCTGCACAGGATGAGTGTGGTTGCATACCGTATGACTCTTCAAGTGACTGCGCGTCTCACTGCGCGTGCGGATTTCTAAATATATTCGACGCCTATAAGTTTTCCATTTCCTTAATTCTTCTACTTCTGAGTTTGCAAATCCGCTTGTATTTTCACCCTTTGCCTCCTTCGACTGCAGTATTCGAAACCCTGTACTTCGTACCAGTATTAAAGCCCTGTTTCTAGTAGACACATCAGACATGCCGGACTTCTACGACGTCGCAATGTTCTCAGCGGCCCTTGAGAAGAAGCCGCATCTGCTTCCGAATGGGACTCGAAAAGCAGCCTCCAAAAAAGAGCCCACATATAAAGCCGCTAGGAGCTCTGAAGAAACGTTGGTGGAGGCCAACTCCACTTCACCGCTCCAAAAGGAGCAATCTCCAGGTAGCGATGAACTCTCGTCACCGCATCACCTTTTCCTTAGCTAATAGAAGCTGCAGAATCGAAAGCAAATAAGTCAAAAGCTGCAAGGGATTAATGGAAACATGGTAGTACTAAGGGTCTTGATTTATGATTTCACGCACATATTGGCAGGCGAGGTAAAGCAAGAAACTGGCTTGGAAGTCCATCTAGCAAGCGTTTACAGGCAAGACGTAGCGATGCAGTATATTTCAAATTTTAGACAATATTTCGTTTAACATATTTTCCGTGCGCCTTCTTGCCTGATCTGTGACTTTGCACTCGCATGGATCGATCATGCATCTATGCTGACAACGGAGGCACAGTCACAACCTCGGTCCCATTCATTGTGCCGCCTCTGTACGCATACGTGAAAGTCCATCCGGATGCCGCACCACCATGCTCTCCCCGGTTATTGACAACCACAATACCTGTTGATGCTGTCGGATACTTCTTGATCATCCGCAGAACAGCATCTTCAGCAGCCTCCTGAGGCGTCATGCCCCGCCGCATGCTCTCAACAGCCTGATAGCAGGGCAAAAAGCGCATCATAATATCGCCATCGCCCGTCGCGCCGCACCCGCCCACCTCTCCGTCGACGTATGATCCGCTCCCTGTGATGGGCCCGTCACCAACTCGTCCAGGTACTTTATGCGACGCACCGTTGGTTGAAGTCCCAGCTGCCATCGTCCCGTCGACGTGGATCGCAATCATGGAGATGGTGTCGTGCGACCTCCCCGCCGATGTCTCGTACGCGATAGACCTCCTCGTCTTGAGCTCCACCTCCCTGGTTGCGACCTTCGGCTTCGCGGCGCTGCTAGGTGTAGCAGGTGCGTACGGTCCACACGACGCGCTCGCGTCCGGCACCAGCAGCCCAGCACGATAGTTGGGCTGGCACCCAGCTGCCCTCCACTCATTGCATTTTGCCGCGCTATCTGCAGTGGTCAAGTTCTCCTCAGTGAAACCGCCGAACCCAACCGCAAACTCGGTCGCCAGGTCACCGGCGAGCAGAGTATGCTCGGTGTAGTCCAGCACGAGCCGAGCCACGGCGATCGCGTCCTTGACGCGCCTGAGCCCAGCGACCGCGCCGGATTTCATGGTCGTGCCGTCCTGAATCATCGCGTCCAGGGTCGTCTCGCAATTCTCGTCGGGCGAGCCCCCGAAGCCCACACTGCCGTCGCACTGGTTGCGCTCACAAGTCGCGCAGCCGATCTGCACAGCGTCTAGGGCGGATGCGGAGGTGGCGACCAGGGACAGGTAGGCGGTATCAGTGGCCGCGGTGAAGGGACCGCCCCAGGTGTTGATGACCATTGGCAGGCCCGGCGATGCCTGCGCTGCGGTCTGAGCGGCCCTGAGGAGGGCGATGAGGGCGACGTAGAGCCTCATGATGCCTCTTGATTGGGCAGATACCTGATGTTGTTTTACCTCGGCAGGGAGTTGAAAGTGAGACAAGCTGAATTGAGTCTGCAAATTTGGGTAAGGTGGTAATTCATCTGTCCGTTTGCATACCAACGGGATTGCTATGCCCATCACACGCTAGACATTGTCAAGAGGAGATGTGATCGTCCTTCCTCTTCCGGGTCGAGGGTGGTATTGAAAGTCTTGGAATCTCGGGCAGCTCGAAGCTGTTGACAACAGCCTGATAAGGACAGTGTGAAGGTCAAATGCACTGTACGTGATCTGCTAGAACTCTGGGCAAAACAGAGGGCACTTTCAAGATTCCGATTCGCAGAAATCTCAAAGCCGCGGGTTGGTCAAGTCTCACCAAATTTCTCTCTAAGTCACTGAACAGGTAGTATAGATGAAACAGTCCAAAGGCGGAGGAAAATGCTAGACTGCCCGAAACTTGAACTCGGATCTACCTTCCCAAGTATGAAATACGAGGGTATTTTTTCATGACACCACCATACTACAAACCGCAGAATATCGATGGATATATTAAGCTGACCTTTCTTCCAAACCAATATCATATACTTATTCCTTGCTCAGGAGGGTGATATGTTGTGACAGGGACCACACGAGGATTTCCGCCATACAGGAGGTAGGAGTGTAGTGAGAGAACCTTGATATCAGGTGGCTCAAGCTGGCGGCAAAGTTGAATATCTACTATTCCCCAACTTTACCAGTCATAAAGACGTCCATTTTCTCCCATACTGACGTTTCTACCTGTATGTTTTCATTATTCTCAACCCACAAAGCGAAATTGGCGACCCCGATATAGCTTCACGGCAACTACCTTGCCGTCTTGAAGTGAAGTCCTCTTAGCCGGTATGATAAACCACTATATTCGTACCTTTATCGTCAGCTAGTCCATTGAATCAGTCTACAGACGCTAACAGCTAGTGGAGGCTCGAAGGGAAGCTGGAATTCTGACTGAGCAGCTCCAAACCAACAACAAAGTAAAATTTTCAAATGACCCGGAAGAAAAAAACCCATAACTGGTAAAATAAATCTTTCTCGAAAATGTTGCCCGCGAAAGCCGCGACGTTAAGAGACATCGATCTCTCAGTCTGACCGCGTCATTATGGGTCCAAGGCCCGTCGGATGAGGATCTGGAGGAGGCCCTTGTTGAATATCCTTTCGGCAGCGGGTTTTGCCTGCTATAGTTGCTAAGAGAATAGGAATCTGCGTTAGGGGTAGCTGATCGATCACATTGGCTGAAGTACTTTGGCATACGCCGCGAGCGGAAGTCTCCATTGATAATGGCGGTGTCTTGAGTCTTTTTTATCACGACCACCGCCACGCTCATTGAAAACTCCGGAGGCCTTCAGAGTTTAGACGAGTACTGTTTCTGGAATAGCTTCTATTGTTTGACTAGAAGGTAGTTCGAAGACTTTCGTGGATCTAATACTTTGACTTCGGCAATCGGCTGCATGATCTGCGAGAAATACGAATCGGAACTTTGCTTTTTCGTATGTAGGGCACTTGAGTGCGAACAATTCCTTCAGGGAAAGTATGTGTGTGAAATATAGTACCTAGATTTCACCAGACCAAGTCATTCATTGCTCGTCCCAATTTCTAAAACTGCTCGGACACCACCAAGTCTTTTCTTGAATATAAAGGATGTTCGATCTGGGAGCATTCCCATCCACTTGATCGATTTGAGCGCACACGTCATAAAGCGTTTCATGGCGTCGAAGCTATGCCCAAGTGTGTCTCCGTCTTGTTCTGCTTTCAATGATGTGTCCAAGATAAGAGAGGCCCTCATTTACCCTTATGTGCTCTGGCTCCGCTATCTTAACTACCCAAGACATATCATAAACCGGGATCAAAGACTTAGCAAATGAGATCAGGCTAGCCAAATACCCCATCATTCGCCGGCTCGAACTCGACGTGTGGTCGAGCTTTGGCATACTTTGGTACCTCGACCAACTTGTCGGCATTGAGACCTTCTAGAATCGGTGCCGACATACCCAGCTGATGTGAAGAGCACAGTTAGTAACGTCGCAGCCTGCCGGTGGATGCCGGGGAAAAAATAACTCACCGCAAAATACCGCAGCTTCACCGCATGCACCATGGTTGCCACCCCAGAGGCAGCTCTGAACCGCACGACAATCCACCCGAGAGGCGGCAGGTCGTGCACAATGGCTCGACCGGCGTTGTCAAGGTTCAGAGGGCCGAAGCCTGCCTGGACAGCCTTGCTGACCGTCTCGTAAGGGAACGGGCTATCCCTGCCCGACCCGAGGACCCAGTGAGGCTCGCCATGCTTGTACAGAGGGAGCGTGTCGTTGAGTGTGTTCTCGATGATCAAATCAACGACGGCGCCCTCGGGAACACCACCGATGATGGGCTTCTCAAACTCACGAGCCGCTGACTCGGCGCCCTGCGCAAAGCTGAATAAGACAGGTGTCATGGACGCTCGGAACAGCTGCCAAGGTTTGCCGTTGAGGAAGTACTCGGGGGCGTGCGCCTCCGTCTTAGACTTCTGCACTCCAGCCGTGAGGCGGAAGGTCAAGTCTGCAGCAGCATGGTCCTTCTTTCTCCAGGACTGCTTTGCCGCTGGCACCGGCACCGGATCAGCAGGATAGGGAGGCAGAAAGTTAGCCTCGACCTCTTTGCAATGCGGACGCACGGTGGAGTCCTTGAGCAGGCACACTTCTTCCTCGGACGGCTTTGCCTCGGGCAGCCTCATCGGCTGGCCATACACAGGTTGCCGTTTTCCCTGATGGCACAGAAACAAAGTTCAGACTCTGTGTCTCGTGATACAAAGTGTTTGGGGAGGGGAGGGGCACTGACTGGATAGCGCAGAATGGCATAGCCTTGAAGATTCTGCAGTGTACTGGTGGACGATATCCTCACCGCATATTCTGCAGCCTCAGAATCAGTTTTGATGAGCACGGTGATTCTGGCCGCGCTTGGTATGTATGCAACCTATTTGGGAAATCATGCCGTGTCAGTCAGCTCTATGGGCTCGCTTGGTTTAGGCGCTGGTAGTGCGGTGTGGAGGGATGGGGCAGCAACACTGACATGAGTAGTGTAAGGCTCCACAAAGCCTGCATCGTTGGCTACAACAACCATCTCGTGACCGTCAATGGCAACCTTGACAGAATGCTCGAACCCCACATTGATAATGTTAAGCATCAGGTATACCTGGCCTTCTGTTTCGATAACCTAGGAAACAGACTTTCGGTTAACGCACGTGCAGCCAAGGATTCAGGAATGGTGAGACCCACCTCATAGTCTGCGGTGCTTGGCGAGCAATTCGCCTCGGGCAGGCCCTCAGGCTGGATGCATCCTGTTGCATCTAGATCTCGGCCATTCAACTGCTCAAAGCCAGGCTGACGGCAATGGACTCGACCCTTGCCTACGACATGACTCGGATTAGCCAGCCGGACGAATAACTTCTCTGACTCGGAGACAGGACGCCTTACCGTTGACAATTAGAGAGTCATAGCAGTAAAACTCTGAGCCTTCCGCTCTCATGCGCAGCAGCTTCCAGCCTGTATCACGATGCTGGTGATTTTTGATTACCACATGTCGAATGTTCCGCTCAGCCTCTCGGATCTGGCGGAGCGCGAGAGGGTCGGACGTGATGAGATGGTAAGGACGTTTTCGTGAGGGGCTCGGGGCCACATAGGCGATGCCGTACAATCCCTGGGATATCAGGTCAGACTGTTTCCTCATGTCGTGTCTTCTTGCTAAAGAGCACTCACGTCTGCGGAGCCGGCTGTCGTGTGCTCGGCATACCAATTCAGCCCCCATCTGCCCGTTGTGTCGTGGACTGTGGAGTAGTTGCCTCTAGGCAGGGTTGGGTACTGTTTAGGACTGGTTTAGTATCTTCAATGGGCATGACAAGGGCCGGGCCGTACCTGGTCCAGTCCAGCGGTTCCATCGTTCCACGGCCCGTATCTGTTTCAACAAATTAGCATCATGGGTCCTTTTGCGTGTATAGGGACTGTCCTCTTTACCTCGTGGATGGGTATGCCATGCCAGACCTGAGGAGCCGGATCTATGTAAGCAGGTATTGTAACAACCAACGGTCAAGACCCACGACACTCAAAAACGTACCAATGGATTGAAGATTGCGCATAAAGGTCATTTTGAACATTCAGCTCGACAATGTCGCCTTCTTCGGCGTACAAAGTCGGGCATGGCGTCTGTCCGTTGCATACGAGCATTGGACGCCATCGGCCTCCGTCTGGAGGACTTGTCAGTCCCACTCGACAAGTAGCGAACTCCACATAGGGGAAGGGAGTCTCTCATACCTTGATTCATCCAACGTGTACCCATCTGTAGGCTGTATGAGCGAAGAAGTTTTCCATCTGAGCCAGCTTTGCCACTTCCGATGAGTGGTAAAGTCAGTCGTGCTGGTACGCCATGGTACCAGATTCCGAACACCGGCAGAAGGGCTACAATAAAGAAAAGATGCACTTTATTGATTGCAGTGGAACGACGAGGCATCTTTGATACGGCACATGTTTGCGAGTCTGGCTCTGACTTGAGCAAGTCTTTTGATGCCATTTTCTTACGCGCTGAGGAGGTTGAAGCTGTTGGGGCTAGCGCGGACGAAGAGGCGTCGGAGCACTCGAGCAGAAGTCAAGCCTGCTTTTGTAACGGGAATCTCAGAGCAGGGAGCCATAGCCATACCATGAAACCTCGTTCACCCCCGGCTGATCCATTACCCCAGGTCGGTGAGAGACCTAACTATCTTGGGGCTAACAACCCATGAACGATTGTGGATACACTGAGGTGGATGCCAGCCAGTCCACACTGGCCTGCCCATGTTCGGCGCTATACTTTGCCACTTTGACGCCATGAACTCGGGATTCACACGGCCCAACTCGAGGACGTTACCTATCTATGTAGGTAGATACCTGCATATTCTGAAGGTCTTCCACCAATAATGCTGTACATGTTCAACATTGCAACCCCATGACCCGGGGCCCGAACTTTTTAAGGTCCTTTCCTATAGGTCACTTGAAACCGGGTTCATTAGGGCCTAGAGCGCGGGTGGTTGTAAGGCAGGTCAAATGCGTAGCCGTGCCCATATCTGCCGCGATTGGCTGTCTAAATAAGATTTCGCTATGTAGTACAAGGGTGGATCACTTGAGATATTTACCAGTCATGAAACCATGAATGGCCGCGAGTCCTCAATGTTCTGATCGCTGGGGCTAAGCTCGACCATTTTCGTTTCCCTGAATCTTCAAACATCTCTGTCATGACGACCATGGCTAGGCAAAGAGGCGTACTCGTTGTGCTACTTCCATTGTTATTCTGGACAGTGCAATGCCAGGTGAAAAGGTCTTACAATTTCACAATTACAAACAGATGGGTTTCTGGGGATGGGCATGGCAGACCTGCATTTGCCATCAATGGCCAAACTCCCGGTCCCCTGATTGAAGCGGATGAGGGAGACGAGATAGAGGTCTTTGTCGACAATCAACTTACTTTCGAGACAACGATGCACTGGTAAGAATGAGTTCGTCCCAGACCCGTCTGAAATCTGACGCTGACAAGCATGCCGTATGCGCACAGGCATGGAGTCTACCAAGTTGACAGACCTTGGAATGACGGCGTTCCAGGTGTGACACAGTACTCGATTCAGCCCAAGGACAATTACACATATCGCTTTACCGTCCAGCAGCAGTATGGAACGTACTTCTACCATGGGCATTTCGGTCCAGCATTCGCGGATGGAATGCGTGGTCCAATCTGGATCCGTCCAGCAGCATGGCGGCCACGTCCTTACGAGCTCATCTCGTCCTCAAAGCACGACATTGAGGCCATCAGAGAGGCAGAAAAGAATCCTCATCACGTCGTGATCAGCGATTGGAACCCTGAGCCGATGGACATCCTCCTCATCATGTACAGAGACACTGGCATCGTGCCATGGTGTAGCAATTCCGTCGTCCTCAACGGCAAGAGCAGGACCTTCTGTCACCCTCCAGAACTCATTGAGTCGGTTGGTGGGCCAGGTAGGAACTCGCTTGGCTGCCTCATGCAGCCTAATCAGGATTTGTACGCCAACGAGCAAGTCTGTGAAGAGACCTTCACGCCACTCGAGGTGTTCCAAGCAGCGGACGGCCAGGAATGGATCTGGATCAATTTCATTCATTCTGGTGCGCACCACGAGTTGCAAATCAGCGTTGATGAGCACGAGTTCTATGTCGTTGCTGCCGACGGGGAGTTTGTCCACCCACAGAAGGTTCATGCAGCCAACTGTAACCTTGGCGAGCGGGTCAGGTAAGCGACTCATCGCAACGCTGTCTCAATGGCATGAACTAACATATCGTCTAGCATTCTGATACACCTGAATCAGAAAGAAGGCGACTATGCCATTCGGGTTACATCACTCCGCACGGAACAGATCATCCAAGGAATTGGGATCTTGAGATACGCCAAGGGCCACTCAAGATCAGATTCAACTACATCCGGTCCTGACGCTATCCCAAAGACCAGACCATGGGTTCATCTCAACGGCAGTCTCATTGACGACTCCCTGGTTGCTATGGATGAGACTAAGCTCACCCCCTACCCCGCGCGGCCCCCTCCAGCCACATCGGACAGCACTCTCAAGTTCTTTGTGAACATGACTGGCACAGGCTCTTGGGTACTCAACATCGGTCCCCATCAGGCCTTCCGCCAACAACTCCCTCCTCTGCTGTGGGACGATGACTCTCGCGGGGAGACTACATATAGCGAGGGCTCTTTGCGCAATGGCTCTGTTGTTGACATCATCTTCGAGAACGGGGCCAACGTCACCACACAGCACCCATTCCACAAGCACAACAACAAAGCCTTTATTATCGGCACTGGTACAGGTGGATTCCCCTGGGAGAGCGTTGACGAAGCTATCCGCCATGGTGGTCAGGCAGCAAACTTCAATCTCGTTGACCCGCCTCTCCGCGATGGGTGTCGGTTGGGCAACCAGACGGGCGACTGGACGGTGATCCGTTACGACATCGCCTTTCCAGCAGCGAGCATGTTGCATTGCCACATGATTCATCATTTCGGAGTAAGTCCGGCAAACTATCCCTTTCCTTATCTACTCGACTATATGCCGAAACGTGCGTTCATGGATGCTTACTTGCTTTACTAGGCTGGGCAGCAGGTCGTACTCTTGGAGGGTGTCGAATCCATGGCCAAGATCCCTGCGGAGGTTAAAGATAGGATCCACGCGGAGTTCATGCCCCCTTTGAGCTATGGGCCCTTAGACTGAATCAACACCGCCAGTCATCTACAACGCCAGGTATGCAAGCCGCGAGGGCAAGTTGCCTAGTCAGGTATAAGTAATGTGGGGTGGATATCTCAAGGCAAAAACTTTAAACATCTGAGCTGCGTTTCAGTCTACTTGGGTTTGCAGATTGGGTAAAAGTATGTTTGGAGAGACTGAGGTGCATGGGTCATCGATTTGGTTAGACTCATGAAGGTCTTCAGCTGAGCGGAGGAAGATCCTTCTAGATTCTGATAAGGTTCCGAACCCTCAGGGGTCCGCTGTCAGTGCCAACCACACATTGGAGCCTGACGTTGGAACGAACCACTCTCTTGTAGCGTCGGTTATAGAAGCTCTACCAATAAGGATGTGAAGTTGTTAACTGGCGTTAAAGAGCCTCAATGGGGCTGAACTACTAGGTTTGCGAAAATAGGGGTGGGGTTTTCCCTCGGAATATAGTGCTCGATGTCACCCACTGATGTTGCTTGCCGACCCTCCACGTGTTTTCCTGGATGACGGAAGGCTCGGACCAGAGTGGCTAAACCGGGAACTAAAGAATCTTTAGTCTTGGCATATGCATTTGACAAGTCCCTGAAACATCCTAGAAGCACAAGCCTTGGGGCGACGCATAAAGTCCTCTACTACTTCGTGATTATACTGCAGACGCCAGTTGATACGAAGACAGCGGTTAACAGCGTAAGAATGGGAGCAGCTGAACAATCGGGACCAGAATCCCTCAGTTGTGACAACAAGGCACGTACGGACACTCAAGATAACAAATGCCAGTGGTTGGACCTGGCGCAGATGTGGAAGCCACTCAGAATGTTTTGGAACGACACCTTAGCCAGCAGCTTTTGCCACGAGACTTCTGTGCTATTCCAGAAGTGCAGGTCCCCGGGTAAATAGGGTAAAGTGATCGAGAGCAGCAACGCAGAATGGGTCAAAGAGTCACGGATACTATCCTAAACAAGAAAACCTCGCATCACACAACGTCGCATCAGCTAGTGAGAATTGAAAGCTTATCACACAAGACGTCATGTCGTATCATTCAGCCCAATGACATGGGCTTCCGTGAACATGAGAATTAGGATATGTAAAGTGGACTGGGGGGTTGAATTCATGATTTTCCCCTGACAGAATTACGAAGGGGATCAACAGACAGCAGCCGCCACCCGAGCCTCTGCATTACTGCGGAGAGATAAATGATGCAAGCGCTGCAAGCGTTCGTCTTGTTACATCCGGCATGTCATGCAGGACTTCCCCGGTATCGACGTCCAAGCAACGATCAGCGCGCCTCACATACTCTCGTACAAATACCGATCCCTAAAGGCTTACCAAGGTTGAGCTAATCTCAACAGGATCTTATGCATAGCCTGAAATCGTAAATGGATGGAAACTACGACGAAAAGTATAACGAGGTCAGGTGCTATCTTGGGAATAGTTTGACGACACTGACAATGACGCATCTTTCCTTTCCGTCGGATATGATATCGTTTGGACGGGAAATGGCAAGGGCCGCGATAATTCGGTCACCGCTGGTGCAAAACCCATTACCCCTACCCCATTAGAACAGTTTGTTATGGACGAGGTTGGATAAGGAGACCTATTGGAAACTTGCGGGGAAAGCTTTGAGACTCGAATCTGCAGCGCAACACGCTGGGCCTCATCTTCTTGTGATTTTCTAAAGCACTATGAGATTGGTCTCATTATGATTAACTACTGCGTTAGAACTTTTGAAGAGGCCTTGAAGACGTAAATACTGTTATCTTTTGCATTGTAACAAGCTATCCAATAGTCAACGCCGGAAGATCTGGAGAGACTGCATCAACCGCCTAGAACATAAACCAGGTGGAAAGCCCCTTTGGGGCCCTGGGAGCTATTCGTCTTGGGGTTCCTGCTGGGAGGCCACAACGCCTGGCAATTTGTTCAGCACCCGGACCAGGGCCAAGGACCAGTCAGTCGTGAGGATCTCGACCAATCAGCTGTGAGATTAATCGATGCCATGTCGAAATCCCGTTCAGAGACTATTCTAGACGAATAGCACTATTCTAGACGAATAGCAACTATGTCCCCAGCAGTGGCAGGAACACCGGAAGGCGGTATACAAAGGAGTCTTCAGAATGTCACTTTCAACTCATCGAAGCATGGTTGCGAGGCAGACTTTCCCGACATCGACTTCGTGGTGGGTGATCATCGAACCCGGGGGCCATTTTCGGCCCAGTGCTAAGGCAAGGGACCAACGCCCCCCGGCCAGACAGAGGCCTAGCCAGTCAGAGGCCTAGCCAGTCAGAGGTCATAGGTCCGAGCCCTGGCTGAATTTATGAAAGACTGGCTCTCAGAAATCTCGAAGGGACCCATACACCGAGCTTCCTTTAGTCCTACGAAGCTAAGGAAATACTCTGGAAGGAAAGTGTATGTAAAATCTATTACAATTACATTGATAAAATTGTTCGGATTATGAGGAGACAGAATTTGTTTGTAAATTTGTATGGTGTGTGTGGGACCATGCCAATGGCAGAGCGGGGGCGCGTCCTGCGGTTTGCTTGCAAGCATGGCGGCAATAGCAGCTGTGCAACAGCACACCCGACGGCGGTGACACCACGGAGCTGGCAGCGCCCTACAGCGTCGAATTTCTTCCAATAAGAGGCTGGACTGCCTACCGACCTGCGGTGCGATCTCACTGTAAGGGTGAGGACTCACGCTTCACCAATCGCACGCGTCCAACGAATCTCAGGATTGAGGCGTACGAGATCGCCACCCCCTTACTCTGATCGCATAGAGGAGTGACTTCCCATCGACTTTGATGGAAAATATAATGAGACCGTATATATGGCAGCGATATGTTTCATCACAATTACTTCATGGGCCGGGCAGCGTACAGCTGCGAACAATACTAACCAACATCGATTACTCAAGGATGGATTGAGATGAATCAACTTCGTTGAGTGTAGGGAAGAGGGGAAATGTATTGGCTGATAAGCCATGATGGGGGCTCATGTACGCCACAATGCACAGTGAGAGGGCTAGTCATTGAACGACCTCACAACTTATATCCGGCAAAATGAACTGAGAGGCATGGTTCGCGCCCACAATGGCCAGGAAGCTGCAGCTTCATGCAGTGACCACGGGACTAAAGTCACGGCCAATGATAGGGAAAACCCGCCCATGAAATGCGGCTCTGCGGGCATAACAATTTCCATTCCTCCTGGTGGAATCTGACAAGATTCTCCTCTGGGGATAGTGAGCAGGAACAAGGCGCCAGTTTCGGTGTGCCCAGGTCGCCTCACCCGTGGGAGTGAGTGAAGGGCCCTGGACCGCGTCAGTACAGCATGGTACACTGAATATATACTACTTCCTTGCGGACCAACTTGAGTCGTATGGTAGCCGGCCCTTCTCACTTTTCGTCAACAAGACCTAAAATTTGATCAATACATGCATACAACAGCATCAACATGGTGTTGCAGTATATCAAAGCATACGGCATTACACCAGAGAAACTGCAAGATTACTTGCAGCGCCTCTTCCCTACACACAATATCGCAGTAAATGTAAGCAGCCTGCAGTTTATCCACTTTCTCCAATCTCTCCTCGAGGCGTATTTATGGCAAGTATGCCTAACGCGGAACACAGACAACCCAGGGCGACTGCTATGTCGTAGATCAGCCTCAGCTCCTTGATGAAGTAAGCCCTACTCATTCTGACGCGGATCCTTTCCAGTCCTGCCAGATTATGATCCATTAATTGGAGAAGGCACAGTTGAGGGACCTCTACAAGATTCTTCGTCGCCGACGCCATGGACGACATTGACGACTCGCTCAGACTTGTGGCGGAGATGAAGGTGGAGGGGCATTGCAGCGGCTAGTGTGGTGGTCGGGGCTCATTTCTTAGAGTACTGGAAACGGGCCAAACATGAGTCTTGTACGGGTGACACAAGGCAGGGCTGTTCCCACGCTCTGTTTCACAACCATCTATTATGTACTCTGAACACGACTCTGCCATGTTCTGGTCTCGTTTAACAAGATTGCATCGAGAGACGTATTTTATGAGAACAAGAAATGAATGAAATGTGCTTTCAGGTAGTTGAAAAATCATCGCCACCAAGGCATTCAAGTCAGAAAGACACATTGCGGCATGCAAGGAGGTGGAGGGCGGGGGCGGATGTCAGATGTTGGCTCACCGGTTTCCTGCCTGGCTGCCTGAACGGCAATCTGATAGACAGTGGCGCAGCATCCACCAATCATGTCAAACATACCTGCGCCCTGCTATCTTGTTCGTATGCAGTGTGACCATACTTCACTCTGCTTGATGTCCTGAGGCCATGGTCCAAGGGCTGGTCGCATTTGCTGCGAGACCCTGTCCCCATTGGGGGCTTTGCCATTTTGTGCTAGATATTGCAACAACGTCGGGCGTTCTCTCACCACGATCAACAGGTCGAAGAGCCCATTGAGGCTCAGTCAGCCAATTCAACTGGCTTGAGCGATATCGTCTGAGTTCAAAAAGGTAGGCATTTCCAGATCACGCTGAAGGACATCGCATACTATAGTTGAATCCAACAACAGCGATCGAAATGGACCCCTCCGATCAATATGATGATTTGAACGCCGCTCTTGCCAATTTCAATGAGTACCCTGCCAACCTCTTGCGATCAAAGTCCTTTAAGCATGACTTGGTGGCATACAACGAGGCTCTCCAACAGCACGAGTTGCGCTTATTCGATGATGACCCTGACTTCTCTGGGGTGAAGCTTCTCGAAGCGTGTGATGGTGGTGGTAAGTCGAAATTATAATCGAGTCTGATACATTTTGCTGCGTTTACTAAGGACTATGTATTCAGACTACGACCCAGTGAAGAGGTACAGAACCGTGGATGAATTGAGGGAGCACTTCCAGATTGAGGGCAAGGACCCGCAATGCCGGCATGTGTAAGTCTCCACAGCTTCGAGCGAGAAAAGAGAAGAGACATCATCAGCAAGGATACATATATACTTTAATCTAACAGTGAACCTAGCTTCATAACGGCTGACCATTCTCGTGCACCTTTGGATTGCTCGAAGGAAGCATTCGCATATACTCTGTCATTCTTACAAGCAATGCCCCGATTTCTTGACCTTGCATTCACCTTTGGAGAACAGGTGGAAGAGAAAGACTTTCACTACACTGCGTTCAACGCGGAAAGCTTCCTTGACGCCTCCGGTGCCAACAAGTTCTGTATCCCCAGACTGGGGAGATCAGGCCGTGAGATCAGGCACTGTTTCAATCTCTGGTCTGTTGAAAAGTCAGAGACTCCTCCCTACTGGCCGATCCGGCAAGCTGCGGTCTATCACTCCTTCGACGTGTGCACCGGGCGTAACGTGTGGATTAACATCAAGGGGAACGAATTGATGCAGACACGCATCGCACAAGCGCTTGGCTCCACGAGCCAGCTGCAGCCTCGATCACTTGAGACTACCAGTGATTCCTTCTCTGCATCTCTTCTGACACTTCTTATCGTGTTGGAATGGAGTGGTGAGAATTGGAGGTCACTGATCAGCGAGCTGGAAAGTCAGCTGAGCGATATACTGACGAAGGCTAAAAACGCCCCTTTCAAGAGCATTGAGGAGGCACTGAGCTTGGACCCGGACATTCTCATTCAGCATCTGAACTCCACTGAAGCAGCTTCTGGGAAATTGTCTCGTCGTACCAATTCGGACATCCATGCCAAGACACCCACGAGAGCTGATACCATTCGCAGCGTCTGGTCGGCAGTCACCCCGAAACGAATCCTTAGTGGTGTTTCTAAAGCTTCGACTGGCGTAGAAGCAGATATACAGGACTCTCCAGCACCAATTGAGACAAAAACTCCACCGACGCCGCTCAAGCCTCTCCTGATACCCTCTACGTTGCCACAGACACACTTCGAATCCGAGACCGTTTATCAGAGCAAGTTCAGTGTCTTCCAGGAATTCACCATGGACGGCCTGCAAAAGCTGACAAACATCGCCGCAAAGCTTCATGAATTGAAACTTGTGATGAAGCTCAATGCGGAAGTCATTAACGAAATAGTGGACTACTACAAAATGTTGGCTGGAAGCAATGACATTCCTGTGGATATCAGGAAAGATTGCGCTGCAGACCTGAACGATTTTTATCGACGCGCAAGGGCAGTTGTCCGAGGTCTGGAGATGGAGCAGTCTCGATCCGAGACTTTAATGAGAATGTTCGAGGACGGCAAGTCGTTGGTGAGAGCGATTCATAATCATTTGCACGGCCCTGAATAATTAACTGATGAACCATCACTAGTTCGACAATATCCTTCAGTTTCGCAATATGGAGATCAGCAAACTCTTCGCAGTCAATGCTCATCAAAGCGGGAAGCATGTGGAGATGATGACGAATGACATGCACCAGTCGAGCCTCGAAATGGAGATGATGACGAAGAGTATGAAGGGAGTGGCAGAGAAGACGGCAATACAGACCTCATCCATGCACATAATCACATTGGTCACGCTCTTCTTCCTCCCTGCCACATTTGTTGCCGTAAGAACTTTTGGGCTACCGCTTTTGAGTAAGTTGACAGAATCTCTAACACTACAACAGACGTTCTTCAGCAGCGGAGCATTTCAGTGGGACCAAAACGCCCCAGAGGCATCGTCGATGCCTTTTTGGAAATCGAAGTTCTTTGCATTATTTGCAGTTATCTGCTTTCCAATGACTGGAGCCATCATTTGTGTTTGGTGGGCTCTGTACTGGAGGGCAAAACGAGTAAACCGCCAGGTTGGTCCAGGGGATGAGGAGCAACAAAAAATTGTATGACTATGGACCAGCGCTGCAGGCTCGGTGGCAAGCTTTTTCAGTCAATTGATGTTTAAATTGCCTGGGACAGCGAAGCACGCTTTTTAGACCCGGAATGGGGGGTGCGAGTGCTGCTTTCATTTCGTCGTTGGTATACTCGTAGACTTTCTCACTGGCATACATCATCATATACAACGAGTGTCATACTTTCTTCTAAGAGCATATTATTCATAGTACATTCTAATGTGTTCTGAGGGAGCCTTGCTTGGTAATTGAAAAAGGGAGCAAGGGGAGTTGTGAGGCGCAGGATTACTACACACCTAGCGAGACTGCCTTGTGAAAGTCCGGTGTGGCTGAGCAACGTTGCCTCCAGCCTCCAACTAGACCGAAATGAGAAGCAGAAAAAGTCGAGAACGGAGATGGTGGGCACAGAGGTGACTGCATGTCGAGTGTCACAAAGGCATTCGGCGGAACCTACAAATGAGGGGCAGGATTTCTTCCGCTGACTTTCGCGATTGCCCCCGAAGCTCGAGAATCCGGATCAGCTGCGGAAAAGGAGCCTCAATATTTTCGAACAGAGACACCTACAAATGGTCTTTAGCACCCGGTTATACCTTTGCGAGGTCGGACATCCACCTATTGGCCAAGGAGAAAACGGGACCAAAGGAGCGATTGACCCTCATCCCAATCCGTTCCCTCTTCCCAACTTATCCTTGACCTTTGCACCACAGTTTTCAACTTCTTACTTCAATTCCTCTGTGTCGTGTTCTTCTGGAGCTCAACTATACCCACCGATTAATCAGCATGTTCCGGTGATAAGCGTGTTCCCATCGAGGTATCATTCATTCAACGACGTCCACGGCCACTGTATCACGGCATCTGCAACTCAGCATTCGCTTTGATCAAAGCCTGATAGGCTCCCTCCCCTGGCCAGCTTAGCCCCAATGTCTTCCAACTTCCAACTTTTCATTGACTTTCATGATTGGGTTGAGGACCACCTAGTTGTTGGGACCGATGGACTCGGCAACGATGCACCATACGTTCGTATTGATGCATTGCAAGAGTATTGGGAAGACCAAATATACCCCCTTCTGAGGTCATGCAGCCATGACGAACCGATCCATGTGCCGATTGAGGACATAAACAAGGGCTACTTGCGTATTTTCTCCGTTCTCGCGTACATATCCAGCACTCAAGTCGCAAGGCTCAACTACATCAAGAAGTTTATGGAGAAAGGTATCGACGACGATCTCCTGCCGTTCGAAGATAAGCCGGATGCATTCTCAAACGCACCTGACGCGATTCGAGCATTCGAAGACTTTCAGAACCAACAATATCTCTTCTCCCCAGTTGACTTTGGCCGGAGACGTTTTCACAATGAGGAGCTGCTAGCCCGAAGTGTCCTGCCTCTCAACGTTGAGGAGGTGTTGTCTGGAAAGAAGGGTGAGACTAGCATAGTCAAGAAGTGCAAGGTCCATCCCTCTAGTGGTCTCAAAGCTGTACGTATAATCACATTGGGCCCAAAACCCGTTTGCTTGTTTGTTAACGGTGCTGTTCACAGAGTTCAATTGTTCTGAAAGAGTTCGATTCCTCGGAAAAAGAGTATTCTTTCAAAAACGAGTCGAACTCCTACATAAATCTCGAGAACAAGATCCCCTCAGACGTATACGCAGAATGCTTCCTTACATACTATGGATCTTTCCGGAAAGGGGACAAAGCATTCATCATGCTTGAGTATACCGATCATGGCAGCTTGTTGGATTTCTTCAGCAGAAATGAATTGCCACTTGAACGACATGAGCTTCGTGACTTATGGTTGAGTCTCAGCGATCTATTTATCGGTCTCGAGCTTATTCATGGTCTCGAACATGAACACCAGGGCAGCATACAAGGCACCATTCGGGGCGTACACCAAGACCTAAAGCCTGCCAACATCTTTGTATTCAGCCGAAGTGATAGCACCCCATATCACTTTCGCTTCAAAATTGGAGACTTCGGAATGAGCAGTCTAGCTCTCGTCAAGACCAGGAACAAATTAATCAGGGGTCACGGCAACCCCAGCACGAAAATGTATGGAGCCCCAGAGCTGACTCTCCACTACCCAGCCTTAGATGGTGTTGGCTACGGGGCCCGATGGGATGTAGATGTTTGGTCCATGGGCTGCGTTCTATTCGAAGTCTTGGTCTGGACAACATGTGGGACCAGAGGAATATCGGAATTCTTCGAAATGCGACAGCGGGCCACCGACCGTGTCCTGAATCACACATCCCAAGGATATTCAGGCTGTTTCCACAATGGAACCTCCAGGATTCAGGCTGTCGACGACATGATGACACTTATAATAAAAAGGAGAAGAATATTTGACGACTTGTCGGAGCCGATTGGCACTCTGATTCTGAAAGAAATGCTTATACCCAACGAAAAATGCAGGCTGGAGGCCAGGTACTTGCTTCCACGTTTCCAGGACATTCTTAAACCGCAAGAGGCAGAAACAGGTCGGCGAGGGACAATCTCGGAGCAATATGAGACACCAGATGCCCAAAGTGGAGGCCGTTCTCGTGGTAGCACGGCTGAAAGAGACGGAAGCTACAAGGACTTTCAACGGCATCAGCAGGCGAGGAAGTCTCCAAACAGCCTGGAGACCCACGAAGATGACTGTCAGAATCAGGAGTTCACGGATACTCGCGTACTGAGCCCACCTGATGAGCGCAGCTATAGTCGCCGTCGAGCGTACGAGTCCTGGTCGAGTTACGAGGTGCATCCAACGCATGAAAGTTCAGCCTCGGGAACGCCAACACAGCCTTTTGACAGACAAGAATCCCGACGGTCTCATTTAGTGAGAAATGGTCCACGTTTGGTCTCACCACCGCCAGAGCGTGGCCATGGATACGCTCGAGTCACCATCTCCCAGGTGATCCGATGGATCGACGACAAGAAGAACAGAAGGGCACCCAGACCACTTCCAGATCATGACAGAGCCATGCGGGAGATTGATAATCGTGAACAGGTATGATTCGTTTGTAACCGAACCCAGTGGCTTCATGCTAAACGAAGAGCAGATATTCGTTGTCGACGACTCAGACACGATGAGGACTCATCACTGGGACAAGGTCATCGAGGCGGTTCTGGCGCTTGGCTATCTCGTGAAGCCGGCTGATCCGGACGGCATGGAGCTGTTCTTGACTTCTGACCCCGCAAAATGTAAGAAGTCCCGCGACAGCAATGGCCTTGTTCGCACCCTCGAAGACCATCAACGAACATCTTTCGTCGGCGCTTGCAACATGGAAAATAGCCTAAGCCCAATTTTCGACCATGTCAAGAACGGCCTGAAAAGTAAAAAAAGAACCAATCTTCTCCAACGGACACAACGTCGCGGGACAAACGTTTACATCCTCACCGACGCAATCTGGGAAGGAGGTGAAGAGGTGACATGTGGGGTGGAACGACCGATCAAGAATTTGACAACAAGGATGCGAGAATTGGGAAAAGATAGAACAACCGTGGCGCTGCAATTCATCCAATTCGGCAACGACGCACTCGGGAAGGAAAGGCTTCGGTATCTGGACGACACTTTGGGGGAACAATTGGACTTGTAAGTTTTACTGATAAAAAGTAAAATTTCTGCACGGCCAGCTTGCTGATTCCGACTTAGTGATATTGTGGATCACAGGCACTGTGAAGATGGAGTTTGGCACATGCTGGTGGGACCCATTAGTCGCGGTCTCGACAAGGACAACAATGTTGGAAGTTGAGCAGCTATTGCACGATGCACAGAGGCACTGAGGCATACTAAGCTGAGACCTGTACCAGCGAACTGAGTTCCGGAAGCCACCTAAACAGCTGTGAAGGCACAGGCAGTGGGCACCACGCAAGGTAAGTAACGGATACCGGTATGGTGGCGTATGTTGACCATATGGCTTTACGATCATTAACAACAAGAATGTTAGGTCTCCCATGGCATAGAATCACCCTTGTCATAAATCAGGCCCGCTGTTGCGGTATCCTCCGGTGTATGGAGATTAGAGTCCCACGTCCATTGCATATCGTCGAGGAAATAAGGCATGTACCAACACCAACGACATCCTCCTTGGATGCCTCCAATTTGGTGGGCCGAGTTGGACATAATTCTTCATACAGAAGTCATGTCGGTATCCGTATGTTGACGAGTGCGTCAACATCCGGAGCGTAACGAGAGTCATGGCTGTCATTCAACGAAGCATTCTTGGATGATTAAGCATATATACAACTCAGACCTAGTAATTAATAATAGGACTGATAAGCAGTCGGTAATTTTTCCCAAGAATCGCTTTTGTGACCTTATTTTGACAAGTTTGAGTCCGCACTCTTCACCAATAGAGGCAAATTTCAGACGGTAAGCAATAGGAATGGTATTGGTAAATTTGAGAACTCATTTGAACCCATAAGGCAGTTAGGTATAGACAAAAGTCCTGGGCATGAAAGCCTCTGATGGGAGTAAGATGTGCAGCTGTTCGTGCAATCTCATGTGAACCCGACCTGAACTCCTGTGTCTTCCACCTATCCTTTGAAATGGCCTTCTCACTTTCTCCCTCCCCAACTATACCTTTCCATGCCAACAACGCCAGGAGAAAAGCCACCCACCACCACGAAAAGAAAAGTCATCATTATAGTCGGTTCGCGTCAACACCAATGACTCCAAATCCTTTCTTCAATAAAGTATCCGCTGATCCCTACAAGACCTTACAGTCCAGCCCCACCGATTCCAACGCCTCCACCAACCGCTTCAGCGTCACTGGCCTCGTCAAGAACATATCCACCCCGCTAGCAACCGCGTCCTGCTGGATGCCCGCCCCCGCCAGGCCCGTTAAAGCTATGATGGGCGTCTGCTCGAGCCGGTTCGCCCGCTCGTGCTGGCGGATCCGGCGCGCCGACTCCAGGCCGTCCATGATCGGCATCGATATGTCCGTGAGGATGCAGCAGTAGTCGGACGGGCAGTGGGCGTACATCTCGGACGACTCGAGGCCGTTGATGGCCGTCACGTAAGGACGCTTCAGCTTCTTCATGTACGCTGAGAGGATCTAGACGGGGCTCGGTTAGTCTTTGCTGTCAGGCTCAATACGGGTAAATGTTCCGCTCACCTTCAGATTGATAGCGTTGTCGTCGACTATCAGCACGGACGGTGGCTTTCCCACAATTTCCATGGGGTCCGTCCTCTCCACGACCGGCGTCATGGCGGGCACATCGCCACCGAGGGTTGACTCCTCGGGCGGCGTCGGCAAAGGCGTAGGATCCATCTCGGCCGACGATCGCGGCGCCGTGTTCGCCACCACGGTCGCGCGCGTCGAAGTGACAACCGTGACGTCGTGGCCTTGATGCGCCTTGCGCTCGGGGACGACCGTGTCCCTGCTCACGAGCGTGACCTGCGTGCCCTTTGTCGCGGACGTGGGCAGGACGTCGACGGATGTCGTGTGATGCGGCATCAGCTGCTGGGCCGCCTGCTCCTGCTTCGTCTTCCACATGCCGAGGAGGTGCACGAGCGCTCTGGCGAGCTTGCGGGGGCCGAATGGCGGCGCGAAGAACTCGAAGGTGCGGATGCGGCTGGCGGCGTCGGGCAGGTTGTGTGAGAAGTTGCGGGTGGCCACAGTGGCCTCGCACACGAAGAAGACGGGGCACTCGGACTCGCCTGCGATCCTCTCGCCGTCGCTGAAGGAGACGTTGGAGTCGTGGTGAATGATGAGGTCAGGCTGGCTGGGCGACTTGCTGCCGAGTACCTCCATGGACAGCCAGTCGCGGCATGTGCTCTCGAGGAAGTGAGCCTGGGACTCTACTAGCTTTCCGATGTCCTGCTGGCCGCTAGAAATAAGCCGGCTTTCGTCAAAGTCGGGCCCGTCGAAACCTCGCAGCAGGACTTTACGGCCTCTTAGGGTCTGCACAGCCTCTCCGAACCCTGTCGGGTCTCCAGGTACTGGGGCATCTCCTGTGAATGGTAACGGCAGCGATACAGTGATGGTCGTGCCTCGTCCAACTTGGCTTGCGACTTTGATCTCGCCTCCTAAATTGACAGTTATTTGCCTCACTAGACTGAGCCCCAAGCCCGTCCCTGGGGCGAAATTATCTTCCTGGCAGAAGGGCGTGAAAAGGTGGTTCTGAATGTAGTCTTCGCTAATGCCTTTGCCCGAGTCGGAGACTGTGAGCAGTATCGTGGCCCCGACGTTGTGTTGGTACGGCTTGGCGGGTTCCTGCGTGAGGCTCACCTTGATGAACCCAGACCTAGTAAATTTGAGGGAATTCCCGAACAAGTTCATCACGATCCTCCGGAACGCCCCTGGGTGGGTATTGAATCTCCAAGAAGTCGACCGCTCGATGTCGAGGAATATTTGCACGCGTTCTTGGAGTGAGTCAGGGTGCCCTGAGACCGTCCGTTGAGCCACTGCGTCCCTGTACTTAGTGTAATCCAGGTCGTCGCGGAGTGAGCGCTGCGCAGACATTCTCTCGTGGCTGTAGCCCGCTAGCACGCTCTCGACAACCTCCTCAACGAGACAGTCCAGCTCGACCGGCAGAGTCTGGGACCTTGTCTTGCCCTGCTCAGAGCGCTCCCCCGGGTCCGCGTTCACCTTGCCTAGCACGCTGTCTTTCTGATCCGCCCTGTCGTTTTCGATGAAACTATTAATCTTACTGTAGTCCAGCAAGTGGTTGATGGTATCGACCAGGGTCTTTCCCGACGTCTCGATGATATTCAGCACGTTCTGCTGCACGCTGTCTAGCTTCGAGTCGTGTAGCAACTCCACCGCGCCCACCAGGCCGTGTAGCGGACTCCTCAACTCGTGAGAGATGGAGCCCAGAATGTTGCTCTTGATAGTCTCCTCCGCTTTCGTATTCAACCGGTAGAGCTCGGCCATCACACTCAGACCAAACACACGGAGGAAGGTGACTGTACCGTCAGTTGTGAAGACGCGCGTGGGGTTCCTTGTCCAGATAAAGCCCCCTGCAGACCAACGTTTCTTCTGTCCATCCCAGAGAGGGATCAATACAACACTCCTTGCACCAGGGAAAAGGTTCACGACCGCTTGCGCGGGATCCCAACGTTTCAGTGGTGTGTTTGTCTTCCTCTGCGCAGAATCGGCATCTAGATGGATGTCCTCTGGATCCTGGCTATCCCGAGACCACTGTCGCGTAGGCGAGGCGGGCCGTCTCGGTGGATGCCCAGGTTTGGCAGCTTTGTTGTCGGAAGGCGGTGCTGTCTGTATCACACTCCCGTCTGCGTCGAAATTAAATATTTTCCCATGGGGGTATCGTCTGAGAAGTCTTTGCAAGTTCCTGTCCCGTAATCCTTCAAATTGCCATGGTGAGCGGTCACCACCGATGGTTGATCCCTGCATTGTCGAGTAGCCGAGGACGTTGCAATAGTCCTCTCTCCTCCCTGCCGACTGCGTCTGGCTTGACGCGTCCTCATCGTTGCTGAGATAGCTGATGTTGTCTAGACCGACCGTCGATACCTTTCGTCCGCCTGTCTCGTTCTGCTGTCCTACTAGACCACCGAAGGAGCGCACAGTAGCGTCGAGGAACAAGACACCGTCGACCTCGACAGCCTGGCGAATTATATTCGCTGCCTTCGCGAACACCCGGCTCGACTCGGCTAGTTGCAGGTCGGCTGAGCTGACCTGTGCGACGGCGGGCTGCTGGGTGCTCGTGCTCGCCGCGGAGTGTCGCGAATCGGGCCGCGGCGTCGACGACCTCGAGGAATCATCAGGGGCCAAAGTCGACGAGGCCTTAGAGCTGGCGACCACTGGCACGATGATGGTCTGGGTTTCCAGCGACGGACTCTTGCTGCCCGGAGAAGGCTCCGTCGCCGACACAGGGGGGTTTCGCACGCCGGGCGATTGACCAGCTTCTCCTTCAACGACTTGGGGCCCGCAAGCGGTGCTGAGGGGCAACAATGCCGGCCGGCCGCCCTTGGCTAGAATTTCTTCCTTCCTCTTGACGCTTTCTGTGATATCAGCAGAGATTACAAGCCTCGATGCCCGCTTGCTCGCGCGCCCAAGCCCGCGAGTCGGCCCGTCGATGACAGGATCAAGCGAGTCCGAGCCCTCGACGAAGTTGCCCATGCCTCGGACCATCCTCTCAGACCTGCGGTATTTGCTGTACGAGGTACGATATTCGAGATATCCCATGATCGTCCGCGACATATCCCGCATGAATTTGATCTCGTCACTGTTCAGCCCTTGCGGCCGCGGTTTCGTGTCGAAGACGCAGTACACCCCGATGTTCACGCCGTCTGGTCCTGGGCTTCGTATGGGAACACCTGCGTAGAACTTATTGAATGGACGTCCCTGAATATACGGTCTGTTGTGGAATCGCCCATCGGACGCCAAGTCAGGCACAACAGATACAGGCAAGTCGTCGCCGGCGCCGGAGTCATACTCCGGGTCTGTTGCTACGTCAGCAGATCGACTGGCCGACGAAACGAGGACGTGCTCGCATATGCCAAAGGATCGCGGGATCGCCGTTCCACACAGCCAGAAGCCATCGTCTCCGCCATCGACCTCACAGCCGGGCTGCTGATCCCCTTCTGTTATGCTTGGGCGCCTGCAGCGCTCGCGGGCGCCCAGCGGAGACGAACGTGTGGCCTCGGCAACAACATGTTGGCGGTCGCGATCAAACAGCGAGATCAGGGATCGCTTTGCATTGAGCCTGTGTACGGCGAGCTGTGCATATGCGGTGAGGCTCGAGTCTGCCGCCGAAGATAGTATGGCAGGTGGCACGGGATCATGCGGGTCATTGAGGTTCGCGGACGTCCATCCGAGGGAATCGTATCTGCTCGGCTCGTGGAGCTGGTCAGCGCAAGTTGCCGGAAGGGTGGAGAGGACATGGTGTGTGTGGCTGCCGGATGACTAGTGAGGACAGATGGACGTACTTGAATGTTTCTCTCTCGCGGACATTCTCCGACACACTTGGGTCTGCCGCGGGCGCAGATGGAGCGTGTGCCCAGCTCGGCTGGTCGATCAGGTCCATAGCCCCTTGCGGCGATGGGTCGTTGGCGAGTCGGGGCTGCTACACGCTTCTTCCATGGACTTCCCGTTTACTGAAGCACATCATAACCGCCAAGCGGAATAGAATCAGGTCTGGGTTGGGCTGAAGTGGGCAGACTGGGCAGTATAGTACGATATAGGACAGGTCCAGGAAGGACAAACAACAGACGAACTGGCGAAAATTCGGAACCTGTCTGGGCGTCCCTTGGGTCATCTCCTCGGAACCCAAACCAGATCAAAGTCCTCTGGAAACCTTATTTTCCAAACCCCCTCCAGGCCCCTCGCCCTCGGGTAGCAAACCTGTTCCTTCTTCCAACTTTCTGTCCCCTTTCCCACCTCTGACTCGATCCACGCCATCCTTGTAGTGGGGTGGGGCGCCAGTGCCGATGAGCGTCGATCCCGTCTTCCGCCGGGCATAACAAAGATGGGGCAAGCTTCTAGGTCGTCGATCCGCTGCCCATCTTTCTCCCTTTTCTGCCAGGAGATGCGGAAATGCGGTATCTCTGTGGGAAGAATTGCATGTTTGCATGTCGCAAATCGGCAGATCCAGATCCGGATCCGCCTAGGCGCTTTCGACCTAATATATCTAGTCCAAGCAGCAGCTTTGTGCCACCAGCCTGCTAGTTCTGGCGCGCGATCTAGATCTCAGGGTCCAGCTTGCCTGCTTGCCATGGGTTGAAATAAGGGGTCCAATTTCAGGGTCTGCAGGGCCTTCACACTAATCGTTGAAGCAATCTCAAACCCGGTGCAGTTTTGCATATAGTGGGAGGACTAAGGGCTAACACGGCTAGGACCTCCATACTCGAAGCTACTCGAGGCGAGGTCGGCACGGTCGGGCCATTCTGGAGTTGCCGTGGCTACTGACTGGTAGCTACTGGCCACTGGCTGCCAGCCGTTGGTCTAGCGGGATCTAGAAGAACCCCGGTCGGCCCATCTGACCATCTCGTGCATGCCCTGCAGGCGTTGCGTTCGTGGGGGGCCCACGATGGGGCCCTCGAGGTGGCTTGGCAGTCTTTTTTTTCTTACCCTGCCCTGGCTGCCTGGCTGTTCGAGAGAGAGCACGAAGAGGGGGACAGCCCGACCAATGCCAACGAGACTGGATCATCGGGACACTGGGAACTCTTATGGTCGAGCTCACGGCTGAGTTGCCTGAGAGTGTACCGGGAATAAAAGCGGGGACAAACAACAGCTCTAAAGCAAGACTAAGCTGCTAGCTGGAGGCACCTTGGTGCTAGAGCGAGTACCACGGTATGCAGCGTCGCGTCTGGCGCTTTTTGCCCGCAATTTCTTCGTCTTCGGTGTTGTCAGTGACCAAATACGTGAGCAAACTGCCAATGCTGGCGATTGGTGTCAAGAGACGGATGTCTTCGAGGTGCCGCACACTTGACATCTCTCTGGATTTCGCATAAAAATACAGCCACATCTGTATCAATTGTTCTTATAGGGAAGACGAGCCCTCAGAAGGGGTGAGAAAGTCGCCACTGGCCAGGCGCTATGATTTAGTGGTTGAGAAATTGGCTCAACTGCATTTCGAGTCATATTCAGCGGCCAACTGGTCTTCAGATCAAGGGGGGTTTCTGTTCGTGCTTTTACGACGAAGTAGTGATGGACGGCAAGTGCCGAGCGTGGAGAAGACCCACAAGCCTCTTGAGTACGCTTACTGGGACAGCACTGATGGTTACCTGGGTGTTTGGGTAACCTATAGATGAAATCTACTTACGCAAGAATATTAACAGTTGTTTGAGAAGGAAGTGTCTGCGCTCGTGGACAGCAAATCACAGCAGAGCGCCCAGGCCATGATTGCGATCTGCCATAGACCGGATCAACGCCTCCGATTCTCGTCAGTTCGCAGAACCCATGACCTCCTCGGGTTCGACGAAAGGTGGCCCTCGACTCGGCAGTCACCCTCCTGAACGGTACACAAGGCAACATGGTCGAGCACATGTGAACATTGTCTCGGGCACTGCTTGTTTAACGAAGGCACACAATGACCAGCATGTCACAATTCAGATTCGTTGCAAGGCATCAGAAGTATGTGCTCGGTTGCGTGAACAGCAATGTGAAGGGCCGATATATGCGGGTGCTTGAGGTTCAAGCAGGCATGCTGCAATAAAAGGAGTATGCCTGTCGATACTGCGGCCCATACATCGTCTTGCAGAGCAAATACCGCTGCCAAAACGGATTTTGAACTCTCATACCAGAGGAAACACAGACTACTGTGCATTCTTTGGTTCTGAACTAGCCATGAACTATGAAGGTGTCCATGCACCGCCTTCTCGGAATGCGTCACCGTCATCACAGTTCATTCACAGTGGGATGTCACAAGCACTAGCACCTGGCCAGCCCCCAATAACCACAGAAGTCTTCGAAGAAGGTATCCGGCCAAATCAGCCCGGCGAAGCCTCGATTGGAATCAATACATGTGGCTGGTACGAAGGTATGCGCCCTGGGGGGTGGGGGGGACCTGAGCCAACATCCATCCCGCTGACAATATCGAAATAGGCAGGACAGTAACATGTGCCTCTCTAGCGACATGCGGCTTCTCCAGCACATTTCGCGCTTGCTGCGTGAATCACGCATGCTCGTCCAGCGTTTTCAACACTGCATGTCTTCCATATGATGACCCGGCTTGTTTAGCTGGCACCCATGGGCCAGCAACGAAGTGTTGGTCTGTCTGCTTCCGTCCTCTATCCTGCCACCGGATAGCTAATGCATAGGACTTCTGCAGCACCGATGCATCGAGCCCTGCGTGCTTGACCCTCCTCTGGCCCACAACACCTGGCACACCAGGCCTGACAGTCTACACAATGCTCGACTCCTGCGTCCCGGCAATGCAAGCTGGTCAAGGCATATTGTCCACAACACCACCGCTTCGGACGCCGACAACATCATTACCACACTCGCTCGACTCGTCAACCGTTCTTAAGCCTCCAGCCGGGGCGATCTTGGAGAGCATTCTTGGCGCGGCCGCTGTTTCCGTCCTCGTCATCATCAGCTGCGTCATCGTCATCCGAAAGATGAATGCGTCTCGGACATTGAGGGTACGGGCGGGTGCTTCGCGGAGTTCTCTCACTGTATCCGCGTCGTCTAGACAGGGTCATCGGCAGGCCGATATACCGCTGTCTACTCTGCCTGGAACCGTGCGTGCTGCCCAGGATTGCAAGGCGGGCAGGCCTCGCGGGGCCGAAGTCCGCAGCGGCACATAGATAGCGAGGGATAGCAAAGGGTAGTCCTGGTGAGAGCCGTAGCTACGCATGACCTACAGACATGTTCACAATCCCTCTTGGCGATATGTCATCTGCTGCCTGTGGCCTATCAAGTACATGTACGCCAAAGGAATAAATTGGGTGGAGCGATGCTGAGATTATTTCTTGGCTGTTCCAGTAAAGGGTCATTGTCACTGCAGACCCATTCAAAGGCGCCCAACTTGGCTTTCCTGACGCCGTAAGACGGCTCATCCGATTGCCGGCTAGCTGCAGTACTTAAGGCACTGCGGCTACTTGCGGTGCTGACGTAGGCCCAGAGGTCAGTAAGCGACGTAGCTATCGACGCAACCTTTAAAGACGTCTTGCCAGCCTCGTCTCGCACTATTAAACTGTTCTATCATATACAAGGCAACTTAGTTCATTACATCTGAGTGACTCTCACAAACCCTTCCTAACCTAGAAAACCATGGATGGAAAGGGGCTGTCGGGCCCTTCAACACATGCGCGGCCGATGCATCACTGGAGGTGGAAGATTCTGGCCTGGCCCATAGCTTCTCTCGTCCTCCTGCACACTCTCATACCGCATTCCCGGGTTCATTTTTGGTACGGTTGTCGGCACGAGACGGCTCGAGTCACATATGAAGGCGAGAGTATCTCATGGGAGCCATGTGGGGAGATCTCAGGTCACGCCTTGGAGTGCAGCAACATTACAGTTCCAATGGACCACTTTGAGCTTCACAGCGCAGGCCTCAGAAATGGAGAGGAGCAAGTGTTCACCATCCCACTGATTCGGATGCGCGCCAAGAACGCCACACAGAATCTCATCATCAATCCTGGCGGTCCTGGAGGAAGTGGCGTTGGGTTCGTCCATGCAATCGGTGGGGAGCTCAACACGATCCTTGGAGAAGGGTTTCATGTCTTGTCATTCGATCCACGTGGCGTGAACGGGTCTCGCCCCAAGGCAGAATGCTATCCTGACCAAGCTACGCGACGGGCACATGCACAGCCAAGAAGCGGCAAGCTATCTCGCAGTGGCGAGATGTATGCATGGAACAAGAATTTTGCCCGGGCTTGTTACGATACCATGGGAGAACACGCCAAGTATAGTGAGTGATGATTCGATGCGTTCTAGCGGCTGCTCGTGCGAAGCTGACAGTCAGAACCTTGTAAATAGTAAATACACCCCAAACCGCCGCAGACATGAACAGTATCCTAGACGCTGTCGGGCAAAAAGACATGATTTATTGGGGTTTCAGCTACGGGACGACGTTAGGCCAGACTTATGCTACCATGTACCCAGAGCGCTCAAGCCGCGTGGTGATCGACGGAGTAGCGAACGTCCACGACGCCTACAAGGTATTAGATACCGAGCAAAAGTGGTTGACCGACGCCGAAAAGGTCCTGTATGGCTTCTTTAACGAATGCAACAAGGCAGGGCCGGACCGCTGCCCTCTGGCATCTTTTGGAAGCAGTGCGGACGAGCTCTGGGAGGCAGTCATGTCGAAAGTGGACAAGGTGAAAGATGAGCCTCTGAGCATATACGTCAACAACACCGTACATGGCGTATTCGACTACCCAGACCTTCTGACCAACGCGATATTTTACTCCCTGTACGCACCAAAATATGCGTGGTACCCCGTGGCACATCAACTCGCCAGATTTCTGGAAGGGAACACGACCGACCTCTGGATGGCGCACGGTCGAGCGGATATGTTCGCCAGCCTCGGCGAGGCCACCCGATTCATAACGTTCAATGATGCGAAGTCAGGGGCGAAGTACTGGCCACAGGGTTGGCAAGACCTGCTGGATGTGATTACGCCCTTCGCAAACAAAACCCTCTTCTCGATGATTGACATGACCGGTTTCTTCGGCAGACAGCAGTAAGCACATTTCAAATCTGCGGTTGTCTTGCGCAGTCTGCATCTTTAATTCCGCTGACTTAAAATTGATTGTATGTAGGTGGATTGTTCCTCGCACACACAAATTCGTACCGCAGGAGAGGGTTGAGACCGCTCACCCCTTGCTCATCCTGGCGACCAGCTACGACCCCGTGTGCCCCATCAGGGGAGCACTGGCCGCGAGAGACATATTTGTAGGGTCCCAAATCGTTGAGTCAAAGGCATACGGGCACTGCTCGGATGCAATGCCGTCGGTCTGTGTTGCCCGGCATGTCAGGGCGTATTTTTACGAAGGGAAAGTCCCAGATAATTACACACAATGTGAGATAGATGGTGATTATTTTCCCAAGCACAATGAGGATGAAGAGATAGTACAGGGTCGTGGGTTATTGTTTGCAGATGACCCCGAGATGGAACGTGTTCATCAGGCGCAGAGCAGGCTGGCTCAGAAATGGCCAGCCTGGTAAAGTAAAACAGGTCTGAGGTTCCAGTCGCAGAGTAGAGTGAGGCTTAGGGTCAAAGACCTAGGAAATTAAAACACCCTGACCTGAAAGTCATGAAAAGAAGGCGCCAATTTCTTCGAATTTGATAACTGCATCGTCAGTCAGAGCCAGGATTGGTTAGCCCCATATTTGTCTCCAAAGTTGGGGACGCGCTCAATCCGAGACTATCGATTAACAATTAAGAGGAACATCGTGCAGAAGTCCGTTTGTTGTTCTCGGCAAAAGCATGCAGCTAGATCGCCTCCCCCGCACGGGTTCGTCTCACATGACGCTATGGATGAGCGCGCGGGCGACGGACACTCTCTCCCTCTTTCGATGCCCTGGATGGACATCTCCCCAGTCTACATATTTGCTCCCATCTACGAATCTAACTCAATCATCATAGCGTACTGCTTTACTGTCATTACTGTACAGATCGCCTGGTCATAACACAGAAATGGACTCTGAATTGAACATCACTGCATCAGACTCAACCTTCAAGGCCACGGCTCAGGATGGCGTCTTTCCGCTTTTCCCATTTTTACCAAAGGAGCTGCGACTGCAAATATGGGAGGAGGCGACACCGCGTGAGCGACTCATACAACTCACCGTCGCGATCCCAGATGATCGAGACGAAGATGAAGAGCCTCCTTATATACGATATCTAGAGAAGAATCACCTAGGGAACCCCGTCAGCGGCAGCGGCTATCTGCTCTATGCGAAAGATGCCAGTATAGGACATGAGCTCTTCAGTGTCAACAGGGAAGCCAGACAGGTTGCTCTAGACTTCTATCGCATTCATATGCCCTGCCAAGTTGAAGAGCCTGGCCCTTGGCAGAGGACTCTGTATCTCAACCCCGAGCACGACGTGCTTCAAATTCGAGCAGAAGCGCCTGTAAAAGAGTCATTGGTCGACTTTCTGTGGGATTTGAAAGCGTACGACCCTAAGGGCGTGGGGCTACTGAAGGTAGCATGGGACCTGATGGGCTTCTGTGGCAACGACCTCCAATATCGGAAGCGGTCGGACCTGCTCCTCATCCGGCAACGGAAAGCGCTCGTCGACACCCTCTCTCAGCTGCAAGAGGTTTGGTTCGTCTACATCGAGGCCAATAAGCACGGGTGCAAGAAAGCCACCGACCGGCCTGGCAATATCATCCCGTACGACGGTGAAGTGACGGCATTTGAGAGCATTGGACCTGATGCGAGGGATGGTGTGGAGACCGAGTTGCAGCAGTTATACATGGGCAGCGTGGATCCGCGGGAGCTCATTTGGCGGTGGAAAAGGCTGCTGCGGACGTGGGAGATACAGCACCAACCTGGACATGTCAGGTACCGGTTGATGGTTGCGCAAAAGCCCGTGTATAGTCCAGACGCCTGGAGGATCAGCAGGTTACCTCGACTCATGAAATCCTTGAGTATCCGGAACGAGGAGCGCAAAGACGACGTGGAGGTTACGGCCGACGCAGCCGATGATGGACCAGTACCAGGAGAAGGAAAACAACAGGGAACACGCACGCTGGAGCCTGTAACTGTTGGCTTCTGGTCATTTCCGCTTGACGCGGTAGGAGAAGTTGGCGAGGGTAAGCGTCTATGCGACATGGATTTCCGTCCTCACCGTGTCTTGGATTTGAGGAACTACTGGCCAGAGCTACTACTTGCAAAGGTTGCTTGAGGTTAAATTTCTCAACTAAGAGTAGACTATCGGAAATCATGTTCACGCAGGGGCAAAAAGGCCATCTGCAAGTATAGATGATCTCCTGCCAGGCATGGCCCACTTTAAACTGGAATTGAGACTAATACGACGTTATATACTGATGCTCAGGTTTGGGGAAGAGATATCAACTACGCGAGGCAACGCGAAGTTGGATTGTGACATTCAATTCGTCTACAGTATTCGGTTGCAACAACTACCCTGACCACCATACCAATGATCCTGTCTCCTGTGGCACCTGGGCAATATATCCATACGTGACATCGGGCTCCTGCTGGTGGAGCCATCCCCAGATCGACCTCGGACCTGATTTGACACGTGCATGGGTCTGCGGTAGAGCATTGCTGATTGAGCTTACCTCGAGCTTACGTAGACACAGTGAGTTATTCCAGGCTTGTCTGTTGTGGGCGTCAACCCCGCAAGAATCCCAAGGTCTTGGCAACTGAATGGGGGCTGGTCGCCGCGTAGATCGCAGCTACGGATGCGGCCAGGTTGCTTATCTCGACACGACCTGGTTAGGGTAATTTCACGCCAATTTCACTCCTCAGTTGTGGCTGTTTGGGTTCATCCCGTGTCGCGATGCACCTGTTAGTCTCCCAGCTCATCCGGCATGCCACCGGCTCACCATTGCACGACAATAACAGACTTTTCTTTTGAGACAACGAAGGCATCTCTCTCTATTAGAGTTGTAGCTAAGGTGCACACAACGCCCCTGTTCCACTGAGTCTAATCGCCTTAGGGCCGGAGTCAATGGCGAACGGCCAGAGTCGACTTGCAAGGCGCGATACACTTTAAACAGGCACCCTCCCTCCCTTTGAGGGCCGACTAATGACTCTACGTGTCCTACCCATCAATATTGTTCCGAGCTCTCTGGCTGAGGCATCGGGACAGACTGCACCGTGTCTCTTTGCCTAGTTTCAACAACATGTTCAGTCCGTCGCGAGGAGCTTTGTTCTTGGTGATCGCGCTGTGTCTTCTCTGGGGTTTCCACCTTGGCGCATACCTGGATCCCGAGACGTCGGACGCATCTGGCTCATATTTCGATTTCAAGTCCAGAGGCACCGGATCTCCTCTATCATCACACGTGCATACCTATTTTGAGCAGGTTTTCTCAGTGGAGAAGCCCCGAGATTACAAATTCTCTGCTGTCAAAGCTGCGTGCGAGCGAACGCAATGGCAGGAACAAAACAAGAACACGTATCTCAGATGTGATGGCATCAACGCGGGGATGACTTCGATCATCTCCCAAGTCAAAGTCTGCTTTAAGATGGCGATCGATACCGGTGTACACTTGATCCTGCCCAATATGCCCCTCCGCGATAGCGACGACTTGCTCAAGTTCAACCTCCTGAATGCATCCGCATATATGGATTACGACCAATGGTTCGACCATGAACACGTGCTGGCCTCAATGTCCAGAGCGTGTCCCCAGATGAATATCATACAAAGTAAAGACGTGGGCACACCATCCTTGCCGGTTCTCAACGAGTGGAAGATGGACATCGGGTCTGCTCCAGGGTTTCGGATGCTGTCTGGGTATTTCTGGGTTGGAAGGCCTTTCAAATCTTGGTTTGACAGCGAACTTGCTCAACTACGCTTCTTCAGCAGTGTGAGCTCTAAGGACGAAGTCGAGCAAGAGAACACGAGCGAGCTTTCCCGGTCGACAGCGGAGAAGGGCGCAACAATCCTCCAGATAGCCTCTCAGTTTCTCCTCTTCCGTCTGACGGATGACCCCACCGGCAGAGAAGTCGCCCTGTGGAATGATCTGGCGCACCTTGTACGCTTCACTGAGACCCCACGCAAGCTCACAAACAGGATCCTCTCGCACATCGACAGGCCATACTTTGGCGTGCACTTCCGCACCGAACGCGACAACATCTGGTCATCGTTCGAGAACCAGCTTCAAGTCGACCTCGACGCGCTTGACCAGGCATGGGCGCAATATGGCTCTGCAGCTCAGGAGAAACCGCTGGTGTACCTAGCTTGCGGGGACGAGGGCCAGATTGAGAAGTTTTCAAGGGCGGCGGCACAGCGCGGCTGGACTGTTACCTCCAAGTATGATATTGCGAAAGACTATCCTGCCACTTTGAAGATGATCAAGGAGATGCCGTTTGACTTCCAGGGCGCGGTGGATATGGGTGTCATGTTGGAGAGTCACTTCTTCCTTGGCATCACCGGGAGCGCCTTCTCGAGTTCTGTAGCTAACATGAGAGACACGACGGGGAGATACAGGGGGAGCAGCTTGCTTTACGCCGACGATGGTAATGCTCGGACGCACTTGTTTAATGACGGAGATGCTTCAGGATACCCTTGCTGTTTGTAAATAGTTATTCCGGCATTAGTCCTTTTAAAATTCATATGAGCGACAGAGGTCTGGATACGAGGCTTCTCTACAGACGGCGTTACAATCCGCTGCATTGTGTTTTAAGCTCTCAAGTCGAACCTATTGAATTTGTATCGTGCCTCGGCGTCCAACATTTTTAAGAAATGTTAAGGTATGGCCACTATAGAGAAAGTATTGTTCGGTTAGAGATCAGCAAGCCGTGCGTACCAAGACGTGGTGCCACTGTATCACGCCCAACGGGTGGTGCCACGCACTTCAAATATCATGAGTAGGACTATGGTATAGGCCGTAGTCATAAAATAGCACTGCTTTCTGGAGGACGCGGTGCCGTATAGACTACCTACACTGACGATTACTATCGACAAGATGCATCAGGTTGCCAAAGTCTTGAATTCCCCTGGTAAGTGATCCTGTTCACCGTCCCTCCTGCAACGTCTCGGAACACAACTAACGTAAAATATGATGTGTCCAGGCTGGGAATGTCTGTCGCCGATGAGACCACATGGTATGTGGATTCGACAAGTTATACATGTCGCATCTTCCTAACACGTCAACATTTGGCCACAGTGGCCGGTCACTTAGAATTTGAATATGACGTTGCTTCCAGCACGTGGAAACCCAGTCAGGGCTTCGAGGGCTCGTACTCGAATCTGAAGGGCATATCTGACGGCTCGCTACATGGTAAATCCCCGGAGACCATTCATCGCCTGTGTTGAAGAATACATGAGCTGAGACATGCTGGTGAGGTCCAGTTTCAAGGCAACAATGTCATGAAACCATGCGAGGTAATTGGGCTTCTCTGGTATTAGCGTGGAAATGTGTAATTACATGCTGAAATATTCGCAGCTTGTCTCACACCACAAAACACCATCATTCTATTTAGACCTTCTGAGCACGCTGCTCAATTCGCTAGGTCTTGCGAAGCCGAGTTCCTTCCTGCTGTGCCAGAAACAATATTTGTGGCTTCTGTCAAGGCAGCAGTCTATGCAAATGGATTCTATGTCGCACCACATCACTCATCCGTCGTTCTAGGTGAGCGCTATCTGGACCACGTTCTTAGATCCAAGCAAGGCCATCAAATCCAACCCTCCGTGCTTCGAATCATTGAAGTGATGTATGATATGAAGTGGTACAACAACAACACGTCCGTTGGCTGGAGTATGCTGACTACTGGTCACACAGATATCCGCGTATTAGCCTTCAGATTAGGCCAAGCTGTTGAGTCTGAACGCTGTGAGCATCCGAGAGCCAAGTTCCGTGTATCCGTAAATTCAGCTACTTTACGTCACAGAGTCAAGCCTTTGGACGCATTCGTTTTGGATGACTCTGACCGCCTTGCGGAACCTGGAGTGAATCTCGCCACTGGTTGTCACTATGCTGAGCCTCTGGAAGAGATCAGCTCTTTTTTACTCCCGCATATTGACAGCACGCACTCTTCAGGGAGTGATCGACCCTATATGTCTTCGTTTTTAGGCTTGACCGTTGGGGACGAGGGAGAAGTCATCCTGGTGATACCAGATGGAACTTGGGCCCCGAAGAGTGTCACAAGCGCTAGCTGCGAAGTGCTAGCCCAATCCCTCGGCTGGAAGGTAGAGAGACGACCGGTGAGTTTTCTAGTATCAGAATGATTTGAACAATCGTTGACTTATTTGCCTCCATTAGATTGGATGCAACGATCTCGCCAGCTTCTCTGAGGTCATGGTTACCGGTCCTGGTCTGTTTCCCGTGCGCTCCATCACTCGTGCTACGGATCAAAACAGATTCACCTACATGAAGTGCGAACAGGACTTCGGAGAAGGTTATAAGATTCTATCAAGTCTTTTGGACGACATTCTTCGAGGGAGGGTAGCGGATGACTTTGGCTGGAATGTCCATTCCGTCTACGATTCTAGGTTCGAAGCAATGTCTTCCGACATGCGGACTGACAGACAGCCGATGAAGAATGCGTCATTTATGTGCAGGAGCGATGGGGCTCATTCGAAAGACTTTTATTTCGCGCTGCTCCCAGCTAGGCGATATTGTAATTGAATTTGGGGATACGTCGAGGTCTTTATGAAGTACTACTCAATGCTGTTGTGGTTCAATGTATGCAAATTATGATAATGTGGCCCTAGATTTTCAGAAAGTGAGAAAATTGCAGCCAAAGTAAAGTGAAACGATTCTGTTTGATGTATGTATGACATGTGAAAACTATTTCGATGACACTCTGTCAATGGCCATCAAGTATTCGTGGGCAAATAGTTGGCATACGCTGTTTGCTTCTGTGAATGATCACTAACAGCCCTAGTAGCATTGTGTTCATTTAGTACTGTAACTGTTTGGCCTCCTGATGCGGGAGCCCGATATGCACCGTAGAACTTTATTATTCTTGGAATAGAGGTAGAGTTGTTTTATGAAACTCTATTCACTGGATCTACGGTGTCTCGGGTGGTATTCACAGGCACTTTACTCAAGATCTCGTTTTCCAACCAATAGATCGTCTCAACCGCAGTTCAAGCAAAGCTAGCCAGAGTTGCAGCATGCATCTTCAAGTGAACACTGCAGCAATGCTTCCTACAAGAATAAAGGCCATCAAACAACGATTAGCACCTAGCTCTCACTACAACAACGGCGCTCCAATTGTGGGGGCCACAGTGGCACCACCCATCCGCATTTGCCGGTGGCACCACCGGGCTGACACGAGCACTTTAGAGCGCTCCATAGGCAGTCAAGGTCGGAGCCCGCTGTGCGAGTATGCGAAACGACGCGTAGCTTAATACAGTGGGCCTTACCCACATCGGGGACAGGGAACGAGTGCGATCGTAAGGCATTTGTGAACAAGTGCCTTCAACTCGTCCACGAAGAGCGGAAATGGATAGCACCTCGTTCCCACGAACCCACACCAAGCCCACATTTTACCGGTTGTCTCGCCCCTGGCCTGCTATCGATCCCGCTACTGTGCATGTATCAACACCCCAGTCTTATTATGGACCCATTTGCCGGTCCAGCACTTGTCGAGCGCCGGTTGATATCGCTAAATCAAAGTTTGGTGTTCCTGCACGTGGGCTGTGGATGAGCGGATGGCTAAGGTCAGTATGGATTGTCTACTCGCTCTCGCTTCGACAGTGTCTATGCAAGCACTCGATATCGCACGTGGGAGGACGAACGCTCGGGTTGAAGTGGATTTGCTCGTATTCATAGCGAGGAACGGACCGGTTACGAAAGATCAGTTATCGTCAGCCACCGGATCTTATGCAAATTGGAATCGTAATTAGATTTGCCTTTTTCTTGGAATCTGCTTGAGCCTGCAATCATATGGTACGTCTCATCAAACTCTGGGTTGAAGGATTAGCTTCTGATAATAGCACTACCATTACACCACAGTTCTCACCTCATACCAGGAGTTCGTAGACCTCCCGCCCTTTTCTTTGGTGCTTGGCGCAGGTACTTAGTCATTATAGGACAGTTGTGTAGTCTAAGGATTTTAAAGTCGTATTTAATGAGTGTTTTGGAGCATATAAATTCATGGGCCGATGGGTTTACCACAAAATACTTGAGCCAAGTCTTAGGCAGATATCCCTAAACTTCAGTACGCAGTGTGGGAGACAACAGAGCCTGAGCGAAAGCCAATTTTGCACCATTGGGAGTCACATACTAGAAGTGCATCATCCCTGTAATCTACCCGATTCATGTTTACGTGTAGAAAAACGCGTAACGAATCATGCACGTCTACCTTGCCCACCACATGGCTGGATGCGGACAATGGCATAGTGTGTCGCAATGTATTCGTTTTTACTATTGAAAATCAAATATGAAAACTTAGATGAAAATCAGAAAATTCAGTGGTGGATGGTTGACTCCGACGCGATCTATCCACAGCCTCAATCACTGCCACCTGCAGAATTGGGACCATCGTCCAGCATCCGCTTTACCTCTCCAATAATCTCGTGCATCTTACGGAAATACAGACTGATGTGAGCTTCATCGTGCTCAAGCGTCAACTCGACATTTTGCATCGTACCCACAGCCTCCACCGCCATTCTGGCAGGAATATGGACATCTTTGGCCCCATGATATATCGCCAGCTCACCCTTTCTCACTGGCAGCGCCCCAAGATCAAATCCCCATGGACTGCCGAACAGTATCGCCTCGCACGTAGAGCCCTCAGGTCCATCTATGAAAGCCTCCCGTATGCTCGTGGCGAGGAGGTCGAGGACCTTGCCGTCGTCAGCCTCGGCCGTCTCCCGGTCCGCATCGGGCAAGCTCTTGAAGCCCTGGGCCAACGTATCCCGGAAACGACCAGGCTGCGCAGTATCTCGCGCGATCTTACCCATGCTTGCGTCGAACATATACGAGACGAGCCACGGCGCCCATGGGGCCAGGTTGAAGAGGACCCTGTTCGAGAGCATCATGCCACCCATACCAAGGCTGGCGGGGTACATGCCCGAGATGACCACGGCGCCCGCAAGGCGAGAGGGTGGGATTGAGTGTACGCAACCCAACACGTATGGCCCGCCGCCAGAGATGCCCATGACAGCGAAGCGCTGAATATGCAGGTGGTCGGCCAGGGCGAGGACATCGTGCGAGAACGAGAGAATACTCCGGGCCGGGTCGTTGGTCGACCCACCGTACCCCGGCCGGCTGACGGCGATGATACGTAGACCCTGGCTTGACGCTGGTTCATGAGTTGCGAGGCCTTCGTGGTGCGACCCGGGGAAGCTGTGGAAATAGAAGGCCGTGGGTGGCTCGTCAGGTCCTGGGCTGGCCTTAGTGCTTCCGTAGATGCTGTAGCAGAGCGTGCGACCATCTGGCAAAGCCAGTGTTTGTGTGTTCGACATGGTCGCGACGATTTGTTCACGAGCTATTGATACCCGCCTGGCAAGAATGGGAAAGAAAACCACGAGACTCTACCGTAGGGGAGACGAAACATATCGAGGTTCTTCCAAGCTCGCTTGCCCCCAAATGCAATTGTGGCCCACTGCCTTGGCCACTTGACTCGGACATATGTTGGTTTCCTTGAAAGAACCCAAGCAAGACTGAGGTGGCACACTTTATCCCCGCAACAAACCCGCGCACCAGAGGCGAGTAAGGTCAGGGGGAGGCTCTGCGGCTCCGCTTTGCTATTTAAGCGCCGAACTTTATTCGGGTCTACCCGCTTACACGACAACAGTGCTATAATTCCGACAACTTGGCGGGAGACGAGAGCCGGGAATTCGGAAGTCGGTCGGTGACAAGGACGAGCAAAGCCGTTCCGCAGGAGAGGACACATGGCCTAGGTGGAGGTCCCAAGGAGATTCCTGCCTTTCCAATCACACATGCATAACTTCGTTGTGATGTGCTAAATTTTGGCTCAAGTATTTACTTCGCCGTGTAGCTATATCGAGACCTTCAACTTTTCAAATGGAAATTCTGAGCTAAATCTGCCCTGTACCCTTGTACACAATTAGGCACGGTCACGTATGGGAAGTCCGAGCTCTGAGCCTATCTATCGTACGAGAAGCTCGGCTTTAAGAGGTTTGTCTGCCTTAATACGCTAGACTGCCAGCATGGGATGGCTGTCATTCCCCTTATTACCGCTGCCATTTCCCTGCTTAACATTCTTCCACTCCACAAACAGCGTGGCGAGCAGGGCCCCTAATCCGAGCCCCAGACTGACTCGGAAGGTATCCTGGAGGCCACGGGTGTAAGCATCCAAAACTGCCTGGTAGGCACTGCCCTGTCCGACGTCCTCTAGCGCTTTCTCGAGTCCCGTGGCTCCTGCGGAGAAAACAACCGCCTGATTTACTGTAGGGGCAAGTTGTTTTAGCGCCGTCGAAAGACTATTCTGAAAGACAGACTGGCCGACCGAGATAAAGATCGAGCCACCTAGGTTCTGAAAGAAAATGAGGGCCGAGGAGCCCACGGGGATGTCTTCCTGAGCGAGCACAGTCTGAACTGCGGCCTGCGGTACCTGAAATCCGGCACCAAGACCAGCACCGGCTAGAATCTGATAACCGATCCACTTTGGGTTTGAGATCTCCGCAGAGTAAGTCGTAATAAGACCCGCACCAACGGCAAAGATAGCAGTACTGCCGATTAAAAAGGGCGTGTAGTAGCCCAACATAGTGACCAGTGCACCCACAGCAAAGGATGAGACCACGAGACCCAACAACATGGGCAACAGCTCTATGCCGGACTGAATGGCAGAGGAGCCCCGTATGCTCTGGAAGAAAATGGGTAGGTAGTACATGAAGAGATATGCGGAGCCACCGAATAGGACGACGAACGCGCAAGCAGAGGCGACTGTCCTTTGGCTGATTATGCGGGGTGGTAGGGTGGCCTTCTCGCCGAGCCAAATTTGCGTCCCCATGAATACGATGGTAAGGATACCGAATCCGACAAGGAGACCGATAATACGTCCATCGTTCCAGGGGTACTCTTTGCCGCCCCACTGGAGAACCAGCAACAGGCAAGTCACAGCTGCTGTCAAAAGAAGCGCGCCGACAAGATCGAGCTCTCTGATTCGGACTAGAACGGGCTTATCGGTCTCCGACTTGGGTCGAGGGGGAGGGTTGAGGACCAGCAATACGACGACAGCCGATATGGCTCCAATGGGGAGGCTAAGAGGAACAACGGGGTCAGACTGACACAGAAACATGGGGTTGCCTAGCGCGACAAGCGGACCTACTTGATGTAGAAACACCAACGCCATGTTACATGGTCAGTAAATGCACCTCCTAGGAGTGGTCCCACCACAAACGCTATTCCCCAGACTGCTCCAAACAAGCCGAACGCGAGCGGGCGCTTGTCCAGGGGAACTGTTCCATCCTCTCGGTCAGCCTTAGGGCCAAGACTAAACGTAAGTCATGGCTGACCACTCACCGATGAAGGACATAATAACCGTACAGCCGGAGAATATGCCGGCAACGCCAAGACCTGCCACGGCTCTTCATTTCCCCTTGTCAGCGGACGTACGAGCGGCACGGAGATGGAGGCGAAATGGCCAGATTAGCTTACCGGCCGCCCACCAAGACGGCGCTCGTGGGAGCAGCTGCGCAGATCAGGGATCCCAGCTCGAAGAGGAAGATGGCGGCCAAGAACCCCCACTTCGCCTATGCGGGTTCATCCGAGTCAGTAGGACCCCGAGACGGAGCCGTGTCCCGCGGCGCAGCACACGGAGTACGTAAGATATTCGACCCACATCGAAGCTTTTGTAGATGCGCCCGTACGATGGTTGCAGCGCTGGGATGATGCCAGACACGTTAGAGAAGTGTAAAATATTATTTTGCAGCGCCATCTGTAGGAGTGGTCTCACTTACCAGTGCTCGTGAGGAAATAGGCGCTGCCATACCAGCCCACATCCTACAACAGGGTCATAGTTCAGCCGTTGTTCCAGAAGAGTGGAGAGTGTTGGGGCTGGGGAATGGAGCGAGCTCTAATTTGCGCTATTTACCTGAATTGTTTTGAACTCGTCCGTGATCTTGGGGATAGCGGTGCCAATGATGGTCTGATCCAGGGCCACGAGGAACACGCCCATGAACAAGCCGGATATGATCAGCATTGTCTTCCAGAGCGGAGGGTAAAGTGTGCCTGTCTCGTCGAACTGCAACGAGTCGTTGTCCCTGCCCACAGTATCGCCGGGCTGGAGACTCTTCTGTTCCATGCTGTGGGACCTTTGACTAGGAGCCGAGACCGACACCTGAGACTGTGCCTCTGTAGTGGTATGTGCTTGTTTCTGGTCGTTCATACTGAATATCTCGCCTATAACTTTGAAAGGTACAATTCGCAACTGCTGCGATATTGAGTTTGGTAGTCTTAATATACGGGGCGTCTTGATCAGTTCATCCCATCGGCGCACTCGTCTGTGCTGTATTGTAAACACTCAGCGGACGGTCTATTGCCCCGAGGGCTCGTGCGTCCTTCCATTGTGTGGTACCACTTGAGCGGGTTGACAAGTTCACTCTCAGCCCAAAAATCGAGGTTAAGCGAGAACCTTACTCCAAGGCTGAGAGGGGCGAAGGTAATCTGTACTGGATGCAGCTCCACCGCGTAAGGCATTTTCAAACAGGGGTGGCATCGCTACGTATGTGATAAGGACTGGGGTTCGTCTCCGCAAATTCACGACGGAAGTCTACCGACTCCCGCGACACTTTTGCCATCGACAGAGCATTTGACTCGCAGTTTCGAGCAAGCCCCTGACGAGACTTGGCTAATGAACTCCCAAGCAGGAATATTCGGAGCGATAATACGTAGCGGAGGGGAGCCAGCACTTGAGTCCGTAGCTGGGAGAATTTGGGCATGCGTAGATATGCAGGCAAGGGCGCCTAGAGATGCATGATGCGGTATTACAGCATGGCTTGAATTTTAACAAAGAAATATTTTCAGTGCCCAGAAGCTGTCGTAAGCTATTTGTTTTCCTGAACGACGAGTATCTAGCCGGTAAATACGTTGTAGACAATCACCGTTCCAAATGATGGTTCTCATGGGGTTTAGCAACGCCAACGAAACAAAACCATGCTTATCATCTCAATGACCCGTTATCATGAATCAGATTAGGTTCACAACCCCAGCGGTCCAAGAACCTTGGTCAAGTATCCACCAGTCCGGGTATTCGGGTGCCATCTGCACACCCTTACGAGGCGCGATGCACGCGCGCTACCTCCACGTGGTGGTTCGCATGAACTTAATATTTAGCATTGTTTGCCCTTAAAACTTACGGATGTTTAGCTCTCCGATCATCAAAGTAAAGACATACATCTTCTTCACGTTGAACTCTGGACCGACAAGACACGATGTCTTCAGCCACAATTGCGGCCGGCCAGAGGGCAAGTTCATCAACGAAAAGGCGGGAGCAGCTTATTGCGACTTTGGAGGCCTTGATATATAACGATGATGTGGACCTGGACCTTTTTCAACCCGGAGTCCCTTGGCCTCAAGCACGCGATATTACGCAACAGCCTCAGAAACCTTTTCGAGCACCTTCTCCAGAAGAACGGGGCAATATTCAGCCCGACTACCAACATGACCCAGCAGTAGACTCCGCTATGGTGGACGCTGCGAACTACTCTCAGCTATACGCCGATCCCTTTCACTTTTTCGATCCAAGTCCTGATGGTGTCACGGAAAAGACTCCCTCATGGTTTTCACAAGATCCTGAAATCGGCTTGGAGAGTAGTGCCACCATCATTTCCTCCTACGCCGCGCCACCACCACCAACACCACCACAACATCACGGGCATAACGACGGCTTGCACGGCATAGCAGCATCTCATTACGGAAAAATAAATTCACCTCAACATGGTGGTCTCACCCAATATGACTTTTCCAAGCCATTGGCCTCACCACCGACAAGCCAGCCTTCCGAAGTCTCCTATCCCTCAATCTCCAAATCATCAAATCTCCCTCTCTTTGATTTCATGTCTTGGGACATGTTCATGGACTACGGCAATGGCGTATCAGCTGAGGCAAACGAGATGAATAACAATGATGGCACAAACAGTGCAGATGATTCTTACGACGATCGCCAAGCGTCGGTGTCACCGCACATGAAACACAACCAGCGACCGGTGCAACCACCTCCAGAGGCCACATCGCAGGTGGCAAAAAAGCGTCGCGTTCACCACCACCGCCCTGGCTCAAAATGCGCCTCGCCCTCGCCACCGCCCTGCAGACGGCCGAGTCAAGCCTCAGAAAAGTTCTGTCCACCAAAGGGCCAACGGGCCCACTCAGCCATAGAAAAAAGGTACAGGGCAGGCATCAATGAGAAGTTCGAAGCGCTGCGGGGCTGCATCGAGTCGCGCAAGCGTCCGAAGCAGGAGTCCCTGGGGCAAGCCCTGCGGCCCGAGAGCAAGGAGGGCGAGGGTGGTGGTACCACCACTGCCCCTGAGCGGAAGAAAGGGGCCGGCGGGGATGCGGCCAGCAGGATGAACAAGGCAGAAGTTCTGAGTGAGGCGACCGAGTACATCCAGCAGCTGGAGGATGAGAACGGCGTGATGCTGGACCAGCTTAAGATGCTCGTCCAGCGTTTGAGGGCGACACGGATGGCTCTTCAGCCTATGACACCGGTGTCGAGTGCTTCTTCGACTGTCTAATGTCTATGTAAATCATGTACAATATTATAGCGGACATATCTTGGACTCTTGGAATTTGTGAAATAGGTTTGACGGTTTTGATGCGGTGTAAAAGACATAATGATAGGCAGAATCTGTACATGTGTAGAAAACGAACAAACTCATTTGATGTTGAGCATTTGACACACCAAGACGAATGTGATCCGGGTCTGAATAGAAAGTAAATACTTATGAAGTGCTTGTGAAGACTTCGAAATGCATATTTTGTGCGTAGGCGGACCAAAACTCTTCAACCCAGTGTCAAAGACAAAAGAAACATAGAGTCCAGATCTTACAAATCACAATTCACCCCACTCCTACTTCGATAGAGAAACGAGAACGACAAACCAGAGTAAAAAACGGCAGCTTATGTCAAAAGAAATTCCCATGTCTACATCGCAGCAGCCAGCAGAGCCAGCTTTGGGGAACCTGTCAGCTGGACGACCATGTCCAGGTATGCCTTGTCAGTCGAGAAAGGTTTGCCCGTCACATTGGGAATCCATTTCCCAACCAGATCCTCCGTCCTAACCTTCTCACTGTCGACTGCATTGACCAAAGTCCGCCGGAAGAGCTTTGCCATCGACGACATCGTGCTAGAGTGGAACGGCACGTCGATGCCAGGCAGAGGAATGAGTGCCTTGCCGCCCTTGAGAGTGACATCCGTAGCGAGTCGGGACGTAGCGTCGGCCGCATGCTCCTCGACCAGCTCATTGCATCGCTTAGCGATGTCAGGGACTGAGTGACTCGCCTGCAGCGTGTCGGTGACCACTCGCAGGATGTCAAGGCACCGCTTGTCGCCAGCACAGACATACTGCTTGCCACGGATGTTAAGGTTGACCATCTCCAGCACAAGCCCCGTGCGCCGAGCAACACCATCAACCAGCTCCCGCAGGTGAGACTCGGTGAAGCCCTTGCGCACCCTCGACGGATCAACAGCAGCCATACCAAACCCACTGCGGCCTCTCGCGTCGCGCGGGACAGCCATCTGCATGAGCGTGCCACGGATGAAGACGGTCTTCAACGCTGCCTGCAGCGACCACACCTCGGTCATGCACCCGAGCGCGGCGAACTCTCCCAGCGAATGGCCCGCGAAGCACGCATTACGCGGCACTCGGCCAAGCGACTTGAGGTGCTCGTAGGCGGCCCTCTCGAGTACGAGGATGGCCGGCTGCGCGAACTGCGTCATGCTGAGCATGCCCTCCTCGTGTCGGAAGGTGAAGGAGCGCGACTTGGCGTGGAGGCCTTCGAAGAGCACCCTCCTGTCTGATGGGTCGCAGTCCTCCAGGATGGACTGCGCTGCTAGGTAGCTCTCACGGACGCGGGTGCCTTGTCGGCTGCTAAAGTTGACAGTCAGTGTCGCGGGGTTGCGCCTGACAATGTCGCTGAGAGAGAAACCTGATGTGAAACGATGGTCAGCAGTTGGATGAGAGATGTTTGACGAATACAAGTAGACTTACCCCAGTTGTTCTCAAAATACTCATCTGCTTCAGCCCAGACCAAGCGACTTGGACGACTCTGAGAGATCATGTCTAGCCCCATACCAGCAAACTGACTCCCCTGCCCGGTGAACAGGAATGCAGTCGGTGGAGCTTCGAGCTCAACAACACCAGCAACGACAACCTCATCCGATCCTTCCCGTTGGGCGGTGAAGCTGAGCACGGTGCCACCGTGCTGCATGGCGACCTGCTTGACCGAGACAGCCAGCGTGTCGCCCTGATACACGACAGAGCGGAAGTCACAGTCGTAGCGCCGCAGCGTCGAGACTGACGCGCCGGGAACTTCTTGCCTGATGAGCTTGAGGACTAGGGCGGCCGTCTGGTTGCCCTGGCAAATGGGCTCACGCCAGCCCGAGTAGCGGGCAAAGGCCGCCAGCGTATGGTTCGGGTTGAAATCCTTAGTGACTTCGCAGTACGTGACACTGTTGCTCGGGACGGCGATCTTGAAGGCTTGGCCTGCCTGTGTCTTCAATGCTTTTGCTTCGGGTAGACGCACTTGCTCCTCTGTGCGTGTTGCTCGCCTGTTCATGAAATCCGCGACCAGGTCTGCTCCGTTGGATTCCTGGGATTCCGGTTGCACTCGTGCGCATAACACTTTCTTGTCTTCCCCGTCTTGCAACCAGACATTGCCAGTTGTCTTACCGCTCAGCTCGCGATCCAATTCAAGTTCCAATGTCTGACCACTTTGGAATGTCTCCTCGGGGACAATAGGACGGAACCAAGACTTGTTCAGGAGGACTTGTACATCTGCCTCAGTAGCAAGCGGCAGAGTCCATGTGCTGTGACCTAGGGTTCCAAAACATTGAGAGTCTGGGACTCGCTCATTGAGGACCGAGAATAGGTAAATAAGACCAATAGCTTCTTCTCCGCCCCGGAAGAATGTCATGTGAAATTCAGCGTCAATGCCCGAGTCAGTGTTATGAAGGCCAACCAACCCCCATTCCACGGTCAACTTGTCACCAATGGCCAAGGTACGTTGGCCGTCTTTCACCGAGATGGTAGTTCGACGATGGAGAAGCTTCGCAACATCCCAATCTCTCACTAGCAATAATTGCCAGATGAGCGTCATGACCAATATGGTAGAGTACTCGATCGGGACTTCGCCAGCCGCACCGATGTGGTTGGGGGATTGGATGTCAAGGCCCACACCATCCGTGGCTGTCATCCACTCGAGAACTCGCTCCTTGGTGACTTCAACCGCGATCTGAGACATGGTAGGAGGCAACCTCCCCGCCGCAAGACCACCTGGGCCAAAGAAGACACGCCCGAGGAAGTCGGTCAAGCGATCACCCTGGCCCTCTCGCTCCTCTGATATTGGAGAATGAGGGCGAGAAATGTCGTAGTCAAATTTGAGCTCGAATTGGTTGATCTGACCGTCAGCTGTGTAGGGATTGAAGACCAAGATGGTAATGTTGTTGCCGTCGATCGAGACTCTGGCGTCAGCAAAACCCTCCTTGCCTTGTCCTTGACCGACGTACATCTCAGCAGTCGAGTACCCATCCTTGGTCTGTCCCGAGAAGCGCACTAACGCTCCAGGTTGCGCTTTGAAAACCAACCTTGCCGGGTTCTCATACGCTCGTCCATTACCAATCAACTTCTTGGTTCCCAGAAGCTGTCTGCCCCAGTGGCCCAGCTTAGATCCAAGTAAGAGAAGCCACAGATCGTTGTCTATATCTTCCGGGCAGTCTTGGGCGATCTGCAACTGGTCTGGTTCGATGGAGACATATGAGTCCCCAATCAAATGAACGAGCTCGTCGGCCTCGTACAGGGGTGAGGCCAGAGAGCGTGCAGCCTGTGACAAACCAACGCTAGACTCTTTGTCCAAGTACCCTTGTTCGATGCCCTGGAGGAATCGGGCCACGGGAACATCGGCCTCTTTGCAGTGCTGCAGGGCCACCGGGCCGGCAAGAGTGCAGACCCTTTCTGCGTCGCCGTGGAATGTGGCGTCGAGGTTTTCTGACTGCCACAATGGGTCCTTTTTGAACCAGACAGGAAAGTCGGCATCTAGAATCGGGATAAATGGAACAGGCTTGCGTCCTCTTTTGCCGCAGAGATCCAGGAAATAGTCGGTGTCCTCCAGTGACAAAAGATGGTGGTCCGCCTCGGGAAGCGTGGTAGAGATCACCTGTAGTTGTTCCTTAGGGTTTGTAAGGGCGTTGATGGCCTCAGATGATCCTCCAAAACGCTCTATGATCCGCACCATCCAGTCGTCCACTATCCCTCGATAGGAAGGATTCATCCACGTCCCAGTACGCTCCGGGTGCACTAGGTCAATAAGGCGTCGAAGCACGCCAAAGTAGGTCATATCGCAGATGTCTACTGGCTCCATCGAGTCGAAGTCCAGACCGAACCAGACTTTTTGGTGGTCCTCGTTAAGCCTGCATATTATTTCATCCCGGCGCAGAAGGAGGCTGGCCAACATCTTCTCCTTAGGCAGCTTAAAGAGGGTCTTGTCCATCTCTGCCCACAGCATCATGCCTCGTGTTGCGAGTACGTGCATGGCTTCGCCCAGATGGGAGATAATCGAGATGACGCCTCCTGCACCACTCTCCATAGTAGCTGACCAGTCCTCATCAGGGACACCCTGAGCCTCGACCATGGCCTTTTTGACAGCCGAACTCGTCTTGGCTTCTCGGGTGGTCATAACGCATGTGCCGATCAGGGTGGCATCAAAAGGCATTGGTGGCCGCCCAAACGCCTGTGACCACTCGCCAGAGATATAAGGCCAAGAGCCCTCAGCGTCTCCAAAACCACTGCCGCCGACCAGAATGACATTGTTGACCTCCCGTATGGCTTGGTAGGTCTCAAGTATAGGTTGGTGGAAGTCCTCTCGCGAGTGATGGCCTCCGGCCCGGCCGCCGGTCCATTGCAGGAGCACTGGTAGTGTGGGGTGCACTCTTGCGATGTCCAAGACCTGAAGAATCGCGTCTGACGACGCTGGCTTGAAACCGATGTATGACAGCTCCATGAGCTTGATCCACTCACCAACCACTGCCGCATCAGGAACGCCAGCGCCGATTGTGATGCCACCGATGGGGCAGCCCTGGCGCACTAACGCTGCGATCTGGGGGATCATCCAGCTGAGTCCGCGTGGGTTGGCATAAATGATGTTGAGTGTTATGAGGCGGCCGCTAGGGATCTTGCTCGCCAACGACTTGATGGCTTCCGCTAAAGAGTCGGCATCATGGTACCCGCCCGTTGCAAACTCTACATAAAAGCCGGCATTCATGATAGCAGCGACAAGATCGACGTCGCAGGTGGTTGGAGTCATGCCAGCGACCAGGACACGAGGCAGTCCCATGATTTCTGTGAACTTCGACCCGGATTGCGTACAGGTGTCGGTGTTTGATGCAGGCAAACAGCGTTCTGCCAAGTCGATACGAGCGTATGTCTGAGGATTCGGGTCGTTGGAGACGACGGACAGTAGAGGCGGAATGGCAGTCGTATACTTGGCTGCGCCGAATGTGTCTGTCGGACAGACGGTGTACACCCTCGTCTTGGGGTCCGATTTCATTTTGTTGATGAATGCACCCACACCTCCGGAGCCGCCAGGGCCAAAGTCCAATACCTGCCAGCGTCCAGACATGTGTCTCATAATACCAGGCCAATTAACAGCCCTAGGATAGATCAGTCGGCCGATCAGGGGACAGATATTGTCCGTGAACTCGCCAGCGTGGGCATCAAGAAATGAATCCAGCTCCCAGACCGGGGCCAGCATATCGCTTTTGTTGATGACAAACCTCTCCATTTTCTGGGCCAGCGCTGGTGTGCAGTCCTGAAGATGAGGGCAGTGAAAGGGATTCGAGACGGGAATGAACTGCAAGGAGCATTGGCCCTGACGTTGGGCAATGTTTGGCGTAGGTGCTCGAAGTCGCGCACAGAGAGCAACGAGGCCTTCGGGACCACCGGCCGCGACAAAAGAGTCAACGTCGTTCGTCAGCGCGAGGTAGAGCTTGCGATCAGCCGGAAGTCTCTCATTAACTGCATCCATCTCTGCGGACAATCTGGCGTAATCTATGCCAGCTACAGAAAGCATGGGCGAAGGAGTGCCCTCGCCTCGCCGCATACAATCAGTCGCGGATGCCTGAGAGACGAGATTCTTGTTGTCCCATACGGCGCTTGCACACCGCTCTCCGTAGAATGTGCCCGTCAGCACACCGTCAGCGACGACATAGAGGGACTCCCAGGAGCCTGCCGCTGCCATGCCGATGGCGACGAATAGACCCACTGAGTGGCCGGTGAATGCGGAGCTTGAGCGGGCTACTTCACCAGGTGTCTTGTCCAGACGCTTGCACAATAGGACGTAGCGGGCCATCTGCAAGATGGTTGTCACTGCCATGGTGGTCGCATGTGAGACTGTCGGAGACCGTTTGGATGGGCCTGTGATCCATTCCATGAGTCCTTGCTTGACATTTTCAGCCTTGCCTGCTGCTTCTGCCTCCTCGATAAGCAGTGGCTGGAGTATGTTACTGCAGTGTTGCAGGAAGTCTGCCAGCTCATCTGTGTATAGCGCATACAAATCCCTTAGATCTCTGATGGGGCGTCTCGAGAAGCCCAGTCCTCCCCAAACAATGAGCAGGGGGGTGTCACCCCCAAGGCGGAGTGAGGTCGGGCTCTGGTCGTGGATGGAAAGAGGCCTAGGAGCCATGGTGCTTAGTTTTCGAGTCGACTGCGACTGACACTTAGAAGCAAACGAGTGTGATTAGTGATTAAGTGCCTCTGGGTCGAAGGGAGTGTTATTGTTGCTGCTTCGATTTGATTCTATTGTCGACAAGCCACCATTCAGGAAATGTCAATGAACGGCTGTATTGAGGTAAGGATAGAGGCGACACAAGGAGTATTAACGATTACATTCGGAGACTACTGGCAATATCAACGTATTCTGAGGGCAGGATTGTATTGACTGGACGCATCACCGTCGTGGCTGACTCGTTACGTGGTCGATTCGGTTAGTGAAAGACAAAGGTACGGGCCACTTAGTCTCAGATGGTGGTGTTGCACCACTCATGGATGGCCACTGCAGAACTGTTGCAGGTGGTGCCACCGCTACTTGTGTAGCAGGCTGGGCACCCGCAAGATCCACCACAATGCACGTGGCATAGTACCGACACACTGTTCCCGGCCAATATCTGCCCTTTCAGGGGCTTTGCCTTCACTTGCATCCATCCCGTGGGCGGGTCGACACATGCAGGAACGAATTGTTAGACCTCAGCAATTCATCCCTTGAGGTTCGGTGTGGACCTACACAAACTGTCGTGAAGTTTAACGCCACGCGACAGGTTTCTCATTGAGATTTTTTTTTTTTTTTAATTTTGAAGGAGCAAATTACAAAGCATCACACAACCTTTCTATGTAGAGCCAGGGCCTTGTGTAAAAGACAGAGGCAGAAACGCACGAATTGTGTTTGAAGCAATTCCCCATATTTTTACACCAGAAGGGTACAATTTGATCCCGGTTCAGGTTCTTGAGCCGCCGTACTATCGAAGTTTTATGATATCCTCTGTCTTTAACACCTATATTGGGACCGTGGTATCAAGAATACTGCATGTGATCTTTCCAAGCAACCAGCATTGCGCAGCCAATCACATTTTCTGCATCCATTCAGCTTGCAATTGTTGAGCTGCCCCAGCCCCAGCCATGAAGCCTGTAGCAGAAGCGATCGAAACATACTTGTGTAGAGACGAGCAGTCGCCCGCTGCAAAGACGCCTGGCTGCGACGTCTCCTGAAAAGCCCCAAGCTTGATCTCGCCATTCTCATCGAGCTCAATGCCCATGTCCTCCACCAACGAACTGGCTTGTTCGGTTCCCGCGTGGTACATAGCAAATGTGTGCACATGGCCAGGCGCAATACCCTCTTCCGCCCCTTCCAGCACCACGTGCAGCCCATCCTCCTCTCCGCCTCCTGGCATCTTGATCATCTCCAGACGCTCGATAACAGCATCTTCCACATCACAATTTGAGACCTGTGCCGCTACAGCCCGAAGCTGCGTTGCAACTCGTTTATTCCCGTTCGTATATATACGAATACTCGAGGCAAATTGCTTACAAGAGCGTGCAACCCGCAACACTGTGGACGCCTCTGCGAAACTGTCCAGAGCGAGAATGCCGACCGAAGCCGCCCCGCGCTGCTCGTGCCCGTGACACAGCAGGCAGTGAACGACGCCTGTTCCCCAACAGTCCTCAAAGCCGTCAATAAAAGGCAGCAAGTCGCGCACACCTGTGGCGAGGACAACTTTGCGGCCTCGCCACTTGTTCCCAGTCTCATCGCGCGCCTCGAAGATGCTCAGGCCTTGAGCAGTGCCCGACACTTTCTCGATGGCTGTGACCTCTGCTTCTACCAGCTTGCATTGATCAGGATAGCGCTTTGAGAGCTCGGCTCGACTAGCTGCGAGGAACTCGCGGGGAGGGCGGTGGTCCCACGTCGAGACCATGTGCATCTCGGTGGCGTATTTGTTGCGATAATCGCCAGAGTCGAGGACAATCACATTATGATTTTGTCGACAGAGGGCCAAGGCGGCAGCAAGGCCTGCTGGCCCGCCGCCTATAACTAGGGTGTCGGCTGTGTCTAGTACTGCTGAAGACATTGTGAGACTAATTACTTGGAAAGTGATGATGTAAATTGAGTGTTGTAATTGTGCAATGTCAGTGAGAAGATCTAACGTTGAAGATATCCTCAGCAAGGCTTAAATCGGTTTTCTGAATTACGAGTCCAAAGTTTGCTTGACTGAGGCAACTCGTAGCAATATCAGTATCAGCCCAGTATGGCTCTACTAGATCGTGGTAGGTCCTATGCCCTACTCTGAGCTGGCCCGTTTCCATCAAATTCAGCGCTGTAAAACAGCTGATTTTGCCCAGATACCCTCGCTTTGAGTGGCCCCATGCAAGATTTCAGTGAAATGTGCTTCGTTTATTGAATCCATACGTCTTGTCTGTGTCTACGTTGTTTATTTACGGATGTGGGTCAGAGTAGTGGAGTGGTACCACCCGTGGATGCAAACTGGTGGTGCCATTTATGGGCCCGAGGCCATGTGCGTGCACAGGGCAACAACCAGACTCTTGTCACCCACACGAGATCCACACCTGACTTACAAGCAGGCAGGAAAATGCATGCTGGTTAACTGTTCATCGAGTCCCAAGTTCGGGAATGTAGAAATTCGTGAATACTTTGATCTGTGACTAGGGATAGGTTCAGGTCCGTGAGATTCGCAGCTTCTCATCTCAATAAACAACCGTCGAAATAGGTCGCAGTTTTGACCAATAATCACAGCTTCAGCCAAGCACACCAAGGCGAAATACACACCATCTCATCACAATGGCACCCTCGTTAGACACACTCATTCCATCTCCACCCACCGCCTTTCAGGAGGTACACGATATATCAGAGATCCAGTATGCCAAGAAAGTTGCAATTGAGGTGTCGGTGAAGTCAGCAGATGAGTTCAGCGATGGACAACAATCTGTGGGAGAAAGCATGGAAGACATCTTGCGGGAGCTATGGGCGGATGTCCTCGATATCGACCCTGAAGACATCAGCCCCGATTCACACTTCTTCGAGCTTGGCGGCAATTCCCTCGCAACAGCCGAGCTAGTGGCAGCGGCCACCCACCAATATCCCGGAATATGCCTCTCTCGCGAGATGGTCTTCCAAGCACCCTTCTTCGCCGACCTGGCAGCCCTCGTAACCCTGGCGGGAGCTGGCTCTCCCACGGCCGAGACATCATCTTTGCAGCCGTTCGGGCTGGTCGATGACGAGGACGTCAAAATTGCAGCTGAACAGTGTGGTGTTTTGCGAGAACATATTGAGGACGTGTACCCAGCCACAGCACTGCAGGCTGGCCTGATGGCTCGATCACTCAGCATCCCTGGGTCGTATGTGTCACAATGGCTCTTCCACTGTGCCTTTCCTGTCGAGCCTCAGAGCCTGTGCGAGTGGCTGGAGCGGACAATACAGAAATTGCCTATTCTACGGACTTCTATGGCCACTTCTGCAGAGCATGGCTTTGTACAAGTTGTCCTTTCACGAAAAATTCAAGTTGAGATCGTCCGAGTTTCATCGCTAGACAAATGGGCCGAGGACTTTCCACGGCCTTCCATTGCTTTGGGAACACCGCTCTCGAGAATGAGGGTAGTTGTTGCCGAAGACCGAGAAACACCTTCGGTGTTGTGGCATGCTCATCATGCCGCCTATGATATGGCCACTCTCGAGCTCATCGCCAAACATCTTGGTGATGTCGCATCAGGAGCAGAGATGCTCCCACAACCGCCTAATTTTAATTCATTCGTCTCTTACAGTCTCGAGGTTCGGAAAAGCCCTGATGGGAAGGCATTCTGGTCGCAGCAGCTGCTGGACGTTCCAACTCCAGCCTTTCCCTACGCCGCTGAGGCTCTGGACTCATCTCCAGATCAGCTGGTCTCACCATTCCGCACCAACGCATTATACACATATCCCCTGCCTCACACGGACACAAAAATGAACTTTACCCAAGCCAACGTGTTTCGGGCAGCTTGGGCGTTCCTCCTCGGCTGCTACGAGCATTCTAACGACGTGGTCTTCGGTGTGACAAATGGAGGCCGGTATGCACCAGTGGCAAATTGCACCGGTATCGTCGGACCCATGATAGCGACATCACCAATGCGCGTGAAGTTGGACTACTCGTCAACTGTGTCCGAGTTTCTCCAACAGACAAGTTTGCAGGCGGTCCAGATCAACGACTGGGAGCAGGTCGGCCTGTCCGCCATCCATGACCTCGGGCCCGACGGCCAAAAGGCATGCGGTTTCAGAACACTAGTCAATGTACAGACCACAGACGCAATGCGCCGCAGCCAATTTTTAATGGCCCCTGACGACGGCCCTGAAGAAGCCGACGCAATGGACTATGGTCTGGTGCTGGAGCTGTTTCCGCGCGAAGGCAGCACGGTGCCCCTGCGCCTGTCCTACGATAACCGCGCCTTGCGTCACGATCAGGTGTTCGAAATTGCGAGGCAGCTCGAGAAGGTCATCGCGGCCTTCACGGCTTACCCGGAGGCCACGCTGAACAGCGTTTCAGACAATTTGGACGGCACATCAGATCGGGGTGGACTTGACGCCAGGATCAGAAAGCATGCGGCCGTCGAGTGTGGTGTCTTGGATGAAATGGTGCGAGAGGTCCACCTTTGCACTTCCACACAGGAATACTCAATGGAAGCATCGCTCCAAAATCCGTCTGCGTATTCATCACAGGTTGTTTTCAAGGTTTCGGAGGACGTTGGACGCGACGAGGTGGTGGTCGCGTTTGAAGTCTTCTATCAGCATGCACCGATCCTCCGGACGCGTCTTTTCCGTGCCCCCGGCGGACGGCTCATGCAAGTTGTTATAGCAGAGCCTATCGACTGGAGAGAGTGCCTCGACCTGGAAGACTACACCATCTCCGATGGTGAACTGGGCTTTAAGCTTGGAAGCCCACTTGTTCGCTTCGCGCTTGTACGTGGACTGCACCGAAACAGCAGAGTTCACTGGGTCGTCATGACCGCACACAGTGCGGTCTTCGACACGGCCAAGACTCACAAGATGCTCCAGTTCCTCAATGCAGCAATACCTGGGTCGGGCTTGTCTGTCCCGAGCACTCTGTTTACTCTCTCACCCAAGACCAGCTCAGAAGATTCAGTCGACCAAGCCGAGACTCAGAAAGCCTTCTGGGCTCGAACGCTGCAGGATTGTGCAACTCCAAACTTTCCTGAGATCCCAGCGGCACATGAGCCCCTAGCAAACTCCTATGCACACAAGAACATCATGTTGCACAAACCCGCTCCAGGCTCATCCTCGACACTGACCGCGTGGGTTCACGGTGCCTGGGCTCTAACCCTTTCGAAGTACCAGGACTCTGGCGATGTCATCTTTGGCGCCGCACTGGCATCTGATGAAGACGCGCAGCCGACTATTGGACCCACGCTGGCGGTTGTACCGCAGCGCATCAATATTGATGACCTAGACTGTACAATCTCCCAATTCGTGGAAGCCGTGGAGGCTGACATCCAGTCTGCGGCTGGCCATGTCGAGTATGGTATTGAAAGCATCAAGAATGTGAGCGATTCTTGCGCGGCGGCCTGCAAATTCCAAAACCTCTTGATCGTGCACTCTCAGCCCGGGAATGACCGGGCTAGCGCCAGCAGCGCATTCACTCTAGGTGAGGAGGCTGAGACCGGGAAGAATCCGAGCCAGGTCGTACGGGACTACGCGCTTGTACTTGAGGTCACCTCATCTGCAAGCGATGGTACACTCACCATGGAGGTTGGATTCGACCCCATGGTCCTGGAACAGGTGCAAGTCAGGCGTCTCTTGGACCACTTCGAGCACGTTCTGCTCCAGACCTGCGACATCAGCTCTGAGTCTTGCCTGAGAGATATCTACCATATCGCTCCATCCCATTGGGAAGAGCTGCAGAAGTGGAACGGCAACGTCCCGGAACCCCTCGAGAAAGGTGTACATGAGCTCTTCGAGAGTCGCGTGGACCTTCAGCCTGATGAGCCAGCCATTTGTGCCCGCGACGGCGAGTGGACGTACGCAGAGCTGGATGCTGTCTCGGAGAAACTGGCCAGGTGGCTCCGTTCCATGGGCGTGAAGTCTGGCTCTTACGTGCCTTTGCTATTTGAGAAGTGCGGCCTCACCATCGTCGCAATGCTCGGAGTCCTGAAGGCGGGCGGCGCCAGCGTCGCCCTCGATCCGTCGCATCCTACGAAGCGGCTCCAGGGGCTTGTTTCTGGCATGGGCGAGTGCATTGTGGTCTCCAGTGGCCAGAACCGTGAGCTGGCGACAAGCCTTGGGCGTCGTGTCGTTGTGCTTGATACCAACACGCTGCGGGCTTTGGCTGGGCGGCCTTCTCTTCCACGCTTGACGGAGGAGGTCGAAGTTGCACCCGAGACCACTGCCTTTGTTCTATTCACGTCTGGCTCGACCGGAATGCCGAAGGGAATTTTGATTCCCCACAAAGCCTTTTCTAGCAGTATCCGAGGACATGGTGAGGTCCTTCGCTTCACGACAGGTCCCGGATCGCGCAACTTCCAGTTCACAGCATACACTTCCGACGTGAGCATTGGAGAGATCTTCACCTCCCTTGCTCTGGGATCCTGTGTGTGCGTCCCGTCAGATTGGGACCGCAAAAACAACATCGCCGGCGCCATGCGGGATTTCAATGTGAATTGGGCGTTCTTCACGCCAAGTGTCGCGACACTGCTGCGCCCTGCCGAAGTTCCCTCTTTGAAGACACTTGTCTTCGGTGGCGAGACGGCATCTCCGGATAACTTCAAGACCTGGGCCCCATACTTGTACCTGATCAACAGTTTTGGCCCAGCGGAGACATCCATCTGGTCGCACTGCATCCCACGCCCTGTCGAGCTGAGCGACTTCGGCAGCAATATCGGCTATGGCGTCAGCTGCGCAACCTGGATCACAGATCCCGATGATTACAACAAGCTGCTCCCGATCGGGGCCATTGGCGAGCTGCTCACCGAAGGCCCTAACGTCGCCGCTGGATACCTGAACGCAACCGAAAAGACTAACGCGACGTTTGTGACGAACCCTGCATGGATGCCAGCTGACCGGAAGTCTATGAGGATATACAGGAGTGGTGATCTTGCCCGCTTCCTGCCAAATGGCATGGTTCAGTTTCTCGGCCGGCGCGACCATCAAGTCAAACTGAACGGTTTGCGAATCGAGCTTGGAGAGATCGAGCATCAAATCCGGCAGAAGGTTCCCGACAACATGCTTGTCGCCGTCGATGTGGTCACTCCGCACCCAGTGGGCTCAGCACGAATTTTGGCCGCGTTCATCGCGCCCAAGGATCCTCTCCAGACCACAGACCAGGGAGAGAACAGCGCCGCCATCTCCTCCTCAGCCGACCCGGAGGCCCAAAAGCTCCTTTCCCTCCTGGTGAGCGAGACCTCCGAGATAATGCACGACGCCCTCGACGGACTGGAGGACGCCCTGATCTCCTCGCTGCCACGACACATGGTCCCCACCGCGCTCGTTCCCCTGCGCGAGATGCCTCTTACTGCATCCGCCAAGACAGACCGAAAAGTCCTAAAGCAACTCGCGTCCATGGTCCCCACCGCGGAGCTGGTTCGCCTGGGAACGAGTGGCAAGACGCGGCAGTTGCACGCCCCCGGAACTGTGATGGAGCGCGTGCTCGCGAGACTGTGGGGAGTCGCACTCGGCCGCGAGCTTGAGCTCGACGTGCGGGACAGTTTCTTCAAGATTGGCGGTGACTCGCTTTCCGCGATGCGTCTTGTCTCCTTGGCTCGGCGTGATGGAATCAAGGTCTCCGTGGAGCAGATCTTCAAGCGCTCTGTACTTCAGGACATGGCGCAGGTGGCGATCATGGCTGACAACGAACGTGAGGACGATGGGGCTGCGGTTCATGGCTCAGATTCTCCTTCAAGCATTACTGTCGCCCCGTACGCGACTGTTGGGGGCACTGAAGCAGCAGGGTCCGGCCTCCTCCAGTCTGCGGCGGACCAATTGGGCATAGAGGAGAGCGACATCGAGGATATCTATCCTTGCACCTCCCTGCAAGAGGGACTCCTGGCCGTCTCTCAAGATGCCAAAGGAAGCTATGTCGCCCAGATGGTACACGAGCTGTCGCCTGACACCGACCTCCCTCGGTTCCAGAAGGCATGGTCCACCGTATTGGAAAATTGGCCGATTTTGAGAACTCGCTTCTTCCCTTGGCTTTTGGATGATGGCAGTGTGCGGCTTATGCAGGCGGTCGTCAAGTCGAAGCCCCGTTGGTTGAAGCCTCGCAGCCTGAACGACTACCTGAAGCTTGATGCAAGGGACAAGATGCAGACTGGTGACAGCATGCTCAGGCTGGCGGCTTTCCAAGACAAGAAGACTCAAAAGCACTACTTCGTCATGACCATCCACCATGCTGTGTATGACGGGTGGATGTTGGGTCTACTTTTGACAGCTGTTCGGCGCGCCTATTCCGGCATGCCAAAGCCAACGACTATCCCGTACAACGTCTTCATCAACCGGCTCGAGGCTACAGACGCCGAGAAGAGCCAGAGCTACTGGCAGCGCTACGTCAGTGGTGCTCCCCGACTGTCTTGGCCTGAGCTGCCAGCATTGGACTTCCGACCCAAGTCCAACTGCGTACAGACGATCACCTCATCTCTGCCCGGTGACAGAAGCGCCAAGAGCTTTACGCCGACGACATGGCTGCGCACAGCGTTCGCTATCCTTCTCGGGGCGTACTCATGCACTGATGATGTTGTCTTTGCCTCGACTGTGTATGGACGTGCGTCTGGTCTCTTGTCCTCGGCCGAGCTGGTGGCCGGTCCAACACTGGCCACTATCCCAGTCAGGGTTGGCATTGAGCGAGAGAGGCTGATAGATGAGCTCATGGCGGAAGTTCAGGCCGATTCAGCGGAGATGCTGGCCCACGAGCAACATGGCATGCAGAAGATCAGGCGCTACAACATGGAGGCTCTGGCAAGTGTAGATGCACAGAGTCTGCTGGTCATACAGATTGATGAACCCCATGCCGCCGCACCCCAGAACGTGGACACAGAGGCGGCTGATGGACTCAAGTTCACATCAACACCCCCCTCTGGGTTGGAGAATGGCTTCCTCAGCTGCGCACTCGTGCTCGAAGCCACCGTCTCGGGTGACGGCCTCCATCTCGTTGCAACTCATGACGACCAGGTACTTCAGCCTGATGAGGTGCAGAGATTCCTCCGCCAGATGACCCACATCGTGAACCAACTGTGCAACGACAGCTCAGAAGGTCGCCGCATCGCTGATCTGAGCCTCGCAGCGCCTGAGGATGTTGAGGAGATGCACAAGTGGAACGGTGTTGTCCCAGAACCAATGCAGGCTCTGGTCCACGAGCTTTTCCGCGCGCAAGCTCAAGAGCAGCCTGATGCTGAAGCCCTTGTCTCCTGGGAAGGAGTTCTCACGTTCAAAGAGCTGGATGATCTGTCTGAACGACTAGCAGGTCATCTCTGGGACTCGTGTGGGCTGCGACCAGGCATGCGAGTGCCTCTCATATTCGAGAAGAGCATGTGGGCGGTTGTTGCGATGATGGCTGTGCTCAAGGTTGGAGCAGCCAACGTTGCACTCAACCCAGCCCAGCCCCCTGAGACTCTACGGTCGCTCGTCTCGGACGTTGATGCCGATTTTGTTCTTTGCAGCGAGAAGAACATTTCCCTTACTCAAAGTAACTTCACCAATTTTTTCTGCGTCGGGCCATCGATCCGCAATCACGACGTCTTGGTCGGGAAAAATGATGCGCAAGGAAGCATTACCCCTGAGAACCTAGCCTTCCTTCTCTTCACCAGCGGCAGCACCGGCAAGCCCAAGGCCATCATGATCGACCATTGTGCATTTAGTAGCAGCATGCGCGGCCATGGTGAGACCCTGTGTTACAATAAAGGAGGAAGGAATCTGCAGTTCACGGCTTATACCTCGGATGTGAGCATTGGTGAAATTTTCACCTCGCTAACTCGTGGTGCCACGGTAAGTGCCACCCAACGGCTGACCTCCCGAGAGAATCTAACAAAAATTCAGGTTTGCATCCCTTCGGATGAAGAACGTATGAACGATTTGGCCGGTGCCATGGAACGCATGCGCGTCGACTGGGCTTTCCTCACGCCCAGTGTTGCGTCTCTGCTGAACCCAGATCACGTACCGAGCTTGCGAACGCTGCTGTATGGAGGCGAGACAGCCACTGTTACCAATGTGAAGACGTGGGCCAATAGGCTGCATCTCATCAACTCGTTCGGCCCGGCAGAGACGTCCATCTGGAGTCATGCGCACCCTCACTTCACCGAGGCGGACATTGGGTCTGATATCGGGTGGTCCATGGGCTGCGCCACTTGGATCGTGGATCCCGATGACTACGGACGGATCATGCCTATCGGAGCCATTGGAGAGTTGGTGGTTGAGGGTCCTAACGTTGCGGCCGGATACTACAACAACCCTGAAAAAACGAAGCACGCATTTGTCAAGAGCCTGCCATTCCTACCGGAGAACAGGCGCAACCGCATCTACCGCATGGGAGATCTGGCGCGCTGGATGCCGGGTGGGCGCGTACAGTTCTTGGGCCGTAAGGATACGCAGGTCAAGCTCCATGGTCTGAAGGTTGACGTAGGTGAGGTCGAGAACAAGATTCGCGTCGCCATGGATGGGGGAGTCGGACTCGAGGTGGCAGTTGAGATGATCGAGAACCCGTCCGACTCGTCCGACTCGCGCCTGGTCGCCTTCATGAACACCACGCCAGCTGGCCAGCCTCAGGACCGTGATAATGTGACGGTTGTCGCAGACGACTTGACCCTCCAGAGCTTTGTCGAGCGCACCAAAGGGCTCCGAGCTGACCTCGCCGCTGTCCTACCAGCCTTCACGATTCCCAGCTTCTTCGTCCCTCTGACAAGCATGCCTCTCAGCGCGTCAGCCAAGACAGATAGAAAGCGCTTGCGCGCACTTGTCGCGGACATAGGATTCGCCAGCCTTGCTCGCTTTGCTCTTTCTACTAAACGCACGGTACAGGCACCGCAGAGCAAGACGGAAAAGCTGCTGCACAAGATGTGGTGCACGGTGCTTGGTCTCGCCCCTGAGGACTTTGGCGTGGAGGCTGATTTCTTCGAATGCGGTGGTGACTCTATCGCAGCTATGAAGATGGCTTCCCTGGCGCGTGCGGGTCAAGTGTCGCTGGCTGTGCAGGATGTGTATGACCACCCCGTCCTCGGTGCGCTGTCACGGCTGTTGGAAGGCAGGTCGGCTACACCTCAGGGTGTGTCTCTGCCAGATGTTCCTCCTTTCTCGTTGCTTCCCAAGTCAGTCAATCTGGAGCTTCTGAAGATCAGGGCCGCAGACTTCTGTGGTTCACAGCCGCAGGGTGTGGTCGATATCTACCCACTGACCGCGACCCAACACTCCATCGTGCAGCAGACTCTTTCTCGCCCGGGAGCGTTCTGGTTGCAAAACGTCTTTGAGATCCCTGAAACTGTCGACATTGATCGTCTCGAGCGAGCATGGCGCCTTGTGGTGGCATCTCATGCGATCCTCCGCACTCGCATTATTCAGAACCACGACGGCGAGCTTCTGCAGGTAGTCATGGCATCGCCTGGCGAGATCATGCACGCCAACTGCCCTTCAACAAATGTCGACACTTTCATTGCTTTTGATAAGCACAGAGAGCTTGGTTTCGGACGTCCTCTGACACGTGCTACCTTGCTGAACAAGAAGTGGTTTATCCTGGCCCTGCACCATTCCACTTATGATGCCTGGTCGATGAGCAAGGTTTTCGAATCTCTCGAGCTAGAGTATGCTCGCCTGGCGGAAGCTGGCTCGGGAGAAACTGAAGTCACTCAAGAACAAGTCAGCTTCAAGCATTTCGTCAAAGCACTCCAGGACAAAGACCATGATGCAGCCACTGCGTTCTGGCGCAACACCATGGCTGGTGCATCAACACGACCATTCATCCCCCTCAAGTCAGCAGACGACCGATCGACAAGGTGCCTCCTGCAACACACCATCGCATTGCCTTCCACGACGTCCGCCACGCGAGCCCATGGTACTCAGGCCGAGCTGGCATACGCTGCGATTGGTCTGGCCCTGCACCAGCAGCTCCAGACCCCGGACACAGTCCTGCGCCTCGTGTCGACGGGTCGCACGTCAACCACCGTGCCAGGCATCGAGGACCTCGTCGGCCCGACGGTGACGAGCGTGCCCCTGCGCATGCAGCACACGGACAGCACCTCAACACTGGGCCGCTTCGTCTCGCACGTGCGCGACCAGCTGCGCGCCCTCGCGCCGCACGAACACGTCGGCTTCGAGGAGGTGGCGCGCGTGCACCCCGACGCCGAGGCAGCATGCGCCGTGGCGCCTCAGGTGGTTGTCCATCCGTTCGATCCGTATGCCGAGCAGGCTGCGGGTGGTATCGGTCTGAAGAGGAGGGAGCTCTCTGTGTTTAACGATGATGGAGCGCCGTTCACCATTGACGTGTCTCTGGTCTCGAAGGGCAAGGTGCTGGAGGGCATGAATGTGCGTGCCCTGTTTTCTGATTCGGTGATTGAGGAGCAGGGTGTGAGGAGGCTTGTTGCTGTGCTGGATGCCGTTGTGCGGGCTATGGTCGAGGCCAAGGATGACGTCTCCGTGGGTGAGCTACTGTCTGCTGTTGGGTATCCGGATTTGGAGAAGGCTCAGCGGGAGATGACCCTGACACGAGCCGCCAGGTAATCAGTGTCAGACCCTCAGTGCTTTGTACGATAGGCGACGCTGGCATTTTTGGAGTTTCGGGCATTGGAATTTGACTTTACTACGGAACTTTCTTTTGTTATTTTTACCCGATACTGTCAAGACTAAGGCAACTTTCCTTTTATCATTTCATGGTATGAAATTATTCATTCTGCTCAGAATTGTGGCTTGTCTTACTCTGGTTTTCATACAGATTTGGCTTTTGCACTATATCGCCCAAAATGACTGCCCCTGAGCATCAATTACATGTCCTATGAATGGGTGGCTACTTAGAGTGCAAGACCATTTTGACAGGTTTAGGTGAAGCATATGCCGAAATCTTATGGCCATTGAATCATCAGTCTGTCGTAGAATGACTCTTGTGAAGACGTTTTCAACAGGGATAGGACATTGGGCAGGAGAAAAACATTATGATCTAAGTCTGAACAGCTGCCATGAAGCTGTTTGTACTATACTCAAAAGCCTCCAAGGAGGCAGCTCTGCCAGATGCTCGAGACTTCATCAGCCACAAGCTGCGGCTCCGTTGCTATCACTGCATGCCCACTAGCCGACGCTTGAACGAAACGGCTGCTCGCAGACAGGAGCATCTGCTGCCGTTGCAACTCGCAGTCTAGGGGGTCAAATTTTGTATCCACAAAGTTACTAACTTTCGCCAACTCCCGCCGAGCGTCTCCATCCACAGCTGTTTGCTGAGTAGCAGAAATCACGCGGCGATAGTCTCGCTTGGTATCCCCACGAATAATGGTAATAGGTCTCATCATCAGGGCCATGATCTCAAACTGCTTCTTCTCAGCGAGCTCTTCGGAGCTGTCGGGAACTAGTTCCATCTCCTTCGCCCCAGTTCTCACTTCAGACTCCTTCTCGGCGTCCAATGTCAACAGGCGCAGTTCTTCTGGCGTATAGTGATCATGGCCCAACAGCAACCCCGTCATATCGAGCAGTGCCAGTCTTTCAGGGCCTGCAAGGGTCGCAAGGGGTAGCAAGGGCTCCCGCAGCGTCTTATGGGTGTTTTCTTGGTTCGCATCGACCAAGACCATGCCCACAATAGCGTCTGGCCCTGCCGCTGCAAGGACTTCTCGCGCCACGATGCCGCCGTATGAGTGCGCGACTAGGATGTAGGGCGGGTCGACCCCAGCAGAGGCGAGCACGTCCAGCAGCTCCGCGGCCATGGTGCTTGCCGAGCGTCTGGATGCGGCTTCTGGGCTGCGGCCGTAACCGGCTCGGTCGTAGCGGTAGCTGCGTATGCGGGAGTCTAGGAGGCGCTGCACTGGGAGCCAGCTTGAGCTGCTTGCTCCCATGCCTGCTTCAAATATGACGACTGGTTGGCCTTGCGTTCGTGCCGGGCCATTGCAGGCGAGGAATAATTCTATACCGCAAGCTCCTCGTACAATCGCTGCCACAGGAGTCGTTCCGGTGACCCAGTCCCGACCAACATTGCTTTTGGGCTTGAGCAAATGCGCGTCTCGGGGGGTCTCTTGTCCTATTGCCATATTGTTGTGAATATGGCCAATGCAGTCGTGGCTTGGTCGTGTGTGAATCAGTGAGGAAACCTATGATTCCTCGCTTGGAATGATCATCGATGGCCCGCCCTCAGTCGTTCCTGACGGAATTCTCACGTTGTCTCATTTTGCAATCGTTTACTTGTCAATATTGCCGCGCACATAATTGTCAATATCTTTGTTCTCAGTGGACTTCCCCAAACGTGCTGCTGTGCATGTCGCGAGTGAAGTGGTCCCACCTCCACGCGTTCGTGCACCCCCTGTTTGGTTATGGACCGACGGCACCGATACGCCCAGTCATTTACGAATCATTGACTGCAGGTGGTGGTGCCACGGTATAGGGGCAGAACATTCCCGATTCATCCCACCATGCGTAGTTATTATTAGACTCAGGATGGAGCTCCGTTCTTTCCCGGTTATGCAGTACATAGCACGGAGTGACAATTTCGCAATCTTTCTTGACACGATAGTTTGGAGTTGCAAGGAAACTCGGCCGATTCACTACCAGCATGGATACATATTCAAATTTCGCGGGACTTCCTGCCATCGATGCGTCAATTTTGAACGACGATCCCTCAGTCGAGCGCAAGAAGCTCCTCCAGCGCCTTGTCACCTCTTTCTCAACATACGGTGCGATTAGAATTACGGGCCATGGCATCTCTGCTCACAAAATACAAAGGGCATTTGAATCGGTGATTAGGCCCTAATTGAAGTATCAAAACTTTTCGTGTGACTAATGTTAGCGATTAGAGTAAAGAGTTTTTCAATTTGCCAAAGCAATTGAAATTATCAGCTGCAGGGTCAAGTTCAGAAAATGGGCTGTGCCGTGGTTATAGCGTTCAGAAAGCACACACAGGAGAGCAGTTAAGCACAGCATACGACCATGTGAGTAGGGCAAATTGTAGATGTTATGTCTTTGTCGACAATCTCGTCGACCATAGCATGCACTAATTTCGGTGTTCAGGAATCATTCGCGGCAGGCCCCTCATATGACAGGCAAGCTCCGACGCCTTGGCCCATAGGGGTGCGCGGCGATACCTTCAAGATGATAATGCAGGCGTTCCTACGAGAATGCGCAAGCCTGCATCACGATTTGCTTCAAATAATTGAAGAAGCATTAGGACTTTGGGACGAGGAGTTGGTGTCGCGTTGGTCCCACAGAAATGGCGAAGTTCAAACTAAGCACCGCACATCTAGTCTTAAAGGACAAGTAGAAGAGTTGGTCACAGTAATATCAGAAGGCAGAGGTGCTCACCCCATGCTGAAGTTGGTATTCCAGGAGACACGGGGCGGGGAAATTGTTATTGTATGTGGCACCAGGATCCGGAAATGGATTCAAAACCAGCTACTATCATCATCCGGCTCTAGGACGAGGTTGCAGGTTGAAGAAAGTACATACCTGCGACCTGCCAAGTACTCTTTGGACTTTATCGGTTTTGAGGATATGCATAATATCAATGAAGTGAAGATATAAAATCCATTCTCTATGACATAATTAAAAATAATCTTTAGTCGTTCTCTTTCGCTTGCATTACTCATTCGACTAGGCCGGGAATCTCGGTTTTTTCGAGCTCATCATGATGAAGAACCATTTAAAAAATCTACAATAGCTTCAACATTTTGTTTGAGGATGATTTCTTATTTATTTATTTTTTTTGAGGATCTGGCTCCCTGTCTCCGAACAATTGAAATCGCCTGGGTATTAGTAGTGTCAATAGTCACTTCCAAACGGACTTTCGACGAGACTCAATGTATTGCTATTGACCTTGTTACTTGAATCTAGATCATCAATACAGTTCGCTGCTTTGAGCTGATTTACGAGGCTATTCACAACGAGCGGGAAAGTCTTGAGAGCCCTAACAGTCTCCAGCATTTCGAATTGAGGGATAGCGCGAGTCAGTTTCTCAGTACATTTCTTTCTCTGTGTTGCAGGATATGGTTGGCTCTGGGCAACAATTGTAGAATGTGGCACCACTACATGCGTTTCCTGAGGTGGTACCACCATTCTCGCCTATGCACCTTATCCCTGCATGCAGCACATGCCATTCCTGGGTGGAACTACCACACGTTCGGAACCACCACATGCCAAGTGGCAGCAGATATTGACAACTTTGGTGGTACCAAGCAATGCGAGAACTGTGTAAAAGTAGTCGTGAAAATACAATCGTGAAATGAAATACTTCATGATAGTCTGAAAAGACCAAGTACTTTGAAACGCAACGAGCTTGACGGCAGGCACATCAAATAGTTACCTTCTTTTGTGTCTCGCATACGCAAACTCTGTCAAATTGATTTTTCACGGGACCAAAGCTTCACCGTAATCGTTTCGGTGATAACTTCGTGAGCATGGCTACGGAAGTAACACAGGAAAGAGGCCAAATGGACAACAAGGTGGCATATGAAATGGTGCTTGCCCTACTAGAGTACGTCTCCATTGCCATGCATTAGGGTACCTCAAATGTAGCATCATACTGACTTCTGCACCAGGCACCAACTTTCCTCACCAGTCCAATGGTAGGCTTTCTATACCAAGTCGCGGCACTTGGGGTATGTTGCTAATGAGCTATTGTAGGATCGCCACTCAAGACTCACTGCTGAGCATGCAAAAGCAGCACCAACGCTATGTCGAGATTGGGCCGTCAAACACTTTAAGCACGATGATGAAAAAGACCATGGCCCAAAACGGCGATGTCAATGGTGACCAGGAGCTCCCCCAGTGTCTGACCTATGCAGACGAGCTAGAGGCGATCCGGAAAGCATCCGAGCCTGAGCCTGAGGTTGAAGAGGAAGAGATCTCTGCCGATGTCCTGACGGACAGCGCGGCACCACAAGCGGCACCAGAGCCGGTTGCAGTTGCGGCTCCAGTGGTCCAAGCTGCCAGTGTAGCAGAAATTGAAGACGTGCCTCCTACCGCTGCAGAGGCCGTGGTGACGATGGTTGCTGCTGGACTGAAGATCGCCCGGGACGGCGTCGATGTCACCCAATCTATCAAGTTTCTTGCCAAGGGTGAGTTTAGTATCAGCCCGTACCAAATGTTGCGTTGTCGAATGAGATTTGGCTGACTCCAACTCACCGATCAGGGAGATCTGCCCTGCAGAATGAGATTGTCGGCAACCTCACGGCAGAATTCGGACAGGTTCCCGAAGCCGTGGAGACCACACCGATTACAGAACTATGCCAAGATCTGCAGAGGACATATTCGGGCAAGCTCGGCACTTTCCTGGGTGAATGGTTGACCAAAAGAGTTTCGGCAAAGCTTGCCCCATCAATATCAGTATCCAAGTTGCGTGCTCGCCTTCGAAACTCATACGGGCTGAAACAAGGCCACCAGGACTCGTTTTTCTTGACGGCGAACTTTGACGAAATTGCGTCAAGGCTCGCTGACGAACAAGAATCATGGAAGAAAGTGCAGCAATGGGCGGACTCTTTCCTGCGCGCACGCGGCCTGCAACGTGTGGAAGCGCCCGTCCAACAACAAGGCGCGGCTCAGCCTGGTTCCCAAACGGAACAGGTAAACAGCCCACAGCTCGCCAAGTTCGCTTCAGATCTGGCAGCGCTGATGTCAAAACATTTCAAATCCTCATCCGAAGACCAATCGCAGGACACCGAGGCCCCTTCCGCCGACGACGCCGAGGTAGCCAAGCACCTGGCCGATGAACTCGGGGCCGAGTTCATCTCTGGCACGAAATCCTATTTCCGTCCCGAAATGGTCTATAGGTATCAATCTGGATGGAACTGGGCTGTTCAAGACCTTTACGTCACCTTGTCTGGGGTCATCACGCGTGTCGGGACCATGCCTGAGGAAGACCTTCAACTTTGGATCCAGGCTCAATGCGAACGTTTGCGGGAACGACGGACTGACAGGCTCCTCCAATGCGCTCACTTCCTGCTGGAAAAATGGGAGAAGGAAAGCGACTCCAAGACGTCCCAGTGCTGTCTTCTGCTACTCCGAGACATTCTTAGGGACGATGAACCCCTGTCTGCCACAAATCTACAGTCATACGTCGCGCCCAGCCGCAAGACTATCCCCAAGACCAAGATCACCGAGGAAGGAGAAATTATCTATCGAGAAGTGCCGGCTGAGGCCATGAGCTTGAGCAACAAACCTTTGGTATCCGAGCAAAACAGCTCATGGGATTCTTTCCAGTCTGTCCCCACATCCGACAGCGGCGAAGACACTTCCGGATCATTAGTCTCCGGTGGACTATGGCCGGTCCGACTTCTCACGAAGGGCAAAGCTGGCGAATGGGAAACCAACCCCAACCTAACAAGCCAGCTGCACGAGGCCGAACGACACCTGGGAATTGAGAAGGCCCTCCCGGTCGAAGGCACAACCCTGATCATTGGGGCCGGGCAGCGATCTATTGGCTTCATGCTTGCACGCTTACTGCTTCAAGCGGGCAGCCGTGTGGCTCTGTGCACAGGTCGCCTTACGCCTGAGAACAGGAAAGTCATTTCCCAGATGTATGCAAAGTCTGCGAAGCCAGGGGCTGAGCTAGTCCTGCTGCCTTTTAACCAAGGGAGTGTTCAGGATATCAACAACATGGTCAGCTATATCAACGACACCCTCGGCTGGGAAATCGACCACCTGGTCCCCTTTGCCGCAATTTCCACAAATGGAAAGAATCTTGAGGACGTCGACTCAGTGTCCGAACTCGCGCTTCGCATCATGCTTACCAACACTCTCCGCCTGATGGGTAGTATTGTAGCTTCCAAACGGCGCCGCCACGTTCTCAACCACTCGACCCAGGTTCTAGTCCCCTTGTCGCCGAATCACGGTCAATACGGTAATGATGGGCTGTACGCTGAGTCTAAGCTCGCTCTGGAAGCGCTTCTCAACAAGGCCGCCTCTGAGCCTTGGGGTGACACCTTGACTATCTGTGGCGTGAGGATGGGATGGGCCAGAGGCACCGGGCTGATGACGACCAACGACGTCTTTGCCGAGAGCATTGAGAAACTCGGTGCCAGAACCTTTTCAGCGGAGGAGATGGCTACGTTGCTGGCACTCGTCATGACACCCGACCTGACCGAGGCTTGCATCATGGAGCCCGTCCTGTGCGACTTCACGGGCGGCCTCGGAGCAGTCCCCAACATGGGCAGCCAGATTTCCTCCATCCGTGCTTCCATCCAAGACAAGGTGGTTGTCCGGAAGCAGCTGAAGCAGGAGGCAGACCACGACGAGAATGTCCTTAACAGTCGCTCCAGGAGGACCCAGACTTTGATGCCGTCGGAGACACGGGCGAAGATGCACAACTCATTCCCTGCCCTCCCTGAGAGTTACAAAGATGCCATTCCTCGCAACGCATCTGACCTGAAGGACCTCTACGATCTAGACTCAATGGTCGTGATCACGGGATTCGGAGAGCTGGGCTCGGCCGGTAGCTCCCGGACAAGATGGGAGCTGGAGGCCGAGGGCGAGTTCTCTATCGAGGGCTGCATCGAGCTCGCGTGGATGATGGGTTTCATCAAGTACGAGCGACGCCGCCTCCACAACGGAACCGACGCGGGCCCGGGATGGGTTGAGATCGAATCTGGCTCCCCCATCAAGGACCTGGACGTGAAGGCCAAATTCGAGGCGCGCATCCGCGAGCACACCGGCATCCGCATCCTGGAGACTGACGAGTGGAGCAACCCAGACCCGCGGCTCCGGGATATGCTCCACGAAGTCGGCACGCAAGAGGACCTCCCACCCTTCGACTGTTCGTCCCAGGCGGCGGAGGACCTCAAGAGGCGCCACGGAGACGCTATAGAGGTGTTGAGCGACGATGGCTCGTCTGCGTCGGTGCGCATTCGTAGTGGTGCGACCATCTTCGTTCCCAAGGCGATGAACACAGCCTACTTTGTGGGTGCCCAAGTCCCACAGGGGTGGGACGCTGCACGGTACGGCATTCCTCAGGAGGTATCGGCGCAGACCGATCGTCCTGGCCTGTTTGCTTTGGTGTGCGCTGTCGAAGCATTCCTGAGCGCCGGAATTACGGACGTTTACGAGCTGTACCGTTACATCCACGTCTCCGAGGTTGGAAACTGTATTGGCTCAGGTGCAGGTGGTCTGCCGGCCTTCCAGAGGATGCACGAGCATCGGCTGCTGGGCAGAGAGGTCCCGAACGACAACCTGTCGGAGGCTTTTGTCGGCACTGCGGCCGCATGGCTGAATCTGCTTCTGCTTTCAGCGTCCGGTCCGCTTAAAACGGGTGCGGGAACCTGTGCAACTTCGTTGGAGTCACTCGACACGGCGTGTGAGCTAATCAGCGGCGGCAAGACCAAGGTGTGCCTTGCCGGAGGCTACGACGTCTTCACCAGGCCGATTTACTATGAGTTTGGCGAGATCAACGCCATCATAGACGCAGCTCATGATGAGCAGTGTGGAAGAGCACCTAAGGAGATGTCAAGGCCCTTCACCACGACGCGTAGTGGGTTCGTCCTGGGCGAAGGTATAGGCATCCAGGTGCTTACTAGTGCCTCACTGGCTCTGGAAATGGGCCTCCCGATCTATGGCATCGTTGCCATGACTCACATGGCATCCGACAAGCTGGGCAGATCAGCCCCAGCACCCGGTCGCGGTATTCTCACTGCGGCCAAGCAACCGAGCACTCTGAGCGCAGGCGCAAAGGGCCTGATGAACCCAGCCCTCCGATCCAAACTGGTCAAGGCGGCAGTGAATGACATTGAGTTCCGAAGCAGAGCGCAAGTCGATGCGGTTGGTGCTGCCGACGGCACACTCACAGCTGAGGACACCGACGGATGCATCCAGAGCCTCAAATCAGCCGCCGAGCTCGAGAAGAAGGCCGTCCGCCGCGCACTTGGTCAGGACTACTGGAAGAGCAACCCCAGCATCTCGCCAATCGCGGGCTCGCTGTCGGTCTTTGGCCTGACCGTCGACGACATCACATTCGCCAGTCTGCATGGGACAGCGACCAAGCTCAACGACGTCAACGAGGCCGCGACGCTGGACCACCAGATGCGGCACCTGGGCCGCCGCGCCGGCAACCCGCTCTTCACCATCGCGCAAAAGTCCGTCATCGGCCACGGACTGGGCGCGTCTGGAGCGTACGCCATAAACGGCGGGTTGCAGGCCATGCATGCGGGCGTCATTCCGGGCAACCGCAACGCGGACGACATAGACAAGAAGCTCGAGGACTTCGAGCAGCTGCTCCTGACCAACGAGAAGATTACGCTGCGCGGGGAGGACATGAAGGCGTTCTCGGTGACGTCCTTTGGTTTCGGGCAGAAGGGTGCGCAGGCGCTTATCGTGCATCCCAAATACCTTTTCGCTGCCATCGCGGAGGAGCGGTACAATGCCTACCGGCTCAAGCAGATCAGGCGATCTAGGCTTGCGGCTCGGGAGCTGGACCGCGGGCTTCATGGCCAAGGAATGTTCAAGGCCAAAGAAGAGTTGCCGTACACGGGCGACGAGTATGAGTACATGCTCAACCCGAACGCCCGGCGTGAATAGATGGAGGGGGTGATGAAAACGTGAATTAGGGAGGCTCTATTTCTAATACAAACTAATGTTTCACATGCGTAAATGTACAGCTCACAAGATTCCCAGATCCTCGACTTTCCGAGATAATGTGCAGGTGTAGAGCTCGTATGTAGAGTGCAATTTAGTTGGTTTGATGCAGGGGGAGGCAATAGACATGATCGACCGAGAGGGTCAGTAAGAAAGCTTTTCAATCACGTAGCAGCTATTTTGGACACGGAAATATGTTCTATTTCAGCGTGCTAGCACATAGGACATATTCTTGCTTCTAAACCGGAATTGACTTTGATTTAGACACACAATGAAAATTGTGTTTGATTTACTAGCATCAGTGGAGTACGAAATTCTCTGTTCCTAGTGCCGGCAGTATCAAGGCCAAGAGCATTGGCGGTGGCTGGAGGTCCTCTTTACCCTTGCTTAGCAATGATATTCAACTCCTCCACCCTCGTCCATAGATTCGCTTCAAGAAGTATGGGATGGAGGGTAAGCTTAGGGTCGGCGTATTGTTGGCTGTGGAAAAGGGTTTGATTGGCGTCCATTCGAATCCTGATTTACAATGATTCCAAACGGGACCTCTTACACTCGGATAAACTAGGATCAATCCGAAGAGGCGTCACTGATTTTGTAAATACGTGGGAATTTTGTGCTGCCGGGCATCGTAGTCTGTTTGCCAGGTGCAATTTGTAATAGGTGGCTTATTCAGTCAGACCTGAAGGGGATCGTGCTCATGCTCACATGCATTTGTAATTCTTATCGGCTTCAGTATCACGAATGTTCCCGTTCAACGAAACGATGTGGTCAGTAAGCGACACAGCGCATGCGATTCCCGAGATGGTGGGGCTGCACGCAGTACATCATCGTGACCGTCGATATAAAAGAGGGGAGGGACCACAAAATAGAAAATATCAAACCCCATAATTGAGCCAGGCTGCCATCTGTATTGAAATATTAGACTATACGTGCATACCTTGATCAACTCTATTTTGATTGCCCAGACAACTTTTCCAGCGAGGTCATTACCCACAGTACAGCAAATACCGCCCAAAATGGTCGACACACTCTCTCTCGAAGGCAAGGTGGCCATCATCACCGGCTCAGGCCGCGAGACCGGAATTGGTGCAGCCACTGCTATAGCTCTTGCTCGGAATGGAGCCTCAGTCACGATCAACTATGTGTCTGAGGCCACGGCTCCGAGGGCCGCCAATGTCATCAAGAGCATTGAAGAGGCCGGCGGTAAGGCCATCGCCGTCCGCGCGGACGTGACCAAGCCCGAGGAAGCCAAGAAGCTCGTTGAGGCGACGTTGAAGGGCTTCAACACGGACAAGATTGACATCCTGAGTGCGTATTCTATCTCCTGGATGCTGTTTCGAATCAGCCTGAACCAAGTTCCCCACATTATACGGCACTTACTGACTCGTTCTCCGTCCCTCAGTCAATAACGCTGGAGCGGTTTACGGTGGGCCGAACTTGATGAAAGTTACCCCGGAAGAGATCGATGCCACCTTCGCGACGTCTGTCCGTGGGCCCATCCTTCTGATGCAGGCCACGGTGCCACACATGCCCCGATTCGGCCGCATCATCAACATCTCTTCCGTGGCGTCCAAGCCAATTACCCTCGACGGCGTGGCGCTCTACGGTGGAGGCAAGGCTGCCATGGATCAAATCACTTTTGCTGTGGCAGCTGAGGTGAGTTCAGCACCATTAGGCTTGTTTCTTAGTCCACACACGTCTGAGGCTTCGACTGAAATCGATATCTAGCTTGGCAAGAATGGGAAGAACATCACAGTGAATACTGTAGCCCCGGGAATCACCACCACGGATATACTGCCCCCCGAAGCTATGGACGCCTTCGACAAGGCGTTGACGCCAATGGCGAAGGTTGAGGATCGTCCTGGTCATCCGAGCGATATTGCAGATACGATTTTGCTGCTGGTCCAGGAGAAGAGCCGATGGATTACGGGCCAGGTAAGGATACTTTGTCACTCGATAGCATCCAATATCTCAGCCCCAAAAAATCTCTTACTGCTTGCTGACCGACTTCGGAAACAGTACATCTCGTGCAGCGGTGGAATTACTGGCAACTGATTTGGGGGGCCACTTTGTTGTGACATTCGAACATGTATCAAGTAGACTTGCTCGTTAAGGGCAATGAACAAGATTTTGTTTCCTTGGCTACCTAAGATGACATCGAAAGTGAAGGTGAAAGTGAGAACTAGCAAGCAGAACTCGGATATCGTGGTATTGGATGCAAATAGTCAAAGCGCAAGAATTGAAATCCATGAACACGGGTTGTATCACTCATTGAATCCTGAATCAAAGCAACAATCAAGCCACATCCTTCACCTTCTTTGCTTTCTCCGGCTTCGGCTCGACGCGATCAGCAATGCCAGGGAAGATGGCCGAGGCCATCACCGCGTCGGAGACCTTAGCGACCTGGACAGCGACCTTGGCCTTCCACCCAGTCTGGTTCGACTTGCCGCGGAAGCGCAGGTGCAGCACCGTCTCCGTGGCGGACGCGGTGCTGTCAGCAGAGCTGCCCACCGCGGCGCCGCCCGGCGTCTCGAGGAGGAGCGCCCAGGTGAAGTTGACGCCGGCGCGCTCGCCCTTGTAGACGAGGGCGCGGTCGCTCTCGACCAGCGCCACCTCGATGTTGTGGCCGTCCGAGTCCTTCTTGCCCAAGCCATAGTCGGGCACTGTGTCGCCGACCTTGAGAGTCTGCCACTTGGGCACGATGGTGGGCGCGCTGCGGAACTTCTCTGGGAGGATCTTCTCCACCTTGGCCGGGAGGTACCAGCCGCCGCGGTCCTTGCCCCACTGGACGAGCCATGGCCAGATATCCTCAGGAGGAGCATTGACTGTCTTCAGGTCAGCTGCCGGCTCTTTCATGCGCTTGGAACCCGTTCATCGCAGAGGTGGCTTTTGGCATTTTCCTGCAGGGTCGGTAGAGCCTGTTGGTTGAGAACATGATCTCGCCGGAGGGAAAGACTCACTGGTGCGCTTCTGGTCGTAGACCATCTCGGCGTCGGGAATCAGATTGTCGCCAAGAAACGAGGCCGCAGGAGTGGCCGATTTGGCTGGCTGCTGGGCCGCGTCTTGCGGTGTTGCCTCAGCTTGCGCATGGTGGGCGTCGGCCGGTTGAGCAGGATGAACATCAGCCATGTTTGCGTGTTGTGGCTGCTGGGTAAAGGCTGGAATCGAGATTCTGAGCAGCCGTGGACACGTTCAGGGCGGTCCGCAAAAAAAAAGAAAGGTAAACAAGGAACAACTGCTTTTTTTGAAAGAGCTGCACGCGACATAAGATCTTTAATAATGCGCCTTTCGGCGTAATTAATGCCAACGCAGGAAGACTGCGGAGGGATATACCTATGTTGAATTTCATGTGTTGGCTGTTAGCCGAACACGTCATGTTCTTGGGAGTCGCTGTCCAACGTGTTCCCTGTCAGCCGTATCATGCAAATCCAGGGAGCCTCGTTGTTGTAACTAGGGCGAGCATAATTTCAGGGATGACAAAGACTGGCTAACACTAGTTGACAAGGACTGACACGGGACTAGATAAAATTCAACGGCGCATTTCTTCACCAGAGATCCGGGTGTATCGACTCAAGGCATGACGCCGACGGCGGACGAGATGATTAGAGTGGTCAGAATTAGAGTTGGAACCGAGAAACGGTTAAGGATATGTGCACCAGTATGACGCGTTCCCCCTGCATATCAGCCTCATTTCATGGATCTTGGCGGGCACTCCTTTGTTCTCCTCCTTCTCGAAGAACAGCACATGCCTGATGCCCAAACAAAAACGTCATCAGGTGCCCAGCTGATATGCACCATGTCAAACATGGAGTCGCTGCCCAGGCGCAATTGTTTTTTCGGGTTCGGACGATTCTGCCGCGATTAGAGTGGGCTCCTCGCTCGTCGCATCACTTTGGAATACCAGACTCCTCCTCGGTGTCGAGCTAGGCTTCCTCGAAGACTGTGCCAAGCTACTTCTTTTGTGGTCCGAGGAGGCACTGGCGCTCGTGGCTTTCATGGCGCTTCCGCCAATTGTGCGAAGCGCAATCAGATCGGGCGCTTTCCTGGCGCCATACGTTGAGTCTTGCTTGGTGTCTGTAGCCGGATTTGAGACACCTTCGATGTGGTCGGCAACGCGGTTGAGCCAGTCTTTGTACAATGGCCGACAGACAGTGACTCCAATGCAGAGAAGTTGAGTAGTAACATCCGCAGCATGCCAGATCAGGATGTCGACGATGGTCACTATCATCCGATTCACGACGTCAGTGAGATGCATTTTAGATAAAGCTTGTTTAAACTCACACAGAAAGTCACTATCGTCTGCATCTGCCAGTTTCAGTAGATTGAGGAGACGGAATACACCGCAAACGGCGGAGCTGTCACCACACGGTTGTCAACGTCAGCAAAATCACTTTGAAACATCATCGTACGGAAGTGTCCGAGCAGGAAAATCACAAACAAGTAACGGCCATCCTGACGTGACTCACATGTACGAGACGCTCATGCTAGTGCCTATCAAGATCTTCTCTCTCCTCGGCATCTGTAAACCCCGTATCAGATACCATGGGAACGAAGCATACCAAAGCTCGACGACGATGATCATCACACCAGATACCAAGCCTGCCCAAAACTGTGTGATAGGGTCGCAATGGCCCCCGGGAACTGTGATGTCCCACACGTAGCTCACGGGTGTACAAGAGAACCAGATGAGCCAAGCCGCAACGAAGACAGACAGCACCATGAGGGCCACGGGAACGATGATGGCTACCCGGTGGGCTGTGTTCACGCCGACGATACGGAGCAGAAAAAACGCGATAGATATCTTGATTGATATGACGGCGGCGGCGGTGACGGTCTGGCCGACAGCGACAAGCAATAGAGCGCGAGATGTTGCGAAAGATGCCGGATCAGTCATTGTCTGGCCGAGACCATAGCATGCTGCTACAGTCATGAGTATGACATAGACAAAGAGCCAGAACTGTGCGCTCGAGATCAACGTCAGCCGTTCGCATTCAGGTGTCTGATACGTGACCTCGATGTGCACTGATCACTAACCACACTTTGTAAGGTGGAAATAGGTGCATCTTCAGGGTAAATCAAAGAATGAGAAAGCAATGTGCTTACAACTGCAAAGTTGAAGAAATGATCATCAATCCCATAACTGTGCAGCACAACCAGACGAGTATACAGGCGAAGGCCGACGAGTGCGAATGCGATCACCTGGAATGTCCACATGATACCCAGCATCTTTGGAGCCTCCTGCCTGATCGGCACAGACATGGTGGCTTTCTGAAAAGTCGCGATAATTTTGAACAGTTGAGAGTATCCTGATCTGAGGCCGCCAGTGCCAGTCGTAATCAGGCGCCAATTTACAAAGGTTTGGCGTGCTATCGGTGGCGATGGCGCCGTTGTCGTTGAATGTCGAAAACGAAGAGGATCCTTACACGGCGGTCTTTGTATTGGTGGATTAGGATGTCCAGAGATTAACAACATTTGCTCCTATCGGCCAATACCTAGCAAGTCGGGCTGCCAATTTTGTCGTCGCCTCGCCCCAGAGAACAACGCAGTCGAATGATTTCATTTGAAACAAGCAAAGAAAAGGGGAACCCGCCATATGATGGATGCCGAATGATAGGTAAGGTGCTGGAATCGTGTTGTGATGAGCTCGGTCAAAGGAATGCTCTCGGCACTGGATCCGGGGGTCCTATTCAGAACGAAAAGGGGAATAGCCTCATTGACTGTTTGAGCAGTGGCTCAACATCCATCCAACCACAATGAATTATAGCGCATGATTCCAGAATTGCTGTGCTACTTGGCACAACACTATTGAAATTCCAATACCTTCGTACCCATGCAGTTAACAGCGTCGGCTGGTAACTTGTGATACATTGCATTTCCATGTGGGCCGACAGGTAGCCGCATCCGTGTGGTACCAGCATGAATAAGGTGGCTCTAGACGAGTCTTAAACCAGTGAGTCCAAAGTCTGGCTGGTTGAATTTAAATCGGGCCACAGCCTTTGTTATAAATTTACAAGACATTATAGGACATGAATTCACACTGCTGCCTCTGATGCCTCCTGGGCAGGATCGACTACACCCTCTTGCACAATAGTTCGCCCAGAGATGATAAGCGTTGGCTCCAGATATGATAGAGTCAGACTCTCGTATAGTCAAGTACATTGTGAGGTCGATTTCGTCTTTTCAACTGGAATTCTGCAATAACCTAGCACAAATAACATAGTGGAAGCAATGAAACCGATTTAGAAGTCTTCCAAGAAGACTATCAAATAGGAATGAAATCACAGTAAGGCCATGCTTGAAAGCTTTTGTGCAAATATATCAAGATTAAGGGCATGAGTGGAATGAAGGAAGGTCTGTGGTCAAATTCGTCAAATTGCAGCTCTTGAAAATTATTTTGTATGCAGTATGCTACGGAATGGTATAGAGACGACCATTGACCTCGCCCCGTCCTAGCATCTCCAGCCCTTTAGGAATATCTTCAAATGGGATTTCTTGCACACAAGGCTTCAGTGAACCCGATGCCAGAAGATCCAAGACCTCGCGAAACTCCTGTATGCTGGCACTTGTCGAACCCCTTAGCGACACGTTCTGCGTGACTAGGGACGTGGTGGTGATTTGGACCTTCTGCGCCGCGAGCCCGACCAGCACCACGCAACCACCAGGCCGAACGGTATCCACGGCCGCCTCGACTGTGGGCTGCGCGCCTGCAAAGTCCAGCACCACGTCAAAGATCTCATCCGCGAACTGAGTCAAGCTCGTGGCGCAATCGACAGCGCCCAGTGCGCGCGCCTGCTCGAACTTGGCCGTATTTATATCAACTCCAAAAGACCCTCGCGCCGCGCAGCGCAGCTATAGCGATGCCGTTCAAACCCAGACCGCCTAGGCCAATCACCGCGACTGTGGCCGACTCGGACACGCAGCCCTCGGCTACGACGGCGTGGTAGGCTGTCGCGATGGAGTCGGTGGCGACGGCGGCATCGATGAAGCTCACGGAATCTGGGAGCTTGACAAGGTTTTTGAGCGGCGCGACTGCGTATTCGGCGTACCCACCGTCGCAACCCACACCGAGCGCTTCTTGGAAATTGCGTTCTTGGATTGGATGACCGACGCATGCCACAGCTACTCGATCACCAATTTTGAATGGTGGCGAGGATGATGGGGTCGACTCTTCGCCTGATGAGGCTATCACGCCAGCGATCTCGTGGCCCAAGGTGACAGGTAGGGTACACATCCAAGCCCCACCGCCGCCGTGTAAGACGTGTGTATCCGAGTGGCAGAGCCCAGCAGCTTTGACCCGGATCAAAGCCTGACCGGGGTCAGGTGTCGGGATTGGCAGTTCTCGGAGGGCAAGACCCCCTTCGGCACCGAGGAATTGAAATGCTTTCATGGTAGTCCGTAGAAAGGAGTCAGATCGTAGAGAGAGAGAGTCAAGTGGGAGTACATTCTGAGAGATTGAAAGTCGCCAATCTATTGTCTATCGCCAGACTCAGCCATGAATTTTGTTTTATATATTCAAACTTGGTGCATTTCGAACTTGGTCACCTCAACCGCTAGTCATGTTCGGCGGAAATCTCGGTGCCGATTCCAAGCACTTACCATCCACCGATCCGGGAACAATGAGTATTCCGCTTGAAATGTGACTCATAGTGAGTCCGCAGGAGCTAGAGAAACCTTGTAACTTCGTTCAACCGGAGAGCAGACCGAGACAAACTGCTAACCACAAGAGGCTCGAGGCTAGAATCGTTATAGGCGGCTAATAAGTCTTATCAGATTTATTATCATGAATTTCGGTCATGACCATAGTTGCTGTACCGTCGATGCGAAATATATTTCGCAAAGCAATCATATTATTACAACGACACAGTACAATGTCTTTGCATTGACCGGACCTTGCCAGACAATCTGAACAACCTGAAAACTGGGATTGGGCGCCACATGGGCATGGTCCAGAGTTAGGCCATATGTGACAGACGGGCGAACGAGTCTCCGCAAGCATCCGGTTCGTAGGAAGTGGGGTGAAAAAGACTTCAACATCAACCCCATGAAATGAGACTGCAAGGAATGGGAAAAGCGGCTGTAGGAGATGGGGAAGTAGAGAAAGAAATATATTGAGACAAAGGGGTTCCTGCTATGTGCACAATGCTTTCATGAGTTCATTCACGAATACGCGTATACGTGTGCTTATGGGCTAAATGGTCTTTTGAGACGTAGCATAGTTGGCGGGAAAACATATACACGGTTCGGCCGAAAGCAGAAAATCGGAGGCGGAAGTTTCGGGCCGGTCTCCATTCAGACCTTGAGTACGACCCCATCGTCAATCACTCAAGGTTCCGAGAGCGAGACGGCCAAGGATTGGGAACAGTAGGGCCCTTGGCGGTCCGAATAAGCGCTGAGGTGGTACTGTGCAATCTCCAAGAGACGGACTTCCACCCCCCGAGCGGGTATGTGGGTTGATGCTCCCCACCAGATAGAACGTTTTGTACGGGCTAGAGGGGAATTTGATTGCAATTAGGCATAGATCAAGAGTGGTCTAACATATAAAGTGCAGCCGACAGGATGTAGTCAAAACGTAGTAGATCCTGAATTTGCTGCGTGTACTTTGAACAGATAGACAATGCATTCGAATTGTCTACTGTTGTTCTTGGCGAGCTTTATACTCGCCGCCAGCTCGGCCGCATCCGGGCCCAAGGGCATCCGGGCTGAGACATTCCAAAATCCTGTTGTCTACGAAGACTACCCCGACAATGACGTCTCCGTGGGTCCGGACGGAGCGTTCTATTTCTCGGCCAGCAATTTCCACTTCAGCCCCGGTGCGCCCATCCTTCGGTCGCTGGATCTTGTGAACTGGGAGCCCGTTGGCCATTCGATCCCGCGGCTGACCTTTGGCGATGGCTACGATCTCCCGCCAGGCGGCCCGAGAGCCTACCGCGGGGGGACATGGGCGTCGACTCTGCGGTACCGTGAGAGCAACGGCGTGTGGTATTGGATTGGGTGCACCAACTTCTGGATTACCTGGGTCTTCACCGCCAAGTCCGTCGAGGGCCCTTGGACCAATAGCGCCAACTTCGGGGGAGGGACCTGTTTCTACGACAACGGCCTGCTTATTGATGACGACGACACGATGTACGTCGCCTATGGCAGTGGAAAAGTCAACGTTTCCCAGCTCAGCACAGATGGCTTCAGCATAGTGAAGACCGAGCAGGTCCTCCAGGCCTCAGACGTCCCTACGGACTCGCTCGAAGGTAATAGGATGTATAAGATCAATGGCACCTACTACATTCTCAACGACCAACCCGGATCCACGACCTATATATGGAAGTCGAGTAGCCCATGGGGACCGTACGAGTCGAAGGTTCTCGTTCAGAACATCGAGCCACCAGTTGAGGACGGCGGCTCTCCCCACCAGGGCAGTCTCATCAAGACAGCTCAGGGAGATTGGTACTACATGTCCTTCACCTGGGCTTACCCAGCCGGTCGCATGCCGGTTCTAGCCCCAGTGACTTGGGGCGCCGACGGCTTTCCCGAATTCGTCAAGGGCTCGAACGGGGGATGGGGCTCGACCTACCCTGTCCCTCTTCCTGCACAGCCCCTGTACAACTGGACGCGGACGTACAACTTCGAGAGCGAGCTCGGACCGACATGGGAATGGAACCACAACCCGGACGTCGCCAGCTTTGAGGTCAACAACGGCGTGACGCTCCGTACCGCCAGTGTCACGGACGATATATACTCGGCTCGGAACACGCTGACTCACCGCATCCACGGCGAGTTTCCCAAGGGCACCGTAGAGATTGACTTCAGTAATGTTATCGACGGCGACAGGTTCGGGCTTGCAGCGTTCCGCGACCAGACCGCGTACATCGGCATCCGCCGCAACGGGAGCGAGTACACGCTCACAGCCGTCCAGAACATCACTATCGATGAGTATTCCGGGAACCCGGTTGGCCCTGGGCAGGAGGTGGCCTCCGCCCCAGTGCCGAGCGGTGCCACGAAGGTATGGTTCCGGGCGGAGCTCGACGCCCGGGCTTCGGGGACAAGGGCCGCCAACTTCTTCTACAGCTTCGACGGCGTCGAGTTCACGCAGCTTGGCCCGACATACGAGCTGTACAATGGCTGGGCCTTTTTCGTTGCGTACCGTTTTGGTATCTTCAACTTCGCTACCAAACAATTGGGAGGCTCCATCAAGGTGGAGTCTTTCGCGGCTGCTTAATGACTATGTTGTTTATCTTCGCTGTCAAATTGGACCACATTGTATATACAAGAAGGCACGTACTCCTACCAATCATACATAACAGCATTTGCGTGAAGAGAAAGGAGCACCAAACCGTGACTCAAGCTTTGTAGCTAATTATTATATACGTCTTGGTGGAAAGGTCTAATTCAAGGCCAAAAGTCCCCTCGCAGTTGCATAGAGGGGCCAATCAGCGTTTCAAGAGAGAGTAACAGAAGCATTCTATGGAAGACAGCGGGAAATTCCAGCGGGACCAGGGGCACTCACTGGGCATTTCTACATCATTTCTGGAAACTCAGGTACCACCTACAAGCTTCCAGTTTCATATCCATTGAAGATTTACAAGAAAGCTCGAGTTTCATCAACAAAAGCATTTGGAGAATAAAAGACAGAACCGTGAGAGCAGTAGCTCAAGAAGGAGGGTATTTGCTGGCCTATGGCCACCAGTGGTAAAACCAAGGTCAAAGGCTCTCCAAAATCCGCGCCCATGCATGAAGGTCGCATATACTCTGAAGTATAATTACAATTCACCTTGTGCCCATGATATATTCCGCTGCTTTTCAACATTGTTCTCGTCTACGCCCATCGTAACAAGGCCGAGCTGGAGGTGTTTGAGAGAATAATCGATGCCGCAGTATAGTATCAGCTACAGCCAACACGCAGGCTAGTTAAATACTGCAATTTGTCGGAGGTGCGACTGTCGAACATGGTAATCGTCACGATGAGGCATCCCCTCTTTTTCAGGCGATAGATTCATTTCTAGACCGGCATTTGGATTTATCTTGTTTAAGTTGCTAGTCACGGAATATTTTGGGTTTGGTTGTTTCAGGAATTGACTCGATTTTGATAATACAAAGACCCATCCACGTGCCATCTTACAGGCATGCCAACGTCCCTTTCCCGTACCTGACTAGTCTAGTTCGTCTAGTTCATAGACTACCTGTCAGGCGGCTCAAACGTAGCTCACTAAACTTTGATTTGCAAGCGCTGCAACATGCAGGGTCTTGGCGGGAATCGGCTAGGCAGGGGTCCGACAGATCATCCATGCATGCCATGCCAACTAACACGAGCGGCGTGGTCTGTCGGAGGCAGAGTCTGCACCACATTGTATTAAAGATGTGTAGGATGATTGGCACGGGGGAGGGCCCCCATCGTACTATCTGAGCCGGGCCTCGTCCGGCTGTAACGAATGAGGCCCCTTGTTCTTATCACCTTCCACTTATGGGGCCAGACGGTTACCAACAGCGTGGTGTAGTCTTGCCCTTGGCACTCGTCGGCTCCACCGAGCCCCAAGGCTTGGTCACTGATTCGAGTCACAATCACCCTCGGCTGAAATCTGGAAGCCTTGGCGAGAGTTTCTTGGCCAACTTAACCCAACTTGAAAGGGCAGGTCATTCCATCCTCCAGGATCCAGAACGTGCCCCCTAGCCTCTTCTAGCCACAAAAGTCCTACCATCTTCCACCTGCCCCGCTTGATCTAGCGAACATGCAGTGGACCCTTGGCTGACTCCACGACCAGCTGAAGAGCGCATAAAATACGGACGAACTCCTCTGCAGGCGCGTTTGACACTTGAACGTGTAGTCGTTCTGTTTCATCTCTTCTGGTCATCGAGGTCGTTCCTCAGTTGTGACTGTCAATCAACCAGGCACGATGGCGTCCATCCAAGCCCGCGACGTTAACACGGCTCCTGTCACTGCCCCGGCAGACGCGAAGACAGAGGAGCAGCTGCCTGAGAAGGTCGACGAGCGGAGACCTCACTCGGGTGGCGAGAAGGATGTCTTTGTAGACATCGACGGAGAGAAGGACCCCGTCGAGGAGGAGGAGTCCGAAATCCTCGACAACAGGTTTCCCTTCCCGCCTTTGAAAGGCATTCCCGATGAGGAGCAGCAGCTGTCCATTCGTGCCCTGGTCATTGGTATCATCTTAGGAGCTGTTGTCTCGGCATCAAACATCTACCTTGGTCTCAAGACTGGCTGGACATTTGGCGCTTCCTTGTTTGGCGGCATCCTTGGTTTTGCAATCATCAAGCCCCTCTCCAGAGTTGCCCCCAGGTTTTTGGGCGGAGGCTACTTCGGTCCCAAGGTTTGTGACGTGAATAATATCCCACCATGCTGACACGATGACTGACCATGGGATCTAGGAAAATGTCACTGTTCAGACCGCTGCGACCGCTGCCGGTGGTTTAGGTATTATTTTCGTGGGGCCTATCCCTGCTATGTACAAGATGGGTCTTATGTCAGAAAAGGCTGAGGATGGTAAGCTGTTCTTCGCGTTTCCTTTCTTGCTCTAGTCTCCGCTCTGAGGTGTGGTTGGTGGGCGACCAGAAAGGCTGACTTGTACAGATTTTGGAAAGCTTGTCACATTCTCTATCTGCACAGCTTACTACGGACTGTTCTTCGCCATCGCCCTTCGAAAGTTCTACATCCTCAAGCTCAAGCTCATCTTCCCCTCTCCTACGGCCGTGGCATACACCGTTCGAGCCCTGCATGCAGGTGGTGCCGCCAGTGAGGCTAGCGGCCGCAGGAAGGCAAAGGCACTCGCTATTGCGTTTGGTGGCGCCGCTACTCTGCGTGTTGTCTCCATCTACGCCCCCGGTATCCTGTGGGATCATCACGTCTTCTGGTGGCTGTATACCTGGGGATGGGACGGCATCATTGCCGCCGAATCCTGGGGCTGGGTCTTCGAATACACACCGGCTTTCATCGGTGCTGGTATCCTCTCCGGCATGAACGCGTCCCTCTCGTTCTTCGGAGGAAGTGTGCTTGCATGGGCCCTCATCGGACCTCTGACTGTCAAATACGGCGCAGCCTTTGGAAGCCCAATGTATGCGGACGAGGAAACTGGCGTTGACCCCTTCCCAGGCTTCATGTACTACAACTCCTTGTCAAACACGGAGACCAAGCCTTCTCCACGGTACTGGAACCTTTGGGTTGGAATCATGTTGATGCTCTGCGCTTCGTTTGCCGAGGTCGCCATGAACGGCCCGGTCCTGTACCGAGGCATGAAGAGGGCCTTCTTCGAGACCGCCGACAAGATTCCCCAGACACGGGCCTTCGCATCGAAGCATCTCACCAACGAGGAGCGAGAAATCGAGGACCCATCTCCAAAGTCGGAGCAGGTGCCAACCTGGACCTGGTCTGGCGGTGTTCTCATATCCATCGCCCTGTCCATGATCGTGCTGGCTCTTCAGTACCAGGTCAGCCCCGGCCTGACAATCTTGGCTGTGATCCTCGCTTTTATCTTCAGCTTCATCGCAGCACAGTCCTCCGGAGCCACTGACATCAATCCCGTCTCTACATGTGCCAAGAGCTCACAGCTCGTCTTCGGTGGTGTCACACAAGGCCAGGGTCACTACGGCGAGGCAGCACAGCGTATCAACATGACCGGAGGAATTGTCGCCGCAGGAGCAGCGGCCCAGTCCGTGGACATGTTGGGAGACTTGAGAACCGGCTACCTCCTCGGTGCCTCGCCACGGGTGCAGTTCATCGCCCAGGCTGTAGGCTCAGTCTTCAGCATCGTCCTATGCTGTGGCTTCTTCGTACTCTTCTCTGAAGCCTACCCGTGTATTATCGACCCCAATCTCGATGAGTGCCAGGTAAGAATTCCTCATTATATCTTATTTACCCCCTGGTCTCCAGACTAGCACCACAGATGTACTAATCCTGCCCACCTCTATAGTTTGGTATTCCTTCCGTCGCTGCTTGGCAGGCAACCGCCGTGGCTGTGACCGCTAAGAACTTCCCTGTCCCCTCATCTTCGGGCATTACTGCCGTCGTGCTGGGAATCTTCTCTATGGTCCTCGTTGCCGCCAAGTACCTCTGGATCCCGAAGAAGTACCATGTCTACGTCCCGAACATGAACGCCGTGGGCCTGGCCTTCACGCTCCCGCAGACGCAGTACAGCACTGCCATGGCTGTGGGTGCCATTGCGAGCTACTTCTGGCTGAAGAAGAGCCCGCGCAGCTGGGACGAGTACGCATACAGCATAGCCGCCGGAATGAGCGCCGGAGAGGGTATCGGCGGTGTGGTCAACGCTATCCTTCAGGTCGCCGGTGTCGCTGGTGATACTAAGGGCAGTGCCGTGGCTTGCCCTGCTTACGAGTACTGCGGTTAGAGAACAGCCGAGTACGAGCGCATGTTGTCTGCTTTGAAATAGCAGCTGACCTGCATGGGCTCCCATGGAGCTAATACCCATATGTAATGTGACATGAACGGTTTGTGTATGTCGACTGGGTCGACTTAGAGATACGAAGCTACAATATATTAATGAGCCTCCAACACAAGCCACGTGCCTATTTTTATTATGTCCCAGAAGCCCCGCAGCAATGAATTTCTCCGGTGTGACACGACATAACAGCGGCCGCATTGATGCAGAATTTGTGGGCAAATAGAGGTACCGAGTACCGGCTTGTCATGGAAATCAGCGTTAGTTGCCGTGATTATCCGTGCGATGCCTGTCTATGGCGGGCCCAAGCAGAGAAATCCAGACCTCAACAGCCTTGTGCTTCGAGACATGCAGAGTGCACGCTGTGATGCTCCTCTCGTGCACTCAGGTACCAAGATGGGGAGTTGAAGCACCCGTAGTGGAGCTCATCTATAATGACACAGGTCGCTCGTCATTTGCATAGCGTCATACTTGAGACTTTGCCTCGATCTGCGAGCAAGAAGTGATATGTAACAACAAGCAAGTCGAACCAGAGACCAACAATCTAAGAATGGAATTTGAGGCATACCAGACAGAGTCTCGAATATAGCTCTGAAGCACATGATGCGCTAGGCGTAGCCCCGCAGCGGATTGGCCAGAAAGTAACAATCGCTGACAGTGACTGACTGTCACGGTGTCATCGAATCCTTCCCGCTTAAGATCTGAAGGATCGGCTTCCTTACACAGTCTGTCAGCGCGAGTGCTGTCAGATAACCTGCTTATTCGTTCGTGTTACTTCGATAGTATCCCCTTACTCGCATAGCCCCACACTAGTGATCAATCTGGGGATCGGCATGGAATGACGTTCCCCCGGCAGAATCAGTCAAGCTTCAAACTGATCTGAAATGTGATACTGAATCAACCAAATTCGCGTCGCGTGACAGCGACCACCAGCTTCAGAACTCCAAATCGCGCAAAATCTGATATTTGACTACACTGCCATGCTGGCAGCAGTATGAGCGCCACAAGGACATTATTTGTCACCCTCATCCGCACCCACCACGTGACCAGCCGGAAGAAGCTTCAACGCGTCAAGAAAGCAGCCGCGCACTTCGACATCCCGTTTGTCCTGGTTAGATATGGCGGCTCCCCAGGCCTCATGTACGCCGAGAGCTCTGAGGACTCAAATCTGAGCTCGTGGGTCAGCGCCGTCAAGGATTTGAGATACAAAGACTTCCAGTGTGTGTGGAAGCCCGAGGCAACGCAGGTGAACGATGGCTCTGAGACATCAACTGTGCCTTCTGGGACCTTTAATGAGACCGAATCGATTTCTTCTTTCGGTCAAGTCATGGACCAGAAAGGACTGGGCGAGTGGTTCAAGGTTGGTCTGCTGAGCAAGCGGGCTGGTCAGTTTGATGAGGACGGTTGATGAGCTCCATCACTTCTTCGCACTGAATTCCGCGGACGAAAGGCATGAGATTAACCCCTCCCATCGATGAACGCCATGTTTTCAAGAGCTGGCGAGTCACGCGAAGATGTATGGGACATGCATCACCGTGCTGACGATTAGACGTGGTGTAAACAACAGCCAACACGATGCGGCGCCATGTTAATGCGTGGATCACAAACTTGAATACTGAAACCTGAGATTACGTCCCGTCATCTCTGGCCATCTTCCACGACCAACCGGATATACCAAATTACACCGTCAAGACAGCCCTGAAGCGGACCTTTCCACTCGTCATATGCTCAAATGCCTCCTGAACCTTTTCCAGCGGGAATTTCTCAATCAAGCACTTGACACCGTGAGTGCCAGCAAACGCAATAGTCTCCTCGCAGTCAAGCTGGTGCCCCGACGGCCACCCATGCACACTCGCCGCCTTGGTGACCATCGTAGCCGTGTCGAATTCGACGGGCCCGAGTGGCGCCAGCACAATCAGCTTGCCCTGAGGGGCCAGACCGCCCACCAGCGGGCTGACAGCCTTGGGGTTCGGCGCGGTGGAGCAGATCATGGCGGCACCGCCGAGCTTGGTGAGCGCCTTGACGGGGTCCTCCTTGCTGGTGTCAATGTAATGGTGGGCGCCGAGCTGGGTCGCGAAGTCCTTCTTGTCGCTGCCGCTGCTGATAGCCACTACCTCATAGCCCATCTTGTTCGCTGCTATGAGTTAGTCACCTGCTACGGAGCCCGAAACGATGCATCCTGAAAGATTCTAATGAAACACGGATACGCAACCGGAGTGGGAAAAGAGCTATACTCACCGAATTGCACCGCCAGGTGGCCCAGCCCGCCAAGCCCCTGCACCGCGACCAAGTCGCCCTGCATCACGCCCATGCGGCGCATCGAGTTGAAGGTCGTTACACCGGCGCACAGCAGCGGCGCCGCCTCGGCCGGGTCGACGTTGGGCGGGATGCGCACGGCAGCCTCCGCGCGCAGGAGTACGTACTCTGCATACCCACCATCCATTGACACTCCATTAATTTCTTCATTGTCACAAGTCTGGAATATCCCGCGTTGGCAGGAACGGCATGCACCATCGTGGCCTGTATTAGGCGTTCACCGCCTTGACGTCAGTGACATATCAGGAAGCGAATTAGCCTCCGGGAAGAGAGACACGGAGGCGGACTAAGAGCGGGGTCCTGTGGAATGGGACGTGGGAAGTGAGCTCACCGCCGTGCCATGGGCCGCCAACCCTCTCGCCCTCTTTGACGCGTGTGACTCCCTCGCCGACGGCGACGATGTCTCCAATTACCTCGTGGCCGGGGATTCGAGGCCAGGAGTTGGGCAAGAAGCCCTGACGAAGGAACTCATCAGTATGGCAGACCCCACAAGCTAGTGTCTTGATGAGGACTTGGCCAGGGCCGGGCAGCTTGAGGTCGATGTCCTTGAGTGTCAATTGGCTTCCCTTGCCGTCGAGGACGGCAGCCCGAAAGGTCTTGGGAAGGGACGGAGCCATCTTGGGATTTGGCGTGTCGAGTCCGTATAGTCAGTGTGGTTGGGAGTTCAAAATAGGGCACAGTCGAGGAAAGTGATCTTGTTCTAAAGTTCTGAGGGCAATTCGAGCAATTGGCAGAGTGCCTGCAGAGTAGAGTTATGTTGTCCCCGCAGTCGGGCTCTTCGCGAATTATATATGTCCGTCCACGCGATGGGAGCTGTCAACACAAGGCACTACGTATCTACACGATGAGTAATATCCTTCACCTATCTACGGTCTGCGGGGAACCAGTATCGGCCGCCGCCCATCTGAAATGTGCGTAGACCAGGAATGATTAGTGATTACAGGATGCATGTTTTACCGGTTGACGTTATGATGCGACACGGCTAGCAGGACGAAAACCAGTAAGTCGATGACGGGTGTAGGCGGATAAGCCTCCCGCCTGCAAGTGGGAATCCACCCCTGCAAGTCTAGGAAGCGGGACGGTTGACGTTCTACGTTTTCCTACTCAGGCAATGCTCATCAGCACTAAGCGCTCTGGTCTTGGTGTGAGCCACCACGGCGATAGCGTTGTTCCCGCAGCTTGTCTGCTTGTCTGTCGGCTTTTACGTGGACTCCCTTCGATGATCCGAACTGGGGTTTCTCCGATTCGCAGGCTCCTCTGGGGCTCTCGGGGATGGAGCACTGAGTTGTTGCATTTCCGACAGCCGATGCCACTCCAATGGCCTCTCTTAACCTGCAGATATCTGAGAATCTTAATATTCTCCTCGCCGTGGAGTGCTGCCTTGTGACTACGTATTCTTCCAGTCGCAGGCTTGTGGTCCCTCATTTCAGAGGCATTTTGTCGCGCCTCATGCTCGTTGCTCTCTTGGGCGGCTCTTGGCGACAGCAGTGTAACACGTACCCAGGCACGGCCGCGTCGACCGGCACTCGCGCAGCATTATCACAATCACAGCACCAATGATTTTGGTCACGTCAAATGTGAAAGACGCGTCTTTTCCGAAATCTCCTGCAGCTGCTTCTTCTCGTGTTGACCGGTGAGACTGAATTACAGGGCTTGGCTGAATTTCGCGCCCAACTCAGAATGGTGTTCAGACTTGCACAGGCGGCTTTGCTCGGGAAGTTAACTTTGGGGGGCGGGCCTAGATCACTGTCGTGCATGTGCTAGGCCGTCAGCCCTTAGAGCAGCCATCACAGTGACGCTCAAATGCCGAAATTAAGTTAGCTACACAAACGCGATGTGATATTGCCGGCGTCAGCCGAGCGTCTCAACAGCCTGCCGGTACGGAGGGTTATTGGTGCTCGCATTCACATGGCAGGACCAATACCTACAGCGCACGGGGCTCATGCCAACGAAGTCGGCAATATTACGCCGGATAAACAAGCGCAGCCGAAACCTTGTTGTGGTCAACATACTTTTAAGACGTAAGAGTTGCATGGGCAAGGCGTAAAAGATACCTGCCTCTTTGAACTTCGATTCCTTGAGCTAAAGCTTGACCGGATTGGTTCCTGACACATACATTCTTGACAAGACAACAACTCTGTGATATCTGATCGACAAGAGATATCTCGTCTTGTTCAATGATATGCTGCGGCCAGGAAACCAGATGTGTACATCTACGTCTTCGAAGCGCACGGAACTTGTCATGATCGAGAAGTAAGTAGCTTTTGTCATAATCCTGTGAACGTCATGCAGGCTGCAAGTAAGCTGGTTTAGCACATTGCCGTGAGGTGACTTGAAGCCTGTAAAATTATGGAAAATGTTTGCATTAATCATTGCGACTCATTCGGGACCTACACAAGATTGATCGCCAATGACCCGCTTCTAATTCGCTCGACCTCACAATCGAGACGATCTTGGAACCTGTTGTACCTGCATATGACACCCAAGATCCAGATCAACTGCCACGTTGAAGTAAGGCATAACGATATCTCAGACGTCTGCGTAGCTCCCAACTGCCCTGAAAATACAGCCCAAGGCACCTCTCATGGACCCATATTATCATACTCCTCGGCTAGGATTGGCGCAATGTCGACCTACCCAAACCATAATGCTTCTCGGAAATTTGCTGAGAGTCAACAGATCATGATCTCAGACATAGCGGCTATTGACATGCATTAGCACCGATGCAACAATGCAAAGCATGCTGTCGCGCGTAGCAGTAGCGCAGTATCTGGGCTTGGGCCTCGAAGTTGCTAACCTGTCGGATAAGCTCTAGAGACAGGAACGCCCGCCTGAAATCCGCACTTGGCGCGCAGGTGGTCCCAACGGCTTGGTCTCCCCAGTGTTGCCTCTGCGATATTACAATTTTATGAGAGTTGGACTTCTGAAGTATGCTTTTCAGCACCGGCCATGTTCATGGAGAAAGTCCAGGCTCTTCAGCCTTGTTTGCACGCAACTGCAGTCTTCGGTATTGCAAGCAGTGCTTTTCGATAACTTCATTTAATTGCTATTCCAGCACTTTTCGGTGGCTCACGATTGCAAAATCATAATCTTCGATAATTCGTATATTCCAGTGCACTTTCCCACGTCGCGATGGTTACCAACATGCCTCCCACTGAGAAGGACAAGGAACGTATTCCAATCACAGGGCCAACACTTGTCCGAATACCTGCCCAAAAAGACTTGTCCAACCATGGAGATCGCCACCGTGCTCGACGCAAGACCCCCAGCTTGACAGCCCTCGTCATCATAGCCATCGCATTAGCTCTTTTACTTGTCTCGGTAATAATCATTGGCACGACGCGCCTACAGACTTCGTCCCAGGATGCTCCAACTGATAACACGACAGTTTCGACTCAACCCGGTCCGCCGCCGCCTACTGTCACGACTGAGCCACCTGGTGGTGACCAAGGCTTGTCATGGTGCCAGGCCCAGGGCGAGGGAAATTGTACACTAGGAGTATACCAGAACTTAGATACCGGACAGATACGTGCTCAAGTATTTGACCATTCATGTTTGTCTTCCTCTCGATTCACGCAGTTGTGCTTTGGGCCAATAGGTTCAAAGCTAGGTTTCCAATAACTCTAGCTAACGCATTGGCTGTAGGTCGTCCCCTCGGGAACTCTGATCATATGCGAATCGATTCGGCTACAGCACTCAATTCTTCTTTGCCCGAGACGGTAGTCATCCTCATCCACGGTATTACGGGACCGACAGACGAGTTCTGGTATAATGGCACACACTATTCAGATGGCTGGTTTTGGCAGAACCCAGCCCCGGTCTGGTACGAGACTGAGGAGTTCCGATGTTTGTGACCATCGGGCACCAGTAATGGAGAGATTGATCCACTGCCGTCCATCGAAGCAAAGCCATGAGAAAAGTTGGAGGTAATCACAAAGGCAATTCTGTGTACTCAATTTCGTTGCGGTATTATAGAACCTGCTAGATCTATCAATGACAGCAAGAAAGATGACCGTGTCAGGAAGACAAGGTGCTATTTTCAGTCCAAGGTACGCGAATGATTTGTACCTCCCTCGTGTCATTTACTCATGCCTGTCCCATCAAAATCTGAGCTCTACCCTAGGTGTCAGACTGAACTACTTGACTGTACGTAGCGAAGCCAATAAAATTTCAGGCTCTAGGGCGATCACTGCGCATATAATATTGAACTGAGATCTTCTGTCGATAAATATTGTCATATTATAATGACCATTGTGGGTATCGTCCACCAATATGAAGTATCAGTGCCTCCCCGTTCGAGTGCACTGGTCGAAGTCCGTGGATTCCCTGAGTACAGACAACATATCCGACCATATAGAGATATAGCAAGTAATTACACTCATGATTCTGCGAAGACCTCTACTCAGAATAGAATCCAGGGGAATGTGCGCGAAATGGGTGCCGGTAGTTGTAGCAGCCATTGTGAAGAAGTTTGTATTTTCGACCTGCTGTTTGTAAGTGTTCTTACCCACTACATGCTTTGTTGAGGGAGTGAGCCAGACAGATAATGCAAGTGAGACTGACCCTTATTGTCGACAACCATAAGCCGTCGTCTCAGGCGGAACGCGTGCAGTCGCTGGCGTTGAGACGAAGCTTGAGACCAACAAAGTTTCTAGCGACAGCATCTGTAGGTCTGGATGTAATGATAAATGTGATTGGCATCATGATCGCAGATGGACTCAGCGAATACGAATTATATACGGTTCGCAATTGGCAATAATGCTCCGCTGTCATCGCTACTGCCGTCCCTTCTTTTTTCATCCCATCTTCTAATGGTCCCGTGGCATCGGAGTATTTAATCAATTTACGTCACCCGGGTTACTACCGGCACGGAAGACATACCGAAAGAAGCCCCGCCATGCAAAAGAAGAAATCGTTGCTTATTAAAACCCACTGTCTACTCCAACTACTTTTATGAGTGAGCCTGTCTGAAGAATTTTACAGACTTTCCTGCATTCCTGCTGCCATCTCGGTATCTGCCGAGTTCCTCTACAAGGGACCAGCTGACGCCTGTCTGCTGGTGGATGGTGAAGGTGGGGCTCGGCTACGACGATTTGGCGGTAGGGATGGAATTACATGATGTTCCCCAATCTGGATTCTGGTTGTTGCAACTCTCACAGATATTATAGCTGTATTTTGAATTCTTGACGCTAATGTGTGCATTTCGGTTGATTGGGGCCGTTCGGTGTCTTTGTTGACCTATTGTAGCCTAGCAGATGCTTACGTGGGATTCTGGTTCCGAGTCCAGTCGGATCGGAGAACCTTTCCATATCCAGACCGCTTCTGCACATTCGAATCGGAGGATCCTTCTGTATCCAACCCTCTGCATGTCCGAGTCGGCATGTGCACCCCCATTTAGGTCAGCACAGTCTGGTGCATCTAATAACTTACCTAAGTCCACTGGTAGATCCCAGTACGAATCCGTGCTATTTAGGCTATGAAGCTCATTGAATGTTTTCATCAAAATGCAGCGATAATGTCACCCTTTTGTCTTTTTTTCTCCTTTCATCGGTCAACAGACGATTCAGGGGGAGTTAGGAATCTACCACAGACCTTGATATCGACATCCTTGATACGCACGATTTTCCTGTGGCGAGAGCGAAACAAATGGCTTCAAAAATCACCAGCTCCGACCTCCTCCCCAACGCCTCTGCCGCACTTGGCTTCGTGCTCTGCTTTTTCGGTGTAGGCACGTTTTGGAACCCGCAAATCTTCTTATTCGACAATTGGGGTTTCCGCGGCGTACCGTCGGCCGCCGACAGGAGCCCGGAACAGAGACAGCAGCGCAGATCATTCCTAGCCCTGGCGCGCATCTACGGCTCCCGCAATTTCGTGCTCGGCCTGCTGACCCTGGCAATTCGATTGTCCGGCGACCGGAAGTTGATGGGCTGGAGTATGCTGCTTGGGACTCTGGAGCCGTTGGGAGATGGATTCATCCAGTTTTCCTTGAACGGGGCTGGCGTCATGAAGCACTGGATGTTTGTGCCGGTTTCGTTGGGAGTAGGCGCCGGTTTGTTAGGGTGGCTGTGATGCCATGGCAATGACGATTGACCTCATGTAGGGTGGTTCTGGTGGAGTCTTTTGCAGCGTATTAGATAGGAAGGCATGATAAGCGGTCTCTACCACGTGGTAGTTTGAGGTTTGATGGCAGCAGCCGAGCGCTCTTGCATTGCTTCAGATGGCATGTGTCTTCATGATAAATAATTCTCAAGCCGTGCGCTTGAACTATCAGCTGGTCCAACATATTGCCTGATTTGGAAAATAACAACGAGTGAATGGACAAATCGAGCCAGTGAGTGGCGTACTCAAAATAGGGTTCAAGACCAGCCGGACGATGGCAATCAGCGATTATGATTGAAATTGAACGCGGGAATCACAGATGACTAGGAGTCGTGCATGTTTCTTTCTGTGCGATGGGGTTTTCCGCTAAGTGTTCTACAGTGCTGATGAACGAATCGGCAAAAGAGCTAATATTGTGAACCATAGGACCAGCGTCTCTCTCTCCTGTGAGAGGGCGTTTTGCAACAACATGGTGGTGCTCCGCCAGCAAAAGTCCGTGCCACAGCAAAACGCTGGCCCAGAATGATGAGGTATCCTCCCAGGAATTTCGCAAGAAAAGAGACCACATGATAACTCATTGCGCGGAACCACGAGCGCGCCCGCTCAGGCCTTCTTTCTCTTCGGTCATCTTGCAGCCCATAACCGGGATCCGCGATTATAGGGCTTTGCCTTGCCATGTTCGATCATGAACTCGCGCTGCTCTGCTTTCGTAGCTAAGTTGCGATAGGTTTCTCCAAGCGATGAGTTGATTTCGATGTGATACATCGTCTCGCGGATAAGAAACGAGTACAGATTCGCACGTCTTGCTCGTTCCTTTGGCTTATTTTCCTCCCTATTCTCTTCCATGACAGCATCGTTGCCACCACCGTCGTCACCGTCGCCATCGTCAGTATAACCGTCCACAGTGGCACCGGAAATCGTCCACCCCTGTTCACCGCCATCTAGGCATTTAGTATCGCTTGAGTTGGTGCTTCTTGCAAACGTATTGCAAGGGCTGCGATTATTTCCTGAATAGATCGCAAAACTCTCCCAGCCCTCAGCTTGGTTATTTTCAGCGCTGTCAAACAGCTCGTTCCTCTTCTCACCTTGGCAACAATCGCCAAAAGGGATATCGCTGCATGTTACAGCTTTCGACCCGTCATCCCCAGCGTCGCATTGCAGGTTCGGTCCTTCATCGTCACTCCGATCAAAGAGACTTATCTCAACGGGGCCCTCGTCGTGGCGGCGCACTCCATCTGCCTGAATCTTCTCCATGTTTTCGTTGTCTGTAGTTGTTGTGACAACAGTAATGGGTTGGAGCAGCAGGAAAAGGATAAGCGCGAGGAGCCGCATTTTATGTCAAAAGTCGGCAGCATGCAATGTCCAAGCTTTTTCACTAATGAGACACTACCTAGATAAGTAGCGAGTAGGCTGCGATCGTACGGAAGTAATACACGGGTAGTGTGGGAATGATGAAGCGCTTGGGCACTAAGAAGTCTGATAACAGCACAGACAGACCACTATATTTATGTTAAGTGACTGGGAGTGGTCGAATAGAGCTTGCGATGTTTGGAGCCCTACTGGCATTGGTCCATACTGATATCTCCGAACTTGTTCGCAACCATGCGGATCGTAATCCCCCTGTGAGAATACAGCAGGAGCAGCCTAAAGATACTCTAAATCTTAGTGTAGCGCGGAGTCTGTTAGTAGAAGAGTGACGGAAACGCCATAGTACTGTATGTGACCGCCGTGCAAGGAAATACCCAAGTAGCGAGAAAAAAGCGAATGAGTGTTTTTAAACCTAGTGATAATTGTTGATGTCCGAAGAGAAAGTCTCTTTCTCTATCTGCACGGGCGGCAGAAGCTGTTTTTATGCACAGGGTTCATCCATGTATGCCAGATTTCCACATGTCCAAGCCGTCCAGCGCGAACCCTTTTTCAAGTAAACAAAACAAAGGTAAAAGAAAAAGTAAAAGAAAACGCATCGCCCCGCTCTCCATGCTCTTGAAACAATAGCGCGCCTCTATCGCATCTCAGCTACCATCCTAGGAAATACCAGCCCTCCACCCTCGTGACCCCCTCCGAACGACCGGACGAACGCAGCGACGGTGGGATGCATGCCCCGCTCAACGGCCAGGTCGGTCCACGCGGCGAGATCCATGTCCTCAACTTCTTTCCCGTCACTGTCAATCCATTGCCTCACATCACCCAGCGGCAGCTCGAGCTCACCCAGGTGATGCACGAACCTGACTCCATCGTCCCGGTGTCGCCCGGCACCAGCATCAACACCCGAGCTCAGCACCGCATCCACCACTCCCTTGACCACCGCATCCACTGTGACTGAATTGAGCGCCCCGGCATCCTTGCCCGCCGGCACGACGGGCACAGCACACAGTTCGCGCGCGTAATGCCGGATATTATGCACAAGATCCATCCCGGCGTCCTCGTCGTCAACGCGCGAAATATTGGACGGGCGATGCACCCAAACCTGCCAGTCAGGATACTCCCGCTTCAGCTTCTCGAGGAACACCTCGCTGGCCCATTTGCTGCTGAAGTAGCCCGGTGCGGCCCTCATGGCCGAGGGCGGAGGGAAGTCGGCCACAGACTCGGGCCCGCACCTCGCTCGTCCGGCGGCGGCTGCGAATGCACAGGCACCCACGCTCGAGATGTAGTGGAACGGGATCTTGCGCGCGAGACACAGCTCGGCGAGCGTCTTTGTCGCCGCCACGTTGGGCGCCCGCAGCGATGCGTACGTCTTGAGATACGACACGTCGGCCCCGTTGTGCACTACCGCGTCGGCTGTGTCGAGGATGGCACGCTCGTCGACGTCGGACTGCAGGCCTAGGCGTGGCTGCATGAGGTCACCTGAGTGGATGACGACTTTGGCTCGGGCTTTTTTGCTATTGGCCGTCGCGTCGATGAGTTTCTGCTGGTCGCGCACCGCTAGGCAGTGGATCCGCTTAATGCGTGGGTTTGCGATGAGGGATTGCAGAAGGCCGGTGCCGAGATATCCCGTCGCGCCTGTTAGGATGACGGTGAGCTTCGACTGGGAAGTGACACTGGCGTGCTCTGAGACCGCGCCACCGTCGTTTTGTTGGAGGAGAGAATGTGTGAGGGCCGTCTCCTGGTCCCAATCGATGATCTCGTCGAAGCTGGAATGGCCATTCACCTGTGTCGTCACCCCTTTTACCCTCTTGTTATCAACAGCAATCGCCATACTTGCCAGGGTGCTCGAGTCGAACATATCGATCAGGCTAAGCTGGACGTCCCATCTGGTCTGGATCCGTCGTCGCAGATCTAGCAACAGCAAGGACGTACCCCCGACATGGAAGAAATCAGTCTCGGGTCCCATGGTAGCATGGTTTAAATGGCCCATCTTGCCCGAGACAACATCCTGCCATATGCTCCTTAGCTGGACCTCCGTCTCATTCATGTCCACATGCTTGTCGTGCTCTTTCGGTAGATCATACCCATTCTCGGGCATTGGAAGTGCGGCGATTGCACGTCTGTCGAGCTTGGAAGAAGTTGTCAGCGGCATATGGGCAAGGGGAATCATGGCTGCGGGCGTCATGTAGCGCGGCAAGCCGAGTCTCGATAACAGGCTGCTGAGGAACTTGTCCGTATCTCCTCCATGGGAATGCGAATCGTATGCTTGGTCCAACACCACATGCGCGACCAGGAATGATGGGCCCTCGATCCCATTTTCGCCTGCCTTGCGTCTGACCGACACGGCGGCCTCGGCCAACATGCCTTCGGACGCGTCGAGCAGAGCTCGTTCAATTTCTTGCAGGTCGATACGCAGACCGCGTAGTTTAACCTGTGTGTCGCCCATCATGCGGCCTTCGAGAAACAGCTCGCCACGTGGGCCCCATCTTCCAAGGTCACCGGCACGGTGCAGCGTCCGCCAACCTCTTCGCCGCTGATCGGGGCTTGCAAATAAGTCAGGTACAAAACGTTCTGCAGTCAGGGACCCGTTATTGAGGTATCCAGACGCGACTCCAGGCCCGCCAATGTAGACCTCTCCTTGAACGCCGGGAGGTACGGGTCTGAGGTGCTCGTCGAGGATGTAGACGGTGTAATTGGGAATTGGGTGGCCGACGGCGATGCTCTTTGGAGGACTTTTTGCATAGTCTCGGTATGGCAGTTCCATGTTGGTTGCCGTCCAGGAGATCTCGGTGGGTCCGTAAGCGTGGTAAACCTTCAACTCAGGCTTCTGCAGAGCCGCGAAGTCCTTGAGGAGAGTATGGACCCCAGGCTCGCCGGCGATAACAGCCCTACGCCACTTGGACTTGGCTAGCCCATGCACGTTGCCGAACTTGAACCATGAGAACGTCTCGGATGCGCAGCTCATGCTGTAGGTGACATTTTTAGTAACGATCATGTTGACAAGAGCAGCCGCGTCGCCCCGGAGTGCCCTTGGCACAAGACACAGAGTGCCACCCAGGCACAGAGCCGTGAAGATCTGGATCATGGACATGTCGAAGCCGGGCGCGCTTTGCTGCAGGACGACCTCATCGTGCTTGAGGTCGTAGACTTGAGCCGTAAACTCGAGCCAGTTGCAGAAGCCCTCGTGCTTGAGAACGATGCCCTTGGGCGTGCCCGTGGAACCACTAGTATACAGAATGGTGACGACTTTGTCAGCTGTGGCTGCGATGCTGCTGAAGTTGTGTTTCTTTCCGTAGCTGCCATCAGGAACCAAGCCCGTAACATTAATGACCTTGAGGTGAGGCGCATCCAGCTTCTCGACATTCTGCTCCGTGTCGTTGTCTACCAGGACCATCTCGGGCCGGCAGTCTTGGGTGATGGTAGCCAGGCGATTCCATGGATTGTTTTGATCCAGTGGCAGGTAAACGGCCCCGAGATTCATGATGGCCAAGATGGATGCGATCCAGTCACCGGTGGGCTCCTGGAGGACAGCCACGCGCGAGGCTGGTTTGATGCCGGCCTCGGCCAAGGCCATGGCGATCTCTTCAACCCGATCGCGCAACTGCGAGTATGTGAATATTTCTTCACTGTTTCCAGCATCATTTCCACCACTAATGCTCCACCTCACAGCCATATCATCCCCCCTTTCCTTGGTTACCTCGTCAATCCTGTGCACCAAGGTCTCAGGCCAAAGCCTCTTCTTCTCCGCCCCCCTCCCAAATGTCAACGCCCGGTCAACTTCTGTAGGGTCGTAAACATCTGGCTCTTCCAGCTGCATGCTCGGATCCTCCACGAACGCCTTGACAAGTCTCTCATAGCTCGCGAGTAAACTCTCGGCATCCTGGCGGCTGTACAGATCCTTGCGCACGATCAGCATGAAGGTGCAATCTCCGTCGACGTCAGGATCATCTATCACGTCCAGGGCCACGTCGTAGGCCACTTTTTCTAGGGCGTACGACAGAAGCTCTAGCTCAATGTCGGCCGAAAGAGCAGTCTTAGGCCGTTGCCCGACCCGGTAGTCAACGAGGCATTGGAAGATGGGCGTGTGAGAGGCCGAGCGTGGAGCCCCAAGCTCAGTAAGAAGCACCTGGAAGGGCACACCCGAGTGCGCTAGGGCAGACAGCACTTTGCCTCGGGTTTCTTTGAGCATGTCTTCAAAAGTCTTTTCGTCTTCGTCCTCGCTTTGGCTATTCCTGAATCGCAGGGGTAAGAGGTTGACAAACGGCCCATACGTGCCCGCAAAGTCATCCTCGGTCCTGTGCGCGTCTGCGATACCAATGGACACATCTTGCACGCCATTAGTATCCGCGGACTGCGCCAAAAGGGCCCGGAACACAGTCAGGTAGAAGTGGAACGGTGTCACTCCAGCGCGTCGACAGAGCGCTTTGACACGCGCCTTCATATCCTGGCCCAAGTGCATTTCGGCCCGCTCGTTCTCGTATTTGGTGAGCTGCGGACGCGCAGCAACCTGCCCAAGCCGGAAGATTGGCAGCGCATCCGGAAAGTCGTCCGGGGGATACTCTGCGCGCCAGAAGCGGAGGTCGTCTGAGTAGCGTCCGGCTTGATAGTCTGCGTGCTGCTTTATGGCGTGTGCCGCGTATTGTGTCGGCGGTGGTGGAAGTGCGTTGGCAAAGAGCTGATGCATCTCTCGCAGGAAGATTTGAACTGACATGCCGTCCGCCACCAGTGCATGCGACGACAGCACCAGGAAATGCCTTGTCGGTGTCAGTGTAAGGAGCACAACGCGCAGGTTCTCGCCGCGTGTCAAGTCGAACACATGTCTCTCGAGCTCCTGGACCACCGGACCGACCTCTTGCTCGCTACGGATCGTTCGGTATTCGCCGTGCATGGTGCTCTCGGCGAGAAAGCCCTGCATCGGCTGGCCTTCGCTCTCGAAGAAGCAGGCACGCAGGATGTCATGCCGTTGAATGATGATCTGCAGAGCGCGTTCGAATTCGTCTTGCCGGATGCGGCCCGAGAGCTGGAAGGAGGCCGTGTTGTTGAGGCTAGACTTGTCTTTCAGGAAGGACAGCACGAACCAAAAGGTAGCCTGGGTGAAGGAGAGCGGCGCGATCTTGTCGAAGTGTTGTAGATCTTGGCCCTGCTCCGTGTATGGAAGGATGCCGGTGTTGGCTTCGGTCTTGTCATCGGCTACGTCCCCATCCATCGTAGCAGACCTCTTAGAAGAGACCGACGAAGCAGTGTCGTTGGTAGAGAAATTGCCTGCCAGAGTGCCTGGTGTATCGCACTCGGGTCCACTTGTAGACGAGGAATCTCCATCATCCGGTCCCTTTTCTATCTGTTCGGGCTGGAACGACACAGTCTTCTCCTCGGGAGCCGCATTCACTTCTGGCTCGGGCTCGTCCTCGATCTTCGACGAGACCGGCGCACTCTCCACCGGCCCAGCTTCCGTCGATGGAGGCGGGGGCACCCACGCGTCGGAACTCACCTTCAGATCCCCCTCCTTCACCTCGGGGATCAAGGTCGGTGGCAGCGTCTCGGCGGCAACGACACACAGTTCCTTCACACTCGCCCCACTCAGGATCTTCAGCACAGGGATATTCACCTGCAATGTCTTGATGAACCAGGTACGAATCTCAGTGGCGAGCAGGCTGTCGGTGCCCATCTCAGACAGCTGCAGGTCGGCCGGGTCCTCGCGAGCAAGATCATCTGCAGGCCGCTGGTACAGTGCCGCAAGCTTGGGCACGAACGCATCATGCACGGCGGCAAAGACGGCGTCGCGTGTGGGCGCCTGGGCGAGACGAGTCTTGAGCGGCACAGCGTTGTGCGTGCCTGAGTTCGCGGCTGCATTGGGACCGCCAGACGCGATGCTGCTCTCTTCGTCGTTCCATAGGAGACAGTGGCTCAACATAGGATTCGCAGCCCACAATGGCATCGACCCACTGTTCGCCCCTATGCGCTCCACGCCACTCGTGATTTCGATCTGGTCGGTGTTACCACCAGGACGTCCGGCTACGATCGCCTCGGCAAACTGCCGGAGAAAGTCGGTTTCGGAGACGAACCAGGTCTCGCGGGCTTCCACGCGCCGTCTGAGGTCGGTTCGTGCGTTCTGCGCAATGTAGCCCACGCCCAGCACGGGGCCGATGTTGATGACCGACGCCGCGAGCCCTTTGCGCCGCCGCTGCTCGGCGAGTGCGCCCATAAACAGGTTCCCCGCCGCGTAGTTGGCCTGTCCTTGCCATCCAGATACTGAGGAGAACGAGGAGAAGAAGACGAAAAAGTCGAGCGGGGGAGTTTTCTTGTCGTCGCCGCGGAATAGCCGCTCGAGATGCACGCTGCCCTCAACTTTCGGCCGCGTTACCTTGAGCATTTGCTCGAGCGTCATGTCCGCGATCAGGACGTCATCAAGAATCATAGCACCTTGCGCGACGCCGGCGACGGGCGGCATATTCTCACGGATCTCGGCATGCGCACGCCTGACATCGGCCTCGGAGGTCATGTCGCACGCCAGTACGCGCACGACGGCCTTGGTGGCGCTGGACATCTTGGCCATCCAGGCTGTATCAACGTTGGGACGCCGGCTCGAGATGGCCACGAAACGCGCTCCACGGCGGACCATCCATTCGCAGAGGGAAAGACCAAGGCCGTGGCTGAGACCGGCAAGCCAGTATGTCTTGTCAGGATCTAGGGTGACCTGAGAATCTACTGGCTGCACTTGCACTGTGACTTCAGAAGCGCCTGTCCAGTCCAGGATGGAGACGAGCTCATTCCCGTTCCGTCCCGCGTTTGATGCAGAGCCCAGTTCACCGATCTTCACCTTTTTCACAGGCTGCGCCTCTAAACCTCCCCCCTCTCGCTCAGCAAGGGAGTGCAGTGCGTGGTTGACTGCATCCTGCAACCTGAGGCGGACGTCTCCGACGCGAGACGCCCACCAGCTTTTCCCTTGACCGTTCTTGGCGCCGAACAGAGTACGCCTGCTTTCCAGACGGCAATGTGCCGGGAGCGCCGTGTGAATTTGCACGTGCTTGTTGTTATCATCGCCATGTTGGGAAGCCAGATCGACAAACACGACCACGTCCTTGGGCACCATCTTCTGTACGTCTCTCATGGCCGCCATAGGATGCACGCGCAGCCAACTAGAGGTCGCGGGGATATAGCGGGAATTATCGGAATCATACGTGATAAAAGTCACGCGCGCCCCAATGTTTCTCGCCCGCCACATTAACACCGTGGCGAACTCAGGGGTTGGTTCGAGAACAAGAACGCGGTCGTCCTTGCCAACGCCCTTGAGTATCACAGATGCGAGCATGTGATACGCAACATGCTCGAGGAACTCAGCCTCGAGGCCAGTATCGATCTCAATGAGCATGCTGAGGTCATCCCATGCTGGTGTGGCGTGGCTCGCAAGTTCCTCGGACAGGAAGACCGTCTGATCACCGGTTGCGGTACTCTTTCCGAATGCTAGGAAAAGATTGCCAGACTCGGCGACGCGGATGCCCTCCAAGAGTGAGTGAGAGGTGCGCAGAATGGATGCGCCAGTTGTCCCCTGCAGTTGTTGAGATGGAGTATGTCCTCGACGGAGCGAATGTTCCCCATTCTCTTGATCGAACTCAACACGTACACTGGTCTGCTCGTTCCCCCCATATCCGAGCTTGACCGTCTCCCACACATCTCGTCGCGACGTATTATACCTCTCGTTCATTCTACGATTCGGCACCACTCTCGGGATAAGCGGCCAGCCGTCCTGATCCAGCTGAATCTCGGGCTCGGCAGTCGTCAATCCCCCGCTTAGACCAGTAGCCGTCCCGTCACGCTGCCACGTCGTCACGGCTCTGAACCTCAACAACGCCTCGAGCACGACCCGGGGCTGTATTTTCTGCCCGTCGGCGAAGTCGAAGGACTGTACGTCCAGTGTGGGCATCTCTGACGCTGCCGACCTCAACATCCCAACCGTCATGCTCGCATGTGGGTTCTCGTCGCGGCGGGAATGTGTCACCCAAAGCAGAGTGCGGACGCGCATCAGTGTCGCGCACAGGGTTTCCCACGAAGACTCGAGGCCGGGCGATGCAAAGAAGGCAGTATCCAGGTCTGACAGGCTGAGTATCGTCGTCTTGTCGGAGACGATATCCAAATTCATCTCGCTCCACGACCGCACCGTCGTCACCGGGCCATTGCAGAGCGGCTCTGCGAGGGCCGAAATCTGGCTGGCGAGTCGACTAGCTCGAGAGTTAGGGGACTTACTCGCCACGATGATCAAGTCGTCGACCAATTGCCGAGTGTCGACTGACTGAGACGACGTTAACACGTCCCGCAGCATCGACACCCGATCGTCCACAGCCTGCGCCACAATGACCGCAAATGGGGCGACCACAGGCTCTGGGGTCGGCGTGGCAGTATCACAGCCCGCAAAACCTGTCTTGCGCAGCAGGGCATCCCAGCGATCGACATTTGCTAGGGGTGAAAGAGTAGAATCATTATTCTCGCTACCCGCCCACCAGCCGGGGAAGGCGCCGAAGATGGTACCAGAGCGCACAGCCATGTCCGGCAAGACTTCCAGCATAACTAGATATCCGCCAGGCCGTAGGAGACGCCGGACATTATTCAACGTCGTCTCGAGCGTGTCAGTGGCGTGCAAGACCATCGATGCCACGATGACATCGTACGAATGGTCTTGGAACCCCTGTGTGTGCGCAGGTTTGTTGATGTCCAACACCTTGAAGACCATTCCGTGCTGCTCACGCTCTTTGGTGAAGATACTTTGAGCCGTGGGCAAGAAGCCTGACGAAACGTCGGTGAACGTGTAGGAAGCGTACGAGGACCCGATCTCGTCGAAGATATATTTCGTCACCCCGCCGGTACCTGCGCCGATCTCGAGGAAGTGGCAGTGCGGGAACCGATGCACGATCTGTCTGACAGAACGTGCCAGAAAGGACGAGTACGTGTCCATACCCATAGAGTATTGGTAGTAGTCGGTCAGCAAATTATCTCGCATGCCGATCTCAATCGCCTGCTTCTCGCCCGTCGCAATGGCAACAAGTTCCTCGCCAAAGGCCCGGAGGAGCCTAACATCCGCGACGTGGGCATACGGTGCACATGCGCGCCGAATCACGTCGGCCGTGTCTGCGTTCCATTCGCGCTTCCAGAACGACAATGACCCGGCCTCGGCCTGCTTGACCCAGTGCGTCGCGTACTTCAATAGATAGGAAAAGGGAGCAGCAGGCCCGGGCTGTGATCGTGCTGGGTGAGCGGCCGGCACGCTCCGATCCAGCTGGCGCAAGTAGAAGATGGCCACGCGCTCCAGCAGGTGCGCGAGCTTGCGTTCCTCCGGAGTCGCCTTGAACTCGCGCGCGCCGATTCGGCCGGCGTCAGGGCTGGCGACATCCCACACCGTCGTAGAGAAGATGCCTCGGTCGTCCTTGGGGCTTGAGGGTGCAAAGGGAACACACAGCAGCCCCTGGACTTGAATCACGGCATGTTGTTGACGCTTTCCTGGTTCCAGTTTCGGGGAGTGATAGAGATCTATATCCCCTCCAATTCCTTTCTCGCTCCCCGACTCAGACGGCAGCACCGCGTCGAAGGAGAGTGCGGGAGCTGAGACTCCGTCCTTTATATGCGCCGCGCACAGAGACGGCACCACGCGGATGCTGCGGATCTTGCGTGGCACGTGTAACGCCCACATGCCGCCGTCGTAAGGGACCGCACGCGCGACGAATGTCGACTGGAAAGCTGCATCGAGCATGGCAGGGTGGACGAGGAGGCTGTTTTCCCGTTGAGAATCATGCTTGACACTGTAATCTGCATCGTCGTCCTGAGTCAGATTCTCGATGATTCCGGTTGCGTAGCCAAGTCGTCTTTCGATGTTGGTGAGTGCACGGAAAGGCCCGGAGTAGTCGTACCCCATCTTCTCTAGCGACTCATAAAAGTCGTCGGCTGGGACCTTGAGAAGATCGGTGGGCTTTGGAGCCCTTGCTGGGAGCACGTTGGTTTTGGCAAACCTGTTGTCGTTGTCATGGCCGGTCTGCTGCTTTTGCTCGTCATCCAAGACAACACGAACACGGCCACTGGCAAGCAATGCCAAGTCAAGATTGTCCTTTTCAGCAGCGGCATTGTAGCTGAAATCGGCAGCCATGGTGGCTTTCCCGTCTGCCGTCGACGACCAAGCAACATTACTGATCGTGAAAACAGCCTCGATGCTGGTATCGTCCTGGTCAAACGTGAGGGCCTTCTCGATTTCCAGATCCAAGACTTCCAACATGGTGACAGTCTGCTGGGAAGCCGTCACCGTCCTCTTGGGACTTTTAGAACCGCTTTTGCGCATGGCCGCCTCAAGCGCAAGGACGACGTAGCCCGCGGCCGGAAATACCGTCTGACCTTGTAGTTGATGATTTTTCAGCCAGGAAATCTCCTTAGGCCGCAGGATATTGCGCCATCGTGTGACCTGATCGGTGCTGTCGGGGGTGACGTGTCCAAGAAGAGGATGTACAGGCTCCACGCGCGACAGCTGTGCTTTGGTGTACCGACTCTCGTGCCAATATTCGTTCTCGTGGTCCCAAGCATACGAGGGAAGGCCGTGGACGACCTTGTAGCGCCTGGCAATCTCCCCACCCACCGTATCGGTCTTTAAGCTTGACGCTGATGCAGAGGCAGACATGAAGGCGTCGTAGGCGCCGAGGTCGATATAGCCCTTTCCGAGGCGTGACCAGACAAAACCAAGACCGTCAGCGAATGTCCCGACAGCCGGCTTTCCTCGCTGAAGCATGCCGGTGTATGGCAATTGGCCTCCCGATGGTGCGTTTTCTGGCACGGCATGAATCGATTGTATGGCGGGACTCTTGAGCGCTGGATGGGGACCGACTTCGACGGCAAGATCGAAAGGGCCCACGGTCTTCCACGCCGACTGCACCGCCTGCATAAACAGCACGGGCTGGTTCATATTGTCGTTCCAGTACTGGCCTTGTATCGCGTCGAAGAACTGGTCTGTCACCTCTACACCATCGTGAACGCTGGAGAACCAAGCACAATTTGATGTTCTTTCAACTCGAATATCCAGTGCAGCAAGCGCAGCAAGGTACTTGTCCGAACAGGCAAGCATGTGGTGTGAGTGGTACGCCTTGTCGACTTTCAACAGCCGCGCAAACTTGCTCTCGTCTTGCAGTATCAGCTGCAGCATCTTCACAGACTCCTCGTCTCCGGAGACAGTGATACTAGAAGGGGAATTGACAGCAGCAACGACGACCCGGCCGCGGAAACGGCGCGAGCTGCATATTTCCTGGATATCCTCGAGCGTGCTCTCAACTGCCATCATAGCGCCTACCTCGCCATTTTTGCCTGTGGCAAGATGCGAGAATAGGCCGCGATAGTACGCCACGCAAATAGCATCACCGGCGGTAATGAAACCGGCCGCGTATGCGGCGCCAATCTCGCCTGATGAATGGCCGACAACAGCATCGAACGAGACCCCGGCCGCTCGTAGCATATCCACCTGCAGGATCTGCAGCGCCGTGCATAGCGGCTGAGAGAAGGCGGCCTGCCCGATGCGCGATGAAGAAGCTGGCTTGCAAAGCTCATTGACTAAAGACCATGAAGGCCGGTGGTCGCTGGGGAGCTGCGCGAGCCGGTCGTCGAGATGCTGGACGATACGGCGGGCGGCGGACGAAGTCTCCAGAAGTTCGGCTCCCATGCGGGCCCACTGTGCGCCTTGGCCGGTGAACACACCGAGGGTACGCAGCTTGCGGGTACCTGTCTCGGAGGATGAGTCTTGCAAAAGGAGCGGTTTTACAGCGAAATCATCCTGTTGACTGCTGCCGCGCTGCGCGGCAATCTTCAACTTATCCTCCAGTTTGTTGCGGAGGTCGTCCAGCGTCGATGCCGAAACAGTTAGGCTGAATTGCAAACGCGATCTGCGAGAATGGAGCGTGTATGCGAGGTCTGAAGGACTGGGCAAGACCGTTCCGTTGGAACTCTGCAGATAGTCGCAAAACTGGCGCGAGTACGAAACCAATGATGACCGAGACCCAGCCGAGAAGACGAACGGTGCGAATGCGGTTGATTCCCGGGCTGCTTCACCGTCATTCGCAGCCTGTGTTGCCCGATCACGCACAGATGATCCGGTTGGCGTGTAATTCTCTAGAATGGCATGGCAGTTCGCACCGCCAAAGCCAAAGCTAGGTTAAGTTAGAGAGGTTATCTTGGCAAAGTATAACAGCACGATGATGAAAAGACTCACCTATTGATACTTGCTCTGCGAGTCTCGGATCCATTTGACGGCCACGGAACAGCCGCCGTCGGGACTCTCAAATTCGTGTAGAAGGGCTCAATCTTGGGATTCAGACGATTGAAATGCATATTCGGCGGAATGACGGCATTTTGAATTGCCAGCGACGCCTTGAGAAGTGCCGCCAAACCAGCAGTCCCCTCAGTGTGGCCGATGACGGTCTTGATGCTGCCCACATAGAGCTTCTCAACGGGCTCCTCAGTCGTCTTGGGTTCTTCAACTTGGCCTGGAAAGAAAGCCGTGGCAATGGCTTCTGCTTCAACCGGATCACCTGCTGGTGTTCCTGTGCCATGGGCCTCGAAAAATTGGGGACGCTGGTCTGGGTGCGTCAGGTCGAGGCCTGCTCGGGCGTAGCACTCACGAATAAGGCTTGCCTGCGCAGAGGGGCTGGGCCTGTATTGTTCAAAACGACTTTAGTGAGCTAGATATTCACAGTGAGGCATTGAACTCGATATCATTGCACATAAAGTGGGGATCGGTGTGGAAAGGACAAAATAGGATGGAGGCCATTAAAAAGGGGAGGAAAAAGAAAGGAGGTTACTCACATCGTCAACCCAGGTGTCCTCCCGTCCTGATTTGACCCGACTTCACGAATCACACACTCGATAACATCGCCATCTTTTTCGGCTTGGCTGAGCGTTTTCAGCACCACGGCCGCAACACCTTCCCCGCGGGCATAGCCGTTGACATCAGCATCCCACATGCGGGAGCGGCCGTCAGGGGACAACATCTTTAATTTGCTCATGCTCACGAACGAACACGGATCTAGTAAAAGATTCGCGCCCGCCGCAATCGCAACACGCGAATGCCCCGCCCGTAGCTGCTGTGCGGCCTGGTGCACGGCTATAAGGCTGGAGCTGCATGCTGTGTCGATAGTCATACTTGGACCGTGCCAATCAAAGAAATACGACACGCGATTTGATACCAACGCGCGAGACGTGCCGGTAGCGTCATATGTGCCAATAGTATCCTGATCGCGCCCCATCATCTGCTCGTACTCGCCCAGCATTGTGCCGGCATATACGGCTGTATCAGAGCCCGCGAGAGCCTCAATAGTATGGCCGCCTGACTCCAGCGCCTCGTAAACCGTCTCCAGCAGCAGGCGCATCTGCGGATCCATTACATGCGCCTCGCTTGGGTTGATGCCGAAGAAGCGGGCGTCGAAGCGGCGGTGGAAACCTGGAGCACCGCCGAGGAAGTGACCGTGTTGCACATTGCTGTGCCCATGATAGGTGCCGTCGGCATGGTAGAATCCGGCACTGCTGAACCGGTCTGCCGGTATAGGTGTGCGCAGGTCTGTCGGGTCGCACAGCAGTGACCAGAGCTTGGACGGGCTGTTGGAGGCCCCGGGAAAGCGACAGCCGCTGCCGACGACGGCGATGGGCTCCGGGGGGGATTGGGTGGTATGTTGGGACATGTTGAAATTTTGACCGTGATACAACAGTCTCCTCTATCGGCAAGGAAAGGACAGTACCTGGGAATCTAATGGTACGATTATCATGTCATAAACACCTGATTTGAGCGTGGCAGTTGTTCCCTTTCTCGAATTATATACATCCATATCATTATCCTCTTCAGCCTGTGTCTCTTCTCGAAGGCATCAGCAGCTACGATAACGACAACAGCAAACAATGTCGCAGGAGCAAAAAGCCTAACCCAAAGGCAGGAAATGTATTCCGTGATTCGGGTCAGCGATCCTTCGAGCCTTAGTAAGTCTCCGAATTGTACGAACAGGAAATTTCGGTCCTAAGCGACGGGGCACAGCAGTAGCAGCTGAGTTCTTATGTTAACACAGTCAGATCCCTATGGAGCTTCGGGCTCGGGATCCTTCGAGATTAGCGACCAAAACCGCGAGTCGAGACCAGGCATCAACAAGATTTTCCATTCGCGTGCCTGATACAGTCAACTCGGTATGGAGCTTCAATTTTGGGGGCCAGATGACGCAAGAGAAGATTCTTAATCTCCTCATTACCTACGCAACTTCAAGATCGTCAGAAAAACGCTACTTTGGCCACGTTGCAACCGCCAGGACGGCTTGGGGGCTAGACCCAATGGGCTGCCACCCGGAAAGGAGCCGTGCACAATGACAAATGAGTTCTGAGATATTGAATACACTGGAAAAGGAAGCACGCCTCCGTATCTGGGAGCATCGCACGAGCAACATCGCCTATATTGCACACTGTCCTAAGGGATCCTTTCATAGGTCTCTTTTTTGCAGAGCGGGACCAGAACACTAGCCGCAAGAACACGCTGACTAGCAACACAGCTCGTCTTATCTGGAAAAACAAACTTGATGTAAACAGAGATTAGAGGAGCTTAGAGGGCTGAGCGAAGAATTGTTTAACAGAAGAAACCGCAGAGGCTCTTATCCTTTTGGCTATTCCTTCTACCTGAGATTATAGGTTTGTCTATTCTTCAGTCCCAGTGATGAACAAGTGCAGTGATGCACTGCAATGTAGTATCATCATTTTGTAAAACATTGACCCAGAATGACAAGAGAATCTATGGAGCAATGCGGTCGCGCAAGAGCCGCTTCGCTTTTTTCATGGTTTTCCGCAGGTACTTGATTCCGCCCTGGCCTTCTTCTGGACGTCCCATTTCCTCTTTCCGGAGCATGGACTTGGCCACGTCGAGAAAGCCGTCACCACTAAGCAAGCCGCTGGATCCACCGCCGTCACGTGTGCCAATGTGGAACTCGCGAGGCAGCCCGAGTAGCCTCTCCATTCTCTCAAAAGTGTTTGTAACCATCTGAATAAACATGGTGGTTTGGAGATTTCCGGATTCTGTGCTCTTTAAGTTAGCCTGAAGTACAGAAAAGGCCACGGTCAATGAATGACTTCTAGTGATCAGTGGGAAGACTCACGGAGGGGACACTCATCAAAGCCACAGAAACCGGAAATTGGACTCATCCTGCCGTGGTCGCTGTCGGCTACAAGCTCAAGGTACTGCCGGATATGTGCGAAGACAGCAACGTGGAGCCGCAAGATGTGCACGTAGCAGACGAGAGCGAGGAATACCATGGGCGGGTCCGGCGGCGCCTTGGTCACAGAGCTAAGGCTGCTGGGCGGAGTGGACGAGGCACGGCTGGGAGAAGAAGAGGAAGATGTGGATGTGCTACTGGTGTCCGGCGAGACTGCCGCCGTGGTTGTTCCGCGACTCATCTTAGAGGCTTCGATGGAGGTGCCGAAGGTTGCCAACGGTGGAACAGCGGCCGCAGCCAGCAGATTATGAAAGTCAGCCGGCGAGGGGTTAGGAAACGGCCGAGAGTCGGTGGCGGTGGCTAGAACGTCTAGATAGCGCCGTGTAGAGTTGAGTATGTCCCCCAGCAGCGGGGTGGTGGTGGCGTGTCCTGAAGCGACTGGTCTCTCAAGCTCGGAGGGAATAAGTATTTTCAGCGTCCCGTCAGGTGGGCTTTTGACCATGCGTCGGAGTTGTGTTGCCAATTCCAGGTTGATCCGAGCTAGCTCTTCCATCAGACGATAGCGAGTCTCCTCGGTAGAGTTGGAGCTCGTGGGGAGGCCAAGCCCCCAAATGTCCAGATCTCCCAGAGACGACTGATCTAGAATGTCTCCTCCTTGGACAGCTTGAGGCCAAGGCACCCTCTGGTGTTGAACGTCCGCTCCTTCTCCACTTGCAAGTGAACTTCGCAGGCCAGCAGGCCATTCTGAGGGGTTCGCGCCTTCGGAGCCGTTCTTGTGGGTGAAATCACCGGCCAAGTAGTCATCCAGGTTGAGATCACTCGCATCCCAACCTGGAGTGGCCAATGTCGTCTGTGATCTGGGTGTCGGTCCACAATGCGGATGTGGTAGTTGTGCGGATCCAGCCACGATATCCATCATCGGGCTCCATTCGGGCGAGCTGACATGGCTTGACGCTCCTGCTGCTGCTCCTTGATCTGATTTTCCGAAGGCATCCAGGGACGGCCATTCGAATGTGGCAAATCCTGGAGTGAAGCTGACTGGAGATTGAGATGGTCGATTCTGGAGTCGTCCGGGCGAGTTCGTACCCGACGCCGTTTGCACTTGGAGCTGAGCTTGTGGCCGCGCTGGCCCCTGGCCTTGACTTTGATCTTGACGTCGATTGTCCCGATTATCGTTGTGATGTCGGCGACGCTTGTGGGATGGCATGGCCGCACTGCCAGTGTTGGTAGTAGTACTCATGCTTGTAGTCGAGCGGCCACCTGTATCGTGATCCCTGATTGTATAGTGCCGCATGTGATATATTGGGGTGGTAATGCATTTGGCATCAGCCTTAGCGCATCGATCGCACCGCCCGCTCGGGTCGTTTCCCTCACGCAGGCACCCCAGCTTCTGGCCCCGGCAGCGGTCACAGGCCGAGCGCCGCGATGAAAGGCCCGTTGTGGACGCCTGATCCCCTCCAGCTGGCATGGTGTTTTGTTTTGGGGATTGACCTGGTTCCTGGTGTCGGGACAGTGGGTGACGAGAGAACTTTGAGTGTTTGGCGCTGGATCCTGTCGGGCACTAAAGGCTTCAGGAGGACACTTGTGGAACAGATAGGGCGCTGATTAAAGTGACAGTTGGGATCGACGAATAGTTGCACAGCCGTGAGGCGGCTCCACGTACCTTCATGCACAAGCTTTGGCAAGAACATGGAACCACTGCCGGCAGAACGGATACGCCATACGGTCGGTAACAGTTTGACAGGTGTGAGGAAGCACCTCACGTCAGAATTGAAACAAGACAGGCGTCAGCTGACATGTCCACCTCATGCTAACAAATTAGTCATCGCACACCCTTCAACCTTGCAACTCCGCGGGAGAGAGTGCTGTAGAGTCACCCGGGATTGGGGGGGATTTGCGTGGATTTTGGAAGTTCTACATAGCTAAAACAAACCTAAGAGGCACTGTTGATCAATATTGATAGCAGGTTATTTAGTGGTTGGTGTGGAGATGAAGGAATTATGGGATTTATGTTGCCTGCGCGTAGCCTGCTCAGGTGTGTACGTTGGTATGCAGTCCACATTGTGGGTCGAGGTGCATATCTTTCTATTCGTCGTCGTACTGGCTGCGACTTGCTCCTAATTTACCCTCCACATAGTAAATCATAGCTCCATTCAGACACCTGGTTGCAGATATTCCTCTAACGAGTCAGACCTTCATGATATGTCAGGTAAGCACTGCTGCAAGAAGCGTGCGTATTGCTCGCGTGCGCCATCACTTCGCCGCCTTTTGCTTCGTCACCTTTTCCACAATTGGGTTCCTCCTCTTCTTTGGGTCCGCTCGAAGAGGAACAAGGCTCTTGATCTTGTTGCTTTCGATGCGATCTACGGTGGATACATCGTCTACTGTTGCCCCTTTTGGAAAGGTAGGATTGCCTTATTGCCAGCGGAACCGCACGCCCACTGATCTGCACTGCGCCTTTGGTTACAGCCATGAGTCTGCCTCTTCTTTACATTGTCGCGTATCTCACACACGTACACCTTGACGGACAAACATTTGACCCATTTTCACCCGATACGCAGCATCTTACCCTCCTCTATTTGTCAACTCCATGAAATTGGCATAGTATTTTCACTTTTCCACGCACACAATCTTTTTCATATCTGAACAAAGGTTCCCAGCATGAATGTAATCCAAAGCCAACAGTAATACCAGCACCTTTGAGCACCATAAACAAACGGAGGGTCTCAAAGAGGGCCCCTCTGGAGGAAGGAAGTACCTTGTGATACAGCATTAGTGGTGGCGGGCACGACTGAAGTGAGATTTTCCACAATACAGTAGGCAGAGTGTTCCTGTTATTGGGAGTAACGACATACTTCATGATGCAAAATGAACCATGAAAAATCTTTTTGAATCAGAAATTGTTAAGGATGATTTTAAGGCTGGGCACGGGCCGTTTCTACAGTAAGCATATTGCTGGGTCTTGTTGTCGCCATTACGTCGAATTCAAAATGTCGACACACTTTCACGGTCAGGGGAGGGTAAGATTCAGCTCAAACTTCGGCATGTTCAGCTATGATTTTTCAAACCAAATTTTGAAGGATTATCGGGCTCGGAAATCGGAGCTCCAAATAAGGCATGCCAGCCCGAGTCCGGGTTCCTGCTTACAACCACCCACCGGCTTAAGCCCCGTATGGCAACGGACATTAGTTTCATGGTGTGGTGACGACGTTCCCGTGTCGTCGAAAAGCGGAAAAGGACGCTGTATGTACATGAATAAAAGTGAGACTCGACTGTATGCCTCCTTGGACCTTTCTTGTCTGTGATTAACTACCATTCCTGCTATTTTCATTGATCATTGTCCTTTCGCATTGATCCTACTTACTCTCCTCATCCAGACTTAGTGAGGTATGCACATTGAGAGTAATTATACGCATGAAACATAATATGGGCGTCCTCAACATGTTAAATTGGGCAAGCTCAGGATGGGCTCCGCTATGGCTGGCTGCCTCGGCTGGGGTGATATACGCTATAGCGAGCTGCGTGTATCTCCTGTACTTCCATCCTGCCTCCCGGTTTCCTGGACCTAAGCTGGCGGCCATCTCCTACGTTTCCTACTGTTATTATTGGTGAGTGCGCGTTGACTCTCAATATGAGATTTCCTACTCACTTCAAAATGACACGTATGACTGACGACTTGTGAAGGATTGTTGGGCGCCACCCATGGCGCCAGGAGGACCTCATCCGCGAGTACGGCGACGTCGTGCGGATCGGGCCTAATGATGTTCTCTTCTACACTCCTCAGGCGGTAATGGATATATATGGGCCAATGTCGAAGGGCCAGGAGGCGTTTGTTAAGACGAACCTGATGGACTTCGGCCAAGGCGACCTGGGCTTCAGCTGGCAGCCCAACCCGGCGATTCGCAAGGCAACTGGGAAGAAGATTCTCCCTGCCTTCAGCAACAAGGCTAACAAGAACAAGGAGCCACTTGTGCATGCCTACATCGACCTGTTCATTGATAAGATGAGGAATTTGGGCGGCAAGCCTGAGGGTCTGCTCATGAATGACTGGCTCTATTGGCTCGCTGTCGACATGGCTGCTGATCTGGCCTATGGGCGTGAGATGACCCATCTGAAAGACGGTATATTACATCTTTTCACTCTGCACTCCATTATTAATAATACATTGAAGCCGTACATTGAAGCCGTACTCAAGACTGACTACCACTTCGTTCAACCAGGCAAAACATCCGACTTCGCTTCAAGCCTCCGCGCTACGTCCTTTTCCGCCCTGCTGATCCAGCTTTCCAAGAAGATGCCCATGATCGGGCTTCTCGCTCCGCTCTTCATACCGCTCAGGGTCTATCGAGCTGTACCCGCCATCATAGCCGCCAACCGCGCCGAGGTACAGGCGCGCATCGACCGGCGGGGCAAGACCAAGCACCCAGACTACGTGGACTTCCTCATCGGGCCCGACGACCCGCCACCGTCGAACAAGAAGGAGCGCGAGCACCTCGAGCAGGTGGCATTCCAAATGTTTGCCGCCGGCTACGACCCGATCAACATCATTACATACGCGGGCATGTTCTTCCTGTTGCAGAACCCCAAGGTGCACGCTGCCCTCACTGCCGAGATCCGCGGGGCGTTTAGCAGCTACGACGAGATCACCCACGACGTCCTGATCGGCCTACCTTACCTGCAGGCCTTCATCCATGAGTCGCTGCGCAAACACCTGATTGCGCCGACGGGCATGCCGCGCATCAGCCCCGGTGCGACTATTGACGGTAATTACGTGCCCAAGGGCGTCATTGTCGAGTCGAGCCCCTTCACCGCCATGCGCCACGAGCGCTACTTTACCGATCCGCTCGAGTTCCGTCCGGAGCGTTGGCTGCCGCACGACCATCCGCTCTACGACGCGCGCTTCGCCGACGACAACCTGCGTGCGTTTTTCCCATTCAGTCTGGGCGTGCGCCAGTGTGCCGGGCGGGAGATTGCGTGGACGCAGTATCGGCTCTTCATCGCCAAGGTGCTGTGGACGTTTGATCTTGAGGCCGTGAGCGGCCATGACAAGTCGTTCGATCAGGATGTCAGCGCACATGTGATGTGGAATCACCCGGATTTGTTTGTGCGTTTCTTGCCCGCTAAGGGACAGGAGTTGAATGGCCATCTGCACCCGATTTCTTGATCGGACGGAGGGAGACAAAATCAAGCTGGTCCTAAGTCCGGGGTTCGAGTGGGGGATTGCTTGGCCTATTGTGGATGGAGCTCTCAGCTTGTGTTGGACCTTAGAAACATCCACTGATAGCGTGGACGAGAATTCATAGAGCTTCACTTTACCAGATCATGAGTTCGACAGGAACTATCAAGCAATCATGTTGGATTGCCCATACTAGGTAGAACGAGATTGAATACATGTGGCAATTTCATGAGGCAATATGTTAGCCCTTAGACCCCTTCCTCTTTCCGGTCTTGTTGCAGTCGTTTCATCTCCTCTTAGGGTAGCTTGAGTGTATCGCCGGAAAATACGACTCGTAGCAATGCTGAGGCTCTTCTTTGATCTGCTGATTTCCTGTGACAATGTTTTAATTCAGAACGAGACGACTAAAAGATCAAAGAAAAGCATATAAATCTCACCAATCCAGTTATGCCCCCCTAGTATTTACTGCTGCACTGGCAAGTGGGCACCAAGATCAAAACGAACAAGACCAGAGTGACAATCCGTTCAATTATACCAACTCACCCCCTGTCAAGCAGAGACCTGTGATTTGTCTTGACGTTGCTAGACCGCTGTCAGATGGACTAACAGTACTAGGTGCAGTATTCGCACGAACTAGTTAGAGTCTACCTACTAGCGGCTGATTCGAGAGATCTTATCTGATCCGCTGTGTTGATTTCAGGGTCCGCCGAATGTGGTAACGCGAGTCCGACTCGCCAGGGGTTGCTTTCGAATTAGGAAATCCCAAGCCGACCGAGACTTACACGAGCGTATGCATATCGGAGATGTTGCCATGGCGCTCCAAATTACTTCCTGTGGCGCGTCAAACTGCAAGAGCTCCAAGTTCACATGTCGGCCATCTCGTTGCTCATTTAAATAGCCATCTCACTTCAAAATGTCTCCCAGGGCACTTCAAATTCGAAGAGCTCCAAGTTCAGTTGTCGAAATCACATTGCTGATTCGAGGAGCCTGATATTGCTCTTTCGTGCCCGTCCCATCCTCATGACACCTTAGACGTCGGACTCTAATTTTCAACATCACACCCAAACAGGTCCGTCTCCGAGACATAATCCTGGAGCGTCGCGTTGAATGCCGCTCTACATACGACCTTACTGACGCAGGGTTCACATCAGCCGCAAAAATGTTCCTCGACGCAGTGCGAAAGGACAAGGCCAGCGCCACGGACGGCCGCGATCCTATTCAAGAGCGGTCCGCGGATACCACGCCGAGCGACACAGACAAGCCCGGTCCCTCGGACCAGGAACAGGAACAGGAACAAATCATGTTGGAAGAGAAGGAACCGGCCGAGCCGCATTTTGAACGCGGCCTCCGGTTCTGGGCAATTATCGTCGTGCTCGGGATCTCGGGTCTTCTGGGCTCGCTTGAACACACGGTGGTCGTGACGGCCGGCCCATACATTCTGCAGGATCTCAACATGCGGGAGGAGTTCGTCTGGATCACCAACGGTTTCTTCGTCACCAGCACAGCCATGACGCCACTACTTGGACAGCTATGCAACATATTCGGCCGGCGGTGGGTGTTCCTTACCGTGATCGCTTTCAACACGCTTGGCAGTGGCATCTGCGGCGGCGCGACCAGCAGCGACATGCTGATCGCCGGGCGGGCCCTCCAAGGCGCCGGTTCGGGCGGTATTGTGCTGATTATAAACATTATCGTGTCGGACCTGTGTCCCCTACGCCATCGCGGACGATATTTCGCTGTGATCTTGGCTATCTATGGCATCGGCCTGGCTACTGGCCCGCTAATTGGTGGTGTTGTTGCCGAATACTCGACGTGGCGATGGGTCTTCTACCTGAGCCTGCCCATCGGTGGCTTCTCAATGATTTCTATGTTCTTCCTCCTGCGCTACGATACCATCGACAACACAACCATGGGCCAGAAGCTGCGCCGGCTTGACATCGTCGGCAACCTTATTCTTGCAGCCAGCACTGTGTCGGTCCTGTACTCGTTGACATACGCCGGCACAATCTACTCATGGAGCTCGTGGCATACTCTGGTGCCCCTTCTGGTAGGATTCTTGGGCTTCTTAATCTTCGGCCTCTATGAAGCCTCAGGGCTGCCAGTCGAGCCCGTCATGCCGATGCGGCTGCTCGCGCATCGCACGTCCATTATCGTCTTCATCAACACATGGGTCAACGCATGCATGTACCTATGGTTTCTATACTTCCTGCCAATTTATTTCCAGGCCGTCGCGCTATATTCGGCCACCCGTGCTGGCTATTCGCTTTTCCCGCAAGCTGCCGCCGGCGCTCCCGCCTCGATCGTCGCCGGCCTTATCCTCAGCCGCTGGGGCAAATTCAAAGCCCTCCACTTTGCTGGCTTCGCCTTCTGCGCCGTAGGCATGGGTATCACCTCCCTCGTCGACGAATCAACATCCATCGTGCACTGGGCTGCCTGTCAGATCCTTGTGGCCATCGGCGTAGGCGTCGTCGTCGACACGCTGCCGCCCGCCTTCCAGGCGCCCGTGTCCGAGGACGACCAGGCGGCCGCGACGTCGTGCTGGGCATTTATGCGCTCCTTCGGCGGCATATGGGGCGTCGCCATCCCCGCCGTCGTCTTCAACAACCGCGTCGACGAGATGTTGACCTCGACGGTATCGGACCCGGCAGCGCGTGCTCTACTGGGACGCGGCGGCGCATTCCAGGAGGCCTCGGCGAACTTCGTCAGGCAGTTTGCCCCAGACGTGCAGGCCGAGATCCGCACGCTCTATGCCGACGCCCTCGACCGCGTTTTCTGGGTCGGCGCCGTCTTCGCGGTTGTGGGAGCCCTGTTGTGCCTCATCGAGAAGGAGGTGCCGATGCGGCTTCACCTTCAGACCAGATACCACCTTGAGAAAGGGGAAAAGACTGGGCATGGGAATGAGGCGTAGGCGGGTTCCGAGATGAGCGTCACTCCTTGGTCCCAAGGCTGAGCCGGACCTCGAAGAGGAGATTGAAAATCAAGAAGCCACTCGGAGCCGAGCTGGATTTGAAAGAGGAAATTGAGAATCAAGAAACCGGTCGGGCCGAAAGTACCACCCTCTTCGCTCAGGTACGACAATTTACGGGAAGATCTGTACGTGTAAGATAGATAGATGAACAGTATAGATAGGTTGGCCTCCAAGTGGGTAAGCAGATAGTAAGATGGAACTCCGACTTCTTCGGCCTCGGCTTTCCCAATCTAGTTTGAGACTTAGAATAGACCGTTTAGGAAGTCTGCTTTCAATTTTTATGGGCAGCAAACACAACCTTCATTAGATTTAAGTTACCCAGGATCTTGATCTGAGGCTGATCATAGCAAACCCAATCGATCCCAAGTCCAGCCCGAATCCAAAATGCCATCCGCCGTATTCAAGCAGACATCTGTCCAGAAGGCTCTGGTGCAAGATTCCAAGGGCAAGCCCGTCGTCGTCGACAATGCACCACTTCCAAAACTCGGTCCCGGCGATCTTCTAATCAAGACCATCATGGTAGCCCTTAACCCGTTCGACTACAAAATGCCGGCAGCGACCCCGAGCAAGGGCGCTGTGATAGGCAACGACTTTGTCGGCACGGTAGTCCAGATACACGACGAGTTTGAGGGCACAAGCCGCGCCGACAACGATGATAACATACACATCCAGCTCGGCGACACAGTCTGCGGCACCGTTCACGGCTCCAACGCCGCCGACCCCTCCAACGGCGCTTTTGCCGAATACATTCGGGTGCCAGCGGATCTCGTCCTACGGGTGCCCAGTTTCTTCAAGCCGCAAGACGCCGCCACGCTCGGGTGCGCCCTAGGCACCGCCATCGTAGCCTTCTGGGAGAGCGGCGGCCTCCAGCTCCCCATCAGCCCGGCCTCACCCGCCTTACCCGCCTCCGACCCAGTCCCAGTGCTAGTCTACGGCGGCAGCACCGCTTCGGGTACCATGGCGCTGCAGCTCCTGCGTCTCTCGGGCGCGAACCCGCTGATCGCCACCTGCTCACCGCGCAGCTTCGAGCTCGCACGCGCCTACGGCGCCACCAGCGTGTACGACTATCTGGACCCGGAGACGCCGGCGCGCATCCGGGCCGAGACGAGCGGCGACTTGGAGCATGCGCTCGATACCATCACCGACGCGGGCTCGGTGGCGTGCTGCGAGGCGGCGCTGTCGCGCTTTGGCGGGCGCCTGGCGACCCTTGAGCGTTGCCCGGACGAGATGCGCACGCGCAAGTCCGTGGATGTGGATTTTGTGATTGCGCTCGAGGTGTTTGGAAAGGAAATCGACTTGGGCCTCGAGGGTTATCGACGGCCGGCCAGTGACGAGAAGCGCAAGGCCGCAGCGGGGTGGTTCCGCGTGTTTCAGAGATTGTTAGACGACCGCAAGTTGAAGGCGCATCCGGTCAAGGTGCTGGAGCCGGGCTTTGGTAGTATAGTCAAGGGATTGGAGATGCTCAAGTCGGGTTCTGTATCTGGACATAAGCTTGTTGTGCCTTTACATCCTTGAGGCGGACTTTTTGGTTCCTATTTCCCGGTTGTTATCGTACTCAAGCTGGGCCCATTATATATAGACAGGACTTGTATCATCCTTAGATATCTGAGATTATAAGGCGGGGATTACTACCTTATCTTTCCGGATGATTCCTCCGCTGCTTCACTTCCAATGCCACTTCAGCTCGGACAAGATGCCCTCTAGCTCATACCTTCTAATCTCATCTATCGAGTCGAAGTCTTTCCATATATGCCTGTACGCCATGATCGCATGCCGGAGTTCTGGATTGCACTCCTCCATGCATCCACCCCTGCTCAAAGAGCGTTCAGGTAAGGTCTCACAGTCGACCACCATATCTTGACCCAATCCAGGTTCAGGTCCCGGTCATCCGTGATGGTGACGTTTTCAATGTTTCTATAAGTTAAGAAGCAATCATATCAAAGGTAAAGCTGGGTACAGCTTTTTCTATGGGCAACTTGAAGCCCACTAAGTCAAAAGCGACTTTCCCGCAGTTTGGCTGCCCCTCGGCATCTGCCGAGCTCCTCGATCCGGGTCTTGTATGCTGGTGGACTATGGAGGTGGGGGCCGGCCGCGAAAATTCGGCGGTCGGGGTTGAGTTGCTTACAGCAGGTCAGGGCCACATGCTGATATAATGCATGCATCCTTGCAAGCGCTCAGCTCTCCCCGAAGACCCCTTGGGAAGCGTCATGCGACAGCCCGTGGCCTTGGTCAGGTTGCAGAGCCTCCACCACGACGACGAGTCAGCTGGCGACTGTGTCCGAACTTTATCATGAGACAGGCGGTTGGCCCCCCACGACTCGTGGACGGCTGTCGACTGGCAGAGAGGACTGGACAGGCGGGAGTGGGTGTCGTGTCTCAGACAACGGCGTTTTTGCCCGGGTGCGTTGTTACGGGACCACCCCGGCCTGGGATACTTCAGGGTCCTCGACTCAGATGGGGCAGGCAAAAGGTGGTGCAAATCCAGGGTCTTCCCCAGGGCCACTGCATACTTCCGACGGGACCCTAGTCCACTTGGCATGATGGCTTACTTTTGCCTCGATGTGAATGGGTGGGCGCCATTTTGGCCCCAGATATCCCCACCGCCTTGAAGAGTCTTATCTATTCCATCTTTGGGTGTGTTGTCTATCTGGCAGCTATCTAAACGACGGTCAGCTGGCTGTCCTTCGCCCAACCCTCCCTCTTGTCCGGTCTCACATCCGTAACATGATCTTTTGGCCTTTGGTTGGGATAGATTTGCATAGATTTTTTAGGTGACACTCCTTTTCTTCCGGCTTGACTTTTGTCGCCAACTGCTTACTTGCTTTTACGCCTGATCCGTATTTTGTCCATTGTCCTGCCATGGACGAGAAAACGCCCTTATTGCGACCACTTGTACGGAGAGAGTCTGGGAAGCTCCGCTATGAGCTGCTCCTCGCTCTCCTCGCGATTGCGTGCTTCATCACATTCGGAGTCGTAGTACACAAGTCCCCAAATCCTAGACAGGACGTTTACAGCATCGATATAGACATAAAGACAAAGGACTTCTCATGGGGTAACATAACACCCAGCAAGAAACTGGAGTGGCATAGCTGCTTTGATGGCGAGTATGATTGCGCTCGGCTGAAAGTGCCCATGGACTGGCTCGAGCCTGATAACGGAAGACATGTGGTCCTCGCGGTCGTTCGGCTGCAGGCCACAGAGAAAAACGACTACAAAGGTCCAGTATTCTTCAACCCTGGCGGTCCTGGTGGCTCTGGTATCTGGGCGCTGAAGGACCACGGGGCGCAGCTGCAAGCTGTTGTCGGCCGGAACTTCGACATCGTGACATTTGACCCGCGGGGCGTCGGGGCGTCGGTGCCCAGGATCGAGTGCTGGGACTCGGCCCAGAAGCGCCAGAACTGGGCCATGCAAGAGACGCCGGTCATCGACTCGCATCCGGGAGTCATGTACGATGTGTGGGCGCGCGCGGCGGCCTTCTCGCAGGCGTGCGAGCAGTCGCACAACGCCACGGGCCTCCTGCAGCACGTTGGCACGGCGTCGCATGCGCGCGACATGCTCGAGATCCTCGACCAAATGGGTGAGGACAAGCTTCAGTACTGGGGCTTCAGCTACGGCACCATCCTCGGCGGGACTTTTGCCGCCATGTACCCGGATAGGGTCGGACGGCTGGTCAGTGATGGCAACGTCGACTACGAGGAGTGGTACAATGGCCGGCACATCAACTCTGTCCGTGATGCCGACAGTGTCATGGCGGCTTTCTATAGCTTGTGTCACAAGGCCGGTCCTCTCAACTGCGCTTTCCACGGCAGTTCGCCCTACGATATCGAAGAACGCCACCAGGCCGTTCTCGAACGGCTACGCGTGCAGCCCATCATTTACATGCCGGAAACTGGCTTCGGATCCGAGCTGCCGGAGATAATCACCTTCTCGAAGATTCGCAAGCTGGCAGCAACATCTCTGTACCGGCCGAACTATTATTTCACGCACCTGGCCAAGATCCTCGCCGGACTTGAGAAGGGCGACGGCAGGGCCTACTACGACTTCGTCACCCGATACGGCCTGCCATTCTCCGACGTGTGTTCTGCACTGCACATCCCACCGGAGGAGCCACTGACCAGCGTGGGAGAAGGCAGCGACGACGCCTTCCCCATGATCCTTTGCGCGGACGGAAAGTCTCTGCCCACAAGCCCTGCCGAGTTTGAGGAGCACGTCGAGGAGATGCAGCGCGTGAGCCACAGCAACGGCGCAATCGTCGTGAAGGACCGCATCGCGTGCGCCGGGCGCCAGGTCCGGCCGAAGTGGAGCTTCAAGGGGCCGTTCGAGGCCAAGACCAGCCATCCCATCCTGTACGTCGCGAACATGGCCGACAACATCACGCCGCTGGTCAGCGCGCGGAACAACTCGGCCGGATTCGAGGACTCGGTGGTGCTCGTGCAGAACTCGTACGGTGTAAGTGCTTTCGGCCCTGTCTGGATGTGATGAAATTTTGTGCTGACTTGTTGCATCTGTGTAGCACACCAGCTTAGCTGCGCCTTCAGTGTGTACGGCCAAAGCTATCAGGGAATATTTCCAGTCTGGCACCCTTCCTCGGGATGGAACCACCTGCGAGCCAGAGACTCTGCCATTCGATCTGCCTGGCCACAGTATGGCAAGCGCCGGTTTTGAAGACAAGGAACTCGCTGAAGCATCACTGCTGCTGTCTCTCAAGGCGGACTTCGGCCTTGGCGCAAGCCAGAGAAGGCTTTAGAGCCGATCAAAGATAGGGAGATTGAGGGATTCAAATGCTTTGATTATGTTCGCTTCTCCCATAGCCATCAATCTGAACGCGGGGTAGGATTTCCAAGACGGAGTCACGGTAGAATTTACTGGGCGCTATACGTTCCACCAATGACTGATGAATGGGCATGGGAGGAGTATCTCGGGATTTGGGCGTTGTTTGGTAGGGATGGACGTGGGGGAGGTAGGATGGCAGGCTCATGTGGCTTTGGTGTACAGGTGTTGGACGCTATTGGGTCGGTTTCCATTTTATCGTGCATCGTCGATAAGCTCAGATAGACTGCCATGAATTCGAGCTTCTGCTTAGGTCTTGATAGGTCCGGCAAGGGATGCGATAAGCAGAGCATGTACTGCGGAAAGTCACCCGCATATTGCTGGTTTTGGATGCATATCAGTCTGTCAGATCATAAGCAACGTTGGGATTGTTCATGAGGGGATGAAGGCTTGGAAGGTCAGTTGGTAGAGAGCCGGCTTCCTCAGATTGTGAGATGTCTTGGAGCAAGGGAACAGAAAATGAGCCGAGAAATCAGATAAAGTTCGGGCATCTGGTCGAGCTCCAAAACTTTATCCAGTCTGTTTCTCAGCACCAGAAGCTTATAGCTCACCGTCGATCACGGGTCACCTATATTTGGCACCGACGGGCCGATCCGGGGGAGTTACTTGTGAATTGAACGCCCTCATTATCAGCCTCTGCAACAGTTGCCGGCATAGCAGATTCTCATTGTGATTTGAGAGCAGCCCTCTTGTGACAAAATATCTGTCATCTCTGATTCCTGTAGCTCAGTCTCGTTGTCAACATGGGCGTGCTTGAAAGGATCAAGGTCCAGCTTCAGCCGTCGGCAGAGCAGAGCAGCTCGACTACAGTGGATGATGAAGAGAAGAGCCCTGAGATGATACAAGACGGGGATGAAAAGGAGAAGTCGGCCAACGTATCAGCAACTGACCAGTCGGGAGTTGCGACTATCGAGGCAGCTCAGGCAATATGGGGCAAAAGAGGGCGGTATCTCATCATTGCCGGGTGAGTGAGCCTTTCTAGTTATATTATATTATTAGAAGGGTGATGTTTGAAGAACTGTTTCTGACAAAACTTACAGTCTGGCTCTCATAATGATCATATAGTAAGTCATTCCCTTCCCGCGGCCTCAGCTCCGTGTACTCAACTGCCGATGTTCAGGACTGACAGAATGAATAGTGAAATCGACAACACGACGGTCTACATTTACCTCAACTATGCAACCTCCTCGTTCAACGCTTTGTCCGTCATCGGATCTCTCGGAACAGCTAAAGTTGTGATCTTCGCCGCCGTGAAGCCGCCCTTAGCCAAAATTTCCAATGTCATTGGGCGAGGCCAGACATACCTGATCACCATAACGTTCTACGTCCTTGCATATATCCTCATGGCCTCAGCCTCATCTCTAAGCGTATACGTTGTCGGGTCTGTCTTCTACACAATCGGTCAAAGCGGTACCAACATCCTCAACGACATCATCATCTCGGATATTACCACAGCCCGCTGGCGCGCTTTCGCCATAGCTGTGTCCTTCACCCCCTTTCTCATCACTCCATGGTGCGCGGCCTTCATAGTCGATAGTGTCGTGTCAGATGGCGGTATAGGCTGGCGATGGGGAGTCGGAATGCTGGCTATACTGATGCCATTCTGCGCGAGCTTCATCATCACCACCCTGCTCTACTACCAGGGCCGCTCGAAGAAGATGGGTCTGGCTCCGAAGACAAAGCTGACCGTGTACGACTTCTGCTCCCAGATCGACTTGGGCGGCAATCTGCTCTTCACCGCTGGTCTGGTCCTCCTCCTGCTCCCTATGGCGCTCTCCGGCCTGACTCCCAGCAACTGGAGCACGCCATGGGTGATCGCTCTCATTGTCCTGGGAGGCGTGTTGTTAATAACTCTGCCCTTCTACGAACACTACATGTCCCGGTATCCGATCATGCCACCATCTTATTTCAAGAACATCACGATCGTCTTATGTCTGCTGCTGAACGGATTCGATTCACTGTCCTTCTCCTCTACCCATGCATATCTTTATCCATGGGGACGCGTGGCGCATGGTTTCAATGCGAGAAACAACACATTTTTCACGTACACCAATGGAATCGTCCAGTGTCTTATGGGTATACTTGTCGGTCTTGTCGTGGCTAAGACCAGGCGCTATAAATGGATCGCTGTTGCAGGTGCTTGTATTAGGACCGTCGGGTACGGGGTAATGTTGAGGCTCCGAGGTAGTCACAACTCTACTGGCGAGCTGTTCGCTGTTCAGGTCATCCAGGGGATCGGAAGTGTAGGTTTTCATACATCATTTGCCTCTCTATGCTGTTACACAAAAGTTAACTATGTGACCTAGGGCATGCTTGGAACAACCTTGCTAGTTCCCGCGCAGATATCGGTGCCGCATGCGCAGATGCCACAGATAACAGCCCTAGTTATCAGCGCCTCCTTCGTGGGAAGCAGTGTAGGTAGCTGCATCGCCGGTGGTATCTACACGAACGCCTTCCGGCCTGCGTTGTGGAACCACTTAGGTGATAGCGCCACGCCGGAAATGGTGAACTCGCTGTTCAACTCCATCACTGGAACGCTGCCTGCTTGGGGATCATCCGAAAGAGACGCTATTAACGCGGCGGTGAGTTCCTGTTTTCAAAAGCCATATGTTACCTCAGATCGCCGCAGCAATGTTTTCCACTCCGCATGCGACACTTAATCTTAGCTAACGCGCTTCTTGGTAACGAAGTACTCGGATGTCCTCCGTTATATGACCTATGCTGCTCTTGGAGCCTCTATTCCTGGTCCTATCATGGCGTTTTTCTTGCCAAACTTTCGTCTCCCGTAAGTGCTGTCCCTCCGATTCAGTGTTGTATGCATATTGACACATTTAGTGATCGCAACAACCTTGTGGAGGACTAAAATTGTCAACAACATGGTTGTTCTGTTCCGTACCCCAGGAACCACCGATGCATCTCCAGGTTTCTCCTCCTTGGCAACTCGAACTTGGTGCCAAGCCCGGCCGCCTCGCGTGCAGTGTGATTCGGTTGAATCATGCATATTCATGCAAGATGAGAAGGGACTTCAACTAGATGCGGTTATCAACATGGAATAGAAGCTGTCTTGCCAATAGTCAGAATCAGAAGCGGGCTTTTATGCAACTTGACTGCTCGATGGGGAAGGAAATGTCCTTGTATAGTGGGGCCGCGAATCATACGCACTCCATAGTAATTGCTAAAATGCACCATAAGAACGGACGATTTTGCTAAAATTGAAGGTCATCTGGCAGCTACATGACCACTGTAGCGTTGCATCTCAGGGGGAATCCGTGCACCGCTCAGGTATAACTCAGGTAGGTATAGCGCTCGATGGAACGGATTCCATGCTACCTCAGCTGTACTGGCCCGGTGCAGGCCCGAAGGGAAAACCGGTGCATCGAAGATAGCGGTCAGGGCATAGCTCGTGCATATCTCAGCCGTTGAAGGGTGTGGCTTTCGGACTCGATACTGTAGAATAGCTATGACTATTCGAACACACCATCATCAGGCTAAGACTGTTGGACGTTGGAAGCCGTTTGACTGATCGCATTAATTCCTGGTGTCAAGCCTTGACCCCTGACTAATGAAGTTTCCCAAGACATGTCAAAGTTGTCAGTAATAGCCCGCCCTCGAAGCAGCGATGCAGAAGCCTACTGGGTTGGTGTGAGCTGAGATAAAGGTTACTGATGGACGTCTAAAAGGCAATTCGCTACGTCTGAGCGGCAGGAAAGATCTCGGGCATATTGCTGGATGTGTGTGGTTTGGCGAATGCAGGGGGAAAGGAGTAAGTAATAGTACAGGCGAGCCGCTGGTCATTCCGAGGTGCTGAAATCAACTTTTTGAAATAGATAACAGGTCGTCGCCAAATTCGTGGAGACCCTAACTTCAATATCAAATATTGCCTCTTAATTTCTATAGTCTCTCTTTGCCGACTGGCTTCACATTCGTTTGTTTTCGAACAGCTCCACGACGTTCCTTCTAAGTCACTCTTTTGAAAGCAGACAAAATGAAATCCAGCATCCTTCTCACCTCATGCATCAGCGTAGCCACCCTCGCTTACGCCTACCCCGGCATGCACAATATTCTCTTCGAGATCAAGGTCCGAGAGGACGATGATACTGAATTCGACTCCAAAGAGCTCATCGGGGACCTAGTTAACCTCACCGAGTCGCAGCTTACATCCGTTGGTCGCTCCGTAAAGAAGATTATCACCGATGACGGCGAGGACGGGGAGTCTAACGAGGGATATTCAAACATCCCGGCTCGCGACACACCCCAGTGCGCTGCAGACACATGCTGCATTTGGCATTACATATCAGCCGACATGGCTGCTAAGTTCCGCGGACCATCAGGGAGGTGCACGAACCTTGCGCGACAATCAGTGCGGATCGGTTTCCATGACGCAGCGGGCTGGTCCAAAGGAACTGGCCAGCTTGGCGGGGCTGATGGGAGCATCGTCCTCGCACCAGAGGAGATGGCCCGCCCGGAGAATCGTGGAATGGAAGAGATCGTCGAGCAAATGGGGAAGTGGTTTGATGAGTACAGCAAGTACGGAGCTAGCATGGCCGACCTAATACAGATGGCGAGTACCACCGCTACAGTCGTTTGCCCTCTGGGCCCTCGCGTAAGGTCGTTTGTAGGCAGGAAGGATAACTCGGTCCCAGCTCCGGACGGCTTACTGCCCAGTGCTTTCGCCAGCGCTGATGACCTTATATCGCTCTTCCGGAACAAGACTATTGAACCACATGGTCTCACGGCTCTCTTGGGCGCGCACACGACTTCGCAACAGCGATTTGTGGACACTGAGAGGGCAGGTGATCCTCAAGACAGTACCCCTGGGGTATGGGACGTCTTATTTTACAAGCAAACACTTGACAACCATGCGCCAAAGCGGGTTTTCAAGTTCCAGAGTGATATCAATTTGTCAAAAGACCCGAGGACCGCGTCCGAGTTCAAGGAATTCACAGGCCCCGACGGACAGAAAGATTGGAACGAGGTACTATGATCCACGATACGTATGACGGAATTTTAATAATTCCAAAACTGACCCTTTTCACAGGATTACGCCCGGGAGTACGTGCGGTTGAGCCTTCTGGGGGTTTTCAACATCAACAATTTGACGGAGTGTACGAAAGTCTTGCCGCAACCCAGTGCGCCCTATTTCAATCCGCCTGATCAGCCTGTCTTGAACGTGTGGATGAACATGACCCGACACATCGAGCCATTTGCGAAGGCCGTCATGGACGGAGAGATCCTTTCGGGTCTGGCGGGTATGCTCACTGGCCAGCAGAACAACACACTGGCTGCAGCCGATTGAGGTGACCGAAGAGCGTGTAAAAGGAAGCTTTTGACGCGATCCGGATGGCTGGCTGATCAATCGCAAATTCTGCGTTGACTGGACCACAGAAGTCGAATTCATCGACAATGATTTGAAATTGCTTGCATATTGTTGTGGGCTGTGTAGGTCACGGGATAAATCTTATACCAAAACCAGCGATAATCATACGTCATTACCCGTGATTCCATTCGTTGCATAAAACAATTCTAATCAGGCGTAAAAGATTATTTGTTTGGAATCGGTTTGAACTGCGTGCATGGCTGTATGGCCTTCATGCGTGATAACAGATCCCTTATTTCAACCAGCAAATTGTGACTATCTCAGCAACTTATGGTAGTCGAGGAATGGTAGCTGACTTCTTATGTGCGACTCTTCGACATCGTTTCCAGATTCTCAGGGGTTGTGGTGATCTGATGCAGTTAAATTCATAAAGTCGTTAGCTATAAACTCCGTTTCCTCGGTCGCCGCCGCGGACGCTGCTTTGGGGACGGAATTAGAGCAGCAGAAATAACAAGATTTCCTTCAGCGTGTATTAGGGTTGGGGGAGGAGCAAACGTAGACTTCCGCCTCTTCCGGCTTGATCCCATTTAACTCGCTGTGCGTCCTCGAGAGGTACGAATGACGCATTGTGTTGCGGCCCCCAACAATCTACACAGCATCTCGGCTGGCCTCAGACAGTCGCAGTTGGTGACGAGCGGCTTACACGATTGGTCCCAAAACGTATCTCCTCTTTGGTATTAGGCCTTCCTCTTGGCGAATGAAGAAGTCAATCACCAGCATTGCAACCATTATAAGCGAGAAGCAGTACTACGGCCTGCGCCAGTCGATCCTGCGGTTCCTTCGTCTGTTTTCAAAAGTACGCCAGTGAAAGTGCTCTAGACTAGAGCACTGTCAGTCTAAAAGTCAGCCATGTCAGCATTTGCATGACCTAGACAATAAGCCATCTCTGACTGTCAGAACGCAAATTGCTAGACACCCAAATGTCTTTCGCCATCAACGCATTTAGAAGCCTACTTGGGCTCGTTCATCGCTACCTCACAACAATTCTCGCAGCGATGGGCTACTACACAAGGCGACCAACGAAGCCGGATCTACCATTCGGGAGCCTGTCGTTTGTCATTGTTGGTGCAGGTATTGCTGGACTCACGGCCGCACTGGCAGTGAAGAAACAAGGGCATCATGTTGTCGTAGGTTACCAATACCCATCACCAGTCACTGCATGGGCTTCATCATCGGCTGAAGAAACCCTACAGGTCCTCGAGAAGTCCAAGTTTGCTACGGAGCAAGGTGCAGCTCTCGCCTTGTCACCAAACTGTTCAATCTTGCTGAACTGGCTTGATCTCCGGCCGGAGAGCTTTGGATCAGATCTGATCCACCACGTCAGTACTTTCGTTATGCCCGATCCCGTCGTTATTTTTCTTCCAGCAGAAGCTCATTGTGTATTTATAGATCGTTCGCCATGATCAGGATGGCAATTTGTTGTTTCATTCAGATCTGTCAAACAGACGCAAAAGCTGGATTGCCGTAAGCTTTCGTGGTACCCCTTTCAATCCAGGACATGCCCTCGGCTGATTTGCGCTTTGCACAATAGGAATGGTATAGCGTTCAACGCCATTCTATCCATAATGCATTGAAAGAGAGAGCACTTCTTGAGGAAATAGTTCTACACACTGCGTGCATGGTATCCAAGATTGACGTCCATGAAGGAAGGATCACCTTGGAGGATGGCCGCCGATTTCACGGTGACGTTTTGCTTGGAGCGGATGGGGTTCACGTACGTCCTTTACTACATGTTGCAAACTTTGGCTGACCATGAGCAGTCTATGACCAGGAAACAAGTCTGCCTGGAAGCAAAACCCAAATCATCAGGTTTTAGTGCTTTCCGATGGCTTACACCAATAGAAAAAGTTGCCGCAGCTCTCGGCGACAAAGGACCTGTGGATGTTCTACAGAGCCCTGGTGCGATGTTGCAATGGGACGATACAAGTCGCAGGCTTCTGGCATACCCATGTGCCAACAATACGATCTACAACATGTTGGCTTATGTACCCAGTAGTGCGGTCGGAGTTATTGAGGAGGGCAGTAAGTATTTTCCTCTGCTGAGACTTCACCAAGAGATGCGTACTAACTAGCAATGTCCGTCACCCAGGCTGGAACAGTAACGGCAACAAGGGCAATCTGGTACAAGCTTTCTCAAAGTTCTCGCCCGAAGTGCAGCAGCTTGTGGGCGAGGCAGATGATAGTCTCAGAGTTTTTGCACTCTCTGATATCGACCCACTGCCGACTTGGGTGAACGGAAGAACTGCTCTGCTGGGTGATGCTGCACATATACTGCAACCATGTACGTGAACATAGTTTCGGCAATCATGATGGCTGCAAACTCACAGTGTGCTTACAGACGTTGGTCAAGGAGCATCTATGGCTATCGAAGACGCTCTCTCCATTGCTACGATGTTCCCTCTCGGAACCAGACCTGATGATGTTAATGCTCGCCTCCGACTCTACGAAAATGCAAGAATGAGCCGGACGAATATGGTTCGCGACTGGGCCCTCAAGAATAGTCCCGGATCCGTACCCTTAGCCTCAGAGGGATCGTGGTGGTTTTCATCCGCCGTCACGAAGCTGACCACTTGGAGGGTCTTGGCACAGACCGCGATGTTCATGCAGCAGACATTTGGTCACAACGAGATCGACCACTCCAACAAGATATTGCAGCAGGCTTTAGCTAGGCGACCGAGCTTGGACGTGGATATTGGCAGGAGAAAATCGAGCATCTGGTCTTTTGTACTTGGCGAAGGGCAGACAGTAAAGACTTGACCCATCATGAAGTTCTATTGGGAATGATGTGAGATATGATCAACACATCCATGGAGTTGCACATTTCAATCGAGTCTGTTTAGTCAAACCCACACGTATTCAAACAGTGACTCACGCGTTTTAAGGCGGCAACTCATCTTGAAGGAGTCTTTAGACGCCCGTACACAGTTGTTCTGTCAAATCATGAGACTGAAAAGATCATTCGATTGATATGAAGAATCTCGTCTGTCACTGGCGAAACTGAAATGCCGTGGCCGGCGAAGGGCACAATGATCCGATGCTGCAGAACGGCCCTACAGCCTTTCTTTGCTTACCTTGGGCCAGCAAGACATTCTCATGTTCGTGGCCCACCTTAGTGACAAATAGGGACAAAACAATCACCACAACAACATAATAATAGCCTCCTAGTGGCTGGCAATGAGTAAAGACCACAGATGGAACAATAGCTGCCTATTTAAACCCATATTCCGCCCCATCAAAGGCATTGTTGACGTCCGGCAAGTTCCCTACCGTCTCAAAAAGCCACTCTGCTCCGCAGCCAAACTTGAATTTCCTGTGGGTGGATAATTTCCAAGTAATTGCAAAATGATTGAAAGCGGTGAAAGACACACTGATCCGCATTATTTGTTCTTCACGTCCCAAAACCTGAAGCTCGACGAGGAGACGCGACAATGGGCAGAGGAAGGACTCAGAGAGCTAGCTGGGGGCAACGTACATGTTCCCCCGACCATGTCAGTCATACCGTCAAAGAAGCGAGTTCGAGGCCCTAACACAAGCGAGAATGGATTGGAGAGTCCGCCGAGCAAAAAGTCAACGCCCTCGTCATCGCAGCCCGTAAATAGCATCAAGCAGACCGCGGCATCGACTGCCGCTGAACACTCAACAAAGACACACGTGAAAATACCCGAGAATGCTGAGATTATTGTGATATCAGACAGTACCGATGATGGGAATACACCCGTAAAAGCTACTGCAAGGAAGCAGCACAACCAGCGTAGGCGGCTCTATCATCCGGAGAGCCACACAAGCACGTGTTGGCGCTGCCCTGTTGACACTTGTAGAAGACATGACCCCGATTTCGGTTTTCAGAACGGTACATTAGTCGAGAGACATATTAAGAACAGGCATGGAGATGAGTTCGTGTATCCGTGCATAAGTGGATGCACCATCTCGTTCAAAGATGGACGGACATGGGAAAAACATCATTGGGACTTCCATGGTGATGAATTATTAGCGAGTGTTACTTCGCCGTACGTGCTATTTGAGATTCATAGGGGATAGAACCAAATTTGAATGTAATCAAAATGCTGTCATAATGGCTCAAGCTTGCCTAAATTTCATTTAAAAATGCAGCAAGCGGGACCCCGGGGTATCGACGGTCATTCTTGAGTTCTGTTCGTTTTGAAAGCCAAGTGATAAATTCCATCTACGCACAATTCTATATGTATTCCCATCCTCTTAAAGCAAGTAACCCCAACACCAAGATATCTTCAGGGACATTGTGAAGAGAGCATGATAGAAGCTGTCCAAGTTAGGATTTGCATGGCCAGAACGCTGCCAGGCAACATGTCATGAGACTTTTGCACCCAGAATGTCAGTACTGTAATACTCTGTCATTTGTCTAGCACTTTATGCCCCCTGTCTTTCGCTCTGAATTTTCATCTGTGTCTTTATCCACTCATCAAGGGTTGTCGGCTCCCTTCCCAGGAGCCACCTCAAGACATTAGGGCTGCCCCTCAATCCGCGGCGATTAGAGAACAGTATCAACCTTTCAGCCTCGTCTCGAGTAATATCCGGGCGAGGTTCTCCCTCCGCAGCCGCGCCGCCAAATAAGTATTGCAAGGCACGGCCCACCCCTTCCTCGAATGTCGGAGCCCTGGTTTGAACCTCCTTGCCGAGGTGCTTTCCGACAATCTTAGCCACCTCGGTCTCGGGAATAGGCAAAGTAGACGACAGCTGGTACTGTGCAAAATAGTGCTGCTCGCCCTCGTTCAGCACTTTAGCAGCTGCTTCGGCCAGATCCTGCAGCGCAATCATACTGTTCGCTCCCTCGGGATTCCACAGCTTGTCCAAAACAGGCTGCTCCTGGCTAGCCAATAAAGCTATAGGAAAGAAGTTCATGAAATTCGCCGGCTGCAGAATCGTCCAGTTCAGCTCAATGCTAAGGTACAGCCGTTCCTCGACGTGCGATTTAAGGTCGTGCTGCATCAGGTTTCGGATCTGTGTGCCCATCACGCCAGAGAAGACGAAGTGCTTAAATACGTTGCCGGGCCTTTTCGTCTCGGCTACCGCGGCATCGATCATGTTGAACCCCATTTCACGCTCTCGAGAGTGGAAGGACGGGCCAACATGGTAGACGGTGGTGGCGCCGGTGAGGAGCGTTTGACAGTCGTGCAAGGAGTTCAGGTCGACTTGAATGATCTCGGCATCAGGGTATTGAGAGTGCAGCTTATCCTTCGACACCTGCGAGTGAGCAGCAAGACGGAGCTTCCACTTGCCCTTGTTATAGAGCAAAGGGATGAGGTGGTTGCATTGTTTGCCAGAGGGGCAGGTGACGACGAGTATTTCTGACATTTCTTCCGTTCGGATCCCACGCTGTTTGATATTTGCCGTCTCGATCTTCTGAACAGTAGAAGGCGTAAATCCTTACTACTGTGTATCCTTAGGGCCTCGGGAGATCGTTTGAGGTTTTGGGTGTACAAGCTTCCACCAATGCTGGATGTTGGCTTTGTGGTAGCTGATTTGAGCCTGAAAGTTTGGGATTCAAAGTACTGGTAGTTAGCTGAAGTCGATAAAAGAGAACATTATGCTGTTTAGTGCTGACAGGATCAGCTGACGTTATACTCGATGATGCTGGCCGTTGATACATCATCACACAGACCGTTACCAAATCTGGGGAAGCTCAATCGACTTAGTGAGCGGGGTCTGGCGTACGAGGACTCCGAGTGCCGCATCTCGCGTGTAACCGTCTGCAGCTAATATTTAGGCCAGGCCTTCAGCTTACGGGCAGGAACGGAATGAGAGATAATTCACCATTTTGATAGCGCGGTTTCAGAGGCAAGTATGTTTCCGGAACCTTCGGAAGCACCAATATCTCTTATTTCTTAGTCTTGGGAAAACAACAAACACAGGCCATGTTCCATCATTTGTTTGCTTCAGGATGTATTGACAGCTTCTGGAGAGGGAAGTAAAGGAGAGAAAAAACAATTCAAGATTTCAGGAAAATTAGTCGTGCCAAAGATCCCACTAGACTCGGCGTGGTGAATCTATTCTTGCCTCCGCTATAAGTGGCCAATTATGCTTCACCACTAGTAACCTGACGAGTTGTAGATAAGAAGTAACTACCAACATATGTACTTCTGTGTTGTGTGGACGCAAATGATGAGAGACTGCTTTGTCTCTTCTACCAAGCTACGACAAAACTCAAGATGTAGGGGCTAACCATCAGCTTTCCATTATAATGCCGTTCGAACCATAGCAAGTAACGAACGAATAATGTGAAAAGGATTCCCTTTCAAATAACACCCCAATGAACACGTTTAAGACTCGTCACTTACCAACGCAATCTTTCATTTAGAGCACCAGGAATAATATGCCTAGAAGCTTCCCACGACGCAGAGAAAGATGGAGTTTCTCAGCTGCTGAACACTGGTGTCGCCTTGCCGGTCTTTCGTGGTTCATTCATGGTGGCCAGTCGCATCTTATGCGTATTACTCTGTCGTTGCCTATACATCTTGCTGTTTACCTGTATTCGTTTCGAATGGCCGTGTGTACGCGTCCAGACAGCGTTTAATCCAGACGTAACTGAGTTGCACAGAGCTCGGAAACTGGATGTAAAAATGCAAACAATCAAAATGCATAGTCTCAAAAAGAGTGAAGGAGAGAAAAGGCGCAACAAACGAAGACCATTGACTGCTAGCTATAGGGCTCCTATTCCTATGTACCAGAGTGGTGTCTTCTAGGTGGATCTCTATTCAAGTGGAAGACTACGTTGGGAACATTCACTTGAAGTTTCAGCTCTCACAAACGACTCAATGCTTTCGGGTGTATTTGCGAATCAGCACAAACGCCACATCCGGGGACTCGAGTCACCTAGGAGTGAATTGATCGTGATCATGAGTTGCAAAATATAGGTCACCAGTCGAATACAATAAAACCGTACCAAGCCGTCAACAGCTTTCTTCCTCAATACCAACCCATTGCGACTGATCTCTTCTTCCTCTACAGATCTTGGCCGGCTTTGACAATCTTCATCGGTGCATCCAAACGCCAAAGGATCAATCACTCACTCAAGGCACCTTTGCTAGACCCAAGCTACCTTTCGTCCTAGGAGTCTCCCCAAGCCATACCAAATCAGCCAAAATGCCTGCCTTCTCATCTCATCACTGGTAAGCCTTGGAAGACAACAGCCTCGTCTTTGAAATTCGCCGACCCTGCTAAATCCATATCTAGTCCCAAGTGTGGTCGTGTTGGCAACAAACACTGCGTCGCCGTTGGACACTATCTCGAGTGCGAGATCCACCCTGGAAGCTTCCACTCGGTCCTTGCCCAGTGTGTCAAGTGCCATCAGGCCGAGCAGCGCGAAGAGCAAGATGGACGCCAGGCTTACCAAGCTGAGGAGGTGGCAAACAAGGAGAACGACAACCAGAGCACTAGTCAAAAGAAGAAGAAGGGCAAGACTCCCAAGGCCAAGCCGGACTCTCAGAAAAGCATGAAGCAGTTGCGGAAGGAGAAAAAAGAGAAGAAGAAGTCAGACTCCAGCGACAAGTCCTCTCCCTGGTAAGACGAGATCTGACATCTCATTCTTTCTGAAGCAACACGGTCATGTTACCGGATATAATTGACTGACAATTGTCCTTTGTGGGTTTTCAGAGTGGTAGGGGAGCTTATGTGCAAGACTATGCTTGTGGAAACTTAGGGATATGACACAATACGACGGTGGCAGTCCTCTCTGATGATCCAGACACATGGAAAGAACACGAAAGCAAATGGTACAAGGAGCAGAAATTGAGCCCAAGCAAAGATTATACATAATTAGTGGATTGACTAGAGAGACGCTCGCTTGAGCAGTTAATGGACAGTTTGACAGTACTATTCGAAGGGAACGTCACAAACACGAGTAAATGATCGTGTGAGAAACAGCACTTGTGATTGCGCCGAGGCAAAATGATTACTCATTTACTTACCTAAATATAGCCCAGGACAAAAGAAAAGTAAGACAAAGGAAAAGAGTAGAAGCCGTCTGTGCCTCCAGTAAGGCACAGAACTGTGGTTTAGTATGACGAAAAATTCCGTCACTCTCCATCTCTGCTTACAGAGTCTCTCCGTCATCTTCAATGAACAAATCTGCAAAGTGTCCTCGGCGAGGGATCCGCCCCTTGCCCGAATCAACAGCAGATGGATCGAAATTACTCACCTTCGTCCCATCGGGGACACCAGCGGTCGGGGTAGAATGATGCCGCCGTGATGAAGAAGATCTCGAAGACCCCGCCTTGCTGTTTCGGTGGTGATGGTGGTGGTGGCGAGTTGATGGCGCCTCCTTGCTGGAGCCGCGCTCCTTGCGCTGTCGTCTGCGCTCGCTCTCCCGCTCGTCCATCTTGCTTGCACCGCGGCGGACCTCCTCCCCAAGCTTCCTCGCATCCTCGCTTTGTCGCCGCTCACGCTCCGCCTGCGCCGCCTTCGCCTCCTGACGAACAGTCGGGCTGAACAGGTCCATGAAGGAAATGCCGCGGACCGGCTTCTGCGGCTGCGGCTGCGGCTCAGGCCGGCGCTTGACGTTTGAAGTGAGGTCGCGGCCATTGTCCTTGGGCGGGACCCGGGGTGCGGGGCGAGGGTTAGAGAAACGGCCTGGGAATGAATAGTCCATGGTGGCATTGGGAGCGGGCTGGGCCGTCGTGGGCGGCTGGGGCATGGGCAGTCCGCACAGGGCGAACATGGCGGGCGAGTCTGGGTGCTTCTGCGTGAAGGGCAGCCAGAAGGCGTTTCCGGTGATGATCCGGCACTCCGCCTCAGTCAGAGGCCCCGCGCCTTCCTCCGCGAAGCTGAGGTCCACGATGCGCTCCAGGATGGAGAAGATGTCCTCCTCGATGCCCTTCAGACGGCTTCCTGATGTTTCTTGCTTACGGGAGTGGTCGACCCACGCGCTCGCGCAGTTGTTGAGGAGGGCGGGCAGCGTCAGCACGTTAACCTCGGCGACCTGCTCACCGGCGTATGGGTTCCCGTCGTCGTAACGCAGCGCCATCTCAACTTTGGGCATGGCCTCGAACATGTACTCGGGCATCCAGCGGATTCGGATGCGCCAGGTGCGTGATGGGCTGTGGTTGCTGCCCGGAGACTGGAAGTTGAGGATGTCGGGCTCCGCCTGGGTGATGCTGAAGCGGCCGCTTGTGCTGATGCACCAGATCTTGACTGCTTCGCGGGACTCGATAGGGCACACGATTGATAGTCCGGTTTTGGCGCCGTTGGCACAGCCCCAGACCGCCATACCCATTCTCCCACTGATCGAGTAACGTGTGTGCTTGAGGGCATTATGGACGCTGCTGAGCATCTCGTACCAGGCGCGGTCGTATTCGTGGGCCATCGATCCGTCTTCGCTGTCGCCGCTCACCATATCATTGAGGTCTGCAGATGGGCGACGAGCTTTCCCCAGGTCGAGAGAGGCCCTTCCAGGAGGGTTATTGGGTAGAGGCTTGGAGATATCGGGTCGCGATCCCCTGGGCGCCTTCCGCCCACCTTTGTTCTCCAAAGCTTCTGCAAGTTTTTGTCCGTATGTGTTCCTCCGCGATGTTAGTTCGATGGGCTCTTGTGTCTTTCGACGACCGAGGCAGCCACAGCCGTTGACAAGATCCACGAACTTATTATTGCACTCCTCCATCTCTTCCTTTCGTTTTTTCTTAGAAATCTTTCGGGTAAGCTCTCGAGATTCGCCAGATAGCAACGCGCTTCTTGGTCCCAGACCTTGTTGGCTTGCTATGGCTGTATTGATTGGAAGTGTGGAGGGACGTCTGTCTTGATGATTATGGAGGACTCCATTTGAGACATGCAGGCAGCTCAGCCTGTTTAAAAAGTACGAGAAATGCTCCTGTCAATGATACCTCCAGCAAAGAGAAAAGCGGCTGAGGACTATAAGAGCCGGGTCCTGAACAATGATGTTGTTTCGAAGCTCGACAATGTCTCGCTATGAAGATGCCTGGGAAACAAAGCCAAAAGGGCCCGATGGAGGAAGAAGGCAATTGTCCGTGGTTTAGATAACTAGGCCATCTACATCTAAACCTTCGGCAGCTACGGCAAATCTGCCTTTGTGACTGACAAAGACCGACCGGGAAAACATTGATGTTCCGTGGACTTGAACTGGAGGCAGCAACGCTGGAAAGGGAGAACCAACACACGAGAACTGTGAGAGGATGGGCAGCCAACGACGTTTCTGTGCCACTCGTTGAGCAGTCGATGAAGTCTCTTTTCCAGGAAGAAGAACAAGGTGGGACCAACACCAAGTAAACCGTTTCGAGCTTGTGGAACGCAAGCTAGGCCAGACGACTTTGAAATATACGTCTACCTATCTACCTGTGCCCTTCCAAGCCTGATGCCGAGTCTAACGCCCTAGATAGTCGTACAATGCCATTATGGTATACCATGAATCGTGTCATTTCCTGCGCACTAGAGCTTGATCAGCTGTCGATATCCATGTCTCCACCGTTCGCGTTGTCTTTTGTGCCGCTTGCGTTCTCTTTCTTGGGCATGGTTGCCTCCTTGTCGATCATCTGCTTGGAAACAGCAACAATGTTGTCCTCGATGAGCTGCTGACCAACATCCTCCAAATGCTTCTTGGGGTCCAGCTTGCCGACATAACGCGTCTTGAGTTGGTCTTTTGTGAGCTCCGTCTCCTCCTTTACACGCTTCTCGTAGCCGTCGGCCAGGCTGACCAGCCTCTCCAATCTCTCCTTGTTGTGATCCGCCTCTATCCGGAAGTCGTCCATCTGCAGCGCCTCGGTCCAAGGGTGCTTGTGTAGGTTCATCAGCATGTTCTCCTCGAGCGCGGTCTTGCGGTAGTTGATGCCGATAGAGTAGTAGTGTCGGTTCAGGCCGTGAATCAGCGCTTGGATAGAGGGCTTGTTCAGATGACCCAAGTTCGATGTGCTCTGCCGAGGCTCCTGTCCGAGCATAAGAGACTGAGGGTTAATCAGTCGGAATGCATCGATGACGACCTTGCCCTTGACGGATTGGATAGGATCGACGACGACGGCGACGGCTCGCGGGGTGAGCTGCTCGAAGCTCTGTTGGGTGTTGATGTCGACGCTGGAAAGCCAGCAGCCAAAACCAGGGTGAGAGTGGTACCATCCGACGACGGACTCGGGCCTATCATAAAACATAGTCATCAGCATTCCAACATCCAGACATGGACCCAGCATAACCAAGCTTTGAAGCGTACCTTCCTGTTTGTCGCAGCATCTCCATCATCTTCATCTGGAACACCGGATCGACGGCCTCGACACTGACGCCGGTACCGCTTTGTGGCATGGCAAACACATCCACGACGCGGACAGTGAAGTCATCGACAAACTCGCCCAGCATCAGACCCATGACCTCCATCGGTACACCTGCCCGGCCATGACGCAGCATCTTGAGGAGGGCGAGGGAGGAAATGTAGACGGTCTCGGAGTTGTCGATCAGGGTGGAGTTATCCTGAAGAGGAGATAGTCAGTCAGCAGCCTGATCGCAAACGATGGAAGGCAGGAGTAGACACGAAGATGCACAGCTATCTAGGCTGCGTGGAGAGAAGTCGTGGGCGACATACCGATCCGGGCTGAGCGCCGCCCAGCTGGCCACGGGCGCCACTCAACAGTCCTCTAAACTGGTCCATGCTGCTCGAGACGTCGAGATGTGAAGGGTGAAAGTCGGGGATTGGAGGGCACGAGAAGATGCTAGAGAAGGAAGGATTGGTTGGGGTAAAAGATATGACGTGGTGTTGTGTTGAAAGGAGAGTCAACACGCGGGATGGCGATATGAAGGTGGGAGGTGGTTTGCGATGGATGGGTCCAACTCAAGTTGACGACAGCTCGAGCAGCCTGGAGCAGTCCGAGCAGTAAGACTAGCTCCTCTATCCACCCCCGTCTTGTACTTAGGTACCTCCCAAGGTACCCAAGTATCTTGGCCTCTTACCTCATCACATCTGCCAGCCGCTACCAGCTGGTCAACACATATCGCACTCGGCAGCAGGACCTGTCTTCTCCGACCTACCAATCAGATGGCGATCGCGAGAGCTAGTGCATCATCATCGACAGGGGTCCCAGCTCCCTACCCACCTTCCCTGCTGGATTGCCAGTCCATGGTCCCTCCCCAAATTGTACGGCAGGCAAGAAGGGAAGGAAGCTCTCTCAGCTTCGTCACCTTACAGTCGCTGTCGCCTTTTCTCGACCTCGGTCCCAACCTGTCCTTGCTTGCAACACCCATCGACTTGCTCCGAGCTTCTTAGTGAGCTTCTTTCAATCTGCCCCACGAGCAATTGTACTTCAACCCAAATCAACTAGTCCGAGAAGCTATACCAAATATTCCAAAACACCCAAAACACCCACAATTCCCGGATCGTGCTCAGTGGTCCCTGCTGCTGTTCAACTATGGCGACCGACCCAGCTGGAGTCGACCGGTCGCGGCCCCTCTTCTCCAAGCTTAACACCAGCAAGAAGAAGGTCGCCTACTTCTACGACTCAGATATTGGTAACTATGCCTATGTTACCGGTCATCCTATGAAGCCACACCGAATCAGGCTGGCACACAGCCTGGTCATGAATTACAATGTCTACAAGTATCTCGAAGTCTATGTCAGTCACCCGCCCCTCTACATCCCATACCCTCGCGCAGGCAAGATACTGGGTAGCGTCATTGTCCAGACCAAAGTACTAACGCGATTTATGAGCAGCGTGCGAAACCAGCGGTCGTTAATGAAATGACCCAGTTCCACACCGACGAGTACATCGAGTTCCTCCGGCGAGTCACTCCAGACAACATGGACAGCTACATGCGTGAGCAGACCAAGTACAATGTCGGAGATGATTGTCCTGTATTTGACGGCCTGTTCGAGTTCTGTGGCATCAGCGCTGGTGGTTCAATGGAGGGCGCCGCTCGTCTCAACCGGCAAAAGTGCGATATTGCCATCAATTGGGCTGGTGGACTACACCACGCCAAGAAGAGCGAAGCCAGTGGGTTTTGCTACGTCAACGGTATGCCTCCCTCCCTTGATCGGCTCCACGCTTCCTTGACTAATTAAGCTTATCACAGATATTGTTCTTGCAATTCTCGAGCTACTTCGATACAAGAAGCGTGTTCTGTACATCGACATCGACGTCCACCATGGTGATGGTGTTGAGGAGGCTTTCTACACTACTGACCGCGTCATGACATGTTCTTTCCACAAGTACGGAGAGTATTTCCCCGGTACTGGCGAGCTGCGTGATGTCGGCATTGGTGTTGGCAAGAACTACGCTGTCAACTTTCCCCTGCGCGATGGAATTACCGACGACACCTACAAGACTATCTTCCAACCCGTGATCCAGGCGGTGATGGACTATTACCAGCCAGAGGCCGTGGTTCTGCAATGTGGTGGAGACAGTCTTTCTGGTGATCGTCTGGGCTGCTTCAACCTGAGCATGCGTGGCCACGCTAACTGCGTGAACTTTGTCCGCAGCTTCAACCTGCCCACACTCGTTCTTGGCGGTGGTGGCTACACCATGCGCAACGTGGCCAGGACCTGGGCGTACGAAACTGGTCGGTTGGTCGGGGTGGAGATGGACCCTGTCCTGCCCTACAATGAATACTACGAAGTGAGACCGCCTGTCATATAAGGCCTGCTAGACTTCCGTTGCTAACAGATACTTTAGTACTACGGTCCTGATTACGAGCTCGACGTGCGCCCGTCGAACATGGAGAACGCCAATAGCAACGAATATCTTGAGAAGATCAAGAACGCCGTCATTGAGAACCTCAAGAAGACCGCTGCACCGTCTGTCCAAATGCAAGATGTCCCCCGCCAGAGCCTCGGTGGCATGACGGACGAGGATGACGCCGAGCTCGACGACTTAGACGAGGACCGCAACAAGGATGTGCGCATGACGCAGCGACGGTGGGAGCAGAAGGTCACCCGCGACGACGAATTCGAGGAGAGTGATGACGAGGAGATGGCCGAAGCCAACGGCGTGTACCAGACAAACGGCAAGCATAAGAGCATTATGGATTACAAAAATCCCCACGCCCCCGAAGATGACAGTCGCCAGCCTTCTCCCGAAGTCTCTAGGGCGGCAACGCCTGTTCCCCAAGCAGCGGACGAGGCCGATAATGTTGAGGGCGACGACACCATGGAAGACGTCGAGGCCGAGGCCCCAGCACCGGAGGAGGAGCCGGTTGCGGTCAAGGAGGCCGAGCCGGAGCCGGCGGCACCAGCTGCAGAGGCGACAATGCAAGTGGATGAAGATGGCGACGTCGACATGGCGGAGGCTGAAACTGCGCCTGTTTCTGCCGCCGAGGCTGTTGAGCCGACCGAGACACCGACGATTAAGCAAGAAGAGGCGGAGGCCCAGCCACCGACGGCTGCTGCAGACCCGGTCGCCACTAACGCTGAGCCAAGTGAAAAGGCTACGGAGGAGCCTACCAAGCCTGACGAGCCTGTAGAAAGTGGCCCAGAGGTACAAGACGCTCCGAAATCGCCAGCCGCCGCTGCTGAGCCGCAGGACCCTGCTGAGAAGCCGGCATCTCCAGCCAAACCAGCGGAGAAAGCCGACGACGCTGCGACGGAGGCGAAGGAGGCGTCCCCAAAGGGCGAGAATGCAGAGAAGCCAGCTGATGCAGCAGAGAAGAAGACGGAGGACTAGGGTTTCTCCGGCAGCGTGCGTGATTTAACACGGGATCGACTCGACAAATATCGGCGAGAGGGAAGGCCTCGAGACTCGTTCCAAGCCCTCAGTTTGCCATTGCAAATGACTTTGTGTCTCTATTGCAGACATACCAGGGTGAAAGGACGGCTTAATGTCAGCAGGGAGTTGTTTTGTTTACGTTTATGACGGTGCCCAGCGCAGCAGGGGAGAAGGCTTATCTATTGTCTACTGAACTGGCACCGAACAGCACTGAAAAGGGCGTCTGTGGCGTTGGATGGCTGGTCTCTCAAGAAAAGGGACGTTGAGGTAGCGTTTGTGCAGTTTTTGTTGATTCAAGCTAGGGGTTTTCTCCTAGAAATGAAAGATCATGCATCAAAAAAAAAAGATCGACACATGTGAATTGGTCGGTCCTAAGCCATACGAAGTATCACGACACGGGCAAAGGGTGCGACTGAAGAAGAGGTGGTCCGGACCCAACGCGCCGTCAGCTGATACCGCGTCTTCAGCTGTTGGTAATTCACCGACTCGTACAAGCCTGTTGGTGTTGGTGCGTACGCGACTTTTTGGCTTTCCTGGCAATGACACATCCCTTTACGACAACGCATCTCTCGTTTCCTCCACGCTCTGGGAACATATGCGCATCAATTGACGGCTTGACTGATGCACCGCACCGATCGGCGACATTTGATCCTGGCAGAAGAGCCCCGCTGGTAGGAGGGGCTTAGTTCAGCCAGCCGGATTCCTGTCGCCTCCGTCAATGGGTCACTGCCTGATGCTTATGGGCGGAGGCGGCATCGGTACCGAAGGTGAATTTGTAAGCTTTCCCCGGAATGTGCACTAAGCTGCAGCTTCTATAGTCTGCACTGGTAGAGTAAGCTCTGCTGCGTCAAGGGTTCTCTTAACAGTCGAAACATCCGCGGGAAGCGTGGACAAACTGCCGTGCACGCTGGCGTGCGCGGATGCATGGATGCATATGGTCTCAAACACAGGGCGCTGACGTGCTGCCCTTGGTCGTCGTCCAAGGTTCCTTCATCTGGACCAAACAAATCATGTCGCTGATGTGATCGACCCCGGATCTACACTAAGGGTATTGTCTGCATGGCTTACAAACAGGGTGTCGAATCCGGTGGGAACCCATGCTCACCAGCCAGCGGCAGGAACAATCGCTGCTGATGATGGATGGGACGGGCTATAAAGGAGCATTGTCCTTGCCCTCGATCCTCGATCTCTAAGCAGACATTCTTCCCAAACTCCAAACCCCAAACCCCAAATACACCACAGTAGCTCACGTTGCATCCCTCTCCAACCACATCATCACCCCATCAGCCACCATGTCCAGCCCGGAACTCAGACTCGCCATTGGTACGGCCGGCTTCCCCGGCCCCGAGAAGCTGCAGCCCGCCCTCGACGCCATCAAGGCAGCCGGCATCAAGGAGATCGACACAGCCGAAATGTACGGCACCAATGAGACCGATCTAGGGGCTGTGGGAGCTGCAGAGAACTTCATCATCTCCACAAAGAACCCAGGCGGCTGGGTCCCAGGCAGCCTGGTAGAGATCACCAAGCGGTTCAACGAGTCCCTGGACAAGCTCAAGACGAAGCAGGTCGACATCCTGTACATCCACGGGCCAGACCGCGACGTGAGCCTGGACGACTGGGTGCCGCAGGTCAACGCGCTGCACGGCGAGGGCAAGTTCCGGCGCTTTGGCGTCAGCAACTTCTCGCCCGAGGAGACGCGGGCGCTGCACACGTACGCCAAGGAGAAAGGGTTCGTGCTGCCGACCGTGTACCAGGGCAACTACAACCCCGTGTCGCGGCACATCGACGACACGCTGTTCCCCGTGCTGCGCGAGCTGGGCATCGCCTTCTACGCATACTCGCCCGTGGCGGGCGGGTTCCTGACCAAGACGAAGAAGGCGCTGCTGGAGGGCACCGCCGACGGGCGGTTCAAGGCTGATCACGAGAACCCCGTCGCCCAGTTCTACAACAAGCTCTACAACAAGCCCAGCCTGCTCGAGGGCCTCGGCCGCTGGGAGGGGCTCGCTGAGCAGGAGGGCGTGCCGCGCGCCGAGCTCGCGTACCGCTGGGTCTACTACCACTCTGCGCTGAAGCCGGACCTGGGCGATGCTATCATCGTGGGTGCCAGCAAGCCGGAGCAGATAGTGCAGACGGTCGAGGGCATTAAGAGGGGTCCGCTTAAGCCCGAGGTTGTCAAGGGTATTGAGGACGTCTGGCAGATTGTCAAGGACGATGCCATCGTTGATAATTTTGTTGCTGCGGGTGGTAAAGCGCCTGGCGTCCCCACGAAGTAATATGATAGCAGGTGGGTTATGGAAGGACTTGGTTGGCCGCACCGCGTTGGCATGGTCGATGTGGCGATGATGAATTGTTCACAAAGCAAACGTTATTCATTTCAATAGGCGAATCATCAGTGTTTACCCGCCTGAGTACACGTTCCACCAGTCCCACCATCTCATTGCAGATGCGTGTTCCCGGACTTTGTCCTACCTTAAATCCGGCCCATCATTTTTCATTCCCTATGCAAGTAGTCGTATGATCCCTCGACACAATCTCTGAACAGCGATGTGATTTATCTACAATCATGTCTAAACTCCGGCGGCGTCGGGTCAACTACATAAAATCCGTCAGCAATCTGCATGTGTTGGGCCTGTTTCCGGCAAGGTCTCAGTGCGGAGGAATCGGATGGGCCGTTTCCCGCAGCAAGGCGAGCAAGGGTCCTGATGTGATGTGTGGCACGTAACAGTGACACTGCTCGCTGTACTTCAGCACGGACATTGCTCACCACAGCTCCTCATCGGCATATGTTTTAAGGCGTTCCTCTCATCAGCCTAGCTTAATCGCTTCCATTGAGTTTATTTGCGCCAAGACCCGTAGCCTTCTCACCGAAAGTATTATCAGCCCCAGATATTTAGCTGGAATGGCCTCATTCTTGGGCGCGCTGCGCCGTAACTGGCTCATCTTCCGCCCTCCCGTGGCGACCAAGCAAGATGATGCCCTCAAGTTCGGCATCCTTGGGGCCGCCAACATCGCAGAGATGGGCTTCATCGTCCCGGCCAAGAGTCACCCGGAGGTGATCGTCTACGCGGTTGCGGCCCGGGACAAGAAAAGAGCCGTCGCCTACGCCAAGAAACACGGAATCCCCGAGGTCAGGGACAGTTATCAAGGTAAACAACACCTGCGTCTGCCCTGTCTACCTGCTATCACGGTGATGCTGACATTCCCTTCCCAGCAATCCTGGACGACCCGGCCATCGATGCAGTCTACATCCCCACACCCAACGGGCTGCACTTCGAGTGGGCGCTCAAGGCCCTGGCCGCAGGCAAGCACGTCCTGCTGGAGAAGCCGAGCACCTCCAACGCCGAGGAGGCGCAGCTGCTCTTCCGGTCGCCGCTGATCCTCACGCCGCAGAGGCAGCCCGGCCCCGTGCTGATGGAGGCGTTCCACACCTTCTTCACGCCGGCCTGGCGGCTCTTCATGACCACGGTCGACCGGCCGAGCATCGCGCACGTGCAGGCGCGCGCCGTGATCCCCTCCTTCATCGCAGCGGACGACGACATCCGCTTCAACTACGACCTCGCCGGCGGTTCTGCCATGGACGTCGGCACGTACACCGTCCGGGCGGTGCGCGGGGTCATGGGCGTCGAGCCCGAGGCGTGCGTCGGCGCCGACCTGCAGCGGATGCCGCCGCCGTACGAGCGGTGCGACTGCATGTTCCGCGCGCAACTCCAGTTCCCGGGCGACGCCGTCGGCGAGATCGAGGGCGGGCTGCGCGGGTCCAACTTTGGCCTGGCGTGGCCGACGCTTACCGTCCGGCATCGCGCGGTGGCCGTCACGGGCGCGGAGGTGGAGGACGGGACGGATGTGAAGCGGACGCGCAAGGTTGTGTTTGTGAATTTCATGTTCGGCCCAATCTACCACCGCATAGACATCGAGGATGAGTTTGTCGTCACGAAGGAGGGCACCGAGGAGGTGGTGCGCAAGTATGTCAAGAAGGAGACTAAGAAGGCGTATACCTTCAAGGAGATGGGCGTTGACCAGCCTGGTGAGATATACTGGCTGACGTACCGTCACATGCTGGAGCAGTTTGTGAACCGCATCCGTGGTCGTGAGGGCTCTGGTATGTTTATAACGCACGAGGACAGCATGGCGCAGATGCGGGCGCTGGACATGATTTATGAGAAGTCTGGCTTGGGTTTGAGGCCGACGAGTGAGTACAGGCCGTAAGCGGCTTGTAAAAAGGGGCTTCTTACAGTAGGAAAGGCGTTACGCATACAACAATGAATGGATCATGAATTGACGTTCAATCATCTGGGGTTGACTTTTTGGGCATCGCTTCTCCCCGGATGAGGTTGCAAGGCCATTAAATAAGGGCTCTATCCATCAAGACTCAGCGTCTCTCCTTTCCACGAACTCGGTGATCGCCTTCAAGCCCTCTTCTTTCTGCCAATCAGCCCCAGGCCAGCCAAACTTTTTATAAAGATGACGAACCCACTCAAGCTCCTTGAGATTATAGCCAAATAGCTCGCCAGGAATGCTCGGCTCGCCTTTCGCCTCGACTGCCTCAGCATCATATGGTTCCACATCAACGCTGGAACTTCCCCCGAGAGGGTCTTTCCCGGGAACAAAGACATGCACGAGACCACGGGAATCCCTTACCCTGTTCTCGAAGAACTCTTCAACCGGTAGTACATCCCCTGAGCAACACCTGATGATCTCCTCGAAGATATCCCCCGTCATCGTGTCAAGCAGCAGGTCGATGCCGCCACTCTCGTAGCCCTCGGCGATGACCACCTTGTGCTTGCTGACCGGTTCATCGAACCCATGGGTGATCTCGCCCATCTTCAGGTTGTCGCCCGTGAAATCCTCGGCCGTGGCTGTTGAGTAGTCGAGCACATTGCACTTGTAGTCGATGTTGTGCAGGTTGCTGCGGGAGTCGTCCTCGATGTAGGGTAGGTGGCGCAAGACATCGACAGCGAAGTCGGTCTTGCCGAATTCCGCGCAGGCGTCGGGAGTGATGTTTGGCCAGCCTCCCGCGGGTGGGCGCTTTATGGCTGACGCGGGGATGTGCAAGCTGGCGAGGAAGTCGTAGTACTCATAGAATGGGGCGACAAGGGTGTCTCTGAGCGACGCCTCTATTGGTGTTCGATAGGCGATGAAGAGGGCGTTCAGGTCCCGGCACGTCAGTCGAAGGGCCACGACTGTCCAGAGGTCAGGGAGCGCCTCGAATATCTTGACCTGAAGCTCGGGAGCGAGTCTCATGAGCTCGAAGTCTCGAGTTCGTGACTGCCCCTTGCGTCGTCCCATTTCTTGTGATCTGATGAACAACTGACAATTGAAACCTATGCGATTTTCCGGGGCGTTAATGGAAAGGGGTGAGGAGTGCTTATGAAGTCCAGTGCAAGCAGGTGGATGGTTTGCCTTCGGCCTAACAAGGATCACTGAAGCCTAGTGGATGGGACGACGCCAAGCCGTCATCGAGGGATCGTAGGACCAGGACTATGCTCACACGCAAAATGCTCTTCCGCGGATTAGGCTTTACATTTCTTTGTAATATAGAACTCGACTATTTGGGAGGAGATAGATACAAGGCCTCAAAGCACCAATTTGATTCATAAAGTGCGCGTAGCGATGGCGATTCTGGGAACCGGAAGGCCATGATATTTCCATGAAAGACACTAAATACATTGAAGCACGCGCTCTAGCCGTTGACACTTGCTCTCATGTGTCCCACAGCACTTTCAGCTGCCTCCTTGATAGCCTGGTCCTGTTCTTCTTTGCTCAAGGCGAGTAATTTCTTTTCCCAGAACTTCCAATGTCCGTATGAATCATCAAACGTCATAGGTGAGCCCGGGATGCTCCGCAGATCCCACCAAGCGATCTCGTTTTCACGCAGGATGTCGTGCAATCTCTGCCCACAATGCTGCATCCAGCGAGCAGTGGCCGGGACCCGGAAGTCCAGTCTTAACTGTCCGTCAGCCGAGGCATCGTCTGGGGCGTCTTCACTGTCATCGGGCCCAGCTGTCCGCTCGAGCGTTCGCGCCACATATTGCAACGCTCGCGGGAACGTCAGCGGTCCTTCTGCGAAAAGCTGTGCGGCAACTAGCCGTGCCTCTACGTCTTGCTGCTTGACGTACTGTTCACGCGCATGGTGCCGGGCCGCATCCTTGGGGCAACGCCGCGCGATCTGCCCCGGCGACATCCAGTGGTTGTCGGACCAGACCCGGGTGAAGTAGGGCAGGTTGCCCCATGACAAGGGCTTCTCCTCGTCATCTGTCGCCTCTCCCCGGTGGATGTTGCCCGGGCTCTTTTTGATCGCCTTCAGCAACGCGACGAGGGAGGGTGTTTGGCTGGATGGCCATTCTATCAGCGCCTCTATAAGCAAGGCCCAGAGATGGCCAAGCGCTCTCGACTCATCCGAATAGGTGCCTAATTGTGGTACCGGAGAGTCTGTGATTGGTCGCGTGATGGACTTGGCTGCGTCGTCTGTCGAGAGGGAGCAATTATGGAATGACTTCAGGGCTTCAACTTCGGAGGCCAGGAGGCTTTGGAGCGCTGGGTCTTCGCTGGAGACGCGGTCAAGACGTGCTTGAAACCAGCTGTCTGGGACAGCCGTGATATTTTCCTCAATTAAATTGTACTGTGCCATTTTGATTGTGGTTGGGTATGAGATGGATGAGAATCACAGTCGACTTCAGGATGGTTTTTTCTGTCGACTTTAAGGACGGGGCCCACAAGCTATGACGTCCGAGCAAGATTTGGCCTCAAGACTCAGCCTTACAGTCATGAGGCCGCCGTCCAGTGGCACTGTGGCACGGGGGTTCAGGTAACAGGCAGCAACGACCGATAAAGAGCCTGACCGGCATCTGAACCAGATTTCGTGCTACACAACGCCCCGCGCCCTTTGAATAGGGCCAATCGTCCAGCATCCTCGAAGCGCTTGGCAGTCCCACAATCAGCTTACATAGGAGCATCTCCTCCACTGCTTCCGTTGGAAGCTCAGCTATATTCATGATACCACCAGTGGAGAAGCACTTGAGAATTTTAAGCAGACTGGAGATGGTTTATTCTTTGAGAATCACCCAATACATTACTACTACCGCGAGTGGCCAATGAAAGATATTCCCTGCCAGATGCGGACCCTGATCACCCTGGGTCGTAGAAGTATGGCAGCAACATCCTAAAGTCTAATTGTGCTATCAGAGTTCGCATTGAAGAACAAGAACGCCCCGAGCCTCAGACTATTAAATTGATGTCCTTTCCAGGCTGCGATTGAACTCAGCATGGTAGAGAATGATACTACGTGATACTGTGGCGCTTGATTACTGTCTCAATTCACCGGTATCACCATCTATAATTAGTGAAATGGATACTTATGACCAACTGATTACGATCCTTGATTCTCAGCTTGGGCGTAATTCTCCTTGACGATCTCGATGAGCAGTAGGACACTATTATTTGCATTCTATCACTTCTGGTAATTCATACAGCTGTCGTGATCGACAATAAGCAGCAGTGAAGGAATCAGTTGGCCAAGGCTGTTCATGGCTCTCAGCTGATTACACTGCCTTGTCTCCGCAATGGGGTCTGAAAATCAAAGTTCTGTCTTCGATATGACGCATAGCAGACTGGAAAGATGATGGATCCATCTCTCGTGTCTTGTGAATATAAAATGCTCCTTTTCACTACTCTAAAGTCTGGTGAATATCAAGCTCATCAGTCTTCCCAAGAATTACAATCCGATATCACGATACTGAGCACCATTCACCACATCACTTGTATTCAACTCCCAGACACAATGCAGAACATTCTACTCCTTTGCCTTCTCCCTCTGGCCGCCTTCGCCGCTCCTGGGAGGGTTGAGCAACGTGACCTTCCCTCCCATACCCCCGTCAACGTCAAAGATCTCGACAGCGACTTTGATGTCAAGTGCGGTAAGGATGGACCTCTACCAATGCGATGATAGATCCATCAATTTCCTAAGTATTATTCGATAGGAAAAACGACAGTCACGGGCTCCTCCATCTTGAAGGCCGTATCTTGGGGAGTGAACCTTCAGCGAGCAGATCAACAAGTCGGGAGGGACGGTACGTGTCACAATATCGCGGTCTTCAGCATAATGCTAACAGTGTGTCATCCAGGTGGCTCCCAGTACCCGCACTACTACGGCAATGACCAGAGCCAGGCCAACCCACAGCCTGGCCGGTTCAAGTTCCCCAACGCCGACTGCAACAAGTACCCCCAGAACTTGCGCAACGAGTTCCCCATCACGAAGGATGGCACGTACGAGGGCGGTGACGAGGGCCTTTATAGGGCCATCTATTTGCACGACAAGAACTCGGACACGGACATCGAGGGAAATCCCACTGCGTACTACTGCGGGACAATCTACCATTCCGGTGACAACTTTGAGGGCTGTGATGTCACGAAGAACTAGAGAGGCCAGTATAGGTGCTGGAAAGTATATATGGGGGTTTTCCCAATAGGTTTTCGAATTCAATTCTTGGTGAAAGTGGGATGACTTTTAGTTTTGCAGGAATTTTTGCATGTCAGAAATAGATGTTATAGACATGACTGTTCAAGGCGATATAATGGAGACATGCTATGGAGAATGCTTCACAGCTAAACTAGCATCTCGAACACTCTTTTTAAAAATAAATTTGTTACATTATATACTGTTTTATGGGTTCAACATTTCTGTCTGTTGCTTGACAAGTCTAACTCACCAAAAGGGAGGTACAGTGAAATTCATATCGAGGTTGTGGTTGTTGAAATGGCAATCCGATACGTAGGAAAAGCCACAAGAGCCCCACGACCGCATGGTAACTCGTTTATCAAAACTTGGGAACGCCATCATATATGCCTATTGGTTGTGCTTTTATATCTGGCTGATCATGTGAGATAATTTCGTTTGGCTTATCTATCTTGCTACCTAGGCCTCTTCATGAACATCTGAATGGGGAACTTCATGATACAGCATAAGCACCCTTTCAGACACTAAGTGATTTCTTGAGCTGTACCCTTTTTTGGACTCCACTCTCCCTGGGACCATAAGTCCCAGCGTTTCTGATGAAATGAGAGCTCATAACTGCACATGTCATTCAAATTGGGATCTTTGAGCTTCCTGTGACTTACGATATGACGGGGTTTAGTGGCAGTGACTCACATATGTCCTTACGAAGAGGCATGTCAAATCGTTTGTCACAAATTCATTTTGCAGCAGACAGAGGTATTTCGGATACTTCGGCTTGACTAAAAGGAAAAGGCACAAGCTAAACACTGGATTTGCAGATCGCCAAGCCCCTGCAAATTTCCAAAGAATGATAAGGTTCAAGCTACACTCAGCAGCCTTAACGACGGCCTATCTATCGAGAGATAAGAACCCGAAGCATTACTCGCGCTGTTTTGCGATCTCAATATCTATTGCATCTGTAGAGATCCCCTCGAAGTGAGCGCACGCCAGCGCTGACTTTTCTACTAATGAACTTATGTGCTGACACAAACTTGGAGTCAAATATCCGCGACATTGATCAAACAAGTGAGGATGAGCACGAAGCTGCACTTGGGCCCGTGGTCACTTATGAACGTGGACTGTAAATAGATCCGCTGATGAATTAAACTTTCCTGATGGGAAGCGAACTGTCCCAGCTGCGCGGTTGACTCAGGGACAACTGACACCAGTCACCAGCCCAGACTGCCGACCCCTGGCATGACTTGGAGTCTCTTTTATCCTCCTTACTGTTCAGATGCTGTTGCGTGATTCTTACCCTTCTGAAATCTGTCGTCAAAGTCACTAATTCTATGTGAGCCAGACTGTATCATACAAGATCGCTGTACACGGGTGTGAACTTCGCCCCGAAGACCACTTAGGCATTGTGTTCCTTACCAGTGATTCCCCCAGATCCTCAAATACAATCTGCAAACTTCTTCCTCTCTTTTGTCCTCTGAACAAATGGGCCGGCTTAGCATGAGCTCAAAAAGCAGCCGCTTTACGCAGTTGTGTGCGTTCTTCCTCCTCGTGCTTCTCGCTCTCGTGTGGTCGATAAAAGGAGATATTTCGTTCTCAGTCATTCGACTCCCAGAATGGGACGATTTGTCTACACCAGCGGCAGTGGAGCAAGCTGGTCTTGCGCCACGGCTCAATACGTCGTGGCATAAACAGATTGCGTTGGAGATGGGCAAGGACAAGACGAACCTGACAGCTGTGGAGACACCACATGGTACACTCGACCGAACGCGAGTGGCCTTATTAATGGAAAATAGGCCACTGCCGTACCTTGTGCCTCTCCTAATACATTTTATGTCAGTCGTGCCCCCGGAATGGTCCTTCCGCTTTATGGGATCCGAAGAGTCACTTGCCTTGATGGAGTCAAACCCCACGATACGTCGCTATATCACACAAAAGAAACTGTTCATAGACATGATACCCTATGACATTGTGGAAAACATCAACAGCTACGACACTGTCAACCACCTGCTGACAAGACCATGGCTGTACGAGGAGTGGCTCTGGCCCGCAAAGTGGCTGTTTCTGTTCCAAGACGACAGCATGATCTGCTCGGCATCGAAGCTCACGCTGAACGATTTCGTGGACGAGGACTGGTCATTTATCGGAGGCTCGGCATACAGCACCACTGTGCCTAACGGAGTAAACGGTGGCTTCTCTCTGCGCAAGATACCGCATCTCATCCAGGCCCTGCGCACACGGTCATTCGAAGAGTTCGTCGCGGACGGTAATGCCGCCTCCGAGGACCACTACTTTTCAATGTCGATGTGGGACCTTCCCGGGACGAAGATGCCCATCGGAACGGAGGCTATTAGGTTCGGGGTGGTCATTCACTACGACCCGGACCCCAATGAGATGCCGCTGGGATTCCACCCTTACTCATCGGATGGGCTGTTCAGGGGCCGAGAGGGCCAGGCGAATCAAGATAAGGCATACGCATATTGCCCGGAGTTGGGCATCATCTCGCTGGGACGCTGGGACTGTCATTGCAGTCCGAACAAGAAGAGACCTGGTGGGCTCGGAGACTAGGCTCGTTTCTCCCAAATGAAGCGGCCACTTGGGAATGGTCAATTGGAGGTTACCCAGATACCTGGGTAATTGCCTAACATGTTGATTGGCATATCAGTGCCAGGTCAGACCGCTTGTGGTAGTATTGCGGAGCGGCAGAGGGAGAGCAAGGGTCACGGTTGCTATGCCGTAGCATATAGACTGCTCTCAATGAATTTTGACAAATGAAGTGGAGTGCAGTATACGTGTGAAAAATATGCGACGTTGGATACAGCTGACTATTCTTCGGCTTATGCCAGAAGCTACTGTCCCTGACCTACAATATCCTGACAGTCCCGGGGCTGCCGCTGCCAAGAGGGCCAACCCCTGCACCTGGGCACGCGGCATGAACTTGTATGGCATCGCGGCTGTTCCCTGGTTTCCGTCTGAAGTGCTGAAACTCGCGACGTCTGATGTACAATAACCCCTGGACACATTCCCAACAGACACTAGCAAGGCCACTGCAAAATTAGAAGTCAAGAAGTTAAGAACTTCACAAACCCTGCGCCACGATGGTAGGAATCTTCGGACGACACGGTCGCAGTCTGTCAGGAGACAGGCCATTGATGTAAATAACCATGCTACAAGATAGACGATGACCCGGACCCTGGGCACACGAGTCAATGCGAGTGGGCTGTAAATGGGAGAGCACCGCCCCTTGGTAGGACGTTCAAATAGCAGAGGCCTGCAAGACTTCGGACGACGAGTCTCTGATATATCGACTCGGCTGGACTGCCATCGACAAGACAAGCTTTACCGAGTTATTCCCTTGACAGGCCTGCCATGAGCTGATCATTCTCTTCCACACATTCTTTTTTTGACTGTCCTTCGCTTCAGACCACAACATGTTTTTTAATACTTTCGTTCTCGCTGTGACCCTGGTGGCTACTGCGGCCGCGCAGGTGCAGTTTCTCGGAGTGGCCATTGCAGGCGGTGATTTCGGTTGCCAGATCGACGGGTCTTGCCCGACGGGCTCGACCCAGCTGCCCCTCGGCAGCAACGGCGGAGGCGGTGATGGGCCTGGGCAGATGCAGCACTGGACGTCCCTCTCCAAGCCTCTGAACCTGTTTCGGCTACCCGTTTCGTGGCAATTCCTCGCCAACAACCAGCTTACCGGAAATCTCGACTCCAACAACCTCGGGAAGTACGACAAGCTCGTTCAGTCGTGCCTTAGCACCGGGGCACACTGCATGATTGATATCCACAACTTTGCGCGATGGAACGGCGGCATCATCGGCCAGGGCGGGCCGACTGATGACCAGTTTGTCGCGCTGTGGACGCAGCTTGCGACCAAGTATGCGGACCAGGACCGGATGGTCTTCGAGCTTATGAATGAGCCGCACGACTTGGACATCAATCTCTGGGCAGCGACTTGTCAGAAGGTCGTGACGGCAATCAGGGGCGCCGGTGCAACTAGCCAGATGATTCTTCTTCCTGGTACGAACTTTGACAGTGCCGCGACGCTGGTGTCAAGTGGAAGCACTGCGGCTTTGATGAATATTACGAATCCGGATGGGACGACGGATAATCTTCTGTTAGATATCCACAAGTATCTGGATGAAGATAACTCTGGGACGCACAAGACATGCACCACGGACAACGTAGATGCTTTCACCACAGTTGCGGACTTTCTGAGGCAGACAGGACGGAAGGGCATCGTGAGCGAGACTGGTGCATCCAGTGATTCCACAGTGAGTGTCCTATTCTCGTCAACTGCCCTTGCATCCTCGTGCCCACCATCACTCGACCTCACCTGCGGGCATGGGCTACCGTCCGGACACTCAAGATACTAACCTTGCCCCCTCTCCAACAGTGCTTCACAGATTTCTGTTCGCAAAACAGCTTCATCAACCAGAATTCAGACGTCTTCATGGGACTTGTCGGCTGGGGAGCCGGCAGCTTCGACACGAGCTACATCCTCAGCCTCACGCCGTCTAAGCAAAACAACCAGCTCGTCGACAACCAACTCATGCAGCAGTGCGTTATAGCGAAGTGGGTCGCCACCGCCGGCAGCGCTACCTCAGCAGCGGCCGCCCCTCCCGCCTCAGCGTCCCAGGTGACGGTGACGAGCAGGCCGATCGTGATGACGACGGTCAGCCCGACCCAAGCCCCGGCAACAGGTGTGCCCACATCTCTCGGAGACACGACTTACACCATGACTATGTCGATGGTCACCGGGACGGCGGGTGGTGACGGGGAAGGCGAGGGCCTGCTCACTGCGTCGGGAAGCCCGACTCCAGTATCGACTCAGCAGCCTTCGAGTGAGGTTGGTGGTCTCGAGACGGCTTCTGGAAGCCCCAATGCAACGGGAAAGATCAGTTCGCCTTCGGGGTCGGGTGTTGTGACCGCTTCGGGGGCTGAGGAGTCTGCACGGTCGTCTGTTTGGATGACAATGTTGGTGATGACTGTTGGTTTGGTCTTCACTTGCAACTTGTGTTTTTAGCGTGAGCGTTTGTTCTCTTGAATATGGGTGGAAGGAAGTTAGGCAAATATTGATACCCCCTTTTCTTTACTTTTTGCAAAGGTGGTAGCGAGACAATAAGGTTCTCGATTGGTCTTCATGAGGTATGCACGGAGGCTACAACAAATGCCCGAGGATGAAGACGTCGGGCCCTTCGGAGAGGGCAAACAATTAGTAAGGTTCTATATATGCTATGCTTTACTGTGTTTCAACGCGTACCATGAAGAAGGCTGCGCCAGATAGACTTCGTATTTCTGCTCAAGAGCTGCGAGTGAAAAGATGACGCAGACAACGTTCAGGGTCCATCGCCTCGCACTCACTCAAGCGTCTGGTGCAGCACATCATTTCTGTACCTCTCACACCGACCCACAAGCTCCTCATGCGTACCACGATCCAGCACGCGCCCGTTCTCAATGACAAAGATGACACCCGCCTTCTTGATAGTCCGCAGACGATGCGCAACAGCAACGATAGTGACCCCTCCCTCAGCGCGGATCGTCTCGAGAGCAGCCTCCCATTTGGCCTCGCTCTCAGCATCGAGCGCACTGGAGCTCTCATCAAGCAGCAGCAGGCGCGGGCGACGCACGAGGGCGCGCGCGATGCACAGCCTCTGCTTCTGGCCGCCGCTGAAGAATTGCAGGCCGGCGGACGGCCCGCAGGGCGTGTCGTACCCCTGCGGCAGCGCGGCGATCGTGTCGTGAATACACGCGAGCCGCGCCGCGGTCTCGATCTCGGCCTGCGTCGCTGTCTGTCCCGGCCGCGCCCCCAGCCCGATGTTGAAGCCCACCGTGCCCGAGAAAAGCACAGTGTCCTGCGGCACGAGTGCGATATCGTCGCGGAATGAGGCCTGCATCGTCCCAGGGGCGGCCTCAGGGGCTTGGGTGATGTCGAGCCCGTCCAGAGTGATGGCACCCGAGGCGGGCACATAGAGCCGCTCGAGCAGCGAGACTACAGTTGACTTGCCTGCTCCTGAGGGTCCGACCAGGGCGGCGAAGGAACCGGCGGGGATATCGAGGGAGAGGTCAGTTAGGACGGGGACTTCGGGGCGGGATGGGTAGGCGAAGTTGACATTCTTGAGAGCGATAGTGACTCCCTTCCCTGCCTTCTCATCCACTCGGGGTTCTTCGGGTTTGAGAGGTGAGTTTTTTCCCTGTTCAGGATCGCCAGCGGTCCGTCGGGCTTCTTTCTCTACGCGGGTTGCCTTCTCGCCTTTAGGGAGAATGAGGCTAAGAACTCTCCGACTCGCCACGGCGGCCTTAGAGATATCCGGGGCGAGAGAAAAGATCTGGCCACTGGACTGCGCAGCGAAGAGGAGTGCGGTAAGGACAATGAAGAATTGTGTCTGGGTGTAAGTGCCGTTGGCGGTCTGCTTGGCTCCCCACCAATATGCCAGGGCGTAAACACAGTTTCCAATACTGAAGCTGACTCCGAGGTAGAAGTTACCGAGCACAATGTTCTTCAGTGTTGCCTTGTAAGGTGCACGTAGACTCCGTATGAAGGTGTTTGCCGCATCTTTCTGCAGCGAAAAAGCACTAATAATCCGGATCGAATCGACAGCCTCAATGGCGATGGCCACGCTGTCCGCGAAGGCCTTGGCATGGCTGGCTGCAAACTTGGCTTGGACACGGATACGCAGGAAGCCAGACATGAGAAGCACGGGAACGCAGGCGAGCAAGACGAGAGCAATTTTCCAAGCGATGGCGTGGGCGAGGATGATGCCAGAGAGCAGGTTCACCATCACGGAGAATGTGATTCCGAGTATGGTTCCCGTCATCCCAGACATGGCGATGGCATCAGCGCTGATGTACGCCAGTAACGTGCCAGGCGTGCGGCCTTCAGAGTCGTGCCAGTGCAGGGACTTGTTGAGCAGCGACCGCAGGCTGAGAATTCGGGTCTTGAACAGGAGCTTCTCGGAGACCCAGCCGAATGAGGCGGTGCTGATAACGTTGGCGAAGAATTCGAGCAACGCGAGGCCAAAGAAGAGACCGCCAAAGAGGGAGGCGCTCTCGCGGATTTCTGAAGGCAGCTGGCAGCTGTTGAGACGGCCAACCACGTTTCCGAAGATGACGGCCTCCCCTGAGTGGGAGCCGCCCACGATGGTGGCGGCGATTATGCCGAAGACGATGAACAGAAACTGGGGGCGGGCAAAACCAAGGATGGCGCCGAAGGTGGAAAAGAACCCCCGTTCACTTGTTTTGGTATCTTCGTGGGCATGGGCATTTGTGCCATCACCACTTTCCCCGGATTCGGATTGTTTGTCAACATCAGCCAGGCTCTCCTCTCCATGTCTAGCGCGTTTCTTCTCGGTCTTGGTGATGTCGGAGGTTGTATCACCAGAGCCTCTCGGATCCAACTCCTCATTATCAGAATTTAGGCTCTGCAGCTTCACAAGGGAGGCAAAGACGCCATCTCTTTCTATGAGGGAGGTATACGTCCCCTGCTCCACCACATTTCCACCACGCTCCATGACGAGGATGTTATCAGCGTTCTTGATAGTAGAAAGACGATGAGCGATAATGATAGTGGTTCGATTTGTTGAGAACTTGTCCATAGCATCTTGGATCTTGGCCTCACTAGCCGAGTCAAGAGCAGCAGTGGCCTCGTCGAGAATGAGAATCGAGGGGTTTCGAATCACGGCGCGGGCGAAAGCAGCTCTCTGCTTCTGGCCTCCACTGAGCATGCTGCCGCCTGGACCGACGGTGGTCGCCAGTCCGTGCTGTAACCTGCTGATGTACTCTGTTGCGCCAACCAGATCGGCCGCCTCACGGGCGAGCCTGACGATAGTCTGCAATGCAGGATCCTTCTGAGCAAGCGTATCAAGGTCACCACCATTGCGGCCATCTTCTGCAAGCTGCGCGAGCGCGCCGCCGAGGAGAGTTTCCTGCAGATCTTGGTGTTCTGGCCGGCCGGAGTCGACGAGGCCCTGGGCGATGTTCTCTAGGACAGACCGGTTGAAGAGGGTGGGCATCTGTTCGACGATAGCCACATGACCACGGTAGTTGTTCACATTGAACTCGCGGAGATCGGTACCGTTGACGGTAATTTTGCCCTCGTCTGGGTCGTACAAGCGCTCGACCAAAGCGGCAATGGTAGACTTCCCACTCCCGGATAGGCCAACGACGCCAGTCATCTTGTTACTGGGAATGGACAAGCTGATCTTTTGCAGCACAGGGACTTCCGGGCGAGACGGGTAGTTGAACGACACATCCTCAAACGCGATATCGCCTTCCATGTTTGAGCGCTTGATACCTCTCTCCCGGTCGGTTCCGTCGATCGGTGCCCGTCGCTGGATGGTTAGGAAGAGCTTCTCAGATGACTTTGACGCGTTGGCAAAGATAGTCAGAAAAGGAGCAACCTGGCTGATGATGAATGAGGCTGTGATATTGTCAGCATGATCATAACTCACAAATGTCCGATGCAATCATTACTTGCCATCCACGAGTACGAAAATCACGGTATATACGTTCCCGACAGTGATGCCATTGCCGCCACGCGTCGCCACAGACTCAGCAATTTGCAGACCACCCTGCCACATGGCCAGAGCACTAGCGCAGTACGCGATGAAATACAGCAGGCCCATCTGAACTGACGCAGTAAGGAATTTGCCAACTGCGGCTCCCTGAATGCTCCGGAGGTGACCAACAAATATGCTCTCGATCCTCCCAGCGGCGCCAAAGACCTTAATTAGACGCATGTGGGCGAGCGACTCGGAGGCGATGGCGGTGGCCTTAGTGGTGCCATCACTGACACGGGAGACATACTTCTTGGTAAAGTAGTTGCCGCCCAGGGCCATGAGGAAGTAGCACGGCACCAGGCTAACGAGGATGCCGGCCAGCTTGGCGTCCTTGAGAAAGGCGACGATGTACGCCGTGACAAAGTACGACACGCTCTGCACAACGATGCCAACCTTCTCCGACGTGCCGGACTGCACGGTCGTCAGGTCCGCGTCCAGCCGCGTCGCGATATCCCCCGCCGGCAGCGTTTCGAAGTAGGCCAGATCCTGCCGCAGCAGGGCGCTGAGGTAACGGTAGCGCAGCTTGCGAACAACGCGCTCGCCAAACAAAGACCAGCAGCCGCAATTCAGCCATATCAGGGCGAAGTTCGCGATGGTGACATAGATGACGAGCAGCAACTTCCGGTTGACGGCAGCCTGCATGGCTTCGTCGTCCGCGCTGCTGGTGCTACATGATGTGGAGTTCAGGTCGTCGACAAGCTCACCGAAGAGGATGCCGAGCAGCGGAAAGGGGATGCCAGCGCCAATGGCTGCAAAAAGTCCGACGATAATCAAACCGAAATCGAGCACCGAGTCCCTAGGCGTGAGGAAAAGAAGCCGAAAGTAGCCCTTCGTCGGCGCAAGACTGAGGCTTGATAGGGAGAAGCCGTTCTGCATGGGTAGTAATGCTGTCAGAATACACGACGGGATGCCAACATGATATTGATCGATGACGCGGTCACGACGAGATGTAGATGATTCTCACCTTAGTCTTTTGCTCGCCCGCAGTGTCCTTTTCGGGATCCATCGGGCGACCTGCCGAAGCAGCTTCAGCATCCAGCATTATGAAGTGAGCGGGACGGCTGCTTCTGGAGTGGAAACACAGTGCAGTGGTCAGGAACGAAACGCGTATTCTCAAAAGAGCGTATTGGATAAATCCACTGCGAGAGGCCGGTACCGTGTGGGGAGACGCGTGTGCGAGATGGGGTACAAAATGGGGAGCAGAAGACTTCTAGAAGCCAGAGAAGCCAACTATCGGACGGCAAGGAGGCCAGGATCTGGGACATTTGGTTGGTCTCAGGATGGGAGTACGCGGGCGAAGACAGCACATTTGACAACACTGCAGCATGGCAATATCGACGGGCGAGATGCAGGCGCCGCGGCAGGCCAGGAGCCGCTGAGCCTGCAAGATGGGGGATGCATTTGTGCAAACCGATGACCGGAGGGGCGATACCAGAGCCAAGAACTGCAGAAATTTGGAAATTCTGCGGACGGTTCTTTTGGTTACGACCTTCGGAAGGGGTGCGACCTCCACTTTGGGATGACAGGCCGTTGCGTGAGAGGTTGATGACCCGGCATTGTGCATAGTAGCCCGAGGCGATACCCCTATGGGCAAGAGCAGTGGCTACCGGGATTATTTCGAGCAGGGTAGGATGGCGTGTGAATGTGCAGATGGACCTTCAGAATGTGATCGTTGTTGGGCGGCGGAATGGGCCATTAGTCAAGGCATCCTGGGTCTGTGGTCGGACTGATGTGGAAGTGATCGTTGCAGTCTGTTGTCGGTTGACTGTTGTCAAAGAGAATTTGAGCTGCCCATTGCTTGGCCTGTTCTTATTGCACATAGACTTTCGTTAATCGTCTCAGTGCGGAGCGGCGAGTTGCACTGCACATGTGCCACGCGTACATGTGCTCTTAATCTCTGCTGTGCCGCTTGACGCACCAGACGTCTTTGCCATCTCATCCTCGTCCTCGTCCTCTGTTGTGTATTCTTTGAGCCCTCGCCATAAGCGTGACGAGCAGAGAGACTGCCTTCGACAGATCGTACTAGAAAAGTTCTCTCGGAGGATGATGCTCACTAGAGAGGACTGGTGACTTGCGAGTGGATGGGGACACGGAGACCCACCTGTTAGTCCGGATCAGATAATGAGACTCTTAAATCTCACTGGACGCGACGAGCTTGGCTACTTCTGGGGCGGATCAGATAACTCTAAGCAGGCATCCCTTCCCTCTAGGCCCCCTGTATCGTGCAGTAGGATCGAAGCCCTGCCTCCCTTGCCGTAGATCCTACTCGGCCCCGCTACAATCTGATGATCTGATTAGATCAAGGCCATCATGAACGAGCCCAATGCATCATCTCGCATGCTTTGTTCACTGTCTACACCGAAGTGTTTCTGCCCATCTTGCCCAGCTTGGGCTCTGTTCGGAAAGCGACAGCCGTGATTTGAGAAAAAGAGGGGTGAAATGTAACGCAATGCATTGATCGTCCGTCTGTGTTGACAAGTACGGATATCACATGTGAGACCCATTTCTCTCATGATGATTTTCAACGGTCTGACAATATAGTGCATCTTTATTGGCAACAGATCACCTACACCTCAAGTAGGAGACTTCACACAAGCTGCGGGAACGACAGCATGAGTTTCCCGCGACGAGACTGATCTCCTCTCAACAGGGGACGAAGAGTGACTTCCTCGCTCCTTGTTCAACGTTGTGATAGTGCGCAGTAGTCCAGGCACCAGCCAGGGATGCTGGCATATATCTCTTCGTCACAGCAACCCGCCATGGCCCTTGGCGCTGTCTCTTAATGCTTTTCCACCCACTAGAATCGTGATGACTGCGTCACTGGCTACCGATGCCGAATTCTAGAGCCAACCACAGTCTTTCTCACCAGCTCACTCACACCACTACACGTATACTCCTTCCACTTCTGATCGATCTCCGTTGCAACAGTAACTCTGAGGTTGCGCTGCTCGGCCACTATAATCTGATGCAATTCCTCTGCTAGCGCGGTACATTTCGATGACCACTGCCGGCTGCCATAGACCAGATCTTCTCGATGCCGGCAAACCCGGCAGCTCCTTGCCCAGAAAGACTGGTAGATGGCACCTTCGCGAGGTTGAGACCTATCGAAATCAGGCTGGCTGACTGGTCGCCTCACTGAACTAAATTGTTATGGCTGGGTTACCAGCGATGTCGGTGCATCGTCTTGCATACAATTTGATCACAAGTCGAAGACCCGAGATGATGGATCCCATATGCAACTCCCAGAATAAGACCCTGATCTGCGAACCCGTTGCATAGGATCTCGTTGGGTCATGTATGTACCGTAGCTTGGACGGTCTCTCCCACATGTATCTTTGTTCTGTTTTTCACCACCGAGCCTATACTATCCAGCCTGTGTGGCCATCGTCATCGGACGAAGACTACATGAAAGCTGCTTGACACCTCCATGACAGTACCGCGCTCATCGCCATCGCATCGCATCACGTCGATCCCGTCTTCATTTGCTGCACAAGATACCCATCATGACTTTTTCTCTACCCAGTCCTTTACCTGCGACGGTTTTCCCTCCGCTGACCAGCTTGGTCGTCACGCCCGATTCATCATCACGCTCATCAACATCCTATCGCGAGGAGCGTACAGTCAGATGCTGCGAGCTGCCCCAATCAGCCGCAGAAAACAAACCTCAAGAGCTCGCGTGCAGATATGCCGACTTCCTGCTGTCCTTGACTGGCGAAGATGAGGCCATCTTCATACTACACCATGCCAATCCCAGTCCACAGCGCTCACCTGAGACCCAAGATGCCAGTGTGGACTTACTCACCGCCAACCACGTTGTGTATGCGACCAGGGACCAGTCACAAGATTGCACGATCAACGTAGTTGAACGTCCCGAACAACAAATTGTGACCGATTTCGCCCTGGTTTTCGGCGAGGCACAATCAGAAGCTCTGAAGGTATGGTCTTAGTTCTCAGTCGCTAGTGACGGTCTTAATGACCCAAGACTGACGCAGTCTGAAGCCCTTCACAGCAATACTATATCAGAACTCTCTCACCATCAGCTTCGCAACTAAGCTCCTTCCCGTCTCATTTGAAGAAGTCTTGGTAGGTCAACTGCTGCGCTCACTTTTCCCGAATATGAAATTTGAGCATGAGCTACCACTCTCCGTGCTCAACTACCCACCGCTCACCACTTCTTTCCGCGGAAAAAATGCCGAGAACTCGCATGGATCGAATTCACTCCATGCTGAGTTTTTGGAAAGACTCAAGGAACATCCTGACCGGCCGGCTCTGGACTTCCTGCGTACACTTAACTCTGACAGTCAATCCGGTGAGCACGACATTTACACATACGCCGATTTAAATCGTTTGTCGTCGGAGCTAGCTGGCCACATTCTTCATCTCACCCAGTCCACCACCTTGAACTGCGGACACTTGATTGTCCCCGCATTCCTCTCAACCTCTCCCGAGTTATATATCTGCTGGCTGGCTGTTCTGAAAGCAGACTGCGCATTCTGCCCGCTCCCAACCGATGCGCCTCTGCAGAGACTTCAAGGCATCTTGGAGGAGACTTCAGCTACAGTCATCCTTGGCAGAGGACCTGCGCCGGACTCACTCTCTTCGCTTATCTCCTTGTCTGCAGAGCCTTCACGACAGTGGGTCGATGTGACAGCTTTCGTCAACAGCCGCCGCCACAGGAAAGACACTGCGCTAAGTGACCCAGCTCTCGGCCTCCCACCCGTCCGGGGCGAAGACTTGGCCTATGTGATGTACACCAGCGGCTCGACAGGCAAGCCCAAAGGCGTGCAAATAACCCACCAGTCCGCAGCATGCAGTATCTCCTCTCATCTGCAGCACGCACCGCGGCTCATCGACGGCAAGCCAATAAGATGGTTCCAGTTCGCGGCGCCGACGTTTGACCCATCGGTAATGGAGATTTTCGTCACACTCTCGGTGGGCGGGACGCTGTGCTTCTGCGAGCGAAGCATATCCCTTACGGACCCAGATTCAGCAATCACAGCCCTGTCTGCGACCATCACGATGGCGACGCCAAGCTACGCGGCGCTCCTCCGGCCCCGCAAGGTTACCACGCTCAAGCATCTGTGGACGATGGGCGAGACGCTCGGCCGCAAAGTAATCGAGAATTTCGCATCCGACTCATTCACAAGCCGGGATGCAGGAGACGTGCGCAACCTGCTCAACGCCTACGGCCCGACCGAGGGGAGTATCAACTGCACGGTGCAGGCGAGCTTCTCGGCCCGGCAGCGCGGGTCCATCATCGGCGGTGCGCTGCCGACTTGCTCGATGCTGGTACTGGACCCCGGATCGTGTAAAACCTGCCCTGTACCGCTCGGGTTCAACGGCGAGCTCGCCATCGGGGGCCCGCAGGTCAGCCCTGGATACCTCAACAGGCCAGAGCAGACGGCTGCGGCGTTCGTTGATAGTGCGACTTACGGTCGGCTATACCGCACTGGAGACCGGGCTCGCGTCGTCCAGGACCTGGATGGGAGCCTTGTGATCGACTTTCTCGGCCGCATTACTACTGATCAGGTAAAGCTAAGTGGGCGGCGGGTGGACTTGGGCGATATCGAGGCAGTCATCGCAGTTGTGCCAGACATTGTCGAGTGTGCTGCTGTAACACACCAGCAGCGTCAGGGCGAGAAGGGGAGTGAGCAGGTCGTGGTCTGCATTGTTCCCAGGGAAGGCTGGACCTCGGAGCAGATTTTGAAGGACTGTCAGGGAAAGGCAGACTCGCAGCTTCCGTCGTACATGCACCCGAAGCGATACTTCGTAACGGATGTTATGCCGCGATCCACAGCAGGCAAGATTGACCGGAGGACAATATCAAAGATTGTGGAGACGCCTGAATACCCTGGGTTCACCGAGCTCATACCTCCTGGCAGTAGCCTTCGAAATATCCCCTCCAGATGGCGAGAAACTGAGACCGATCCTAAAGTTTTAAGAATCCTGGCTGACATCAGTGGCATTCCTGGAGAGGAGATTAATCCTGATGTAAGCCTTCCTTGCATTGGTCTTGATAGCCTCCGTGCGGTGAAGTTTCTGCAACAGATCCGCGTACTAGGAATCAATAGCCTCACCATTAGTGACGTTCTTACATCGGGAACCGTTGCTGAGCTGGTCAGGCTCTGCACTGGGAGCAACGCAGTGGAGACTCAACCCAGCCTGTCCAGCGAACGAGAGGCAAGGGCAGCAAAATGGGTCGAATTCTTGCAGGATTACCGCAAAAAGCACCTGAAGTCATGTATTGAGTCACTCTCTTTGGATGAAGATGAGATTGAGACTATCTTGCCCACCACGTCGACGCAGGCTGGTACGCTCGCTAGCTTGTTGAGAAGTCAACAATCAGCCAGCAGCGGTGATACAGCGCCAATGAGCTATATTAACCACTCCGTCTACGAGATCACCCCTGGGCTCGACATGCACTTCGTGTTAGAAGTGTGGAAGGAAGGATTAACGCGAAACGAAATGCTGCGCACTGTCTTTGTCCAAGTCGACGAGGAAGTCTCACCCTTCGCTCAGTGTGTATTGTCGAAATCAAGCAAGCGCGCACTAATTGATGTGCGAGAGCTCACTGGTGACCACTTCGAAAACACCGTGCAAAAAGCTCTCAAGGATGCCGAGACAAGCATTACTCTCGAGAGGCCCGGTTTCCAAATTGCTCTTGTATCCGCTGCCGGAAAGGCCGCCATCGTCCTCAGCTTGGCACACTCGATCTTCGACGGCGGGTCTCTGCAGCTCATGGTCCAAGACATCGAGCGTGAGTTTCGTGGGAAGAATCCACTGCCGCGGACTTCCATTGCCGAAGCTACCGCCAGGCACTTCCTCGCAGATCGTGAGGCATCCGCTGCGCACTGGCGAAAAGAGCTGGACGGCAACTCGTCCGAGCCGTTCCCGTGCCTGCTGAGCCGCGTGCCCGGCAAGGATAAAGACCTGCCTGACCACGCTATCGTTGTCTTTGACCTGCACATCGACGATCTCCGCAACAAGGCACGACAGCTATCGTCATCTCCGCTTGCCGTCCTTCATGCTGCCTGGGCTCTGATCCTGCTCGCCTATACTGGGACCACAAGTGACGTGACTTTCGGCAGTGTCATGTCAGACCGCCTTCATGACGAGACAGCTCAATGTTTGGCACCTACATTCGTCACTGTTCCCATGAGGGTTTCTCTCCCGCTCATTAATACCAGCACCCCGGCCACTGTTGCAGAGGTCACTCAGAGACTTACCATAGCCAATATTGACTCCTTGAACTACCTGCACACGCCATTGTCGTCTGTGCTGAACGCCGAGGGTGGACTTCCGTACGACACTTTGTTTGCCTTCCAGGATTTCCCAGCTGACAATGCTTCCGACTGTGCTATGTACGCCAAAATTACGTACCCGCCAATGAAGAACGACTTCGCGGTCATGGTGGAGGTATGGCCAACTAAGTCCGGGAACATTGAATTAAAAGCTACGTATGACCGGAAGTTCCTCGACGCGGCAGCAGCAGATTGCATGATAAAGCAGTTGGACGCCGCTATCAGGTTCATACTTACCGCCCCAGAGGCATCGTTCCTGGAGGGCAAGACCCAAATGCCGGCCGATTTGCTGTCTGGTACACGAGCGGGATGGTCAGTAATGGAAGACGAAGAAATGATTCTTCACCGACCATTTGAATACAATGCTGCTGAAAATCCAGAGGATCTGGCACTGCTATTCCAATGGGACTTGGAGGACACCTCATCAGCTCAACAAATGACTTACCAGGAATTGAATCGGGCTGCAGAGGATCTAGCCCAAGTGCTACTCTCCAAGCTTGGAACACTCGAGAACAAGATTGTCCCGCTTTGCATGGAGAAGTGCCCTGAGTTATATATTGCTGTGCTCGGTGTTCTCAAGGCTGGCGGTGCCTGGTGTCCTGTTGACCCCTACTCGCCTCCCGCCAGACAACACGACATCATAAAGAGGGCCGGAGCCTCGGTGGTGCTAGTAGCTCATGCCATGAGCAGACTGGGCAATGAATCTGTTCCAGATGGTATCGAGACCCTCGACATCACATCCTGCTGGACGAAGTGGGACGTGAAGGACACATTTGACGGCCCTGTATTATTTCCCAACCACGAGCCCTCCAATATAGCATACCTGATATTCACATCCGGCACCACTGGCCCCCCGAAGGGAGTGCCCATCACCCACGCCGCAGCCGCAGCATCACACAAATCCATTAGCGAGGCGCTATGTCTCGACCCCCCACACATGGCTAGCCACCCGCTCCGCTATGTGCAATTTTCCCAATTCACCTTCGATGTCTTCGTCCAGGATCTCTTCTACACGTGGCGCTGCGGCGGGACGCTGGTCTGCGCGACACGCGAAATCACGATCGGGTCCTTCGCCCGCCTAGCCAACCTCACCCGCGCTACGCACTCGCACCTGACCCCCGCTTTCGCGGGGACCCTATCCCGCAGCGACTTTGAGACCTTGCGCGTGGTCACTATCTCAGGCGAGAAGCTGAGCCAGAGCGTCGCGGATGATTGGAGCGTCGACATGGTCGCGTATAATACCTATGGGCCAGCCGAGGGCGCCGTCACCTCCACTGTGCGGCAGTTTGGCACTGACGGCCCGAGGACGGATGTCCGCAGCTCGAATATTGGCTGGCCTTTGCCATCGATGGGCGTGTACATCATTGAGAACGGCCGCCCTGTCATGACGAACGCTACTGGTGAGCTGGTGCTTGCTGGTGTCCAGCTCGCTAAGGGGTACTGGTTGGCGCCGGAGACTAGTGCGTCCAAGATGGTGTACAACGAGGCCCTTGGGCAAAATATCTACCACACAGGTGATCTGTGTCGTCAGCTTGCGGATGGCAGCTTTGACTTCGTTGGCCGGAATGACGACTTGATCAAGATCGCCGGCCAGCGGGTTGAGTTGAGTGAGATCGCGCATGCGGTCCGCGATAGCCATCCTCTTATCAACCAGATCGAGGTTCTGTATCCCAAGCGGCTGGATTCCAATGAACGTATCCTGGTATGCTTCGTAGCAGCCAAGGCACTCGAAACTGCTGATCTAGCCGGGACAGTTGTACAAGATCAACGTGCGGCAGGAATCGCTGCGGCTGTGCTTGCACGTGCCGAGTCGCTTCTGCCCAAGCATATGGTGCCCGCCATCACATTGGTGTTGACTAAGATTCCACGTACACCTTCTGCAAAAGTCGACCGCAAGGAACTCGTACGTCTGTTGTCGAAGGTAGACATCCAGCAATGGGACAACGCATACAAGGGCAACCAAATAACCACGGTCTCGGCAGAGGAGTTACAATGGGTTGAGAAGAATGGACTGCTGATTGAAGCCGTTGCTGAGATCACAAGATTGCCGAGTGGTGATATCAAGTCTTCGAGTAGCCTCGCTGCGTTGGGCATTGACTCTATCAAGGCGATTCGTCTCACAGCCAAGCTCAGGTCTGCTGGGCACAAAGTCTCGGTGCTAGACATGTTCAAGTGTCGCAACTTGGGACAAGTTGCGACGTTGACTGTGGGCTCAGATGCTAAGTCCACTGAGATGACACGGGGTGACAGCCTAGAACGCGCCGAGGATTGGGTCGCATCACTGCTCAGCTTTCAGGAGAAGTGGTACGGACCAACCTGCCTATACCTGCAGAAAACCCGCTTTAAGGTCGCACCCACTAGCACTTCGCAGGAAGGTATGTTGACAGAGAGCATGCGGCAGCCTCTTTCCTACTGGGGTGTTCATTGCTATGAACTTAACCCAGAGGTTGATGTTGAGAAGTTGAAGGGCGCTTGGAACTCTACTGTCTCACAGACAGAGGCACTGCGCTCCGCGTTTGTTCCTATCGCTGCTCTTCCAGAGGCACCAATTGGTGAGAAGATCATGTCGACGTTCATTCAAGTCATATACCAGAAGTCAAGTCTCTCATGGTCAGAGGAACATGCAGATGATGGCAATATGGCCGAAGTGATCCGGACGAAACTGGCAAGTGTCGCTAAAGCACACCACAATGATGGATACTCACAGCCTCCGTGGCATATCATGCTTGTGAGCCAGGCTCAAAAGCGTTACATGGTGTTGAGCTTCCACCATGCGCTTTATGATGGCGAATCACTAGGCTTCATTGAGCGTGATGTCTTGGCGGCATATGATGATCTCAAGTCCGGCAATCGTAGATGCCAGCTGAGCCAGGCCTTGACACGAGCCACATTAGGTATCAACGAGGAGGAATCGACCGCTTTCTGGAGGCAGGAGCTGCAAGGCTTCGACAGCATCGAAGGTGGCAGACTCATGACCTCGAAGAAGCCCCATCCCTCGGGCTCCATCGTCCACAGGACACAAGAGATACAAATGAGCACTTCTAGCGAGGAGCTGACCCGGATCTCAGCCAAGATCGATGGCCTGTCCAAAACAACGGTCTTGCGTGTTGCATTTGGACAGATGCTAGCTGAGATAATGGAAAGCCCCGACGTACTCTATGCCGAGATCAAGTCGGACCGCGTGCTTGATTCGGGGCTAGAAGACGCAGTGGCTCCGCTCGTGTCTGTCATTCCCGTGCCTTTCAGGTCGATCGGCAGCCCGAGGGCTCTCATCAAGACGCAGCACCGGCTTTCAAGTGAGGGCCTGCGCAACAGATTCGTGCGTACCAGCGTGATACGGAGTTTGACGGGCAAGTCTGTGTCCGAACCACTCTATCCTGCCGTGTTCGTGTTCCACCCTCACTCGGGCATGAACGAAAATGCAACGAAGAATCTATGGGCCCGCATGGATGACTTTGTTGACATCGCAGTTGAGCACCCTCTTGCTCTAAATGCCTTTGAGAAGGGTGATGGAACGACAACCCTAGCATTCTCTGTCGACGAGACGACCATGAGTGCAACCCAACAGGATGTTTTCCTACGACAGATCGATGCCCTCGTATCCGCACTTGTTTCTCATCCAGATGAAGAAGACATTAGTAACTTGACCGAACTCTTCCCGCGGGAGCTGCAGTCCATTTCTACCCCGCGCAAGAGCGATGGCTGCCCTGCAAACCACATGCCAACTGTGTGGCTCGAGGAATACGCCCGTGAGCACCCCGAATGGAACGCCGTCGAAGTCGCCTCTGTGATTAATGACGAGGGCGCCGAAACATTATCCTGGACTTATGCTGAACTGGACAAGCGGTCGAATCAAGTTGCTTCATTCATCTTATCACATGGCGTTTCTTCGAAAATGATCGGCATGTGCCTCGAGAACACGCTCATCTCGTTCGCTGTCCTCGCTGGCATCATGAAGTCAGGAAATGTCTACGTGCCCATCGAAAAGGACCTTCCGCAGGAAAGGAAGATGTTTCTCCTACATGATAGTGACGCGCCTATGCTATTCACATCTGGCAGTCTTTTCGACCGCACTTCAATGCACAACGTTGAATACATCATCGATGTTGAGGATCCGGTATTCCTGCAAGCCCTAGATGCGGAGCTGGATACTCCTCTTTGCAAAGAAATTGACCTCGACGGGAACTCCTATCTTCTGTACACATCCGGATCCACGGGAAAGCCCAAGGGCGTGTGCGTGAGTCGCCGCAACCTCAGCTCCTTCTTGGAGGGCCAGAAACACCTCATTTGCACGGAGGTACCATCAACCCCGGGTTTGGCCGGCAAGGGCAAGTATCTCTGTCTTGCAAGCCGAGCCTTTGATGTACACTTGGGGGAGACATTTCTGGCCTGGCGCCACGGCCTATGTGCCGTTACCGCGTCGAGGACGATGCTGCTTGACGACTTGGAGCTCGCCCTGCGGAATCTGCATGTCACCCATGCTAGCTTTGTGCCTTCGCTGCTAGATCAGACCGGGCTGCGGCCTGAGGATGTCCCAGACCTACGCTTTCTAGGCGTTGGGGGCGAGAAGATGACGCCGCGTACACAGTCGATCTGGGCGGCGCCGAGTCCTGGCTCTGGGGAGGACGCGGGCCACCAAGTGTCCCTGATCAACGCGTATGGACCGACAGAGGCAACCATTGGGTGTTGCTCTGGGAGGCTGTACAAGGACTCGGAAACGCAGAATATCGGAACTCCAGTCGGGGATTGTGCAGCTCATATCTTGATTCCCGGCGCCTTTGTTCACGTGAAGAGAGGCATGCCGGGCGAGCTGTGCTTCACTGGCAGCTTCATCGCCAACGGGTATCACAACCGCCCTGACGCGACGGGCTTTGTTGATGACTTCCATGGGGAGAAGATGTACCGCACTGGCGACATTGTGGCGCTCATGCCTGACGATACGATCTACTTTCTCGGCCGGAAGGATGACCAGGTCAAGGTCCGCGGACAGCGTCTCGAGCTTGGTGAGGTATCTGAGGCTATTCGTGCTGCTGCATCTGAGGCTGCTCAATGGGAGCACGGAAAGATTGACGTGCAGACCTTGCTGCTCAAGCACCCCGACTTCATGCGTCAGCAACTTGTTTCTTTCGTCGCTGCGGCGGGTGCTTCCAAAAAGTTCAAGAGTGGCGAGCCGCCTCTTTTCCTCGAGGATGAATTTGCGCAATGCAATGACGCGTTGAGGCCAATTGTCCAGCGGACACATCCTGCCTACATGGTCCCTGACCTGGTGGTGCCGGTTTCCTACATGCCTTTGACTCAGACGTCTGCCAAGGCCGATACGAAGCTCCTTAAGAGCCTTTTCTTCTCTGCCCCTGCGGCTCAGCTATTTGGTGGACATCACGGCCGAGCCCAGATCGCTGACGTGGACAATCCCAGCGTGAGACAGCTCACGCCTCAAGAGCATACCGTCGTGGAAATAGCCCAGAGCTTCGCCTCCACAAACCCAAACGGGCTGGTTATCCGCCCCGACACGACCATATTCCAGCTCGGCATCGACAGCCTTGGTGCGATCAGCGTATATGCACGCATGAAGAAGTTGGGATATGAGTGTTCCGTGGCCACTATCCTCAGCGGCGCGACGATCGAGCAGCTCGCCGCGCTGCCCATGAAGCACCGCTCAAGCAAGTCGGAAGGGTCCAGCTCTGCATCGCCTGTATTGACCGGGACAAACACGCCCTTGACTGACCTGGGTGAGTCGATTTTGCTCGATACAAAGGTGCTTGCAGGTTTGGACTCGGCCAGTGTTGCAACAATACGGCCTTGTCTCCCTCTCCAGGAAGTTCTCATTGCACAATCCATGGACAGAGAGGATGAGAATGATGCGCCCTACGTAAATCACATCACTTTTGATCTCCCAAAGGATATCGATATCGCACGTCTCATCAACGCCTGGGACAAAGTCATCGCGACCAACGAGATACTGCGCACATGCTTCAGACACTCTGACAAAGGCTTCATGCAAGTTGTGCTCAAACCTGAGGCCGTTCCACTCAGTTGGTGCCAATCCAAGAAAGGTGATCTCAAGTCACTGCAGGAATCGCTGTCTCGTGAGATCGTCAAGAACATCGAGTCCCAACCGCCTATTCGACTCGCTTGGGTGTCTCCTGAGAATGTCCTCCTCGTGTCTTTGCACCATGCTGTCTATGACGGCGAGTCACTACCAATGATCTTGGACGACGTCAAGGCAGTTTATCTCCATGGCTCAGCAACGCCCCGACCAGTCATCGGCACTCTCGTGGACTTCATTTCGCACGAACGAGTCAATTCATACGAGGCCACGAAGAAATTTTGGACCAATCTACTTGCAGGCTGGACACCCACCGAGCTTGCCACCGGTCCCATATCGGTCACCGCAGACAGGGCTAAGCCCACCATCATTGCCCGCACTTTCGCCCGCCCCCTCAGCGCCCTGGAACAGGACTGCGCCAAGCAGTCTCTGACCCTGCCAGCCCTGCTTCAGGGCATATTTGGTGTTTGTCTGGCACAGTCGCGCACTCACGGCGCAGCAACCTTCGGCGCAGTCTTCTCAGGCCGCAGCGTAACTGTCGAGGGCGTGGAGCGCATGATGGCGCCGTGCATTGTCACGCTACCGCAACGTGTCAACCTTCGCAATGTTGAAAATGTGGCTAATGCGGTTTTTGCGTCTCAAAAAGCTGGCTTTGAAACACTCAAATACCTGCACACTGCTACCAGGGACATCCAGTCGTGGGTTGAAGCGGATCAACCGCTTTTCGATGCTATATACTCCTTTTCTAGGAATTCAAAGCAAGATGATGGTGAGGATGGCGAATTTTGGAAGGAAAGGGATAGTCAGATGATGTTGGACTATGCTCTGGCTGTGGAGGCTGAGGCAGATACCCAGCAGGGCAAGCTAGTCATTCGCGCGGGCTTCACACCTGCATTCGGATCATCGCTTCAAGCGGACACTTGGTTGGAAAAGATCGAGGTTCTGGTTGGGTCGGTGTTGAGAGGCGAGAGCACACCTGTTGGCGAATACCCGGAACCAAGTTCTGCTCCAGAACCAATTACCGGCGGAGATCCTGACGAAGGAGACTGGACGCCTTTGGAGGGCAAGATCAGGGAGGCTGTTGCGACTTTCTGCAAAATCTCTGCTTCGGGCATCGCCAAATCGACTTCTTTCATCCACATGGGTATTGACTCGGTCACTGCCATTCCCTTTTCAAGAAAACTACGTGAGAAGGAAGTCAAGGCTACGGCTTCGCAGGTGATCCGCGCGCGATGCATCGGGACACTGGCACAACAATTAGAGGCCAAGAGGACAGCCAAGGATGAGACAGAGTCACCTGCTGAGCCAAAGGTTGCGCAGCTCCAGCTCACTGTCAACTGTAAGACATGGTCGGATGGAGACGAGATTGAGACTTTGTACCCCTGCACACCTCTGCAGGCTGGCATGCTCAGCTTAACACTTGCTGCTGACCCTCGGCTTTACTCTCATCACCACGCTGTCATTCTGTCCGACAAGGTTGACGCTGAGCGTCTGAGGCAAGCCTGCACGAATCTGGCGGGGAAAAATGATATCCTGCGAACGACTTTCCACTGGCATTCTGGCGTCGAGCCGCGCTGGGTTGGTGCTGTTCACAAGAAGCCCCTGATCCGCTGGGACGTGGTCAAGACTTCTAACGTCGGCGAAGCCCTGAACCATTTAGACAGACAGACGAAATTCCTTGCTCACTCCGACTTCGAGTTTCCGCCAGTCAAAATGACACTTATACAGGATGGCTCAAAGGCCGTGCTCGTCATCTCCATGCACCATGTCACCTACGATGGCATGTCTGTGCCATTCCTATTCGAGGATTTGCGACGTGCATACCTCTCGCAGCCGAGAATCGAGCGGCCGCCGTTTTCCGAAGCAGCCCTCAGCATTACTAAAAGCATCAAGGCGGCAACTGATTTTTGGACTCGCCAAATTCAAGGATATCAAGGCGTCGAGATCCCACTTAGCGACGTCGAACGCAAGATCACCACTCTGACAGCCCAGACTCTTTCCATCTCGTTTGACGCATCCAAGCATCAGCTTGTTGTCTCGGATATCGCACTACTGTCGTTCTCCAAGGCTCTCAGCTGCCTCCTCGGCACTCGCGACCTCGTCTTCGGCCAGGTCGTCTCAGGCCGCAACATCGCCGTGGAGGGCGCAGATGCCATCTTGGGCCCAATGTTCAATACCATCCCTTTTCGAATGCGTCTTTCGCAAGCCATTGAGTCTAATGGTGATGCTTTGGAGCAGATTCGTAGGATCTCTGAAGAAGCCATCGATTTCCAACATGCATCACTCGCCGAGGTGCAGAAAGCGTGGAGGCAGCAGGCAGGAGGCATCGCGGCAGCAAATTTATTCGACAGCCTCTTTGTGTTTCAAAAGACAGGAGGTCTCGCCGGTGAAGATGAGACTGAGCCTCTTTGGACTCCGTACGAAGGTGAAGCAGGCGAACAGGCCCCTGCAGAATATGCCATGAACTTCGAAGTCGAGCAGACTGAGACGGGTGCCTTCATCAAAACTTATTCCAAGCTGAGCAGCGACCGTCTAGCTGCGTTCTTGGATGATTTCAAGTCATCATTCGAGGATATCGTCTCCAACCCGGACGGACTTGTCCTGGATACGCCTAAGTCTCTGTCACAGGTCCCTCTCGCGCTGATCCATACAGCAGCAAACAGATCCACAAGAACAACTTTTGACCAGGCTGCAACTGAACAATACAGTTCTGTCCTCATCCAGGCTCTCGCTGATATTGGCAACATCTCTCCCGACCAGCTCACTCTCGATAGCAGCATCTTCTCCCTAGGCCTTGACTCAATCAGCGCCATCACAGTTGTATCTGCCTGCAAGCGCAAAGGCGTGAAGCTTAGTGTCGCTGATATCATCCAAGGCATTACCATTGGAAGGATCTGCGAGCTAGCTCACGCCAAAGCCACCAAGCCAGCTAAGCCTGCCAGCGAAACTGTGTCCATAGAGCCGCTCCTTGATGAAGATACGAAACGAGCTGCACTCTCCAAGTTAGGCCTCGAGCAAAATGATGTGGAGGATGTACTACCTGTACTGTCCGGCCAAGAGTATCATCTTGCTGCGTGGCTCAAGTCAGGCAGGACCATGTACGAACCGTCCTGGGTGTTCCGCACCTCACACTCAATCGATGAGGATCGCCTGCGGGAGGCGTGGACCATACTCCGGCGAGAGCATACAATTTTGCGGTCAAGCTTCGTAGCTGTCGGCCCAGACCGTGCCGTCCAAGTCGTCTGTGTTCCAACAACAATCGGCAACGGCAAGCTGAACTTCTTTGTGTCCGAAGCAGGTCCAGAAGGGCTCGAGACGAGTGCTAAGAACATTGTTCGTGGCATCGCGGGCAGTCCATCAGACCTTTACACGCCTCCTGTCAAGCTGCACCTCGTCCGCGGCGGGATTGCGGGGGACGCAGTGCTAGTGACAATACATCATGCAGCATACGACGCCTGGACTATGGTTCGCTTCGTTGGTCAACTTGAAGCCCTATATATGGGCAAGCAAGTTCCCACCGCATCACCGTTTTCTGATTTTATACGCCATACCATCTCAGATAAAGACACTACCAACCTCGACTTTTGGCAACAGCATCTTGACGGCGCGGAGCCAACCACCATCACCGCAGCACGCGAGCTCGACGCCCCAAACTCCAAGAAACAGACTTTCATCATCGTCCACGGCACAAAAGTCGATGCCGCCGTTCTAGAAGCTACAGCGCACAAGCACGGCGCGACGCCGCAGAGCCTGCTGGTGCTCGCATTCGCGCGGCACCTAAGCCGCGCCACGGGGACAAGCCAGCCCATATTCGGCATGTTCCATCTGGGGCGGTCGGGCACCTTCGAGGGGATCAACGACGTGTACGGTCCCACGATCAACATGCTGCCGTTCAGCGGGCCGGCCTCGGGCTCGGATGTCGCTGCGCTGCTCACGCTGACGCAGAGTGCCATGGCTGCGCGTGTGCCATATGAGCAGAGCCGGCTGAGGGATGTTTTGGCGGCGACTGGTGCTCGGTTTAATACAGGGTTGAATATTTTGTGGAATGATGCGCTCATACTCACCAAGGACAAGGAGCAGGCGGCACTGTTGAGGCCGTTTGAGATCGGCGTGCCGACAGACTACTCCTCTCCAATTGCGATAGAGGGTCATACTGCTGTAGATGAGCTGGATACTTCTTGGCTCCCGGCAGAAAGCTTGTTTGTTGATGTTGGACCGAACAGGCAGACAGGATACATTGACTTCGGAGTACGATGTGATGCTACAATCTTTGATGAGAAGCAGTTGAGAGACTTCATGGAGGGCTTTGAGGATGAGATCAGAGATGTTGTGAGGAAACTGAATGGTTAGACCTTTGAGGAGAACAAGTTCTCGCAAAATAATAATAGGGGGGGGATGTGCATATTAGACAGATATCGAGCATTTTGGGTGTGCATTCAATGCTAAATGTTTACAATATTTGGGTTTAGCTTCCGCCACCGGCTTCTTCAATTAGTCCCCTTTAACATATACTTGGATTTATCTTCAACCGCCTTACTCAACAAAGACTGCTTGGTATACTCTTCATCGTTTTAATGAGGGGGAATCTTATCATGTCATTTCCCGGTGCGACCAGTCGGTCGACTTAGTTCGAAATCTCATACTCGCGTTTACCTTCTGTGCAAAAGAGCACGACTGTGGCACCTTGGGTGATACCGAGTTCATCCCGTGCCTCCGAGCATGCCTTCCGCAGGGCTGCCAAGGTAGCAGCACCACACGGCCCTGGCTGCAGGGCCATCGTCGACAGCTCATCTACAGCCGCGTGTGCCTCTTGATCAGTGACAGTGACATCGGCATCAACACCAGCAGCGAGGGCGGGCCAAGCCGTCGATGAGACTGTACCGCAGTTCATGCCGCACATGATGGAGTCCGCGGTCTCAACGCTGGTCATCTGGCCTGCTTCCAGCGATGCTCTCAAGCACGCCGCACTGGTTGGCTCAACTGTTATGACTGACGCCCTGGATTGGTGGCCAGAAGGGGCTTTCTTGTAGTGTTGGGTGACAGCATGGGCTATTGAGCCAACGCCCACAGGGATGAAGGCGTGCGTGGCTGACTTTCCCCCTGTGGCCTCTTGGATTTGCAGATCGGACTCATTTAGCATCGTGCTGTACCCCTCAACTACCCACTGCAGCAATGTTAGCAAGATCAAATTGACGGAGGGGTGGGCATGAACAGCGTACGCCGGGAATCTTGTGATACCCTTCCCAACCCATGTCCATGGTCAGTATGGCGCCTGGGTTGCTTTCTGATTCCCTCCTAGCGGCATCAACGCCGTCGTCGTAGCTACCATCTACCACCACCAACTCGGCACCCTCGGACCTAACACGCGCCCGCGTCGTCTCGGGCATGAAGCTCGGGACGAAGATATTCACCGGGATGCCGATATACTTGGCCATACGGGCGACAGCGCGGCCCCAATTGCCTTCTGTGCAGGTCACAAGGCTAATTTCTTCGGCTCTTGCCATTGTCCCCAGGCGAGCCCAGAATTCACCACCCTGATTGTCGTGCATGAATGCGACCGGGTCTAGATGCAGTCTTTCCGAAATGGCCCTGAATACGGCCCATGATGCGCCAAGAATTTTGAAGGACGGCAGGCCGAAGCGGTTGGACTCGTCTTTGACGAAGACATGGCCGAGTTGTAGCTCCTTGGCCAGCTGGGGCAGCGTGTGCAACGGCGTCTTCTCATAGTGAGGCAGGTTCTGATGAAAAGCAAGGACTTGGGACGCCACAGTGGGACTCTGGCCGTTGATGACCGTTTCCGCCGCTGACTTGTTCAAGAAAACTGGGCTCATTTCGTGATAGGTTTGATGTTCAACGGAAAAGCAGTCGGTAGTACAACGGCCAACTGTCGCGCCAGTCCGGGAAGACTGGCTTTGGATGTGGCTTGGGCTGGAGCGGCTTAAGCAAGACCCGTGTCCGAGCTTTTCCGTAGACTATACGGACTTGGGATAGTAAGACAGACTATGAGAGCTACCGATGGAATGAAATTATGGAAGACAAAGGACAGTTCCGTTTAGTCTTTTGGATCGAGGCGGCTCACGCGAATAGATCGACGGTACTAGCCGACAACGCAGCCCCGAGCCCCGAGCACCGGCTGAAACTGGAGCTACCGAAGCGCGATGTAGAGAGATCGGAATTTTGCAAAGGACCAATTGCGCCTAGACAGCAGGACAGATAATGAAAGAGTTGCCGGTTTCACTGGAGTTCAGGTGACAAGATGGCTTCGAAAAGGGGGAGCGCAAAGGAATCCAGACGTGCACCTCTGCTGAGGGGCGGTAAGCGGCCAATACCCGACTCCGGCCCGGCCCGGATGAGTCCGGGAGGACACGGTCCAGAGCCGGACATATTGCCAGCGGACCGTGACCGACATGCCCGTTCGACGTCCGGAAATAGAAAAGACTAGCGATAATGTATATGAGCACAGCAAAGAGTGCAGTTCTAGAACAGATCTGCTAAGCCTTGTTTCTGTGGAGACATTTTCATTTCTGTGCATGTGCTGGGCACTGTCATGGTATGTTTGTCCTGGTTTGTTTGATCCGTGCAAAAGCGATCGGAACTGACCCGTATGGCTTACAATTTCTGGTGCCGAGCTGCATTTTTGGACTGCTCCTGTGCAGAATGCAGTGGTGTCCTGAATCGGGTATCTGTTGGTATGCGTGTGCTATAAATAGAGCAAAATTACGCGTCGAAGACCTTGCCGTTGTGGGTTAGGTGTGTGCTACTGCGCCTGGTTCTTGGCGGTCTGCTTGACCCTAACATGAAGCATATAAACACCGGGTGCCCTCGTATAACTTGGCCGTCCGGTACGAACCGTCATTTGAGCATTCTGCTTCACATTCCCCCGGCGTTGGCAACGACGACTATAAACTTCTGGGTTCTCGGATCTGGTTTGAGCAGCAACGGCCCGTGATGTCAGAGCGGACGCCGACGGTGATACGCAGGCCACACAAGAAGGCCAGAACCGGCTGCACACTCTGCAAGAAGCGCCGCGTCAAGGTCAGTAGAAATGAATCAAAGACGGCGGGTAGCCAAGTGAGAATCCTAATGGATCGGCAGTGTGGAGAAGAGAAGCCGCAATGCACGAATTGCCGCATCCACAGCGCCACGTGCGTTTATGAGGTGGTCAAGTCACGCCGCTCATCGCCGAAAGCCCCGGCGCCGGGGCCGGCCACCCCGAGCAGCCAGGGGGATTTTCCTCTGTATACCCTGGAACACATGGAGTTACTACACCATTACACCGCATCGACGGCCCTGACATTATCCTCTACTGCAGAGGTGAGAGAGGTGTGGCAGAATCGCGTTCCCCGGCTCGCACTGCATGCAGATTATGTGCTGCATGCGTTGTTGGCCCTATCCGCGCTTCATCTTGCCCAAATACGACCAGAATCTAGGCAATCTTACTGGGCCACGGGCGTTCACTTATATCAAGAAGCACTTGGCAAGGCTCAAGCGGAAATGGAGCATGTTACTGCGAAGAATTGCACGGAGCTCTACATATTCTCGACAATGACGTGCTTCTACTCCTTGGCTCAGAACTGCGAGCTCGCAAGACGTTTGGACCAAGGGGAGAACGTTGATGACGAGGAGATGGACCTTCTCAGCTGGGTCTTTCTTCTTCGAGGCAACAGGGCACTGATTCTGCCGCCTCATGGAATAGTCCTACACACAGGAGTGCTAGCGCCTATGTTCGAGGCAGGTGGAAAACGCGCTACCAAGCTCCGGGCTTACTCTACACCTGATAAAGGATCTATCATGGAAGAGCTGTGCGATATAGTCCCCGATGACGCAGAACAGGCGATTTACAGAGATGCCGTCCAGCATCTTCAGCAGGCGTTCCATGCCGTCTATAATCAACCAGGCGGGGACATCCAGACAACAGAACTTTTTGTCTGGGTTTTTGAGGTATCAGATGAGTACATGGAAAGGCTCAAAAGAGAAGAAGGGCCTGCCCTGGCCATCTTCATCTGCTACTCGCTTCTCGTGGGTAACTTCAAGGGGAGATGGTGGTCAGAGGGGTGGGGCGAGTGGGTATCGGGCCGCTTACGTGCCAGACTGCTCGATGGAGAGCGGAAATTTTCAGACAAGCTTATGGAGTTGCTCGCTGGAGCGAATGACGACAGACTCGATGCTGCATGAACAGCCACTCTGTGGGCTGAGAGCAAGGACGGATCAATACGAATATCCGTATTCTCAATGCGAATGAAGAAGTGAAGCTAACGGCTGTGAAGTCACTGCCAACTGTGGCAATTGAATTAAGCGAATTTGCAAGTCTTTCTATCACAAATACCTGAGTTCGGGGGATCGGAATCATTTAGGAGTATCAGTTTTACTGGGTTCCACAACGCTATCGATTGATGATATTGAAGATCCACACCGCCTCGTACCGACTCGTACCAGGCTCGAATACATCTCGCTTTGGCGTTCAACAAAAAGCTCCACCTGCCTTCGTTGTGAGTAGCAAGAGTGGATCAACCCCGCTTCTACATTACGTGTATTCAGTATATGTTCCTAAATCATGCATACTTGGGCTCTGTCTACGACATGACCGAATACAAACCTGTGGGAGGTTGATTTCGAAGCCTCCAAAAGACCGGGTTCAGAAGGAGTCTCCTGCAAATCTAGGTCGCTTTGAATAAACACTGCTGCTCCCTCCGCTGCCACCACAGAACCTCACCCCTGTAACCCTTCTGCAAACCCATCTTGCTTTGCTCCCAGTTCCACATCCTTGTGCCAGATTTTGCCTTTTCAGCCCTTCGAGTGTACTTTGAGAAAAAGGAGGAAGAAGAATGAAATAGAAGAAGTCACTGCGGTCCTGGGCATCCGCCACACTGATAAACGAGCAATTATAACCCCCTATTTATAGCCTAGCCTCAATTTACCAAGGCTCCTTTACGATATGCATCCTACAGACTTTATGAGAAAGAAGATCTTGCTTTAGTGCATTTACCTTCTATTCTGCGGTCTCTTCCCATAGCCTCTTAGTAAAGACTCTGTTCCTCCTCGCTTTCACGCGACATCGTTTCGGCTACCCCTGGAGAATGAGATGCCCAACTTTCCATGTTGTGTGGCTGACCAGCATGCCCTTGCGACTGGGCAGCCTGCGTGTTACTGGAGTATAGTGATCCAGCATGGGGCATATCATAGCCTGTGTTGTGCTGTGGAGTTGAGACTGTACTGTACACAGGTGGCATCGCCGCCGAGGCAGGACTGAAAGGATTGCCCTGGCCCATCGTGGTGTTTGGCTGCATTTGCCGGGTTTGGGCTTGCGCATGGAACGCAGCGGGGATAAATTGAGGCTTCGGGTCAGCGGCTTGTTGCGGGGGCATGTTCTGATGTGGCATGTAAGAAGGCCCCTGTGGGCCACCCTCGTGTTGTGCAAGATTTCTGGGCGTGACGGGAGTGCGAGGAAATGACCCTCCCTGCGGGTGGGCCGGCATGTACGATGATGCGAATGAATAACCCCCGTGGCCCGCCGATGCCGCCGCGGGCGGCTCACCAAAGACGTCCGGGACGGTCTGCTGAGTGCTCGGTGCAGAAGCCTGAGGGAACCGATTGTTTCGCATGTGGTCAGACCTCTCCCCAAGTAGGTGTGAGAGGTCGGCATCTGTCCAGCCTCTTGTCTCACGCATATACTTGTCGAAGTTCTGCGTCGCATGTTGGACTTTCTTGAACAAGCTACTGTCCAGAATTGGCGCGCCTTGGAGATTGTCTTCTGGACTGGAGCTGGCCTGTGACTGCGTGGCGAAATGATAATAAGCCAGACCGGATGCGATCTGGAAGGCGTTGCGAATTTGACGGCCATTCCAGCGTCCTAAAGAATCCACGGGGTTATTGTAATGTTCTTCTGCGAACCTAATTATATCATCCTCTTTGATTATAAGTTCAGGCTTCGCAGTGAGCTCAGACCTTTGGCGCTCGATGTCGCGGAGCTTGTTGATATTCAGTCGAAAGATTTCTCGCGTCTGCGTTAGATCCAGTGGGGGATAATATAGTGATAGATGAATCCTGGACTTAAATGCCTCATCGATAGTACCAACACGATTGGTTGTCAAGAATAGCAAGCCGTTGTAGTATTCTAAAACTCGCAGAAACACTGATACGAGGGCGTTTCGCTTCATGTCGAACCTTGACCGTTGAGAGAGGAATACATCAGCCTCATCGAGAAGCAGAACACAGTCCCACTTGTGTGCCAGACGAAACATATCTGTCAGCGAAGATTCTACTTCCGAAGCAGTAAGTCCTAGATCTCCACAAGTAATCGCGAACAAAGGCTTGTTGTTCTCCATCGCCACAGCTTCAGCTGTTGCTGTTTTGCCCACCCCAGGGGCTCCATGAAGCAGTAGTACTAGACCTTTGCCTTTGCCTTGAATCAGATCTTGACTTAAGCCTTCAATTGCATTGCTCGAGTAAAGACGTTCGAGCTCTTTCTTCTGGAAATGCGAACTGACAAGCCCACGAACAATGTCCTTATAGTCTTTCCATATCATCAGCCGCGCGAAGACCCCCTCCTCCCTGAGGATAGGTCTCAGATAATTGACATCTACTGCTACGAACTTGCGTTCGCGTAGCGTGTAGGCAAATAAGCGTTTTGGTAACAGAGCAATATCTTCATCGCGTAGGTCCGTAAAGTTGTAGCCAGTGCGCTCCCACCGAGAGCCTTTGGACCGATTCAGCAGGAAGAGATCGTTATTCAAGATGTTGTCGCGGCGCTTTCGTATGTCGATGCCATCATCATACTGAATGAGTTCCGGAATTGAGTACAAGAGCTTGCTTCTGGATTTGTCGTTCCAGATTTGCATCGGCCAGCCATCAAGCTTGGTTTCGAGTGGCGAAGCTTTCGAGATGCTTGGTTTGTGAAACTTCGGTCTCCACCTTGGATTCGCCCTGAACGCCTCGTCCAGATCGATTATGACCTGACTCTCAATGAATTCAGCCAGAACAGGATGAGTTGCCTGCTTTTTCTTGCGCTGTTCGCCCTCAGAATCGCTGTCGCTGTCTTCCTGTGGATTCACAGCCAGCGACCAATTATTGTAAGCCAGATTACGCTCGCTCAAGGCATTCTGGTATCGAAGACCTTGCTCCTTCATTGTCCCCAGTAGTTGTTCATGATTCTCAACAAAGCGCAGCGGATAGGCATCCAAAGATTGGATGTCTCGTTCCCCCGGAAAGGCCTCGATGTCGAATTTGCGGCGCACCGCACCATAAGAAGAACCATCGTGCCCAATGTGGTAGCAGAAGAGTGTGAAAGACGTGTCGGTATCGACATCAAATCCGTCACTCGGTTGCCCCTGCCATGGTGGGTAGTATGAGAGAAAAGGCTCCGGGCCTTTAACGCGATAAATGCGCCAGATGTCCTGGTAGCTATCGTTCTCTCCCCTCGTAATTGGGGCAAATACCAAGCCGCCTACATCGTACAAGCACCACAAGTCATGAAATGCAACTTTTCGTGCCTCGGCACCCTTCAGAAAGTTGTAGTGCGGCATGATTTCCTTATCAACGAATTCAACATAGCATCTCATATCTCGCAGAGCTTCAATGCTGTCCATGATTTGGTTCATCCTTTCTGTTGTGCTGTCGTCCTCAGATTTGACAGAGCTGATGTCGTCATCATCGGTCTCGTTTGTCTTTCCAGCCTCGAAACTGCAATCCTCGGCTGACTGGTCAGATATTGCTGGTCGATCAGCCGGTGGCGCATCGTGTATCCTGATAGTTTCAGTTTGTGACCCTGCATTTGGTACTCTGTTTATTCCGGAATCTTGGTCGTCCTGCTCGTGTTCCTTCTGGCTCCACTTCTTCTCAAGAAGAGTCAGGATCTCTTTCATTCTCGGCTGAAAATAGATAAGAGGCCTGAAAGGACGGAAGAACGTTCGATAGCGATAACGACGGCGCGGCTCCCCAAGAAGCCTTTGCAGATAGCCAAGAACAGGCATAGACTGAATCCTCACACGATGGATGAACATGTCGTCAGACCTTGAAGATACCTCCGTCGTTGGACCCAAACGTCGCTGCTTGGAGAACGAGGATGCCCACCTCCAATTTTCGTCTGTACGTCTCCATTCGTCGAACAATAGATCCTGCGATGCAAGCCATGCATATTGGGCAGAATGATTGAGGCCCCGCCTTCTTTCGTCTTCGGCTCGTATTTGGGCTCCTATGTTTGGCGGGCCTACTAGCACCTCAACGGCGTAGCCAGGCTTGTCGTCTTCGTAGCTGTTTTTGAAATGCTCCAAATCAAGCTTCATTACTTCGGGCAGCTTCGGACGCCATCTAGCTTCAATAGAGCGGCGGTACTTCAGGATTCTCTCGCGCCGCTGTTCTGGAGTTTCGATGGGAATACCAGGTGGCGGAGGAACGGGCATCGGAGGTGGAAAGCCTCCTGGAGGACGAGGAGGGGGCATTGGCCGGCGTCCATATGCCGAATGTTTCATATCTAACCTGATAATTCAGCGACTTGGAGAACGATGAAACGAAGCTTACGATGTCAGTAAGTGGGAAGCCTGCTCGTGGCGATCAATGGTTGTGAATGCCATGAGAACGAGGGAGAATAAAAGGCGAGTAGGGCGGGGACCCAGATACCTAGTTGAAAGCCGCCGCTAAGCTGTTTCCAACACATTTCTTAGAGCTAGTGTTGTGTGACGATTCAGCCTGCTCTAAGGAATCAAACTACAGGGTGCACACATACATGGATGTAAGCAAGCGGCAGCTGATTGGTAAAAAGTGGTCGCATTGGGTGTCTAATGACGCAGGGGGTTCACTCCATGTCAGCTCAGACGTCCTAATCGACGAGGTTGCATCAAAAGCTGAAATTATAGTTGAGGGAATATATAGCATTGCATTCCTCACATGTACAATGTGGCATCGTTCACCCTATTCCCATGACGTGGAGCCCGTTTAGGTCGTGTAGCCAGAATGCAAAGCCCACAACTGGAAGTAGGCTTCCTTAGGTCAGAGGGGGCCGAGATCGATTCTGCTTTTGGCGTTTCCTCGGAACTGAATTTTCAGCGAACAGCGTTCCACCCGAAAGAACCGATATAGTTCGTCACGTATCCCTGAACGTCACAAGGGCAACGTTTGTCGATTGCTAACTTGCTACAGCCAACTTGACAGCGCATTGAAGCATTATAGAACCCTTGAGATCGACTCTGGCATCGCTTTTGATACGGAAAAGTGCACGTGGGACGATGTGTTCAGGCTGCTTTCCGAGGCTAAGAGCCAGTATCAAGCCAAAGAGAAGGGCTTCCGGGGAGCTTTTGTTAGCATGGCACGAAAGGCTGGAGATCATGCGGATGCCATTAGTCCAGCATTCCAGTTGATACCAGATCAGTATGGTCTGGGGGTTTTACGAGCATCTTTGTGCTGGATGTTTGTTGTACGTTGATTGACATATGAGATGCATTACTTGCTGAGAGAGAGCATTTGCTTACAATGGCCTCGTATAGCTCCTGAAGACGGCAGCAAAGAAACGTATGAAAATTCTGAACGCGTTTGAAGATATACCAAGAATCATCACCGTCGCTGAATTGAAGAGGACTCATTTTCCACATGACATGGTCCTAAGAGATTTGGCCGATGGTTTGAACGATGCTGTAGTCGAGGCTTTGACAAGATTCATAGCATATTTGTTGCCGAAGCACCAAGGCAAGTCAGAGCACATGAAGTCCATAGCCTCATATCGCCCCAAAAAGTCCCTTCTCAGACGTCGGCGCTGATGCTCAAAGAACAAAATAGTGGCCAAGATCTTCCCAATCTTCTCAAAAGTGCCGTCGGGAGAAGATGTGGATGTTATGATCGAGAAGGTTGAAAATGCAGTCTTGCGTATGAAAGAGCGCTCAGATATTTTGTCGGAGGCCATCCTAGTTGATATGCACGAGAAAAATGAGAAACAGCACGAAAAGGTCCAAGCTGCGCTAAACATGAACCGTGCCACAGCGGCATCGACGTCCGCAGGTCTTCATGCCGTCAGCCGACAGGTCTCACAGATTGAGGATACTGTACAGCCCATGCCACAAAAGATGGAACTGCTGCAGAGCAGTATGGACGAGCTCAGAGAGGATATTGCTACGAGAGAGCGAGCCATCATCAATGGCATCTCAGCAATGGCTAATCGCGGTGCTCTGGACGCGCAGAACTGGATGTTGGGGATGCTCACTGAGCTCAGACTGAGCTTCGAGACGAAGCTGAACGCCGTGGAGCAGAAACAAGACAGGCTGTTGCTGGGTGCGGCGCAGCTGCTAGACCTGGAGAACCGCAGATCACGAACTCCCGGACTGCTTCAATCGGCCCAGCAGCCGCTTCTTGGACCTAAGGAGCTTTTGGCAGTTTTGGCAGTTCCTTTCGAGGCAACTTCACGAGACTTGGAATATGTCGTTCGTCAGGGTCTCCATTTAAATCCATCTGAACAAGGTCAAGCCCAGTGGCTTATGAAGATGGACCGCTTCTGGACGTGGTTTTCATCCACGGATTCTGACATGTTATTTGCTGATGGGGGTCTTATGGACCCTTCTCAGCATCAGCTCAGAATCTCCAGCTTATCCGTCGTGTGTGCGACCATCGCGGCAACTATTGCACATACAAATTCGGATGCCATCGCTCTACATTATTTCTGCGCCCAGCACGTGTCCTCGAACGACACAATGAGCGGACCGCAAGGACTCATGAGATGTCTTACTGCTAGGCTACTTGTGGAGTTGCAAGGTAAGTACGGCGCTCTCCCCAACCTCGACTTCCTGGACGCCATCTCGATTCAAAACCTCCAGCATCACGATGTGGGACAGCTCTGCGACCTCTTCTGCAGTCTACTGATGCAGATCCACCCAAATGCTACGGTCTACTGCATAATAGACGGTATATGCTGGTTTGAAAGGCTGGAAATGCTAGAGGATTTGTTTAAAGTTATGCAGAGCATCTGTGGCATGGTCGATGATCCGGGCCGAAGGGTTACGCTGAAGGTCTTGCTCACGAGTCCCTTTAGGTCGAGGCATATTGCCCAAGGCGTACCCATGCACAGGAGGATTATATTGCAGGCTGATTCGCCCTTGCTTGCTGGTACACTACAGACGATGCCTTTTGGAGGTTCTGACTTGGGCCTTATGGTCCAACAACAGAGGCACCGCACCCGGTTTCAGGAAGAGGAATGGACGATTGAGGACTATAAATAGAAGCATGCAAGATTCAATAGGGTGAAAGAGACTGCGGCGTAGTAAATTGTGCTTTGACTCCAAAGCAAGTATAGCACGTCTTCAAGGATAATCAAGGGTCCATTCAGTGCTTATTTCATTACTTTTGAACCTTTCACAATCTTTGCCAAATGTGACCGTAAATGAGGGACTCACCACGTTGCTGCCGCTGGGCACAAGTCACTTGTATTTAACACGAAGTGCGGTTTTAAGTTGCATTCATAAAGTCATGAATTACTTGCATCACATATTGCAGCGTTATCAGGTCTGTAATTTCCAGACGACGTTAGTCATAGCAGCGCTGTAAAAGAGGCCAACCCTAATGATGTCTCGCGTCATCGAACGGGATCGCGTGAATTGAGAAAACATACATTGGGCTGCATGAGGGGAAACCCTTTATAAGATCTGAAGCGCCATGTGGTCTACAGGGTAGGCTTGGTGGGATTGAGGTTGTTCACATGGCCGACTATTGAACAACAGTGATACAAGATGTTGGGTCGTTGACGGTGAACTTTAAATGATAGCACCCCAAGCAGTCTTGAATCACACAGAGAGCGTCTTGATAAGCAAGAGCTCCGTCAAACCGGCAGTGGCTATTATGCCATCAAGCCCAGTTCGCCGAGCGCCTTTTTCGCCACGCCCTCCAAGAACTTTCTAGTCTCGCCCGGCGTGTATTCCACCTCAAACGCGAAATTCTGGCCCACAAGTGTACCATCCATGTAGATGGTGAAAGCTGATTGTCGACTGGGATCCGAAGTGATGACGCCGCGGAGGTGAATGTTACGTATGTCGCACAGCTGAGATGCTGCAGTAACGAGCTCGTCCAGAGTCTTATAGGTGGCTGTCTCGATTGCCTTGACCGCATCGAGGCCAGCTTCCGCCAACTTGAAGACGGCGGTGTTGTTCTTGGCTACCTCCAACGCGCCTTCGGCGGTCGCGACTGCGAGACCCGTCGCGCTGTTCTTTAGCTGCTGGAGTTGGATGCGTAGCTTTGCCGACTCTTTCTCCTGTTCGGCGGCATATGTGTCATAGAGACGCTTGGCGTCGTTCACCATCTCGTTGGCTATTCTCTCGGCCTCGGCCACATCGCCCTTGAGCGCTGCCTCTGCAGCTTGCAATGCTTTGGCAGCGTTGGCCAGTTGGTCCTTGGCTTGTTGCACCGCCAGCGCAATCTTGCGGATCACAGTGTCCACGAGCTCGCTTGCCCGATACCAGGCCTGTTTGGCAGATTCAAAAATGTCGGAGCGCATGATGTTGATGATGGCAGAAATGACACCCTCAGCAACAGCGAGGCCAATCTTGGCGCCAACATACTGCACACCCAATGCGCCGAGCTGGAAGTTCTGTGGCCTCACTGTCATTAAGTTGCCCATCAACGATAGCCTGTTTCACTTACAATATCAAGTGCGAGCGCCTTTTGAAGCCAATTGAGCCCTTCCTTACGCCTTTCCAGTTCATCCATCTCTCTCTTCAGGCTGTTGACATCGTCTGTGAACATATTAGTCACGCTTTCCCACTGAGCAGCACGAGTGGCCTTGAACCTACTACTTGCACGTTGCACATCGTTTCTTCCGCGCTCTAAGGATGCCTCAGTGTCTCCGAACTGGGACATGAACGCCCGCTTTCTCTGCTCGCTTTCTGAGACAGTCTGGTTGCGCTCCGCAGCACCATTACTTTCCTGGTTATTTACCTCCGTCTCCTTCGCGTTGAAGTTTATCCTGTTTTCCTCTACCTCACGGCCTCGCTTCGTGCGAGTATTTTCAATCTTGGATGTGCCCTCGTCGTTAGCCTTGTTGATTTTGTCGCGCCTCTCATCCTTGCCCTGCTTCGTTTGACGCTCGAGCTCATCAAGCTGCCTGTCCAGCGCATCATTTTCTGCCTCATACGCAGCTCTGGCTGCCTTGAGCTTCTTCTGCGCCTCCTCTACCTGCTCCTTGTACCTACGCTCGGCGTCCGCTACCGCTTCCTTGGCACTGTCAAGCTTCTTCTGGATTGCTTCATGCGTGGCCTTGAGCGCCTTGTGCAGGCTTTCCGCGATCTGTTGAATGATTGTCTGCTGGAAATCGGCCGAGATGACGAAGTCCGTGGATCCAGGGTTATCAATTGCCTTCTGGTTGACCATCTCGGCATGTACCTTGAGCCTGAGCAGGTCGGTCCAGGTGACCTCAAAGTCAAAGTAGAACTTGGGTGTCGGACAGATCTGCATATGCACGTCGATGGCAGCCCTGATATTGAAAATTTCCACGAAGCCCTTGAGGATGAACTTCTGTTCTTCCCAACCCAGATTCATGTCAAGCACGGCGAATGTGCCAGATTTTCCGGTAATCACCGCATCGCCGCCGACACTCAGAGGACCCAACTTGAATGTCTGGATCCAGGCCTTGAGTTTGAAGCCCTCCGTAGTAAGCGAGCAATCCATGCCAGCCTCATGATCGAATATGACGATGGTGCCCTTCATTCGGAAGCCGGCAGGATAGAAGTTGCCGCCAAACGATGCCCCCATGCTGCCGTAGATCAAAACGTCTCTAAACTCGAAGATTTTGACATCGGAGAGCGGGATTTCTCTCTCCATGGCGGCGGCCACGAACCTGATAATCTCTGTATAGCTCATAAGAGGTGATTTCACCTCGATCAGCATATCCTTCGGATTCTCGCATACGAAGAGCTTCAGAGAATATGGGTCGTCTACTCTACCATCCAGGTAGAAACCCCCTCCTAGTCCTGCTCCAATTGGCAGACCGGTTGATGCTAGTTGCACCCAGTTGAAGTTCAATTGAATCGCGAGTTCAGGCCCTGATACAGATCATATTAGCTCTGTCGGGTTGCGGTAGCCTATATCTGCCCATACCTATGGTGAATCGCTTGCTCAGACCGAACGGATCATTGATGTCGCCCCTGAATACACTACAGTAGTTCTTAGCCTCTTATAAGCAAGTTTCAGAATAACACTGAGCCTACAGTGATCCAGATGCCCCAATCGGGTCTGCTTCCAAGTTGAGGGCGAACTCGTAGGCTGGGTTCCTGTCGTCGACCTTGACTAGGAAGGCACCAATAAATGCGAAGGAGAACCCCTTCTGTCCTCTTTTGAGATCTAGTTGAAAGCGCTTCGACGTGAATCTGGGGCCCAGTTCAATCTTGGGCAGTATTATCAGCTGAAGCAATTATTGGCAACGAACACGTACTTACATTCATCGAGGAGGGCAAGAAGACAGAGATCGATGGGAATTTGGACCCCTTGACCCAGCCTACACTGACATATGTGTCGTCTCCAGGTGCGGGCTTTTTCACCTTGCCTTTAACCTCCATCAAAGGCACTGCTTGAAGTCTCGCACAAATGAAGAATCCTGCGTTTCCGTCAGCTTCTGTAAATATGAATGGTATGAAATATCAGGTCCAGCGATACCTTTGCGGATTGTATAGCCATTAGTGTTGAGGCTGTAGTCGGGCTGGTCGATGCTCGATGCAACCAGGGACACTGATTTCAGGCTGAGATCGACGTCTGAGTCCGCGACTATACCTGGCACCAACTTGCTGAGTGAGAGGTCTCCATTGTAAGTCCCACATAGGACCCAGAACATCTTGTCGGCCTGCTTCCCAACCACAAGCGTGGCTTGGAGAGTGTGTGGACTTTTCCCTTCCTTGACAGCATCGCCGTTCAAAAGCACCTCGCCAGTGACGTGTAGCCCACCAGTCCATCCTTTACTGGGAGTCTGCGGTGCTTTGAACTGGACATCATCACCAGTTCCCGAGCTGGGCTGGGCTGCCACGGGCTGCGAGGGCTTCTTCTCTTCGCCCTGGCCCTCTGGATGTTCAGCCTCCTCAGACGCATTGCCCCCGGTGCTAGCTCGGCCTACAAGAAGCGTAAGAGATGCATTATTAATGACGATCAGGCCATCATCAATTTCCCACTTATCGACTGACGCGCGAATGGCCACTCCGGATTTCGTGATTGTGATCTTCGCGTCGAATAGCTGGCGGCCGTTGATTGTCAAAGAACCTTGTAGAACGAACGCAGCCTTGGAGACTCTAACAGTGAGCTGTTCACATGTTATGTCGTGATCGCTATCCTTGAGATCTTGGCTATACATATCAGAGAAAATGCGCTTAATATCGTTCCAGGTCAATCTCTCTATCGTACCCTGGAAATACGAAAGATCTTACGAGAGTCAGTGAAGCCGTATTATCGTGGTGTACAGTCTCAGCTTACCAGGCCGCCCTTTGTAAATCGCTCCTGAAAGATCAATGAGTTTACCACCGGTGCTTCGCCATCTGGCGCTAGCAGTGATGGAGAGAAGTGATTCCGCGGGTGATGCCATAATACCCTCTTGACTGGTGTCACTCGAAGAGGGCAGCTTCCCGGTCGCTGCCTCGCTTTTCTTGCTACTTCCCCCTATAGGGACTCGCAGTGTGAATAAGACACCCTCAAGCTGAAAGAAAAGTCAGAGACGTGCCCTCATTTCCGCCTCATTTACTTACACGTAGGGAGTCAGCTCCAAGTGCGCTATTCCAGGATCCATCACCGGGAAAAGTCATGTCCAATTGCATGACCTCGTCTCTCTCGTGTAAGGTTGCGCTGAAGTTGAGCCTGGTAGGCCCAGTAACACCTGGGAGCTCCAAAAGGAGTTCACCAAAGAACCCAAACGAGATCCCATCTGATCGTGGGGGCACGCCAGCGGGCGGAAGCCGAGGCGTTGAGATATCAGTTTGACCACCAATCTTCAACCTGACGCCCAGTGAGACGACAGTAAGCAGTTGAATGACGGGCGGAAACGGAGTCATGAGACCATCCAACGAGCCGCTGAGCTCCAAGCCATTGGCTGTGTAGCTATTGTCAGGCATGGGCGTCACTCCTAGGAAAGCGGAAAGCCTCAATGTCGGTTTGGCGCCATCGCCCAGGAAATGTTTGAAGACGGAGAAGATCTCATCCAGGGCACCGTTCATAACAACGCTGGTCCTGAAGTACAGGCCGGCGGGTTCCGCAAAGATATCTTTGGAGCGGAACTCGATCGCAGACTTTTCGAAAGTGACAGCATTGAAGGCCGATGACGAGAGCGAAGGAAACAGTGACCCTATGGCCACGGATTCGTCGACTTCGTACTTCCAGAACTCCCGCTGCTGTCCAGGCGGTAGCCGTTCTCGGCGGCCCGTGACCTTCTCAAAGACAGGGTCGGCCCAAAAGCCTTCCCAGCTTCTAAATTTCGGTGCATCATCTTTTAGCAGTTCGGCCTCTCGTTCGCTAAGTTCGACTGGAGGCACTGTCTGTTTCGTTGGGATCTGGTCGGCGGCTGATGGAGCAGTGGAAGGGGCTGGGGCTGGGGCTTGGGGCTGTTTGCCACGTTGGACCCTAGCAAAGATGGGATCGTTCCAAAAGTCCTGGGATGCCATCTTGGTTGCATGAGAACAGTAGTTTTTCTTTTAAATATGACTACAGAGGAAATACGTCTCTCGAGTGCTGGTGGGAGCGGGCGTCTTATAGAAGATCTATCGGAATGCTACAGACATTGAGGCTTATGCAGTCCTATCACATCGAGCCAAAGTAAATATCTTCTTGGCATCGATCTACACTGCACTGTTCACTATCAAGCGGAGCATGTGGGCTGGTCTAGACCATTTTTATTCTGAGCTAACGAAAGACTCTCTCCAGGGCAAGCAATCTCCTGCTGTTTCCAAGATAACAGTGGTGGACTTCCACATGAATGCCTCCTAATGGACTAGAAGGTCTTCAAGTAGTCCCCAACGAAGCGCGAGGCAATGTCTTCAATCTTGTCAGCCGGATATCCAAGACCGGTGATAACGTCAACGGCCTTGCCACCAGCCTGCTTGATGAAGTTTTCCACAAAACGGTGCTATATGATATCAGTTGGGGGAATCATCTCAAGGTATTATTGCGGAAAAAGTACCTGGTAAGGCTTGTTGTTCTTATCGTGATACACGAGGAATCGCTTGGAACCATCCTTCTGCTGACCATATTGCCAGGCATCATCGATGACAAGGGTGTACTTCTCGTCACCCTGTGACTTTGCGGCAAGTTCGTTCAGCTTGCTGGCTTGAACAAACACCAAGTCTTCACCGTCTATGCGGCTGAGTCAGTCTCACACATACAGCAGAAAGGACTGAGGAACAATAGACCTACTTCCAGACTTGTTGGTGTACTTGCTCACATAGTAGTCCTCTGAGCGATCCTTGAAAGATTGGGACCACTTGACGGCGACCTTGCGACCACCAGCCTCACTGAGCGTGTCAGCGGGAATAAAGACCTTGTCGCCCTTCTCGACGCCCATTATGATTGATGTTTCTGGTGGAAAATATTGAATGCTGACTTGCAAAGCCTCTTCTGGAGATGTGTTTGGTTTGTGATTGAATGATGATTGCTGCTGATGGGATTACTTGACCTGCCTACATTTGAGAGCGCCTTTTATACACGCGATCCTCTTCACATGATCACACAGTATCTATTGGATATTGTCAGGATTTGGGAGGTTGCAGGTGGAGTGGATAGGCAAATGCAGCAATGGCGCAGCGTTGGTATGGAGTGCATTCCGGCGTAGGAGATCACATTCCAAGCAGCGGTCCACTCGTGCGGAAGCAGTGCCGGTGATACTAGCAACAATAATCCCTGACAGAATTGAGATATTCAACAAGTTCACAGCTGAAGGCAACTTAGCCAAACGATAGTTCCTTTTGCCAGCGGCAATATGCTGAGCTGTGAATATTCTAGACTCTGTCGCATCGGGAACAGCTGACCTTCACAACTTCATGGGCGTCGTCATTCCCAAGTGTGGCGTCTAGGCCTTGGGGAAGAATCGTCGTATAATGGCTTGCTGAAAACCTGTGCGCTATTCCGTACCTGGGCATGCGGGGGCGGGACTAACCGAGCCTATGGTCCAGGCACCCCTATTCTCTACCTTTCAGTGCCTTTCCAGGGTCGCCCTAAAGTAGCGCTGCCTCTAGTGCCGAGCTGAATGCTGCAAAAGATCCAGGCCGAGATTCGAAGACGGTGAACTTGGCCGGCGACCGCGCGGATCGAGGCGTTCGGTAGGACTGGGTATGGCCTAACCTATGCTGATTACGGATTCTTCTCATGCCTCGATTGGGTGTAATATGCTGGCCAGTAAGTTCGGAAATGGAAAGAATCTGCGCACGCTAGGAAGAGTCTACGCTTGCCCTTGTGGCACCTCTTGCAACCTTTTATCAATATTGTGCTCACTATCATGGGATGCAACCGGGAAATGCAACCAGAAGGTAGACTGTTCCAGTTAAAGAATTACAGTGTCTCAGGTATCAATATTACGCACCAATTCATTATCTACTGCATTGAAGGACCAAGAGGCAACTTTAACCGTGAAAGTCATCCTCATTGTCCTGACGATTCAACAAGACCGCCGTATCCGTCATTTATACTTGGCTAGACGAGAGCTTCACAAGGCGGCCAGTGCCACTTTGGGCCCCTGGCGAGTCAGCCGAGCACCCTCTGGGCTTCGTTCGTGTCACGGTGGCGGTCTGTTCACTCAACATCCATGATCCATGTATTCCAACCTGTCAACCAATCTGAAATTCTCATGATGAGACCATCAGCTAAGCCTCAATGCTTCTGGGCTCCGCAACCTGTAGTGCTGGCCTAAGCCGTGGTTTGACTAACTGTCGACGAATGGGGAAGACGCTTGTGCTATCTTGCTTAAAAGTCCGCCCAAGCTTCTCTACCATCTTGTCTAGATCGTCTAAGTAGAGTCTCTCGTCGAGTAAGTTACACGAGTGCGAGCGGGATGTATGAAGGTCCAGGCAAATATGATAGGGGGCCCCGCTCCGAACTTTGTTTGAATCCAGCTGGTGCTGAATACTGAACAGGGGAGAAGTCGGAGGCGAGCACATCTTCGGGCGAGATCACTGGTCGATCGGGCGCCACCAAAACTATACTCATTCCAGGACCAGGTGAATCGTAGCTGGGTGGTAAGGATTATCCACCCCAAATGCTTGAGTGCGGCTCCATGGCCACACTACGGGCGATAATAAACAAGACAAATTATGATACGCGGGGTCAAGAATGACTGTTCAACAAGTGGAAAGCCTGACCCGGGAATGTATGCTATAGAGACCCTGCTCCATCTTCGGGGTGCCATGATTATCATTCTGTGGCACGTCTTCAGGAACAATAGACGGTCTTTTCGGTGTGCGGACATTCCAAATATGATTGACATAGAAATCAGCATGCTGTCTCTTCACGAACGGTGATGGTGGAATATGTGGCTGGACAAGTGGTGGTACAAGAATATTCAGCTCAAGTTCCCTAGGAGTTTGGTCCGAAATTGTCTGTGGTCCTTGCATAAGAATAATGGCTAGCAACGTTCTGCGCCATTTCAGGCCTTGGAAAGTTATTTTCTTATCAGATTCTAAATTGCTTGTATCCGATTCTCCGCCAAACCGGAGGACGAGATTTGTGTCTTTATCAGGTCTTCTAAAGCTTGAATAAAAGCTGCCATCATATAAGCGCTGGAAACTGAAGGACCGGATTATTGAAATGGATATGAATTTTGTTCCGCTGTGGTGATCTGACTGATCCTGCTAGCGCGTCAGGCGGACAGGTTAGATATTTCATTGACAGCCTAATGTAGCATAGATAGTCATCACGATGCCGTGGGAGATTAAAGTACATTTCTCTATAATTCTTGGAATCGAATGCCCTAGTGGAATAACGAGCAACTCAGGGGCTTCGGACAGATCTTGCAGGCCATGGGGGTGCATATCGGTACGAGGGAGAAGTGATCGTCCAAGTAAGGGTAAAAACGACTTCTGGAGTTCACAGATGTGAATATTATGGTTCAAAGAAGGAATGATAAGCGAGCGGAACGAGAATAGGACTAGACGCGAAATATTGCTTCATATAATCATATCAAATTTATGGCACATCGTCCAACCATTTGAACTACAGGGATTGCTACTGTCGAGTCAACGATGGAATCAAAGGTTTTTACTGCATATATAAGTACTGTATTTATTAGCTGACCAATGGGCGTTTGGTTTAGGGGTATAATGTTCGCTTCGCACTTTATAAGCTTGCATGCGAAAGGTCGCCGGTTCGATTCCGGCATCGTCCATTGTTTTGATTTTGTCTTTTTAGCGGGCCGTCACATCTAGCCTCGAGGGCTCCATTGATCACAGTCCATCAGAGTCTGTAGATTTGGCGGCGTCATTTTGCGAGGGGCTGTACGTCAACTTTTTCTGCCTAAGTAATGGTGATTGCGGTCAGTCATTTTGAGCTCTTGTACGGCTGGCGCTTACTCATGTTCAGTCTTCACGTACGGAGTATCACGTTTGACCTAATTCAAATTGTGAATCAACTTTGATCAGATGGAGGGCGATGACTTGACGTAAGTTAACTATGACAACATCTGGCAATGGTATACTATGTGCTCAGGTGACGGCTTATGCATAACAAGGCGAGCGTTGTTACTGGCCTCAAACTGAATATTAATGAAGCCAGCCTTCAGGGTTTGAACGCCAACATGCGTTGCCTCACCTCCAGTATGCGACAAGACGGCATTGGTAATATTTAGTCGAAGTCCTATGTTTCGAATCGTTGGATTAAATTTCATATTCGTGGCGATTCTTGTTGTTCCCTTGATATTGCTTGTTATCTGAATCGTACTTGGCGGGCAGCTGTGTACGAAGTTCAGCGTGTAACTCAAGATGAGCATTGTTCATTTAAACACCAATGAGCGATTTTGATGCACATCCAACTCATTTTACTCAACCACTGAACGGGTCAACATATTGTTCGGGAAGCTTGGTTCAAATCTCTTCGCCTGACAGATGGCTTTGGGAAGATATTCTTTTGGGGGAAGTCGAGACAAAGGGTCAGACCGGAAGGTCGAATGTCAACACAATTGAGGTCGTAGTCGTGTTCTACGTGTTTCATTGGCTCGGAGGCATCACTGAAAAATCATTCCAGCCAGTACTGAGACTGTCCGAAAAGTGCTCTCTGCGGCGTTGAACTTTGCCGGATACCCGTGATGTGGATAACGTTCTCGAAGGATTAATACCAAGAAGTAGGAGGCGACCACTCCGGGCTGAGAATGAATGCAAAAATGTGGGTATCAAGGTGTTAGGCTGACGGATTATTCTGGTGCCTACACATTTCGCACCTCATCCCGCACGCTTATAACCAGTAAGCGCTGGTGCTCCACCTTCAACCTTGTCATCGAGGGCCGCGAACCGTCTTGGCTGCTTCCTATCAGCCCATGAAGTCTTAGAATTCTGCACTCGTGTTACCCACGATTATCATAAAGCAGGACAACACCCACAGATATTTCAAGTCGCCATATAAATGGGTTTGTGTCCCATCTACAGCATTTCCGTGGCAACTCTGTAAATTCAAACATCGCCATCGCATTCCCAGACCTAATAATGGCTGTTTATGATACCGTAACCACGATTTTCGAGCCAGACCCGACTTGTTTTGAGCCTTCGAACTTATGGCTTTCGTCTATACCATGTAGCACAGAGTATCCTGCCTTCGAATCAAAACCTGACATCACATTGACTTCTCTCACTTGTCCCATTACCTTGCTCGGACCTCCACGTACCATTGGTATCGATGACTATTCATGCTATCCCTACAACATCTATACGACTGGGGGAACCGCATGGAGTGACTGTCCTATGAGCATGACTCCAGCGATGGAGACGACCAGCGAATGGCCGAATGGGATCAAGGTCGCAGAGACTTGGTGTTGCCCCTCGTAAGTGCTAATAACCAAGGTGGCTTAGTTTATTTTCTATCAGCCACAAATATTTCGTCTATTTATGAGCCTGACCAACTTCTTAGAGCATACGAATTCTCTTCAAACTTCAATCCAATTCCACTGACTGTCTCGGGTTCAACCTATTCTGTGAAGCTATACCCCGAGTATGCCTGTCGTGCAACCGCTGTTGAAGCACTTTCCGACCAAACAGTGACCCTCACAGTATCAACAGCACCTCTCATTACCACCGAAGTGTCGTGGAACGACGTTAGCATGATCCATGCAGAAGCAGCAAGGATTGGCAGGTACATCTACGAAGCCTCAGGGACGACATCTGAGTGTTTCAATAGATGTCCTTCTCTTTCTAACCCTCTCGTACTGCCAACTCCCACGCCAACGCCAACTCCAGTGCCAACAAACTCATATATCCCGCCTCCCTCGCACGCAACCACCCAATTCACTCCCGCTCCATCATGCCTGAGTGAATCCAACCTGTGGCTTGTCTCCACCAGCTGCCAGCTTCTGGAGGACCGCCAAATCATGACACCTCCTTGGCTCAAATGCACCATAGCAGAGTTTGGCGAGCCGGACGTATACAACGAAGCATGCTACAAGAGCGGCTCGGCCACGGCAGGTGACGATGGGACGACGTCTTTCTACGCGGGCTGCCCAGTAGGATATACTACCGCCTCAGAGTCCACATATCGCCCGTTCGACAGCACACGATATGGAAAAACCCCGCGGGCCACAATGTCTTACGATGTCGTCGCGAGCGTCGTGATGTGCTGCCCAGATGGAGACTACAGCTTCCAGTACAGCGACGTCCTGACAACCACGACCACGTATGACTACAGACAACATCTCGTGGACATGTACCCAATGCCCCTGTGTGTGGCCACAAGCGTAGAGACGCTTTCCGGCAAGGACGTCGAATTGACTCTCACCGTGGACTCGCGGGTATGGGACAAGAAAAGGAGGCAGGACGCGACGCCAGGTCCGGCAGTGACTACCCGGCCGTGGGACTACGAGAGCGCTCTACTATTCGCTCAGGCGGCACACGCCTCAGTGACGGTCTTCCATGGCACGTATTCGTGTCTGGAAAGCTGCGATAACTACTTCACCTACTCGTACAATAACACTGACCCCAACTATACCCCACCCAGTACGACATCCACGGCCGCGGGCTCGACGAACAGGGGCTCAACGATCGCAAGTTCAACAAGTGAAGCAGGGGAGGCGGGCGAGACTAGCCAGGGTAGTGATAGAGGCGCTGTAGGGGTTTCAGGGGCGCCTAATCTATCGGAATACACATTGTACGGGAATAATCGAGGAGCCACCGCTCTTTTGGTAGCGGTCTTTATAGTTCTCTGCCGGACCATATTGTAAAAGCTGGGATCGCTTGTCTAAAGAGCAAAGCCACCGTATTGTTATTAATCTGCCAAGATAATATTATTGAACCCGTATCAACCCTTGCCTACGCATTGATTCTTACAGCTTTTCCCTATGGGCCTCGTAAGCTAGATTAATGGCCCGGCCCGAGGCACTGCACTCAGTTTAATGGGTTCCCCGAGGATCCTTCCTGCCAGGATAATGACTCAAGTTTACCATTCCGTTCTGAACTTCCCTGCAATTAGTAGGTCTTCCACATAAAACCCGTCGCTTTAATAAGAATTTCAGTTGGCTATAGCTGGCTAAGTTGTCACAGAGCCGATCTCAAGAGCAAATAGTGACCAGTTTGCATGACCGGTCGACATTTTGGCCGGCAAAATTTCAAATTTTGGCACGATCTGTACCATCGTCCCCTTTTGTACGGGAAAATGTCGAATTCAAGGCATGGCTGGCACGCCATCATTACGGCAATTATTTGTGCCGATGATGTGTTCGTGGCCGCTTCGTCACATGGCTTGCCGATTATACCATGGCGTATTATAGCGAAGACAAATAAAGTTCAAAGGATTTCTTGTGGCTTGACTCGTTCCCTCTCAAGTCTAGAGCCAGTCTGGGGTGGCATGCAGCGGTGGAGCGTTTACCTTGGAGATGGAGAACACGTTACAGGGACATAGCTACGGTGCAATGATAATGTCCCCGGCGCCCGGACAATGCGTGGTAGGGTCTTACCGTTGCAACCTCCATCCGGGCTGCTCTCCTCTTTCTGGGAAACAGCGGGGCAGCCTTGGAGGGACAAGGTTTGTTGCCTTCCCTTCCTCCATGCTTGGACTTGGATCCGAGATGATGCTACATCTCCGCCGGGCTCATAACAATCCTTTGGTACCATGCTGACGAGGGTGTGTTCCAAGATTGAGGGTTAAGGAAAACCTCATTGGACACGCATCCGCGTCTCCTTTTTGGCTAGCAGCGCCGCCGGATTCAATCTTCGTGCCCAAAGTCCGTGACTGCCCGTCGATGAACTGCAAATTCCTGGAGGTGCCATCTAGGTATGAAATCAATTGAGTCCTGCTGACGATATGAAGGCGAGGCGGTCCTGAAGCTCAAGCAAATGTCAGTACTACTCCGTGGCCACGAACCTTTTCCGCCGCCATTGCATCCCTCATTCCATGGCTTCACTTCCAGATCCCCCACCGGGGTTAGATCTGACCGAGACGAACGTGCCGCGGTTTGTCGCCTCGACTTCTCTCACCTGGGCAATGGCAGTCGCGTGCGTTGGTATGCGATTTTGGGCTCGGAAGCTCACGAGAAGCGGCTTCTGGTGGGACGACTGGATCATCCTCACATCTATCGTAAGAAGGCCCCGCATCGTTGCATCTCACGAGAAAGACTGACAACGAGAAGATATGGACCGGCATATTCTTCTTCACCGCGACATGTTATAGTAAGCTCCCTGCCATACGATCCGTTACCGCACAAGACTAGCGAACGTTTCGAGTATTAGCTAACAGTGGCTAGTTGTTCCTAGAGGACTTGGCTTGCACATATGGGCTGCCCCTCCCGGTGCGATGAGAGCGTACTTTTTCGGCCTTTACATAGTTGAATTCGCCTATGTACTCGCTCTTTTCAGTGTGAAGTCGTCGATACTTGCCCTCTACTGGCGAATTTTCAGCGCGGATCGCAGAATCAGGTGGCCGTTAATGATTTTGTTCTCCATTTCCCTTACGTGGGCAGTTGCACTTGTGAGTAAATGCACAACACCTATTCTGTTCGCACGACAATGGAAATAAGTTGACCTTTTTGGTAGATTGTGGTGATCTTGTTACAATGTCAACCGATCAGCGCGTTCTGGGCCAGATTCGACGTCAATCCTCCCGACCCGTCGGAATACAATTGTGGCGTCAACCTACACCAGTTCTTTCTTGGGAACTCCATTCCCAACATCCTCACCGACATATCATTAATAGTTGTCCCAACTCCATTTATTTGGAAACTAAGCCTTCTCCACTCGCAGAAGATAGCCATCCTAGGCATCTTTGCTGTCGGCCTATTGTAAGTGCTTCGAAGAGCAGGTTTTGCCTTAGCATCCTCGACTAAAAAGTATTGTTTTCTGGATAGCGTGACTATTGTATCTGTGGTTCGACTCCACTTTATCCTAAATCTCGATTTCAAGAACCCCGATGTTATCTGGCTAGCGAGCCAAGAGATGAACTGGACCATCACGGAAATAAACGTTGCCGTAATCTGCGGTAAGTCCCCTTCCCTCCTTCGCTAGCCATCATTGTCCATGCACAGCATCACTAATGCCAGCCTTAGCATGCCTCCCGTCCCTCAAACCAATCCTGAACTTGATCCTGCGCGGCCGACTCCATAGCACACAATCTGCGAACAGCCAAGGTCTCCATGATTCATCCGCCAAAGATGGAAGCAGGATCGATTTAAGCAGAAAATGGAGCAGCAACCTCCTACTCAATCCCGCCGCCAAGGGAACCTCGAGTGTGTCCGTGAGCACATCGAAAGACATCCACAACGACACACACCCCTTCGCGAAACTAGCGGGCCACGAGCTCGAGACGTGGCAATACACAGAAACCACAAGTACAGGGTCTAAGACTTCGGGGACCGAGGTGGAAGGCGTTGAAGAGTCTGTTTCACATGGAATAATTGTGACCAAAACCATTCGGGTAAAAACTCAAGGTTGACTGCCAGCATTCCTGGCCATCATGTTGTGTTTCCTCGGAAGGAGCGCGTTGAAATGGGTGGCCAATTGGTAGAAAAATTCCGATTTGGTAGTCTAAATGACAACCATACTTCAAAATAGTCTAAGGTTTGAAAACTGTACTATGTATACTAATATACCAACCACAAGGTCCGTACCACGTATGGGGGGTTCCATCAACAATCAACGAATCGTCTTTGGGACCGTGTGCTGTTCTTCGGGGGGATGTTCTCCCTTACATTGTGCGCGAACAAAATGAACCGACACTAGCAGTCACACACCATTCGTTTCTTATCATCACCCGGAGAAGCCAACCTAGGCATCCCCCTGCATGGAAGGCTTTCTTTTCCATCACGTCTGAGAGCACTACTAACAGTCTCTAGTAGGTTGTGGGTGGAGATATCTATATTAAAAACTTGACCTAGGGGTGGGGTGGGAAACAGTGAAAACTTCAACATGTTGCTGGTGCTGATAAAGCTGCAGCCAACTTTGAAACATTTGAATACAAAAAATGCCCATAATGCTGTTCCATGAATCGTCGGCTGACAATCGCGACCAGCGGAATCTTTCCTACAGCAACCACCTAAGCCTATCTTATGCATCCTCTTTGGAAAAGTAACGGTAAGCGGCATTGGCGTAGAAAAGCGTCTCCATGGTCCCATAGACGGAGAGAAAGACGATGATGACGATTTTGGTCGTCCTGTTCGCACCCATGCGATCAAGCACGGATATACGACCTTCCTTCCTCGCTGAAGCTGTTTTTTCTGAGGCGGTGGCGGAGGCTTCGGCGCGGGATTTGGGATTCTCGCTGAGGTGGCGGAGCTGCGTTGCGGTAGGTGTGCGAAAAGGAAAGTGCTGGTGGAGGATGGGCCGATTCACACCGACACGATTCACATGCCCTCTTCTCGGTACCGTTGGGAGGAGCGAGGCGAACGGTGCTGATTTCTTGAACGCTATGGCTGAAGACATGGCTTGCTGGCTCATCGCCGCTTTATTATATTGTTACCAGGGTTCGGCTGCGAAAGTCTTGGTTGTCGCGCAGAAATGAATATGTGACCAGTGAAAGCGTTAGTCCAGGTGTTTTATTACATCTAAAGCAGATATGCACAATAGCCGAGTACCATGACAGGAGTGCACTATCCAGCGAAGATGAGGGATCCTAACGAAGTCGGTCGATGGTGACTATAATGAGATACGCGGCGTTTTGATATAACGAGGGCGATGTCAGCCGGGCGAACCGAAACCCGACCCTCACCAACAAAGGCTGACAGTGGCACATCACATGACTGTAACGGCCAGCCACTATAACAGAACCACTGAAAAGGCTAATGGCTACCTTTCTTCAATAAATGAATTGATCTTGTTCCCTCGATATCAGTCTGCGCGCCCATTCCTATCTCCTCACCATCTTTTGTATCCGATTCAGCAGCCCCAATGCCGTGCTCCTCGCCGTTCCTCCCATCACGTCTCATTTCAGAACCCCAATTTTGACACAATCTTTTCAGCCATGATTACGACCGCGCTTACCAACACCCGCACCTTCTGAGGCTTTTCTTGATCCTTAGCTGGCGTCTGCCCATGGAAGACCTGATTCAAAACGTCCTGGGCAGAGACCGTTGAGTTCCCAGCCTTGCCAAGGGGTCCGTAAAGACGGTCATTATCCCGCCATCCCTTCGATGCCTTAACCATGATCATATGCACATCTCCCGCCTCATTGCTGTTCAGGAGGTTCTCCAGGCCATGATACAGGGCGTCGTATATGGCTTTACAGAGTTTCTCCCGTTCCTGAGTCGTCCGCGCAACTGCGCTGAGCATCTCTTCCAGCTTTTTCCAGCTTGTCACCGAGGGCGTTTCCATGTATTCATACAGAAGTCCTTTGAAATATTTGTTGTACTGACTGGAGGGGAACGTTGTTTCCACGACAAAGGGAAAGCCGCCGATTAAAGCACAGGAGTCGCCCTTGCCTCCCTGTCTAATCCAGGCGTCAGCGGTCGCCCTATTGCGGCAGAACCGGGGGTTATGCGCTGCTTTGAGTAGAGTGAGCAGATCTTTCCAGGATAAACTGCCCCTTGCAGGTGTCTTGGTCTCCTCTAGGACAGATACCGCAGAACTCGGCCTGGGGGTTTCAGGAGGAGTAGTGGCTGTTCTGAGAGCAGTGCTTGGCGCTGAGGGTCTCGGTGTTACTGGACGTGACGGTGTTGCTGGACGTGAAGGTGTTGCTGGACGTGACGGTGTTGCTGGACGTGACGGTGTTGCTGGACGTGACGGTGTTGCTGGGCGCGGCTGAGGGGTAGGGGGAGGTCTGGTTACGTCCCAACCACCAGTTTGGATCATGTTAGGCGCCGTAGCTGTTCCTGATTCATTGGATGAACTTCCTTGACGGACGCTTGCCTGTTGCTGGAGGTTCGACCTGGAGGGTGCTCTAGCCTGAACTGACACGCCCGCGCCAGAGGCTTGAGCCATGAGCGGTCCGCTATTTGCGGTCGTACTGGTTCTTGAGGGTGTGCTTTTAGTGATAGCTGAGCTTGCTCGAGGAGTCGCGACCTTTTCTGACGGCACCCGTGGCTGATTCTTGTTAACAGATCCGGACATTATGGTAGTGCAACTTGGAGAAGGAGGAGAAACCAAAGTAGCAAATATAGAGGCAAAACGGAAGGTTTCGGCGAAAGTGATGATGCGATAGAATCCGTATCTTTGAGTTAGAAGCTGTTGGAGAGCTGCCGAAGACGACTGTGATAATTCATGGACTGGAGACCTTTTTATCACAGCCCACGAAGTCTTCCCATGTCATTCAGGTTCGAGCTCAATCTGACAGTGGGCGATTACACACGATGTCTGGAGCTGAAGCTGATGCTGTCAGCAGCGACCGTGGCCTGCCCCCTAGATAGGCCACTCAATACGGCCCATTTCTGCTCTGAATGCAGACTCTTGAGACGGAAGCCACTCAGCTTCTGTCTGGGCCACGGCCTCAGGGATGGCCGTGCTTATACATCGTTCTGATATTCTTGTCTTGCTTTTCTTTTTGTAAAGACTGGGGATCTGGTGGTCCGGGAAGTAGAGCGTGATCACAGTTTCGCATGACAGCGCAGCGGCCTGCAGCGGCCGCTGGCTCGGTCAGCACGGCGCAGAGAATCTGGTGCAGCGCGCCGAAACTCATCGTTAAACCACCATATCTGCTAGAGGTTGGTATAGTGCGCACATTTGTATGTGGTAGAACACGGAGCAGGCACTTATTGGATACTTCGCATTATCGCCGGCTTAGCATCTATAATACAGACAGACACAGGCTCACTTATTTCGATGAGCTTATTGGATAAAGACATGGCTGTCTCTATATTAAGCGGTATACACTGTTATACGCATCGTCGCTTGTCGTTAGCAATGAACATGATCATTGCTTGGTCATCAACAGTCGCAAGAACCTTCCGATGCAGTGGCGCTCGCGGCAGCTAACGGCGAATTGTCCAGAGGGGGGTGTTCGGGCAGGCTTCGGCTTGCGGACACCGAGCGGCTGCACAAGCTGGCCTTGGACGAAGCGACAACTGTGCGGTGGACGGGCATCGCGTACGGGCTGCAGAAGCTGGCTGTGGACTACGAACCGGGCGGGCGCGTGGGTGTGATTGACGTCTTCCACGCAGAGCCGCTACGGGTGGCGTCGCCGACACGCGAAGCGTGGGTAAGCCGGCATCTCAGCCTCTGGCAGGACTTCTGCCGGACGGAGCCGCGCATGCATGAGGCCGGTGGTGGCCACTACACCATACTTAGGCCCGACAGCGTTGCATCGTTTGCCAAGACCCTAAGAGCGGCCTCGGAACCCCGTGGCATGTGAGAAGAAGTGCAGGGGTGGTGCGGATGAACATAGGTGCATATCTTGCCTACTACGATGTGCTACTCGTGTCGTTCTTTCTTGTCTGTCATTTGATGTACTTGGCCGTACCTACGGATCGATGTGTACCTATTTTTATTTGTGGCTCTATCGCGATAATTGGATGTGATGAGATTCCGTCTAACCTGTATCATATCCAAAACTAAAGAGGACTGCGTTCGGCCAGCCAGTCAGCGAGATAACTGCGCAGGCGCCTTATTCGTTCATCAGGGGGTCAGATACGTCCATGGACTTGCCACATATACTATATAAAAGGCATGCTCAGCCATATCTGGCCATTGGTTTGTATGGAAAAGCCAAAGTCATTTTGAGCTTTTGTGCCATCTGAGCTCATAGAATCTAACAACAGACAAAACCTACGTGACAAAGCTAAGTCTATGACCCGAGATTCAACCTAGATCTGTCACTAGGGGAGACGTAGAAGAAGGAAGATACAAATGTCCGAAGAATATTGAGTACTCGCTTAGTGTTCTGATTTGGAGTCTGATTTTCTCTGTAGTCTGCCTGAGATGCCTGTGAAAGACTTTTTGGCAAGGGGCTTTACGGTCGGCTGGTGTAATGTCAACGGGAACTGGACAGACCCTAAGGAGAGTGGCGGATCAACATGATATATGATATATGAAGCAAGTATAGGACAAGAGGCAACTCGATTTCAGTAAACGCCAGCCAGCCAGTCCTGTCATAGCCCAAATGCATCAACTGTTTCTTCTAGCCGCAATGCAAGGTCAATGTCCCAATGAGCTCAATTTATGACTTCTGTATTGAGGACGCTTTAGATAGAGTCTCTGCAGTATAGGAGAGTGATCAGTTTCCCCATTTTCAGCAGCAAAGCTCAAACCAGCATTCCGGCCGAGGCGCTTCAGCAGCACCTAGGTCGACTTCTACATAACTCAATTGGATAGCAGCCAGACCTCACTCACCCAGATGACTGCAGTCCTTTTTGAATAGAAATGAAACAATTTTTTTAATCATGAAGATACTCTCAACTTCATACGTGCGACGGGCCACCCTGAAACGTGGTGTAATTCCAGCTTCTGGGTCAACACACTGCAGGAAAGAAGGACTTCAATGTTGCATCCCAACTATCCTTGATTCTCTTTTGTCGGCACCGTCACCCACGAACCAATGCCTCCCGACTCTAAACCCAGAGCGCATCTCCGAGTGCCCAGGACGAAACAAAAGAAGCGATGTTAGGACACAAAAAGGAATGCCGCAAGCCCCTGGCTAGCACGCATGCAGGATCGTACTGCCCACCTCGCATATAAAGAAAGAAGAAATGGGCAAAAAAAAAGTGCATGAAATTTTTCGTGATAGCTGCAGTCGGCCTTCACCGCTCTCCCATCTCGACTTGGACCTTAGCTAGTGTGAGCCCGAAGAGCTGGGCGCCAGGAGAACACAGTCCGTGCCCTTCCTATCGTGCCGCCTGATTGTTCTCAAGTGAGTCTATCTTTGTGTCTATGGTTTCTTTCATTGGCGGATTCACGTTGTCGCATGCGTCTGTCAAGGCGTTAGTGCAGGTCCCACGTGTCGTCGTGCTCGGATGTTTGTGTCAAAACCTACCCAGGCCTAGGTAATCGCCAAGGCATCTCAGGATCATGCCCTAGTGTCATTACATCTACAATTATCCACATGGGGATCATTTTGGAATATCATTGTCAGATAATATTTGAGATCTACAGCCTCTCGATGATTCTGACATATCTATGACACCTACAAAGAACCACAGAACCAAGCGACGTCTTTTAACAGGCGACACGCGGCGCACTTAAAGTGGAACTGTCTCAGCGCACTGATATCCATTTCTTCGATTTCTTCTATCGTGTTCTCTTGTTGCCTCAAAAAGGATAATGGGTCCAATTTAAGTATTTAATTTGATAACCAACTGTCTCACCAAGTCCCAAGCTTTTACTTCTGGCTCAAGCAAACAAAAGCCCTCTCTTTCTGTGCGAACTTGGTCTTCCGAGCCCGACCGAGGGAATACGGGCCGGGACTTGGATGCTCACTTTTGACAACCGCCTAGCTGTGGCGGCGGTGGCGCTTGTCTCGCCAGTTTGACGTCCAGGTGTCTGAGATTGTGGGTTGTTAGTGAGACTAGGCACATTATATCTCGTAATGTGGACCGTGTGTTGTTGTCTGCTCGTAAGGCTGCAAGTCCGGGAGGTTCTGGCCCATTCCTTTCCTATAGGAGAGGGAAGAAGCTGCCTAATAAAGGAAGACATTCTGAATGTTCTATGGCACGGGATCAAAGTGTCCTGCTGGGCCGTGTCACTTGCCTACGCGTGGCTTGATCGTGGGAAGAGATAGTTGAGGCCTGGAACCCCCTTGACAGGCTCTAGAGGCAACGGAGGCGTGTACGCGTCAGGCAAAAGCAACTCGAACGTTACGGTGAAGCCACGAAAGAAGCAAGAGGCATGGAGTACGAGGATACATGATCGCCGCACTAGCAGGTGAAGATGAAATTGCAGCTGTGACATGCCGGTACGTGGCTGGGAGCGCCCATCTGGGGCTGTACGACGCCGTGAACCTGTCGCACACCGACTCGCGGTAGGTGACTACCATCAAGCTTGGAACCCTGCACATGTGCTGGGCAGCCCGTAGGACGAGCCGTGGTGCAGTTTCGCGTATCTGGGGAGCCGGTGACGATCCTGCATGGACCCTCGGCCGTCAGGGCTCGCACAAGCGACAAGCGACGACGAACACCGTTGGGATGGTTCAGGTGGTCTTAGATGCAAGGTTCCCGTAGACGTGGTACCAATTGGGGGACTCGAAATGAACAACCCCCAGTGTGCTGCTCGTTCCACAGCTACACGGGCAGCCACACAGCCACGGGGTTGATCGTGGTTGCGGGAGAGACACTGGTCAATTGATTGATTGACTGACTACTGAGCGGCTGACTGGCTAGGCGAGTGAGTGATGGGTTCAGGCGGAGCCGGGTCAGGTTACACGCGAGGCCGGGGGAGTGAGACACAGGCATCGATGGGTGTCAGATTGCATGCTGGCTGTTGGTGAGGTTGGGCAGGGCAGGGGTGTGGAAAATTGATTCCATGCTGGCTGATTTGCTTCGATAATTCTTTTCCCTCCTTTGCTTTGAGCATGAGGACGGGACTTGTGCACCAACAAAATGAATGCGATATGCAGGACGCCCTTTTCGGCGATGTGGGCTTGAATTGGTGGCCGCCGTTGTTAGTCTAGGAATTGATTGACTGTAGATTGAAATTTGTCCCCAGGTGGCACCAACCATCCATTTGGTTGGTCATGGGCAAGGAGAGTGATGAGAAAGACAGGAATAGACGAGGACGAGGACGAGGACGAGGACAACGAAGAGGAGCACGGTCTAGGAGACATTGTTGGGCCCGTTTTGGTTAGCAGCATCGGGACGGCAGGCGGCGTCTACCACCACGAACTAGGTGACGGGCATGTACAGTTACGTACTGTACGTACCATTCTGACGGGCCGATACCACTCGTACGTGTGCGTGGACGGCAGGGACGGCCTGAACGCACCTGCAGCACGCATCACCACTACGGGACTGTTACTTGTGCGTGCATGTACATAACTGGAGGCAGGAGCCAAGAGGCACAAAAAAAGGCAAAAGAGGCAAAAACGGTAAGAGTGCAAGAGGCAATTTTGGGAGCAAAATGACTACGGACGTAGGTCGTTGCCGTTGCCGTTGCCGTATGCGATGCGATGCAGGGAGACCAAGACAAGACAAGGCAGTCAAGGCAGTCACCACCTGCGATTGCGATCTTGGGTTGCCAATGCCTCTGTCCTCTATTCCTTCTTGCCTGTTGCCTTTTACCTGTTGCCTCTTGCCTGCTGGCTCTTGTGTCCGTTCCCTCGGTCGCGCATCTCCCCGTGTGTGTGAGCAGGTCATATGTAGATGAGAATTTACAGTTGCAGGTGCAGGTGCAGTTGCAATTGGGGTTACCGTTGCATTCACGGGTGCAGGTGCAGGTGCGGGTACGGGTGGGTAATGGCCCCAAGCTGGTGGGTGAACGGAGAAACGTCTTGAACGTGAGATTGAAATGGGTGACTCGATAGAATTGAGTGAACACTCCTTCTTTCTCGTCCTTATCTTACCCAAGGAGATACAGTATCTTATCCCGGATCCTGCTTCCCTGTTAGCTCGATCGGTCCTGCCAAGAGTGCTCCACCCGCTGCCACTTCGGGACAGGGCTCGACTATCGATTGCAGTCTGCAGCTCTGTGTTTTTTATCCCTCTCTCTTTTTTCGCACGGCATCGAGTCCTCTTTCTTCGTCTCATGCAGCTCAGCTGGAAGGGGTCTTCATTGATTGTTCCAGGGCCTCATCTCCCAAGATACTGACCTGTCCGGCAACTTCCTGCAATTCCTCCACCCTGTCTGTCCCTTCTCCTCCCTCCCCTGCCCTACCCTTACCACGCTAGGAAACGTGGGGGAGAACCACACAAACACCCATACACACAACCAGATCTCCTGTGCCCAGCCAGACCAGGCCAGAACTTGCACACAGTCCACCATTCTCCTACATACACTACAGTAGTCTGGCAGTCTGGCTACATCCCGCCGCGGCACCTGGCGACAGGCAATTCGGATGGCACCGGCCCACACCTCGTCGTCCTCCACTCCCACACAGTCCTGTCGGAGGGTCCCCTAGCCCATGCAGATAAGCACTATCTCCCGCAGCTGAATGACACGGACGACCAAAAAGTACTTAAGCCCGTTTTTCTGCCAGTGATGTTTATAAGAGCACTGACATCTGGCTTCTCCTTCTTAGGTGTTGTCGTCGTTGCCCTGCCATCATCTGCTCTGCTCTGTTCTGTTCTGCCCTGTTCTGTCCTGTCCTGTCCCGTTCTGCCTGACCCTGTCATCGTCATATTCGACAGGATCCCGACGTCTGGGTGCTGACCAGGATCACTAATCACCTGTGACCTCTCACTCACTGCATTTCTCGGAAAAGCTGGGTGACTGACCTTCTCCACCGACACCATGGACGAGGATCAAGGACCTTCTCAGGTCGTCCCAGAACATGGAAAGAAAAGAACCTTTGGCGACCGCGGCCGTGCCTTGAAGCACATGTTCTTCACCAGGGACGGTCTGATCGGCGACTATGACTACGGCTTTCTCTTCACCCCGAATATCCCGTTCATGAGGAAAAGACCACAGGCAGCCCCGTTCTTCGGCCTCAACGACAAAATCCCCGTCGTGCTCGCCCTGCTGCTTGGCTTCCAGCATTCCCTGGCCATGCTTGCAGGCCTCATCACTCCACCAATCATCCTTGCTGGTTCCAGCGGCGCCAACCTGACCCCAGAAATGACCCAGTACCTCGTTTCGACTGCTTTGATCGTCTCGGGCTTCTTGTCAATGATCCAGATCACGAGATTCCACATCTTCAAGACACCGTATGAGATACCCAACTACTGCCTTCTCCCCGATTAGTCGGCCGCCACCCCGCACAAGCTGACACCTAGACGCAGGTACTACATCGGCACTGGTGTAATCTCTGTGGTGGGAGTGTCATTCTCCATCATCACCGTGGCATTGGGCGCCTTTAAGCAAATGTACGCCAATGGCTACTGCCCCTCCGCTGACGATGGCACGCCCTTGCCCTGCCCGGACGGGTACGGCGCAATCATCGGCACTGCGGCCGTCTGTGCCCTGCTCGAGATCCTCATCTCCTTCCTCCCGCCCAAGATAATGCTGCGAATCTTCCCACCCATCGTGACTGGCCCTACCGTCATGTTGATCGGCATCAGCCTCATCGAGAGCGGCTTCCAGGGCTGGGCCGGCGGCAGCGGCACATGCATGGCAGGAAGCGACGCTCCCGCGGGATTCCAGCTCTGCCCGTCTGACTCTGCGCCGCACGCTCTTCCTTGGGGCAGCCCAGAATTTCTTGGTCTCGGCTTCTCCGTCTTTGCAACTATCGTCCTCTGCGAGCGGTTCGGCTCTCCGATCATGAAGTCCACCTCGGTCGTCATCGGTTTGCTAGTCGGCTGCATCATCGCTGCGGCGACAGGGTACTTTGACCGTTCCGGAATCGACGCCGCTCCAGTCGCGAGCTTCATCTGGGTGCACACATTCAAGCTCACTGTGTACGGGCCGCTGGTGCTACCCATCATGGCTGTGTTCATTATCTGCGCATGCGAGGCTATTGGCGACATTACGGCCACGTGTGATGTGTCACGTCTTGAGGTCGAAGGCAAGCTGTACGAGAGCCGCATCCAGGGTGGCGTGCTTGCCGATGGTGTCAATGGTGTCCTCGCCGCTCTATGCACCATCACGCCTATGACCACCTTCGCCCAGAACAACGGCGTCATCGCTCTGACGCGCTGCGCCAACCGCAAGGCCGGCTACTGCTGCTGTTTCTTCCTGTTGATCATGGGCATCTTCGCCAAGTTTGCCGCTGCGCTGGTTGCCATCCCTGCTTCGGTCATCGGCGGCATGACGACCTTCCTCTTCACGAGCGTCGCCGTCTCGGGCATCGCCATTATCGCAAAAGGAGTGCCCTTCAACCGCCGCAACCGCTTCATCCTAACCGCCGGGCTCGCCATCGGCTACGGCGCCACCCTAGTTCCAACGTATTTCGCCTCCGTCTTCTCCTATTCCGGCCCCAACACTGCCCTGCGCGGCTTCCTCGACGCCATCAGCCTCGTCATGGAGACTGGGTTTGCGGTCACCGCCTTCGTCACCATGTTCCTCAATCTGGTCTTGCCTCTCGAAGTCGAGGATACGAAAGCCGCCGACGACGGGGCCTCTTCTAGTGTGCGCGCGTCTAGTGTTCGCGCGCCTAGCAATACGGATGTTGAAGGGGCGCCTCCTGGGGACCTGAAAAAGGCTTGAGCTTTTGGTGGGAGGGGGACGGCGTGATAATTGCATCGTATGGAATATCATCCTCGATGGGTCCGATTTGGACCATTTGTTTCTTGTGGCGTTTCCTGGTAGATATAGGTCCCCGCTTCAATGCGAAAATTGTTGATATTTATATGGCTCGCGGTTTTCGACTGTTCATGATTACCCTCCATTTACAGCCATGCTCAATATCAGCAGATTTTCTGAATGAACACTTTCACCCGAAATTGGAGGCAATCGCTGTGATGACCACATAGGCACCCTTTCACTTGACGAAGCCGGCAAATAGTATTTTGCTTAATCATTTCTCAATTAATGCCCTTCCATCCGATCTCAAAGGTAAAATGCTCACTGCTGATCAGTGCCCCTTCTAAAACACAATCAACCACACAAAACCCTATAGGAGCCAAACCTGCTGTCGTTTGGTAGGATGCGATGCCAACAATGATGTCCATCATGAGTTGCTAATGACGGAGGTAATAACAAGTGCTGTGGGCGGTTGAAAGCTTTTGTGGGTTATAGCACCGCGGCAACACTTACATATGTATCTAGCTCGCTAGACTTTTGTTTCCATGACGTGTAGTACGAAGGTCGACGCTCGTTCGATAAGGGGAACGGTGCTTAGGTTGAGGCGCACTCGAGGCAATCCACTAAGTAAGCAAACGGAGCATTCCAGTGCTGCCTTGTCACTTAGCTGGTGCAAAATGCTGTGCCTCGTGTGATGCTATTACAGACACAGGATAGTGCTAATCCTAGGGCACGAGGGCACTTCAATGACCGAGTACCTCCTAAGAGCGTGATTAGTCTTATGAGATGATGCATTCCAGAACGTAGAGCTTGCCTGTGGCTTTCTGGATCATCTTGCTCTCTTCAACTACACCTAGGGAATGCACCACCGCTGGTCCAACACTTGAGCACTGATAAGTCTGCTAATAGCATTGAGACAGGGCCGTCTTTGGAGGTCAATACGCCGGATTTCCCCTCCAGATCAGACAAGGCAGATGACGTCCAACTTACGAGCGAAGACAACTTGATTTCCATGGCTTCGCTGACGTTTGTCAACAAGCTAACAAGAATGCCTCTGCGGGTTGCTACAAAAGACGGCCCGGCATCACGTCGGGGTAAATTCGGATACTAAGACGAGCAAGACCGGGAGTAATGATCTAAAGAAATCTGGATTCTTTGTGACAATCTAGGTGACTGGCGTTGCCCGTGCGACTCGGCCCCAAGGGTAAGTGAAAGCATTTCAAGGTCAGAGATCAAAGAACAGGCAAGTATCCGGTGGTCAGCGAGGTTCCCCACGATCTTTCGGCTACAGCAGTCGAAGGGAAGAAGAAGGTTCCTAGAGACTGACCCTGTTTACTTCCTCTCCCTCACTGTTGCGGTCACGTGTTATAGCAGTCTACTTTACACACAGGTCTCACCACCAGGTCTCTTCTGGTTCGAATTTTGTATTTCCCTATAAACTGCCATTCAATTCACCTGAAAATATCGGACGCATATCGAGCGCGAGATGAGTAGAACTATAGGGTTGCGCGAGGGAGCTGCTCAGCTTTGCGCAGCCACTCCCCAACTTTTAAGGGCCTGAGTCACGTTTGTAGCTTTTGCGTCGCTCAAATAGATACGGAGGCATTGAATAGAGGCTTGAACTGTGTATCATTCATCAAGCTAACGCGTCACCTTTGGATTCAGATATTCATACCGGGGTCCTTTCTCTCTCTCTCGGACTTTGACAGCAACTGAGTCCCAAAGATTGAAGAATATAGCCACTACCTCATCCCGTTTGATTGCAGAACTGCGAAGACATCCCTTAGAAACGGTAGTAGTGCATTACAGACCGTCTATTCACCCCCCTCCCCGTCCTCCCCCCCCCCCCCCCGGGGATCTGACGGCGCGAAGAAGTCGCGTTCGCGACAGCTGGGGTGACAATACTACCAGACTGGAACTGGGAGCTTGAAAAAATCATCCTGTCTTTGTTTCAGTGAATCGCCGCCTGCGACCTACAACAAGATGGGTGCTCGCAGTATGAAGGGACAGCGTCCATCTGGTGCAGCTCAAACCTGTCTTTCTAATGAGCAAGTGTACATTGCATGTTAGCAGTTGATAGTGAAACGTTGAGACTCTTCATTTTACTGAGCCTTTTGATCTGCCTGAGTAGTACTGTTTGGATCACAGCCGATGTCTTGTTGGAAGTCCATTTGTGAAGCCACTGACAACTGCTTAATACACGTGCCAAACCGCGAAGAATAACATTGCAGTTGAAAGTCAAACACAATGTGTGGGGGCCGGGAGGTGAAGCACAATTAGAAGGCTACATTCACGGAGTGAAGACAGGCAGGTGATCAAAGACAATAGACAAGCAAAGATGGCTAGGTCGACCTTTTCCCTGTGTAGTGAATCCCCTGTTCCCCAATACTTCAGATGAATCTATGTGATCGGAGCCTCGCTGCTCAACTTCAGGTGAAGGATTGTGTCGGAGAGAGACCCACCGAAATTGAACTGAACCTCTGATTTCTGATATTTAAAGCACCACCTTGATCCCGTCCGATTTTAATTCCACCCTCACCAATCACCTCCACCATTTTGCAGCCGCAGAAATTCTCAGCCTCGCAGCTTCTCAGCCGCAGTCATGGCAGACCGAACTCCCTCCAAGAGCCCTACTCAGGGCAAGCATGATGATTCCCCGCCTACCACAGGACAGGACAATCCTGACCTGCAAGATGACACTAACTCCCAGGAAGACCAGGATGTGGAGACAGTTCGCGAACAGCTAGCCAGGGAGGAGCCAGGAATCTTCAACGATGGTGACAACAGCAGTTTCGACCTGATCGAAGACGAAAACGGATTCGAGAGATACATTGGAGCTTACGAGAGACTGAAGAACACTGGTCTTTCTGCGGAAGACTTGCCATCTGACAACCCGATCATCAAAGAGTGGATCGAGCCACTCGTTCAGGCCATGACCACATGCGACGACGCGATGGACACGAAGACCCCGAAAGGAAGAACTTCTACTGCCGTCAATCGTATAAAGCGAATGAAGAAGTTCGAGATGGTGCTCGTGGCCTGGAGAGTTGCTGTAGGTTTCCCGACACTGCAAGCTTGAGTTCAATTATTGAATTATACAACGTACATTCCAATTCAAAATCAGGCTGACTATGTACAGCGTGCGGTGCGCGACGCACAGAGTGGCAGAGGTCCCGGTGTTTTGGGGGACAAGAATCAATCACCCGAAAAGTTTGAGTCCTCGGATGACCGACTCCTTGGAGTCATTTCAGTCTTGATGGTGAGCTACCTTTGTGGGACCACTGGTATTTGAACGTCGCTAATCATGTCAAAACAATCAAATACAGGTCTGGAAGAACGCCGTCATTAACCTTATCGACAACTTCGAGAAACATGGTCGCTTGCTAGCTGCAAGCCCGCACGCGGCATTTCAGCGGATGAAGGGCAATCGGAAAACCAACGACGCACAAGCCAAGGTGATCGCTATAGGTCGGAAGATGGATGAATCCAAATCGAGCACTCGGAAGAACCAAGACGAGCGTGTGCGGGAAACTCAGGCCAGGAAGCTCGAGCATTGGAATCAACAAGCCCGCAAGACAGCCCCTACCTCCACCAGCCATCCTTCGACGGGTGGAACCATTCAGCCGGACATGACTCACAAGAAGAACAAATCTGGTTCTCTCTCGAAGACCTTGTCGCTCACGTCTTCCAAGCGTCCCTATAGCATCCACGCCGAGGAGGCCTTGTCCCAAGACGACGAGCGTTCCGATCAGAGCTCCAGCGCCACAACCGCCTTCAAGGGTCACAAGAGACAGAAGCTTGACCAACGAGAGGGAGATAGTCCACTGTACCTCATCGAATACGAAGCTGATGACGAGGAGGGAGACGAGGAGGGAGACGAGGAGGGAGACGAGGAGGGAGACGAGGAGGGAGACGAGGAGGAGTACGAGGATGAGTACGAGGAAGGAGAAGAGTGATCCACCTCAAGCATCTGGAATCGCAGACATCTCACGCTCAGTGGCCGGTAACAAGGCCCGTCGTGACGGGCAGAGCTCGGCGGACTATTTTTTTGGTCGCAGTGCAGACTCTGACTCTGTAGCGCAGCAGTGGGTGATGGAAGCGACCAATACGACATCGAGAGAGAGAGAAGGGGGGAAAAGGCGTTTTGAGCTGTGGGCATTGGGCCTGCGGTATAGGTCGGTTGACCAGAAGTGAGACAAAATTTGGCGAGCAAGAGAAGAAAGCAGAATTATCACAACGCTATGTAGCGTTGGGTTCGGGGCAGAGCGCAAGTCAACTTGGCGGCGTACAGCTCTTTTAGGGGCGGGAGGGAGGTTCTCTTGAGAGATGCGGATCATCGTGTCCAAGTTGATAGACTTTCTCGCCCTCCATAATATAGTAAGGCTTAATCATGATACCAAGTCCCAGCTGCTCGTGAAACCATCGACCAGCCATTTTGATATACCTATTGACGTTCCATCGTCTCTCTAGGGGAGCAACTGACAAAAGCGAGCGCATTTGTCGGAGCCAGCTCTCAAAACTGACACTTAGCCGGAGCCTGAGCATTGCAAATCATTTCAAAGTTTGTAGCACTTCCTGATATTCATAGCCAATAGTAAAAGTACGAGGTTTAAGCACACTACACACACCGAAGGTATGTGATGAAATCCCTCAAGATACAAGCAATGTCCGGACGCCTAGCCAGCCACATATAGTACATCAAACGCCTTCTAGTCATCGCAGACATGAATCTCACAGTGCCTCGATAGCCTTCAGCAGCACCTCTACACCCCCAGCACGGACCTCACTCGTTCCTTCCGCGTCCTTCCGCCCCTTGAGCAGGGACGCAACATCGCTAAGTACACCAAGCGGGATATAACACCCGGTCTTGGCGCGATCCAGGCTCTCCTTGAGGCGGGAGGTGTGCTCCCACTCCTTGGCGGCCACCTCAGCCCTCTCAATTACCTTGTCTGGGATGCCGCACATTGCAGCGCAGTGCATGCCGAATGAGCCTTCGGCCACGCCCTCTTCTAGTTTGTACAAGAATGTTACCCTCCGATTGGCTTCGTCGACGTGGATCTGCATACGCCGCGGTGCAATCTCTGGGTGGTTTTCGAACTCAGTCGCTAGACTATGGTAGTGCGTTGCGAAGAAGCCGACGCAGCCCACGTGTGTTGCGACCTGGTGCAGCACAGCCTGCGCAACGGCAACACCATCATAGGATGATGTGCCGCGGCCTAGTTCGTCCAGGATCACCAGAGAGCGAGGAGTGGCCTCAGACAGGATCTTTTTGGTTTCGGACAGCTCGACGAAGAAGGTAGACTGAGCTGCGAAGATATTGTCATTGGCTCCCAGCCGAGACATGATTCGATCAATTGGTGTCAGCCGAGCAGATACAGCCGGCACGTAGCAGCCGATCTGGGCCATGATGACGGCAACACAAGACTGTACATCGTTAGAATGTTGCTCCAAGACATGATATGGTCTCCTTAAGAACTGTCAAGGCAGAGGTAAAAACTCACCATGCGCAACACTGTAGACTTTCCAGCCGCATTGGCACCAGTCAGCAGATTGATCTTGGCCCCTTCTCCTCCAAGCTTGACGTCGTTGGGAATGAAGTCGTCGACACTATTCAACATGCACGGGTGGCGCAATTCCTCGAACTCCACGACGCTGCGCTCGTGATCAACAAAGACCGGACGGCAGCTCGGCTGGCCTAACGCAGTCGATGACTTGGCAAGGCTGATGAGACAGTCAAGCTGGGCCACGACCCTGATGGCCCGCAGCCAGGTCTCATTGTCTGTGTCGAAGCGCCTGAAGAAGCTCGCGGCCACGTCCTTGATCACTTGCGAGTGAGATTCCTCTGCCTCCTGCAGCTCACGAACTAGCGTTAGAAGGTCCTGGAAATAGTAGCGTTTGACCGCCGCCGTCGCTGACATCTGACGCCAGTCCTTGGGGACTTTCACAGCTTTAGGAACCTCGATCTGGTATATTTCCTTGCCGACGTCGCAAAACTTGAGTTTGGAGCACTTTAGGTTTCCCTTCTGCTCCGCAAGCAAAGCATCAAGGTCCTTTTTGATCCGCTTGATGTTGTCCATGCTATTGTCGAACTCTTCCTCAATACCCCGCTCGGGAATGAACAGCTTGTCTTCACGTGCCTTTCTCTTGTCAAAGGCATTCTTCCAAAAGTCCAGAGGGTCCTTCAGGCTGGGCATTGTTGAAATTAGCCGGTCAACCATGGTGTTGCCGCCCCCAAAAGCGCTCATGAGCGTCATTGTGTAGTCGATCTGCTCGAACCCATCGAGGACTCTGACAAAGTCATCTGGCCTGCAGACGCCCGCATGGATCCGAGAAATCAACCTCTCAAGATCTGGCATCTTGGTCATCTCCGAAGAAAACTGCTCACGGACAGTGCGATCGGCGTTCAACAGGTCCACGGCATCCAGTCGTTCGTTGATCTTGTCGATGTTGCAAAGGGGATGGCAAATCCACTGTCGGAATAGGCGCTTGCCGAATGGTGTAACACACCGGTTAAGCAAGTTGAAGAGCGTGCCCTCGGATCCGCCGTTCACAGTGTTTGAGAAGACTTCGAGGTTGATGAGAGTCTGGCCGTCCAAAATCAGGGTACCGTTCTTGTGAATGGGCGTATACCACTGGAAGTTGCCTTGGGACAAGAGACTTTTCTCCAGCTTTAGAACTCGTAGGTAGTGTATGAGCGCACCCAGTGCTGACATCAACAAGTTCTTGTCTCTGGACTCCTTCAGCACATCTGGCCAGACCTCTTCGTCGACCCCTTCCTGTACAAAGTAGCCACTGCAGTCCAGCTCGCGTCGTGTCTGGTCAGAGCCCCAGAACTCAGTGTTGGATTTGAGGTTGTTCCAGATGGTTGTAGGCGTGGTGTTGTTTTTGAGGATTCGCATTGCCTTGACCGAGATGTGCGACTTCTCCAGCAGAATCTCTCGAGGAGAGATCTGGGCCACAAATGTCTCGAATTTGGTGAGATCGACGTCATCCACGAATTCAGAGACGAAGAACTGTCCCGTGGCAGCATCGACAAATGCAATGCCAAAGGCGGGCTGTCCGTCGATGATACACTCCTTGATGGCGGCACAATAGACGGCCATGTCGTCTTGGAGCATGCTGCCGTCCACCAGAGTTCCGCCAGTGAGGATGCAGGCCAGCTCTCGACGAATGATTTTGTCCTCCTTGCTCTTTGCCGCCTTGGGCCCCTTTCCGTCACGTTCACGCATTTCCTTGCCGAGGGCCGACTCCATCTGATCAACCCGGGCAACCTTGTAGCCTTTCGCGATGAACTGATTGACCCACATGTCGAGTGAACCTTCAGGAACACCGACCATGCGCATGTTGACGCGATCCGTCATCTTCAGATCGAAGAGCTGGTGGCCGAGAGTAGCATCGTTCTCATACAGCTCATAGAATTTGCCTTTTTTGAAAAAGACGACCGTGTCCCAGAGCTTCTTCTTGATGTCCCAGTATTGTTGCTCGAAGGCCGAGAACTTTTGGCTTGGGGGGACATAGAGGGTGCCCGGGTTGAAGTCTGGGTGGCCGGGGGCATGTCGGTCGGCGTCAAGTGGTTCTGCAAGCCAACGGTGCCGCATTTCTGGCTCCTTATCGCAAGCCCTTTCTTTTGATTTTGGGGCTGATGCGTTCGCTTTAGGGGTAGGCGTGATGGCGTGGTGCTGTCGCGTTTCGATATTCTCGGGGTCGTAGCGCCACTGCTGGGCTGTGGATGTTCCCGAGGGTTCGTTCATGAATTCGTCATCATCAATGTCCTCCTCCTTATGACCGGAGATTGGTGAACTCGACGAGGGTTGGCGCTTTCGGGGCGCTGGCGCCGACTTGGGAGCAGGCCGCTTCCTTTTCTTGGACTTCGAAGGAGCATCGGATTCGTCAGACACGACGAAGTCGGCCATATCGTCTATTCAGAAGCGTTAATCGGGCCGCCACATAATGCCTTATCCCATCGCAGGTACATACCATCATCATCGTCGAAAGCATCATCAATGGGACCCTCATACTCGTCCTCGTCCTCATCGTCGTCCAGAACGGCAGCACGAGCACGATTCTTATTCCGTGTCGGACGCGTCTTACGCGACATGATCACTTCGTCTTCGTCGTCGGACGACTCGGCGTAGTTGACAGTTTTCTTGGCCTGGAAATAGTATTGTCAGTGCCTCTCTTTTGTGTGAAATGCTCTTTGCATGAGGACGTACCTTGCGTGAGGGGCTGCTGTTTGCGAGCACCGTGGGAGTGGCTGCTGGCTGGTGGTCGAGCTCAGCAGGTGACTTGGGTGACGGCAAGGAGTCGCTGGGTACCTTGGAGTCAACAGCCATGACGTCGACATTCTCCTGAGAGCTCAAGGGTTCGACTGCATCACTGCTAGGGACGGGAGTAATGTTGGACGGGCGCTTGGCAAAAGACAATGAGTTGGCCTTTGTTGTCTCCTTGAGGCACGACGACGAGACCTTGCCTGCCTTGGAGGTGGATGGTGTGGCAGAGGCAGCTGGGGTCGAGCCATTGGCACTGGAATTGGGCTTCGCCTTGGGCTGGCTGGCCTTTGAGAAGAAGCCCAAGATGCTTTGCTGCTTCGAGGTCGACGAGGGCGTCTTTGCCGGCGTGCGAGCCGAGGCGCTGGCGGTTTTCTCGCCCATTTTCTCGCGGATGGCAGACCAATTCGATTCGATTATACACACATCTGACAGGAATTCAACGCAGAAAGACAAGCACCAACATGCAAAGACCAAATACGTGACAGTCTAGATGTCGCAGGAAGACAATGGCAGGAGAAGGGAGGCACTGAGACAGGCCCTATGCCCATATCCCCAGAATAATGGACCCGTTAAAGTTCACGACGCGGTCGCGGAAGGCGCGTTGTTGGACGTGCAGTCGCGTCCTGCAAGGGCCCTTGTAACGGCATCTAAACGGCGGTAATAGCAGAACGGTGGCCCAAGCTCCAGCTCGAGCTCAACTGGGCCCCCAATTCTCATCGCCCCCAACCCACTCCACCTCTGCTCGGGTGGAGAAAACCCCGGCTCCACCAAAGACGACAGCTCTTACTGTGTAACTTGGACCCAATTCGACTTCAACTCACCTGCATGTATATACACTGCTCTTCCCGCGACAACACCATTTCAATTGCCACGGCAGGGTCTTTGTGTCCTTATCGTGCTAAGACGTTTCGATGTGCCAGCGACGATTTCATCACCAGCAAATAGGTCTCTCTATTCAAACTGTCCCAAAAGAGAGAGACTCATCGAGTCCGCGTGGTACTGCCTCCAGAAGATACAAGTTGAATCAATGAGGAACGAATGCCGTATTTATTTACATAATCCATCACCCCGAACTATTTGCATCTCTCTGATATTGCGAAATGGTCAGGTAGCCATGGACTGAACCCAGGCGGCTCAACCGTCCTGTGATATCACATCGATCGAGTCTTAACCTTTCATTATGGTCTGATCGGACTTCTCGCCGGTTGCTACATTCCCAAATCACGTTGTTTCGGAAGAGCAGGCCCGGCCACGCCGCGTGGCCCCTACGCCCGATCAGAAGCACCTAGCACCCTAGGGCATAAACTCGTTGTGATTGAACTGCGTCTGCATCTGCAACCTCACCTGGTTCCGCACGGAGGACCTTCTGGCGCGTCAAACCATTTATCCTTCATTCACCAAGAGTCTAGTGACGCTGCCGTATTTCTGGGTCAGTGCCGCAATTCATCTTATCACATCAGCCCAGCCTGCCAAGGTCCCAAATCGTTATCCCTTCGGATCTAACGAGGCTTTTTCTGCGGGATTTCCGGGCGAGTTGATACTTTTTGCAAGGCTGAACGCGCCGCAGTACGGAGTGTTCCCGGCAAGTGTAAAATTGTACACTTGGAGCCTCTTGGTACTTGGTCGAAATAGCCGCATGGTACGGTCCTTGTAGCGGTTTGGCTACGTAGACCAATTGCCCACAAGTCCGGTGCCGATTACGTCGAAAATGAAGGTTGCACGCTTATACGTTCATACCCAATACACAACTGGTTAGCCCGGGCTACGCTTGAGGCGGTGTACTTAGTTCATACATCGGCCTAGTCTAGTGGTCCCCGAACCTTAACGTCGCGGATCCGCAACTGTTCTCATGAAAACAGCAAGACCTGGATTTAGTTCCTGGCGATAGACCAACCGAATAAGCCCAATGGCAGTAATATATGCTCTATCTGGATGACAGTTCGATCTCCCGAAAGCATGTTTCGCGAAAAGGAAGAGACAGATAATTCGGCGTTGTCCCATCGACTCTACTCATCAATCTGGGAAACTCTGCAGTCCAGCATTCTCCAGGTGATGAATGACCGTGGCCACGACACGAAACGCGTTTTGAGTGCAAATTTTGCGGTATCAGGAAGCAATATGCCAGACCACACTACATAGAGAACATTGAGTGTTATCTATGTTCGCCGCAATGTTGATCTTGTTCGCCAGACCATTAACGACATGCGAGGCCCGACACAGCTAGTAATTCGTCAACGCTCGCAACACTTTACAAATGGAGCAATCTGTACTTCCTTAGGCGGCATGCAAGAGTGTGGCCTACGCAGGATCCCCTGGATGCACGACGTCGTGTAGTGTCGGTAGGCGACGCCGAGACGGGCCCTCCCCGGTGCCAATCTGGCGTGGTCGCAGTCCTAGGGTAAATAAGGTTTGTCTAACTTCGCGTGTACCGATCCGACTTCCCACACGCCGCCCTCCCCTGCCCTTCCTTGCCCTTCCTAGCTCTTTCTAGCCTTTGGGTAACCTTTCGGTCTCTTGCTACTTCATCACAATGATGGGCTCTTGAGCAGACCTTGGCAACCTTCGACCACAATTCGAGGACGTGGGCGATTCTGTGGAAACTTCAGACCGGAATACAGCTTGCGCCTGAATCGCCCGCGCCTTTCAGACGAGGCAGCCAGAGACACCCAACCAGACTCGATTGCGAGCCCGAGGAAGCTGTTAATCATGCAGTATGACGCCTCGTCCAAGTGCTGCGGTACACTTGCAAGTTGATGATACCTACCTGCCCGAGGTCTGGGTAAGTTGTCTTTTCCGCCCCCAACGGAGAAGTGTCTCCGCCCAGCAATCCGTACCGCAATAGGCCAAAACAAATCTGATCTGCTCTCAGCTCTGGTTTGCAATTGGCGTCGCAGTCATCTTCGCACGGTGGACAGTACGAATCAGGACCGTCGGCTTCAGAGGACTGGACGGTGACGATCTGTTCTCAATTCCGGTAAGTCAATCTGAGGAATGAGGGCGGAGTCGAGGCTGGCCAAACTCACCGGTTCTGATGCACCGATGTGCTTGTGGTAGTTTTTGGGGCTGTGGACAATCAACGCCTTCATCGTCTACGCGACTTACTACTCGGGCGGAAACATCGACGTGACGGCCGAACAAGCTGAACAGCTCTCCGATAGGGACGTATGGGTCCTGGAGTACGGCAGCAGATGGGAATTCGCGTCCTTCTTTACCTACTGCGCGATTATATGTGCGTAGGCAATACCACACAGCTGCACAACAATTTTGTTGGACGGCTGTAACCAATTGGACAGTCGTTGCAGCTGACAATCCATTCACAGGGTGCCTGAAGTTCATGGTTCTCTTCTTCTACCGGCGCCTCAAGGCAGATGAATGGAGGCAGACCGTTCTGACCGTCAAGCGACTATTCTGGATAAACGGCCTGGCCTTCCTCGCCTTGTTCCTGACGGCTATGCTAGGATGCCGACCGTATATTAACCCGACCTCCTTCTCCCTTCCACAGACTCGAGCTGACCTTATCTCCAAGCCTCCGAAATAATTGGGTCGTACGGCCTCTGCCCAGCCGCCGCTGTACGTTTCGTCCTCAAAACTTCTGGGTCCTCGTAATCTTGAACGTCCTCACCGACGCCCTCATCATGACCATCCCGGTTCCCATTCTGTGGCAGCTGAGGGTCTCGAAGCTCCGGAAAGTCGGCGTCTCGCTCCTCCTGTGCTCAGGCGTGTTTGTCATCTCTACCGCTGTGGTGAGGGCCGCCTTTACAATTGCTGGTGCCCCGTCGGTGATTACAATTAACCGTTGGGGATGTAAGTAAATGGGAAATAAGCTTCTTACTTGCAACCTTTATTCCTTCCTTCCGCCTTCGGTCTACCTCTGATAGGCATTTTGGTGGCAAAATTGATAGAAGGGAGTGATCAAGAATTTGAACCTCGGCAATTTCCCAAGCTCTCTTTCTTTTTCAACAATTGTCGAAGGGGCCGACTGCTAACAGAATTCCAAGTTCGCGAGACAGCCGTCGGAATGCTAGCCGTCAACGCCCCAGTCCTAGTACCACTCTTCTCGAAAGCCTTCTGGGCGCGAGGCCCATACCGACCCGGAAATAGGCCAGGCCAAGCACAAGGGGCGGGCGTCTTCGGCGGTGGCAACCATGGGAATAGACGCAGGCCAGCAGGAGCACCCAGGCCGACGGTCTTCGAGATCCCCAGCGAGATGACGTGGACGACACAAGGGGTGAGTTACGGCACAAGCGAGCAGACGGAGCTCAGCAAGATGAGCAGGGCCAGCAGGCCCGGGCACACGAGGGATTTGGAAAAGGGGCCGGATACGATGCCTGGGGCGATTGAGACACAGACGGCAGAGCGCCATGCGGAACCAAATCAGGACGACTTGGCTATTTCACCGGCTCAGGGCGTTGGATGACTGATTGCTAGCTAGGTACACGAAGCGCCAATAAGCCCAAGTTGAATCAATTGCTGTTTGTTGAAACAGGCCTTCTGGTCTTGGCAAGTCTTGAACTTCAACCCCGATCCGTTGAACCTCACACTATATGACGTGGAAGAGTTGGAAACACGGACCATGAACCCAGCTTACAAACCGATAAATAGGGACTGAAGAAGCTAGCAAGATCTGTTCGTGGAATGTGCGTGGCGACTATCGAATTCGACCATTCTGCCCTGACTTCGAGAAATCCGAGACAGATTCATGGGTAGAGGTTTCTTCACGTTGAAGCATTGAAAGCGCCGCTCGTAGAAATGCCTCAACCATTACCACTTGCCGAATACAGTGTCAAATAACAGCAAAGTCGACTCGCAAGCCTTCACGGTCTTTATGGGCCAAATTGGGTTGCCAGCACCTGTTCAGAATACCCGGTTGACACGAGGATGCGATGGAAACTTTCGGGGTTGGTCTTGTGGAAATGCAGTCGAAGTATTCGACCGTCTATCCGTGGATGGGATGTGTCGCGACTTGCACGGGAGTGCGGTGCCCAGTTGTTGATCCGCCATGGTCTTTCGCATACAGAGATATCTAGATATCCTTGAGGATTTGTTGAGAGTCAATGTCACAAATTTGACAGTACATGCTATCCAGGACGGAGTGCAAGACCCCGTTGGTATGGTGGATACATCGAGTGCTAGGGATTGTTCAAATCTTCTGAAGTCTATTGTTTCGCCAGGGGTGAACTAATTTCTGGAGTTCCTGTGTAGATGCTCTAAGTGCTCTAAGTCTATGCAAGTATTTAAAACGCCGAACAGCCCCCTCCCCCAATATTCCCACACTTTTAAACCGCAGATTTTCATTCTGAGCCCGCAACCAGCTTACTCTTCTCAGCAATCTTGCCCGCAAATGTTGCCATCGGCACGGCAGCCAGGATCTCCAGCAGGGCGATGTTCGCCTTGAGCTCCCTCGTAATCCAGTTCCGCACCTCGAGGGCCACGAGCGAGTCAACGCCGTATCTATACATGGGACGGCTAGGATCGACCTCGGACGCTGGGATCTGCAGCATGTCGGCGATCTTGTGGACTAGCGCGTCCAGGATCACTTCGGTCGCCTGCTCGGGGTTCCCGCCAGCCTCAGCAAGGCGCGACGCAAGCGACGCACCGGCGCCCTGCCCGTCTGCCGAAGACTGAGTTGCGACGCTCGTCCGCACGGCCAGGGGTCCCAGCCGCGGGTCGGCAAAGTAATACGGCAGGGACAGGCCATGGGCGGCGATGAGGTCCGCAGAGCCAAGGCCAGTGCAGACCTGGGCGGGGCATTGGTCGGCGGCCGCGTTGTCGCCGTCGCGCTGACGCGCGATCAGGCTCTTGATAAGCGCATGGAAGGCCGGCTCACGGATTCCAATGACGTCCTCCCACTGCGACAGGTTGTTTCCGACGCCAGCTGACTCGGCGATGGCGCCGACGTCGCGCATGATGCCTAGATTGACGGCCACGGCCTTGAGCCCGCGTGCGCGCCGGTACGATGCCAGGGCGTCCTGGTACGTGTTGCCAGCCGCGTACTGCGCTTGCCCGGCGTTGCCGCATACGCCTGACACAGATGAGCAGGCGATGAAGAAGTCAAGCGGCCGCGACTGGTCGAAGAAGCGGTGCAGGTTCCACGTGCCTTGGACCTTGGGCCGCAACGGCACGCTCCAGTCCGCGTACGACATGTTCTCAATCACGCTGTCGCGCAACACCATGGCCATCTGCACGACTCCGCGGATGGGTGGCAGCTCGCGTGAGCACTGCTCCATGGCGGCGAGGAATGATGCCTCGTCGGCAACGTCGGCGCGGTAGGTCCTGACCAGGGCACCTCGGGCAGAGAGCTCCTCAACAACCTCGCGAGCCTCAGCGCTGGCAGCGCCTGACCGAGAGATGAAGGCGATGTGTTGTGCACCGCACGCGACAAACTCTCGCGCGAGACTTCGGCCCAGACCGCCCAGACCACCAACAATAAGATAGGTAGCACGGGAGTCGAGCTTGAGGGCATCCTTGGCACGACGATAGACCTTGGCCTGGGCGCCGTCAGGGAATGACAGGGCGAGTTTGCCACGGTGCTTGCCGCGCTGCATGGTGCGGAATGCGGACTCGATCTCGCCGACAGGGTAGGCGGTCAGGGGGCTCGGCGCATAGAGCACGCCCTTGTGCACGAGGTCGAACGTGTCCTGCAGGATCTGGCCGGCGATGTCTTTGTGGTCGTCGAAGAAGTTGGTCAGGTTGATGAAGGCAAAGGTGGTGCACTTAATGAAGGGTCGCATATCGAGGCGCATGTTGTTGGTGATGTCGCGCAGACCAATCTCAACAAACGTGCCAAACATGGCAACGCACTCCCATGACGCTCGCAGGAGCTCGCCTGAAAGAGAGTTCAGAACACAGTCGACGCCACGCCCGCTGGTCACGCGCTTGATGGCCTTGACGAAGCTGGCATCTCGCGAGTTGAAGATGTGCGTTGCGGGCACGCCGTACTTCTCCATAACTAGAGTGCGCTTGTCCTCGCTGCCGACAGTCACGTAGGCCACGAGGCCAAGGTGCTTGGCCAATTGCAGCGCAGCCTGTCCGACTCCGCCCGCCGCCGCGTGAATCAGGACTGACTGGCCGGGACGGAGCTTCGCGACGTTAACGAGGGCGTGATACGCTGTTGCGTGTACCGTTGGCAGGACGGCCGCCTCCTCGAAAGACATTGTGTCGGGGATCTTGACGGCGAGGCGGTGGTCGCTTCGAAGCCTGGTTGCGTGCATTCCCTCTCCGGATACGACAACGCGGTCTCCGAGCTGGAATCGACCTGCAGCCTTGCTGCCCACAGCGACGATGGTGCCGCTTGCTTCGTGGCCAATGAGTGACACCTCAACCAAGCCCATGGAGGCCATGACATCTTTGAAGCTGCACACAGTGTTAGCGATTATCCCCTATTGAATGTGTCCAACAATGGATAATAGACCTACTTGACACCCGTTGCCTTGACATCCAACTCGATTTCCATCTCCCCAAGCGGAGCGTCAAAACGCTCATCGTGAATGAAAGCCAGCGAGTCCAACAAACCCGGCTTGCCAATAGTAAGTCTGAGGGCCTCAGGCGTGTCGGTGTCGTTATTTTCTTTCAAAGGCTGCACGCGAACGGAATCCTCAAGGCAGTAACGGACTGCCTTATTCCCCTCGACGCTGTTGAAAAAGCGGCTGACGGTGAGCAATCCGTCCTGCTCGCGGAACTCATCGTCTTTGGTCTCGCAAGTCACGAGGCGGGTGGCCAGGGACGGCCCATGTCGCAGCGCCGTGTCGGGAGTACTGAGATGCATGACCTGGAACTTGAGGCTGGCGTTCTCGTTCCTCGCCGTCCGCGAGAGACCATCGATCACGGCCATGGAAGGGTTGTCACTGCCAGTGACCCAGAGAAGGCGCTCGCTGGTGGAGACTAGCTTCTTGACCTTGTCGAAATCGGGCTCAGAGAGATCGTCCAGCAACGGATTCTCCAGCTCCACGAGGGAGATGAAGGTCTTGCCCTCGGTCTCATTGGCACCTTGGATGCTGAAGTCTGCCCACGACATGGCTGCTGAGCTGTGGTTTTCATCCCTGAGAGCCTTCTGCAAGGCGCTGGAGAAGGACTTGATGGGGGTCGAGGGTGTAGTCGGCTCAATGACGATGAAATCGCGTGTGCTTGAGGACGTTCCATTGACTCCGTTGACGCCATTGCTTTGCTGCTCCGGTTGCTGCTTGTAAAGCGCAGCGCCCTCGACTCCGAACACAGGGCGGAAGCCCTTGGCCTCCAACGCAGGTCCGGCTTTGGCACCGACAGAGAGAATTATGGCCGCATCCGGCTTGGAAAGGCCAGCCAGGCGAGCCAAGACTTTGTCCAGGTCCTTCAGTGTACTCACTGACTGAGGGACCACCAGCAGATCAGCTGGCGTGGTATCAGCAGGCAAGGCCTCGTCGGCACCGCCGAGCGAGAATGCATCACCGAACAAGGACGACTTGTCCAGCTCAGCATTAACGCCCGCAGCGACAGCGTACTTCACCTGGCTCGGAAGGATGGTACCCTTGGGAAGCCTTGACACGATCGCATGAGGGAGCGCCTCGCTGTCGGAGACGAGTTCAATAACAGTTGCTGCGGGATTGTCGTGAATGAGCATGTGAAGGAGCTCGGCAGCCCTTTCTTCCTTAGCAGCTGCTGAGACGACCTTGGCGATTTCATCGGGCTTCATCACCTCGAGCGCATAGTTCCAGCGAACCTCGGAGGTGATCTCAGCCGGGTCGACCTCGATCTTGCCATCGTCCTGCTTGTCATCGTTGCCCAGCTCCGTGAGACGGAAGTCGGTCATGGACAGGAATGTCTTTGAGACAGTGTCATCGAACGAGACGATGTTCGAGGAGAGCGCATTAAAACCGAGCTTCTTGGACACGCAAGATGTGTGAAGCACGTAGCCGACGTCGTCGGGGATATCCAGAGAAATTTCCATCTCGCCGATGTAGGTGGGCAGCAGCGGCTTGTCCTGCTGGAACGTCTTGTTCTTGTAGGTGCCGCCGAGCGCGCCGTGGATGATGGCGTCGAGGGCGGCCCCGTGGATCAGGAAAGGCCGCTCCAGGCCCCGGCTGTACGTCTCACCAATGTCAGCAAGCTTCACGTCGTATGCTGTCTGGCCGTCGCCGAGATGGACCTTCTCAACGCCCTGGAAGAGCTCGCCATAGTTCCATGAAATCTTGGCACACTGGGCGTAGAACTCCGTCTTGGACAGAGTGTCGGGGCACTCCTTAACGATGCGGTGGAAGTCCGTGATGCGGGCAGTCTCGAGCTCAGCATTCTCGTGGGCCATCTGCGGGCTCGTCGACTCCTTGTACTCGATAGCGATCAAGCCACGGCAGTTATCACGCAGCTGCTCAACACCGACACCCGACGAGATGGTGAACTCCCACCACGCAGACGAGCTCGAGCCGGACGTGCCGACAAGGTGCGGCCGCAGAGTCGTAATGACCTCGGTAGCGGCGTCTTCGGGCAGGGCCATGGCTGCGAAGAAGGAGACCTCGCGAAGGCGCAAGGCGCGTGGCGTCTTCTCGGGCTCGGCCAGCTGCTGTGCGGCCGCCAGTGCCATGCTGACCATGCCCGCCGCCGGCAGCAGCACCGTGCTGCCAATTGTGTGCCCGCGGATCCACGGCTCGTCATCCAGCCGGATGAAGTTGCGCCACACGTGCTGCGTCTCGTCCATCATGGCATTGTGCGCGCCCAAGAGGCTCTTGTTGGGGAATTGCCGCGTCATCAGCTCCCTCTGGATGCGCGTCTCATGCCGGAAGGCCTTGGTATGGTTCCATTGGTAGGGGGGCAGGTCGACAAGCTGGCGCGTGTACAGGTCGCCGTTGACCTGGCTGATATTCAACGGAACGCCAGCGAGGAATAGGTTGGAGGCAAGCTTCAAGCTTGTCTTGAGTGCGTCCTTGCCGCGAGTAAGAATGGAGTCGTAGTCAACCTTTTCGATACCGTGGTGGCTCAGGATTTGCTCGACTGGCCCGCCAAGAGCGCTGTGAGGTCCAACCTCAATCAGGAGGTCGACCGTGTTGCCCTCACCGTCGTCATCTGGGGACACGAGCTCCTTGACAGCGTCGGAGAACAGCACAGGCGAAACCAGGTTGCGCACCCAGTAGTACGGGCCCAGTGCCTCAGGGCTAATCTCGAAGCCCGTGACACTCGATACCATCGTGCCCTGGTCCTCACGTGCCGGAAGGGGCTCAACATCGGAAATGGTCGACAGGTAGTGATCCATTACCTTGTTCATGTGCGAACTGTGGTAGGCCATCTCGACCTTCAGACGCCGCGCAAAAACCTTTCGCTCGTCCAGCACAGCTCGGAGAATATCCAGTGAGTCCACATCGCCCGACAGCGTTACGCTCGACGGGGAGTTGACGCAGGCTACTGTAGCCTTGCCGCCGCCACTGTTGAGCTTAGACTGCTGCGCAATCAGCTCATCGGCCTCGTCGCGCGAGCAACCTACAGCCATCATGCCGAGTTTGAGGTCTGGCGACTCGGTGCGCAGCTTAGTAGCAGCCACACCTCTGAAGTAGGCAGCCGCAATGGCATCCCGGTGTCCCAGGGCGCCAATACTGTAAGCCGCAGCGATCTCACCGCTCGAGTGCCCGACCACCCGGGACGGCGTGATGCCCCAAGCTCGCAGCTCGTCAACCAGGGCGATCTGGAGCACCGAGCAGATAGGCTGACTGATCTCAGGAAGGCCAAGGCGCGAGCCATCCTCCTGGCTCTTGAGCAGCTCGGTCGCGGGGTCCCATGTGCAGCCCATGTCGCTGAGGAATTGGGCTGATTTGGCCACTGATGCACCGAAGACGGGGCGGTCTAGCATCTCGACGCCCATGCGTGCCCACTGGGCTCCTTGACCCGTGAAGACGAAGCCAATGCGCTTTGAGCCGGTGCTTGAGCTGGTGTCTCGGGTGGCGCCATCGCCTGGGCGTGTGGTCAGGTAGTCGCGAAGCTCTGTTGCGCTGTCCGCGACACAGGTGGCCCTCCATGAGAGGCGTGATCGCGCCCCGGAGAGGGTGTGGGCCAAGTTGGCCAGGAATTCAGGGCTCGAGGCTGCCGGGCCTTGGCTTGCTAAGTGCTCGGCTAGCGCCGTAGAGTTGCGCTTGAAGCCAGCCTGGTCGTAGCTGCTGAAGGTGAAGAGGCGCGCACTGCTCCGTGGCTTGGACAAGGGACCACTGCCGTTGAGCAGCTTCACGGTGCCGTTACCATTGATCGCGGGTGATGGATTGAAGGCTTCCAGCACTACGTGGCCATTCGTACCACCCATACCGAAGCCATTGATGCTCACACGCTTGGTGCGGGCCATTGGCCATGGGGTGAGCTCAGTAGGAACCGCCATGTTCCATTTGTCGAAAGGAATGGCAGGATTAGGGTTGTGGAAGCGGACGTTTGGCGGGATCAGGCCGTGCTCCAAGGCCAAAACGCCCTTGATTATGGATGCTACACCGGCAGCAGGCTCCAGATGACCGATCTAATTCGGGCCGTGTTAGTTGAACGTTGATTTACATTGGACTGTGGGTGGAGATAATCTCACGTTGGGTTTGGCGCTTCCCATCCACAATTTCCCTCGTCTGGACGCCCCCTTCCCGATTGTGGAATAGATTGCCTCGGCCTCAATGGGATCTCCAGCCTTGGTGCCAGTGCCGTGCGCCTCGACATATTGAGTCGAGCCAAAGTCTAGCCCATGAGACTCGTATACATGCTTGATGAGGGCCGCCTGGGCCTCAAGCGAGGGCATCGTCACTGTAGACGAGAGACGGTTATTATGGTTGGCTCCTTATCATGGCTTGAGTAATGCCGAATACTTACCTCCTTGTGTATAGCCATCAGAGTTGGCGCCAGTGGCTCGTATCACAGAGCGGATGTTGTCGCCGTCTGCGAGCGCCTTGTCGAGTCGCTTTAAGATGATGATACCACAGCCCTCCCCACGACCATAACCGCCCGCGCTTTCATCGAAGGCTCTCGATTGTCCGGCTGGGTTGAGAAACGACAGGTTCGCCAGATGCTATATTGAATTCATGTTACTATAATGTTCTTTTGAAATGGAATTGAAATAGGTCTAGAACCATATCCAAGCAAGGGATAGGAATTGGCACTGCGAGAACAGGAAGTTGGGGCCGAATATGTCGACGTAAGCACAGCAGGTTGAAAACCATGTATCTAGCTCTCGACGTTTTGGGGGGTGGATAGAAAGCAGAAGATGGGATTTTGCAACTCACTGTTGTGAAGTCAGGTGTGAGCATCAGACCAACACCGCCAGTGATAGCCATATCTGCCTCGCCCGACTTGATGCTTTGCACAGCCATATGGGTAGCCATAAGGCTGGACGAGCATGCCGTGGCAACGGTGGCGCTAGGGCCGTGGATGTTGAGGAAGTGCGAGATGCGGTTGGAGATCATCTCCTCGCCGGTGCCGAGAAGATGGTATTTTGGGTTCTGCATGAAGTCTCGTATCACAGAGTCCCTGTAGTCGCTCACCGCGGAGCCGATATAACACGTCGTCTGGGTGCCCCAAACGTCCTGAAGGCTAAGATTGGCGTTCTCGAGGGCCTCGTACATAACTTCCATTGCAATTCGCTGCTTAGGGTCCAGAGCCACTGCCTCGGTTGCTGTGATGTTGAAGAAGGCCGCATCGTAGACGTAAGGGTCTTCTTTGAGGAAGTGCCCGCCCTTCGTTGGGATAACATTGGTGCGGGTGGTGTTGGGGTGGTAGAAGGCGTCCGAGTTCCATCTGCTCGATGTTGGGGAGTAGGCATCTGGCTTCATATCAGCAAAATTTCACTATCCAGAGCCCTCAACCATTGAGGTTGAGTTGCTGCTTACCTCTGCCCTCCTTGAGCATGTCCCAGAACTTGGACGGGGTGCTGGCGTCGCCGGGGAACCGACATGCCAGCCCTGCAACCGCGATGGGTATGTCGTTGGCCATCTTCGCAGAAGGCATCTTAACAACAATACTCCTTGAACTGCAATGGCTTGGTCGAGATGGCAATCAGTTTGACGGACGAGCGACGGCATATATGTCTAAGTGCCCTCTTTTCGTCTCCCCTGAATGGATGTGGTATCCTGGGCCTATTTTCCCTGTCCTACTCACGCAGACAGCATACTTCCACTACTCAGCACATTCCGTATGACTGCAATGTGTCTTGTCTCACTCGTTTGCCCTCGGTTGAGTAATCCCATTGCATCAGCAACAGCATTCCCGAAAATCGATCGGGCACGCATATCTCATCCTACGGCCGGCGGCTGAAAGAAAAGCGAATGGATAGACGGATACCTGCGTATGTCTCTGAAAGCTTATCTTTGATCACAGCATGCGCATCGCCACATGGCGACTGAAACAGCTGAAATAATGCCCAGGTAGGTAATGATTGCTATACCTCAGCCGCAATTTTGGGAGAGAAAGCCCTACGCAGTGTAACGCGGGATCCCCGTCGGGAATCCCACCAGGCGAGTGGGTCAGCTGACATCGGCAACGTGAGAGAAAAGTCGGGAAAGGATATCAAAATAATGGGGATTAAGAACAGATAAGCGCTGAAAAGGACGCGGGACGCTTGTCCAAAAAGGGCCGGAAAGATGTTGTAAGTGCGAAAGGAACAGGAGGGTTGAATGAAATTACAATAAACAAAAGGGAGCGTATGCTGCACTTCACTTGACTGTCTATCATGTTGTAGTCGACATCCGCAGCGATTCATCGCACCCATTCAGCAACAATGGGCTCAACTCATCCTACTGTCCTCCTCTTTGGGGACGTCACGGAGGCATGGGTTGATGGCATGGATTATGTCTGTGGCCAGGCTATCACAACGCCATGGCTTCAGTCCTTTTTGGGAGACCTGTTCTCTGCCTTCACGGTCGAAGTGAGAGGCATGGAACGCTTCTTGCGAGAAAGCTTCGGAGTTTGTTCCAGTTTCCAAGAGCTCGCTCAGAAATATCGCGACTCGGGTGACCAGGTCGGCATGGTCCACGCCATGCTTCTATATGCCGTGAGAGCGGCACTGCTTTTAGAGTGCGTTTTCTTATCCTCTCTAGCCCGGGCCCTGACTTTGAACAAAATTAGTCTACTCGCTTCAAGTCGCTGACATTGTGAAGGACCGCGAACCGTGAACCACTATTACTCAACCCAGGCGACGGCAGGCCAGAAACACACCTGATCGGTATCTCTGGCGGTCTGTGGAACGCTGTTGCTGTACCAACTTCAGCCAACTTCAGCACCTTATACGATACATGTATCGAGGCCGGTCGGGTGTACGCGCGACTGTGCAACCTCACTTTGGTACGATCAAGAGCTATGGAGGACCGCCCTGGCGTATGGGGTTGGGCTGTCGTCGGCGTCGCAGCAGATGAGCTGGAGAGGACACTAGAGCAGTTCCAGCATGCTATGGTAATTAACCTTTTCCTCTTGGCCACAAAGAAGCGAATGAGAATTAGTATACTGACCTGAGGTGCATGAACAGGGCGTTCCTTCTTCCAAAAGAGTCAAGATTGCCATTACAGGAGACCGATGGAGCACCATAATAGGGCCGCCTTCGGTCTTGGAGCTCGTCTTCAGCCAGTGCTCTGAGCTGAAAAGAGTCCCAAAGAACGAGCTCACTGGCATCCGTGCCATGCAGCACACCCTCGACGTCACTGAAGCTGATATCGATTATGTCGTGGGCAACTCCACACTCTTGTCCACGCCCCTTCGGCCTGGATACAAATTGTGGGCCTTGGCTGGGGATGATGCCAAAGCCACCTACTCAAATTGGGGACACCTTCTGAGGGTGGCGGCATTGCAGACCTTATCACAGAGATTGCACCTCGTACAGACCATTGGCAAGCTCAGCGCCCACCTCGGAACGTCACAGCATATCGACGTGAAGATGATGGGCCCCAGCGGCCACGCGCCTTACCTTGTTAATATTCTTAAAGCTGGCCTGGGGGCGTTGACAAGGCACGTGTCAGTTGACGATGACCTGGCTGCCCATGCTCAAGCCCAGATACCATCGAGCGACAACATCCGAGAGGGTGCTATCGCCGTCGTGGGAATGTCGGGGAAAGGGCCTGGCAGTGAGGATATCGATGAGTTTTGGAACGTCGTCGCGACCGGTCAAGACTGTCACGAAGAGATTCCCGCCGATCGCTTCGACCTCAACGAATACTACTGCGTCAAGCATGGTCCTGGTGGTCCAGGCAAATGCACCATGACTTGCCGGCACGGATGCTTCATCAAGAACCCGGGCCACTTCGACGCCAAATTCTTCCATATTTCGCCACGCGAGGCCCTGCTGATGGATCCAAATCACCGCCTGTTTCTGATGAATGCGTATGAAGCTCTCGAGACAGCTGGGTATTCGGCTGGCCAAACCAAAAAGACAGACCCAGATAAGATGGCAGTTTTCTTTGCCCAGAGTGCCGACGACTGGCACAAAGTCAGCCACCACGCGCTTGGGTGCGATGCGTACACGATGCAATGCATCCAGCGCGCCTTTGGCCCGGGCCGGTTAGCCTTCCAGATGAAGTGGGAGGGGCCGACCTACGCGCTGGACTCTGCATGCGCGGGAGCAACCTCGTGTATACATCTCGCCTGCATGAGCCTGCTCTCGCGGGACGTTGATATGGCCGTTGCTGGTGCCACAAACGTGCTGTCAGACCCACACTCCTTCACTATCCTCAGCAAAGCGGGCGTTTTGTCCGAGACAGGTAACTGCAAGACATACCGCGACGATGCTGACGGCTACTGCCGAGCTGACTTCAGCGGTGCCGTTGTTCTCAAGCGGCTCGAAGACGCGATCGCCCATAACGACAACATCCTGGCGGTCATCGCATCGTCGGCCAGGAACCACTCTGGCAACTCGACATCCATCACCACGTCGGATGCGAATGCTCAAGAGCGACTGTTCAACAAGGTGCTTCGGAACGCGAGGATGGCCCCTAATGATATTTCGTATGTTGAGATGCACGGAACAGGAACCCAAGTCGGTGACAAGGCAGAAATGGGTGCAGTTTCCAAAGTCTTTTCGCCTAGGCCAAATGGCGAACCTCTGCCAGTGGGAGCCATCAAGGCCAACATCGGCCATAGTGAAGCAGTGAGTCACCTTTTTCTTGACTATATGGGAGGTGTGTCGATACTAGACGCTGACCCGAGGGTTGTATATAGGCTGCTGGAATGTCCTCGGTGCTCAAGAGCGTTCTTATGCTTCAAAAGGACATTCTCCCGCCTCAAGCGGGCATGCCGCATAGCATGAACCCTAACGTTCAGAAGTTTCTGCAGGAAGACAGCAGCATTGTGATCCCCACGGAGCCAACTGAGTTTAAAGCGGTGGCTGACAAGCCAAAACGCATTCTGGTCAACAATTTCGACGCCGCGGCAAGTCTTCTCCTTCACACAACTTGGTAGTTGTCAAACTAACCGTGGCTGTGAATCTCCAGGGCGGAAACGCATGCGTAATTCTCGAAGAATACAAGCGAGATCCAACAAGTTCAAAAGGAGCGGATGCCCGGTCGACTCATGTTATTACAAGCTCAGCTAGGACGCCGTCGTCGCACCTTGCCAACATGCGTCGACTTGCCGGGTGGATGCGAGCCAACCCTGAAGCTCGGATCCAAGATATCGCCTACTCGACTACAGCCAGGAGGGTACACCACCCCATCAGGTTCGCGCTTGCAACATCCACGCCGCAGGAAGCCCTGACCAAGCTCGAGGCCGAGATCGAGCGCGCCAGCTCCGCCAAATCCACGCCCGCCAATGTAGTCTTCGTCTTCACTGGTCAGGGTTCCCACTATGCTGGTATGGGCGCGGAACTGTACAGGACGAGCCCCGTCTTCCGTAAGACTGTCGACCTGTGCGTTGCGCTGTGTGCCAGCAATAAGTTCCCGCCTTTCCTGGACATCATCACCGATAGCGACGTCGACGTATCAGCTAAGGACGCTGCGCAGATCCAGCTCGCCGTCGTCACGCTCGAAATGGCACTGACTGCTTTCTGGCGATCTGCTGGTATCGTACCTGCAATGGTCATGGGCCACAGTCTGGGAGAATATGCCGCTCTGCACGCTGCGGGCGTCCTTTCGCTGACAGATACCTTGTACCTTGTCGGCCAACGGGCCAAGCTGCTCTTGGAGCGATGTGAGCCCGACTCCTGCGCCATGCTCTCAGTTTCTGCTCCGGTTGCAACCGTAGAAGGCCACCTCGCCAAGCTCGGAGACTCTTCCTGTGGCATCGCTTGCATCAACAGCCCGAGCGCCACCGTCATCAGCGGAACGACTGAAGATCTGGCACAGCTTCAGGGAAACATAACATCCCAGGACGCAAAGACGCGCACCAAAATGCTTGCTGTGCCGTTCGCATTCCATTCGTTCCAGATGGATTCCATACTGCACGACTACAAGGCCCTGGCAAGCGGCGTAACCTATTTGCCGCCCAAGGTGCCCGTGGCGTCAACACTGCTCGCATCTCTGGTCGAGGGACCCGGCGTCTTCGGCGAAGACTATCTCGTGCAGCAAACGCGCCAGGCTGTGGACTTCTGTGGAGCCCTCAACGTTGTCAAGTCGGCGCTGAAGGACCCGGTCTGGCTCGAGATCGGCCCAGGGCCGGTATGCACCTCGTTTGTGCGAGCCACCCTCTCGCCTCCACCAGCCAAGATCAACCACACCATCGATGCAAACACTAGCAACTGGGCATCCATTTCCAAGAGCCTCGCTGCCGCTTATACAAGCGGCGCTGACGTCGATTGGCTCGCCCTGCATGCTCCGTACGAGAGCAACCTCGAGTTGCTGTCGCTGCCGACCTATGCATGGGATGTCAAGGACTACTGGATAACCCATACAGACAAGAACAGCGCGCTGGTTCCTGCCGGCAGCCAGGCTGCAGTCCCATCCGAGCCCTTCCTGGCCACGACCGCGCAGTATCTAGTCGAGAAGAGCCTCGCCCCCAAGGTTCAGGTTACTTTCCGAGCCGGCATTTCGGACCACGGGTTCCTGGGCCTCATTGACGGCCACAAGATGCAGCAGATAGGACTTGCTTCGGGCAGTGTGTTCAGTGATGCTGCCGCAACAGTTGCCAAGTATGCGCTCGAATACAGTGGCAGGAAGGACGTGACAGCAGCCCATCTCACATTCCATGATCCAGAGCTTCTAGCTCCACTGACCAGAGATCTCGTCGGCGTCGATGGCGAGCTGCTCTCCACAGCCACCATGGACAGCGCGTCTGCCGACAATGTTTTGATTACATTCAAGGCCACTTCAAAGCGCGGCGAGTCCCACGATCTCGGGTCGATGAAAATCAAGTACCGCAACCCTGAGAGGGCCAAAGCCGACCTGGACCGCGTATCATTCTTCATCAAGGCCAAGATGGAAGACCGCATCCGGCTTTCAAAGGAGGGTTCGGGCCACCGGATCCAGCCCGACGTCTTCTTCGCGCTCTTCGCCAACGCAGTCGAGTTCTCGCCCGACTTCCGCGGCGTCCAGGAGGCGTACATATCCAGCGACTTCCAGGAGGCCGCTGCGACGATCGTGCTTAAGCCAGACCCGATGGGCACGCGCTTCACTTCATCGCCATACTGGGGCGAGGCCCTGCTGCACCTTGCAGGCTTCATGGTCAACGGCAACCCTGCCAAGCCGGCCCAGTCGACTTTTGTCGTCATGGGCTACGAGAGCGTCGAGCAGCTGGCCCCTGTTGAGCCTGGCAGGCAGTACCTGACCTACACGCGCATCTCGCGGTGGGAGAAGGATACGGCCTTCTGCGCTGGTTATGTCTTTGACCCGTTGACTTCCAAGATCGTCATGCAGGCTGTTGACCTGCGCTACCAGGAGTTCAAGACGGCCACCTGGCGCCATATTCTCGACGGACCACATGCCGGACCCCAGCATGGAGCAGCAGCTCCGCGAGCTCAAGCCCACCAGCCGGCTGTCAAAGAAGCCAAGGTCCAACATGAGGAGCTACCTGCTGCGTTGGCCGCGACGACTGCGGAAAAGCAGTCGAGCACTGCGCAGGATAATGGAGAATTCCAGATCATTGTGGACAGTCTCGCTACAGCGACCGGAAGTGACCCTTCCGAGTTCACAGATGACACATTGATAGCAGACATCGGCGTCGATTCGATCATGGCCATCGAAGTGGTTGCTGCTGTCAAGGAGTTGGGCGTCGATCTTCCCGCCGCGTTTGTTTTCGACTACCCCACAATCGGCGACCTCCGCCGCGAGTTTGGCGGACAGGGCGCCCAGGCCCCGGAGAACGACTTCAGTGACACCTCTTCTAGTGAGGATGAAGATGAAAACGCACTGTCTCCCACTCCAGATGCAGACGAAGACTTTTCACCCATCTCGGTGCCGGAGTCGGTCACTTCCTCGGCCTCAAGTGTGGTCCACGTCGAAAAGGAGCCTCCCACCCCAGCGCCTGAGACGGACGGTGACGATGGTGACGATGAGAACGACACGTCGCCGCAACCCAGCGTCAGGATCACCCTGCTACAAGGCCGCCCGAATGCCGCCAAGACACCATTGTATATGATGTCAGATGGCACAGGTACCGTGGCGTCCTTTATTAACTTCCGGCCCTTCAAGTCAAAGCAAGCTGTCTACGGCATCGACTCGCCGTTCTTCCGATGCCCATCCCGTATGACGAGCAAGGTAGGCATCGTCGGCGTAGCCAAGCTAGTCGTCGATGCACTGATCAAGGCGCATCCAACGGGGCCCTTCATGATCGGCGGGTACTCGGCAGGCTGCCTCGTGGCCTTCGAAGTCTCACGACAACTAGCCGTCGCAGGCCGCAGCGTTGACGGCCTCCTGTTAGTGGACATGTGCTGCCCGCGGACGCGGCGGGCGGACCAGCGCACGCTGCTGGCCGAGGATGAGTTTAGCTACGCGGTGTTCGAGGCGGCAGTGGCGCGCGACGGGCTGTGGACCTCGCTAGGGTCGCAGCGCGACCACTTTCGCGCCTTCTTCGTCGCCATGAACGAGTATACCCCGGTGCCCATGACGCCTGCTGAGAGACCGGCCCGCACGGCTGTCATTTGGGCTGAGCGCGGGCTCGTCAACCGCGTGTCTGACGACCCGGCGCTCATGGAGAAGCTGGATGGCCAGGGCGTCCCTACCAAGCCGTACGCGGGCTTCATGGAGGATCCTAAGCTCGGCACGTTCGCGTGTCTTGTTCCCGACAAGGGTCAGAACCTGGGCCCCAACGGCTGGGAGAAGTATACTGGCGGGGATGTCATGGCTCTGTCTGTGGCCGGGGATCATTTTGAGCTGCCGATGCCTGGCCATGTCCATCTGCTCCAGGCGCAGATGGAGAAGGCCTTTGCGTATTTTACCCCGAACTAGGATTTTAGGAGACTGGATATTCCATTGATACTGTTTTCTTGTTATGTATGGTGTTTTGGGTTTCTATATAGACTGAAGACTTGAGCTCTGGCGGACAATCGAGCATAGATAGATTAGATGAAGCTTGCCAGAGCGAAATTGATATGAATAGATGTCATTGGGTGCTGTTGAGATCTGTTTTGGATGTTTGTACTTTAATACATAAAAGATTTCCAGCCTTGGCTCCGCGTGTACAAGTTGATGAGGTAAGATATAGTAAAATGCCATGAATTCCTGATGGACCAAGTTACGACAAATTATATAAATTGTATCAAGGTTCCAAACGTGATTCCCGAATCAGAACGCTGAAGTTCGCAGGCAATCTCATCTGAGGTTCAGGGAGCAGCGAGAGCTATGTGTCATATCGTTTTCCGATCATCAACTCTCACGCCTGGATCGAGCACTGGTCTCCCTTGTCCTATATATGAGCGTATTAACCATGTGAGCAAAGAGGGCAGGTAGAGAGCCATTGTCAGTCGCTGGTAAAAAAGGACGGCCAGAATTGAACAATCAAACAAGGCGACTTGCATTGCGCTACCTTCGATGTCCCACTTGAAGGCAATTCAACATCTTCTCCCGCGGCTGTGAACGCATAATTGACACCTTCTTAAGTAACTGGCTTGCAGCAAAACATGATGTCTTTATGTACGTAAGACACTTATTGCACGAAGGTCTGACCGTGATAATATACACTGATATCCTTGAAAGTGCAATGTGGCACCTTGGGTCCAAATCAAACGGCAGGACGACAGGTCTGCACAATTGTACGGGTAGCTGAAAGAAAGTTTACTGAATCCTTCGCTCTGGAGTGGCCAGGAAGCAGGATTTCGGCAGTCTTTTGGGACCCGGCATTAATCAATATCAGAATGCTCGGAATAGATGTGTCCGATCCCGACACGATTCCTGAGAGCTTTCAGGTCTCTGAGAATGTGACAGTCAAGCGGGCGTTCTAGACTTGATTGCTATTGCGGCGGCAGTCGCTGCTTGCTAATAACCAAACACGATATCGAGACCTCTTCTTCACGTAAACATGTCGCTTGAGCACAAACGGTCGCGATAGATGAACGGTGGAAAAATTCGATGTGCCTTTCCCAGGTGAATGTACGACCCTAGCTCGATGGCAAGAATCGATGCATTTCACTCCCCGGATCCCTGCATCATTTGAATGAAGCGAAATAATGCCTGTCAAAACATTTAGTACAATGTGATGAAAGATTACTCCTGGGTCATTGACTCAGTTGTGTTTACTCCTATTCACAAATATCTCCTCGCCCCCTCAGCTTCTTTCTTCGTCTCAGGAGACTGGTTGCCCATGTTTTTCGCGATCAGTATTCAAGATTTTCATTGGCCCGTTGGGTGGTGTGACCTTAGGCAGCGGAAGCCTGAACGGTTGTGATTTGTTTGCAGCACGTTGGACAAAGCACTACACGACTGCGTCCCACCAATCACCGCCCTTCAAGTATCGGTGTGGAAGGTCATCCTGACACATGGCCATTGCGAGCGCAAGCACACTCGCGCCTGCGCTTGTGAATTAACTATATATAATTTGCGAGTGTTCTAGTTGAGGAACTTCACAGGATTCGACTTCAGTCTCTATGATTTCCAAGAGGCCTCTTCGCATCTCTCTGTGGCCCCCACCCAGCTACCAAACCAAGTCCGTGAGTAGCGTCTCGACCGGATAGGGTATGACATGTGTCGACTTTCTAACCTCAATTTTAGAGCCATGCTTCTGCAAAACACTGAGAGATTGGATCGTCACTATTTGAGATCGTGTCATTGTCCAAATGCTGCTGCGCAGGGACCATCGTGTCCGCAGCGAATGACGAACTTGGACACCCAAATGCATCCGCAACCTGGGGAGCAAGATACAGACTACGACTTCGTTCTGCGGACTTGCGACAAGCGTCAGGTGGCCCCGTCAGATTGCAGCACTACGAGTATCCCTCAATCTGGAACCAAGAGGAGCGAGCAAGCATACTCGAGCCCTGGCGATAGCTTGATCAGTTCGTCATGGGAGAGCCTGTATCATTGCTCCGTCTCACCCGTTTCGCCTCACAGCATCAACGACCAAAACGCATCGAATTTCCGAGTAATTTCTCGGAGACGATCCGTTTCAGAGTTGATCGAGGACGTGGATCAAAGGAATAATTCAAGAGCCCTAATTACAGGAGCTCAAAGTGGATCTCTTGGCCAAGTCGAAAGACCTGCCTCCCGTGGCCTAGATGTTGAAGAAAGGACTGAGACGTCAAAGAGGGAATGGCCTACTACAGGGATTGAGACCGATGGCTTTCGAGATGACGGGCTTCTTTTCCAGGGTAGTGGATCCACGACTTGCGTGGATGATGAGGCGACACTGGAGGCCGCTAATTCAACATCACCAACGCTCGGTGCAGACCACCCATTCGTACACGATGTGTCAATTTTCATTGACTCCCTGGTTGGAAATTTTCTTTCCCAATCATCTCGACGGTTCGCAGAGAGATCGGCCGTGGGCCGAGGAGGGCCAGAAGAAAAGAGAGCCAGGATGACGTGCTCTGAAGCTTATATCGATGTCAAACAGACCTGTGAACCGGAAGACCTCGACACCGTGGTCCTACAAAATGAAGAAGAACGGACCGAGACTCTGGCATGTCCATTCTATCTCTGGAATAATCAGCGCTATCGAACCTGTCTGACAAGGTATCATTTCCGAAACATCGACCATGTCAGAGAACACTTGTGGGCAGTTCACCAACGGCCTGCCTTCTGTCCAGTATGCGGACGGACGTTCTCTAGAGTGGCCGAACGCGACAGGCACATCCGAAGTCGCAATTGTGGTCCTCGAAGCTCCACTCCAAATGACTTTGAAGGACTCACAATCAGCCACGTCCAGGAGCTTGCACGGCAAGCCGATTTGCCTTCATCGATGGAGGAGCACTGGTTCGGGATGTGGTCAACCATCTTCCCCGATGCAGAAAGACCACTCTCTATATTTTATTCGACGGAAGGAGAATTGAGAGCTTTTGCTCTGCGTGGATTCTGGAACAGACATAAGCACAGCATTGTGCACGACTTCATTAAGACTCAGTCACTTCAGACGCATCCATCAAGCTACCAGAATGAAGATCTTGTCGCCTTGTGTAACACGATTCTGAATGGAGCGATTGACAAGATTTTGGATGTTGATAGTTTTGTCTGAATGCTTGTACGGAATGGAGACACGCGAGTCGGTGTCGATCGGTGGCTCTGTCGCTCCGGGATGGCTAATCCTGGCGCCGTTGATGCTCGGTGAAAAGAGATCGAGAGGGCTCGACTTGCTGAGGCGTTGTGCATGTTCAAAATGCAGATCCTGATTTCCCTGTCCACCTTCCCCATTCGATGCGGGCTGCATGCAGAAGGGCGCTTTGCCGAAGATGCCATTGGTATATCTGCCATATCTGCCTGGTAAAGAAGATCCCGACCAGGATTGCTTCCCATTCCGCTTCTACCCCTCAGGTTACATGATGCTCAGGGCTAACAGGCTGTGGGGGCAACTAATGTGCGAGAACGTTGGTAACCTGATTCCAAATGTCATGGGGCAATATGCGGCCAGCGCGGGATTGTGCTTTAATCTAGCATCCTGTAGCATGGGGACATGCACATCTTGAACAGGTTGATAGCTGGTTCCAATAGGGTTTAATCTTGAGATCTAAGGAGACCATTCTATAAACACATTATAAATGACCAGTCTAGCGGCTCCATTATCATTCTGTTCCTCAATTCTTCAGGAGACGCCAGTGGAACACCCCCCTCCCCAATCCCCCCCAAATAAAAAAAAAAGGGTAGGAAAAAAAAACCTGTTTCGATCTGTCCAGGTGTGCGGAGTATAGCCCAGGTGCTTCGTACAAATCACCCACAGCCATTGATGTATGGGGCGGAGATGCTCCCACCGCACGGCCTCCCGCCAGAGGATTTGTGCACGCTATAGGGGAGACACCTGCCGCGATTTCTCTGCCTGCACTGGGCTCTTGTGAGGTTGGAAGCGGCAAGACCTTCGGGGCGTCATGACCCTGAGTACTGCATCACGCTTAATCAATTCCCTGTGTATTCCGAGAAGGAGAACCCTGGATTGGTCTGCTGGGCAAGGAACAAGTTCTCTAGAAAATGGGCCGAACGACGTTGTTGGTCGGCGGCAGACTGGCTTGAGCCATCGCCAAGTAGGTGGTAATATTGGTATTCCATTTCTGATACTGGATCCTCAACATCTCGTGGTGGGGCTTGGGTCAAAGCTGGGACTTGGTTTTGGGAGAATGTAACTGCAGGGAAGAGGGGCATGCCCTGGCTGCCTGCGTGGGTGGGATCGAGCTGGGCCGAGCTTGAGGATAGCACAAAGTTGCTGTGCCCTGGAGGAGCATGGCTTGTTGCATGAGTCTCATGCAGTGTCTGCATGGAGTCGAGCAGTAGCGTAGCACCATCAGGGCCGGTCTGGAGCTGCCTGGCGATATTGATAAAATGGCGGATGACGGACAGCTCGACAGGTCCGGGATTGATCAACAGCGTGCCTGGGGCGCGTGCTGGCCAGTCTTCACTCGTGATAGTGTCAAGTACATCGAGGAACCACTGGATGTAGGCCGTTTCCCCAGAGGAATACGGCGAGTCTGGCGGGGGTGCGTCTGGGAAAACGATCCGCCACATCACTAACCATTTATCCACCGGAGTGAGACGATGGCGTGGGCCAGTAAGCCTGTCCATCTCGTTGAACTGATCCTGGGTGATCCCTGGAAAATCAAATCGCCGGCTTTGACATGTTCCAGCGGCGATGTGTTCATCCAAAAGCGTATGGGACAGATCGTTGTCAAAGGTAATGCCACAGATTGTGCAGTGGGCCGCCTGCGTGTGGACTCGGGTAAGGTGTTGTCGAACATCGGAGATACGCGTGAGCTTGCGCTGCAAGCACTCGCGCCATCTATGCCTGTACCGGTAATAATAAGGGCATAGGAACCCTGGACCGTCGCCGTCTCCTTCACGCTTGGTAAACTTCTTCCGAAGGCCCTGCTCATCATCGTCACCAGCGCGTTTCCGCGAGTGATGCGGGCCAGCTCGCGTGGAACTTTCGTAACCCTGTGAGCGGCCAGCGTTGCAGGCCATCTGCATGTCGCTTGAGCTGGTGGCGTGCGTCTCATGCGGTCCAGCGTCACCGCTAGCTCCCGTCCGATGCCCCCGGCCATCTGATCCAGAGCTTTGCGGTAGCGGGAAAGAGAAGGACCAAAAGGGAGCTTCCATGGCGCCGCCGCCGTATAATTGTGCGCGTGTCGGGGTGTGCCACGGGCCGGTATGTCGTGTGTTGTCGAGCCAAACGAGCCGTGACAGGGCGACCACGGCTGAGAGCGTGTTTACGAGAACCAAGAAACAGAGGACAAAAAGAGCAAAGGAATTTCAAACTTCCGAATGGGCTTGGGAAGATAGAGAAGCCCTTCTCAATAAAAGCTCGATGCGAGCCACAAATTTCGAAGTCTTCATCAACACGTTGGTGAGCGCACACATCGGTGTAGGCCACGGTTGGCTGGCGGGCATCACCGTCACACCTTTGCGTGGTGAACAAACATTGCTGTCCAATCCCCCGCCAAATTGCAATCCATGATGAAACGGAATGGCGAAAAAGCTACGTAGAACTCAGCCTGCATTATTGTGATGGTGTCCTGGTTGCCTTCTTCTGCTGCGGATGCTCTCCTGTGCCTGCGACTGTGTATCGAGGTCCTTGAGCGTAGAAGCAGCTCCGCGCAGTGAGCAATTCAATGTTGAGATCATAAATTACCTCGAGGCTCAAGCCAAATGCAATTCTTGGTCTATATGTCCTGGATTCGGGGGGGGGGGCGGCCAAGTGGAAGGATACCTCCCTCAGAAATGCTCAATTGAATCCATCCGGCATGGGGGCATGCCCACGCATCACACCACACGCATCTGTGTATCATGCAGAGGCCTGCATAGGGTCACTGAGTACTGGGCACAGTGATGAATCTGTACTGTTTTTATAAGTGCGATTCCACGAGCGTGTGTCCGAATAAGCATATAAGGGAAGCGTCAGGAACAGATCTTGAATGACCATAGTTCATAATCTGGGACGAATGGTTCGAATCGCAACTCTTTTACCAAGACATGTCTGCGACTGAGCTTCCAGTTCAGCGTGGGTATCATCAACGAAGATGGGCCGTCCTGCAGGTGAGCTATACCCATGTACCACCCACCTCCCCACTTCCGCTTGTCGAGAAATGGAAAAAGGGCTGGCTTTCATTGACCCCTACCGCTGTAGCGGTCTGAGATCGAACCTATCAGAAAGATTACTGCACCATTGGCAGCAGGAGACCTCGGTTCCGGTCAACGATGTGATGGTCGGGCGAGAGCTACAGGTCGGTTCAGATTCGAGGATTGGACAAAGGATGGTAGAGGTGAAACAGGAGTTGGCTAAATTTGATAAGGTATTCAATGAAGACGTGCCTCACGGCTGCATCGAGCTTTTCTAGATAGGTACCTAGGTAGCGAAGAGTGTTCTCCGGCAAAGTGATAGAAGATCACGGCCTGGAGAAGATACCATTCTGCTTAGTCCCTGAGTAATACATACATAAGGAGTGAGGCTGGAATCAAGAATCAGTAATAAGAGGCACAGACTGGACTTAGATATAAATCACAATGCCCATCTACACAAAAGATACACTGGCCAGAACAAGAGAAAGGCTTTCTCGCCTGCTGTTCTCCAGTCCCGTTTTGGGTGCTTTCGAGTACAGTGACGGCCATGGTGCGCCTAGATAGTGCGGTGCATTAGTTTCATCTCATCTGCGACATTCCTGGGCCAAATTGAAAGCTTTGCCTCCTTGGCTACGCAGTTGTGTACCTCCCCATGATTGGGCTACACAGATGCGTGCCAAAACCCCTTGTTGCGCCACCCCTCTGTTACAGCCACCAAAGACCGACGGCGTATGAAAGGGTCACTACAGTAGGCTTTTGCGTACGATGATCCGCCAGGTGACTCATTTGGATTTCGGCCCAACGTCGGCAAGAATTCGTGTCAGCATGCAGTTTGCATGTCTGAGTCTAGGCGTGAGAAGGCTGGCTGAGATGCCGCCCACCCTGAAAGCCCTTCTGATTGTACCAATCAGCAGATGATTTCTCAGATGCGATCACGTGTGGCACAGTGATGAGAGTTCTTGGATTAGAAGTACTGACATGGTTAGCAGTCATGTCTTTGTCCGATATCTTCAACTGCTGCCTAAACCTGAAGCTCTGTCCTCTCAATCCTCTACAACTACTAATTCCTGCTGCGATCGATTTCCCCTACACTTGCTTGAGGAATGAAGTTCTCCTGAGGTCACGATATCATGGAAAGCAATGAATTTAGGCATGCAATACAGATTCCGCGAATCGCGTTCGACGACCGCTTTCAGGGAGTGGACGAATTTGACAGGGCAATTTTCGATGAAATATGGCAAGACAGCACGTTCATGGATCCTATCCTGGAGTGGAATGATAAAGATTCCGCGGCTTTCTGCGACGACACAGATATCTTCCCATCAGTCTTAAACATCGAACAGCCTCACGACGATGTGCCTATCAACGAGAAATTTCTCGATTTGGATGGGCGCCCAGAAATTGGTCCCCTGAGCCCTACGACGAATTCCGACTGTGAGAGTCCAGATCCCGTTTCTGAAGAAGACTTTGGTAGTGCTCCATCAGCACAATCGAGCATTCCTGCGACTTCGATGAATTCTCAACAGAGGCCCGATTCACATCGCATTTGCGAGCGACAGCCAGCCGGGACTCTTGTTGGGTTGAACATTAATGGACCTTGTAAAAGACCTGGGTCGGCTTTGTCCAATGAGAAAGAGAATGGCCAATATCGGCAATCGAAACCCAAACCATATCAAAACTACGTGGAGCAAAGACGCAGTCTCGCCTGTCCATACCGAAAGCTCGACCCTCACCGGCATCGCGACTGCCTCAAGTACACCCTTCATCGAATCAAGGATGTGAAGCAGCACATTGACCGCCGCCACAGAAAGCCGGACGTCTATTGTGCACGCTGCTACGCAACCTTCCCGTCCCAGACCGAGCGAGATGAGCACACAAGGGACTCGCGCTGCGAGATTTTGCCAAGGAAGTGCCTGGAGGGTGTGACAGATGAGGAAAGGGCGAAGTTGAACAAAGGTTCTTGCCGCAACGTGCCCCTAGAGAAACAGTGGTTCATGATGTGGGACGAATTGTTCCCGGGAGAGGCCCGACCACGGTCTGCTTTCTCCGGCAATTACATTGAGGAGGTCATTCCTCTTATCAGACACTGCTGGGTTGACAAAAGCTCTGCAATCATTGACAGTGCTATGAGGGGCTATGAAACCACCCAGGTCGATAGAGGTATATTGCACAAGCTCATGAATAATGTTTTCGACCGTCTCGAGGATGAAGTGTGTCGCAGGACACCTTCTGGAGGCTTGGAATCGAATGTGGAGGACGCTGAGCAAGAAATTCGCGCAAAGAAACCAAGAACACATTGATGGCCACCAAAGCTACTAGCTATTGCTTGCATCCAGTTTTGCTCGAAGTCAACACAGGACTGTTGATCTTTTTTTTGTCTTTGTCATGTTATTTTATTGTTATCCGACGCTCGCGCGACCAGTCTCTTCAGCTCATATCTATTAGAATATCTCTTCGTTCACTATTGTCAATGAATATTTCTGGTTGCTCGGAGGCTGCTCAGATTGTAAGATTATTGCTCAGGACAGTTGATTTTACTCAGATTCTGAAATCATGAAGCAGGATCCCAGTAATTGAACTTAATGACTGTTTCTTTTAGAAGGACATCAATTCTGTTTGGAGATTGTTCTTGATTGAATGGTGGAGGAATGGTTTCCAGCCTGGTCACGTTGATAAATCATGTCTGCGATCCTACCCGGTGGAGAAGAAGGAGGAATTATCCAAGCCAAGTTTCACATTACGTTGCTGTAATGTTCGAATGAGTATTGACAGAGGTTTCTTCCTTATGCCAGCTTTGTTGTCTGGCCTGCTGTTAATACCGAGTTACCCAAAGTGAATGAAAGCCAACGTTGACATCTTTGGACACGTCACGTGTACGAATTGAAACTGATACTTATAAATCAAAGCATAAGACATGAAATCTTGGCCGAGTAGTCATTCTGGTCCCGCTCAAAAACGGCTTTCATAATCGGTGTGGGCTGGTATGTCCTTCCGGTCTCAGAAAGATCTGCTTCTGTGTTCGCTCGCCCGCTTTGAGGCCAATGACTTCCAACACCGCCTGCCAAGAAATAACAATGTTTTCTTCTTCTTTGATAGCTCAGAAGGTGGCATTAGCCGGATTTAAGGTTTTATTGCATGTTGAGGTCCAATTGAGACCAGAGTCACCATTATAGATTGACCTTGAAAAATATGTGTTTGGAGCTTTCTTTCTTTTTCGAGAATACAAAATCAAGTCTCATTGCGCAAGTTGAAAGTATCAGAATTGAGGGCCAAGTATGCTGGTGCAGAATCATTCCTTAACTGACCAGCCATGAATACTGCAGGACACGAAGTGGGAGACACTCGCGACGTATTTCTTAAATGCTGTCGCTAAATAGAAAGTTCAAACCCTCATCGCTGGCTAATGATATTGCATACACTATGCCATTGCACCATGATTTATATGATTACTGGATCCACCTCATTTTAATTAACGCGTAGAAAAGAAAGATTTTTCTAAATCGGCTCGTTGTCCAACTAATACCGCCACTCGAATCACCCTTGCGACAAGAGTACAACTCGCAGACACTCACGTCGCCGCCCCTTATCAATCCCACAATAGCGGTATTAGTACAACACAACACATCAGAGTCAGTCTGAGGGCACTACCCTAGTCTCTGATCTGAGCAATGCAAATTGAAGGTATTTACCAGTTAATGTGGCCAATCTGCAAATTGTCTCAATGTACATGTGGAGCACATCGTATGCATTTTACGGCAGCGAAAAAAATGATACATGGCACTCTTTCATCAGCAAAGTAGTCAGCTGCTCAGAATCGCTCTGAGAGCCTCTCTTACATCTGCAATGTCATACGTTTTAGAACCTGGCAATTATATCGAAGCATGGAGAACTTTTGTAAAACACTGAGTCTGAGGCGCATGTTGCACAGGCACCAGTAAGGCCCCTCACTACGTGTACGAAGTCAGATCGTCGGGAACTGTGACTCCAGGTGGAAACAATGGTTTGTTGTAAGTTCTAGGCTTAAGCACTCGGAGATGTAGTATTTTGAGGTTCCATCAGCTCCAACCCATGCACGCTTGCGTCTTATTTGCATAGGGAGCAACGGCAGCCAAGCAAAAACCGTCGAGCGGTCTCGAACATGCGGCGAGACCCGTCTTACTGTGTTATCTATCCCTGGTGCTTACAACCCACCACCGCTTCCCTCGTGGACCTTACGAGGTCGTAGTCGTGTAACATAAGGCATAGGAGTCGCTCCGTCAACGGTCCCCGGAGGACTGACAACACACTCAAGGATGACATGACTTGCATGAGCTCCCCGAAGTTCGGGGAGTCAGCTCTCAGCGTTGAGTACCACTCGTCCGTTCCTTCGGCCGAAAATCTCTCGATTCTCATTAAAGAAATGAGCCTGTATCGGCCGCCGAGAATGGGTATTGACTGAGACAGCCAGCCTGCTTCGTGCATGGGTGCCATGCCGATATGTGCTGTGGACTTAGTAGCAATCCCGACATTATGTGCCAGACAGAATAATAAAATGGAAAAGAGAGACAGTCACAAGCTTCTCAAATTCATCTGTGCTACCCCTGGTTTTTCCATTCACGTGAGAGGAGTTTTCACAAGCCCGAGATCCATATTCAGCAGGACCCCGAGGATATGTAGCACAGCAGCTCACTAGAGGTTCAACGAAAAGCTGGCGTCAATTATCAAGCACGACGTAGCCAAGGGACACGGCTAAAACTAGGAGCCTGAAGACGATAGGAGGATTCCCGTGGGATGAATGCCGATGAGTAAACTGCACCCATCAGGTGGACCGAATCACAACGCATTTCTTCTTTGACGATTGTCATACAGAGTACATAGTGAGACAACATCGATAGGCCAGCGTACCCGTACCAGGATCACCTAGGAAGACGGTGGCCGTCTTACCCCTCCGTGAGATCAGAGCACCACATTAGTCGCTGGTGAGTGAGCCCATGAGGGAGCAGGACCAAAATACGTGGTAGTATGTATCCCGCTCATGGCGGCTCAAGATATTCGAGGAATTGTGTTTTCTTGGGAGGATCGAAGCGGCTTCCTTTGATTCACCTTCCACTTCATCGTACGAGGGAAGTTCCCGAAATTCATTTCAGCTCAGCCACAGAGGCGCTGGTAAAATCATCGGGGAAATCAATGAAAAGCTGTAGTAGAGATGAGTATGTAGTCGTATCCGTATGGATAGTCTTTTCGGTTTCTTGCAATGCAGTATTTACCTTGGGTCGCCCCAACACAGGAAATTCTCCGGAGTAACACTCAGAAAAAAACGCTTGTAATTGTTTGGCGTCTACTGATCGACGACGAACTTACTCAACACTGCAAAATAGCCATCCAAGTGCTTAAGCGACGGGAGCCATGGAAATCATCATCGTGGGAGCTGGCATTGCCGGCCTGGGAGCCGGAATTGGCCTGCGCAGGGCAGGCCACAAAGTGACGGTTGGCACCCAAACCCCCATCCACCTACGGCAAGGTACGCCCTTTGACACATGCATGGTGCCAGATTCTCGAGCAATCATCGTTGATGCACGAGGTGGGAGCAGCCATCACAATCAAGCCTAACGCATCCCGGGTGTTGCAGTCGTGGGACTTCTCTCCGGAGCAGTCTGGCATGGTTGCTATACGAAAGGGGAGCTTGATCGACGGCACTAACATGGAGGTAATGGTCCCAAACTACTACAAGGACTGCGAGTCGACTTGGGGCCTACCCATGTACGCAGTGCACCGAGTCGACCTCCACAGTCAGCTCAGACAACTCGCCACGGAGAAGGATGGCCCCGGACACCCTTGTGATGTCCAGGTGCGGTCCAAGGTTGTTGACTATGTAAGCTCAGGAGTGACGATCTCAAGCAGACATGCTGCTGACGCGCATGCACCAGGATGCCGAGAACGGCAAGGTCACGACCGAAAGTGGCGAGGTTCTCCAGGCCGATCTCATTGTGGCCGCGGATGGCGTGCACTCGGCAGCCGTGAAGCACGTCCTCGGAGATGATGTCGTCCAGGCTGGAGATACGGGATGGGCCTGTATGCGATGGCTGGTGCCGAGGGAGGAGTTTCTCTCAGACCCAGAGACAGCGCACATGATCCAGAACTCGTCCACGAGGTACTTTACGGCCGCCGGGGGAGCGGCTGGCTTGGTGTGGTATCCCTGTCGAAAGTGCGTAGAATCGTGTCTTCCAGAGCTGATCTGGCAATTTTGCTGACTGGACCTTGTTGAAATCTAGCAATGAGGTGCAGAATTTCCTGTATCTGTCACGGGAATTCGACACCTCCCATGTCGGAGAGGGTATGCATGAGCCCATCTGCAAGATCAATAGAGTGACAAATCACTGATGCTTGGCCTAGATTTCCGAGCGATGGTGGAGCCAAGCATGCCGCTGGAGTATGCCAAGAAGCACTTTGATCCGGCTCTACAAAATGCAATCAAGTGAGTTTAAGTGGCTGGTGAACTCTTCGCTTGCTGACACTTGACGCAGAAAAGCCAGAGACGTGAAGTTTTGGAAGCTGGTCGCCAGAGGCCCAATTCCCAAATGGCATAAGAACAGGCTAGTCCTTATTGGCGATGCAGCTCATCCCATGCTCACATGTAAGTGTATTGACCACGCCGGCTAGTGTTTGCAAAGAGCGTGCTGACTTCAGAAATAGTCCAGGGCCAGGGTGGCGGTCAGGCCATCGAGGACGGCGCAGCTCTCGGTATCCTGCTCGACCAGGTTGATGACAAAGGGGTCATAGAGAAGCGTCTGCAACTGTTTGAGCAGGTGAGACGGAACAGAGGGTCGGCGCTGCAAATTCTTTCCAACACCAACCCTCCGGCACCGCAGAGCGTTCGTGATGCTGCCGCAAAGTATGTTCCTAGTGGGAGGCTCGATTCCACTGACGAGATCAACGACTATGTGTTCTCGTTTGATGTAATTGCAGAATCAAAGGCAGCGCTTGCCGCTGCGTAGAATGTTCGCGGAGAGCTTGAAGTGGGAGAGGGTGTTCTAGGTTGAACGACGGAATTGACCGATTTTTGGGATGCCTCATCTCGAACGATGATCTAAACGAATTCCATATCTAATTATTTGTAACACTTGTCGCTGTGAATAAGTATTGTCTTCCAATATCTCTGAACTTGAGACATTCGGGGCGACATTTCTTGCGGCCTTTATCTAAATGACACACCCAAGCATATGCCATGTCGGAGAGCAATGTGATATCGAGTCCCTTTGAGATCAATCTAAAACTACAGAGATGGTCTTTGTTTGACTGCATTCGAGACCGTATTATACAGAATTTTCAAAGTTTGGACCTGGGTAGGTTGAAATATTTTGGCCGCAACTTTCGAAATTGCCAGTCTTCTTATAAATATCGAGATCAAGACTATGCGCTCAACGTCCGTCCCCAAGAGTCTTGAGACTATCTGGGATAAGTGTTTGTTATTCGAAGAAAAGAAATAGAGACACGATTGACCCTTTCGATGAGATCTATTAGTCTCAAAGCCTAGTCATCCAAGGTTTTGTTTGGCTTGCCGAGCCGGCGATGCATCTGGAATTCATGTAATCGGTTTGTGGTGTCAGGGCATTTTCTGACAGAGTAGGCAGCAATGAGCCAGTACTTCTGACAAGAGGGCTTACACCTGATCATATCGGGCCGAATCACTTGGTACTGCGGCCATGGGCTGCAACGTGGGCGGCCGGCTTACGGGGGGCTCACGGACAGTGACTAAGAAACATTCGGGGATGGCCGCGGCCGGATGACTTTTGCGGAGTGGACTTTCCGGCCGAATCGATGGAAATGGGGGCATGACGGAGGACGAGCGGCGGAGGAGCGGCGGACGAAGCAGCGGACGAAGCAGCGGACGACGACCTGATTCATGGAACGAATGATAACTTGCTCTTTTTTGTCAGAGCACACTAAGAAACAGTATCTGCTCGACAAAATCGGCCACATGCCTTCGTTAGGATTGAAAATAGAATAGGTGAGAGTCACAAGAGTATTCGACGTCTTGAAATTCTGGACTCTCCCGCCAAATTGCGTTGATACTCGGTTTCGTCCGAATCATTTGGAACCCCGACCGAGAAAAGAAACCAAATCCGAAATTGATTACCAACATGGAACTTTTCCAACCAAAAGGCCTAGGGGCGCCATCCTCCGGCTAATATAGTAGCGGCTGATAGCGTGAACAAGTGATCCTTTCGGATTTGCCAAGATTGCCCAGCCGCCACATAACATCTGCAATTGACCTGGACCTCCCTTTGTCTAACACAGATGCAAAGAAATCTGTCCCAACAACCGCAGCTGGACGAGCTCGGGAACCTGGCCTGCCCGAAAAAAAAAAACATTTTGTATCCAGTCACCAGTATTTCCACACCCGTAGGTACTTGTATTGAATGCCTCGACCGCTGTATCTGACGTATGAATGCATCGACAGGTTTGGTCTCTGAGTATGTAGATACAAGAAATTTGAGTTCGAATGGATATTGCATGCCTAGCAACGTGCATGCGGCTCATTGTATGTTGCCCTTCGTAAATGGGTCTTCGGGACCTTGTATAACACCGTTGATTCAAAGAAGACACTCGCTCGGTGTCTCACTGCATGTAGCAAGCTTACCTTCGTAAATCCGAGATTTATCAGCCTTCTCCCTGTGTCTTTAACAAAAGCGTGAGTCTTTCCTTGCGACTTGCCCATCGTCTATCCGTTGTGGACTGCGTAGCCTCATTCCATATTCGATTCCATCAGCCACCATGGACAGTGATTCGAACAGCAACACCACGAAAGTGCCGTCCACGGCAAGCTCCTTAGTCGAAAAGAAGGCCAGCCAGGACGATCACCTGAGTTATACCACAGTTCCCGAAACTACTGGATCCGAGAACAATTTGCAAACCGGCGAGAAGCCAGGGCAGCCTGGCGATGATGGCCTCTTCGAGCCCGCGCCGGTCGAGCTGACTCTCACTCAGCAACGTAACGCCGCCGAGGCAAGCCAAAATTATCCCAGTGGCCTCAAACTCACCATCATCATGCTTGCTCTTGAGCTCGCCGTGCTGTGCGTTGCCCTCGACAACACCATTGTCGCCACGGCGATTCCGAAAATCACGAACCTCTTTCACGCACTAGACGACGTCGGCTGGTATGGCTCTGCGTATCTGCTCACCCTGTGCGCTTTCCAGCTGTTCTTTGGCCGTCTCTACCAGCGCTTCAGCGTCAAATGGGTCTTTCTTCTCTGCCTCTTTGTCTTCGAACTCGGCTCTCTCATTTGCGGCGTTGCCCCGAGCTCAACTGCCCTCATCGTCGGCCGTGCCATCGCTGGCGTCGGCGCAGCAGGTATTTTCTCGGGCGCGCTCATCATCATTGCATTTTCGACACCCCTGGAGAAGCGCGCTATATACACGGCCCTTGTCTCGGCCGTGTTTGGTATCGCCAGCGTCGTTGGCCCGCTGCTCGGCGGCGTATTCACAGACAAGGTTAGCTGGCGCTGGTGCTTCTACATCAATTTGCCCCTGGGCGGCGTGACGGGTGTGGCCCTCGTCTTCTTCCTCGACACGCCGCCGCGCCAAGCACAGCCTGTCACCAACGAGACCTGGCTCCAAAAGATAATGCATTACGATCCCATTGGCAACATCATCTTCCTCCCGTGCATCGTGTGCATCTTGCTCGCGCTGCAGTGGGGCGGCACCACATACCCGTGGAGCGACGGCCGCATTATCGCTCTATTGGTTCTCTTCAGCGTGCTGCTTATCGCCTTCGTGGGCGTACAATTTTGGATGGGCGAGGATGCCACCGTCCCGGTGCGCATCGCTCGTCAGCGTAGTGTCGGTGCTGCGGCCATCTACACCTTCTGCGTCGGCGCCGCTTTCTTCACCATGGTCTACTATCTGCCCATCTGGTTCCAAGCCATCCGCGGCGCGTCAGCCACCCAGTCTGGTATCGACACATTGCCCATGATGATCTCCACGACTGTCGGAAACATCATCGGCGGCGTGTTTGTCTCCGTCACGGGCTACTACACGCCCATGATGTGGTCGCTGCCACCCATTGCGTCCGCCGGCGCCGGGCTCATGACGACTTGGACTGTGGACGTGTCCGCAGGCAAGTGGATCGGCTACCAGATACTGTTGGGCCTCGGGCTCGGGCTCGGCATGCAGCAAGGCATGGTCGCCGCACAGGCATCGCTGCCGCTTGCTGACACGGCCATCGGCACGGCGCTGCAAGTGTTTTCACAGATGTTCGGCGGCAGTCTCTTCGTCAGCGTCGCCCAGAACGTCTTCATTACTGGCGTGCTAAAAGGTCTCGCTACCATTGATGACCTGGGCATGACACCTCAAGCTGTAGTTGACGCCGGCGCCACCTCCCTGAACAATTTGTTTGGTGACAGCCCGTCGCTGCTGGCCGAGGTTAAGTTGCAGTACCATGGTGCTGTCATGTGGACCTTCCGCACTGCGTTAATTATGACGTGCTTGAGCATCTTAGGGGCTATCTTCGTGGAATGGCGGAGCGTAAAGGGCAAGAAAATTGAGATGGTGGCGGCGTAGTCTAAGTCCAGGAGTTTACAAGCGTGGGTTTTCTTTCTGTCTTGAAGTTGGATCCATATTTCGAATCCCAAGAATTAAATTGGTGTTGGATGATTTCATAGTTGATCCTTTGTTATGTATTAAATGGTGCTTTAGTTGAGAGGAGCATTCTAATATATCACCACTCAAAACTTTGAAGCTTCAGCTGTGAATCCCTATTTTGGAGAACCTTTTTAGACCCAGATTAGATCTCTGTAATCTGTGTCACTTAGCCTTCATCGTGAAATCCGGACTTCGCTTATCTTGACCTACCACTCTCCCCCCTGGGTAAGATTGTACAGCATGCTGCATTCGCAATTCATATCCGAATTTTCCCACCCACAAATTTGGTATACATATGACCCGACCTAGTATTCTTACCCCCAAATTTTATATCTCTAAATATTCTGCCTCGATTGCATCAAGCAAGAGGCCAAAGAGCTCCGCAATTGGGGGTGCTCAAGACCTGTCCTCTCCTGTGTGCTGGTACGTTTGCGAAAACTTTCCGAGCTTAGAAGTCGGCCGATCGGCCGAATTTCGGCCGCCGGAGAGGGCGATTTCTAAGTGACGCACTCGCTCCAAGAACAGGAATTTGCGTGGGTGTTTGACAAGCTACGGTGTGTGTGTGTGTGTGTGTGTGTGTGTGTGTGTGTGTGTGTGTGTGTGGGTAGGTGTGGGTGTGTGGACGGGTGTGTGGGCGGGTGGGTATGGGCGGGTGCGGGAGTGGGAGTGTGCGCTTGCGTACGCCCGCGCGGGATGATCATCCTTCCCGCTGATGGACCCGAAAATAAGCCGGAGGCCTGGCCCTCGTACGTTATTGATGGGGGCGGAGATCAGGCTCATGTACATTATGCAGGCTCTCGAGTTTGAGTCCCGAATTCGGAGTGGGAACACAACGAATTAGGGGGAGGAAAGATCAAAGAGAGTAATACGTAGGTAAGCGCTAGCAAAATGGCCCTTTTAGAGTAGACAATATTATTCAAAATAACACAAGAGATGATCAGCATTTCGCTTGCCTTGCTGGGTAAAGCAGTGAGATTGCTCATGCAGGTGAAAAGGGAAATGTGATGATGTTCCAAATGTGGATCCGAAGAGGCATCGTGTGCAGGATGAAGCCTCCACATGATACCTAAGATTACAACTGTTGAGGGCACAACATGATAGGCTTTCACCAATGAAAAGTGTAAAGCACCGTGGATTACATAGCAAGTAGTAGAGCGTAAATAAAAGCATTATTATTCTAGCTAAGTTTGCTTTAGCAAAGGGCAAGCCCTTAAAGCGTAATTTATAAATGCTCCGGTAAATACGCACTCCCTTATAATAGCTTCCAGCAGCTTATATATATATTAAATTTACAATATACCCCTTAAATACTATTAAGCTTTTACTTAAAAATAATTTAAAACTAATTATTATAAATATAATTAATTAAAAGGAATTTTAATAAAAGGAATATTAATTTAATAAAATATAATACTTTTTTTTAAAAAGGTATTTAATAATTATAATAAGGTATTTAATAATAATAACCTTAAAGTGCTAATAAACCTAGTAATAGTATATACTAACTATTATTCTAAGTATAAAAATAATTCTTTAAAATATATATTTTAATTTTTAATTTCTTTTATTTATAACTATTAACTATATTAATAATAACCTTTTTTTTATTACTTATTTTATAATATATAATACTTTTCTATTCCTATTTATAAAAACCTTATATATAGCTATTTAAATTACAATTTTTATAAGCAATTAATATACTTTAAACTAGCACCTTTATAAAATAATTTCTTTAAGCTATTACTTATATATTTATTAAAAAATTCCTTTATTAATTCTTTTTTATTATAAATTATATTAATAAAAACTATAAATAACTAGCCTATTATATATTAAGAATTACTAAATAATATACTTTTTAACCTCTTTATTAACCTTAAAATATTTTACTTTTTTTTTATTTATAAATACTTTTTATTATTATTTATTTATTAAAATATTATTAATATATTTATTTAAATATAATTAAGCTTTTAGCTAATAAAAAAGCTTATATTGCTATTAAAAGTAAATATAAAAATATTATAAAGCCTTAAAAAAAAAGTATTAAAAAGCTAAATATAAATAGCCTAGCTTTTTTTAAAAAACGCATTTTAAAAATTTTTTATTATATTAACTTAAAATCTTAAATATTTAGCTATATTTTATTTATTATTATTTATAATTATAAAGTATTTTATAAATTATTTTTTAAAAATAAGCCTAAACTTAAAGCTATAATTTAGTATAATAAACTTTATTTTATTTATATATATTTACTTATTAATAGTAAAAATAATAACAGCTATTTTAATTATTTTAATAATAATAATTACTATTTATAATATATTTATAATAAAAAATATACTTTTATTCTTATTATCCTATATACTAATACTTAAACTTTTTATAATATAGCTATTAATTTTAATAAAAAGGTTTTTATAAATACTTATATTATTTAAAAAAAGCGTTTAAAATAATACTTTATTAGTAAATTTAATAATATTAAAAGTAAATATAACTTATTTTTTATACCTTTAAATAATAATTTTAAAAAGCTTAATAATAATATTAAAAATATTAATATAAAAAACGCGTTTAAAAATAATAGCTTATTAATAAGTAGTAATATTATTAAAGCTATTAATAAATATATTAAATTATTTTTAAATATATTAGCTAATTTTAATATTAAAAAGTATACTTTTTAAGCTTTTTATAATTTTTTAATTAAAAGCTTTAATAAAAAAATTGCTTATTAAATTTAAATTATTAGCTTTAATAGCATTAAAAATATTAATAAAAAAAATTACTATATAACTAATTTTAAATATTATATAAAATATATTTTTATTTATATAATAAAAAATATAATTAAAAAGGTATATAATACTTTTATATAAAGTTTTATAAATTATTTTTATTTAATATAATATTATTTTTTAAAATTATAATATAATTAATATTTTAAATATTTAGCTATTAATAAACTTTTATAAGCTTAGCTAAATAAAATTTATTAGTATTAGTATATATTATTTAATTTAATTTACTAATACTTTTATATTATAAAGGTTTAATAGTAATTAAAAGTACTTAAATTATTTTTTTATAAAGTTTTTTATAAGCTTATTAGCTAATATTTTATTAGTTTTAAAATATTTAACTTTAAACTTTCCTTTTTAATATTATTTTTTTAATTATATTTATTAAATATTTAAATACTTTAACTAGGTTATAAGCTTATTTTTTATTAATATAATAAACTAAATAGCTTATTTATTATTATAATAAATTTTTTATAGTTTACTAATATTTAGTAAAATATTAGTAAAGAATTTTTAAAGTATTATTATATTTTTAATTATATAGTTTAGAATTATAAATTTAGCTTTTATAATTAAAATAGCTATTATACTTTATTTAATTGCTTTTTAATAAATTAGTTTACTAAATAATATAATTATAAACCTTTAAAATAACTTTTAAAATTTTTTATTATTTATAAAAAAAGTATTTTTAATAATTAAAAATATATTAATACTTTAAAGTCCTTCTTTATATTTAATTTTTAATATTCTTATTAAATAAAAGTATTATATTAAGTAGCTATTTATATTAAAATATATAAGTTTAAGGTTTATAAAGAATTATAAAAGCTATATAGCTATATATGCTATATCTAGGTAAAGTATTATTATAATATATAATATTAATCTTATATGCTTTTAATATTTTTTAATTTTAATATATATAGCTTTTTTAGTATATTTTTATAGCTTACTAGCTAATAAAAGAGTTATTAATAAGAATTTTCTATTACTTATTAAACTAAATTTAAATATAATCTTTTTAAAATATGTATTATATATTAGGCTAATTATTTTTTTTTAGTAGTTCCTAATTATTTATATACTTAAAAACTATTTTGCAGCTTTTTAATTTATTATATTATATATATATTTAATACTTTTTTTAATTTAAAAAGCTTTTATTTAATATTTTTAATAATAAAATATTAAAATATTATTTATATAAAAAATTACTATAATACTTTTTATTTAATTTATAAATAAATATAGTTTTTTTATTAATAATAAAAGCTTAAATTAATTAAAAGTATAGTTAAATTTTTTATATTATTATAATAGTAAATTTTAAAATTTATATAAAGCGTATTTTAATAATATATACTTTTTTAATTTTTAAAAGCTATTTAGTAATTTATAAAATATTAGTTTATAACCCTTTTTTATAATATTTAAAAATGCTTTAATTATATTTATTTAATTAAATTTTAAATTAAACTTTATAGCTATTATAATAGCTATTTAAAAAGATTTAGCTATAAGTATTATTATATAGGTATTTTATAATAGGTTAAACGTTTAAAAATCTTTTTATATATAAATCTATACTTTATATTTTATAAAGTTTTTATTTTTATTAAACTTATAAATAAATACTTATTTTAAAAGTAAAGGTTTTAATATTATCTTTTTTCTTTTTATAATTCTTTATATATTTAGCTTAATTAATATTTAAATTTTAGTATATATAGTTTTAATAAAATTATTTTTTATTAAATAGTTTTTTAAATCTTATTATTTATTTAATAATTTTATAAAGTTATTTTAATAATAAAAATTTTTTTTTATTAATATATTTATTATATAAATTATAATTTTAATAATTAAGTATAAAGTATAATAATAGTTTAAGTAATATTCTTTTATATCCTTTATTTATTAACTTATATTAGCTTATTTTAACTATAATATATTTAGGAAATAAATATTTTTTAGTTTTTCCTAATTTTTAAGTAATTTTAAAGTATTTAGAAAATAAGTTATAAATACTAGGAAATAGTTAAATCTATTATTTTTTTATACTATAAGCTAATAGTTTACGTATATTAAAGGTTTATAGTTTTTTACTAACCCTTTTATATACTTTACAGTTATTTCTAATAATAAATTTTTACTTACTAAAATATTATTTTCTTTTAACAGTAAAACTTTATTTATTAAAGCTTAGTTTTTTTTTAAATTTTAATTTAATTATAATTTAAGCGCTAAAGAATATTTAATTATTAGGTTAATAAGTTATAATCTTAATTACCTATTTTTAAATTAACTAAATTTTAAACTTAGTATACTTATTAGCTTAAATATTTTTTTTAAAGTTAAAAGTTTTTATATTTAATTACTTATATTTTTTCCTTAAGGAATATTGTTTTAGCAAAACTTATATTCTTTAGTATTAAATATATCTACCTTTAAATTTTAACCCTTTTATATACTAAGTAAGTTAATTATATTAAGTAGCATACCTTTAAAATTACTTTTTTAAAATTAATTAAAGTTATTTAAAGCTTTTTTTATAACCTATAAATTTAAATTTATAATATATATAAGTTTTTTAATTTTATTAATTATTTTAATTATAGGTATAAGTTTATTAAGTTTTACTTTTATTAATATATTAAATGCTTTATTTTTTAAGTTTTTATAAAAAAGCTATTTATTAAAGTGCATATTATATATAATTTATACTTTATTAAGTATTAAAATTTAAATTTTATATAGGTTGGATGTATAGTAACCTATAAAGTACTTTATATAAGTATACTTTTATATTTTAAATAAACGCTTATTTATTCCTTACACTCTGTTTTTATTAAGTATATAAGCTTAACAGCTATAAGTATAAATATTTTTTTAATTAAGGCAAAAATCTATAATAAGTTTTTTTATAATTACTAATTTATACTAATAGAAATATTAAGTAAACTACTTTTTAAGCACTTTTATTAAGGATTTTTAATTTTTTATTTAATATAGTAAAATAGTATATATTTAATAAGCTACTTTTATAGCCTTTAGCTATAAGTATAATAATAGGTTTATTTTATAGCTTATAGTAATAAATTATTTAATAAGTTTATAACTAGCTTTTTTTAAACCTTTATTAAGTTTATAAGTATTTACTAACAATATTTTAAGTTTAATTTTTAAGCTTTTAGCTTATATTATATAATTAGTTTTAATCTGCTAGCTAAATAATAATATATTATTATTTAAGCATATTATATAGATTATAAGTTTAAAGTGCTAATAAACTTAAGCTTTAAAGTTTTATAATAATAGTAAAACTTAATCCTTTATTTTTTATATTAAAAAGTAAATAAATAGTTTTCTATTTTATTTATCCTTAATAATAAGCGCTTACTTTATAAAATCTAAGGCTTTTTTAAAATTAAATAAATTCTAGAAAATCCTTTAAAAAAGCTTTAATAAAAAGTAATTTAAGTAAGCTTTAAATATAACCTTTATTATATATATTTTTAAGTAGTATTTATAGTTGATTTATACTATACTATTAATTTGTATTCTTTTTATAATGCTAATAAGTTTTTTTAAAGTATTTTTCCTTAAATATTTAGATTTAAAATGCTAAATATATTTTAAATCTATTTTAAAAAGCGTATAATCTATTAAAAAGTAAAACGTATACTATTTTCCTCTTTATTTTTTAAATATTAAAAGCAATATTACTTTAACTATACTTTATAGCTATTAAAATCTATAAAGCTTAATTATAAAAAGCATTAAAGGCAAATAAATAAAAAGTAGTTTATATTTAAAAAATACTAAATTATATTTTTTAATAAGTGCTTATAAAACTATACTTTTTTTAAGCGTTTTAAAGTATAATATATAGTTAAACTTATAATACTATACTCCTAATTCCTATAAATAAGCTTTAAAAGTAATATTTATATAAAAATCCTTTATAATTATTATATTTTTAAGTTTAAAATCTTTAGTTTATAGCTCTATTTTCCTATTAAATATATTTTTAAATACTTACTTTTCTTTTTTAATTATTAAAAATAAAATTATTCCTATATCTATATACTTAGCTTTAATAAATTTAATAAAAAAGCTTAATTTTAATAATTAAATATTATTAACTAAATATACTATACTATAATTATTAAAAACTATTAAATTTATAAGTATATAGCGCTTTAAATATAATATTAAAAACATTTTTAAATTCTTATTTTTTTAAATATATATTTAATTATAAAATATTTTTAAAAATATTAAATTAATAATTAATAAGTTTATATATAAAAAGTTATAAAAAAAAAAAGCATTAGACACTTATAGCTTAAGCTGCTTTATAAAAAGTATTTTAATATATTTATTAAATATTATACTAAATTAGCTATATATTATATTAAACTTATATACTTATTATTAATATACTATATTTAGCTATTATATTTATAGCTATTATTTAAATATATACTCTAAGTTATTATTATAAACTATTAATTATAAAAAAGCTAGTACTTTAAAAGAAATTATTTTAAATAAAGTATATTATAAAAAAAATATTATAAAATTAAGTTTTAAAGATAAATTTTAAAGTTTTTATATAAAGTAAAAAGGTATATTAAGCTTTTTATATATTAAAAAACTTTAATATTAAAATAATATAAAAAATAAAAAATAAAAAGTATAAAAAAAATAAAAATAAAAAAGTATAGGGATTTTATAAACCTTTAAATAGCTAGTATTTAGCTTAGCTAAAATATATTTACTAAAATATTTACCTTTTAATAAATCCTAAATATTATATATTAAAGTTTTTTTATAATAATTAGCTAGCTTATACTTTAATAAATAATAGCTAAGCTAATTTAATTTAGTTTAATATTAACTACTTTTTATTTTTTAATTTAGTAATAAGCTAAGCGTTATAATTCACACTTAACCTTTATATAATCATATATTTTATATACTTACTTAATAATTAAAATATTAACTAATTTAATTTTTTTCTAATATAATAATATTTTAAAAAATTATACTATTTTAACGCTTAATTATATAATACTTTTTATATTTTTAAATAAAAATACTATTATAGTTTATAAGTTTACTATACTTATTCTTTTAATTTTTATATTTATAGCGTTATAATTTATAGTTTTTATTATTTAAATATAATAAAAATATTTAAAAATTTTATAGCTATAAAGATTTAATTATATATTAAAAGGCTTATAAATACTTTTTTATACTTTTTAAATATTAAATTTAAAAGCTTAAAAACTTTATTTTATATAATTTCTTAAATTTTAGCTTTAAACTATATTAAAGCAAAATAATACCTAACTATATATAAAAAGTTTTTAATAGTAATTATACCTTTAATATTTAAAATTCTAAAAGCTTATTTATTAAAAAAAAGCTTATACTAAACCTAATACTAATCTTTAAATTATATTATATAGCTTTTTATTTTTATAAAGTACGCTTAGTAATTTTTAATTATAATATTTTATAATATATAATAGTTTAGTATTATATTAGCTTAAATATTGTAAAGCACTTATTATATTAAAAAAACCTATTTTTAAGTATTAAACTTAAAAAGTTATATAAAGTTAGGTTTAAAAATTAATCTATTTATACTTTTTTAAATTTATAACTAAATTTTATTAACTATTTTATTTATTTTACTATTATTTATTCCTTTAATAACTATACTTTTAAAATAAAAATTATAGTATTTTATAGCTTTATTAATAATAAGTTTTTTAAATTTAATAAGTTTTTTTAGTATATATACTAACAAAAGTATTAAAATAAATTTAAAAGTATTATTTTTTAGCTTATTAATAATTTAGCTTACTTACTATATATTAAGCTTTATTTAATATTTAGTATTTTACTTTTTAAAATATTTAATATATTATTCTTTAAAAAAGAGTACTATATTTTATAAACCTAGTTATAGCTTACTATTAAATATATTTAGGTTTATATACTCTTAGCACTTTTTTAATTTATAATATAATTTTAAAAATGCATATTAGCTAGGCTATAAGTATAAGTTATTTATAAGCTATTTTAAAAGGCTATTAAAAAGTATATTAGTATTTGCTATTAATATAATTAAATTAAACTTATAATAAAAAGAAAAAAGGTTTATTAAAAATAATATAATATACTAAATAATATATATAAAAAAGGTAATTAAAAGCTTATTAAATAAATTTTTTACTTTATAAATCTTTAATACTTTTAGCTAAAAAAAAAAATAAGTTAGCAAATTAGGCTTATAATTATAAAGCACTATAAATTATATAGCAAATAGTAAAGCGTAAATAAAAGCGTTATTATTTTAGCTAAGTTTGCTTTAATAAAGGGCAAGCCTTTAAAATATAATTTATAGGTGCTCTAGCAGGTGCGCACTCCCTTATAGTAGCTTTCGGCAGCTTGCACGCACGCTAAATTTGCGACAAAAAGAATGTACAGTTTCATCTGTCCGTTCATTAAGCCTTGTGTTAATGCTTGAGATCAAGTAAGACAGCCTTGCGAATTGTGAGCAGGTTCGGTTCACATAACATTGGCTACCAAGATAACGTCCAAATAAGGTTGTGGTTAGTCTGTACACCATGTCTCCATCGAGCCCGAGGTTCCGAAACCTTATAAAATGGAGCTAGGCGAAGAGGAGGGACGACTAGGGGGCCGGGTCCTCCTCGGGAGTGCTTACCCGGGCCGGCCGCGCGTTTTTAGGCTATGAGCCTTAACATAGGAAAGATCGTCGCCTCCCTCTTATCTTCGCAGCCCATGCCTCTCTCACGCAGAACAAGTGCGATGTGTGTGAGATCAGATAGAGCGAGGAGGATCCGACCACATGGATTGATCGACTCGTCTATGCAAAGTGTTTCCTCATTTTTGGTACAGAGAAGAGCGCACAACGTCAGCACAGCGTCGACGCGAATGCGGTGACTGAAGATGTCGACCTTGCTGCCGCAAGGCCATGTGCCAAGGTAGCATTTGCCAAATCCATCATTCCACTTGCCTAGGCCCGGTACCGAGGATCAGGGCCTGTCGGGCAGCTCGGGCAGAGGAGCATCCCACGGGCTCAGTCGAGCGGTTGGCTTTGATCTGGGCGAGGCTGGAGTGTTACTCTAGCACCTGGGCACGACTGAAAGAAGGCTTGAGGAATCGTAGTCTAGGAATACTAGATGAAGATGATTTTGTCCCTTCATGGCAGCATTTGCTTCGCCAGTGTGCGTAGTCGAGCGCAGGAGCTGAAAATAGTAATGTGTTTGAATACACTCATTTGTCTAAATTCGTGAGAAGCCTTCCTGCTTCTGTTCCGTGATATCATGTCTAATCTAGTTGTATTATACATGAGCCTGTAAACCGAAGCCGTTGCCCATGCGCCCAAAGCCAAAAGAATAACACAGCATTGCCCCTTTCACAGAATATCCATCACAGCTCAATGCGCCTTGTCTATACGAGCGCTGGGTCCATAATCTCATCTCCCACAGAGAATGAAAGCAGCCTCTTGACATCCTCGGCCTTCTTCTCTAGCCACAAGCGAGTGTAATCGCAGGCCATCACAAACGCCATATGTCGCGACGGGTCCGCAAGGCCGACTCGCGCATCATGCAGGTTTCGCAAATACAGCGTGAGCTGCGACAACAGTCGCTCAAGCTTGCGGAACGAGAGTAGGTACAGCCTCTGCCGAAGATCCACTTCGTCATCGTCTTCCAGCTCGAGCATACCCCATGATAATCGAGGCTCCATGAAGTTTGCCAAGGACATGCCCGTGCCAACAGCGGCCATGGACATGGACTCTTCGGAGCCCGACGACATACTACTGCCCCTCTCCATGTTTCCCATGTTTGCCATCTCGTTCGCCACCGACTTGCGCAGCGGAGACATTGAATCATTGGCGAGCATCTCAAACTCGTCGATGACATATCCGATGAGCGTGGCGACGGCCATGATGTGGATTGGTTCGGCGTCATCGCGGCCATGCACGCACGCCATGGACGTCTCAGACGACACGATACAACGCTTGAGCTTGGCCAACTGCGCGTCGATCGGCAGCCGCCGGTCGTCGCCGCCGCCGCGCATCGACGTCAGTAGTTCTGTGACGCCCGCGTGGCAGTTACACGTGTACTCGCCTAGCGACGGCGGCGATGGTGGTGTTGCCAGGTACGCCGCCATTTCGGCCGCCGGCCCGCCGTCACTGCTGCTGTTGGTGTTTGTGTTGGTGTTACCGCTGAAGAGTGTCCCCATGGCCCATGGATTGGCATACTCGGCCACGGGCGTCGAGAACTGCGTCACGGCCGCGCTTAGCGGGTCAACAAAGGCGCTGCTGCTTGAGCTGCCGGTGCCTCTTGGTAGACTGCTGAAGTCCAGCAGCAGCCCAGCGCGATTTGTCGGATCTGTCGTCACCGGTGTCTGTGGTGTGTAGTGTTGTAACTGGGACATATAGTCGCCGAAAAGTGTTGTGTTTGCATCGTGTGTTGATATTCCTGCAGACATTGTTCGCTCGGGTGAGGCGCCACCGTTGGGAGTAGCCGTGGATGGTGTTACAGAAGCGCTCTTAGGAAAGGCGAGCCCGTTCCAGCTGCTGTTGTTGTTACCGTGGCCACTGCTGGTGTTGTTCATGTCTCCGTTCGAGGATTGTCGTAAAGGTCCGCGTGGCCGCTGGGACGGCGGCATCGATATGGGCGGAGCGTCCTTGTGAGTCCGCCGCGACAGGCCGTAGATGCACTCGACCCCGTTGCGCTCACACCGCGCACATGTTGGCTTGCGCTGGCTGCACCGCACTTTGGACTCGTTGCAGGCATTGCAAGACGCCCGGAGCCGGATCGTTTTACCGTCTACTCCCATTGAGCCTTCGAGGTTGAGCCTGAGTTTGCCTGGTATTAATGTTTATGCTGTGTAGTGGAGTATTCTTCGCTTGGCTGTCAGCCTCTGGTAAGCATCACGACAATGGTGACAGAAAGCCGTCACACTCATCGAGTGCCGTGGTGTGTTGGATATAACCTTTATGTTTCTCCCCGGCTGGGCTTATTGAACGGGGGTCTTGCCGAACGGCCTCGACCGATCTACTCGGAGCCGACCCAGAGATACGTGAATAACGTCTGACGGCTCAAGTCGGTGCAAGTCTGGGTGAGGGCAAATCATAGATGATGTGATAATCTTCTACAGAGGAAGGATGCACTGCCTGCTGACAGGATGAGACCCGATTGGAAAACCCGTCTCCCGAGCCCAAAGCAGAGAATCGTTGACTTGAATGAGAGGTTCAGTCTTGGCGGATGAATCGGCAGGCATACCCAGATGGTTGGGCTGCATCTGGCTGCGAATGCGCTCAGTGGGCTGCATGAGGTCTTCAGTGAGTGCAGAGACTTGCATGCCTGGGCACTCGCTCCTGAGGAACACAATACAGTCAGATCTGTCAGCGGGGTCCAGACACCTCTGTGCCACTTTCGCCTTTTCTGCCATCCGCCATATGATCAGCAGTGCATATTGTGGCGGAATGCGCCGTGGTTGGCACCCCTTTCGAAATTTAGTCTCAAGGCTTGGCCCCTAGTACCGCAATTCTCCTTGATATGGTGCTCACTCACATAGTCTCACCGCTCACCACCTTCTCTGAGGAGACAGCGCACGTATATGTACCTGTATGCTATCAATTAGCCTTGTTGGGCCTTTTCAGATGCAAAAGTTGCGAGCGCATCAATATGATCTGTCAAATTAAGCTATGGGTACTTTTCCATATCTCACGTGCAGTCCTGAATTGTAAAAGAGTCAAATTTCGCGAGTGATCAGCACCATCTTCTGGTAGATGTGGCGTTCTTCGAGCCTAGACTAGAATGGTAGGTATCGTATTTAGACGTGCCTGCTTGCGTCACACATTTTCCCTGTATGCCTGAGAGGTTACATCTTCAGCTAAAACTGGTTGATCGCAGCGGTGCTGTTGGACCACGTCAGCCAAGAAGCATCACGATCAACAACGTTTGACGGCAGCTTCATCGTACACTATCCAGTAAATGCACATGTTTGTATTCCTCCTGTTTACTCAACGCAGTATGCAGGGTTACCATGTTTTGGAAGTCATGTTGTACGAGATTCACAACGTCGCAAGCTGAACAGAAAAGGAGCCATGGTGGGATGTGTTCCCTGCCTGTGCGATAACTCTGTATCACATCACTAGGCCAAGCCGTCTCAATCCGGTCTTTGACATGTACGGTCACTTTCAATCTGTCAGAAACGTGTCTTCGCCAGGAGTGACGGCAGCTTGGCGGGGGTTCAGCCGCCTGGGCTGCGCTCTGGTAAGAGGCCTTGGCTGGTACGAGATGATTCGACAAACTACCGCCTTTGATTGCGTGCATATTTGTCTTTCAAACGCGATTGACTGTCCTCTTTTCGGGTCCCGACATGAAAGCCTGTCAGCTTACAGCGGTCACGGCGGCCGCAGGTCCAAGCCAGCGTCTAAATTCAACCCTGGCTCCTTGCATGCGCGTAAAGTTGCAATGGGGCCCTTTATGGTCCAGGCATCATTGTATCAGTGAGATTGATGATAGGCTGTTGTGACTTGAGCCGCACAGCTGTAAGGCGTTCAACGGCTTGTACTTTCGCTGCTGAATAAGGAACACCGTCACATCGTTCTCACCGATGAGGAGCGCAAGCGGCGTTGAGCCTTGCAGACGCGTCCCTCCACACAGGAAGGCTGGTATGTCTATTGGGCCGGCTCTTGCAGAACAAGCATGTGGTCGGCACTGCCACGTGTCCCATCAATCTCAGTGACTGGCGGAGTTGAGCGAAAATCCTACTTGCTATTTTCTAAACACAGCCCAGTAGGCACGGGCCTTTTGTCCACGGGATTTGAAGCCCTGAGAGATGACTATGTACGGCGTTTGGAGTGCTCAGGAGACATTCATAATAATTACTGGGGCAAAATACAACTAAGAGCATGCAAATGATTCGCCAGCCTCTAGATCAGAAGCGGCCCCTGAGCTACGCACTCTCCAAGTTAACAGGGAGCTGTGATAGCTCTTTCGGGCGCTCACAGACTATACATGACACGAGGACATGTGGTATGAGTGTTAGCATTTCATTCCATAATTTTCTTAGGTACGGAAAAGCAAAGTATTTAAAATCTGTAAAATACCTAGGCATAAACTCCAGTCTTAGTGACAGCAATTTGACCAGTTGTAGTTATTGAGACGTGTTGATGGAAGACAATCTTTCTTTCAGGACAAACACAGCCACTTCGCGAGCCACAGCCGTACTGCGTCTCCATTCAGTTCCCAGAACGTGTTGTATTCTCAACCCCATGACCTTGAATGCCGTCTAGGATCTTCCCATCAACTTCGACCGGCTTTGCCTCCAAGGTCACAAACAACATGCGCCCCCACTCCGTCTTGCTCATGTTCCTCCACAGGTGATTAGTTCCCCTCTGGACTGCCACATCGCTCTTTTTGAGAATCCTGCTCTCCCCAGAATCCAGAATCAGCTCGATTTCCCCTTCCAGCACAATGCCGTAGTCAAGGCTGTGCGTCCTATGCATGAGACTCTCGCCGCCTGGCCGCATATCCACGATACGCAGAACAGTCCCACCAGGATGGAAGATCCCGGGAGGGTTAGATAGAAAGGATGAGTAAGTGGCGATGTCAGAGTTGTCTGTGAAGTCTGCTGGAATCTTCGCAGTGGCGTACCCAAGGTGGAACTTGGACTTGCCGCCGACGATCTGGACTGGGAGCTGGTCTGGGATGCTGGTATTGAAGACAGACAGACCGCGGGCGTTGTGGTCAGTGATGAAGCGACTCGGAGTGCTAAGCTCGGGGGATTCTTGATCCTGAGCCTGTGCCATTGTGATATAATTATCGGTGATAGATGAAAAAATGAATCTTTGATATCAATGGTGACCTCGGGTATTTGAGGTCTACTCTTCTTGAACTGTGTAATGAGGTTGCCTGTTGCTCTCAAAATGAGTTTCCACGAATTAATGGTACACTCGAGCGTATTTGAACAATATCGTCGAGCCAACGTTGCAGATTCCGAATTCACGGGAAGAAAAGAGACGAAAAGATCAGAAGACAATAATGGGATAGGGCTAGACCTTGTGGGCACCTCGGATCTGCGAACCCCATCAGAGATTGATTTTTAATTCTGACCGCCTATACCAAGACTTTTTTTACCTCATGCCGTCTGAATAAGCAGAAATCAGGGCAAATGTTGAGAGAGTGATAAAAACACGGTCGACGATTGGGTACAGGGGACTCACTTGCTGACAATGATTGGTGCGACAACCAACACTTGCAGTAGTGGGCAAAGATACCCGTCTCTTCCGCGCGACACCAAGACCCTCATAACAACCATACCGTCTCAAAACGTCACAATAAGCACTAAAGCAGTTCATCGTTCCCGGCTCGGCGCTTTCAACATCTTGTTCTACCAAACAAACTTTTTTTTCACGGATGACAGCATAACCAGCCAGCCAAGCAGCTTCATCAAAGTACAATAGCGAGACTTCTAGCTCTCGATGAGTAATGAGAATATTGCATTTCCGTGGACTGTCCCTATCAATGCCTCTCGCATAGACTGTTCATTCCACATTCTCTGTCCAATCTTGTCTATTCCTCCCATAGAAAAAGCTCGAATTTAATCTTGCGACGGAGATAGCACCCTTGCCCGGTTGGTGAGGAGCAAGACAATTCCACGCTAAAGGGTTTCGAGGACTGTCCAAGCATCTAGTCAACGTAACGCCCAGGGTAACCGTGCTGGGATGTGCGCTCGCTTTTCTGCACATCACATTCCCTGAGGCCTTGGCTCACATTGGCTGATAACTCCACCATGCTCGGAAAATCGCTGGAGTAAGCTTTGGTTCGCGGTCGAAGGAGTCGGTGGACTGATGCCCGCAGTACCCGGGACGTCCGAGTTGAGACGTCGGGGATACATCTGTCATCGGGGATAGGCATTAATTTGTCAGGATCAACAACTATTTCAACACCGTCCGAGTATGAAGCATTTATAAATAACTTATGTGAAGTCATCACCACCTCAAGCTAGGCGATTGTGTGACCATATAATTGAGCAATATTGGAACAGAGGACCGCCGATCAGTACCGGCTAAACCATTGCCTCTAGAGCGTCATGTCTTCGACCCCCACGCCATCACTCGCTGCGGCGGACCTCTTCAATGTCAATGGCCTCGTTGCTGTTGTTACAGGCGGCGCGACCGGTAAGTTTCTAGAGCTAGATTCACAGTCATTTATACATACTCATTCGCACAGGCATCGGCTTGATGATAGTCAAGGCTTTGGAAGAGAACGGTGCCAAGGTCTACATCATCGGGCGCCGTAAGGAGGTGCTAGACAAGGTAGCCAAAGAAGAAGCGGTACGCTGAACTAGATTTCTTGGGCAGGAGCAACGAACGAATGCTGATGCTAGAGATAGAAGCACGGTAACATCATCCCATTACAGGGCGATGCGAGCTCCAAGCCGGACCTGGAGCGCATCGTCGCGCATATCACCAAAGAGACAGGCTTCATCAACCTCCTCGTCGCGAATGCAGGCGTCACAGGCCCTATCACTAAGCCCCCCACCACCACACCTCTCGTAGATTATCAGAAGGCGCTGTGGGACGTTGACTCGGCGGCATTCGACCAGACCTTCAGTATCAATGTTGGTGCCGTGTACTTCAGCATTGCAGCCTTCCTGCCACTCCTGACTGCGGGAAACGAGAAGGGCAATGTAGCTCAGAGCAGCCAGACGATCATCACCAGCTCGATCGGCGCGTACGGCCGCGTCCCCATGGCGCATTATGCCTACTCGGCTAGTAAGGCCGCTGTGACGCATATGGCGAGGCAGCTTGCCACCGCATTCACGAGACACAAGCTTCGATTCAATGTCATTGCGCCGGGATGTGAGGATCCCCGACACCCCGACCCCCACTCTAGGCATTCGAGCAGAGGTAAGCTGACAGGTTGCAGTGTATCCATCCGAAATGACAGAGGGGATTGTAAAATCCTCCGAGCAGCTCACGCCAGAGGATTATGCGCTGAAGGTTTCGCCGCTAGGCAGAGCTGGGAATATCGAGGACATGGCGGGCTGCGTTCTTTGGCTTGCGTCCAAGGCGGGCGCATGGCTATCGGGGAACATTGTCGTGACAGATGGTGGAAAATTGGGGATTGTGCCCTCGTCTTATTAGAGTCAGATTCACGACATGTGCTACAATGCGAATCGAATTGTATAACCAGTGTTCATCCCTGAATATATAAGTTTCAAAAATACCTACTCATCGACTTGCCAGACGGTCCTTGTGTTTGACAGCACCATGGAAGATATGAAGATATGAACCTCTTCCTGCGAGTTGAGCATAAGTGCTCAAATTCATTTCAAATAAATTGAGACTGATCTCGATCATATCAAATCATCTGGAATTGGAGAAATGAATTTCGTAATTATTTCACCCACTACGAACCTTCAGTCCTACAGAATTGAAATCTAGAAAAATGAATTCCAAAAAAAAAAAAAAAACTGTCTAGCCGTAGCGACGCTTGCTGATATCATAACCGCCATCATCGCAAACCCGGTATCTTTTATCATAACAACGCGCAATAAATGATACAACAGAAAGCCCGAAGGCATTATCAGTACTTCCTTGGTACATGCTCCACGAATTACCGATTCAATTAAGGATAATGGGATCCTTGCCATCCCACTCGCTCTTCTCAGCGGCATCCAGAGCAAATCGTGCCACTGTTCCCCGCGAAGTACTCGCCGTCATCCCCACCATCCCCTTCTCAGCAGGCCACACCTTGGCCTCCTTCTTATCATCTCCATCAGTAAGCCGCCCGGGCCGCAGAACGACCCATTTAACGCCGTCGCCAGCGTTTCTCAGCTCCTCCTCCGCGGCGTCGTGGTCCGCGTACGTGAGCTTGACGTTGCTGTGCGAGATCAGGGTACGCAGCACCCAATGCGCGTTGGGCCCGGACTTCCCGACACCTATCGCAGAGACATACACCACTTTGGGCTTCTCAGCCCAGCCAGCAGTTGTCTTTGCAAGAACGGAGAGTACGTTGGCAGTGCTATCAGCCATCATACGGGGTGGTGAGTCGGTAGGGTGCGGTGCCGCCCAGGGATTTTCAGACGTGCGGCGCGAGTTCAGAGCTGAGATGACCACAAGCTTGCTGTTTGGACTGGCAGCTGTGTTGATGGCGTTGGTGACATCCGAGACATTGAGGGGCGACCCCTTGACAGCGGTCAGATTAGATTTCTGCTCAGCGGGCAGGTTGGCGGTGATTTCGTCTAGCGCGGACGGCGTGCGGACGAGCGCGGTGACATTGTGTCCGCGCTCGAGGGCTTGCAGTACGACTTGAGTGCCAGTACGGCCGGTTGCTCCGAGGATGAGGATCTGCATTGTGGTGGTTTCTGGAGAGGGGGTCTGTGTGGTTTGAGGCTTGGTGAACGCTAACGATTAGAGCGTCCGCTTTTCTGGAACGAGGGGTCTGTTTGAATGCTATCTTGAGAGGAAATGCCCTGAGTCTCACACAATTGACTTTGGAGGTGATGAGTTGAGGGGAACAAATCAGGTATATTCTGCAGACCCCAGGAGACTCATATAGACAACGTCGAGCCCGAATGTCAGCCGCTCTTTGTCCGGGTTTGTGTCTGGCCGCTTATAAATGCCGCTTACTTTTGCGGTTGGACGGCCGGCCGGACGGACGAAATGTTGAGGCTTGTTGCTTATGAATGTCACTCATTTTCGTGAGTGAGAAGCCCAAATCAAATGCATTGTTTGTGAAACCCAACAGGTTACAATGCATTGGTGGTCTCACCCTCCAGTCTGCCACACAATGTCGCCTTCTAGGGTCCTCGCATATACGAAATTGAAAGGGGCGCTAGCCAGATTACCCGAAGGCAGAACACAGGAGCTGGAGGAATAGGAGTTGATGAATAAGGAGTTGCACGAAGTCGAATTTTGATGACATGTGAATCGAGAGGCACAAATATTTTCAGCTGGTGGAGGCATTGAGTGGGCTTGGGTTGCTAAGCATTAGATTCAGCTGAATGAGAACATTACTAAATTGATAATCCCCCCTGATATGGGGAAAATGTGAGATTGGGGCTGGGCGTGCTTATGATAGCATTCTTTTGAAGTTACGGAATGGGAGACCATTTTCAATCGCTCTTGCAAGCAGTATACGAGGGATTGATATTGCTTCTACGCAGGATTTCTCGTTCAAAATGGCATCAGAGAATGCGCTTCGGAAGGGAAGAGAATAATAGTGGTGTAATTAGATATCAAAAGCTAGAACTCAGCGATTCATAGAGATATGCTTGCGGCGTTGGATGTTAGGATCTACCACGATCTACCTCATATCAGCTCAACCCACTTCAAATCGTTCATACGCCAGAGATCCTGGATCATGTCCATTTCCCTACTCAAGGGGGTCTCCTGATTGAGCATTCCACATTCTCCTATGGAACTGGGAAGGCATTCAACTGCCTACTTCAAAGTCACCTTCAAACCACATATGACATCAACTCTGGAAGGGGATACCGGGCAGGTACTTACTCAATGTTGAGTGCGAGTATGTCACATCTGAGGCAAGACAGCTTTTGATACTACTCAGTGGCGTAGAAACTGCGCCATGTATATTCAAAAACTACCATGAATTGCGACTTGAAGTGATTCTGGAGCAACCGAAATTGATAGAAGACCGGCCACAGTGTGTGAAATGTCATATAACTTGGATTCATGTTTCCATAATTTGTCATATCTCTTCTCTCGGGGTGTCTTTCTCCTGTTCACCTGTGAGGCGGAGAGACTGATTTTAAAATATGTGTATAAAGCTTGAACCATTTGGAAAAATTGATTTACGGACCGCTTTCCGATTGAGTCTCTGACTTTGTCTCTAGTTGATGCGTTGCGTCCTTTGTCTGAGAAAGTCCTTCTGAATAAAATATGAACCGCTTTCCACTGGTCCTAAACTCAAGTCATAGAACATGGTCACAAGCTTTCTTACAGTAGCTTTCATACTGAGATTCTACACCTTTGCCGGATCAGGGCTTTGAGGGGTTCCATCTACACTTAAGCGAACTTCAGTAAAAATGTTAATCTGGCAATACTCCAAGTCTTTCGTACTGCCCGTCTAATTTTCATCTTTGTCAACCCTGAACTCTCTTCAGGGCTGTCATGGCTAGGCTCTTTGTTACTTGCAGATAAGTGAGCTAAGTCTACAACATGTAGTCCGCATAGCATCAAGTCGTTCTTAAGAATCTTCCACATGACTCGGCACCCAGCTACAAGCTTTCAAAATTCTCCACCAGGGCACATAAACTCTGGCGCTTATCCCTCTTTTCTTTGAACTCTATCGCTTATTCGATATTGCCTCTTGTTGTCTTGAACTTGGCTGGGCTTTGACTGGTCAGTGATTTATGCTTATTTAGTAGCTTCTCGGCAAGCAGTCCGAACCGTTCAGAAAAGTTATTCCGGAGACTTTTAGACTTTGCAGCAGCAGGATCGTTTTGCAGCATTCGAGACGTGTCAAATAGACCGCACGAACTTAGATGGGAACAGCTATCGCTCGACCTGGCCTTTACCATTGTACATAAAGTCGGCGCGCATTCGAAGATTCCTGAAGAACTTCAACTGTCTTGGCTACAAACATACGAACCTCAGGATGTCCAAGGCCAAGGTCTCGTCGTCCAAAGGCGGAAAGATTCAACTCCTCTGAGCTGACCAATGTCCAATTCATCGGAACTCGCGTACGTGCTCCGGAACGGCAAACCGCGTGCAGATACAGATCGACAGTTCCATGCAGAGAGCCTCCTTGCTGCTCGGAGTTTCCAACTCGGCCCACAGAACCTTACGCACCCGCCTGTGCCCGAAGCCAAACACAAGATGAAAGCGGCTCTGAGACGTGCGTGCCTGCAGGTGGGCTGGCACGCGCGTACGCACATCTGCTGCCGAGAGCAACGGTCGGACCCGTCTGCCCAACTTTGCTTGCCCCCCACGCGGGCGGCCCCCTCTCGCCCGGCGGGACAGTCGCTCGCTTGCATGACAGGTCGCTACGTCACGAGTCCCCACGGACCTGAAACTCCATCTCCTACAGTATGTACAAGAGTGCGCGAGTCAAAATTTCTGGGCGGTTCCGGTGCGGTTGTACGCTTGCTCGCACTCGCTTTTTCCTTGGGTACTTGCTTCTTCCGCTTTACTTTTGCTTGTCTGTGTTGAACAAGTCCTGTAGGCTGGAAATTTTGAATTCTGTGTTGTAGAAGTTGGTGCATTCAAGGGATGCAGCGTTGACTCTGACCACACAATGAGTAGAGTAGTTTCAACAGAAATACGTTAGGACAGTTGCGGGTCGGCTCTGAATCCGCGGATCAGGAGCGAAATACTCAGGCTTTTCCGGCAAGTTCACCAATACGCGTATTCCGCCACGTAGAGACAAGGGCGAGGATTGCACGCAGCGTGTAAAACTTGACGTTCATTCTAAATTATTCACAAACAACGAGAAAACAGGTGAAAGCAGTCGGTATCGCATCAGTCAGGCTCTGCTCTCACCGTATGTAGGTACACACACCACCAAGCCCTTTCTCGCGCTATGTCTCTCTCTCTCTTTCAGGCCAATTAGATACACATAAGAAAGTCGTATCGCGTTCGATCCCTTACAGGTGAACGTTGGCCACCTGCCTCTCGACCCAGCTGCGGACCCCACGCTTGTTGTTGTTGTTGTTGCCACCGCGTTGACGTCCGTTGCCTGTGGCAGCGCCGGTGGTAGCGCCGGTGGCAGCATTTCCAGTAGCAGCATTTCCGGTGGCGGCATTGGCATTTCCAGCTGCCGCTGCTGCGTTGCCACCGTTCTTGCCGCCGCGTTGGCGTCCATTGCCCTTGGTGCTGCCGGTGTTGGTGTTGGTGTTGGTGTTACCGCCAGCATTGGCGTTGCCGGTGTTGGCAGTGCCGGCTCCGCTGGCAGCTGGCGCAGCAGCCTCGAGCGCGGGGGTCTGGACGGGCGACTCCTTGATAACGGGGTCTGCAATGTTGAGAACCTTCTTGACAGAGGCGTCATCGGCCAGGCCCTGCTCGCTTCCTTGCTGCTGGTTGGCTGCGATGGCGGCGGATAGGTCCTGCTTGTTCTGTGCGACCTGCTTGTCGACTCCGTCGAGGGTCTGCGCTGTGGTGATCTGCGAGGCGACATTTGTCTTCGTGGCAGCGCCAGCTTGCTGGACGGGGAAGCATCCACCGAAGGGACCGGCCAGGGCGTTGTTTCGGCAACGGACTGTGCAGACGTTTCCAGTAGAGGCTGATAGACTTGTTAGTTCTGTCGCTTTTCTGTACACGGATTTGTACAAAACTCACCTCCAGTGCAGTTCATGTCGGCGGGCATCTTGACAGTGATGTTGAAGTCCTGAGTCTTGGCCTGGGAGAAACCGTTGGCGCCAGGCACGTTGTTGCTCACTTCGAGAGGAATTTGGCCGGTGGCTCCCAAAGAGTTGCCAGTGGGGTCCATGTCACACTAAAGTTGGTGATCAGTCACTGATACTGAGAAACATGTATTCACGGGATAACCTACTGTGTAAGGGCCGGCACCGTCAGCGTTGACCTGGTGGATCGTGACCGTCATCTCTCCGCCGGGTGAGACCTGAGTAACAGCATTGGCAGCGAGGGCATTCTCGGTGTTCTCTCCAACGTCGATGTTGCCGCCAAGCTCGGTACGTCCACACTCGTTGACGATGTTTGCGGTGATCTCGGCATCACGGATCAGGGTGGCGTCTTGCTGGCAGGGGCTGATGCTGGTGCAGTTTCTTGCAAGCTCGCCCTCGACTATTCTCACTGTTAGAAACACTTTTGATCCGTCTCTTGAGTCTTGGTGGAATTAATTCGTACCCAGGAAGCCGACCGAGGCAGGCGATCCAGCGTCACCCTGTGCGTTCAAAATCTGCGAGTGGCCATGAACCAGGGTCGCAACAGCTGCGGTGAGCAGTACTCGGGTGAGAGAAGACATTTTGCCGGAGTCGAGAGTTGAAGGGATCGTCGAGGATGGAAGAATGAGTTAAACACCACTTATTTCCCAAACCGGAGGAGAGGACAAATGAATGAGGCCCAGCCTATCGAAGAAACAAAATTAAGAATCGAAAAGAAAATTAGGAATCGTCAAGATCCTTCTGAATGAGCGATAGAACAGTGGCTGATGTGAAAATGACAAGATTTACTTCCAGTCGGATGACAGTGTCTACATATGTATATGTATGCAGGGCTGAGTCGGGCAGGACGCTTGGGCGTCTGCCTGCACACTCGCACATCTTGGCCATGTTTGCCAGGGGTACTACGAGATGCTTAGTCCAACCAAGCGAGTCTCGCCAAGGGGGGCATTCTACAGGCACAATGACTTTTCGAGCCTTTCGAACAGACTCCGTCACAGCACGGTGGAGCGTGCCAGGCTGGCAGCAGGCGGTTGTGGGTGGGCGCGATGTTTCGATATCCCAGGCGCAGGACATAACGCCGGCTATAGGGAAGCTTGGTAGCGGTAATCGAGCCATGTTTGAGGGAGTTGCAGGGGCACAGGCGGGCGCTGGGGTGCACCCTGGGTGCCAATCTCGAAGATCTTAGGATGATCCAGCCATGACTATACCGCGCGTCCTTACTTCAGCCCTGCATTACTGAACTAGTCTGACAAGGGCATTCCCGCGGGCGGCAATCTTCGCGGTGTCGCAAACCGAGGCAGATGACACCTACCACGCCCAAAGGACAATGTACAGGGCCACAATTCGCATCATTTCTTGCAGGTTGATGCAGGAATGGGACGTGCACCAGGAACAAACCTCGGAGTTCGCCAAGGACCCCCATTTGGAAACGTGCGTGGGCAGGGGGTTGTTGCCGGGGGCGCCAGAGTGGATCACCATCCGATGGGTCTCTCTTTTTGCCCGATAATTTGCCTGCCTGTCTTTGCGTACCCGTTGTGCCGATGTTTGAAGGTGGCTTGCGGGAAGTGACAACGGACATAATTGAGACGAGTCTTTGTTTCGATAGCTTAAGATACGGCGGATTACTCGAAATGGACGTGATGATGTTGACTTCCCAAAGGCGTGAAAACACGCGAACATAGCAATGGCGGCTCAAGCTCACGAGGACACTATCAAGTTGCAAATCACACAGGCCAGACGCTGGGCATGAGCTTACCTGAAGTCAAGCTCGTCAAGTTCCGGATCTACTGTTCTGTAAATCTGCGTAGGGCAGGGGTGGGGGTCAGCGCCTGAGGACAGGGCCAGCGGCCAGGAGGCAGGGGGAGCAGGGGAGGGGAAAAAAGAAATGCGCGCAAGGAACTTGAACCACACGCCGAGCTGCCCAGGGCCGCCAGCCACAGCGGATTGCGCCGCTTGGCAGTACTAGAGCGATATGCAGCAGGGACAGTTGGCGATCATCGGGAAAATCCTGCGCGGTAGTTGGTTTCTGGTGGGTGGGAACCGGAAACGATAGAATAAGTCTATTTGTCCCCAGCTCGTATGTTGGCTATGGCACACCAGACAGTTGGCGTAAGAGACGGGCCCCTCCCAGGAGGGAGACATGGGGGCCCCTGAGGGGGGATCCGCCGAGCTGCCCCATTGGGCAACTTAAACTACTTGCGGCTGAACCCAAACGAGACCTCCTGTCAGACCCACTGCCAGAACAATGAGACGGTTTCATCTCATCGTCAACTCACCTCTCCATCGAACCATAAATGACGATGGGCCTGAACTCGGCGGTTCGGTGTCTTCATTTTCTTCGTCTCTTGATGCTCTGCTTTTTTGCCGTCTCTGACGACCGACATGACTTTGGACGGCCGGCTTGTTCATGCCCTCCCGCCGTCGGTCGATGTCGACGCTCGAGTGCGACACGGAGGAAGATCTCAGGAGCATCTCACGGAAATCTGCCGCAAGAATGGAGCTGGCCGGAAACATGCATTTCCTATTTAACCCGTAATGGCATATCGAAATAATACACTATTAACATCGGTCATGAGCAAGATCGGAAAGGCGTAGACCAAAAATTCTAAGCGCGCAATCAAAAGTCATTTGAATAGTCTGAGACTTCGCCTCTTATGCGAGCAAGTATCGTCGCGCAAAAGTGGATGACAAAATGATGAGCATTGTGAGTGGAGGAAAGAAATAACTAGTACCACGTTTTGCCTAAGTCTTGGCTCTCGCCTGAACAACGAACCCCCTGCTGCCCCTTATTCCTTCCAATGGTTGGTGTCAAAAGTTTCCACTCGCCCGGGCTGCTTATCTATTTCGATCCATGGCTCAGAGGGAGAAGGGGACGAAATCGGGAATTGAGAAACATAGGCCGTCGTGAAATCCGACACTTCCCCCAGTGAAATGTGCGGATCCGCAGGCTCGCTACCCACTATCCATTACAGCCGTGACTGTTCGCACGGCCATTGCTGATGCTACCGCCTCTGTCGTAAACGGTATCATCCGGTGGAAATTCGTCGCCACCAGCCATGCCATGCGGTGTGAGACGCTCCTCCAGGCCTCTCTTATTTCTCGGGGCCGCTGAGGTCAAGTGGGACGGAGAGCAAGCATGCCTCACTTGTATGTTCCCATAGGTGCTCTGGAACTTCCCATTATTCGGACCCCCACAGTAAGCGCCGTAGTCCTTGTCGTCTCCTTGCTCCTCGGGTCTTCGTCCATATCTCCGTAAGAATCTCTCGGAAATAAATGAGATGCATCAAACATCGACCCACGGCCGTTGAGGCTGTGGTAGAGCTTCAGAAAAGCGTGCAGCTTGGAAATTCCTTGTAATTTGGGCCAGCCCGCGGCTTGTTGTCTTCTCTGGGAGCGCCATAATTGTTCATGCTCAACTTGTGATTCTCGCCCACGTCTGCCTCTGCGCCTCTGGTTCTGAAGAGACAGTAATTCATTGCTTCTCGTCCAGCTTTAGTTTTACTTGGGCGAGCATGAGTTTCTTCCGGCTTCCTGGACTAGCCGAAAAAAGATCAATCATCCTCCGAGTTGTCCGAGAGGCTATTTGCTATGTCTAAGTGGGTAAGAGACTGGGCGACCTTGGAGGAATCCCGGATCTATCGACCGTTCCATCTTTGTGACAGCTTGCTTACTCAGGAATTGCATGAAGGAGCATAACCAATCCGGTCCGTTTTTGTGGAAGGAAGTATTGATCTAGATTTGCGCAGCCTACCTACCGCAGCATACCTTGCTTCTCGAAATGAGACCGACCCAGGTATTTGACAAGTCTGTTGTGATCTGGTTCGAGTCCTAGACTTCTGAAGGCATTCCTTGGAGAAAATTATTGGTCGACATCGAGTCAATGTCTGCCACGAAGACTTTCCGCATTCCAAGAGGATATTAGACGAGCCGCTGTGGAAGAAGATGCAATCATCACTGTCCGCAAGAAACCTGACACGACTTGGTCTTCAATATATGGCGCGATGCAAGAGGGAAAACTCTTCCTTCAGAATGCCTTGAAAGAACCGTTCTATATTCTTCTTTGAGCCGTGACTGGCCTTCATCAAACGCGCGGACAAAGTAGTCGCGATTCGCAACACTTGAGGGTAGTGTTGCTTGTCGAAGGGCATCTTATATCAGAGTATAGCCAAATGGTGCTGCACCGTTGCAACCACCATTCAGCCCACCACTAAATCGATTGCAAGGTGCTTGGTGAAAGTAAATGGACTTCATGAAGTATAAGCGTTGTACAGTATGTTCACCGCTGGCTTCAAATAGTTCTTCATGCTGACAAGCCAATACGATACAAAGCGGTCCTGGACTCGTCCAACAAGAGTAGTCACGACGTGTGAGATATGGTCCAGTCATCTCACCGGCGGAATTATGGCAATTATTTTCCGAACGCATGTTCAGTTACGACGGCCCCGAAGAGCGATATAAAATTGATAGTGCAACACACCTCGACTGTTATGCTGTGGATTGGAATCTCTTTCTTACTTGTCGAGAACCCGGGCTTCGGGTCAGGCCCAGTCACTCTTTCGCCATGAGAGATTCCTCACTCAGATGAAACAGGGAAATCTCGACCTCAAACTGACGAACGCCAAGGTACATTCGGAAAAAGGAGAAACGATCTTGGTGATGTCCATCCTTTGCGCTGAACTGTTCGATTGCCTGCTCAGCTTCCGGCTCCAGCATGTCACTGTCCATTCCTTCTGCGGCCGTCACACTGACTTCGAGAAGGAGCCACATCCGGGCCCATAATGGCTCATTCTGCGATTAAGTCTCCTAGTCTTCCTCAAACTAGTAAATTATGGTCACTTAAACCTCGACTTCCTCCACGATCGGAGCATGGTGGAAGCCTTAAGATCTCGCGACTCAAATACCATGTGCTACTGGCTTCCCGAGCTTCCCTATGGATTTCGAGCGAACACGCAAGTTCTTCACGTAATAGAGTCAACCTGGATGCTGGACCCCATTTCAAAAGGTTGGGAGTATTGGAAATGTCTTCGATGCGTTGCTCCAGAACAGATATTTGCGTGTTTTCTCCAAGACCCTGGCGGTCAACTCTTGAATGTGTAGGATAGACGTGTAATGCCTATCGGTCTTCAAAGGTAGGCTAAATCGTATCGTCACATTGTCAAGTTTAACTTTTTAAATGGCTAAACTAGAGAGGAACGGTGGAAAACGTCGGATTTGTCATTATTACCTACGAATCGGACGAATAATGGTCATGTTGAGGCTAAGAGGACAAATTTGTGAGGTTCTCATGCTCATTTTCCTTTTAACGTGCCTGTTCACATACTCCATGGATATATTTCATCAGTATTGCTTCACTGTCAGCATTTCGTATTTCGTCAAGTTGTGCAAACATTCAAAAGCATTTTGATTTGCGGCAGCAGCCTCGGAAGGTATTTGTTGAAAATTGTTGTATCCTCCCGGGCCGCACAATCAACGTGCGTTATCATGTTGAGGGTGGTTTGTCTATCGACACAACTGTAAACAGCGAGGTTCTGCTGTATCAAGGCGCACGCAGGGAGGTTTGGAAGAGAAAATGATTGGCGGGCCGGCCCTCCTTTTCAGCTGATCCTGCGGCCTATTTTTATGGCCGCTAATGACTTCAGGCTTGCCAATGATGGGTCGACGCTTGAAGAGGAAGCCTGATCTCCCCGTCGCAACATGCTAACAGCTCGGAAATTGCTCATGAGATTGTCAGCTGGCTCTGCTCTCACTATAGCAGACGTTTATCCTACTGTCGCAATTGAAAACGACATTAATTGAAGATTTCGGCGCAAATTTCCATGATTGCCGACGACGGCCCGTGGCTGCCAACGTCGTACTGTTGTGGGTTCCGAGGCCCACACCATAAGCACTTAAGCGATCCATCGCGACAGCTCCAGGCACACCAGCAACAGGGGATTGCGAAAAGCGGAGTCAGGTGCTCTAAATGAAAAGGGTCGACATCGAATTCTCAAGCGCGTAGTCAGGAGGGTCGCATCACCACATTACCAAACAAAGAAATACACAATGGATCCCCGTATGTGCAGACTGTCCATATTTAATGCAAGCCAACTTTGATTTCTCGCGCTTACATGGTCCGCAGTATCCATCATCGCGAGCCTTAGCGGTGTCCTCGCCTTCGCGGCTCAATCCACACGCACTCTCACCACACTAATCACCGAAATCAGAGATGCACCCAAGGACATTTCCGATCTCCGGGTCGAGCTGGAAAGCCTTTCAATGCTACTCCAGTCCGCTCAGAGTCTCACTACCACCTACACATTACGGAGCGAGGATGCCGTCATCGCCCAGACGCTCACTCAGTGCACAACGTGGTGTCAAGAGTCGATGCAGGACCTTCGCGTGGTCATCTCTCCATTTGCTGAGGCAGGCAGTGCCAGGCGGAGCCCCATGAGGATGCTCAGTTGGATCATGCACAAGGAAGAGGTCCGAAATTCTACTGCGAAGCTGAGAGACCGCAAGGCCAGCTTCAATCTGGCAGTCACGGTGTTGAACGGGTAAGCCGAAGTAGAAATCAAAAGAGATATACTGCAGCTAACGAGAGCCTGCTGGGTGCAGCCATCTGACGGGTAAGGCTCAAGACGAGATACGGCAAGACATTGCCGCAGGTTACGACAGAATGCTGGGCAGTTTCATCAATAACGCCAGTGCAAGAAAGATTAGAAAACAGCTCGAGGACGACGTCTCCAGCATTCCAGAGGAATCACGGCGAAGGTCGACAACGGAGCAAACGGATGCCGGTTTCGCGATGAGGAAGTACTTGGAAAACTTGGACATTGCCTCGGCTCCCGAAGAGGCCCCTCACACAATAGATACCAGGCAAGTGCACTGCATCTCTTGTCTTGACAGTATGAGCTAACGATCCGCTATAGTGAGCCTGGAAATAATGACGATGCAATTCCATTAAGATCAGAAACACCCAGGCCGCTCGTGCAAGCGGTTTCCGCGGGCGACAAAGCAGCAGTGATAGACCTACTCTCCAAGGGAGCCCGCGTGTCGGAAAGAGCAGCTGGGGGTGCGACGGCGCTACATGTCTGCGCAATGTACGACGACCGGGGCATAGCTGAGGTTCTGATCGAGCACGGCGCTGCATTAGACATGAAAAACGACCAACGCTTGACCCCGCTCGATGTCTGCATGCAAGAGCACTCTCAGGATGTGGCGATCCTCCTTATCGAAAAGGGGTGCCGGATGGGCAATTTCTCGAACAGGGTCCTCGACGTCTTGCAAGAAGCCGAGGAGGATGACTGCAGAATGGATGCCGTCCTGGAGGCTGTGGCCAAGAGATATGAGGACACTGGCGGTGGGCCGCAGTTGCTGCACGTGGCTCTGGAGCGGGAGGACTCGAACGTGTTGGTCAAGTTCCTCGAGCTTGGCTTCGATCCTAACATCTCGGAAGACGGTTACAGGCCCATACACCAGGCTGTTGTGAGAGATCGGTTGGAAGACGTCAAACTTTTGATCGACAAAGGGGCCGACGTGAACGCGATACTCCCACCTAGTGCTCTCAAACCCAGGAGGACAGAACCCCGCCACAAGCTCATAGTGGAGAGATGCGACACCCGCGACTATACGGCTCTTAAGCTGGCATCGGACAGCCTGCCTATGACAAAACTGCTTCTATCTCATGGTGCCGATCCTAATGTCGTGTTTCCAGTTGCTCGTTAGTATCCCCGACTGTTCGACAAGTATGCTTGCGCAAAGCTGACAGAATCTCCAGGTGACAATGCCCTCAACTGTATCTGCGCAGGATGGTATCTGCCAGTCGCATTGGAAATCATCAAGCATGGCGCCGACGTAGACTTTCAGAATTCGAACGACGGCTGCAGCGCGCTATATTGGGCGGTCCAGTGTGCAAATACGGGATTGATCAACGCTCTTCTGGACAACGGCGCCAACCCCAACATACAGACATGGGAGAGAAATGGCGCGTTCACACCGCTCCATGCTGCCGTGAATAGTGGGAGATACGACGAGGCTAAAATTTTGGTTGAGAGAGGCGCGGATCTGAGCATTCGCGACTCTGAAGGGCTCACGCCACTGGAGAGAGCGCGCCAGTCGAATAGTCTTGCAATGGTGGAACTTTTGGCGTCACATACGAGCCTTGACTCTCCCAGGACTACGGCCCATAGAATCCATTCAGGCCACGGCAGGGGGAATAGGTGATTGCTGCAAGGCAAAAATAGAAGTCAACGCGATTCCTTAAATAGCATGAACACGGCAATATGACCGATCATTGTAAAGATGATACGAATCTAGTCTTCTCAGAGAATCAGTCGTCCGAGTGCGAATTTGTACATAATAACAGCTTACGACACAGTTGACTACTTGATTTTGAAATGCTGGAATCAATTCAACATCAGGGCGACGACCTTGGATCCTATGCGTCGACCCTAGACTCCAATATGAGCTCACCGGTAACCAAGAAGACAAGAAATGACCATCATGGGTTCTATTGTGCACTAGCTGTGTGCATTCTATAATCTCAACTCTCTTAGGACTAGTGACTGGGATTCTTTGTCTCCTCCCAAACCAAGAATTGAATCGAGGTTCCTATATCTGTCTAAATTGACTATTGTGAAATTTCCAACCCCCTTTTCAGTGACCTAGCTGGGGACAATCGCTTGCCTCTAGCGAAACTCTCCATGCAACAAGTCACCACGGTATTCATACCTCCACAACCGGGCCTGAATATATCTTTCGAGCCCACACTAGGTAATATAATATACTGAAGATGATGACGGTGCCAAAGACTAGAACTGCCCAATTCATAGTAGCGGCATCAGGGTGATTAACCGCCGGCCAAAAGGCGAAGAAGAAAATGAAGATCAGGTAAGTACAACAGAACGCATTGTTGACGATGCCAAATATTCCGGGAAGGCGCCAGGGCCCCCATATCAGCGGGGAGTCCAGGGCATTGGCAAGATCCAGGTGGTCGTCTTCTGGGGTCGGCAATCGAATAGCTCCGGTAACCCGACGGTATAGCAGTAACGAGGTTACGATAAGATATGACCCGAAGAGGCCGGCGATAGATATAGATATTACACCGTTGAATGCGGTAGCATTCCCTATATTGACGAGAGAAAGTATGATAGCGATAATTGTCGTCATTATAACAGCGTAGATAGGGATGCTGGTACGGGGGCTCGTTTTGGAAAGAAATTTCGATAAAGGAAGTCCGCGATCGCGAGCAAAGGACCAGTATAGTCGAGAAGTTGAGGCTAGAATACCCGTTGTGGCGCTAACGGACATTACGATCACGATAGCAGCCATCACCGTCGCCCCGGCGGTCGAACCTGTAGCAGATTGAAAAATAGCCATGAATGGGTATGAGGGGTTCGCGGCTAAGGCTTCATCGATATCGCCCATACAGTACAGTATAGCAATAAGCATCGCGAACCCTAAGGATCCGTTGATAGTTATACCGGTCAAAATGGATCTTGGGATGACGACAGCTGCGTTGCGGATCTCCTCGGCCATCTGTGATTGAAAGTGTTAGCCTCAGAACAGCGAAGAGTACCACAAATTAGAGCCAACTGACGTGGATAGCACCATCTGCACCGAGAAATGCAAAGACGTTCCCGAGTATGCCGACGCAAAAGGATAGTCCCTGCGTCTGCCACCCGCCTAGATTATACCAGGTGGCAAATACAGCCTGTGTATCTGACTTTTCTGTCGAGAGCCACACCATTGGCAACAGGACAGCAAAGAAACCAAGGATATGAAGAACCAGAATAAACCCCTCGAACTTAGAAAGAAGCTTTCCAAAGACAGTATTGATACTAAAGGCTGTAAGAACAACTGCCCAGAACAAGAGTGTACCATGCCAGTTCTCCATATTCGAGAGATAGCTAGGATGATTCAGGAGAATCAAGCCCTGTATCATAGTCCCAGTTACAAATCCACCAGAAGCGACGAGTGATTGCCAGCCAATGATGGTAAGCCAGCCTATTAGATATCCTAGGAATTTTCGACATGACTTCGGGGCCAAGATAGAGACCCAGAAATACTGCCCACCAGAAGTAGGAGCCATAGATGATAACTCGGACATAGTCGAGAAGACTGATAGCGTACCAGCCCATACGACGATGTAGCCATAGATCAGGCCAGCGGGACCACCACTTTCAATATTTAGTAGTGTAAACGTGCGTTGCAGAGGGTATGCAGACTAACTTTTGGAGTCCCTGAAGAAACACACTGTAACGGTGTTAGCTGCTGAAAGCTGGTGAACCATGAGATGTGGGGACGACATACGTGACGGTGGCTTCCCAAGTGATGAGTATGGCGCAACTGAAGCCCAAGATTGTCATGAACCCGAAGTTCCGCTTCAGTATGGGCTTCTTGCCTAAGCGGGCCAGAGCAATGACATCTCGAGAGCCCTGTAAGCCGCGCCTTGGTGGACCAAAGGAGCCCATCTCCACATTCTGTGGATTTGCAGCGTGTTTATGAGCCATTACCATCGTGCTGTCAGGGCGAAAACGAGAAGCAAGAAGCTTAAGTTCCGGGCATCAGCAGCTTCTGGGACCAGTGCATCAGTGGCATTGACAAGCGCTAAGTTTTTTGATTGCTTCAGATCCCAAGGCTCTGGGATAGCATGTGTGTTTTAAGACCTGAATTCAATTTGAGGCAACACGAAATTGTCTGATTCTTGGGGCCACAGGATTGCGTGGGCGAAAGGTTGAGGCCGCTGTTCCCTGTTGGCACACGACCCCTTGAAATCCTCACACACAAATCGCACAAGTTATGAAGTCCCCCTGAAGTAAATCGACTGGGCAGATTTGTGCAAATAAAAGGAGGAGCCGCAGGGCTCGGAGCTTCCACGCGGCGACGCTGGGGGCTGAAAGCACACGGGTGAAACTCCATGCCAATGATACCGATCAGGTGAGATTTCGTGGCTGAAGGAGCGGATGTGCCGCTTTCCAGTAAGCTGCAGGCCTCGGAACTCACCGGTAAGCAAAGATCCTCGCAACGGGTTCGACTCCAGTGGCCCAGAGCACTAAGTGTTATGTTGTGCAACCACACTGCAACCACACTTTGCAGACCGGTCACAAGACCTACGTCTCCATCAAGCCTGTACTTTTATGCCTGTACCGCTGCTGAAGATGTTCCGAGCAACAGGGGAGCCTCCCTCGGATGATCTGTCAGAATCCCTCGGAAATATCACATCGAGTTGGACTCGAGTGAATGGTTCGCCAAGGCTCTTGTCTCTGGTGCCCAGGCCCACACGGCGCCTATCGAGTTTGTAAGGCTCCAGGAGTTAGTGTCCTTCCTCATTTGTACCCTTGCAGCCGTGTCGTCCAGACAGTGTGTGCATCATATTTTGCTTCTTGTCATCAAAGACGCACCACACTATCGCAGTCTGCGCATGGATCGGAAGGCCTTAGTGGCCAAATAGTTAAGGAAAAGCACGGACGGCTGCATCATGCAGATGGGAAAATTATCTGTGCAGGAGCAGGCGGGTAGGGCATAAGCTATAAAAAGGTCCTCAGGTACGTACCCTGAGAGTTCAGAGCACTGTGTCATCATCCTGCAACTTCCGTTGGTGCATGTGCTTGATAGCAGGTGTACACTCGTTGTGATCACTTTATCTTCGGGAAGCTCGGTGAAACCTTCAAGGTTGCGAGTGGTGAAGCCATGGGTACGGAGCTGGAAATCACAAGCCAGGGCTTGGAAATGTGCGACCAAGACTGTCCTCCCGTCCCATCCATGACATATTGATCCTTCGCCAAGCGCATGCATTGCGCAACAGATCAATGAAGATCTTATATGGCGTTTCCTCGTCGTACATTGAATTGAGCCTCAAGCGTCGAAGTGATAGTTTCTCCATCTTCGCACTCCTCTGTGTTTGAGAGCTGGTCTTCCACTTTGGTTGGGGTCATACCAAGGTCAAACAAATTTGGACAGGATATCTCAGTCCACAGGTGACATAGAACCAGGCATCCTAAACCACCATCCCTCCTCTAGGTCCGATGTCCGCCTACACACTTTGCCCCTCAACGAATTCCGACTAAATGAGTTGGTAGCATCGAGGCAAGGAATACAGCTTGGCCATTGCTACACTGTAGGTCGTGAAGAAGGCCGGTCTCCAATGCTGGTCCTTTTGCCCACAGGAGCAGGCTTCCCCCCAATCCTCCTTGCTTGTCGAGAGACTGATCTTCCTCGAGAATGCCTCCTGGCTTCCGGTTTTCATGCAGGAGTGGGTAGCATTGAGCCAAAGATCAATAGGGTCCCAAGAGGACAAGAAAGCTCAGAAATCCTGCACAAAAATTGCATACCACCAACAATATTGTGGGGCAGGTACTTGTGACTGGTTCATGGAACATAACCTGCACGTGGCAGATGAACGCTGTGCAACTCACCCATGATATGGAAAAGCCAAGGCTGCAATTTTATCGAGGAACGGTCCTGGGATTTTGATCCATGCTTATAATCAGTGGATGCAGATCTGAAATTGTTATTCTTCTTACTTCACCCACTCAGTACCAAGCTTCATCACCTGCCATTTCTGGCATTCAGTACGAGGTCTCTATTCTTGAAATTATTGCTCAGATTGCCAAAGGTCATCAGCTATGGAAGAGCAGCGTCGACCTTGTAGCGAGTCACCATGAGAAGGAATGGATCGAAACTTCTCCCCCCAGAACTTGGGAGACCGAGATGGAGGACTTATATACGGAAGCAATCATTCATTCATTTATCATCCATGGGGAAATCGACGCTCGCGCACACACCTTTCCCATGGAGCAGGTTGACGCCAAAACTCAGGCCTTCTCCACAGGTGGTAGTGAATCAAAAGATGCCTGCTCAGAACCCCTTTTTTTCACTGCATGCCATTTTAGCTTCGCTGAAATGTCTTCTATCAATCATGATACCTAGTCTAATTCTCCTCCTGGCTGATGAGTCTCTGCATAGGCCAAAATTTTATTGCCCCGACTTTCTTCTCCACCTCTTCCCACTGATTATCCGGGTGATCATTCTTCGGACGTATATGGTTCTCCTGCAGATATGAGAAACCATTGGCCTCGTACAATGGTCTCCCTGGAGAAGTAGAGTCGAGAAAAATGTCGAGTTTGAGCTCATCTGCCTTCTTCATGCCCCAATTCAACAGCTGTTGTCCCACGCCTTTGCGTCGATAATCGGGATGCGTAAATAACACAAAAAGGTCTAGATATCCCCGAGATTGGTCATTGATTTTGATTTGGTACTCGAAATATGTTCAAGAAGAGAAAAAGAATTAAGAAGAAAAGAAAAAGAGTCTAGACTTGAATTGGCTTACAAATATGCGGCTTCTGTGCGGCTCGAGCTCTTGGAGCATCATATTGGACAATCATTTGCTCAACAAACTCTCGAGCACCACCTTCAGGGAACCAAGTTACCTCCAAGCTATCAGGCACCGCAAAAGGATTCTCGTTGTATATGTTCCAGAGGGCGGCCCCGGCAATCTTGCCAGATCCTGTATCGACCACTTTTCTCCAGTTGCTGGACGCATCCTCCGTATGCCAGCGCTTTAGCCTCGTGGCTCCTTCCTCGATAGCATTCTCTCGGGCCTGTTTGTCATCTCCGTGAATGGGGAACCAAAGATGGAAAAACTTCTGGGGAGGGTCTTCGTGCGATTCGAAGAGACATCTAGAAATGTCATGGAAGTCGGTCTCCGGGTCAATATCTTGGAGCTCGAGAGCCATTTGCGTGATGGGCGACCATTTGAATGGTGGAAGGATGAGGATGGCAATTGGACAGAAAATTAGGATCAGAAGGTCGATGTCAAGAAAGTCGGAAACGGCACAAGCTGCCCGACGCCGGTGACAAGGCGGGCAGATACCCCGAACCAGAGTACTAGCTCATTAAGTACCCTAGTGCCTAATAAGTTACACAGCATATGGAACACAGCTGCAACGGTCAGCGCCTGTTGGTGATGCCTTGCAGCTGGCCCCACCCACCACCTCATGGCCGCGTCGAATACGTGTATCGCGGCTCTCACAAGGCAGGGGATGGCTGTACGAGGGTGTTGTACACATGACGGCTCAAGATAAGCACGCGTAAGTTCATTTGGCGGTGAAACGAGAGTGCATCAATAATTTCGAAACCTGCATATGCAGAGGATTTGATGGTAGGGCCAAGGCAGGCTGCCCAGCCTGCCCAGGGCCCTGGGCGCTGAACGGTTTGCTGCAGAAGGAGAACACATCCTGCCCAGGTACTCTACTGTGAATAGAACGTGTCAGTCAGTCACTTCTCATGACGAAGTAGCCTTGGTCAGGGACCTAACTCACCATTTGGAACGTTTGAGTGACTGCGTATGCTTTGCGCAGTGTTTTGCATGATGACATTGATGGTCCTCGCTTGCTGCCCTCACGGTGATGCCAGCCGCCTTGCGAACAAACCGATCTGCAACTCAGCCACCGTTTCCCTACGGCCCGGACCACAACCAACCGCGCTTCGACCAACCGCACTTCAACCAACTGCTCTTCTGTCACATTCACTTGGGTGCCTAATCAGCAGCACCAAAGTAGTGATATATGCATATATGCATAAAGAAGCACAACTTGAGGTGGGTTGCAATAAATACCCCAAATTGAGAGGTGGAGGAAGAGTAGTACAGCAGTCTGAGTGAGACAACAGAGGACTAGAAGCGGAACTCGCATTCTGGTAGGGTGCCACAGGCGGGCAGTGAGCGTTCTGAGTAAGAATTCATCGGACGACCAGAGAAACTGGCCCTGCTGTGGCATCTCACTACAAAAGGGAGGAATGACCCCTTTGAGCTTGTTGACGCCTCCTGCATTAGTCTGCCACTCTCACAACCCATGAGACATGGAAAATGCCAGCGCAGTTACGAATGTTCTGGTCTGGTTTCTATTTCTTACCAATTTTTTCAGCGTCTGCGCCCGGTTAGGAACCCGATATTTCGTCTCGAAAGAGCTGGAATGGGATGATGGTCTCCAGATTTTGGCTCAGGTAATCACCAAGCAGTGGATTTTCTTTCTACATCCATTGGAAAACCTATTGAGCACTTGTCTACACAGGTGACCTCACTGGGTCAAGGCATCTGTATTTCCATCGCTGCCTCCCATGGCCTTGGACAGTCGCAAAATGCCCTGACACAGGACGATCTGGATACCCTCGCCAAGGTAAGAGCCATACTCATCTCTTCTGCCTCCCGGCGTAGCCTGTGCTTTGGTTATGCTGACAGCGCCTCAAGGCTAACTACGCCAGTCTACCTCTTCTGATTCTGACCCTCGCCCTAATCAAATGGTCCATCTCCATTTTCATCACCCGACTAACTCCGAATCAAACTCACCTCTACGTGGATCTCGGCTTGCGAATTCTGAACGGCTTATGGTGGCTATCTGCGACATTAATATCACTGTTCCAGTGCACAGTGCCAAGAGTATGGGATCTCGTCCGTCGTGATCACTGTATTGATCAGGTATGTCGATGCTCGTCGGGCGGTCAGGTTCAGATCGTGGTATACTGAAGTTCAAAAGAGAGCTTGGTGGACATATGTCGCGGTGATCAACATCTTAACGGAAGTCGGAACCGTCGGGCTTCTCGTCTGGATCATTGGCATGCTCCAGATATCAACTTCCAACCGCGTCTTGATCCTCATAGTATTCATGACGCGGACTTTGTGGGTTTCACCTTTTTCTTGAAGCTGAGTGTCAGCTAATGGGGATTGTCTCAGGGTTATTGCGGCGGCAGCAGCACAATTGGGAGTCTACTGGAACGCTTGTGACAGTGAAGATGTCACGTCGAGTTTCTGGCTACCCACCATATTGAATCAAGTTGTGATCTGCACAAGTGTAGTCACGTCTTGCCTTCCATTCCTCAAGCCCCTGATGCTGAGCCTCGAGTCGGGAATCGCACGCGTCCCGGATGAGCCGCCGCAGGAACTGGCGTTCATGGGGAGTTCAAGTGGTGCATATTCTGGAAAGTCTGGAGGCAGTGCGAGATAGTCCAGCATCGTAGGAACCAATTTACGAGGTAGATACCCGTCACCCGTGAGCAAAGCATCGGGACTTAATGTGTAATTATCACGATTTCCGATTGTCTCGCAGGCCTGAGACTAATTCGGCTCTCGAGCACTTGCCATGTGTGGCCCCATATCCTCCCTCTTCGCCCCGCGTGCAGATCTGCGCTTTTAACGGTTCCTCCTGTTCTTCCGCACTTGGTAGGATCAGGGCACTTGATGGACGTTGCACCTTTCACCGCAGGCAGACATGAATCCTTTATCAAGCGGTTCCTGAAGACCCGATTCGCAATGAATCGACACCTTCATTCGAGAGGGGGGCTTTCGCCAGTATCCATTCGGGATCCTTCTCGTTCGGCACTTGCACATCGCCCAATACCTATGGGACGGTGGCTGCAGTGAGGTGTTGATGTGCGTGGGGGGTAGGGGGACGCGGCAGGAGTCCGCGAGTCCGCGAGTCCGAACCACAATTTTCCTTCTTTCTTTTTGGAGGGGGGCATGAATTGTTACATGTACCTGTTAGATAGGTATATATGCAAGCACTGCGTAGATATTTGTCCTACTCGAATGAATATGCACCGTCCATATTGATGTTCACACCGAGATCAAATGTCTACCTACCACATGCAGATGTACACAGTGCGGTATACCGTGATGCTCAAGCAATGAACTACTCTCGACCAGGCAACGAGCTACCTCGTGGTTCACTGCCGTCATCCGAAGGGGTGTGCTGCAGGGCGGCAGAGTTGACCAGTAACGCACTGGAACCTCAAGCCCCGGCACATGGTCTCCATCCTACTGATGTTTAGACTGCCAAGGCGTTCCGAGGATCCCATGGAGGAACGCAGAGCAGAGCAGCCCCTTCATATTAATCAAACAAGGACAAATAGCCGCTCAGCCACCAAGAATATTGGTGGGCAAAAAGCAAAATAAATAGACAAAAATTGCAAAAAGGATGCGAGGAAGACGCCTCTCAAGTTCTCGGATACGGGGAATCGAACCCCGAGCTGGTGAGTGAGAGTCACCGATGTTAACCATTACACCATATCCGACTACGGTGTGAGAACTGAAAAAATATCTGCGCGGGGCATTATAATGGCTATACAATTAGGCTGGAAAATCTTTTACTTCGGAGCGGAGGCGGGCTCCGCGGCTAGCGGTCTCTGCTCTTGCCTTTCGTTTTGATTGGCTCTCAGCGGGTGGGTCCCCACTCCCCTTGTAAGCAGCCAACCGAATTACACGCTGCAAGCGTCTTCACTTTGTGATGTGCGTTTGCTACAAGCAAAGTACAGTAGAGAGATGCATGAATTACCGACATATCCGCCTTGCATACTTCGACGCATCGAATCTTTGTCTAGCTACGTCTGGAACTTTGCGTACAGGTGAGTATGCAGAGTTTGTCATAAGTTGGAAGTGGTAAGCAATAGTAATTCGGTTCGTCCTCCGCAGCAACCGCGCACCAGTCCATGGATTTTGACATCCTTGAGCCTTAGGTAGATGTCAATGGGGAAGAGACAAGGACCACATCAAAACGAGATCATGGTAGATGAAACTTCTAGGTAACGGTGTATGCAGGGAGTCGATCTATTGACGTGCTTAGCATTGTAGCGTATATGTCCAAAAGCCAGACGCTCGTCATTGCAAGTTTCAATTTATGACGCCATACGAGCAATCGATGCATCCACCAGAATAAGGGCACTCCCTATAAAGATTGTACACGTCGTAGTCTTTGTCATATCTGGGTACTTATGGTGACATTTACGATCGAAAAGGTTCACGATTAAACTGGAAGGGCCTGATTGACAGCCTCGATCCCCTTAAGAACCCCAGCTTTCACCTGCTTATTTCCTTTCTTTTTCCTCATTAATGATACTTCTTTCATAGTAATTTGTAGGACTTAATTTCGAGGCCCGAATTCCTTCGTAATCTTAGACCTGAACGAGCAGTACTTCTCGAGGAAAGTACTGAGCATGATGCATGGAGCATCCTGCCGATCAAGAATCTGAGGATTTCACTCCTGGCACTGGAAGCTTTGAACAAGTGGGCAGAGAGACACACAACGCAGTGATCAACTAGGTCCGTGGCGGCTTCAACTTGCTGAGCCTACAATTATAGTCCTGTTGGATAGGATCTCGAGCTATTTCGCCACGATCTATTCTGACACAGAACACCACAGGCATTAAGCGGGAGAAGCCCTGCGACAAGGCATGTAATCACAGCATCCAGTACACTGGCCACTAATTCTCCCGATGTAATGTTTTGATGAGTATCTGGCCCGAGTCGACAACAAGTAGTGAAGGCTGGTGACTGCTTGCATATGCGTGTGCTTAAGCTGGTTCGGGCCCAAGACAGAAGCCCAACATCATCTGGAATGCAAGATCTTGAAGAGTGTTGCTCCTCCATATTCCTTAATATGATCACTCATACGATACAAATTTCGCTGTCATATCCATCAATATATTGCCCCGAAGTATTCCAAACCGAAGAAGCGAAGGCAGCCCGAACATCCTCGCTTTGGCAACTCGGTGGTCAACGAGCCCAAAAGTGACGTCGCACGCGATCCTCAGTCTGCGCTCGGCCCAAAGCAGTGATACAGTTCTCTTCAATACACGTAGGCTAAAAGGTTGCTCATCACCCTTAGAGCCATGGGAAACGTGATTTGCGGAGTTTCCTTCTTGACCTTCCCACTCTGGCTTCCGTAGAGTTGGATGGGCAATCCGCGTCGCCGCCAGATCACCGGCCCAACATTCATGTAGCGCAGATGCACAAGATATGGCACTGCATTGGCCAGATGTTGTCTTTCGAGATTATTATTCGTATGCGCCGGGTGACCTGCTATGAAGGAGGTCATATGTGTCGTTAAACGTGAGAGACTGCAGATAACATTAGGTCACCAGAAAAGCTGATTCATTATATTAGTCGTCGTCAAATACAAGTAAAGAAAACTGCCATCCCTTCTATTACTGATTACATAATTCGACTGCCGAAAAAGCTCCTCGAAGCGCTCGTCATTTTCACATCACTAGAGGCCGACTTCTTGACAGCCGGTTTCTTCTCGATAGATTGTTTGGGGGTGCGTGCGCCTGGGGTAGGGACATCTACCGGCATCGGCGGTATCCTCTTCGGGTCCTTGCCGTGGCTGCAGAGTATGGCCTTGGGCTTCCGCGAGAACAGGCCGAGCTTGAGCATCATCTGTGCGGCCGACGCGCGCTTCTCCGGGTCCGGACGGCCCATCTCTTTGAGCGGTTCCAGGTACTCCTCCGGCGCGGTGGCGTCCCTTACCAGCTCCTGCAGTGTTTGGACGTTGAACTTGTAAGGGTTTGCGTTGCGGAACCCCTGGAAGTCGTACATCCAGATTAGGACCATGAAGAGGGACCAGATGTCCGCCTTCGGCGTCTGACCTTGCGCTGCTGAGAGGATCTCTGGAGCCATGTATAGGAAGGTACCCGCTGTGGACTGAGCCAAGGCTGCCTGGTTGCAAAGGCCAAAGTCTCCGAGCTTGAAGATAAGTTCATTGTGTGGGCTATAGGTGTAGAGGATATTTTCCGGTTTGACGTCGCGGTGAACAATGCCCATGGAAGCAACACAGTCCTAAATGATACAGGTGTTAGAGGCTGTTACCTGTGATGCAAGCCTTGCTGGAACCATGATGCCCATTAGAGCACCGGAAAGACGCGGAGAAGAATGTAATTCATACCAGAGCCTGTAACATGTGGGTGAGCATTGTGTTCGCGGTCTCATTTATGTAATGCCACGGGACCTCTTTCGCGTCGAGAAGCGAGTGCAAACTGCCCTTCATCAAACCCATTACGACTTGTGCCTCGGTGGCGTTTATGCTGTGATTGGAGCATATGTAATCGACAACGAATGGCTGTTGACTGTGTCAGCCCCTCAATGCGTTTCAAAGCACGCAATTCTCCAGTCATCCTCTTCTGCCCCTGGGGAGAAACCTGCTCACATGTTCGATTCTCCCAATGGCCTCGACCTCGCGTTTCAGGAGTGCGAAGAAAGCTTCCTTGTGTTGATTCTGCCGTATCTTCACAATCTTGACTGCGATGAGCCTACCGGTGTCCACGTCAACAGCACGGAGCACCTTGGTAGTGCGTTAGTATACTTGACCACAAGTGTGGCGGCCCGTCATCTAGCAAGCGATATGGGTCTACTGACCTGTCCGAACGCTCCAGACCCGATTAATTTGATCCTGGCCCATCTTATCATGGGTCTTTTAGGCAATGTTGAGTGAATCCTCGTTTGGGGCATCGTCGGAACCACCGTTTTCGCATTGTCCGAATCGGTCCGGGCAAATCTTGGGTTTTGTAATAGAGACTTCAAATCTCTCTTCTCCACCAATTCCATGGTTTTTGGAGGTTGGTAAAGCCATTCTATCCTGAATGTGATGAGATCGCGTTTTTCACCACCCACTGCGTTTCTTTAGGTCAGAGTTTGTTGTCCCCTTGGGTCGAAGCTCTAAAGAGAAATGGGTTTGGTGCTCCAATGTTTGAACAGCAAGGACCTAGAATGGAAAGGTAGCTTCACTCACTGCCGATGATGCTGTTGAGGTTAGGTTGCACAACAACTTTCCGGGAGTGCCCTGGCCGAAATGGCGTGGAATCCGGGCCCATGACTGAACTTGTGCCTCCTCTGGAATCATCGTAGAACATGATAACATGAGTGTCAAGATCGATTTGAAATGAGCATTGCTCTCGGGAATATCCGGTTCCCCTGAGTACAATATCACCAAGTCTTCCTATCGTCACAAGAGTTGTTCGATTCCGTGCTTTGGATTCAAAATGCCCTATGGCGAAGCGAGTAGTTGGGCCAGATCTATCTAACAAGAATGCATTCTCGGGGTCGTTAAGAACATCTTCAGCTTGTTTGTTGATGGGATGCAGGTAAAAAAGTATATTGTTTCGCAACATGTTTAATCGTTGGCAAGGCCTACAATGGACGCCAAGGGAACTGAAGGAAAAAAATTATACAACTGATCAACAGAGTAATAGGGGGAAAATATGAAGGAGGAGAAGGTGTCAACATGGACTGCCCCCATCAACCAACCTGAGCATTTATCAATGTTTTCCAACGTCCTTTAAGCTAATGACGGGTTGGCTGCAAGCGCTGTCTCTTCATGCCAAACAGTCGTTGTATCAGTTGGCCGAGGCCGACAAGTTGTTAGAGCTTCTACTTTTAGACGAACATGTTGGTGGCGTGTTGACATGTTGGTGACTAGAATGTTTGAGGCGCAGGTGGTCATGTACATGTACGGCGGTGATGTGATGCACCTGAAGTAGTGGAAGGGTCTGACTGGCTGATTAAACGCCAAACATGGATCTCGAATGGTCGATACGACTTGACCAGTACATATAGACTCCTTCTGAAGGGATAACCTCTTGTGCGGTTTTTACTCCTGCGATAGCCTTCTATGGGATATGATTTAACCTCCTGCGCGGAAGGTCCCCGTGGGGGCAAGCTCCGAATGCCTTCTGTATCTCGTGGGATCAACTGCTTTTTGCTCTTGAGTGCCTGGCCAATCTTTGGGATCCCTGCAGGGTGTACATGTGTTCCAACCGCTGGCGCCAGGGGCACCAACAGCTGTGTCCTGTTATGCGCTAGGCCCTGTGTGCACGACCCAACTAAATATAGCGCTCGCCTCGGCATCACTTCGCCAACGGGCAGCTTTACCAACAATACGTTCAGCACATGCCAACTGCCGCCTCCATATTCTTTCCTCCCACCTTTTCCTGATTCTCACACAATCCTATCGCAATAATCCACCGTTCTCGATCACAGGCAGTAAAACAAAAGCAGACAGGCACTCCGACTCTTTAATGGCCGCTGACACGATCAGAGGCGATGGGCTCTTCCAGGCACACGCGGCCCTCGCGGCCCTCGTAGAGGACCAAGAACAGTTCGACGAAGCCAGAGAACGACGATTCAGCCAGTCCCCGCCTTCATATCGGTCCAGATCGGGAACCACAACTCGAACAGACAGCCCAGCGCCTGTAGATGAGGCGCTGGACAATTACAATGCGCGCAGAGACAAGCTCTACTTGGACTGGCTTGCATCGAAGGCCGCCGAACAGTTCAACGCTCAGAGCCTCGAGGAGAGACGGCGCATAGAATCGACAGGCGAGTTTGTGGGGGCCGACAAAAGCGAGTTCGGTGTCGCAGCAGAACGGGTTAGAGAGCGCTGGATCGAGCAGGGCATCTGGGACGACAAGTGGTACGAATCGAACCGCGAGCGATGGGGTGAGCATGTCGATAATGTACCTCTATTGGACGCACCATGGATGCACGAAGTACCACTTGACGATGACTCGGACACCGACGACGACTACTCGCCTGCGAATTTCAAGTTTGGCGCCAAGAGGAAGCGACAAAGGACGGAAGAGGAGACGCGGCAAAAAGCTGAACGGCGCGCTGAACGCCAGCGCCAACGGGAATTGACGCGCCCTATCCACCAGTTCAACTACCAAGTTTCGCAAGAGCGCGAGCGGCTGCTGGAGGAGAGAGCACAGGAGACAGGCCACGACGATCCTATGAAGCGCTATCCTCCCGACATCAACACGCAAGCATACACGGCAGTCAAAGACAGATGGGTCAACGGGGGATTATGGTTTGAGAAATGGGGCATACTGCCGGGGATGACATGGCTGCATGAACATGACTTCGAGAAAGTGGTTGAAGAATTGCTGGGTCCCCCTCCGCCTCCCCAGTCTGCCGTTCCTGAGGAATCCGATGGTTCGCCAACAGGATCGCCATGAGGTGATGGCTGTGATCCTTTTCGATTGGTGGACTCTCCCCAAGGATGCCCGCTGAGCGAGAGGGAGAAAGGAGTAGACTTCGATTCTAATAACAGGGGTAAATAATAATTTGAGCGATCAGATCTCTCCAAGGACAATCCGACTTTTCACAGACAGTACGTCACTCACTGCATCCCATCTTGTGCTGACTATTGTTGACCCAGTCCCAGGTAGAATTTCTGTGATGCGGTAGGTCCTATGCTCAAGCATGACGAATATCAACGCATGTACTTATGGCAGGTTGATGTATGGATTCCGGGACATCGACAACGCGCACATGTATGGGACATAACCGCCCATGTTTATGTGACCCAGGATGGGAGGACGCGTACGCCACCTGCCTCTCGTGCATGCTAACCCACATTCATGATGCTCTGCTTTTCACGTTCCAGGTATGGCGAGGTTTCAGAGAAGGGCATGGCTGCAGGTCCTTGCGAGATATCCCACGACGTAGACTACGAGTATAAACTACTTAGGACAAATATATTGTCAGAAGCATTCTTACCAAACGGGCGGCATCCACACAGCACCCTTCAGTATAGCTACGAATCAAGGAGCCAGCAGATGGCAAGATAATGGCTCTCAGGACTGATGTCAAATCTACTAAGCGGGCAGCTCTCGGAATCGGCATCATTTGATGAGCACAGTAGTACATAAGCAGTACTTCCTCTACATAGACTTACTGCTGCATGTAGCCTGGACTCCCTCCGCCTGTGTCTGAAAGGCATGCATGCAAGGTGCAAAGCATACCTTTCGGGAGGAAGGACTACAGCAGGATAGCCTCCAAGCGTATCATCTCGAGTGGACAACCTCCGGTGTAATCCACCACACTCTATAGGGTGTTAGACAACCCTTCGCGTATAGATGAATTCTGTGTCGTGTCTTGTCGCGCTGCAGTCCCTTTCGGTACATGTTATAATACCTGGAGAGACTTGAGGATCCCTGCGAGCAGGAAGAGCCAGGTCACATGCGAGACTTGACACGTTGAGGTGATGCCACCACCAGAATCCCGCCAATTGGTGCGAATTATTTGGCCTGACAGCGTGCGTTGGTGGTTCGTGTGATCACGTCTACTGCCACCACCACGGACGCTCTGTACCGACGATGCTTTGCTTTCTTTCGGGAAGTACGAGCCTGCATCTGGGAGGACAACGAGAGCTCACGATGTCTGGTCTGGATTCGTCAGGCTCGTCAGGCGTGCTGGGGTGAGAGGATCCGATTTGACCGCGTCTATGGACCGCAGCTGCGCGTATTCAAAGGAGATGAGTGTACCGTGCACTTTCATGCCGCCGTGAGTGGGTCCCTAGCCCGTGATCCCTTCGCATGTGAAGGCCCGGAGCGGCAGAAGACTTGCTTATATTTTATTTTACTTTTCTTCTACTGGGCAAGGGGAGACGAAGGCTTGATCTTGGGTTACTGCACATAATTCAGGGGTCCAAGATCTATGTCTTCGGGCCGATATTGCCCTTCTGGACTGGCAGAACTGGGCCTAGGGACAGCGGAAGAGCGCCAACCCCCATGGTTCCCCTATGGAGCCCCGTCGGAAGTGGGAGAAAAAGCTGGGGACAGGACTGGTGATTGGCGCGGGAGAATGAGATCATGGGTCGGGGTTGAAGCTGCCGAGGACGACCCCTCCGCAGTTCTGACGCCGCTTTTTGTTACCCCACATCGATATAACACAACGGCGCCGCGGATAATTCGCACACTGGTGGTTCTGGAAGCTAGATGCTCGCCCAGGAACGCCCGACTGACTGACTGGGACTACTGGGACTGGGGACGGCGATAGCGGCTCGGGGTCACGTTTGTAGCCGACTTTTGGGGCGGGCGCAGCGGGTTTGGCGTGTTATCGTCGTGGATCATCATGTACTGGTCGCTTCTGAAATGTCCCATCCAAATGCCATTGGATCTCCTATAAAGGCCGGCGCCCCCTGTGAGGAACCACCCTACGCGTGTGACTTGACGATCTTCGCTACTGGGAGACAGTCTACGTGTACAAGCAGATAAAAAAGCTGGGTTGTGTCGCGTCGCAAGTTGACAGTCGACCTACTACTTGGTTACTACCTCCTCTGCCGGCTCCTGCCCCACCTTCGCTCATCGTCATTCAAGTCTGGTCCCGGTCCTGAATCCCTAGGCCAATTTCTCGAGTCTTCTTTCTTCTCTCTCTGTTCTACCTCTGACCTTACCAGACAATTGTCTCAATGAGCCCCTCGGCAGTAGAAAACGGAACGCCCTCGCAGAACGGGCACACCAGCATTATGGCTTCCAAGCCCAACATCGGCGTCTACACCAACCCAGCCCACGACCTATGGGTGACTGAGGCGGAGCCGACGCTGGAGAGCGTGCAAAAAGGCGGAGCGGACTTGCAGCCGGGACAGGTCACGGTTGCTATCAGGAGTACGGGAATCTGCGGGTAGGTCACTCGATACAAGCATGAGCACGAACGTGAGGCATGAATCACGAAACACACAAGGCGAGATGAAAAGAGGAAGAGAGAGACATTTAAAAATACAGAGAGAGGTTGCGCTCATTGCTGACGATACGGGGTGCGGCGACACAGATCAGACATCCACTTCTGGCACCACGGGTGCATCGGCCCCATGATCGTGGGCGGCGACCACATCCTGGGCCACGAGTCGGCAGGCGAGGTGATCGCGGCGCACCCGAACGTGACGAGCCTCAAGGTGGGCGACCGGGTGGCGGTGGAGCCGCAGGTGATCTGCAACGAGTGCGAGCCGTGCCTGACGGGGCGCTACAACGGGTGCGACAAGGTCGACTTCCTGTCGACGCCGCCGGTGCCGGGCCTGCTGCGGCGCTACGTCAACCACCCGGCCGCCTGGTGCCACAAGATCGGGGACATGTCGTGGGAGAACGGCGCGATGCTGGAGCCGCTCAGCGTCGCCCTCGCCGGCATCAAGCGCGCCCAGATCACCGTGGGCGACCCCGTGCTCATCTGCGGCGCCGGCCCCATCGGGCTCATCTCGCTGGCCGTCGTCAAGGCCGCCGGCGCGTGCCCCATCGTCATCACCGACATCGACGAGGGCCGGCTGGCGTTCGCGCGCGAGTTCTGCCCCAGCGTCATCACGCACAAGGTGGAGCGGCTGTCGCCCGAGGACTCGGCCAAGGCGATTGTCAAGTCGTTCGGCGGGATCGAGCCGGCGGTGGCCATCGAGTGCACGGGCGTGGAGAGCAGCATCAACGCGGCCATCTGGGCGAGCAAGTTCGGCGGCAAGGTCTTCATCATCGGCGTCGGCCGCAACCAGATCAACATCGAGTTCATGCGCGCCAGCGTGCGCGAGGTCGACATCCAGCTGCAGTACCGCTACTCCAACACCTGGCCGCGCGCGATCCGCCTCATCGAGAACGGCGTCGTCGACCTGTCCAAGCTCGTCACGCACAAGTTCCCGCTCGAGGACGCGCTCAAGGCCTTCAACACCTCTGCCGACCCCAAGACTGGTGCCATCAAGGTTATTATTCAAAGCTTGGACTAGGGCGTTCTAGAGTGTAGCGTTGATTATATAATAATGAATCTAGATCTGAACATATCTCGCGGCTGAATAGACCGTGAGGTGGCTGGGATAGTAAGCCATCGCTTCACCGGCCAAGACTCGACCACACTGGGCCAAGTTGGTGGGCTGATAACCAAGAGCAGAGATACCGAGTTCTCCCCGGTGGTCGAGTCAAGTGAACCATCTTACCGATATGTACCTAGAAACAGTATAACACTGGAGAACACTGAGAAAGACCCAGGGGACTCGGATTAGTTGCAGTGTACCTAGGTGGTCACGTCTCTTGCATCGTTCAATATGAAGTGATGAATATCAAACCCGAGTCAATTGAGTAGCAGACCAGTGACCGTTTCCCCCGTCAAACGGAGGCCTTTGCGGCTTAGGTAAGCCAGGCTCCAAAAGACCGCGGCTCCCAACTGCTCGGCAAGCCAAGGACACTGGAAATCAGCCGAGGCATGTCAAACGGCCGGTCACAGGCCGGCGCAAGTCTAGGTTTTCGACGTAACCGTCCATTTCAAAGAAACTCTGGCACTGCGGCTTTCCCAACAGGCATCACGTCTGACGGAGTGACTGCATCTCGGAAATGCTCGAGACCTAAATCTTTTCCCAACCTTGCGCCTTTCGTGGCCCACAGGACAGGACAAAAGAGGACAAGCACTATCGACGACAACAAACAACCGGCAGTGGCACAGCGCACCCCTGGTCCACCGTCCTCCGCATTCTCCCCTCACTGCAGTCCCATCCTTGCCCGTCCAACGTTCTGCTGCCGCCGGGTGGCGCGATAGAGCGAACTTTTCATTTCAGCGCTGCCTCCGTCTGCATTACTCGCCATGGCCTCACCTCCAAAGCCGTGGGAACGTCCAGGTGCAACAGCAGCACCACCCGCCGCAACCTCTTCCGCCGCCACCCCAACCGCCTCAACGACCTCCGCTGCTTCTCCCGCCATCCCGCCACGACCCGAGTCCCTGACCGCATCAGTCAACCAGAACGCCGCCGCATATAGCAGGATGGGTTCCACCGGCTACGGAGCATATGGAGCAGGCGGTTATCCATCCTCGTATTCCTCGTACGGGTCGCCATACGGCGGCATGGCGGGCGGCATCGGTGGCTATGGAGGTATGGGATACGGCGGAGGAATGTACGGTGGCTACGGCGGTTATCGGAGCATGGGAGGATATGGCGGCATGGGAGGATATGGAATGGGCGGCATGCAAGATCCCAACAACCCGGAAAGTTTGACGAACAGGGTCAACCAGAGCACCCAGGCCACCTTCCAAGTGCTGGAAGGCATCGTGGGCGCGTTCGGTGGATTCGCACAGATGCTCGAAAGCACGTACATGACCACACACTCGAGCTTCTACGGTATGTCAATATCTATCCAATTGGACCGAACGGTTTTTTGAATATCAGACGCTGACGTGTTGATGAAACAGCTGTGGTTGCCGTGGCCGAGCAGTTTGGAAACCTCCGCGACACCCTTGGCCATGTCCTCGGCATATACACAATAATGCGATGGATGAGGACGCTCATCGCCAAGATTACCGGGCGACCACCACCAGCCGACGCGATGGCCCTCACACCGGCCTCTTTCGCGAGGTTCGAGGGCCGACACGCGGCGGACGGCTCACCATCGCCCGCGAGGCCGAGCCGCAAGCCGCTCATCTTCTTCCTCCTGTTCGCCTTCGGTCTGCCATACCTCATGACCAAGATGATCCGGTCGATGGCCGCGTCGCACGAGGAGGAAGAGCGCAGGCGGCAACAGCAGCTGCAGGCGCAGCCGATCGACCCGTCCAAGCTCGAGTTCTGCCGCGTGCTGTGGGACTTCTCGCCCGAGGCGAACGGCGACTCCGTGGTCAAGGGCGTGGACCTGGAGGTCAAGAAGGGCGACCTGGTCGCCGTGCTCAGCAAGACGGACCCGCTGGGCAACCCGAGCGACTGGTGGCGCTGCCGGTCTAGGGACGGCCGCATGGGCTACCTGCCGTCGACGTTCCTCGAGGTCGCCAGGCGGCCCGTGGCTGCCATCAAGGCCACGGCCTCGCTCGACAGTAGTAGGGCCAACTCGCTCACCAGCAGTGTTGTGAGTGCGGTCCAGAAACCCATGGCGGCCCCCGAGCCGGAGAAGGTGCCTGTGCCGGCGGGCAAGCCTGGCGATATCACTGCCGACAGCTTCCAGAAGTCGCAGTTCTACAGCTAGTTTTTGTAGTCGTCGATGATGATTACGACACGATTTTCTTTGTCACGGACGGGATGGGATTGTAAGTTATGTGTGTTGGTTTTTCTTGAATGACGGTCCTCAAACACCCAAGTGCTCTCGCTTGCTTGGTGGGCATCAAAAGCTCGGAGTTTCGGGGAGGAGCATACGGGGACTCGGGGGTTTACTTTCACTGTCAATTGTTGGTGCCTGTTGATGCTGCCACTATATATAAACATTCCTTGAGGCTGTGGTCACCTCTGCAGAAGCGTATTAAATTGTGAATCAAAGCTGCAGTGTGTTGTTTGTGTGATTTGAGGCCTCTCTCTGCTTGTTCTCTTCTGCACTGTGTTGGTCTAGAACGTATCAATAGTGTAGAGCTGGGGTGGTCCGTGCACCTCACTGCCACTCTCTTTCTTTTTTGCACTTAGCCTACCTAGGCCAGCTAGGTGGGCGATGACGTTGCGGGCAACCTGGTAGGTATGACGGATTCACCCAGCCCAAGCTTGCCAGCTGCGGTCGTCAGAGCCAAACTGGCCACCTTTTCCTCCCCCTCCAACGCCTCGTCAACCTCTTCCCTATATCTTCCAAGACCTGGAATCTTGGCTACGACACATCCCCTTCGACCTCTTCGACATCACAATTGACCTCAAGCTCAACAGCAATTGCTCCCGGAGCCCTTCAATCACACAAAGACAACAACCCCACAGCCGACTCGAAGCTCGAGGAGCTTCACAACAATAGTCACAATGACGCTCTATTACACCTTGGTAAGTGACCTCAATGCCTCTCTCTTGAGAGCTTCAGCGCTCGGTGCCTGGTCGTCAATGGTCCCGCTGACAGTTTCCAACCCGCAGGTGTTCATGCTCCTTATGGCGGAGATGGCGCTATTCATGTTCCTCATCATCCCGATGCCATTCTCCCTCAAGAGACGAGTGTTTACGTATGTACCTCCATTAATGACCTGACAAACCGCATGCAGGATCTGACGGATGTCATGGTTCTAGCTTCATCTCCGAAAACCCCCTCGTCGCCAAGTTACAATACGGGCTGAAGATCACCTTCATCTTCATCCTGATCCTCTTCATCGACAGTGTCAACCGGGTCTATCGCGTCCAAGTCGAGCTCTCCTCCGTCACGGATGGCGGTAATAATGCGTACGTAAACCCCCCCACCCCCCACCATCGCATGCTTCTGTTTTCTCTTTTTTTCTTTCTCAGCGAAAGCCCACTTTGCCCGCCCCGCCTGCTCCACCGGACAGCGCGGCAGCGCGGCAGCAAGCACGTCCCAAGGCCTATCAATACGCGTGCGATCCAGCGCTAACCTTGTGGCCGCCCCGCCAGCAGACAAGCCATCATGGGCCACGAGCGCCTCGAAGTGCAGGCCAGGAAGTTCTACTCGCAGCGCAACATGTACCTGTGCGGCTTCACGCTGTTCCTTTCGCTGATCCTGAACCGCACGTACATCATGATCCTGGATGTGCTGCGGCTCGAGGAGCGGCTCAAGCAGTACGAGGGCACCGACAAGAACGCCAAGCAGTCCGAGAAGCTGTCGCAGGCGGGCGGCGCCGGCGAGATCGCGGGGCTCAAGCGCCAGCTCGCCAAGAAGGATCAGGACATCGAGACCCTCAAGAAGCAGGCCGAGGGCCTGCACCGCGAGTACAACGAGCTGGCCGAGAAGGTCGGCAACTCGGATGCCCTTCCCAAGAAGGACAGGTAGAGGACCTTCGGACACCAGAGCACGGCCTGGAGGAGATGGGACGTGCTGAAGCGCGCCCTGCGATGGAGAACCATCGAAGCAGCTCATTCATCCGGACCGTGTGAGATGAACAGAATTTGTGACAGGGCTTAAAAGAGAAAGGGGAGACCAGAATATTTCCCTCCCGCTAGGCTCGGCCCGCCTGGGATTGACGTGCAGATGGTGGGCAACGAGAGCGACAGCATTGTACGAGGCGCGATGGGGGCTCAGAAAGGGATGTTCGGTTTGGGAGCAGAAAAGTAGCAAGGTTTTGGGGCGCTTTCTATGAGTCGTGAATACCACGAGCTGGATGTTATCCAGGTTTTGATAGTCGCATAAGAGTGAGGGGATTCGTGTTGCATTTATTTTATCATGCCTTGATTTACCCACATTGTCTACTTTGCCAAGACTGGAATTTTCATGACAATGGTGTGAAGTGTCCGCATGTCTTTGATTCATTGAATGAGCTACTTGAATGCTCATGATAGATGTGGTAGGTTCGTGAGCGGCTCGTCCGAGAAAGACCTCAGTCCGTAAGTGCCGCTGTCGCTACGTCAACGATGACCTGAACCCATCTTACAGGGTCTGGTTCCATGGCTCCAATGAACCATTGCCTTCTTTGGAAGTATTGAACTCCCAGTCACGTTTTCTACATAACAATGCTGTCAAAGCTTTGTGGCATTCCCCATTGGCCTTGGCTTGTCCTACCAAGAGAAGGCACAGGCACAGAAATCTGAAGCTCAATCATTGGTCAACTTCGGCTCCAGCGGCCGCTGAGTACGTGTATATGTGACACGGCGGGTGTCGGGAAAGTCCGAACGTGCTTGGTGGGTCGAGATCGAGGTCGACCGGGTGGGATGGGGCCAAGAGTTCCGGGGGACCTGGCGGCCGGCCGATCGGCTGCGGGGGTGGGATAGGGTGAACCGATCTGCTGGGCCGGGCGAGGAGGGATTGCGCAATTCGTTCCACGGTAGTCGCAACCCCCGTCCAACTATTGTTGGAATCAGAATATCTTGATCAGCCCATATATCGCAAGCCCTTGAAGATCTTCCCATACATTTAAACTCAGGCATTTTTGAAAAGATATTGATTAATTTCAGCTGTGGGAAGGTTTTGTAAGTCAGGGAATAGGTTGACGACGAGAAGATGTCATTCAAATCCATCCCGGTGCTCGACCTGGCCCTGGCCGACGACCCAGCGACCAAGCCGGCCTTCCTGGAAGACCTTCGCTCGGCTCTCATGGAAGTCGGATTCCTCTACGTCAAGAACGTAGGCATCTCAGACGAGCTGTTCCGAAAAGTCATCTCACAGGGCAGGGCATTCTTCGACATCCCGCTCGAGGAAAAGTAAGTCGGTACGACTCATCCATCTTAGACAAATCACAGTCTATGATGAGTCGCTCACTCATCACTCACTCACTCATTTACTTTCAAACTCACACATGCAATCACCTCAGGCTCAAGATTGAAATGAAGAATGCGCCCTCCTTCCTAGGATACAGCCGCCTCGCGGCAGAGATAACAGCAGGCCAGATAGACCACCGGGAGCAGATCGACCTGTCGACCGAGCACCCGGCGCCGGGCCCAGACGCCCCGCGGCACCACAACCTCCTCGCGCCCAACCAGTGGCCGTCGGAGAGCGTGCTCCCGGGCTTCCGCAGCACGTACGCCGAGTACATGCGGCTGATGAGCGGCGTGTCGGTCCGCTTCACGAGCCTGGTGGCCGAGGCGGTGGGGCTGCCGCCGCGCGCGTTCGACAAGTACGTCGGCAGCCCGGACCAGCAGCACAAGCTCAAGATCGTGCGGTACCCGGACGCGGGGGAGCTGGGGCTCGACAACAGCGGCGGCGGCAGCGACGACGACGACAGCAGCAGCAGCAGGCAGGGCGTGGGCCCTCACAAGGACTCGATGCTGACCAGCTACCTGCTGCAGGCGAGCGGGCACCGGGGGCTGCAGGCGCAGAACACGCGGGGCGAGTGGATCGACTGCCCGCCGCGGGCCGGCACGCTGGTGGTGGCGATCGGGCAGGGGATGGAGGCGCTGACGCGCGGGGTGTGCACGTCGACGACGCACCGGGTGCTGAGCCCGCGGGCGGGGGAGGGGAGCCGGTTCTCGATACCGTTCTTCCAGGGCGTGGAGCCCGACACGACCTTCGAGGACCTCGAGGGCGTCGGCGTCGGCGTCGTGCCCGGCGAGGTGCGCCGGCTGCGCGAGGATGTGCTGCGGGCCAACGGGGGCCGGCGGCTCGATGATGTCGAGTTTACGTTCCGCGGCGGGGGCGTCGCGCGCACGCTGGGCGAGGCAACGCTCAGGAACCGCGTCAAGAGCCACCCTGATGTTGGGGAGCGGTGGTACCCAGATATACTTGCGCAGATCAGGGAGGAGCAGGCGCAGGCAAGAGTGTCGCCGCCGTCGCCGCCCGTGCCGGTGGGAGGTGATGGGCAGGGTCCTCAGGCCACGGCTGTGAGGGCCCACTAGTTTGAGAGTATAGTCAGGCAATGGCAAAGCGCCCATGAAGGCAGACAGATCCCCAGTTATTTTTGTGTGTTTTGAGGCTTTCATTATTTGTTCCCGTCCTCAAATTTCCAAATCAAAAAGTAGGATACGCCCCTCGCTCTATGCTCGTAACTCCGTCGTATAAAACCCCTCGGCCTTACCGCATTACCATCACTACCGTTGGCGCCCGTCAGAGACAACCACCTAGGCGGTGAAGTTGGGGAAACACTCAGTCAGAGACTTGGAGTGCTTGTTCTCGGCGTGTTCGGTGAGGCTGTTATTTGATACGGATCTGTTAGCCAGGAGAGTTCTTTGCAGAGCGGGTGCTAGATCGGGGGTTGAGAGGGATTCGCGTACGCAGGAGCACGAGAGGTCTTGAGGAAGGTCGAGAAGCAGACTTTGCACTGGATGTCCTTGGCCGTCTCGTTGACCTTGAGCTGGGACTTGGCCTCCTTGCCGGCGTTCTTCATGGCACGCTCCCGCTTCTGCGCAGACTTGGCTCCCTGTGTGTGTGGACATGGCGGTCAGCGGACAGTGATCAGCCGATTGGGGAGGGAGGGAGAGAGGGGTGATCGGCAGTGGAGGACTTACGTTTCCGCCACCCATTTTGAGGAGAGTGTTCTGGAGGGGTTGTTGGTGTGGTGGTTGTGAGAAATAATGTAATCCTGGGGTGGATTGTGGGATGATGTCGCTGTTGATGGAGATTGGGTCGACGAGGCTGAAACGGCGGGAAAAGAAAAACTGGCAGTCGGAAGGAGGGAAAAAAAGGAGCGAGTTTTTGGTCAGGCAGAATTCTAGAAGCCCCATCCCGTCCCCCTCCCACTCCAACTCCCACTCCCATTGCGCTGGACCCCTGCTGATCACCAAAAGTCTCGACCCTACGACCCTACGACCCTGCCTCGACCCTGCCCAGACTGGGAAACCCCGAGGGGACGCACGGACCACAGCCTAATTGCCTGGCACGCCTGGTCCGTTTCCGTTTTCTGTTTCCCTGCCCCAGGGAAGGCAGCACCAAGGGTCCACGCTGGTCAGCAGGAGCCTCAACCATCCACCGACCTGTATTAACTGGGTGATCAACCTTGAAGGGGGATATCAAATTCGTCACCCTCATTCAAGCATCATATACATATACATTCACAAACACAAGCACGAACACATATCATGCCATTCGCCCAACTCTCCCTCTGTATGTCATGCCATCACCCATCCCCCATATTCCACAATCAGCCAAAGCAATCAACTCAACCATAACTCATTCATTATTCTGCTGCTGGCTAATCTCGTTGCTGCGTACGGACCGTCGTGCCGTCCCAATTCTCCAGCTCTCGACCCTTTACAGCATTCGTTGTTGGCCTGCTGCAGCTTCCAAGATATTTCGCCGAGGCCGTGCCTATCGCGCAGTGCAGTGCCGTGCAGTGCCGTGCCGTACTGTGCAGTGCAGCGCAGCGTAGTGCAGCGCGACTGGTTGCGACAGTACTTCGTGGCCAAAGCTCATCCTAACAACGAGGGCTCGCTATTGCCTCTCAGATCTCGTCGGCTGCCAGTACCACCCTGCGCCTCATACTTGAAAAGTAAGAGGCTGCAGAACAATATGGTGGACAACTCCTGCCCCAGTCCAGAGGACATCACCCTGCAGGAATTCCACGATGCCCTCGCAAGATATGACCAGTTCATCGCGGCCCTATCTGTCTCCAAAGGTGGGTGAGAAGGGTCTCGGCCTCTCCATCTCCATTTGATATGCTCCTGGAGGCTGATCAGGATTCATAGCCAAACCTGGCCAGAAGACTCTTGCAGAGCTAGATCGATATCGTTACGTGGAGGCCCCTGCCATGTTCGCCCCCACGAAATCCAGCTGTACTATGCAGCTAGGGAATGTCAAAACTTTAGTCGAATGGAAGCTGTGCGTCTTTGCCCGCCTAATCCTCGGGTCCCCCTTTGACCCAATCCTCTTTCCGCTGAGCAGCTGTCCAACGTGCCCTCCGCTCCTGACCAGTAGTGGGGAGCGCGACTGACCTGGACAACGTTGGACCCGCCATCTGACCTGTCAGCAGCAAGCATGGAAAGTTCCGGCCAACTCTCATGAAACTCGTGTCCTCAAACGAGGAGTCGTTCGTCAAGGATACCGCAACGAGTGCCCTGGACCTATACAGCAAGGAAGCCGACGCATCCGCAGCTATTGATGTGCTCACAAGACTGAAAGGCATTGGTCCAGCCACCGCGTCTCTGCTGTTGGCTGTCCACGACCCCCAGAACGTCATCTTCTTCGCGGACGAGGCCTTCTACTGGCTGTGCAACAATGGGAAGAGAGGGCCCATCAAGTACAATGCCAAGGAGTATAAAGAGCTTAACGAAAATTCACAGAAGCTTGCCAAACGGCTCAGCGTCAAAGCAGTAGACGTGGAGCGAGTTGCTTACGTTCTCATCAATGATGCCCCATCAAGAACGCCACCCAAGCAACCGGCAGATACCCCGAAGGACACAGCGGCGGCCGCCAAAACGACCTCGTCTGTGGCCACCAAGAGGAAGCAGGAGGGTGTCATTGAAGCATCTTCTGCATCTCGTCGATCAAAGCGGAGCAAGCGGACCTGATGGTATGCGAGTAGACCACGTCCGGCGGAGCTCAGCAGCTGCTCCATTTATCTCGGCCTGAACCCCGTGCCGCGGCGTCGGATGTCCTGGAATGGACCATCTTGTGACGCCGCATACCCCGTTTTGGGAGCTGTTGGCCACTGCTGGATCGTTGGTGAACTGGCCAACATCTAGGGTGTTATCTGGGGCACTCCCGATTCGACTCAACTCCCGGCTAGGCTACACGCTTCTCGTACTCGGTCGATACTCCCGACTGGGACATCGACCGCTGTCTCAAACGCAAGAACACTCACTGGCCTGCGCCTTGGGTCAAACAGATAGTATCAACGATGGCCGAACATGACTTTTCAGAAAGGACTCTTTTTGAGGTCTTATCTTATCTGGCTTTTCCGCCTGTCACCCATGTGCTGCACTCGCTGGTTTTGGACTGCTCTAGATGGTCCGAGCCCACACCGAGTCTCCAAATCCCGATCGCCAAGAGACTTGTTCGCCGGCTTCACTCAAGGACCTCGGGACTGCACTGGATCTTTGGTCCTCGTATCTTGGTAAGTCGTGCAGTAACCAGCAACACCAGGGCGAGATTTCATAATTACTTAACGGAATTAGCCAACAACGACAGCTTTCACCCGTCGGGGAAAAGACTACTGTATCACAGATTTAGCTTGGCTACACTGAATTGGGTCGAACTTGCATGAGACAAGCATTACAGCCCGAATGTTGGCCTCCCTCCAGGGACGGATCTTCGCAATTGTTTCCGAACTCACGAATACTCTGTACACCGGTGGGAACCAGGATGTCCTGGGACTTTCTCATCGTCCTGCCTGTCTGCCCGTCTGTAGACAGCTGGACAGCTGGACAGCTGGACGGCAAGGTTATGTCGCCGGAGAAACCAATATCCAGCGAGACCCTGCGCCAGGATCATCCACCTTGTTCTCTTTAGGATTGGAGCGCTACAATTCGGACCCGACGCAATTTGACCCGAAACATGTGTTGTTGATCGACTAGAGACCCACTTCAGCGCTTTTCTCACCGGCAATAACATTCAATAGAGCTCTGCTTTGAGAATAGTTATCAGAAGTGAGTTCGCCGGTGGAGTGCCTGACAAGGCTTTCCGCCCTTCCCGGGCTACCTCCGCGGCAGGTTGCAACGCTACTACAGAACCGGCCTTCTGGAGCTAGTGATTGGCTGCTCACCTGCCTTTTTCGCTCGTTCGCGGCTCAATGTATTAGTTTATTTCAACCTTCGAGGCCAGCGAGTTCACTTGTCTTGGCAATGTCGACGCCACAAGACAACCATGTATCTGCGACATGGAACGGCAAGCCCGAAACACCACACAGCTACATACGCAACTAGACATTGGCAGCGGGGTACGCATTCCTGATCATCCTCTCATGTGAGTTGTCTCTTAAGCCCGCGGGCGGAAGAAATCCTGCAGCTTGGGAGGTGTCGATCCACCTGAGCCACGCTCCTGTATTTTTCCGACAGCGGCAGGAGAGGAATGCCGGGCTGATCTGCTTACTGCTTTCCATCACTGCGCCATGCTCCCCTACTTGATTGACTTTTAATGCCAGCCTTGCAACGGTGGCCTCTTCGAATGAACGTTGGCCCGGATGCTAGAGGGTGGTAGCACAATCTGCCACTCAAAGTGATCGATCCGTTGGCTTCACGAAGCTAAGGTGACTTGGTTACAATGAGCATGGGCCCAAAGAGTTTAAGCATGTTCTGGCTAAAATCACTCGTACATATGTGCAACATAAATCTCCAGCGGCTCAGGGACCGATGGGACGTCAATAAAGCACCAACGCAGCACGTTTATTGTGTTGAGGTCCGGTCTGGTCGACCCATATGAGGGACCCAGCCCTACGCGATGGAGGTATCCGAATTCTCCCATTGGTTGCTGCGAATACTACATAGAGAGAGTTCGCGTTCGGCGTTGCGGGCCGCGTCGCGGCTATCAGGCCTGCCTACAGAAGCTGTGCAACTCCCTTTTCCTTCCAAGATCTGCCTCTTTCTCAGAACTGAAGCTCCAGTTTTATGCCGACCGGTGTAGAGTTTCAGGCCAAAGTTCACATGCCTGGAGAACACAGCTTCACAAGAAGGCATGCAAGCAGCTAGTGTCCCCCCAAGTGCACGTCGGATCCTGTGCTCCTTGCATACATGGCCCGTCCCGAGTGCACAATGCCAGGGGCTTACCAGTGTATAAAAGATGCCGGTCTTCTTCGACCAAGAGGACCGTATCAGGTCTTCTCTACCGGTCTATGGAGAAAATTGTTGCCAAGAGCTCGCCCATGTCGGAAAGTATGGCAGTAAAGTCATCTACACCTACACACATGCTCACGAACCTCAGAGAGGCTTCTTACAAAAGGATCAGGGTTTTCCCGATGTCTCCCCAGGATGGCATCCCGTCTCTTCCCAAAAGATTCGCGCAGGTCAAATCTGATCTAATATCAAGCAATGAGACCGCCATTGCGGCGTCTTGGGGTCGTCTCCTCAAGCAACTTCGACAAGAGGTTGCAATGATCGCCGAAGCGAATAGGACCGTCATACCCACCATCGACTTCCAGGATCTTGAGGCTCCTTCCAAAAGAGATACCTTCTTGGAAGACTTGAAAATCCGAGGCGCAGCAGTGATCCGAAATGTCGTTCCAGAAGACGAGGCTCTGGTTATGAAGAGCGATCTTGATGCATACATAGCCGACAACCCCCACACCAGAGCTTCGTCGCCGAAGGACTCTCAACTTTACGAGCTGTATTGGAGTCTTGCGCAGCTGAAGGCTCGAGCACATCCAAACATGCTCAAGGCACAGAAGTTTGTCATGAACGGCTGTTGGCATCACTGTATCGCACCAGGGACGTCATCGGGAGGCGACGGCGTTGACAGTCAGGTGGACTCACGGACACGCATCACGACAAACTTCCCGGTGGCCTATGCAGACCGTGTGCATATTTCACATCGAAGCCCTCAAGAAGCTCAGAGGTTTCAGCCCTCACTACCTCTAAAGGCTCAAGTTGACGGCGGCAGTGTCGAAAGATGGGAAGCAGACGGTTACGGCGGGCGCTCGCAGAGGGGAACATACCGGGACATCTTCACAGGCCGCTGGGAGGATTGGGACCCTTGGGACATCAGTACCAGGCTAAACACCACCAGCGATCTGTATAATGGTGCTAACACCTGCAGTGTCTTTCGCATGTTCCAAGGCATCTTCTCCTTGGGCACGGCGGACCGTCAGCAAAGCTCACCATCATCACTGCCAGCAACAGCACCAATGGCCATTTGTGCGCTGCCGGTGAGGCTGGTGACGGCCTATTGGCTGCTGAGGCCCTTCTTCTCGCCCCGGAAACCATGGGTCGGCAAGGGCCAGCGCGCAGCGGACTTCCTCGACCCGTCAAATTGGGACCTGACGCCGTCGCAGAGCCCCATCCTCCACGGCGCGCAGCCGTGCCACTCACAGGAAATCAACGCGCTGCTTCATCCTCACCTTCTCCTTGACAGGACGCTCGTGCCAGTCCCACCTCTACGACCAGGCGACTACGTCCTGTTCCACCCGGACGTGGCGTACGCCATGACCCCGACACTGCCCATGCCGCCATCCGCCACGGGGCAGACACCCCCGCCCACCCCACAGCGCTCGAGAAGACCGTCATCATCCTGCTCGTCATCCTCCTCCTCGGCACCGCCCTCTTCTACTACATCCTCATCAGCAACCTCAACGACACTCCTCTACATCCCCGCCTGCCCCCTGACACAGACCAATGCGCTCTTCCTGGCCCGGCAGCGAAAGGCCTTCCTGCTGGGCTTCCCGGGCCCGGACTTCGCGGGCGGCGGCGGCGAGAGCTTCCACATGGGCCGGCCCGGCGTGCAGGAGGTCAACGAAGCGGGCGGCGAGGCCGCGCTGCGGGCGACGGGCCTGCTGGCGTGGGACGAGGATGATGCCACCGAGGGCGATGCGGAGCGGATGGTTCTGGCTGCTGCGAATGGGATACTGTTCCCGGACAGCTTTGCTGTGAGATAGGAAGGGCAAGGGTGTGTGGGGTGGAAGTGGAGGTGGACAAGCTTGTGAGGCCTGTCGATAATGACTGTATGCATGTTTGTGTTGGAGGTTAGGGGGGGGGATATCATGTTCTATGGTGCTTTGGGGTCAAAGAAGCGTAGCTCCCCATAGGTGTGTTTACATCCGCCTCCATCAGACTGATGAGGCTGCAATGAAACTTGTTGTAACCCGCAAAACTAGGATCTCTCATCTGACGGATTGTGAGTGGGTAGCAGAAGCACGAGACAGCATTCACGCGAACTACTGGATGACTTGACACGGCTGAATTTCATTCTTATTTTTCATTTGACCGTCAGACCTGACGGCTGATGGACTGGACGTCCTTAGGGTATCGACGCTGTTGGCCCCCCTCTGCCCAACGGTGTTGATCCATGTATCTAACCATGTAGGAAGGGCCCAGCTGCCTAGCCAGCTCCCTGAAAGATAATTTCTATAGCTTTCCCCGACCGATGGGCCCTCTCACTCTGCTTGGCTTCATCCGCTCGTTCAACCATCCCCACAATCCCTTTGATTGCATCGATTTGCGGCGACGCGGCCTTTTAACCGGGCCACATGAGACGGCTCGTCTTCTGCCCGGGGCGAGACGCGGATGTCCTCATAGGCGCGCGGCCTGTTATTGTAATGGGTGAGCGGCTCCCTTCACCCGGCGGCCTCTACTCTCCCATGGCCCATTTACCCAAGGGCCAATCAATTATTCAAGACGCACAGTCCCTCCGATTCATTTGCATTGATCTACCCCCTCATGGCGCAGTAGGCTTCTGCGCGAACAGCCTAACCACCTGGTAGAAGGTGTCCTCGATGGGTGGCATCGCGAACGCAGGGGCCGCGTCGAAGATCTCAGCCAGCCGCTGCGGCGCGACGACAGCGGCGTGCGCGTCGTCATCGTCATCGTCTACGTCCATTGCCTCCTCTTGCTCGCCATCGCTGGCCTCCTCCTCGTCATCGCCGTTGCCGTTTAGGAGGACAACGGTGCTCTCGGCGGCAGGCTCCTGGTCGGCCGGCAAGTCGTCGAGCTTAAGCTCAGAGAGCGGGCGGGCGATATTGCTCGAGTCGGCGCCCTCGGTGATGGGCCAGATCTGGGCGGCCGAGTCGACGGCGATGAAGCCCGGGGACCCTGCGGCCGGCAGGACGGATGTGAGCAGGTGGGGCAGCTTCTGCATGAGCAGCGGCTCGTTGTCGTCCAGTCCGAAGATGGCCACCTCCGAGACGGCGCCGCGGGACAGCCGGCCGTTGGCCCCCCTGAGGAAGGGCACGGAGATGGCGAAGGTTTTTGAGGTCTGGTCGACCGCGAGGTGCGTCAGTCGCGCAGCGGGCTCGGACCGCTGTCCCAGCTTGACGCCGTACCGGAGCTCGTCTGCCACGAGGTCGTAGACTGCGAGGTCTTCTGAGAGGATGACAAGGCACGAGGTCAAGAGCTGCAGCGATCGGATCGCGCCCTTGCACATATCGTGGAGGGTGTTGCGGATCTCACCCGACTCCATGTCGATGATGTAAATCACGATTTCGTTGTAGTGACCGTAAGCAACGAAAAGAATCGACCCATCCTCGGAGTATGTCAGGGCCCCGCTCTTCTTGTACGTTGCCCGACCACCCAAGGGCAACAGCTCGTCTTGCGACTTTGTGCTTTCACCAAGGGCAATCGTCCGAACGCATGACCAGCTAACCAGCGCCTGGCCGTTTGGGGCAGTGGTCGTCAGGCCGTCACGCTCACGGAGTTGGGGCGACCATATCCGCACGACGCCGTCCTCGCCGACCGTGGCGAACTTGTTGGAAACCTTATCTGCAGCGATGTCGAAGACCTCATCTGACTGCCGAGTTGAGTGAGGACCATTGATCCTGCTCGATAGCTCCATGGTCGTCCCATCCTCCTTCGTCTCCCAGAACTTCAGGTAGATTTCCCGACGCTCACGCGAATACTCTATTGCTGCAGCGTTTGAGCCCTCGGTGAGTGCGTTTGTGTCTCGCTCTGGTGGCTCCCATTCGTCGATTGTGGCAAGCCATCTTCCGTCAAAGGAGAACGCAAGCTGGCACGCCCGCGGCTCGACTATAGGGTAGCCATTTGGTGCAGTGTACAGCTCCGTGGTATTCGTCCTCGTCAGGGGCTGTTTAGATATGCTTTGGAACGAGCCCAGATCAAACCGTTGAAGGAACGGCGTAACGGGTAGAGGTCCAGTCCGACTGGCCTGCTGGCTGGTTCCAACGCAGATGAGCAGTTGCGACGGATCTTTTGGATCAATGGCTGCTGCTAGTGGTGCATTAATCTCTCTAAGACCCTCAAAAATTCGACCCACAAGTGCGTCCTTTGGTTTTTGAGCGTCAAAGACCAATGATTGAAGCCCAGATACGTAGGTCGTCGGCTTCATCTCGGCGGTAGAAAGTATCATTGTCGAATTGTCATCCATATGGACAGCGTAAGAGGCGCCGCTGGGAGACACTACGACGTTTTCGATGCTGGCTGCGAGGTGAGGCAGGAAATCAAGCTTGCCAGTATCTAGTTGCCAAAGCACAAGCACAGACTCTGAGCCTCCAGATATCAAATAGTTACCTGCGTAGCGTTAGTAGAGGGAATTCCAACTTAGGGACTCTTCTAAACATACCGTCAGGTGACCAATAAATGCTATGGACGGCCCTTTGGTGCCAATGTTGCTTCTTTGGTACCTCAAGGCCCTTCCGCGATTTGGCTCGCAATTGCGAGAGCAGATCCGAGTATATGTAGATGGCTCCTCGCACACCTCCGACAGCAACATCCAGTACAGGTTCGCTGGACTCATGTGCGGCCTTCTTCTTCGAGCCTGATTTTTTTGGTGCGAGCCTCACGCTCAGACAGCAGACGTCGTCGCTAGTGTTAATGGAATAAAAGTCGTAGGCCAGATCCACAATACTTCCAACGCTCTTCTGCCGTGCAGCACCCACCATCAGCGTGTTCCCCGTGGCGGCGGTAAGGATGCTGCCCCCATTTGTGGTTCGCAGAATGGTCGCTTTTCCTAACTGCTTTTTCAACACCTGGCTCGTTGGCTGGGCGAGATCAGATGGGTCGTATGCCACAATTCTGTGACCATTCTTGAGACTCTCTGAAACATACAGGATGTCGGTTGGTCTCTTGTTGACGGTGACGGCACCAAGAGTCATGTCATGTATGACACCTGCATCCGTTTGGAGGCAATTCTCTGTGCCAGCTCCTGTCCTCCAGTTTATCCGCCATATCCTGCCGTCGGAAGACGCAAGCCAAACTAGATCTGTTGTCACTTGGGAGAGAGCAGCAGCCACAAGGTAGGGTGCGCCATTGTTTGCGCCGATCAGGGGTAGGGCGATCCTGCGGACGAGAAGAGAGTCGGCAACGGAGTATACTTGGAGGGAGGTATCGTAGGCGACGAGGAGAGACCTATAAGTGTCAACACAATTGAACTTAAAGCTTTGCGAAGGACTGGGCTTACTTTTCATCGGCACTGAAAATGGGATCTATATCAGACATTCTTCCACCCATTGGCTCCGAGATCCTCCATTTCTGTAGGGTCTTGGCCTTTGTGCTTTCGCCGTTCGATTGAGTCCGTGGCTTGTTGTGCTTGGATAATAAGTCATTGAAAGTCGAATCGTCTTCTGAACCGTGCTGGTCCTCAGCAGCAGGCGCTGCTGCTTTCTTCCTGGGCGATGCGCTTGGGGTTTCGTCGTGCTTGTCCTGGTGCTTTTGTCTCCTTTTCTTCTTGTGTGAGGAGTCCTCCTGGTCTAGCTTTTCTCTCTTCCGCTTGTCTACACCTTTGCTGGCCTGGGACTTTGAGGACGCCATGGTGAATGAACTCGAGGAATTGTGCTGGGCTGGATCAGCAGGAGAACCTGGGCGAGCATAGCCGTCTGCAAAAACTCAGGTACAAGGGGTCTGCCGCTGAAAAATATCACGATAAGGGAGCGATAAGAATTTAAAAGTGGGTCTAGCCTCTCGCGGCCTGTTCAAAGAAATCCAGGCGCGGGACCATTTACGCTCCTCGACATCAATCCAAACCGCATCGCAGCACCTGCACCTCGCATCGAGCCACCAAGTCTGCGTATTTGTCGTCGGAGATAGTCATCAAGATGATTATTCCCATCCGCTGCTTCTCCTGCGGCAAGGTTGGCTAGCCCTCCCAGCGCGACAGGCCCTACGAGGAAGGCAGAATGGCTGACTACAGCACAGGTGACTGGCGATCTCTGGGAGCGCTACCTGGCACTGATTGACCAGAACGTCCCTGATGGGTAAGAGGAATCCCGAATACGTTGGAGCTACTCTCTCTGGCCACACTATACTGACGCGACATGATGCAACGCAATAGAGACGCCATGGACCAGCTCGGCTGCAAGCGGTACTGCTGCCGTCGCATGATCATGACACACGTCGACCTGATCGAGAAGCTGCTCAAGTAGGCCGCGGTCCTTTTTACGATCCTCCATCGAAACTAGCGCCCAGATGACTTGTGACTGACTGCTCGCAGGTACACTCCCGACGGCCGCGAGGTCAAGAAGAGCAGCCTGGCTCATGACCACCCCCAATAAAGTTGAGGCTTGAGGTGTACAGCAAAAGGTTTAACTGCGTGGCGTTCAGGTGTGCCGCGGATTCGAGAGGAATACAATGGCTTTAGGCATACTCTATTCGACAGCGACGACAAGGGACATGGCGAGATCAGCCTGCGTGGCGGCAAACCGACAGATCGTATCGAGCCAGCCTGGCCATGGCCGCGACAATGGCGGCTCATGATCTGGGGCAACCGACTACGCCCACGTCTCGGGAGGAGATGCAGCAGATCCAAGGCCGGACTGGACCGGAATGACTACAAGAGAACAGGCTCGCATCCTGGAGGGACTCTGCAGAAGTCACTTTATGACGAGGATAGGTCCTGTAGAGGAGGCGCCCCACGGTTCGGCGTTTAATAGACACTGGTAACACAAAAGAACTGCCTACTGGGCCGCTTCCGCGGTCTCTCTATGTTGCCCCTGCATGTGGCCAGCTTCGTGGCCGTCTTCTTGACCACACGATTGGAACAACAGACGCGGCTTTGCAAAGTGGCCAGCTGCATTTCGCTGAGCTCCGACGATCTTGCTGAATGATCGCTGGTCGCAGGACGTGTTTGTTACTTCAATTCCAATTCGTATCAAATCTCTTACCTACCGCGACGCAGGATCAATTTCGACGCGTCACTGTCAAATCAAAAAAGCATGCAGCCCTTCCCAGCGGCTAAGGTGCAACCAGATTGGGACCACGTCCGCCACCACTGCGGACATCCGACCTGTCGAGGTTCGACAGAGCAGATGGGCCTCGGCGGAGGAGTCGTCAAGGAGATATTGGCCGCATCAGGAAGCACTATGCAATGCGCCGGCCCAACATGCAGGACAGCTGTTTCACGCGCTCGACTTGACATGCTCCCGTGCGGCGCAGGCGCAAACTGCAGTCCGAAGCTACTGCGCAATCGCATTATGCAGTTTTGAATTTCGACGGTGTGCTCTTCGTCACTCCCCACGCTAATTGCCACATACGACGCACACAAAGGCGGCCGTCTGGATGCCTCAAGCAAGAAACTTTCCGTAGGGCGACCAAGCAGATGGCCGAATGGCAAGGTGATGAGAGACACAGCTGTCAGACGGCAATGCCAGATGTACCGGTGTGCCTGGGGAATGAGCATCTCTGAAAGCTCACTCGTCCCAGCCAAACTCACTGGTCTCAATGGCAGGGGTCAAGCTCTTGCGCTAGAAGGATGACCCACAGGCACTGTCAACCAGGAGTTGGCGGGGATCACTTCTTGGCTCCGTCCTGAGCAATGATGAGAGCAGTGGCCGTCGAGCAAGTCGGAGACATCCCTCCTTGCTGAGCACAGCCGAGCCGAGCTCAGCCCTGCTCAGCCTAGCAGTAGCAAACGATTTATTATGTATTGCTCCGCTATTCCGAAAATTTGCCTTTCCTGTTATCCACACTCCGAGCCTGTCGCCAATTCATTGTGGACGAGCTCAGGGCGTCTCGCCATTGCTCAAGCGCAATCTTTGCTTCTTCCCAGACAGACTGGCACGCAGGCAGTGGGGTGATCTGCCCTGATGACCCCAGGATGGGCAGGAAAAGGCCCAAATATAGGTGTGCGCTAAACTCAGAATGATGCGGTTCCCAGGCCATCGGGTGCATAGAACGCCTCTTTACGGGCTTGTTGCACCAGGCAAGCCAGCACCAAGATCCACCGAGGGAGGGGTCTTCAGATCGTCGTCAGAAATTGTGATGCGCAGCAGATAGAGACGGTGCCGAGGCCTCTCTCTGGCTTCTGAGAGCGGCGAAAAAGAAGCAACGAAGGAGGCTCAAATATTCCGGTCATTACGTATCACGATTTGGCCATGGCCAAGGCAGCAGTTACCTCTCTCGGGAACTTTTGCGTTAACCAACATCAATCCATCTTGTGGCACAAGAAGTTGTACCGCACAGTAGCGCCCAACATGATCGGGAGCACAGCATTTGGTCGCCCGTGGCTTAACGGCTGGCTCCCCGAATTGGACCAAGGTTGTGCCGGAGACCACAGTCTTGGTGTTGTGGCACACCCTAATTCTGCTCTATTCTGTTCGTGCCATGTGTCATTCAAAACAGGGCAGTCAAGGTCTTGGGAAGAAGGACCAGACAGACTGACTACCCAGTCAACCAGCAAGCCAACCGGTTGGGTCTCGCCGGCGTCCGTAGCCCCAACATCCCAAATGCCATTGGCTCACAGGCAAAGATATCGCCGTGTCTTGGTCGGCCGTGCTCCATCTCCCTGCTTGCTACCCGACCGACTGGGACGTTCGCACCGAGGCAGAGACAGTCATGGTTCGGCCTGGATGGCTTTTAGGTTGCCCAGGAAGTCTTCCGGGTGCCCCATCCTAACCACGAGTGCAGCATGCTATCGACAGGGGTGGCCCAGGCACCGCAGATGTGACTTGCTGGATGAAGCGATGCCACCAAGCTAAACCACCACCTCTAAGCGCCGACGCCTGTCGTCTCATGCAGCTCATCAGTGGTAGACAACCTTGGGCATCCACCACATCGGCACATTGCCGGCCTCCTACTGGCTGCGCCGCCGTCGAGAGGAGCTCGGGGCCAAAGGGAGAGGTAGAGAAACGACGCGCACCTGCAGGCTGAAGTGGTCAATTCCCACATTAAACCCATCGTTAGTCTAGTCTACCACAGCACAGCACCGCATGGCACCGCACCGCACCGCACCGCACCGCGACAGAAACATCCACGTCGCAACGACTAGCATTGAGGCATTGGGAACCCGTAGACAACTGACCCCTTCACCCACTTCCATTTCTTCTGCGACACTCCGGCCAGGGTCTGCTCTTGATTGCGCCGAAACATCTTTTGTGATCCGGTCGCGTTGGGAAACAACACGTCCCGGTCCAGCCTCTCTGAAAGTTGCTGTCACGCCTGTGGTCCCATTCTCCCCATCATCCGTCATCGAGCCCCTCATAACCTCCAAAGAGCTGAGCTCCGGATAGCTCTTGTGTCTCGTGTGCCTTAAGCTAGCTTGCACGAATCACATTGGCAGCACGTCGACGAGGCTCTGAGCACCTCCCACTGGTCGAGACTCGATCAAGGAATCCTCTGGCAGGATACCCACGCATACTGACTGCAGATACTCGCGCAACCTAATCCCGGAAGGCTCAGGCGCATCCCACCGAGATAGTCCATCTTTCTTGCTGCAGCAGCGACGCCAACTTCTTACACTATCGCGACGTGAGCGTCCCTCCGGTTTGCCTTCTGTCCTTTTGCTCAGCCAGCCTCTACTGCTTCGTGCGAGATTTCGTCTGGGCCAGTCATATTGAAGCGAGACCCGACGAGACGGAGCCAGGCCCCGGTTAAGATACGCCCCTTCCGCCTGGTGCAGATCTCTGCGAGCCCGGCTTTTCCATCTATTGCTTCTCTCGAAATCTTCTGGAAGGCCTGTCACCAAATACTTTTCGGCACCTCAGTCCCCCCTCAAGCCGCCTCTTGATTTGTCTGCTCCATCGGCTGGCGATCTTGGAGCCTTGTCCCTGTCTAGCTGCATCTCCCCCTTAGTGCGAGCAACCCTACCTTGACATCGAGGGCTTGCAGCTCATAACAGCCACCTGCCCCTCCTCCCGGTCTCGTCCTTCCTCAAGGAGCTTCCACAGCAGGTGCGCTGTTACAAACTGGGCAAATTTTGGTGGTCCAGCACCCGGCGACCGTCATCAACACCATCCAGTCTGCCTCGCTTCGCCTGACGGCCGGTTCGCGGGCCCTCGTCACCGCCGCCTTCAAGCGTGGTCGCACGGTGACCGGTCAACCCTGAATGTTATTCTGAGTCCGTCGTCTGTCTGTCCCGCGCCTTGACGACGACAATAGCATATCAGCCTCGCCTGGCTCCGATTACTTACGGCTCTGTGGTTCCCCAGTCATGGCTCTCGAGGCACCACTGAGGTCATCTACGGGAAATTTAATCTCTGCCTTCTCTCCGTTCAAAGATATGTCAGTGATGCCTTCTGAATACGTGCCGGGCTATATCCAATTGTCATCATGTGCTTCCTGCTTGCTTGTGCCTCCCGTCGCTCCTCAATGCTGACCACGAACTACCCCTTCAGGTCGACTCCGACTCCAATGGATTCCCAAAGCCTTCGGCCCACCTCGTATGTGAGGCCACACTCCGCACATCTTTTGAGCCCTTCCAGTGATATCGTCGGCCCCTCGCCCGTCACTTCGAACGGCACAGAGACTACGGAGATCGACGATGAAGCGCTGTCGGAGACTAGCGACCAGCCCTCGGCGCCGGAGCCTGAAAGCCCTCCACAGGTATGGGATCCTGCGCGCAGGCGCTGCAGCTCTTTGCTAATGCCCTCGCAGCTCAAGATGCTGAGAACGAACCTCCCCGATGCCATGCGGACGACTTCGAGCGAAGAGGCAATTTCGGTTATACATGCCCCTGAAAGTTTTCATCAATGGGTGCGTTGGGCAGAAGTCTAGATAGAGTTTGTCCAAGAAGCTAAACGAGGAAATAGGCATCGTCAGATCCGAACAAGTCCGCTGAGAAACCGGTCGATATCATCAGCCCTCCCGAGAGCGAACCTTCTACCAAGGTAATATGACTTGTGATCTTGGCACAATTTCTGTGGCTGAATAGAATCTCAGGACAACGCTCTGAACCACCCGACGCCTCCACCAATATCGACAAACGTGAAACCGTCAAGATACTCTCTGGACAACGCCACACCCCAGGCACAAAAGCTACACGATGTCTTTGGAGATGCCTCCCGTTTACGGTCAAGCAGTACGAGCAGTCTCGAATGTAGGTATTGCGATTGAAGTTTCGGCTGGCGTAGACTAACTCTATGTGATAGTGATTCCAGAAATTCACGAGGGAGAGACCGACGCTGGACCAGATTCTGCCACTAGCGAACATTTCGTTACGCCAGCGGTGATAGAAGAGGAGCCCGAGATTAGAGCCTTGAGAGACGCTCTGGAGGAATGCTGGACCTTGTGTAACACATTAGCCAACCTTAGCTCCATCCACCGAGAACGTGTGTTCAACAGTTCCGGGACGCCAGACGCCCACGAGAAAGCCTGGAAGAGTTGTTGGAAGCTCTGTCAGAAGCTTTACAACAGCCGGGATGAACCCGTCGAGATGCTCAACGGACGGGCGAATTTGGACCTGTGTCGAGACTTTTGTCAGTCGCTGTTTGATGTGCGACAACGCAAGGACGAGATCGGCGATTCTGTGCTCAGAGTCAGCTTCGAGCTCAATAACCAGTAAGACTCTCCCCATCAGTATCTGTTGCAAGCACAGCATCTGACCACTACCCAAAAGTCTCTACAGTGCTCAGGACAGCCGGAACTTGCCAGAAGCATTCCGCGAAAGGACACTAGACTTCTACATTACGCTTTGCCACCGCCTTATGAAGCAACGAAGCGAGCTGGCGGAAGAGACAGATTCGCTCCTCAGGGCATGCTGGTCATTGGCCGAGATGCTGTTCAGCCTACGGCAGAATTCTCGTGACGGAAAGGCTCCCGATGAGGAGCTCCTAGGATCAGCAGTGCAAGCCTGCTGGGAACTGTGCGATATCTTCAGGGAAGGCTGGACACAGGTCAGGCCGGACCGAGGCACCCCACGACCAAGCCAAATCAATTTCTTCCAGCAGGGCCTGGCGTCAGACGTACGGTCGACTACGAGCCGCTCCTCCATCCACTCGAAACGCGAGAGCCTAAAGAGCATGGCGGATGACCAGCCATCACGCCGCAGCAAGCAGCCACCACCCGTGCCCGAGACGCCCGTGACCGAGTTCGAGGATACGGGCGACACACCCATCTCCCCCGGCAGCGAGAGTCCACAGATGCCCAACATCCTCGTCTTGGGCACAAACCAGGACAGCGGGAGCCAGGGCGGGTCGCGCGGCGGCAGGTGGTCGAGCAGCGCGAGCAACCTGTCGAGCTACTCACAATCCAGCGCCAAGACGAGCAGCACAGCGACGACAGCGACAGCGGCCGAGGACATCAACGTGACGCGGATCAAGATGCTGATCCTCAAGGCGGCCATGAACATCGGCTTCAGCCGGGACAGCAGCGGCAACGCGGCAGGCGACGGTGGCAAGGGTGGCGGCGGCGCGGGCGCAGCGGGCGCGTCGCTGCAGGCGTTCGTGCAGAAGCTGCCGACGGGGTCGTTCGGGTCGCTGCCGGCGCACGCGACGCTGCTGCAGAACTACAAGAACCTGGTGCTGGCCGACACGACGTTCCGCACCGCCGCGTCGCTGCCGGGCCGGGGCAAGCGCGTCAGCGCCGCCGACGTCGCCAAGAGCGTGGGCTGGATGACGCTGCGATCCGGCCAGTACGCGTTCCTGAGGGACCTGTTCCGGCTCGTCTACGGCTTCCCCATCGAGGAGGCTGAGAACCGCAAGAATGTCAGCATTGCTGTGTGAGAGGATGAGCGGGGCCGGGGGCCGTTACGCTCCCGGAGAGACACAGCTCTCAACTGCTTCCATGGCAACATGCGATTCTGTCGCAAGGTCATGAATCTTTTTTATTCCTCGGTCTTAGGTGTGGATGCTTTGGGCCAAACTACATGGCAACCGAAGTGACACCCCCACCCAATGACCGACAAATCCCTTATTCACAACCCCCGGCGGCGGATTTTTGAAATTTATTTTTGCCAAAAAGTTGCACATTTGGAGCGGCCATCTAACGATCAATGACTTCCTTCCACACACGCACGCACACATACATACATATACACGCACGACCCTTCTCCCTCCCATTTCTCTCTACAGTCAGCTCGTTTCTCGCTCCAAAGCACGATACCCCCTCTATTCGGATGGCTTTAGTTGTCGTTGGCGCTCTTTTTGCTCATAGGTGTGGAAGGCAAAATACTTTTCTGCTGCGTTTTTTTACGTCCACCATTTATATATATATCATATCTCTACCAGTTTTGTATGGAGCTTTCCGGGGGATTCAGGACATTGTGCACGTCAATTTATATATTTACGTCTCTCTTGGACTGGAATCGACTCTTGTCCTCGTAAGGTTGTAATGTGATGTGGTTTGCGAGACTGTTGCACTGGGAACACAAGTCTTGATCCAGCTTACAAGGCTGTCAGCGTCGCTCATTCATCCACGAGCCAACACCTCCTTGGCGTCCCTGTGTGGCGACGGGACTTTATGCGCCCACGCCTCTTCAACAACCAGAATCATTACAGGTTAAGCATGATGACGGAACTCAAGAAGCGCACAGTCTGGCGGACATCCTCGTCGATAGGGCATTTTTCGTTGTAGGGCTACGACGAATTCCTGTTCCCTTCCTCAAATAGCAACATTCCCCAATCCGTAGCCCGACTTCTCTGCCCATCCCCGTATGTATTGTCCAGCCCACTGAAACGAGTAGAGTCCTACATCCGCCAATGTTCTTGTCTCCATACTACGCTCCTAACTCATCGTGTCCCTCGGGGAAAGTGATTTGAATAACACATCGCAAGTGGACCTCCTGGCAAGACTGTATGGGTGGTGTCAGTGGGCGCTGATTGGTCAATGGCCGAGTGATTGTTGTAGTTTCATGCCTTTGCCTTTGATAATCATATATCGCCTTCTTCGGATGCCACTTGGGTGTCGAAGTGGGCCCTGAAGCTGTCAGGACTGAAAAGGAATCGCACATTGTTGTAACACGTTGCGCAGAGCCGTGGATCTTGGCGCATAAAGTCAATCTCGGTGGGAACCTGTGTAAAGATAGGGCAGGCGGCAAACGTCATGCTTCCAAGCACCCCCTTTTCCCGGGCTCTTTCGGATTACTTCTCGTCCCAACTCCAGGTCGCACTCCTCAGGCTGGAAGCCTCCCACCCGATTGTACCACAGAGCTGTCCAAGATGACAAAATTTCCAGCTCAGAGTCGTAGAGACCTAAACAGGCGGCCCTGAAGAATCGGTGCCCAGGCGACGCCTCTTGCTTCCATCAGCACGTCCCTGCGCACCATCCTGGGCTTCCGAGTCACGAGCCATGTCATACCGGACGACGCGGTTCTGGAACGGGTCGTGGAAGTGCCCCGGCGGCAGGCGGCGATTCAACTCGGACAGGCGGCGCACGACGTCAGGTTCAGGGACCGCGAGGCGCAAGCCGTCCCGCATGTCAGCGGGGATGTTGTTGTAGACGATCTGCGTGGCGCGGCGCATGAGGGCCTGGTGCTGGACGCCGCCGGTGCCGTTATTATCGTTGTTAGTCAGGAGGTGCTCGGCCGCCATTGCCACGCCCAGCATGAAGCCGGTAGCCTCCGTCTGGTGCATCGCCAGCATGCTCTGCACCACGCCGATGTCGTTGGTGAAGTACACGCCGCCGTCCATCTCGTGCCGGTGGCCCAGCCGGATCTGGCAGCTGTCGTGCGGGTCGAAGTACCACACGCCGAAGGGGTCCGCGCGCGCCACGGCGCCCCTGTGGGTGCACCCTGGCGGGAACTGGAGCTGGGGCCCTGGGAAGCCAGGCTGCTGCGTGGCTAGGTAGGCCGAGTTGGCGTTGTTGGTGCTGCCTGCTGTGGCGGACTGATGTCCCTCGATGGACTGGAGAGGGGTGTCTGGGAGTAGAGTACGCACGTCGGGGATGCTCGAGCCCTGGCCGGGGTTGGCGGGACCCATCAGGTTCGGGTTATCAGGATCGAGGCTGAAGTCTTCCGCGGCCGTGCCTGCCTCAAATACGTCCATGCCATAGTTGATCTCGGCGAAGGGATCGCCAGCGTCGACGTCGATGCCGAAAGGCTCCTTCAGGAACTCGTCACCAGGTGTGTCGTTCGTGCTGGCTGGGGGAGCGCTCGGCGAACCGGATGCCAGGGCCTGGCTCTGAACCCCATGGCCAGTAGGCGTGTCGTGTGGGGGCTGTACTTGCTGGCACTGATGTGACGATCCGGCGATGGGGCTGTTGGCCCCCTGGTGCACAGAGGCTCGGGCGCTCGAGCAACGAGGTTGAGCGGACTCTACTGCTCGCTTACGTTTGCGGTTGGTGCTTGAGACGGGCTCGGGGCTTTCCTCCGATGTTGGTGACCTGGGAAACTCGGGGATAGGCCCAGTATACGGCTGGATCAAACTATTATACTCTGATTAGCGAGCACCTGCGAAAGATAGCCTGGCATGCGGCGTATAATATACAAACCCTGGCGCTGTCTTATAGGTAGACCGAATGTAGGCCACCTGCTTCTTGGTGAACTCCCGATTAGCCCAGTATTCGCCATGGTCCTGCTTGAAGGCTTTGGCGATGGTTTCGGGGTTCCAGCCGGCATGTATTCGTGCATTGACGTAATTGATCTCCTCGTTATTGTATTTGCGGTTCTCCACCATCTTGAAGTCAGCCATGATGATGTGAATGTGTGTACCTTGACCACTGATGGTCAAGTGCAACTGATTCGTAGAGGTCTGCAAGGTCTGCCAAAGTCGTCAATGAACGTGCTCTAGCGTGGTAATGTTTACTTCGAAAAGAAGGTGAGAGGATACCTTGAATTTGTACTGCGCTTAAGAAATGGTCAGCGGATTGCCTGGCATTCACGTGTCCATAAAGATATTGTCGTATGAACAATATTCACTTCGTCGGAACTACCCAGCTTCTGAAGACGTAAATATTATGTTAGTGAATTGGGTAACATTGCCATTTCCAAGCAGTGAATGTCTTATCCAAATAACCCTCACTTTGTAAAAGGCAGGTACCTTCCAAAATACTTTAAAATTGGCCGTTACCAGTGAACAAGGTGAAAGGCAGCTGATTGATGACAGTAATGGTAAATTGTCAGTGCTGTCTTATCTGCAAGTCCTACAGTTGCAGGCTTATATGCTGTGACACTTGATGGATGAACTTATAAGCGACAAGTTCAAGGTCCTGGATGAGTTGAGAGACGAGTTACCCGTCCGATCGAGAAATAAGATGAGCGATATTGTGTACTTGGTGATCGACTGCTGCACCAAACGAGCCTTGGGTACCCTTCCTGGCTTCGTCGAAGTGGTGTTTGCTTCGGAGCAGATGTGAGGAGGAAGTTGCTTGGAGTTGGGGGACGAGTCTTTTAAGCAGACAGGCAAAGCCAGTCCAAACTATGAATGCAACCAAGGTGGTGAGTCGCTGACCACCGTCGGATCTCGGACAGGTGAAACTAAGCAGCACTGCCATGTAGTGAGTAACAAGTTCTGGCAAGTCACAACAGCCTATGGTTCAAGGACAAATCTCGCTGTCTTGACTTAATGTACGGGACTGAAGGAAAGGGACGGAGCCTGAAGAGTTCCTTCGGTTGGAGAAATGGGTTGGAGAACTTGAGCAAGGGCAATGGCAAAACTTAATGGAAAGTATAGAAGCCGATGAGGCGAGTAAACAGCAGGGTGGAAAGATGATAGCGTTCGGGCAAGAATCACGCAAATTCAGGCAAGCGCTGAATTAGATCAGAAGTCGAACTGAAAAAAATGGCAATGGTCACTTGAAGAAAGTGTATCACACAGAATGTGTGGAAGCAATAATAGCTATTAGAAAAATACTTGTAGTATCAAGTGGAGAAATGGGACTTTGAGTCAAATGGCAGTGCCAGATGAAATGTCGTTAGGCAGTAAGGAATGTGAAAAGTATCACATTTCTTGGCCCGATGAGCGACAGGAGAAAAGACGCAACTTTTGGCAAATTTGGTCGGGTGGCATGAAACCACGAAGACAGTAAAGATGGCTCAGGGGCCGTAGATAGTAGAGAGCTCCGTTTGCTATGGAGCTGCTCGGATGATACGAAAAACGCTGGATGCCAGTCAGACACAGCTGAAAGTCATGCAGGTGTCTGAATTTTGAACATCTACCACCTGGGTGGACAAGCGGCCGAGTCCAACCTGTAGCTCCGAACTTGTCCGGTGTTGTTCACAGAGGTCGACATCTAGGGGATCACGTAATTTCAAACGGGCGGACGCAAAGAAAGGTGACATAGACGGTGACAATAGCATCTAGCCCGACAGGAGGAACAACAATTCGGCTGAGAAAGTTGCAATCTCATATTTTATTGACAACATTCTGCCTTGCAAAGATACCCAGCCAACACTTGACATGGCCGGCTTCTTCGTCCTCACTTGCGCCCCAGTCATCTCGCCCCGGCACGATTGTCTCCTCGAGGCAAACAAAGGGAGTGGTTTTCGACGCCAACTCTTGTCGAAGCATTGAAAGAAGATTGACTGTAACGGCGTCTCGCTGCGGTACCATTATCACCACCCTGGCATTGGCATCTAAGCTGAGCTGGTCGTCAACCGCACCGGCGAGAAGTCCAGGATGGTGGTCATCATAGAGAGGGTCGGCGACAATGACAGCCTAGACACAAAAGTTAGCCATCAAAAATGTGTCTTGGAGACCAGTCCAACACCTGCATTGAAGCTATTCTTCTCAGTAAAGAGGATGGGGTCTATCTCGTCACCATCCCCGCCCCATGTCAAAGCGCCGGAAGCGAGACTACCACCTCGGCCCTGCACTGTCTGCAGGTTCTTCTCGACGTTGTGGGCGAGGTTTGGCACGATCTCAGGGAGGTCGCTGAGGATAACACGAGTCCGCCAAATAGCCGCAGCTGCCAGGCCAAGGAGACCAGTCCCTGATCCCATTTCGAGCACTGCTGGTCGCGGTTGGCTGACCCCCTTTCCGAAGAGGTGGGCCAACGAAGTCTCGCCAATGGTATACAGCATCTGAGCAAGGACGTAGGAGGAGCCCCAGGTCTTGAGGCCGAGGTTGTCACCCGTCAATGCCGGTTCACGCAGGATCAGGTCGAAGGAGTCATCCGCATCGCCTTCGAAGGGCCATCGGCGGGTGATCTCGCTCATAGCTAATCAACAGCGTAAGCCGAGTGGTTTTTACAGCAAGATGTGGGACCTACCGCTTCGTCCACACCGCTCTGAGAAGCGCTTGCTTGCCTCGTCCCAAATTGTCTCTCGATCATCATCATCTAGCCAGCCCAATGGGCTCTTGATGATTGTGGAGAGATAGGCAGCGATCTCCCGGGGGTCCTGTACAGGCGTTTCCTGGTGCTTGAGTATGTCATTACGGGAGGCCTTGAGATTCCATGCTGGCGGATCGACGCGAAGTCTTTGGAGCGTTGCCAGTAGAAGAGGAAAGGCAGGCTTCTGCCAGACTTGAGGAAAGTCTAGTGGAGATTCAAGCATACTGTCTCTGGAAACAGAGTACGAACGAGTCTTTGGGGCGAAGGGGACCAAGGAGAAGAATTGTTGGAGGGAGACACTGCAAGATGAAGCACACTACGACGAGACGCAGTGCTATGGTGCAAGAACAGACATCGTGATAGCGGCGTGATGTGAGAGTTTGCAGATTGAAGTTGACGAGGAGGTCCAGGATAGTGTGAGACAGGCTCAGCACAGTAGACTCAGGGGCCGCGAAGCCGGGGAAAGAGTCTCGTCAAGAGTCAGTGCAGCAATTTTTATCGACTTATCGGGTAGTCTAAGTCGATTTGGCTCGTCAGGGTCCTTGCAGGTACGTACCTCCTCAGGTAGGTGCCTAGGTAGCTACGTATCCCGCAGGGATGTGGTGCGACAACGCTTTGATTGGTTGCAGCTCGCCAACAGGGTCCAGGCAGCCCCACACGTTGAGCCGCACTTTGATATTTCAGAGCTCACCAAAATTTCCAAGAGCTTGACTCTTCTCTCTTTCTTCCCTCTTTCTCTCCAAGCCCACCGCCCTCAACGCTACCCTTCTATGCCACAAACGGAGAGATCTGCGCAAGCAGCTTCTCTCGAGCCTTTGCGTCTTCCTTCGGGGAGTCGCTGGCATCACGTCGCATGTGAGAAATTCGGAGAAACTCCCGACGGGGCCCAGGCTTGCCTGGCCCTACCAGCCCGACCGCCTGCGCTTCTTGCGCGGGCGTTGACGGCCTGCCGGTGACGGCACGAGGCGAATCTGCCTCCGCAGTTGGCATCAGAAAAGCAGGGCGTTGGCCGTCCCCCGTTGCTTTCCCGCAAGGGGAAGATGGGGGCTCCGGTCCAGCGTTCCTCTGGGAGAGTCACTGCCGGGATCGCTTGGACACAAGCTGAAGTGCGATGGGTGGCGTGTCGCCTGCTTTCTCACCTCGGTGGGGACCCAGGCCTCATCATTCAATTCCGATCACTCTTTGGGCGGTGGGCTTCACAATTTTTTCCTTTCAGGTCAGTTGTACAAACAGCTTGGAATTACTTTGCAAGAAAGGATACTACTAACAAACTCCTCGAGCCACATGAAACAAGAATCAGATGTCGTCCACAGCGCCAAACTGCGATGTCCGGTACCACAAAGTTGACGCATACTTCTGCCGCCCTACTGTTCGCCACGCTAGCCAGCCTGACCATACTCGCCCTATTCACTGCCGCTGCTGGGTGAGGGCGGTACATACTCGCCAGCTTCCGCCATTCCCCTAGCTGCTTGTAGCATGATTTCCTCAATCTCCGGTCTCTGCGATGGATCTTCACTACGGCAACGGGTCATAAGATTTACGAATCGCTGTTCGGACACTCTCAAGTTCTGAACAACTTGCTGTTTCAGCAGCGACTCGGCCAAATCGACATACCCACGCAGTCGCTGTGCGCGATCGCTAGCATCGTCCTCGTCCTCGTCCTCGTCTCCGTCCTCGTCTCCGTCCTCGTTCCTGTTGAGGGGCTTCCCGAGCTGTTCATCTTCTGGGACCTGTGCCTCAAGATCCAACCCCAGGTGAAACGCAAGTCGGGTCTGCTCGGCTACCGTGAGACCGTCCTGCATGTATCGCATAAAGCCAATCCTCCCGATTTGATTACCGCCAAGGTTGTCCTTCCACACGCCGGCCATGAGGAAGACGTTTGTTTTGTGCGAAAAGTGACCTATAATGGGCGCGTATTCCCGGAACTTAAATGGTTGTTCAATGTCTATGTTTGCCTCCTGTTCACGCCTACGATCAGACAAACGCCATGAACATCATTACAAATGGGGAGAGCGACTCACCGGCAGCTCAGGGTTGAGGTTCTTGTGCCATCCTAATTTCAGATGCTCGTTACGAAATGCGATCCGAGCATTTCGCTTGTTTGGCACAACTACTGCAAACCCAAAGTCTCCGACCATGAAGCAAGGGCCATGCGAGCATGTGTGTGATAAGGAGCTCCGCCGCACGAAGATGTTCGCGGCACTCCAGTCGAGGTGGACAATCTGGTTCCACCCATGGACCCTGTGCGTCGGCGCGGGGTCCTCACTGCCGTAGGCCATTGCGGACATGGCCTTGCTGAGGCAGAAAACTGCTTCCCAGACCAGGCGTATGGGGATCTTGTCGTTGGATCTCGTGTCTAGATGCTCATCCAGCGTCACTCCGCCAGGTATATACCCCATCGTACAGAGCGTCCCGTCCTGTGGTGAATCCGGGAGCCTCCAAAATTTTGGGAAATGAGGCGAGCCGGTCATGTCGAGTAGCTCGAGAATCATGTTCTCCTGGCGGAATAAGTGCTTGGTATCAACGTCGAGCTCTTCTGTGGTTTGCTGAAAGTGGGAATACTCCAATGAGCTGTCAGTGCTAGACCGAGTCCTGGAGCTTCCCAATGAACCCTGTGCGTCTTCTAGTTGGGCTTGTCGGATCATTTGTGAGGCCCTGATCTGGCCCACCACAGAAGCCATGATGTCCACAAGATCACCATCCTTATAATTGAACTTGGCAACTATGATGTCCTCAGGTGCAATTTCGGTATCTTCGTCGACGCTGAGCTTGTCGTCAACATACATTATGACAACGCCATAGCCGCCGTTGGCGAGAATCTTCAGCGGCACCCAGCGCGCATATTGCTCTCCATTCTCGTCAGGAGTTAAGGTCTCGTCGTATGCGAACAAATAAGGCACTCCCACATCACCTTCCAAGTCCCCCGCGTCAGAACTCACGTCGCTACGCTTCCTCAGCGGTTGGACGAGGTTCTGCGCGATGCCCACCCAGAGCGGTCTGTAGTTGACCATGCACTCGTCGCCGTACCGCTGCCTCCAGAGCGTCTGCGGAGGGGGCAGGATCTCGTCCGGGCCGGTGCGCTGCACGTGGTAGAAGGCTTCGAGGTCCCCTGAGCCGCCGATGTTGGGCCTCATCGGCATGCAGGATACAAGTCTACCATTTCTGTCGCGCATCCATCTCGGCGCCTGATGCTGCGGTTTCTCTACTCTGTATTTTGAGCTGCTCGGCAGAGTCACGATGCCTCTCTGCAAGGACGACGTTACTCTGCCACGTCCCACGGGGGGCGAGGGGCGGCGTCTTCTTCCTTTTGAATTGGTCGGCAGAGTCTCGATGCCTCTCTGGACGAGCGGCGGCGATACTCTGCCACGTCCCTTAGGGGATGAGGGGCGGCGTCTTCTTCCTCGCATCCTGAGCGTGCTTTGGGCTAAGTGTTTTTGTGGTTCGTTCTGAGGTCACGATGCTATGTCAAGTCGTTTCTTGCTACAATCCAGGCATTGTCCGTCCGAATGGGTAGCCACTGCTACAATTATATACTCATATGGGAATGGTTGCTTCATGATAGGGCTCCATTCAGTGTTCCCTCCCAGCACTTCTATGCTTTGTCGCTTGTCCTACTGGTTCCAATGTGTTCGCCGCATTTGGCAGTACACCCTGGACGGAGATGGCAGACACGGTTCGGTCAGGGCTCGAGACAAAGATTAGCCTGGCAGCATGACCAGACAGTAAGGCATCTGTCATTCTCAACGACTCCAACATTGTTGCCGCCGCGCGTCCTAGGGACCACCTCACTGCCATCCCAGCCCGACCAATCTTGCCTAGTATTGTCTGCCGCCGCCCTCCTGGCCGTCCTGCGCAGCCCCCTCGCGACCAGCAGAGATGTCGGCGCACAGGACCCTCATCGCCTTCATGCCGACGACCATGTCCTCGCACGCGGCGGTGTTGCCCAGCGCCCTCTTGTTGAGCTGGCCGACCCAGCCGCCCTCGGCCGAGAGCTTCTCGGCCTTGAGCACCAGGCGGGCGTGCCAGTCGCCGTCGTCGTCGGGCTCGCCGGACCGGCCGGACGCGTCGCCGCGGGCCGCTGCCAGCGCCTGCTGCGTGGAGCGCCGCACGCGCGGGACCAGCGCGTGCAGCAGGTCCCTCTCGACGCCGCTGGCCTCGAACCGCGACTCCAGCAGCTCCCGCCACAGCCCGTTGCGCGTCGCGTGCCCCGCGTAGCTCGCCCTGCTCACCACCTCCGTGTGCGCCGCCAGGCACTCCTCGCAGAACTTGATCGCCTCCTCGAGCTGGTGCGAGAGCCCTTGCACGATGTGTTCGAGCTTGACGGGCGCGGTGGGCTGAGCCGCCGCCGCGTCGCGCTTGGCTACCACGCTGCCCGGCGGGTCCGGCGTGTCGTGGTGGTTGAGGGCGGCTTCGTCGGCGGTGATGTCCTCGCGGGCTGCCGGGGTGATGTTGTCACTCATGTTGACGTTGTTGGGTGTGCCGGGCGGGAAGTGGAAGGGGAAGCGTGGGTCGCCGCTGACTGGGTAGATCTGCACTGGGAGGGCTGGACCTGGGTAAAAGAAGTTGCGGTAGTCAAAGTTGCCGTTGCGGTCCATGGCTGCTCGATGTTGCAATTTCCTGCTTCCTGGTGTCCGGGCTGATGATGACTGGGGTGTTGGTCAATTGAGCGTGGGCCGGTGAGTTCATGCCTGGTGATGTAGGTTGCTCTTATTCATAAAAACCACAAAGCCTACAATCGGTTTTGATAGCTGTTATTGTCAATTTGTTACCATCAGACTTGTCTGCCTAGTGAGAATTACAAGCTTGCCTTGCAAGCTAATACTTCTTTGCTTGCTAGGGCAAACCAGTAGGCACACAATGGTCTCGCCTTTCTGTCTCCCTTCATGAAAACATCGAATCTCGGCATATGTCTCTGATGGAGATAATACAGCTTCGCGTCAGTCAATGACGAAGTTTTGAAGCGTCCACGAGTACGCGTTTCCCTGGAGCTCGATATCTCAGAAAATACCATCAAGCAGTAACGGCGAGCAGGCAACTCGAGCAAACCAGAGAAAAGATGGCTGATCTTGGTAGCAGAAAGGGTGACAAGCATAATGTGACCACTTAGCATTCCCAACATGCTTATTGGTGAGAATAGTTACGTGCATCGCCGGTGATGTGGAGAAATCTGTTGTGCCACAGGAAATTTCCGCGGTACAGTTGACCCTTCCTTGACCGAACTTTCGAAGCTGCATGATGCCCGGAGACACAGACCACAAGCCCTAAAATTCGGGCGCTCGGGTAGATTTTATTACCGTTGCTACATCATTTTCATACTCGCTGGACCTGGTGGAGTTGATTCGATCCGTGTCAGCGTCATGCTGGTCGCGCAGCTCCTGTCGCGTGGTCGTACTGTGGCTCCCTCACCTACTTAAGTAGTTGCGGAATGACAATAATGCCGTTTTTTTCTTCTAAATCCGCTAGTCCTTCACAGTCGACTGCAACAGAGCCACTTTTCCTGTATTTCCGTTTATTTGCTCCACCTGTTGAACTCTTGCGAGATAGGAATATGTCTCGCATGACACCGAGATCCTCCGAGTCGGAGTTCTAGATGCCATTTCGTTTCCACGCTACTGGATTTGTCGTTACAGTATAGTAGAGAGTGTCTGGTCATCACTATCAAGAACCAGCTGCCGTGTAACCGATGACTTATTGTTGATTATTTCTCCCTTCCAACACGAGCTTGTGACGAGCGGTGGAGCGGTCCCTATGAGTGCGTGCAGGAGGTCCACGGACTGTTCATACATTCCGATGCTCTGGGAAGAGTTACATACATAGGCTGCGTCTCTGCGCTGATTCCTCCTAATCAACAGTACTTGGGTCAAATAAGGAGTTATTCACATCATATCATCACATATCATCATCGTCTACAATTTGATTTCCCTCGAATAATTTGAACCAAAAAGCGACCAGTATGTCTCTACGGGCCTCCATCCAGGGAGCCTTGGGGGACATCGAGATGGCGGACATTACGGCAAAGCCGCTGCCATATGTCTTGGTTACATTCGTATTCATCGTCCTCGTCTACTCACTCAGCAGCAAGCCCAAATCCAATGCGCCATTGTTGAACCCCCGAGAGGCATTCGAGTTTTCTGATCAGCGGGCAAAAGGTGTCTTTTACCAGGACTGCCGCGCTCTACTTCGAAACTGGTTCGATAGCCACCCCAGCGAGCCGGCGCAACTCATCACCGATTATGGCCATGTGACTGTCCTCCCACCAAGCATGGCGAATGAGATTCGGAATGATCTCAAGCTCAGCTTCGCCGACTTCAGCGCTGATGTAGGTATATCTAGCATGTCGCACCCGTGGTGTGCCTTCTTATAAATGAAGAATGAGACTTATCTTAAAATGTAGTTCTTTCAAACCGAGTATCCGGGCTTTGAAGCACCACTTGAAGGCACAAAAGATTATATCACATTGACTGTGATCAACAAAGATTTGACAAAGTTCCTGGGTGAGTGTGGACAAATTTCGAATTTGAGTAGTGCGTGTCTTTGCATATATTGACTCTGGTCCGTTTTTCAATAGCCAAAATCACAAAGCCTCTAGCAGACGAGACGGCACTCGCCATACCCGCTTCCTTCGGAGAAAGCAAGGGTAAGACATAACAGATTTATCTCATCTAAGAGCGTCTGCGAAGATATATTGACTCTGATCGTCGTTTAGAATGGCACTCACTCCCATTAAGAGACACCATCCTGACTTGCATCGCCCGCATCTCATCCCGCGTGTTCCTAGGCGAAGAGCTCTGTCGCAACGAAGCATGGCTCAAGATCTCGCGGGAATACGCCACAACTGTGTTCCCAGCAACCGATATCCTGCGCGTCTACCCCGCTGGCATAGTTAGGTCTATCGCTGCCCGGGTCCTACCCATCTGTAGGGCCGCGCAGGCGCAGGTGGCCGAGGCGCGCTCCATTCTTCAGCCCGTCCTGGACCGGCGTGCGGCCGCGAAGGCAGCTGCCGCGGCAGATGGCAAGGCGCTCGAGTTCAACGATGCTATAGATTGGTTTGAGAATGCTGCCACCAAGGCGAAGGCCAAATACGACCCGGCGGCTATGCAGCTGTTCCTTTCGATCGTCGCCATCCATACCACATCTGACTTGATGTCGCAGATCATGACGGACCTGGCTGCGCACCCCGAGATAATCGACGACCTGCGCAAGGAAATCAAAGATGTCTTGTCTGATGGTGGCTGGAAGAAGACGACCCTGACCAACATGAAACTACTCGACAGTGTCATCAAGGAGAGCCAGCGCCTCAAGCCTATTCAGCTAGGTAAGTTCATCATAGCAGCCATCTTTCGGCTATTCAACCCATGATGAGTCCCTGGCCTTGTTGACGCTTACAAACTCAACACAACAGCCACGATGCAGAGAAAGGCCAGAGCAGATGTGAAACTGTCAAACGGTACTTTCATCCCGAAGGGGGGTTTCCTCGCGGTATCAACGCACCACCACTGGTATAGTCACTGTACCTTGTTGCCCATGATGAAGGATGATTCGCTGACACAGGAGCAAGGGACGATGCGACTTACCCAAACGCTAATGAATGTGAGCATCTACCTAGAATCAGAGCCCAGGGTTTGAGCACATGATTATGCCATATTCGTGCACGAATCTGCCGGCTGACCTCAAGCTAATCATTGTGCTCCTTGGACCTTAGGGGATGGCTACCGTTTCTACAAAATGCGGCACAGCGGCGAGCCCGGCAAGGAGAACACTTCGCAGCTGGTTGCGACGACGGCGGAACATCTCGGCTTTGGCCATGGTATTCACGCCTGCCCTGGCAGATTCTTCGCGGCCAATGAGGTCAAAATCGCCCTAGTCTTCACACTCCTCAACTACGACTGGAGGCTTCCCGAGGGCGTGAAGCCCAAGATCGATGAGTTCGGCGTCGCCCTGACCACCGATGCCACGGTGCAGGTCCTGGTCAGAAAGCGCGAGGATGACTTTGACCTGTCGGCGATTGAGTGAAAAGAAGGTGGGGGAAAAATCATCTCGTTGGAAACCTGCGCCTGTTTCTGAGATATCAAAACCCTTGAGGGGTGTGTCTGATTCCCATTACTTACTTATGCTATCCTCTCACTGTCATGAAAAGCCCTTGAGGCTCTCTTGCAAGACTCTCTACTTATTCACTGGAAAGACTCATCCATTACTCTCATCTGAAGTGACGGTCACAAATGAAAGGGTCTCGAAACTGAGTCTCAATCATATATAGGATGTGTGCTGCGCTGGGCCTGGGTAAGCAAAATCATTGGATGACCGTTTGGCTAACAAGCAGGCAGGACAGGAATCTCAATATGCTGATTCATTTTTGGTATTCATGATACCATCCGATCGGGACACAATCACAGTTAGACAATTAAACAGAATATAATTCGTTTCAACGTTCTTGGCAACTGAGTTATGATTATAGATGGTCCACATGTCTCATGCCAATATCTTCTCCTGGCCTGAATATATTGATCTAGACCATCCAAGTAATCTTATAAGTTCGAAACCGAGAGCCACGAACCAAGCACCTTGACGGCCGTTCTCGAACAGAAGCAGTACTGTGAAACCCATGACACCATCAGACCTCACGACCCGAATTCCGTCCTCGAGTACTTGACACTCAAGGATGAAAAGTCATCCTTAAGTAAGACAAGCACACTCAATAAGAGAAGGAAGCCCTCTGCGCAGGCTGGCGGGACGCCGCGCCTCACAGAGCCAGTCAATCAACATCAACCATCTTGGCAATGCACTTCCAAGCACGCTTGTCAAGAGGCGTATCAAGGACGTATTCGTCGAGCTCGTCCTCGGAGATGCCCCACTCGGCAGCCCGACCCTTGATCCACTTCAATAAGTCGCGCTTCTGGTAAGCGGTTTTGGCGCCGGCTTGCATCTGCTCCTCGGCAGCCCGGATCTCCGAAATGACGCTTTTGAGATTCTTGATGTGGCCGGATTGAACATACTCCAAGTGGGACTCGCCAATACCCAGGGTGTGATCGATCTTCTTGTCGCCGAGGCCTCTTGGCGTCCTGCCGAGGCCGCTGACGATCTCGGCGGCTCCGTTCTCCAGGTGGAGGATGGGAGAACTGGCGGGCCTGAGGGGATGGCGTGGACTGCCGCTGCGGACAGAAGGACGGCGACGGTGCTCTTTGAGAGTTGCATCTTGGTGTCTGTATTGTGCGTGATAGGGGCAAGTAGATATGGTATGTGTGGCAGTTGAGCGATACGATCAGTGTGAGCGTTGGTTGACGAGACGTATTGAACACAGTCAAGGAAGGAATCTGAGCGGATAGAGCAGCAAACTCACTCATATATCAAAGAATTGCTCTCTCTGACACAAGCCCCGACAATATCGCCCTATCTTGTGTAGATCAAGGCTCGCCAATTTAAACTTCTGGCTGGAGTCTTCTGGTCAGAAGACAGAAAAGCCACTAGAGGATGGGTGAATTCCGTTCAGGCGGGTCACGATGAACGTGGTCCGCTCGAGGACTACATCGAGGACTCGAGCGGAACTGAAAACATAGTGAACTCGTATAGCCATGTTCGCGCATAATCTTGTTTGGTCAGCCTAGCGAGCGCGATTGGTGATCCGATTCACGTTCGTCGTCTACAAGTGGGCAAAGCAAGCCCGCACTTGGTAGCAAAACATTGGCGCTTGAACCGAAGAGAGGTTATCGTCAACCCGTTGGGAAAGAATTTCCCTACTTCAGACAGAAATCACGGGCGAGACTCACTTTGCCAAACGCACTTTGAGGGGGGACTTGTCCAATACGAGAAAATTCATCCAAGTCACTTTTCTACACAAGTGTTTGGCGTATTGAAAAACACTCGACGGTTTCTGAGCAAACAACAGTGACATGATGTTGGTAAACGATGTGATATGTAGAATTTGTCAACACAGGTAGATTAATCGTAGTACTATCGAAATTAGACTGAGAATATTCTCTTGTCCGGCCCAGGGACAGAGAGACCAGAAATAGACAAATTGTCCGGACGCTCAAGGCCGAAAGGACCTTGCTTCGCTCTACAAATACACATTTGCGTTCTTAGGTCTAGGCCTTGAAGCTTTACACTCGTAGATTTAGAACTGCGGTGGAATTGCGATGGAGCGAGATAGCCTATTGCGCAAAGTCACGGCAAAAGACGAACCTCGCGATGCCTATAGTACGACCGTTGCCTTCATCTTATGTATGTACGTGTTGGAACAGGGCAATCATCATAGACATCCATCTCTATAGAATGCATGATTATCGCTCAGTAGGCATTTCGAGATCCTGATCTCTGGAAATAGCCCAAACCTTCGAGAAGAGTTCTATTCAAGATCTGTAGACCAAGATTCTCTCCTTGTGAAGTTCACAAGGAGGGAAAGCTAGGCTGGGACAATGGTTTCCATCCCGAGTGGACCTTTCCATGCAGCACAAACAGTGTGATGGTTGAAGTACACCGCGATGGAATCGTGCCAGGAGCGATCATCCTCCCGTCCTGTCGAGGATGACCAATGTTGCGAACAACATTTTCCTGCGCCCATTCTACTTACTGTTGACGTACAATTAGATGCGCTGATCATGTACATTCTGACCACGTTTCAAGAAAAGTGAAGCCCTGATAATACAATCATCGAAGACAAACACTAGTCGACAAGACCACGCACCAAATATCCCGCTCGCCACCGTCCGCACTACTACTGTTAAATAAAGCCCCGGGCGAGCGAGTCCCGGCTCGGATCGGACCAGTCAAGGAAACAACAGACAGCGCCACGACTACTAGACAGCTAGACCAGACTAGTTGGACAGCTGAGGCGAGGAAAGGGCGGCTGAGGCGGGCGGGCGGACGGGGGGGCAGGACTGGATTGGACTGGACTGGAATTCTTCAGGGACCGAACCGACCGAACCCACCCCACCGCGAGGCGAGACATGCATTGGGTAAGCAGAGACAAAGCCAGAGACAGCTATGGGTACCCAATGAGGGGGACTCCCGCCACGCGAGAAGAGGGTGAGTAGAGGGTAAGTGGAGGGTAGCAGTGGTGGTCCTCGTGCATGCGAAGTCAACCCAGATGGGGGGAGGCACCGGTCTTGGACGGAAGAGTGCGAGTGCATACAGTAGTTCTGCTATGTACATACAGTAGGGCCACATGGATGGATTGATGGTCTGGTCTGGTACTATGGGATGTACTATGGCATGCAGGATGATGTGGTGTTGGGAAGGGGTGTGTCGTCGGGACGGAGCTGGTTGGTCATCGGACGGGGGGGGGGGGTGAAATGGGTGGGGGAGGGGAGGAGGGAATATTGTGTGCATCAACGTTCCCTCCTCCGTACCCGCCCATTCCAAGCTGGCTGGCAGGGTTTGGTCCGAGATGCTGCAGTCGCTTCTATGCTCTCTATTTTTGTTTTTTTCTTTCTTTTCGCCCTTCCCAGTCCCGGAAGATATTCGGGATCAAGATCGATCTGAAGAAACTGGATTAGTATACTTTTTTGTTTGATGAATTCTGACGTGTGAGCCTCCTCAGCATGGTCTGCATCATCTGGCATTAAAAAAAAAAAGAAACCTGAGGCAGCGAGATTATGCTTCTCGTCGTTCCCATCCGACCTGAGGGTTCTTGCCTCTTGTCTGGGTGCATCAAGTTGACGGCGGGACGGGGAAACGCGTTGACAGCCGACTTCCCTGTTGAATGGGTGAATTGTGAATTGCCCATGTCGCCATGTCCCCATGTCCCCATCCCCAAATTGAGAGCGGGCCCTGGTCCTGTCTCGGTGCCAAGCGACGCGACGGGCGGCGGCAGCGAACCTTCGATTGGAAGGCTGATTGATCTGCTGCTCCCTCTTCTTTTTTGCTTAGGTGTGGGTGTGGGTGTGGGTGTGACATGGGTCTGGTTAATGGGTGCAGGGGTGCATGGGTATGCGTTTGCGAGGTACCAGTTCGTACCTGTCTCAGGTGAAGCGGTGCCTGGGAGTCGAGGCCCGCCTCAACCACCATGGACCTGGCACCGAAATGCACTTTCATCACCTCCCATACGCTGCTGCGTACACACGGCTGACACCGCAGAGCAGACACACAATTTAACCCATCGCCTTCTCGTTTGGGCCTCGTCTCTGATCATCATCATCTGCCCACTGGTAGAGAGAAAAGGGAGTACGCGTATGTGTACGCATGTGTGTCTGTGTGTGCCTCTTTTTGTTAGTCAACTCATCGTCGAGGATGTGACCTTCCTCTTGTCGGCTGTGCTGCCGATGACGTGCCTCATCCAGTTTAACCTGTCGAGCAAGACTAGCAGCAAGCAAAGCAAGCAAGCAAGCAAGCGCCGCGGCACGCATCCCGTACTCAACCACATACACCGCACGAACACGCACACGCACACTCACATACGCACCCATCTGTGCACGCAGCTGTGCACAGATGTCGTCCTCTCACCAACATCCACAGCATCCAACAAGTCTCCGTTCAACAGAGTCTGGCCCTGATTCAGCAATTTCTGAGCGCCCAGCCCCGTCTGAACACCCATCTGCCGAACCCGACCAGGGGACAGGGCCAGCCAGCCAGCCAGCCAGCCCAGTCGAGTCAAACCGACAAGTCGACGTCCCGACGTCTGTGTGTGAGAGAGACCAGGCCTGGGCTGGCCTTGTCCGACCGACCAACCACTGGTGCCCACCCCTCCTTTCCCCTTCTCTCACTCACTTCGGACGAGTCGACTCGACTCGACTCGAGCAGAACACACAAATTTACCTTGCCCTCCCCTCCCCTTCGTGCTCCTCGCATCGCAGCATCTCAGATGGTTTTGCACAGTTGAGACGGGACTTCAAGGGCACCGCTCAGCCCCCCATTGGCCCAAGCCAAAAGACACAAAGCACACAAGCCGAGCTCGGCCCAGCCACAGCATGATTAACTTTATTTCCAGAGGCTCCGCGAGAGATCCACCGCCGGCCGAAGCTCTGCCCCTGTCGCTGCTAAAAAAGGGCCCAGCCGCTCGCTCGCTCGCATCCCTCTCACGGACTTCCCTCCCTCAGCGTGTGTCTGTCTCCCGGGCCGGGGGAATGAAATGCTAGTTAGTGTGTACTGCACATGGACCACCTATCAATGCGGACCCACCGCCCTGGTGCAACACGACAAGGGGCCCGCTATCCTAATTGGCCAGCACAAGCGAGGCTCTCTCTCTCACTCACTGTTGCTGTACTCTTTCTCTTCTTTCCCCTGCCCTGGCGTGCCTGGCTCTGGCGGCCGGGATCGACAGGGCGAGAGGAAAGGGCAGGAGGGAAACGACCAACTCCGCGGTAATGTGAAACAGACGTGACGGACGGGCGACTTGAAACGATGAAGGCCCTTTCCCGACCTCAGCCTGTTCGTGAGGCCCGTGATTGGGAAAGGTCGCCTCAACCGTAGGAATGGAGGCGAGATCCCAAGATTGGCCGCCCACTATTCATTCTGTGCACTGGGCGTCAGCCGCACTGTGCTATGTCCCCAGTGCGGGTTGAACTGCCGTACCTAACCTGACCGCCGTCGACCTCTTAAGAACGTTGCCTTTCAAGAGGTTGACTGAGAGTACCTACGGGTTGCTACTGCTACTGTCCCGAACGCAACATGTCCCAAAGCTGGACGACCCGATCGCCGTGGCTGCGTGGCCAGCAGCACATGACCGTGACACAGTGCAGCGCGGTGCGTCACGGCGGGCTGACACACACGGCGGCGGCAGATCCGGCGTGGTCGACAATCTGGATGATCCGCAGTTGAAACGGGCGCCGCTTGGATGATCTCCCTTTTCCCAACTACTGGCCAGGATAATCACGGGATTCGTCCCTATTGTTCTGTTTGGGGGAGCAAATGCTGTCACTCATTTTGGCGAGGACTATATTTTCGACCGACAGAACCTTATATTACCGCCATTGAAAATGAGGCAATCTCAGCCTTGCTGCTGCAGCGGCAGACAGCCCTGAGGAAGCGGCCACTCTGCTCCCTAGCCCCGGGGGGGGGGGGTAGTCCACCTACAGTGCCTACGTAGCGGTGCAGTCACAGCAGATCTGCCGCCCCCGTTTCGAAGGGACTAAAGAGCCTGTGATATAGGGCAGGCAAGCAAGCAGGCCAAACCACAAGGGTGCCCGGCGCTGGTGTTTTGTTTGTTTGAAAAGCGCGGAGAGAAGTGGGTCGTTCATTGTCCAGCGCCTCTGCCCTGGTGGTTTCGAATCGGAGCTCCCAAAGCGGGTGGCCCTCTGCCTCATCCGGAGCGCTGCGGCAAGGGGTGGGGCTGGCTGGCTTGCTGGGTGAGTGAAGATCCGCCCTGCCCAATGGTGCATGATTTGAAGCTGGCAGCTGGCAGCTTCCGTCACTGCCAGGCCGACAGGTCGTCTCGTACCTGGAGAAGACGGAATCGAGAAACCACACTCTCCATATAGAGGCGCCAGGGGATCGGGCCAATTGCGTGCAGTCGGCATCTCAGGTACGATCGCTGGTCAGTGACGCTTTGTGACCTTACCAAACGCTCCATCACCAGCCGGTCTCGTCACAAGTAGCCCCCCTCAACGGCCAGTCTGTCCCACGTGCCAGCACCACACAGCACCCATAGCGCACAGATTGAACCGTTCAGACAAAAGCCGGGCCACCACCAGCTCCCATTTTTGGCAAAAAAAGAAAAGAAAAGAACACAGACAAATGGTGACTGCCCGCCAGGCCGTCGGCCTTGGGCGATGTGAATGTGACGCTCTCCGGCCCATTTTGGGCCAAAGAACCAATCATCGACAACAGTTCGATGTCCGCCTGGCTAGACAGCACTCACTCCTACCCATCCATACCATCCGTCCGTCCATCACACGGGGCGGCGGCGGCGGTGGTGGTGGGTGGGGGCGTGCTGGCTAACAGTCCAGACCTTGCCCGATGTGGCACGCACCGCCCACGGAACGTCGACTTGCTGCTGCTGCTGCGTCGTCCCGTGCCAGCCAGTGTGTGTGTGTGTTGTGTATGAGAAGGAAGTGCTGGCAGGATGTCACCTTGCGTGGCCATACATACTGTGTGTACTGTTGTCCCGCCGCCGATCACCTCGCCTCGGAGACGCACATGCGTACATGTGCGGTTAAGTGGGCAGGGCAGGCAGGCAGGCAGTCGGCACCTGGATGGTCAGTGGCTTTTCACGCAGCAAGCCGTGTCATGTCATCGAGATGGGCATTGCGTTGCTGTGTGCTCGGCAGTACATACTGGACGGGGTCTTCTTTCATGTGCCTATGTATGTTGGGCAAAATATTTCTACTGTATCAACCTACCCTCCATTCTTCTACCTTATTACTGGTTGGGGATAGGGCGAAGGAAGGGAGAGAAGGGCGGGGGGAGCGGGTAACAAGAGACAGCAACTGATGTGCAGCAGACACATCCGGACGAGGTAAGACATGCATGCATCGGCACGCCGCACCACCTCGATGGGGAGGAGGCATGTCTCCGATCCAAACCCAATTTCTTGTCTCTTTCCCCGGAGGAGAGTGAGTGAAACCTGCATACATCATGCTTCGCTAAACTTTTTGGGCAGAGGGTAGCGTTGTTCTGGCCCAACGCAACGGGGGCAGCTGGACGCGGCTCACAAGCTAGCTGGCTAGATGGACCGCCTCGGCCGACTGGTATGTAGAGGAGCGTAGAGCTGGGCAGGGCTTGATGGTTGGTACTTCGATGGACCAAGGTATAGTTTGCGGGCAGGCTGGCTGATGGAGGGCTGTCATAGTGGGGTAGAAGGGTAGGATATGTGGTTGTGCCTGGGGGTATTGGACCAAGTATCGACAATGTCGTTCCTAGCCCCAGTCAGCATAGCTCGCCTCCGCCGCTCGCCTTGCGCAGTTAGTTGGTGGTGGCTGCTTGCGCGTTGAGCACCAGACCTTGTTACCTCTGAGGTAAATCAGTATGCACAACTGGACACGACGCAGATCGCGACCAGGAAGGAAGCTGGGGCGGGGATCAGACCGCGCTGTTCAGTGTAGGTAGATACATGTGTCGCGCACGCCAAACAAAGCCGGCGTATGAACAGTCTATCTACCTCACATCAACACGGCCGTTCGCAGTCCGGCAAATAGCCAGAGGGAGCCAAGGAGCACAGACAGACTCCTCCGTCCTGCCTAGCCAGTCGTGCCAGTCTCCTAAGTGATCTAGCATCCTCGCAATATCGCCGTTGGTCCAGCACCCAAGCAACCGCGCCGCCCCCCGGAACAGCCGCACACCCAGCCAGCTGGGTCGGCCTACACCACCCCTGCCCGCGCTGAGATATGCGCCGTCAGCACACAGCAAATCTGATGCTGAGACGATCGCCACGCCGCCGACGGGGCTCACGGTTCCTGTGTGTAGGGCTGAGGATTACATGCGTTCGTGGGCGACCGACACGGCCTCGTGTAGACTACAGAACTGCACAGTACAGTCCTCCTCTTTGTGAGCAGAGAGTGAGTGTCTGGGGCTCCACAGCAGCAAGCAAGCGAGCAAGCAGGCAGGCAGGCAGGCAGGCAGGCCGAACAGTCATTTCACGTCAGCCATTGCGATGTCATGTCAGAACCCACCGCCAGGGGAGCAAGAGCCGAGCGAGCCTACCGGGAACTTTCTTCCTTGTCCTCCCTTAACCCTCGCCGCCATCATACCGAGGCATATTCGTCCATCCACACAAGTACCCGCCGCCGTCCTCGCTTCACCCATGGCAGGCAAGACTGGCACGGCATGGCTGGCTGGTATGACCTGATTTTTACTCGGCACCTCTCCAGCCCATCACACACAAAACCGACACAAACACATAGCAAACACAGGCACAAACACGCACCGCCCGCCCGGCCGCCGCCGCCGCCGCCCAAATCGGGCCTTCCCCTGGCACGTTACGCCGCAAACCTGTGCGGTAAGCTGATGGGCGCAGGCGGGAATGGGATGGGATGGATTCTGTCAAGAAATTCTCCGCGGGTGGGAAGGAGGGAGGGGGGGAAGGTAAGTTGGGGGCAGAGAAAGAGAGAGAGGGCTGACCGCCTGGGATGCCGAGTCTAATCTAATCCCATGTGCTCGGTCATTTCATTAGTCGACTGGCTCGTTATGCTCTCGCGTGTTTTATCCTCGTCTGTATTACTCGGCCTGGCGGCGGATAGATAGATTGATAGATGGCAGGGAGGAAAGAAAGGGCAGGTAAGGGAGCGTAAAGTGTGTTCTTTCTTGCCTGCCTCGAGCCTGCCCACACGATCGCAGCAACAGAGCACGGCAGCGGTTCGTTTCGCTCGCTCGTGCGCCCCGCCCTCCCGGGTTCTCGCGGGCTGCCCCGCAAGGGAACGCAAGAAGGGACAAGAGGACTGGCAGGCTGTTAGCAGTAGCAGCAGCAGCAACGATGCACGTAGCGCGCCGTACTACTGTAGTGTAGTACCTGACATGCGGCTCCATAGACGGCTAGACTGGGTTCCACACCGGGGAGAGAGAGGGAGACCCTCCCAGTCCAGCCCAGCCCAGCCTGGGCGTTGCGAGGGGAGGGGGAAGCGAGCGAAAGCAGAGCAGCGCCAGGCGGGAAGACGTTGGCGCCGATTCGCAGATGCAGAGACCAGTATAGTACAGAATTGGGCCTCCTAGTCCTCATCGGGCAATCGCCTACAGTATCACCGTGTACCTGCCGCCACTTCCTTAGATTGTCTGCCACGTCGTCCTGGCTCCGGCCCAGTCCCCATTGGGCGATGAATGGACGGATGGATGATGAGGCAAGTAAGAGGCAGTGAGTGGCCTGGAGAATAACTACGAACAGGGGAGGACGCTCGCCTTGACACACAACTGGACTGAATTGTTCTGTACCGTAGATTTTGGCTTTCTGGCCGGAGTATCGGGTTCGCGGATCTCAGCGGCAGCGCCGATCCTGGAACCCGGCTCGTGTCATGATGAGTCGCCAATCGGTAGGGCTTCGGAGGCAGAGAGAGTGTGTATCTGTGTGATCAGAAAAGAAAAGCCCAAACTTTACCCAGGCAGTTGGACTGGCTGGTAGACAAGAGCTTCTTCGTCGGTCGTTGGGTTGGTTTTCCTCGGGTCGCCGATTAATTCAGGAACCGGATCAGAGATGCCAACCGTTCCGATCTCCTTGGGCAGGGGGCAGGGACACCGCGGCTTGATTTCTCTGTTCCCCAATTAACACCCACCTTCCCGGCTCTTCCATCTTTGTTCGATTACTTCATTTATTCTTGTAGATACTCCTAAATGAAGACGGCCCCACAGGCAGCATGTTGCTGTCGTACCACCCGCGGCAGAGAGAATCGAGATCAGCAGAGCATTGCCCTATGTGGATGATGTTTTAAGTTTCTGGCAGCCCTTTGGTGTGTGGTGCACCACCACCACCATTACAGCCGCCGATCCTTAACGCTTTTCCTTAAGGACTGGAGGAGCCAGGACTCGGGTTTTCGAAGCATGAGGCAAAGAAACCCAAAACGTTCCTGCAAGGGACAGACTTGCGGAAAAGAAGAGCCACCGCTCATTCCTCGGGGTTGTGTCCAGACCTCACGTTCAAGCATGTGGCTAGGCCGCAATCAGCCCGCGCCTGATGTGTGGCCGGAAGCCCGCCTCAGCCTCGGAGGGCGTTTCACTGGCTGGGGCCGACGGACCACTCACCGAGTGGACAGACAGAGACTGATGAAAAAATTGCCTCCTCCCTCTCCGGAGGAAGCGGGGGGTCATCGTGCCTCCTCCCTGGCCTAGGACGACGACGACCCAATCTGGAGCTTGAAGCTCCGTTTGTTACCTTTTGGTGAAAGGGCCGGAAATCGGCTTTCGTGCGCCCTCGCCTTTTAGGGCCCTGAATGCGTCTCGCGGTTTCACTGCCAACGTGGACTGGTCATTGTCAGGGACCTCCTCCTACTCCATCCTTCCAGAGTGGAGTCGGGGTCCAACAAGGGAGCTGGAGACCGGTCTTGCGCAGAGATGCTGAGAGATAGGGAGATAGTAGATAGAGAGTAGCCCGGCCGGCAGAGGAAACTTCCACCAAATGTACTTACCGTACAGCAGCACATAGCAGCGGGCAGGCGACGGCACTAAGCCTCAGAGGATTGATTGCCTCTTTCGGTCGCCGGCTCGTATAATTACTAAGGGACCGTCGCCGCCGCCGCAGAGGCTGTCATAGTCGGTGTCCCCCTGCTGACTTGAAGTTGCTTACCCGGGCGAGGGACCCAAGGACGCAACTAGCAGCTGCTGTCACACGCCTCAGTCCGCTCTCCCCATCAGCGAGCACCGGGTTCTACGCCGTCCCTGTGACTGTGGCTAATTCATTCCCGTCACCCCCGCCGGCTGCTGACATGGTCAAGCGGTGGTGGTACATCTGTACGCCGATGCGCAACACACGGTGGTCGCAGTAATGGCATGGAGCATGGCATGACCTGACCTGACCTGGCTCTGGCTCTGCGGTTGCGCTCCCTGCGTGGAGGCACTGGCGCAGGGTGATGTCAACGCCCGAACTTAAAAAACGGGACTGCTCGGCCGCGAAGAGGGCCCGAGTCGTATCCATGTGTGTATTGTATGCATGTGTGTACAGATATCTTGGCTCTTGGGGCGGGAGATAGACTCGGGCACCAGTCAGTGGCGCATGCATGAAGCTGCGGGCGAACAGACGAACTTCAAAGCTCTTGCAGTACAGTGTGTATGCCCTGCCTGAGGGGTTGGTTGTGTTGGTAGAAGAGGGCGCGTCATGAGAAGGATGATCCCTTTGTGCTGATTCCCGCTGGCCTGGGTTTGACGTTTCTTGGTGACGACGGTAGACCTGCCAGCCAGGATGGGCCATCTTGCAGGCATTGCTAGTGATGCCTGGCGCGCTTCTTCGCTGTTCGCGGATGGGCTAGCAGCAGGAGTACCGGCGAGAAAGTGAGAGCGAGAGAAGCGTGTGTGTCTGACTACTGACTAAAAAGGTCCCGGGGTATTTGGCGCGACGGCGTCCGACGGTTCCAGGACCCTTGCGCAGCCGAGACCCCCGGCGCGGTGCTGAGTGAGGATGAGGGAGTGTCGCCATACCTGATGGAGGGGCAGCAGGGTCTGGGCAAGACATGCGAGAGATGGATCTGAATCAACGACCGCGATAGGGGTGAGAAGGGCATGGAGTACTATGTTGTGTGTGTTTGAATGAATGAATGGATATCCGACCCCTTTTCCTGGCTTCTAATTCTACCTGTCTCTTGCATTATCCCCATCTGCGTCGTTCTCAAGAAGCTCGAGGTCGACTCACCTCCTTTTCCCCCTGCGCAACGGAGAGTTTTCTGGTGGTGATTCGGGATGGGGCCACTGGCGGTGTCGGGCGAGAATGAGGTGTGGGGTGGCGGGACAGGGAACAGGACGACACGACAGGCACGACAAGAAGTTTGAATGGGGAAAGCCACTTCGGTTGGCACATCCGCTGACACCGGCCGACGGGGGAGGGGGAGTGGGAGGGATGAGGGCGCATACCACACATACTGTACTGTACGGTATGTACAGCCAGCAGAGCAAAGCAGAGAGGGACAAGGGAATAAAGTGGCTCGGCAAGCTTGACATGGACATGGACGTGGACATGGGACATGGACATGCACATTGACAATTTACGGTTGATCGCTGGCAGGCTGGCAGGGCAGGCAAAACACGAGCTACATACTGTAGTCCTGGCCAATGCCCTTTGAAACGTGCTTCTTTTTTTGTCATTCCCTGCCTTGCCTGTGCTTGCTGGAGATTAGAAGAGAAGCAAAGAGTGATGTAGGGAACGATTGGGACAAGAGAAGACGGTGGAAATGCTCATTGAAATGCGTAGAACCTGTATCTTGACTGACTGACTGACTGACTGACTGACTGACTGACTGACAGTTCTGCCCTCGCCCATGGCATTCATTGTTCTCTCGGACGCAACCTGTCTTTGACGGCTCATGCATGTGTGTGCCCGTACGGTACGGTATGGTACGGTACATAGGCTACTGTGGAGGTACCCAGGTACCCCATGTACCCAGGCACCGCAGCACCAGTGGGACATGACATGGATGCCCTTTTGGACGTGGACATGGACGGACGGTGGAATTGATCTCGACCGAAGTAACAAAGGCGCGCCGTTTTAGATCCCCCTTCAGACGCCCAGACAGCCAGTCAAGCGAGGCCCGCACGTGTGGTCACTGGCTGGCTGGGCCCCGACTGATCGAGATGGACCTCAGTCAATGGATTGGTCTGTGGCAGAAGTCCCTCGTTCTCGTGATGCTGCTCCAGCTCCAGCTTGTTTCTGTTGGTTTCCTGCCTGTCTGCCCGAGAAAGTAAACGGACACGAGAGAGAGAGAAAAGAGGGAGAGAGAGAGAGACAGAGACAGAGAGACCTGATGACATCCGCCCGTCGCTGCAGCTAAACCATCGTGCCCATCCGTCGACCCCAGATCCCTGCCTGCTGCGGTCCTGACAAGTATCCTTCAGGTACCTGCTTGCCCAGCTCGCTTCTGTACCCAGCCACCGCAAGAGCCCACTGGCACTCTGACTGTCTGGGCTGTCCAGGCCTCCAGGCAGCCCGTAGGCCGTCACAGGGCAGCTGGAGACGGGCTCCTTGCTGGCTCACCTGCTGGCCCCAGACCACGCCCCGGCACAGCTACGACCCAGGCAGTGACCCAAGAACGACTTTGGGACTTTGGACGGTCCACTCCGGCTCGCCCACCCTCGTTGCCCTTCTGGGCCGCCCGCGCTGCCCAGGTGGGCTTGCTGAACTCTCTCTCTCTCTCTCACTCTCCCATTGTGCCTTTCCAAGGTTGCTTGGTTGCTTGGGTCGCCTGCGTGAGTGAGTGAGTGAGTCTCCGCTCTAGCCTCTACTGTGTACGGTGCAGCACTCTAGTCTCTGGCCCACGCTGTACCCTGCCAGCCTGCTACCCTACCCTACCCTACCCTACCTTCTTTCTTCCGCCTCTCCTTCGATCCCCATGTACCTCGTACCACGACCGCCTCTTAGGAATCCCTCCTCGCCTACTCTTTCACCTCTCCTCCTTACTCACTCGCTCACTCATACTCTCACACTCTCTCAATCCCCTCACCTCCTCCTCTTGAACCCCTCCTGTTGTTCTCCCTGGCGACACCTCCCGACCCGCCATGTAACGCCCTGCAACAGCCCAACTCCAAGGTACCTACGATCGCTGCCCGCCACTAGAGACAACCCGCTCTGCAAGACGGACCGTTCGCCCAGTTCGCCCGCCCACCACGAACCCCCCCTCCGAACCCAGACACGAACAAACATACTCGACAATACCGGGGATAAGAAACAACAGCAACCCCCAAGATATCTCTCAACCCAGTTCCTGACAGCTTCGGCTGCTGGTAATTGTGGTGCAGAGTCTCGGCGTCGAGGTGGAACCTACATCTCCCACCAACCATGGTTCTGAGCATACCCGAGACCGGCCTCCATCTGGAGAGCTCGGCCAAGTCTGCAGACACCCTTCCTCTGCAGGCTTTTGCCCTCACCCTCAACGACAATGTAATTGAGGACCTGATCCGGCAAGTGCAAAATGGAGGCGAGGTCAAACTTTCCCTGGGGAACGTTCCTGTAAGTGCTGTTCTGCCTGTTGTGACGTCGCAGAGGGAGAGGTGGGATTGGAGGCGTTCCTATTGTTCGACAGCGAGGATAATAGCCTCGCAACCGGGCCCTCAGTGGAAACAATGTGTATTCAATTGGGCCACACCAGTTGTTCCGTTCGCTTGCTTCCTGCCACTGTTCAATCTTGGAAGACTAGACCGCTGACTGCTACCTACTTCACTTACAGTCCCTCCTCTGCGGCAGGGAAGCAGTCCACAAAATCCCCAGGGCTGCCGAGATACCCAACCTCGACCTCTACCTTACCGATCCCTCAGACTCGACGCAAGAAGCAGAGAAACTGCCCCACCCCTCCATGTCCCTCTTCATGAGGCCTGAGCTCAGGCGGTACCCCAAGCTCGCCGCGGGCCGCGTGGTCGTCAAGGAGAAGCCCGCCCCAGCGAGTGCCCCAGCTCCGGCTCGCACCCCTTCAAAAACCGATCTCCCCGATGACATTGCACAATTGAAGAAGTCCATGGCCCAGGCCAAGAATGACAAGCTGGAGAATGGGTGTGTAGTGCTGAGCAGACTCTGGAAGTGGTCTGAGCTAACTTGCAACCCTGTAGTACCAAGATCGTCAATACTCCCATCTCGGGAATGAAGCGGGGCACGAAGAGCGGCAAGGCGAAGTTGCTTCCATCGGCCAAGGGAAGTACCTTCACGGGCACCATCAGCCGATCTGGTGCTGCCAGCCCAGCCCTCAGTGGAACCGGCTCTCCGTCCCTGGGCGCCACGCTATCAGCTGACGAGCTGGCCAAGGAGAGGGCCAAGGAGCTTCGATCACCAATTGTGCACGAGTTGGCCGTCAGGGAAATGACCTTTGAGGAGCTTCAGTCCAGGTGGCCGAATGACGACAAAGACTTCAAGCCTGCCTTGGATAAGGTGGCCGATTTCGACAGCAGCCGCCAGAAGTACGCCTTGAAGAAGATGTACTGGAAGGAACTCGACGTGTTCAGATACGGTTACGACTCAGACGAGGAGCGACAGAAGGCCATCGACAACGCCATCAGGATGTACGATCGCATGCGCGTGGGTACTACAGAACCCGAGTGGCAGAAGTTGCTGCCGAAAGAGGAGCGCGGCAAGGGAAAGTGTCTCAGCAAGCTGCAGGCAACCATTGCCAAGAGTGCGGCTACTGCACAAGCCAAGACGCCGCAGATCAAGGTCCATGACGCAGAAGATTCGAGCGGCAGCAGAAATGGAGATGGCAACATGTCGGGTGTTGAGAGAAAGACAAAGAAGGCGGGTTCACCACTGCCACGGTCTTCCTCGCAGACCAGACAACCGGCCAAGAAGATGGAAAACAAACTGTTGTCACAGAAGAAGACACCAACGCCCAAAGTCTCACCTACCAAGGCTGGCGCGAAGTCGACAAAGGCCAAGGGCGGCCGCGTCCTTTCCAAAGAGATCATCTCGGATTCTGATTCTTCTTCGGAAGAGGCGCCACTGATGAACAAGTCGAAGGCCGTTGACAAGGAGCGAGAGAGAGCAAAGGAGAGAGAGCGAGAGCGAGAACGGGCCGAACGAGAGAAGGAGCGCGAGAGGGCCGAACGAGAAAAGGAGCGCGAGAAAGCTGAGCGCGAGAGGGAGCGTGAGAGAGAGCGCGAAAGGGAGCGCGAGAGGGAGAAGGCGAGGCAGGCGGAGAAGGCAAGGCAAAAGGAGGCCGCAGCCGCCAAGCCCAAGCCCAAGCCAGCCGCTCCCAAAGAAATCATCAAGCCACAGGTCGTTGCTCGACCAGTCGTCCAAAAGCGATCTCGAGACGAGCCTGATGACGACAGTAGCTCCAGCTCTGGCACACCACTGAGCAAGCGCGTCAACCGGGAGATCAAGGCATCTGCTGCGCCCCAGTCCAAGCTGTCAAACAAGCGACCTCCCTCAGAATCGAGTTCACAGAGCTCATCTCGCAGCAACGGTAATGCTGTCCCCAGCAAGTACAAGAACACCAGCCCGATCAAGTCATCACCACTTGCATCTTCCCCTCCGACCAACGCCTCAGACTTCGACCAACATACCTCTACCGACGAGAGCCGACATGGTCGTCAACGCGACCGATCTCAAGATCGCAGTGTGACAGTGGCGAACGGAAACATCAACGTCAAGAAGCGCAAGGCCGACCGGGACACCATCGATGTGGCCATGGCGGACAAGAAGCGCCCGCGGGTGTCGACCGAGGTCCTGGACAAGGCGCGAACGTTCAAGATTGGGTACAAGGTGTACCAGGAGCTCCACCGCGAGCTGTCCGCGGCCAACAGCTTCAACGAGAAGAAGTACGAGAAGCTGATGGCGATGCACGAGAGGCTGGAGCACCTCAAGAGCTCCATCTACTCTCAGGTGCCGCAGGGGGTCTAGATGATTGGACGATGAACAGAGAAGAAACGACAGATGATCTTCATTTAATCGGCATGCATGCAAACACATGAGGACGAGAAATTTTCACGGTATGCACTAGGAAGAGCAACACCACCATAAAAAGCGGGATTTCAGGACGCGATCTTCTTGTTTTCCTTGATTTTCTTTACCTGCTATCAAGTGTACGGCACAGGGTACTGACTCCACGCTGAGTCCCCCCTTCTCATCACACACGTCTCGAGCATTTACAAAACGGTTGGTTTGCATTATTGGAAAGGGCAGTGGCAACTGGTCCAGGGGTGTTTCTCGGTCAACTTTTGCACATAGCATCTCTCTGTTGGATTTTTCTGTTTGTTAAACCTTCCTGTGAATAGGAACGTCATGATACCAAGAATTAAAGGAAATTCTCATGAATTTGTTATAGACTGCTAAGATTTGAGTGCTACTTCTTAGTAAGGTACAAAGGCCCCGTTGGGAAGGATGGTGTTCACGTACAGCCGCCTGCGAGGACGTACGTGGTTCAAGTGCTTCCTCGCTTCAGTCGTGATCATGTGTCGAACACTTCGCGTCTCTCTTGCCACACACTTGAGGCCACTCCAGAACTGTGAATGTGCGAGGCTCCCATTTGCTCCGACTCCACTTACCACGGACGTTTTGATCCGATCTCCTTGATCACATAGCTCCCCGCTGTGCAACACGGCCCACCCCCCCTGCTCAGAACCTTAGGCACATAATGAGTCGGGTTTGCACATCAGGATTATGATGGGGGTGGGCTCGAAGTGGCACCATATACTGTTCATCTTGAGTCGTGCACGCATTCAAAGGCCGCTGCTGTTTTTGTACATGGATAGCAAGCAACCCGCGAGGCTTCAGATAAAAGGAGCCGGTGGGCGGGATGTGGACGGACGTGGCCGCTGGCAGGAGGTCTTTTTCTTTCGGCCTCGAGCTTCGTTCCTGGCTTTCTTTCTGCTTTCTCCCCCAGGATTGGCCGGCGCCAGTTGAAATAAATGCAACTTGCTTGCCCCCTTCCGAGCCAGCTGTTGCCGTGCTTCCTCCTCGGGGCATATTACATGGCTAGGATTGAGCCTCGTCACAACGATTAGTCGGGCGGAATATGAGAAGCCCACACGCATGTATATTGTTTTCTGCTCAGAGCAGCTTGAGAAGGAGCACCATGATGTAGCCGCCGCTGCGAATCCAACCACCATGTGGTTCTCAACCCTCCATCTCGCAACGACTGGTCTCAATCTCGATTCTACAAGGCATGACCGTACCTCGGGCCCAGGGATTATTACAATTTCAACGCTAGATGGGTTTGCTATCGGATCTTCCTACGACAATTTCCCAGTGCGTTTGAGAGTAGAGAGTAGATGAGTCGGACATAGGTGTCTTACGACATATACTGAAGGGCACGTAGTAGGGCCGCACAATCGGAACGCTGCGTACCCTTTATCCACCCCACCGAAGACGAGGTGAAAAGGAGTATCTGTTGCTGCTACTGTGGCTGGACGCGTACAAATTTCACTATCGACACTTCGTTTCTCCCTGGGGCCTGCCTTGTCAACCTCGTCAGTGCCTCGTCCCTTCCAACGAAAACGGGCGAGCTCCGGTCTTACATACGTTCTAGGGAGAACTCTTGTTCGGCCCAGGTTATTGGGAAACTTTAAACGGGCTGCCATAGTCCACCCGTTGGCTAAGAAAGGGTTGGGAAAAATGCGAACATGCTCATGTAAGGGCTTTGTTGTGTAATAGTCCTGACTTTTCTTTCCTTCTTTTTTTTTTTCCACGGCAAGCCTGGTTCTTTTCAGACGCGAATAATATTGTTTGAATGCTAGAACAAGGTCGTTAATAGAGATAGAGGGAAGAGGTCCAGGTCTTCGCCCTTCTTCCGCCCGGGGGGGTTCTGGAATGTTGACGGCCCGAGATGATGGGACAGAACACTGGCATTCCTGCGCGTCTCCGCACTCGAAGTTTGTTGGCCAAGTAGCAGTTTTTTCTCCAGAGACAGTGGTGGTTCGTTTTCGTGGTGCGATGTCTCTTGCCGTCATCATCAATAGCTGGACCCGCCCCTTCGCTCGCTGGACGGCCTGATGGGTTCATGCGGCGAACCCGTGAAATCACCGATGAGGCGAGTGGTCTCATTCTTTCCTTTCAAAGAAGAGATTAAGATGATGTTATTTCGTAGGTAAATAAATGGTCGCTCCCAACCTAGACCGCAAGTAGCAAAGACGTTTTTTGCTTGCCCATAATAACGTACAAAAAAGCCCCTTCCCGCATTGGATGGTTTCGCCTCTTTTCATCAGGTCATTTCGCCGGGCCAGTACTCCCTTCTCCCCGATTCCGAACGCATACTTGGAACTCACAGCGCCCCCCTGCCCACTCACACTAAAAATATCATCGCCGTCGTTGCTTTGCGCCGTGTCTTGGGGTGGTGATGGTTGCAGTGATCGTTGTTTATTGTGTCTTGAACAAAAGGATGGCGCAGTGTCCGAGGTAGAAGTAGATGAAGTGCTTGGTTTCTGCCGGGAAGTCAGCCGACCTGCGCCCTGTCCCAAATCATGCGAGCAGCAAATATTCATACCATGGGTTACGAAGCTTCCAAAGTTCCGCCCGACAATGCAATGCCATGTGGGGCCCTTTCGCTCGTCAAATGTTCTCTTGATGTGCTGGGCAATGTCCTGCCGTCCAACGTGTCAGTGGCATTGCTGGTCATCCCTCCAAGGGAAGAATATCGGGGTCGCAGTAGAGCGAGGCCGCCTCGTGGACTCCGTAGAGCATGCGACAATAGACCCGTACCTTCTCGATCGTGAATTTCGCCATTGCCTCCTGAGCTACTCCGGTTGTCAGCTTCTGTACCACCCCGCGCGTGCTCCCTCTCCGCCGAGGGGCGGCTTACCAATGTCGATGGCCTCCTGCTGCATGTCCTCCGTCTGTCGCCTCAAGTCTCAGTCCGGATCCATGTTCACACCATGACACGGCGTTTCCTTACCATGTCAGCGCTCTTGATCTGAGCATCGAGCTTCTCCCGAGGGCCCGGGGAAGTTGCGCCGCCTTCGACTGCCATGGCTGTTGTCGTGTAGCTTCGGATTCTGCCATGGGCACCAAAAGTTAGCCGTGATGAAGCAGAGCAGGGCGTGCCCTCAACTTCAGGGTGTGGCGATGTTCATGGCCTTTGGGGTGGAGGCAGTCCGGCCAGCTGGCGCTTGCGGATAAGGCCCCATGTGCTCCCCCCCTCGCGAACTGACTGCCAGCGGGCCCTGGCCTTTCCCACGCGCGGGCACAGATGATGCGATTGCAAAGCGGCTGTGACATTCGTACCTTGAGTGATCTGGGGAGGTCGCGGGATCGTGACGGCGTGGACGGGAGACGATGGGCTGTAGCCAGGGCGGTTGGGAGCGCGGTGTTGTTTGATGCCCAGGGAACTCTATTTACACAAAGAGGCTCAGCCTTTGGAGGCTTTGGGCCGCACCAGCTCCCCTGAACGGAGACCCTGCCAACAATCACGGTGGGGCACGGACCACGAACCCCCAAATGAGAGAAACGGAGTGTGGGGAAGACGTGCCGTCTCCAATATTTGACCCGCTAAAAAGTTTTGCCTGCTTTTCCGCAACTGACCGCGTATCTTTCTGCCTCAGAACTTCTCTCAATTCCTCCTTCTCCCTTCCACGGCTCCGTCTCCAACGACACAATCGTTGCTGCAAAGAGTGGTGCAACCCTTCCAACACTACTTCTGACTGCCCTCGTGGATCAGAATGTCCGCTGCAGACGTTGAGTCGTCGCGGCTGTTCGTCAAGAACCTGCCGCCCTCGATCACTGAGGCCGATTTCCGAAAACATTTTGCAACCGGCGGCCGAGAAGTCACAGACATCAAGCTGATCCCAAAGAGGAGGATTGGCTATGTTGGCTACAGGACCTCAGAAGATGCAGCCAAGGCTGTCAAGTTCTTCAACCGATCCTACATACGCCTGTCCAAGATCTCCGTCGAGGTCGCAAGGCCCATATCAGACCCCTCCCTGCCTACTGCTAAGAAGGCCGGTCCTCGTGTCCAAAACAAGCTGCCTACCCCCGAGCCTGAGCCTAGGGCGAAAGAAGCTGATGCAAATGACAAGAAGAGAAAGAGGGAGGGTGCGGATGAGTCCGACCCCAAACTGAAAGAGTACTTGGATATGATGCGTCCAGGACAGACGACCTCGAGCAAACTCGAGGGTATCTACGGCCAGCAGCACAGTGAACAGAACGATGTCGAGATGGCAGTCGCTCCTGTGGATGACGAGAGTGACGATGAGTACGAGGCCATCCCGGCCAAGAAACAGAAGCAGCAGAAAGAAATTGCGGAGGAAACACCAGCAGCGCAGGTTGAGGTCCCTTCGCCTATGGTCGATCCACCAAAACCAATAGACCAAGACGTGCCAAACACAACGGGACCAGCTGATGCAACAGATGATGATTGGTTGAGATCACGGACAAACAGATTACTTGACCTCGTCGACCCGGATGACCAATCAGCGCTACCTCTGCCTCCAGCACCACCTACCCAGGCTCCAGCTGTGACGAGCGGACCATCACTTGCAGAGGTAGAATTGGATCGTGCCACTCCAGAAGCCCCAGGCGAGCCTGTTGTCGAAAGAACGGGCGAAGAAGTCGCAACGGAACAGATAAATCGCACAGGTAGGCTCTTCGTTCGGAATTTGCCCTTCAAGGCCACCGAGGCCGAACTCGCAAAACACTTCCAGCCGTATGGAGAGACCGAAGAGGTAAGCAATCATTTTCCTTGTCTCTGGATTCCCTCCAGATTCCCCCGTCGTAGTGATGAACCCATGATAGGGACATCTTATGCCAAAGGCACATGATTATATTTTGGGTCGATTATTTTAGTAGATGCTTCGACTTGTCTGAACGACGAAGATGCTTGGTCATATTGTCTCAGCTTGACCTAGATTCAACATCGCTGACGTAGATCTAGGTACACATTCCTGTCTCTGGTTCGGGACAAGGTAAGGGGTTTGCCCACATCTCTTTCTCGGATCCTGGCTCTGCTATCGCAGCATTGCAAGATGCGGATGGCAAGCCTTTTCAAGGCCGTATCCTCCACGTTCTCCCAGGCCAACCGAAAAAGGACCACCAGTTGGATGACTTTGCCATCTCGCAACTGCCGCTCAAGAAGCAGAACCTTTTGCGGAAAAAAGCACAAGCATCAACCAGCACCTTCAACTGGAACTCACTGTACATGAATCAAGATGCCGTGCTTGCATCAACTGCAGATCGCCTTGGAGTCTCCAAATCAGAGCTTCTCGATCCCACCTCCACTGATGGCGCAGTGAGACAGGCGGTAGCCGAGACACAAATCATCCAAGAGACGAAAGCTTACTTTGCTTCTCACGGAGTCAACGTTGAGGCCTTCAAGTCCCAGAAGAAGGGAGATACTGCCATTCTGGTGAAGAATTTCCCGTATGGTACGAACCTCGAGGAATTGCGGAAGCTGTTCGAAGAGGCTGCCGGTGGAAATGTGCTTCAAGTCTTGATGCCACCAAGCAGGACGATTGCAATCGTCCAGTTCTCACAGCCTGTTGCTTGCAGAACTGCTTTTGCGAAGCTGGCCTATAGGCGACTCGGCTCATCTATTTTGTTCCTTGAAAAGGCACCTGTAGATCTATTTGGAGACCAACAGACTACACAGCAGCCTCAGGCTGATCACCCTGCGGATGGTGCGGGCGTACAGAAAATGTCTGGCACGGATCTCCTGGAGCAAGCTGATGACCAGGGTAGCCAGGACACGACGTCCCTTTACGTCAAGAATCTGAGCTTCGACACAACCACAGCACAGTTGGCCGATGCGTTCAAGTCCTTGGACGGATTCGTCCATGCACAGGTGAAGACAAAGTCCGATCCCAAAAAGCCGGGCCAGGTGTTGAGCATGGGTTTCGGCTTTGTGCATTTCCGCTCAAAGGCGCAGGCGGAGGCCGCTGTCAAGACCATGAATGGATTTGTCCTGGATAAACACACACTCGCAGTAAAGGCATCACACAAGGGCCATGACGCGGCCGAAGAAAAGCGACGCGAAGACAAGGCCAAGAAGGCGGCAGGCCAGAGAACCAAGATCGTCGTCAAGAACCTCGCCTTCGAGGCTTCCAAAGCCGATCTACGCCGCTTGCTTGGGACTTACGGCAAGCTCAGAGTCGTCCGCATTCCCAAGAAATTTAACAGCTCATCGTTAGTGGCCCATCCCCTGTCACCCAATGGCGCAGTATATTGCCGCTTTTACTAACGCGAAAACAAACAATAGACGTGGATTTGCCTTTGCGGAATTTGAGTCGCCACGAGAGGCAGAGAACTGCATCAGGTCGCTCAAGGACACTCATCTGCTCGGCCGCAAATTGGTCCTTGACTACGCCGAGGCTGAAGCCATCGACGCGGAAGAGGAAATTGCCAAGATGCAGAAGAAGATCGGGGGCCAGGTTAACAGGGTAGAGCTACAGAAGCTCACCGCAGGGAAAGGCAGCGCCAGACAGAAGTTCGAAATCGGGGAGGACAATGAGGATAACGCATGATCGCTCGTGGTGCATTGTCGAATGGAGCAGGGAGCTAGTTAGGGCTAACAGCCCCTCTGCCCAGCTCCAAAAAATAACACCCCATGAATTTTCTCCGTCGCTGCTGGCACAAGGGGGAGGAGACTCCCGAGTTCTTTCGCTGTGTCTTGTCCATCCCTTGGTTGAAGGAGATCTTCACCGCGAACCAGCGGCCGCCAATTCTTGTGAGCCCCACTCGTAACCCAATCTAGACTTCTCTTTGCCCCCCTGGCCCCCCTGCTATTGAGTATCTTCCTACTCTCTCTGATCTGTCTAGTCTCTTTTCTCTCTCACACTGTCTGCTTTAAGCACGATGTCTGTCGCTAATCTCGTTGTCATACCTGCCGGCGGATGTGCCCCGCCCTGACGGCCATGTGGCCGGATACTGAGATGGACACATAACATAGTGTTATACCTTAGACCACATAATCACCCCTGCATTCCTTTGCTGGGACAAGACTTTCCAAATCTTCAATGGGGCCCCGCCCGGGAGGAGGGGACCAGTGACGTCCCTCGAGATCTTTTGAACCCCGGTCTCTTGTTCTGGGCTCGGTTCTGGTTCTGGTTCTTGGGTGTACTCGCCCGCCCTAAGGCTATGCGTCCTCACACACGACTAACCAACCGACCAACCAACCCAGCAAGGTGGGACAGACCCTTTGAGCGAGCGGGCGAGACTAGCTAGGCGTATCCCTCTTCCTTTCCCTGCTGTGCGGGGACAGGGGAGAAGGGGGTGGTGTTGTTCAACGTGTGGGTAGACATCGCCGCCGAGAGGTGTAAGTGGTTAGCTTGGGGGGAGGTACCTCGTCCCTAATGGTATTGTTGTTATTAGTATAAGCCCGGACTCATGTTCCCTTTGAGCGGGCCAGGGGAAATGGTACAACGGCCCCAGAGAGGAGAGATCCGAAGCTGGCAGTAGTTACTGGAAGCGTGTGGCTCTGTGTTTCTCTCAAGAGTCTTCATATTATAATTCCCTGCTCCTGAGGGCATTCCTTCAACAAACCCGCGACAGGTCCACCTCCCATTCGCCTCAGTCAAAAGCGTTCATTCCTTCTCTTCATTTTCTCCCAGGTCTTCTTGCTACACATCACGTTCCTTCCAAACACGCCTCGGAGGCATTCTATTATTCATTCTTTTTCTCTCCTTCGCTTCAACCTTAACCCATTCCATTCTTTCCAGTCACTCGCGCACGAGACGAATAACCAACAAGAAAGAAGAGAAAAAAAAGATTTGCCATTGAAGCATTTGACTTGAATTCCTGCCCTGTCCCTCTGGAATCGACCGACCGTTCCATCAGCATTACCCACCATGCTGGGTTCTCTGGACGCTCACCGCGCCGTGCTGCCCTCCCAGAGACCACCCTCGCCGCCCCCTCACCCTCACGCCCACCAGCCCATGCCCGACTATGTCCACCACGACCCCGTCGGGCCGTCCCCTTACGAGGACGCCAGCAACACCACCAGCAGCGGCGGCCAAAACACCAGGGGCGACTATCTCGCCCGCGTCGGCGGCAGGGAGCCGCTCCAGGAGTCGACGGGCAACGTCCAACACCACAGCCAACACCACTACCCCTACGGGCAGCGCGCCCTGCCTTCCCTCTCGGCGGCGTCGTCCGCCTCGTGCACCCCGATCCTGAGCCACACGCTGTCCACGATCCCCACGCCCCCCATCCTGCCGACCCAGACGCTCGGGTCCACGGGGGTGCTGCCCTCGTCGTCGACGGCGTCACAGCACCAGAGGCAACATCAGCATCAGGGCGGCAACGGTGGTGGTGACGGGTCTGCCGCGCTGGCGGCGGCAGCGGCCGGGACGTCCGCGCTCAGGCTCCGGCGGCACCAGCTCAGCCTGCAGCGGCAGAGCAGGCACAGCAAGAACCCCATCTACCTGTCGCCCGAGTTCTGCCAGTACCGCGTCAAGCAGAAGGACAAGGACGAGCAGAAGTGGCCGGACATCCTGGAGGATGCCTTTCTTGATGGTAATTGCTGCCTCCCTCTCTTTCCCTCCCCATTGACCTCTCCTCACCTCATCTCATCTCAACTCACCTGATCTTCTCATAACATAAATCCAACTTCCGAGTCAACCCAAGTTCAGTCAAGTCCACAAAGCTAACACACACTCCAACAGCCCTGCTCCTGATCGTCCACATGGGCCGGCGCAAGTACCACATGCACGGCAAGCAGCACGGGCGCAACATGCTCATCTGCGAGTACATCTGGATCGCATGGAAGCAGCAGACGCTGCACCCCGGGGCCCCGGCGCCGCCCCAGTACACGATGCAGGAGGTCAAGCCCTGCCAGTGCAAGCCGCCCAAGAAGCCGCACCGCGACGATGAGCAGTGCTGGGTCAAGGTCAAGCATGACTGGTACCGCGAGCGCAAGCAGGTCTCGAGCCACATTCAGGTCATCAAGAACTTCTTCCGGTTCCATCCGGCCTGTGAGTTATTTTCACCTCCCTTGCCATTGTCTTGCCCTTTTTGAAAATCTGGTCCGTACGAGAAGGAGATGGCACAATGGCCAGCACGCCACTTGGAGTGCTGCCCGGGGTTCTTGAACCTACAAGCTTCGCTGGCAGTATTCAAAAGTGTTGTGCGTGGGCCGAGTTCACCAGCCTGGTGTGGTGTGACACTCGATATCCTCGATACTTCCCAATCCGGAATTCTTATGATACACCCACCAACGAGCCCAACTGACAAACCTTCTAGACCACTTCTTCTTCTCCAAAGGCTCCGAAGAGAGCGGCAAGGACAAGAAAAAGTCGAGCCCGGGGCGGTGGTACAAGGAGAATACAGACCAGAAGTCGTTCAAGGACGACCCGGTGCTCAACGCGCTCAAGGAGGACCGGCTGCCGGATGTGCGGCCCAACTACGAGTACTTCGGCCAGCTGCTCAACATGAACCACGCGGTGCAGGTCAGCCCGTCCATGTGCTGGTTGTACCTGTCCAACGACCTGATCCGAGACCAGTCGTCGACCGAGACGCGCTTCTACACGGACGAGGACGGCGTCAAGCGCGAGGAGGAGGTCATCAAGGTCAAGACGTACCACCCGGAGCAGGGGCTGCTCCCGCACTGGGACTTCCCCCACCGGTACGAGTTCACGAGCGGGCGCAAGGAGTGGGGCGCCCGCGACAAGGAGGACCGCAGCATCCGCCAGACGTTCCTGCACGAGTACAACTGGGACATGAAGCAGACCGAGTCGAGCTCCGTGCGCGAGGTCTGCGACGAGTGGGAGGTCGACCACCCGGAGCTGCACGCCAGCCTGCAGAGCGTCATCGAGCACCACGACCTGCAGAACGCCCACCTGCAGGCGGCCAGCCAGTGCGACATCATCCACATGGACCTGACCCTCGACATCCACGGCATCACCAAGCTGACAAAGCTGCCCAAGGGCAGCGCCTTCCGGCCCCTCGTCAAGATCACCGTCGCCCAGCCCGCCCTGCAGAACCACCACTGGTGCGTCCGCACGCGGCTGGAGCGGCCTCCCGAGCTGTGCTCCAACGGCAGGGGCACGACCTTCAAGGACGACCTGGAGATGGGGTACGTGTTCACGCACGTGCGAGGTTGCCACGATAGGAATCCAACCTGTGACTGTCGGGACCGCCGAAGGGGCAATGTGTGGTCAGTCCCGTTCCCGGAGGTTCAGTGGGCAGAGGCCTTGGACCTGTGCGCGACTTATCCTCGGTACTTCCTGCCGAAGGAGAAGAAGAGCTCGAGCAGCGGGTCGAAGAAGGATGAAGACGATGTAAAGGAGGAGGACGTGGTCACGCAGATGGATCTGATGAAGGCCACCGCCATGTTCCAAGAGCTATGGTCCAGCCCGCCCGCGCCACCGGGCTCACCTGACCAGCTGAACTGGACGCGGCGGGCGGTGATTCTCTGGACCTTCAACACGATACACTTCTTCGACAAGGAGAAGAAACTGTGCACGACGCCTGCCGGAACGAACTGGCGCTTCTTGACTGCTGTGGATCCCCTGTCGCCAATGCATCAGGAGAGGATGCTACTCAGCGGCAGCGCCGCCCAGCGAGGTGATCGGGTTGTCATGTCGCCGTCGCCCACGTATCAACAGATGCTCAACGCACAAATGGCCGAGAATTTCAGCTCAGCCTGGAATGGTGGCAATGTCCACTTGAACATCCCGCAGGGCGGGACTCACTCCAATCCCTCCTCGCTGCCCGTGTCTCCTATGCCCACATACGGGCCATCAAATCTGAGTCTCCATGGGAACTTCACCAACGGTCTCGTCACCCCTCCACCATCCGCAGCACTCACCTCGTCATACGTGGCGGGCTTTGACGGGTCCTCGAGCATGGGCGTGCACTCTCAGGATCTGGCAAGCCAAAACTTGGGCTTCATGCCAACCACAACATCGGCAAACCCCGACGCGAGCTTCATGACAAGCGGGTCGTTCTCGACAGAGTCTTACATGCCTTACAACACAGGGAACAACAGTTTCTACGAGGAGCCTGAGGATGACGAGAGCGACACGACTCTTCCAGGGTGCGAAAACACCGACCTGTCCAGCATGGCCCCACAGCAGTGGTCCAACTTGAACAGCACTGCTCATGCTGGCAATAATGCCTTGGCCCTAGACTGGAATCACCCCGACCTCACCAGCGGGCTGTCAATGGCTGTCAACGAAGAGGCAAGCCTGGGAGGCGAGGCGGGGACACACCCACTCGACGACAATACGCGGCAACTACAGAATCCATACGACCCATGCGCACCAGTGGTGCGTTCTGAGGCGGGGAGTCAGAGCAGAGCGCAATCCAGCGATCACTACCTGGCCGGGCTGCAGCGGATGCAGGGTAATCTCGACAGCAGGGATCGGCTCGACCAGCACAGAACCAATGTTACCGCCAACGACGACGACATCTGGAACACGGCCGCGTCGACCCCCAACAATTGCGATGGCGGGCAGATGGGCGGGGGCCAAGATGCCTCGGCGCAGTTCAGCCAGTCGAGCACCGCCTGGGATGACAGCTTCAGTCAGTTCCACTCGCAGCAGTCACAGCAGGCCCAACAGCATCGTCATCATAATGATGGCCTGTCGAGGCCAACCTCGGAGTACTTGGGCGGGTCCAGCGGCCTCAGCCCGCTAGTGAGCCGAAAGCGCGCCAGGGAGGAGTCAGAAGGCGATGATGCGTACTCGTTGGGCTCAATGGCAGGCTACGTACCTTCGGCGCACAAGAATCTCCGTTACCGTCTTGGTTAACGCGTTGGTGACCGCTACGGGTGACCGAAGCGGATCATGATACTGAAATGGTCCGACATACCAGATTGGGAGTGAGTTGGTCGGTTGGCTGACGGGCAAAGTTCGGGTGCTTGGGCCCGGTCGTTGAGGTCGGCTGTCGTTCCTTGGGCCAAGGTGGGGAATGTGATAGACGTGATAGACAGGGTCCAGATGACAGGCTTGGGGATGTTCGGGTCGTTTACCGGGATCGGATGAAACCAGGGGTTTTGGCGTTTCACGATACCTACATGCAAGTGTGCGGCACACTTGCTGTTCTGTGGCGGCGGGCACGGTTTGGCCATGGTAGAACTGTGGCGAACGATTAGTCGTGACCATGCATTGAGTATGAAAATGTCTACAATCTTTTTGTCGCAAACTATGGGCGCCTGAAGGGCAGCCTCGAGTCACCATGCACGTAATGTCTGCAGATTGTTCATTCAGCACAGACACTGGAAGTTTCCCAATCGTCAATGAGCCTGGGCGTGAAACTCAAGCACAGAGCAAGATTGACTTTTTTCTTTGTTTTTGAATTTTTGAGTTCCGGAAAGCACAGCGAATGCGGCACAGTACTGGACACTGGTTGTTGTGATATCAGACGATGACCGCCTTTGTTTGCGAGCACAGGGAAACTTAATGCGGGCTGCAATGGTTAAACAATTTTGCGCGTGTTTCGTCCCTTGTCTGTGAAAGAAACGAGGCCAAGACGATTTTCCTGGATACACGAGGGAGAAGCGCTCAGTTCGAGATGAGCGCCTGTTCTGGGTCCACATTTTGCAGAGTACAAAACATCGATGACAGAGATAAAGTGGTTGTTGTCTTTGGGCCCTTCCGGGGAACCTGTGGAGCCCAAGACTGGGAACCCCTGTTGATAGCGGCGCCTTGTGTGTTGAGGCTCAAAGAGATCGACAGCCTATCGGCTGCGGGCTAACGGGCACTTGGCAGGGAGGTGTTTCAGTGCGGTCAGACCAGACTCGTCCCCCGTGCATGCATGCAAGTAGCGACTAACGTTTTTGGACAAGGAGCCAGCAGACGTTGAGTGACTGGAGGGGAAAATCCTACCGTGGAACGGACTGACCCATCCACGGGAATGGATATGCCGGCAGATAGTCGGGCTTGGTCTTGGAAAACGCCGTCTGCGGAGGGCCACACAGACGTTGCTTGCTTGCATAGGGAGCAGCTGATTACCGAGGCGATGGGACGTCTGGACACAAGAGGTGTTCACTAGTCTGGACGACGGCTATTGCAAAAGCCGCGAACCGTCCGAGGGGAGCTGACAGGATGACTGTTTGTCAGAAGATAAGTTGACCCAAGACAGCAAGGAGTAGGAAGCTCATGCGAGGACCCAGCGGGGTACGGCAGAAATGAGAGATCCTTGAGACTTGATCATGAGGTGGTTTGCGTGGAAATGGTGTTGAAGAGACGAAACTCGGGAGGCTCTCGAACTTTGCCTGGCCAATCGAATCGAGGAAGCTAGCTAATGGGAGAGCCCGAACCGGACGGATTGCCCTAAGCATCTAGTGTTAGACTGAGCCGGTGTGTTGGTCACGGCAGGGTATGGCTGCTGCGATGGCGGTGGACATGGACAGGACCAGGTCAGGAGCGGGGATGATGGATGACGGGTGGCAGATGGTGGTGCGCCGAGACGAGATCCCGAGATTTGGGGGTCGGCGAGAGGCGTGGCCAACCCAGCAGACGAGGGTGAGAGAACTAATGTGCAGATTAGATTGTGACAGTAGACGCGAGTCCTGAGGTCAAGAAATAGGGTCAGCATCGTGTTAATCATTGCTGGATGGGCCCAGGCCAGGACTGCAGCGACTGCAGCGACAACGCAGCCAGTAGTGGAGGGCGGTCTGGGCCGCCGACGTGGCCGGTGGAGTCGGCCATGTTCGCGGGTGTTGAGGGCAGATGGTTGGCTGCGAGCTGCTTTTGTGGTGTTTGGGCTGTCGACGAGCGTGAACGTGTAGCCGCCGAGGGTGGTTCCACAGTAATGTACGACACAGAAAGCGTGCGATCAAGCGCGCAAGGTGGTGCCATGCAACAGAAACGGTGTGTGCCTGACTGTGTGCCAATTTGCTGTGTGCTGTATGCTGTGTGCTTTGATGCTGTCTTGGGTGTTTGAATAGCAGCCGTGGCATATCAAACTGAGTCGGTCGGTGTATTACTGAAATAGGGATGACTGGACGAAATGGTGGTGATGACTGATGTGCAATGAGTGGTTGGTTGTGAGGGCGAGCCAGTCGGTCAGACAAGCCGTGCAGAGACGCAGAATGAGTGGCCCAGCGGCTCGGGCGCATGGGCCACCAGGTCCACCCTTAAGGGTAAGCGAGCGCAGGGGTTGCCCATCCCTGCTCCCTCGGGGCAAGTGTTCCAGACTGACAAATCGTTTTAGCCACGGGAAAGTCACTGCTCATACAGATCAAGCAGCGAAGATACATCAGTCCGTTGATGGCGGCGCTAGAACGGCAGGTACAGTGGCCACCAGAAACGGCAAGCGTTTAACAGAGCAAGCCCCACTCCTTCTCGACTTCGAACCTCACGTCGACTCTACTGCACTGCACTTCCAAGGACAAGGACAAACTGACACAGTAGACACGCAAACCACTTACTTGCTCAACCTAGACTGACTCCTTCCCTCCTCACCCTCCCCATGTCCCGTCACATCTGAATGGGTGTCGCACTCCCCGGCACATCTCGCCTGGCCAGGCCCCATAATTCGCATCCTGGTCGCATATCATGATCGCGCAATGGGATTTACACCAGCATGCGGAATCGAATCGTCGCTCTCACACTGCACACCACCAGCAGAACACAGAACACGGTAGTAGCTCCCACATGCGACAGACAATGCTTGTCTGTCACCTCCCTTGTTGTTCCTTGTTGCCACCCCTGCGAGGGCGGCCGATGCTGTCTCGTGCCTGGCGCTACCTGAGGTTTGTCTGGTTATCTGGTACTCTAGCAGCCCTAGTCTCCACGGCTGCACGGATGGTCGGACTCACCTCTCTCCATATTGCTGCATCTTGGACATGGGATGAAGTCTGGAGTCTCGAGTCTGGGCCCCCCCTCCTCCCGCCCACCCACATCTGTGTGTGCCCATGTAACTGTCTGCCGCTCAAGTAGTTTGTACTGTCTTGGCCTGGCGAAGATGGCCATGCATGGGCCGAGCTCCACAAAACACGCGCCCAACCTCTGCAAACATCTCTTTTTTGTTTTCACCCTCGACTCTTCATGTCCACTCGTTGCGTCCCCAGAGGCCCGGATGCCTTCCCTCGCAGCACAGGGCCCACCAGGGGAAACAAACACGATATCTCCATCCTCACTGCCATCTCTCCCCAGCCTTGACCGGCCATGAGCAGATATCTCTTTCCGATCAAGTGATTTCATCGGCTCCATCGCCCTGCAGCATCATCGTGTTCATCCGTCCATCCGTACTTGTCTACCACTCCCACGGTTTTTTAACTCTCCATTCTTCTTGCAGAGATCGAAACTCAACTTTGGCATCCACACTCATCTTCTGCAAGTCATCATCTCATCTGCGGGACTCATCTCAAAGGCCCATTCCAAGACCGCTTCTTGGGCCCATCAGACCCAAGTGACCCATTCCGGCCTGGCCGTCACTCTCGATTCACCTTGACATCGTCTCCTCACCTAGGACACCATTCGGCTCGGCTATTCATCAATACCCACTCAATTGTTCAGAGTCAAAGCCCAAGGCTTTCCCTTCCAAGGCAGAAAGGCCTCACCGTCGGTTGGCATCATCCGAAGTCCAGGCTTCCATCCCAACTTTCGCCTTTTTCTTCAACCATTCCCCGCCGTCTACCCATTCACAATGCTGTTGTGATCATACGACTATTCTTTGTTCCCTTTTCACTTTCTTCCTTTCTTCATCAGCAGGTCTGACTGTTGCGCCGGCCGTTAACTCCCAGCTTTGTTTGCTTGACAATCATTCAAGTCTCATCCTTTGACCCATTGTGCTTGCACAACAAATACATTCAACGCCACTCGTCTCGACCATTTAAGACTTGGACGACCGAGGATCGATCAACTGCAGACAGGACCTTTACAGCACGTCTTTTTTGGCATCGAATTTCAGCAAAGACATACGCGCCAGTCGTGTACACTTCCCAGCTTGGTTGACTCAAGCTCAGCACTCACAACAACAAATTTCAAATTCAAACGACAATATGTTGGGACACTCGATTTTAGAGCAGAGTGCCCTGGTGGCCGCAGTCGTTCTCTCGGGCATACCCACCACCATCGCTCACTCCTGGGTGGAGCAACTGAACCGCATCGCGGCCAACGGCACCATGATCGCACCTGAGGGATATCAACGAGCCTATGTTGGACGTGGTGACCCAGGCTTCAAAGGAGATATTTCCGACGACTTGTGGCAGATTCCTCCCAACGACCGGGCTGCGGGTGCTGTCATTTATCCAACAGACCTCCTCTGCGCACCCCAGCAAAAGATCGGCACATACACCAACTCTAAGTACCCAAAGCTGGTGACAGCCCCAGGCGACTATGTTGCCCTGCGCCATCAAGAGAACGGCCACGTGACACTCCCAGCAACCCAGCAGAACAAGCCTCGTAACCGTGGAACCATCTACATCTACGGCACGGAGAAGCCCGGTGCCAACGACACTCTGATGTCGATCCACAACGTCTGGAACGCGGACGGCACCGGTGGTGATGGGCGAGGCCGTCTTTTGGCCACGCGCAACTACGACGACGGCCAGTGTTACCAGGTGAACAGCGGGGACATCGCAACCTCGCGAATCAAGCAGTTCTCCAAGGAGGCTTCAAATCCCCAGGGCGAGGATCTGTGGTGCCAGTCCGACATCCAGCTCCCCTCCGACCTCACTGTCGGTTCAGACTACACCCTGTATTGGGTCTGGGACTGGCCCACTCTCTCCAAGGCCAACGCTATGATCGGCGACGAAGGCGTCGAGGTCACCAAACCAGAGACCTACACCTCGTGCATGGACCTGGAGATCGTCGACCCCTGTGCAGACGACCTCGGCGACGTCAAGTCCCCTGCCTGCAGCAGCGGCAACTCCAAGACCAAGACCAAGATCACAAACACCTTCGCCAAGGGCCAGTCCTACAACAACGCCGCCGTGCCCCAAGAGCTCACTGGTAATTTCGCTGTCGGTGTCGATGGCACCAACGCTGACTCAGGCTCCAACACCGGCATGTCCGCGCCCCCAGACCTGGCAAGCGGCAGCGGCAACTCCGCTACCACGGGCAGCGCTTCAAAAGGCGGCGCTTCCCCGACCGCCGGCGCCGGCGTCGCTGCCTCCTCCTCCTCCTCCGCCTCGACCTTTTCCACCGTTACTACCTCCGCGCCATCCTCGGCGGCAACCAACGCAGGGGCTGCCGGCGCGACCGTGACGCAGCTCAGCACCGTTACCGTCACCGAGGGCGTGACAACCGTCACCGTCACAGCCTCCGCAGCCCCGGATGCCGCCGTCGGTGCGGTGGGCGAGAACAGCACGGGTGGGCTTGTGATCCCGACGCCAGGTGTCGCACCAGCCGTGGAGCCGTTCACGAAGAGGAGGCGGTCCCGCATCGAGCGCAACCTCTCATGAGATCTTTTCCTTCCCTTCACAATCAGACCGTCTTTTCTTTTCTACTTTCTTCGATTGTCCATATGCATCATCATCATCTTCGCCCAACAGACAGGCAGGCGGACCCACGCACATACATACACACCCTACCTACACGACCTACCACGCTGGGAAACGGACACGGTGGCAAGGCGGGACAAAAAAGGCTGGGATAGGGGACAAGGCAGGGCATGGCATACGAGGGAATGACTCAAGAGGGAAATGTGGAATGGCTTATGAGGGGGGAACAGGGGCGTTGCTTGCATTTGTTTTCTCTTCTCTCTGCATACGCGAGGCTGGGCCCGCTAAAGATACCAAGGTGTTTCGTTATGTTGGTTTTCCTTTTTCCATATTTGCATTTTCACACCATCCAAGGCATCGTCCGCCCCCACCAGAGAACATGAGAGAGACCGCTGTGGTCTTGTTCTCGCATTGCATCGCATGCATCACGGCGTTGATGTGGTTTAGGTAGATGGGATAGTGATACCAATTTCATTGACCCTTCTCGGGGTATTCAAATCTTGAGCTTCTGCTATGTCTCTTGTGTCTCGAATTGTGCATATGTGATTGTGTCTATTCCATTGCTAGCTGGAACTTTCGTGTGTTCGATGTGTGGTTCATTTTGTGTAATCGGTCCGTAAGCAGTATGGCTACACTACAGCGTAGCATTACACTGTCAAGGCAGTTTGTGTAAAGCAATATGATCATCATTCATTAAAGTACTCTCATGAAGGGAGCTATGGAATTTCTTTTTGCTTCTCGGCGCAGACACGCAAAATAACTTTTGTAGGCTTGCGGCTGGCCAATATTAGTCCATGCGTCCTCTTGCCAGAAAGGCTTAGATGAAGAATCTAAGCTGGAGTATCTGGTCTAGGGTGTCGACTTCCCACTCATCAAGAACGCGCATCGAGAACGCGCATCAACACAACCGGTTTTTCTCTACCTTCTCTGCCGCCCCAAACTTTTTTTTTTTTTTTTTTTTTTTTGGTTTTTGTTTTCTTTCACTCTCTCATCTACCACTTCATGGTGCCATCAGATCGGGCGTTCTGTCATGGATCTTTGGCACCGTCAGCCGCTCACAACTCGGACCATTCCTCCAGACATCTGGTTGGTGACATTGTGAAATGAGGCTTGGAGCAATCAATCCAGGTCTTCGGAAATAATGTCTACCTGGACGAAATCTTGGTTCATGTCCTCTTGGTCTGTGTCGTCTTGATTGGGAGGTTGAGAGGGCCGTAAAGGGTTGTCAGAGGAGAAGCCTCTGATATACTGAGCAACAAGTCTTGAGTCTCCGTCGAAAATTTCATCCCACCAGTCCGAATCCCATTCTTCATCCTCACCGCCTCGCGGGCTTGTCACATCCGAGGCGGGATCGGCTTTCACACGGATCACGTCGAGAAGGTCAGCCCATGTGCCGCTTAGCAGTTCAATGTGCCGCAGATGAATATACGCTCCAGGTTCCAGCTTCTCGAGACAGGTCACCAGCTCATCGTAGTGAATTGGAAAGTGAGAAAGCGTCATTAGCCGGAGTTTCGTCCATGGCAGCAAAGAAAGCAGCATTCCAACCCTCGTGCGATTCGGCTCTTCAGCCTGTCCAGGGGGGAGCACACCGCCGAGGTCAAGGCTCACAGACCGAAGGTTGGGTGCTTTCAAAAATACGCGCGCGAATTTGAAGAAACTCGTCCATTCTCCTGGTGGGCGGTTGGGCTGGGTGGCTACCACAGTCAATCCACAACCCATTTCCAACTTCTCCAGGTGTTCGGCTGCCTTGGCCATGTCTATCATCTCCTGCCTCCCAAGGTTCAATCTGAGGTCGTTCGTAGGGGTGAAGCTGATGCGCAACTTGGTCAGGAATGTTCCCGCTCGACCGACTGCGGCTGGCAGCTGGTATAGGGAATGAACAGGTGGCTGCACCAAACGCCGAATACTTGCTTCTGACCAGGTCAAAGTCTTGAGAAGTTCACCTTGGACAAGCTCGTCGAACGGATCCAAGTCTCGACTTAAATGACTGGCACTTGACAATCTGTCGTCTTCAATGACCAGTTCGAACAATGTCGGCATTCTAGCTACCGCTTCAGAGATGCATCGAACGAAGGTGTTGCCTCGCAGAGCCGCTTGTTGGTCACTGACAAGCTGCTGGTGTTTTTCGTAGGCCCGGTGTAGTGCGGCAATGTATTTGTCCTCGTCCGATTCGGATGATTCCGCTCGTATGATTTTGGTCCACGACTGCAGGGCTTGGGAACACTCTGCGACCTTCTTTGGAAGAATAAGCATCGACCGAATTGCGGCCTCTTCAACTGGAAAGCGAGCGAAATCCGAAGTATCCCTGGGCATTTGTATCTGAAATTCTCCCTGGTATTGGTATTCAGGCAAGTTCGACACTGAAAGCATCGCCTCCCACAAGTAAAGATTGTTGCGCATGATTGCCGAACCCGCAACGGCAAATTCTCGAAAGTCGCTGGCCATGGATGAGTTATAAAGGCCGACAGAAACTTTCAGCGTCTGTACGCCTTTGGAAATAAGAGGGTGGCGCGATACCTCATCGAGATGCACCAGCGATGAGGTTGTCATTGAAACGTCCAGCCAGTGCAATAAGAGGTGGGAACTGGCTTCACAGAATCGATGACACACCATGCGACTACTCTGGATACTCTTGTAGTCGGACCTGGAATAGAGGCCAAGATTTCCATCTTCCAAGAAACTATCTTCCACGAATCGAAAGATTCTCCTTAGAAGCTCATTAGGCAGGTCTAAAATGTGAAAATCTCGGATCAGAGGTCGAGCCTGGGTATCGAAGGTCTTGCGCAGACTGGACTGGAGGCCCTCAAGCTTTGGAAGTAGCGACTCGAGCTCTTGGAATGAAGACACAATGCCAATGTCCTTCAACTCTGACACCTGCTTCTTGACGATTTGCTGTATCGAGTCGATGTTGACCAGCTGCGTGCCGATATCCTTCATGCAGATGTGCTTTGAAGCGACTTTTTCTGAGGACTGAGGTATGCTGATATCTTCCACGCCGACCATTTCTGTGGTGAGCTGGTCTGTGGGCGGCGATGTGCCGATGTCATTCATTATGGCTGCCATGAAGGGCAAAGCAATCTGTCTCGCCGTTTGGTTGGAGAAGACTCGTGCAGCTACAAAATCATGGTTAGCTGGAAGTCCACTCATCAACACAAGCGATATGCAAGGTGCGATTGAAGCAAGATCTGACGGAGCTCAAGAAGGCTGAAGTGGAAGGCGGTAAGTCCATGTACTCACAAGAATGGAAAACCTTTTTTGAAGTGACCGTTCTGTCGCTCAGATTAATCGATGGTGAGGTACGGGAACTGGCGCGACCGCAAGGAAGGATGGATTCAAATGCCGTTGCAACCCGTATTCTGCTGCTTTCAAGTCGAGATTGGATGTAAAGCTGTCCTCTGTGAAGCTGGCGCGTGATGTGCTCACCGTGGGCACTTTGCTTGGGGACCTTTGTGGTGTCGCGACTTTTGTTTGCTGAGTAGCCTTGGTTTCTTGTGTAGCAGCTTTCCTAGACTTTTACGTGACTTTCCTTTGCTTGATGCCAGAAAGAAAGTCAGCAGTCAAATTAGTTAGGGCCACAGAGCCGATGCGGAAGATGGTTGAGTGTTCAGATGGGAACGATGGGCTGGGTGTGGCGAAATCAAATTTGGTGACAAAAGCAGAGGTCCCTCCAAGATGCAGCGACACACTCCGGGAAGGTTTGTGATTGGGTTGTGTTTTTCTCCAAACCCGTCTGAGTTGGGGATGAGAAAGGTGAATAGGTGAAAAAGGTAACGGTCTGCTCAAAATTGAGTAAAGGTGAAAAGGAGTAAAGTGTCAGGAAGGACGAAGAAGGAAGGAAGTTTAGAGGCTGGAAATCGAAAGAGAGAAAAGTACAGCTTTCGCCGACCGCAGCAAGAAAAAGCCCTGGAACTCCAAGGCAGCAGTGAGACTTTGCAAAGTCAAACGAACTCAATTGCTTGAAAGTAGGGAGACACGAGAGTGACGCCCTGGATCAAGAAGTTTGTAAAATCTGCTCCCGTCCTTGACCGTAGAGGGCCATGAAGCAAAGCGCAAGCCTTTATCACGCCCGCAAGTGGGGATGGACTGGTTTGCGCGCAGTTGTGATGTTTGCAGTATTTCAGTGACAGCCTTGAGCCTGGTGAGCTACTTGTGCGCGCTTTCATCAATACATGCGCAAAAACCTCCTTGGTGCGAAAGGATCTCACCGTGACCCAAGTGTGCCAGTTGACAAGAAAGCCTACAAATGAAACTGCCTGAGACGGGGAACGAATCACCATAACAAAGTCCAGGTACTCATCCCTAGTTCAGAAAATACATGCATCTTTTGGTAGCCCTTAGTCTATCTACCCATCAATAGGACACCTATATTCCCTCTCCCTCCCATACTCATCAACATGCCTCCTCGCACCCGTGATCTCATCGCGCGGCTGTAGCGCCTCCAGACAGCTCTGGTGATAGATATGCCGACACGCCAGCACAACCAGCGGCCGGTATCCCGGCAGCTGGCCCGAGACCCCACCACCCACCGCGGCGGGCCCACCCTGCCCCGGCTGCTGCTGCGCGGAGGACAACTCCTGCTGCTGCTGGTCCTCATCCTCAGGCGAGGATCCTTCCCCATGGTCCGGCGTCCTCGCCTCGAACGACTCGGGCGTCATAGGCACGGACGAGTCCTTCCCCTTGCCGCTGCCGCCGCCAGATCCGCCCGCCATGCCGTGGTCGAACATCATGCCCTCGCGCCCGACCTTCTCCCTGCCCTTGCCGCGCTCCGCCGTCCGCCCCAGGCCGGCGAGCCTCGCCTTGCGCCTGCTTTCCTCGGCGGCCGTCTTCTCCTCCCACGCGTCGATGATCCCAGTCGAGATGGCGCCCGGCCCCCAAACCCGCAGCCCGCACGCCTCGCACGTCGAGCCCCTGGGCCGCCACCCGCGCTGTCGAAGCTCCGTCGCCTGCTTGACGCTCACGAAGAGGCTGCGCTCGAGTAGGCGGTTCGACAGGCGCAGAATCGACTCCTCGTATGCGTACGCTGCGAATATGGACTGGAGCACCGCTCGCAGGTCGGCGAGATTCGGTGATGAAGCGGCGGCCTTGGTGAGGAATGCGCGGAGGATGCGCAGGAATGTGAGGTTGTCGCCCACTGCTGATGCAGTGGTGGACAGGACACGCGTAGGGCCGCTTGGTTGCTGTGTGGAGGGAGTTGATGTGGCGGCAAGCAGTGCGGTGAAGGTGTGTTGGACAAGAGAGCGGAGGAGCCCGACCAGTTTCTCGGTATCTATCTCGTGTTGGTGTGCTTCCGTGCCATTGACCTGCTTGCCCTTTTCGGCATTTGAAACCGCTTGATTGGCCATGTTCTGGATGGAGCTCGATAGACGACGAGTAATTTGGACCGTTGCATCGATGAGGCTAAGCCACAATGCCTCATCTGGTGATAGTTCGTCGGTCGACGTTGACTTTTTCTTTCGTTGGCCAGCCGTCGATTTCTTCGCGGTCTTCGTCTGTCCCTGGCAGAGCCAAATGCCTACATGCGTGTACTTTTGCAGGCCTGTCAGAAGTTCTGCAGTTGCTGAATGGAGGTTGGTCGAGACATCATCCTCTTTCGCCCCTGTCAGAACTCCCTGCAGGGCAGACTCAAGCGTGTTTAATTGCTTGACAAGCCTATCCATGGCCTCATGAGTTTGACCTTCGCGGGCCATTAACACGACCGCAGCGTCTATAACGCCCGTCTCCTCCATGGTAGGCAGTAGTTTGTCCAACCTCAAATTGGTGGATTGTACAATCCCTACATAGTCCGAGACATGAGTGGGCTCATATCTACACATGAGCTGCACATACTGCTCGATCAAATCTCTTTCGGCTGATGGCTTGAAGTCCTCCGAACGCTCGACAGCAGGTTCCAGGATGGCATTGAGGTAGCTGTACTGCAACTCTGGCTCGTCGGTTGAGGAGTCCAGTATGTGACGATGCAACCCTGGTGCGTATGTTTCCGCCACCTTGGCAGCTCGTGAAGGGTCAAGCTCCACGAGATCTCTCGAATTGTCTCTGATGACCTGATGCACTTCTCCAATTTGGCGCTTAGAGAGCCCTGTTTGCGGCCGAAGACAGTTTGCAATACAGTCAAACGTTGCATCTTTGTCATTTGGATCCTCAAAGTACGTCTGCAACAGCTTGCCGTATTGCTTGTCGAGCCTGTACTGCCTTTTCAAGATCCGATAGAACCCGGCTTCCTTGAACAGTGGCATCAGCGTAGGAAGATCGGAGGGATTGTATACGGACAACAGATACTCAGCGCTCAACTGGGCGTCGTCTGCGAGATCCGCTCCTGGGAAGTTGCAAAGCCCAGTCAACACTTTTGTTAGTGCTGACCCTGGGAGCAGCAGGTACTGCGGGTATTTGGGCAAGTTTCTTGCGATGAACATGTCTAAGTAAATTGTGTCCTCAGCCGCAAAGTCGTTTGCGTTCATGATCTCAATCAGGATGGAGACGATGTATTGGCGATCCACCGTCAGTCCGAAGATTTGCTCTTCCGGCAGGTCTCCCCTCGCTCCTCCGTTGACTTGCTTTTCTGGAGAGTCGTTTAAAAACGAGTCCTCAAAAGCTTCGTTCAGCGAGCTCAGGAAGCTTGGCGCATCGAACTTCAGAATCATTCGGAGATATGGAAATGATGGCTCCTCGGCCTGGTTGGGTCGGGTCAGGAAACGCTTGTTACTTCCCTTGGGCCACTCTATACTCTTCCCAGAGAAGAGAAACCAATACAGCTCAGCTTTCGCTTTCATAGACAGTCCATGTTCAATTGCCTCGCCCGTTGGGTAGACTCGACTCGTCAGAATGTAAGAGAGGTACGGGAAGATTTTCAAGGCGTTGACGCTAGATGCCTCCTCATCCAAGACGTTTCTTGAAGGCTCATCGTCCGCTTCGCGCATCAGGGGTATCAAAAGTGTCAACAGATCGATGAGCGGTGTGATGTAGTCGTCGAGCGCCTGGTTCCAAACGTAAATGAGAGCATCGTAGAGGCCATGTTGCTTGCACAGGCCAGTGACTTGGTCCAAGTCCATGGTAGCTGTTTCCATGTGGCAAATCATCTCCTCGAGCCGGCTCTCTAGACCCTTACTGACGAAGTGAGCGACCATGCCTTTCACGATCGTAGGCGGTACCGCCGAGATCGTCTTTTCCAAAATATACGATTCCATGGTTTCAAGAAAGATGCCTTCAACGCCGGCATCCTCGTACCACTCGTACATCTCGTCAAATAGGAAATCGATGTTACTAATACTGTGGCAGGCTGTAAAGCACGTCTCGCTCAACTCTTGAAGATGGCCGTCATCTACAGCTGCAGGGTCCTTCTGTCGTTGGCCAAAAGCATACTTCAAGGACGCGCTCATAAGCTCCAACAGCTTGTCTTTGACCATAGTGTGCCGCACATCTGTGTTTTCTGGCAACCCCACAGTGAGCTTGTCTGCGTCCCCTGTATAGTAGAGCGTAGCCAGTTTGATTGCGCCCACATAGTCGCCGTTTTCCATCAGTGCAATAAGTCGGTCGGCCCAGTTGGACAAAGCTCCAATGGAGACGTCGTTGAAGCCCATGAGAAATATTCGATTCTTGTAGGACTTGAAGCTCATGTAGAAAGCGTCGGCAACTACACCATGCATCGACGTGTCTTCTTCGTCAAGCTGCTCAACCAAGGTATGCAGCTGCTTTGAGAAAAGATCAACATGGTATATATGGCGACCTATCAGGTCGAAAGCCTCGGTCATCCGCATGCTCCGATCTTCCAGAACGATCAATCTTTGGCTGATTGTGAGGACAGTCAGAACCGACCGGCTCAGCCATTGCACGGCCACAATCGCCTCTTCACATTTCCATCTGCTCCTTGCTTTGAATTTAAGACTTGGCGGTTTGTCCTTATCTTCAGCGGGGATCTCTTCAACGTCCAAGACAGTCAAGACGTTGGACCAGCAGTAGACAAGCTTTGCCTTAGCAGTTTGGCTACCGGTCGCTGGATCCACGACTTTCAGTTTGACGGCAGGGAACCAAGCCAGACAGCCAGTCATCGCACTATGGGCAGCAACCTCTTTCGGTCTCGCCGACTTGTGCTGTGTCTGGGCGATAGGAGTGGTTGAGACAATGACCAGTAAATAGGGTGTCAGCATTGCTGTCAACCCCATCGTATCTGTGGCGCGCTCGATGGTCCCAAGAGGCAAAGGCGCGAATGCCAGAACTGTGCTAGGTTTCAGGGTCTTACCCGAGGCGAGAGGTTTGGAGTCTGGATATCGTCCCAATATCCTAGTAGTCTTGACTGTCCGGCCAAAAGACCCAGTGCCTCGCGTTGCAAGGTGCGAAAAGGCCATGCCCCTGTCGTCGGCAGAAACGAGAGCTGTGTGTCTTGTTCCCAAGAATCCCAGGTGAGTAATAGCAACACCTGGCAGGTGGCCATCCGTCGTGCGGTTCTGCGTCTGCGCGGCGTCTAGTGGAGGAATATGAAGGAAAGGGCGAGACGCTCGTGTGGTGTCCCATGTAAAGATGCTGCCATCAGCATGGCCGCCGCCCAAGGTAATATGATCTGCTGATATAGCAATGGAGACGATCGCGCCACACTCTACAGCTTTGGTTCCCGGCCCGATGATCATCTTCAGGTTTTGGTTGTAGTCAAACATTAATATTATGCCCTTGGAGGTCCCGAGGACTATGTGCGCCGAGACAGCAATGCATGTTGGCGATCCAAAGTTCCGTTTGCCAACTTCTGAGAACGCCTGCCCATTGAGCTTCCTCAGTTTGGTCCATCGTACAACTTCCCACGGCGGGGATGGGGTCTCCGTATCGCCGGTGTCTAAGAGAATCTGACTAGTCAGGGAGGCATTCCGGCTGTGACTCGACAGAAACGCCGGGGAGGCTGGTCTAGGAGACAGGTTGCTAGGCGTAGAGATCCGGGATTGGAATCGGCGGTCGAAGGGTCGAAAGGAGGGAGTCGGGCTCCCCATTCGGGGTCTCGAAGCGAGTGATGGGAGGACGCTGCTACTGGGAGAGGAAATGCCAGAACCCTGGAAGTGTTAGCTTGCAGCCAGAACAGCTCATGGGGTGATCTGCATTACCTGAACTGACGGAGAACGATCCGGGACAGAGAGCATCGAGTCGACGGGACTGCCGGCCCTCCTGGGCAGCGCGTCCACAGAGCCATTGTCGGACGTGGCTTCCAGCTCATCCTCGGCAAGTTTCTTGTATCTGTGGGCAAGGCCATTCTCTTCCGATGGCAAAATTGAGTCCTGCTGTCGCTCCTCCTCTAGCAGATCAGAGATGTGGTGCTGGTCCTCGGCTTGCTCTGTCGCCGCCTGCTGCTCGTCGCCGGTGTCTTGAGCGGAAGGAGGGTCTGCCATGTCTGTCATCTCCTCTGCAGCAGCATCTTCCCTCTCTTCTGAAGATGCGCTCATCGGGACCAACTCGTGCTGCGCATGGCTTCAAGCTTGGTTGTGGGCACTCCAGGAAGTCCGGAGCTCGAGACCGCGGTGGGACGACGCAGTGCTGAGGGCCACTTGGCAGGCTGGGCGGTGCTGGGTGTGGTTCCAACAACGAAACTTGCTTCAGAAGTCTAAAAGCGTGGTCGCATAGGCTCCAGGAGTTCGGCGACTAAGACAAGACCGTGACTATCCTCGACTGAGTTGGTGTAAGTGGGTAGTCAACATCCTCATTCCTTTGCCGTCTCTCGCCCAATTACGCACACCTCCCAGCCCACCACCGAGAGCTATCCGCAGCAGCTACAGGGGGCACAGGGTTTAGCGAGCTGTTTCCTGGCACGGCTGAGCCGCCTCCGATAAGATAAGAATGTCCCCAGCAGCACCGTGCAGGGCAATGCATGTGCTCCTATTCTATACTTGAATATTCACTGCATTAACACAACCTCTTTTCTTCCTGCCTTTCACACCAAGACAAGCTCACGAAGGAATACCGTCGACACTTCCAATAAGCCCCCGCCAAGAGACTCACAATCCCAATTATGTCGTCAATTGGACCTCAACTACCACCACACCTCACCAAGCGCAAGCGCAGTCCCGAAGACGAAAGCCCAGACTCACCATCAACCAAGACCTCAAGACCCAACAATGACGAGATAGCCCTTGACGGAGAAGACAGCGATTCAGACGATGGCTACGGACCAAGCGCGCCAAAGCCAGCAGCTGCTGCCACTGCTGGCCCCCAAAGACCATCGATAGGGCCAGCATTACCAGCCACCACCGCCAACGGCAGCAACACAGACGAGATCGCCCTGAACTCCGAGTCCGACGATGACACAGGCCCAGCACCACCAGCACCAAAACCCACCGCCCAACAACCAAGGCGAGTGATGGGACCCGCTCCCCCGCCCGCAGACCTCGCCACGCGGCCCACGACCGGTGCAGACTCAGACCCAGACCCAGACTCGGACTCAGACTCAGAAGACGACTACGGGCCCGCGCTGCCAGGCGCCGCACCCCAAAACGCCAACACCACCGCCGGCCCCTCCCTGCCGAGCTCCAACGCACCAGAGAAGCCCGCCGCGCCCCGCCGCGACGACTGGATGCTCGCGCCGCCGGAGCCGACGGGGTACCAGGAGCGGGACCCGACCAAGATCAAGGCGCGCAAGTTCGCGAGCGGGGCGAGCGCCACGTCGCGGCCGCAAGGCGGCGGCGGCGGTGGCATCAGTGCCATATGGACCGAGACGCCCGAGGAGAAGGCGAAGCGGCTCGCGGACGCGGTGCTGGGGCGGGGCGCGGACGAGCAGCAGGCTACAGCAGCAGCGAAGGGCAAAGGCAGGAGTGCTGCTGCTGCTGCTGCCCGTGGTGGCGAGACCAAGGAGCAGCAGGACAAGATCCGCGCCTTCACGGAGCAGACGCGGGGCAAGAGCATGTACGAGGAGCACCAGGCGGCCAAGAAGGCCGGTGCCGCTGGTCCCGGCGGCGCCAAAAAGGGCGGGAACGACGACGAGGAGGACGACGACCCGAGCAAGCGGGCGTTCGACCGGGAGAAGGACATGGGGCTCGGCATGAAGATCACGGCGTCGCAGCGCAAGGAGCTGCTGAGCCGGGCGTCGGACTTTGGCGGCCGGTTTCAGAAGGGTAATTACCTGTGAGAGGTGTCCCTCACGTATAGTGATGTACGTGTGGTGTGGCGCGGGTCTGATATGCCCACGACTGGGGGTTATACGCGCAGGAAAGGAAAATACTGGGGGAGGGGGGTTAGTCCCTTGAGTAGAATAGTTCCAGGAAAAAAGAGAAGATACCCAAGGATATGAACACATGCAAACGTATCCCATCTAGGGCAAGACTACACATATCACCAGTCTGAGCATGGTCATAATTATCGCTTTGCGCCCGCTCATGCCTATCAGCACGGCAGGCTGAATCCATTCGCAAATGACTAACTGACCGACTCCAGATGCAACGCCCCAGTCTCCAGTAGTACAACAACAAATACAACTCCCCGCAGCCCACCCCAAAAAGTGATAGGGGGAAAATCAATGCGCTTGCTTTCCATCCCTCCGCCGTTTTCCACCCCTCCGTCCGTCCCTCCTTGGCCTTATGAGCCGAGCCTAAAAACCTCCCTACTGCTACGCGCGTCCCGGCGCGGCCTACGCTCCTCCTGTCCTCGCAAAAGCAACCCGACCGTCGTAAAAGACCTCCACACGTTGGGTTGTAAGGAATATCGAGACGAGCACCTGTCCTTTCGTGAAGGGTCCAAGTGTGATATCACGTAGGTGTACGGTACGTATATATGTATGTTGTGAGTGTCCAGCATGGCCCGTTTCATACGTGCGAGACCGCTCAAGTTAGCGGTTATCCTAGACGAATTATCGAACTTGGACCGCTGGTTAAATTGAGTTTGATATACAATGTCGATGATGGTCGACGGGTCCGGCAAATGTACGGATGGCGATTCCTTTTTGGGGGAAATAACGTCAAATTCATAATTCTAAATCTCTGATGCCCGTCATCTTGCCGCATCCGCACGCGTACCGGCTTCTAAAGCCGACGGTGTGACCTGTGCGTTTGCGGCTGACTGTTCTTGCGTTGCTCCAGACCGGCCAAAACTGGGTAATTGTTGCCGGATCGAAGACAAGAAACCCCCAGATTGTGTCTGAGTGGTCTGGGTTCCTGTGACGTTGTTTGTTGATGGCGACGAGCGTGATGATGGTTGTGTGGCCGATCGAGAGAAGAAGCCACCACGCTGCTGCTGCTGCTGCTGCCGTCGTCGTCCACTGTTGTCACTGCGTCCTTGCGCCTGAGGCTGGCTAGAGCCGTTGTTTCTGTTTCTGCCTATTTGAGGGAGAGCCATACGTCCTCGTCGGCCTGAGAAGATCCACGCGACGCCAGGCCGAGAGGGCATGTTCGCCCTGTTTGTTCGGGGATCCTGAGCAATCGAGACGGTCGGTCCCACCTGTGTCCCCTCCACGCCCTCGGGTTGTGGCTGACGGGGCTTTGGTGTGTAGTAGTCAGCCTTGCAGAGAGGGCAGCAAGCACGTCTACTGGTCAGCCATGGGTCGAGACACACGGCGTGGAATGCATGGCCACAGGTCAGTCCGCGGACGTCGTCGTCATCCTCTAGGGTATCGATGCAAATGGCACAGGTGTCACCGGATGACTCGAGTGCCTCTGGTGGGAGAGCATCGTGGATTTGATCGTCTTCATCCTCGTAGTGGTCATCGTCGGAGGCGGGGCTGTCGGTTCTCGCGGGTGCTGTTGTGGCGCCCGCGGTAGGACTCGTTACGGCCTGTGCCTCACCGGCTGGAGTTGTAGCGGGTGCAGCCTTCTCCTCGGCATGTTCGGTTGTTGGCTCGCGGGTCGTCTCTCTAACGATGGATGTTCCACCGGTCGCTGGCCGCTCCTCGATAGAATCACGATCTTTGATTGTGGGCACTATACCATCGGCGTCCCTGATACTGTTTGCTCGACTTGGTGGCTGGGAGATGCCGCCGCGGGTGGGTAGGCCTTCCTGAGCACGGCTTGCGACCCAGTTCTTATATTTCATCATAGGGAACTTTTCGTTGACCTCGTCCATAGTCATCAGCTTCTTCTCCCGGCGACGCCGACGTGGGTGCTGAGGCATATTTTCCAGGTTGATAGGCTCGCCATCCTCGCCCGTCATCCGGATGTTACGATTCCGAGCATTGTAGCGGAAACAGTACTTGACACCGACAATGATCCTGTTCGCGACAAAACATTAGAATGACGTGCCACCTGCACCGGTTGTGCTGTCTGAAAGGTTAGACCAAATGCTCACCAGAGGTTCGTAAACACGACACCAAAGCCGAGAGCAACAAAGAAGAGCAGTGGTGATGAGCCCTGGCCGCTGCCTCCGTTTCCGTTTCCATTTCCATTATTATTATTGCCGCCAGTGTCAGTCGGTGTTGCAGTTGGATCGCTAAATGAGGACGTTAGGGATGGTGCAGCACTGGAGGAAGCCAGAGTCGGATCGAGGGACGAGGATGAGGCTGCCGAGGAAATGGCGCTGGTGGTGGCTTGTCTGATTTCGTGCTGCAGGGTGCGGACGGCCAGGTTAGCCAGGCCGGCCAAGTCGACGTTATCGAAGGCCATGGTGAGAGCGAGGGCAATCGTGGGATGGTGGGCCCTTTAGATGGGTTCGAAAGGCTGCAAGGCTGTCTTGTCTTGGTGGTTGGGCTCAGGGCGTACGGGGCACGCCTAAGCGACCGAGGAGCCGCGGCAACCGACAGCGAAGTCAATTAAGAGGCAGATGGAACCTGGTCCATTGACGGAGACAATCCGTGATGGGGATCCAGCGTTGTAATTAAGCAAACGCGAATATATTCGCAGCGGCCACGAAATATTTTTCCGGGCGTTTGGAGGGTCCGATTCGGACGGGGATGGTGGTGGGCTGAGGGCGAGGAGGGTCGAGGTTTTGAGGGTGAGGAGGAGGAGCAGAGAAGTAGTAGTAGTAGTAATGAGTGGTGGGAGGGCGAGAGTGGCGGGTGGAGGGAGAGAATGTGATGAAATGAATGAGACCTGGGGCAGGTTGGAGGTTGGCTGGATTTCAGAGGAAGGCCGGCAGGGAATGAAAAGCGGGCGAGGGCGGCGCAGTGCAGACAGACTCCAGTAGACTCCAGCTGGGCTGGCAGACGGACCAGTGATCACAGGCTCTCGCAGGGCCCAGTCGCTGCCAGTGGTGGGCGAGGCGCTAACCCCGGAACGGGAGGGCCTGTACGTACTGCTGTAGCACTGGTGGTCCTGGTAGTATTTAGATAGTAGGAGGGGGGGAGGGGGGGATGGTGGACAAGGTGGACACTGCGCGGGTGGAGAGGTTGGCTTCGTCTGTGACGCCCCCCTCCCTCGCGCTTGGACGTTGCCCTCTGGGATTTCTGGGATTTTTTGAGGATACTGGGAGCATCCGACAGGGGTGACCCTCCCAGCCTCATGCAGGGCAGGGCAGGCCACCGGTAGAGTGAGCGTGGCTCTCTCTCTTTGTCTACTCTGGGGGCTCTCTGGGGCTTGGTCTTTCTTGGTCTTGGTGCCGTTTGTACGCGTTGATTGTGTGCTTCGAATACGCTTCAACCGACTTGGACCAAACGAGTTTCAGAACATGAGCCCACCCCTATGGCATTTACTCCGCGTCACCGGCAGGAAAGGTGGTCTCGGCACAAAGCAAGACTATCGATTGCCATTGTTGTTGGGAGCTGCCTATTCAGTGTTTGTGAGTAGCGAGAGACCGGGTGATTGTGACTGGCATTGAATGAACGGTAGAGGCAGATTGATTGATTCTTCCAGCTCCAGCTCGAGCATAAGTGTGGCTTGCATGGATGCGGGCCCAGACTTGTCATCAAGGGGGATCTGTGCCTGGGGTCGGGAAAGGAGCAGGAGGCACAGGTCTCACAACTCGGTCAGGTAGTCAGTCAGGTCAAGTTGACGACGACAGGGACAGGATCAGGAGCTGGACCAGGAACGGGCAGTAAATCCCTCGCCTGGACGCAATAGTGTGTGCTGCTCTATATCCTGTAATGTACAGTAGTCTCAGTCCTCGATCACCATGGCTTGTTGTCAACTGTCATGTATGTCTTGACGCATGCAGCAGTTTGCTGATCTCAAAAATAAAAAATAAAAAAAGTTCACCACCAGACCAGCCTCCCTCCCTCCTCCGACTCGGATGCAGTCAACCAGTCAACCGAGCAGTCAATCACTGACATCACGCATCTGGATCTAAGTAGACTCCTCCCCATCCCCAGAATTGGGGCCACTCATCATCACTGGACAAATGACAGATGCCCGTCACCAGCATGAGTGGGTCCGCCTGCAATGTGAGTCTGGGGAAGAGAGGAATCGCCAGATGCTGCCCGCCCCGCAAACGGATGAGCAGCCCGGATACGATGCTACCGTAATGTGGTAATAATAATATGTACTGCACCCTGCACCCACCTACCGCACAGCGTGCTCCATGCTCCATGCTCCATGCTCTGTTACCATGCTCTACTGTATACAAATGCAGTATGCACAATGCGGGCGGTCTGTGTCCACCGCCCCCTCTGTCGATTAATTGACCATCGGCCATCGACACCGACATTGACATTGACAGCGACTCGACTAGCCGTGTCTAGTATCATGATCTCGCTGTCGGAGTTGCCATACGCGCATACGCAACCGCATACGCCTACGCATACGCCTGACTCGGCCTCGCTGACAACACGCGGCGGGTCTGCCTTCAGCCCAGCCAAGGTTTCAGCATCTTTCCAACAGAACTGGTACCTAGATTGAGTGCCAGTCACCCAAGCGCAACAACCATCCTCCGCGTGCGACTGCGACCGCGCGAAGCTTATGGCAAAAGGATGGAACTGCCGCCGCCGACAACAAGAGTCAGGCCGGCCGTGCCCTGCAGGTGAAGCAATCCTCGCGGGCGCCGAGCCCGTCCACACCGGACGAGGAATGGGGCCCTCTGCCCAACAAGAAGTCGATCCCGACAATGTCCTGCAAAGTCATCCCAACTCTCCAACACCAACAACTCTAACCAGGAGCCTCTTTGGGTGGGAATGGGGAAGCCGTGGAACCGAGAGGCTGCTCCTCCCCAGCAATATAGATAGTATAGTATACGTACATTATGGTCTGACCGCGTGCTAGGCACGATCCCACGCCGCGGGTGCTAAGCGGCTGGATGAGACGCCGCCGGTCCTATCACGCATGGCTCTGCGACAGACAACCTTGGCAACCGCCCCCGGACAACCAACACCCAAAACTTCTGAAGCAGAGCCCACTGCATTCGCGCCGCACATCAGACTCGAATCCAAACCCGGCGCCCAGTAGTGCAGACCGCGTATGCCGCCGGACCGCGCATCATCTTTATTCAGTGCCACAGCCGCCAGTGAACCCAACTAATCACGTCTCTTGCACCCTGGTCGGAGGACGCAGTTTGCAACATGCGGCTGATTGTGTGTCCCCTCCCTTCGATCCCGGCAAGAGGCCCCGATAACATGGATCCCACGAGCTGACAAGGCAGGCGGCATATGGGGCCCGACCAGAACCCACGGGTGAGAATCATAATATATTTGGCACCATGGCGCATCTCATATGGGGTTGATACGACCGGCAACTGCAACCTCCTGCGCGAATAGCCCCTCTCTTGAATGCGGGACTGTGTGCGTGCGACCGACACAGACAATAGACGCGCACGTCTGCTTTGTCACTTGGAGACGATAGAAGGGGTACGCACGGCCTGTGATGCATCTCGTCTCGAGCTGCTGGATCTCAAATCCCACTGGGGCCGTCATCAGCTGCTGATTGACCGCAACCGTTGGTCTGCATGGCGCAATGTCGATCCCATCCCAGTGTGGGGCGGGTTGGTCCCCAAAGTCACTCGACGTCCTCGGGTGCCTCTGCTGCAGAGGGAACCCCCGCGCTGGGTTACCCATCATGGTAATGATGGGTACGCGTGGACCAACGTGGTGGTGCAACAGCGTCTATCGAAAATAATCCGCTGCATTCCAAATAGCCACCAAGGCTAACAAGAGCGCACTCGCTAACGGGAAAAAAGTATTTTGAGTCATGGAGGGTACTCTAATTAAGATTTTATGACAGCCGCGTATCTCAAAGATTCATCACCTCGATGAAATATCTCGAGATAGCGTGACAGCCGTACAACCACCCAGGTGACCCTAACACAAACCATGAGCTTGCTACTGCGAACAGGGTGCCACCGGGAGGGCCAGACCACCTGGAATCCTGTTTCAGCATCCACACATCATCCATTCCTGCCTGGCAGCCAGTAGGAGTCGTGGGCCGCCACCACGAGAGAAGGGCAGTCTCAAGTCGGATAAGCAAGTCTACGATGGCGATGACGGCGACAAGCCCGTGTGGCGAGCTGGCAATGCTTTGCCCGGCAGAGCTAGCTAGGCGTTCTGGGCCCCTGGGGAACGAAGGGGTTCGCCGAGCGACAGCCCAGAGCAGCTAGGGCGGCACAGCCCTATCATGAGGTCTGGGGATGGCTGCTTGGCAGCTTAAATTCCTGATTGTCACGTCGTGACCATCTACCCCCGAAAGTGCTATTACTGTGGTAGATACCACTCACACACACAACCGCAATCGTCCATGCCTTGGCTTCCTGCTTTACCTCCTCGGGAGGGGCCAGGCGAGGCGCCCATCCGTGCAAGCCGTGGGCCGTGAGCCGTGGCATCCGCTAGAGCCGAAGGGGCGGGCGCGAGCATCCTTCCAGAACTGGCCTTGGTCTGCCTCTCAGCACCCGTCACTCCATCTTCTCACGCACTCACTCCATCGCCCGTGCATTATACCGTATCCACGCCGACCCCCCTCTGAGCCTCTCTGTCCACGTCGCCTTGGGGTGAGAGGGGGACGGTGCCGAATGGCCGGTCGCGTGGGTGCCGAGCATCCGGATTGTGTCTTGACGCAATAGAAAAAAAAGGAAAAGGAACAGAAAATAGCCAGTCTGGATGGATCCTTGTGTGCCACCTTTCAGAACCCGCCCGCCCGTTTCTGCCGCTCCTGCACCCCTGCCCGGGACTTGTGTGTGGAAAATCATCATGACATCGGGGTGATTCCGCCACGAGATTTTGTGTTGCGGTGTCACCAAATGTGGGTTCACCATGTCATTTGCTGCTTTTTCCCGCTTCCGCTGTCGGTTCGCGTGTTCTACCACCCAAAAAGAAAGACAAGCTTCTGCCTCGTTAATCTGCTATTAAAACCACTTAGCCCGTTCGTGCGCCTGTCTCGCGGCAGGCCTTGCGACTGGCCGGTTGGCATTTGAAGATTGTCTACAGCAGACTGGCCTGATGGCACAAGGTTTTTCTTCGGCAGGGACGATGACAAGGAGAGAGAGAGAGGCACATTGTTCTGTTCGTCCCGTGTCTGTTCGTCGGTGCAACCGGCCTCGCTTCGGCCGTGCTTTACTATGCTTCCCTATGCTTTAACTATTTTACCTTTTGCCCTGCGACGTTAGCACCGTGAAGGGACCCGTCCCGGAGAGGGCATCGCCCGCGCAACGGACTGCTCGAAAGGGGGGCCTCCTTGGCTTCTTCTGGCCTAATAAGTCCCCTAGGTAGAGTGGTCCGCGCTTACGGTATGCCACCAGGGCCACCTACGTCTAGCGGATTGCCCGTCTTGGGTCGCCTCTGGGCCGCTCCAAAACAACAGGCAAACCTAAACGTCTAGGGCAGATGTAGGTTTGCTCAAGAGCTGGATAGAGGCATTCGGGTTTCCGGTGCACGGCTCACCAGCCGGGCTGTCCTGTGTAGTAAAGATTTGTTATTTGTGTGAAGACTGAGAGTGCATCCGGTATTCCCGTGGTAGATCCCGAGATGCCGGCCCCAAGTTTCGGTGGTCCACTGGGGGAACCGTCGGCTTGACGCAACATGGGCAAACCATGGCAGACTGGAGGTGGGTCCCGGAGATCTGCCAAGCTTGCAGCGGGCACGCCTTCCATCATCCCGCAGCATGCTTCCGATCTGATGCTATTCCCAAAGCATACCATCACAAAAACACAACCGCACTTACCGTCCATACTGCCACCTGTCCACACCACAGCCCATCTCGGTGTTGTTTGGCCAGGCACAGAGACGATCATGGCTCCCACCCAGCTGCCCGACAACGGCAATCCGCTGTAAGTCCATCCACACCGCAACACAGCATAGCGCAACACCACACACACACAGAGAAGAGACGCCAACCACATCACGCCATATCTCGCCCACCCTGCCCCAGTCCCGGCCCAGTGCACAACAATATCTCGCCCACCTCCCACCAATCTCTTGGTTCTTCTGGCGGCTCTGCATGGCTGAGAACCCTAACCCCAGCTCCAGCCCTTTTGAATGCCAGATGAGGCCCCCTTTGCTCCTCTACCCTGGCCTGGAGCACCCCTTGTCCGACACGATGCTAATCGTCAAACAGGGTCTTCTTTGACATCACACTAGGAGGTAAGCGCTTGCCTCACTTCCCAATTCTCCAAGCACGCCGCCGCGTCGGTGTGGTGGTTGAACGTGGTAGCTCCCTCTCTCAGGTCACGCGACTAGTCCTCCGTGACCCTGTGCTCGGCCGGGCCGGCCGATGCCGACTTGTCCTCGGGGGAAAGGGTCAGGGGAGCACGGCCTGCCGTCCGCTGGTCAGGCTGTGGGAGGGAACATATTCATTGACGGCCTCGGCGCCCCTCCCCGCGCTTGCCGCCGTGTTTCATGCGTCCTCTCACCGCCCATGACGGCCCGGCATAGACCCTGTGTCATGAGAAGGGCGGCGTGCAGAGGGAGACGGGCTGACATTGCAATGTCTCTTTGGCTGACAATTTGCGTTCCACACAGGAGAGCCCCTTGGCCGGATCACGTTTGAGCTGTTCAAGGATGTCGTGCCGCGCACGGCGGAGAACTTCCGCCAGCTCTGCACGGGCGAGTACAAGGTGAACAACAAGCCCCAGGGATACAAAGGCTCACGATTCCACCGCATCGTAAGTATTCTCACCGCTTAGTCGCAGCCATGCAAGCCCAGTGCGGACAGCTAGAACAGGAAGAGACTGACCCTATGGCGCCACCCCAGATCCCCAAGTTCATGTGCCAGGGCGGCGACTTCCTGCACGGCGACGGCACGGGGTCGACGTGCATCTACGGCACCAAGAGCTTCGCGGACGAGAACTTCACGCTCAAGCACGAGCACGAGGGCCTGCTGAGCATGGCCAACGCGGGGCCCAACACCAACGGGTCGCAGTTCTTCGTCACCACGGTCCCGACGCCCTTCCTCGACGGCAAGCACGTCGTCTTCGGCAAGGTCGTCGACGGCATGGACGTCGTGCGCAAGATGGAGGCCACCAAGACCGGCCGCCGCGGCAGGGACGTGCCGGACCTGGACGTCCTCATCGCGCAGTGCGGTGAGATGTGAGCGGGGCTAGGAGTTTTAGTAAATCACGAATCACAGCTCTGTTCAGGCATGACGATAATTAGGTTGCGTTCGGCATGGTATCGTTCATGTGCATGGTGATATATCTATGGAAAATTGGACGAACACACTCCGGATAGAAATGCTCAGCCGGCTCTAATGACCTCTTCAGTACTTGAAATTCGCAACCAGTCTGTGACTGCGGGACTCATTCGACGGATATCTAATTACACCACCATCATCGTCTCATCCTGACCATTCCCAGAACCACTACTATCACTGCTCTCCAGGCTGACAGCATGGTACTGCTCCACAAGGTTCTCCAGAATCGACGCGTTGAGGTCCTCCCCCACTGTTGTGCGTTAGCCACTTGCCACGAAGTTCGAAGCGATGCACTCTGGAAGACTCCAATGCAATACGGGATGGGCAGCCGTGGCGGGGCGGGGCAAGGCTTATACATACTCTTGACGACCGGCACGGGGAACCGCGACCGCGTGTGCAGCGCCAGGTCAGCCTCCCTTTCCTCCTCTTCTTCCTCGGCCTCGGCGGACGCGCCGCCGCTGGCACTGCTGCCGGCGGCGCTCCCCTCGCCCGGGGCTCCGACAAAGCGGCCGAGGATGTCGGCCTCGACGGGCGGCAGGCGGTCGCGCAGCAGGCGGAAGAGCACCTTGCAGACGTGCAGGTGGCGGCCCTGGTCGCGCAGGCCCTTCATGGCGAGGACGAGCGTCGAGCGCAGGACCTCGGGCCGCCCGCGCCCGGGCGACAGCCGCGCCCCGTCGCCGCTGCCCTCGAGCGCCCGCAGCGAGATGCTGGCCAGCAGCGCCAGGAAGTACGTCATGAAGCTGTCGCACGCCTCGAACCCGTGCCGCATGTAGTACAGCCGCGCCACCGTCTCCAGGTTCCGCATCGCCACGGGCCCGCTGCGCGCCACCGGCGCCGCGTCCGCGCTCTCCAGGTCTGTTTCCGCGTGGACCTCTGTTTGCTCCTCGATCACCGTCGTGGCGAGGGTGATGTACATGGCGAAGTATTCGAGGCTGGAGTGTGTGTCAGAGAGCGTTTGAGTGCACTCAGTCAGTGCAAGGGAGGGATAGAAGCTTTCACTGAGCCCTGCAACATTGTGAAGAATGAGAGAAAGGCATTGGACCTACTGAAGTCTCAGGTGACACGGAAACACAGCCGTCTGCGGCCTCAATGGTCCGGGCAGGCTCCCATACCACTCCTCAAGGCGCGACTGTATCTCCAGCGCCGTCTCCTGCGGCAGACCCGTCACGGCCTGTGGGTGGTGGTCCCCAAAGGTCTCCTGCGCGACCTGGTTCATGATAACCCGCAGCCAGCACATGGCCCGGAACGTGTGCGGCCAGTGCATCGGCGTCGGCGCCGTACTCGGCGCGTACATGAGGGCGAACTCGCCGTACCAGCCCGGGTCTACGTCTGGGTCTGGGAGGGCCACCTCCGGCGGCTCACTGAGCCAAGCTCGCCGCATGAAGTAGTAACCCGAGGACCTTGTAGCGACCCCCAATCCTCCGTCAGCGACCTAGTCCGTTGCTCGGTGGTTGTTGGGTTCTGTTGTATTGGGTGGCCTCGTTCTGCGCTGACTTACGTTTGAAAGTTATAGAAAGCCCACGCGGTGAACTCGCGCGCCCTTTGTACCCTGGAGCTCTTTATGGCTGGGTTGGGCTTGAAGAGGTCCATTTTCCTGGCCATCGATACGGCGTGCCGCAGGAAGATGTCGCCGATCTTGTCTAGGAGAGGATCTGTCTTAGTTGACGAACAGACCGAGCATTTGCGTAAAAGCTCCGCGGATGCGTATGGCTTTGGGAAGGAGGCGAGCGGACGTATCTAGTTCGAGTTTCGCATATGACTGTTCACTCACCCATGCCGTGGCTATTGTACGCCAGGCTCAAGAGAATCGTCGCCTGGAAAGTGGTCAACTTTGGATTATCAAGGTCTTCCAGCTCCCAAAGCCGTCTGGCTTCCACCAGGAACCTGTAGCCGATGTTCTGAGGGTTCCATATTTGGGATCGGAAGGCGATGCTGCGGTTGCAGTGCTAGCAGTGCTTCAGGTCAGTTAAGATTTCAACAGAGGTTAGTAGCGTATAAGACACACATACGCTTCCTATCGCCATGACAGAGTTGACGAGTAGTGGCGAGCATAAATGGCCTTTTCCTCGAGCCAAATCATATAGAAAATAATCCTTGTGGAAAGCAGGGGCCACACAGTACTCGTGAATGAAGTATGCACGCAGTAGCTGCCGGAAGAGATTATCATCTTTTGTCACCGAAGTCCAATTAGATGCCTTGACAGATGCAAGCCGACCATCTATAAGTTCCGCGGCGTGATACGGCTTCAGGTAAATGTGGCTGTAGCTCCAGGCCTGCGCCGCCTCAGCGGTCGACAGCGACTGCGGCGAAAATTGACGAAACCCTTGCATGGTGCCTTCGTACAGAAAGGATCCAAGATACGGATTGTCAGAAGTCTGCAAAGCGGCAGGCATTGAGGGCAGATATGGGAACTGATATCGGAAGCGGGATTCTGGCCTCAGGGAGAGCTGCAGCAGGAGGTCACCCTCCTGGACGCGACGAACGATGGTCTCCACATCCGTGCCAGCCCGCAGTCGCTGGAGGATGTCAAAGGACTCAGGCTCGTTCACGGTGACGAGGAGTCGGTAGAGTTCCTTGTAGACGAAGTGCTCCTGCTGCGACTCCTCGTGCTTGCGCTTGAGGGCCTGCACTTGGGTCTCAAAGTAGCCGGCGAGATAGACACACTCCAGATCTCGACTTTGGCAGCGCGAACAGACTGGGCGCTCACCCGTACACCTGTGCACAGCACGTTATTGTATCAGCGTTGAAGCGTAGCTAGACTACCTACCCTTGATCGTGTTACTTCAGGATTGGCATACCTGACTTTGGATTTCCGACACATCTCACATGCTGCTTTCGTATTTCTCCTAGGCGGCGGCAGCGGGCGATGCGCGCCTGGTGGGCCACCTCCGAAACCATCGCCGTCGCCAGCAGAGCCGGCTGCGTGAAGTGGTTTCGGCAGGATTGGGCGTTGTTGCGCTGACATCGAAAGGGCCCGTGATTTATTGGAGAGACTGGTATTGGTTGAGATCGACTATTACACAGATCTGCTGCCTAGACGGCAGATACTAGCTCTGCGCTGGAGGTTGCAAGGTATGGAGCACATCAACCCGGATTCCACGAAGAGGTTCATTTTGGCATTCCTTTCACCACCAAGGCCCTGCAAGATCTCCTGCTGCTTGTCAGGTCTCCTGTGTTGATCCTGGCCAATACCCACACAGCTAGGTGACCTCATGCCTACATCATCCCTCTGGACAGAGGCAAATAATACCACGAGGTCCGAAAATTTTATTTCTCTCTATCATCTGGGACAGGTCGTTATCATGTCAAATCAATGAATTACATTCGTGCCAATATACTTGATCACCTGTCACTGGTTTAATACGAAGCAGTCTTGGCGGGTATTAAGGTGGCCCCTCTGGGCTTTCATTTGATGGTAGCAAGCCAACTTACATTCGAGCATGACTTGTACGCATTCCTTCTCCAAATTTAACGGATATTGGACAATCAAGACGTTAATAGAAACACAAACCCTGCCGCGACTGGCTTGGCTCGCTTGATGCTCACTGCGATGTCACTGCGACTTTGTTTCGAAATCATAGGTGAGAGGGAACGGAACATCTGCCGGCAGCATGACCAGCTGACCTACGACATGCCGCGAGTGCGCTCGAAGTGACGAAATTCAAAAAGCAGACAGAATCATGACGCGGAGGCTTGATCAGAAATGCCACAAAATGACATGGCAACATCTGCTGTGCATCCATGTCTAGTCTTCTATGCTGATGCTGAAGGAACGAAGTTCGGTATGGGGCATTTTCAAGTTCAAATTACTTGTCACGAATTCCTGAAGTCGAAGGTCGGCTTTCTTGCTGCGGTAACTTTGTCGTTGACCCAGGAAAAGTCGTCATCCAAAGCGTCGCCACTCTGGGTCAGTCCAAGTGAGACATTTAGGAGCCTTGTTGATCGATTTTTTCTGGGAAAAAAACATCAATCTTATTTTGCATATTTGTGTGTTGAGCAAAGAAGGAATTAGAGAGTTATGAAAGCCCGAGTGAACTTACACTGCATTTCTCGAGAGAACTAAAAACTGTATCGACGTTGTATTGATACTGCCATTCTTTCTCAAGGCAGACATCTCTAAGATTGAATGTAAATTATAATTCACGCTACTGCGGCCGATCCAACTGAACCGACTGTGTTCGCAGCTTGACCTTTTATACAAGCAAGGTGGAATTGAAATGGTGCGACAGGAGTATCAGTAAGTAGATCGCAACCTTTCGAAACAAAGGATATATGTGGCTTGTGTGTTCTTGCATCTTTTCTTCAGGGTCAATTGTCACACGAATATAAGACTGCTGGGAGTCAAGTCCGTTCTTTGACATGGTACCCGGGTTCGTACGGAATGGTGGTGCGTGCGGTTGGATACCTGGGCATATTTACCGCCAAGTCTCCATGCAAACCAAAGGCCTTCAAGGTCCAGGTACAGAGACAGCAGAGCCAAAGTTTGCGGGTTTTCTACAGAAATAGCGAAGAGTTCCTCAACGTATTATCGGCGCGTGTTTTCGAAAGCCAGGCCTCGTGCAAAATGCAACCAATTACCTCCCAGCTTGTTCCGCCGAGTCGTCACTTCGAGGGGAGGGGTTTGTCCCGGTGCGAGGGTTAGGGTCACCCCCCCCTACACGTCGTCGCGTCGTTCACTTACCGCAACCACGCCATTAATTCGCGACTTGTGAACTGGATACATCTCAAGGCCGGCACGTCGCATAGCCCAATCCATGTCGCTAAGCTCAGAGGAAGAGGAGGAGGATCCGTTTCTCTCCGACGGGGAGGATGGCAACGAGAACGACCTTCCGAGCGACCTCGAAGACGACCTCGACGACGACGAGGACCCGTTCGGTCCCGCGCAGCCGCCCCCGACCCAGTCGCAAATGCTCTCCTTCGGCCCGCCATACTACGGGCGGCCGCCGACGCCCCTGCCTCCCTCGCCGTCCCTGACGTCGCTCCTGCGGCCGTCGCGCCCGACCACCCCGGACGCCAGCGACGACGAGGGCCTCAACAGCGCCGAGCCCGTGCCGCGCGCCTCGCCCAAGGTGCCCACCTACGAGTACTACGGCTTCGTGCTGTACCTGTTCTCGTCGCTCGTCTTCCTCATCTACCTGCTGTGGTCGTACCTGCCCTCGCCCTTCCTGCACGTCCTGGGCATCTACTACTACCCGAACCGCTGGTGGAGCCTAGCCATCCCCTCGTTCCTCGTCATGCTGCTGGTCTACATCTTCGTCGCCCTCGCCCTCTACAACACCGAGTACCTGACGCTGCCGCTCAACAACCTCGAGACGATTGTCGACGACGCGGGCAAGATCGCCGTCGTGGACGGGAGGGGCCGCATCGTTGTTAGTGAGGAGAGGAGGAAGAACCTCGAGCGCGAGAGGGAGAGGGAAGGCCAGCGGGGCAAGACGCATCACCAGAGGAAGACGAGCTGGAACGGCTACCCTTTTTTCAAAGACAGGGAGGTCGACTGGAGGGAGTGCTGGAACGAGGGGACCGACGCCGTCATGGACGTGCCATTAGCGGGTGTGTGTGAGATACTCTACGGCGGCACGAAAGGCAAGGACGACTACGTGTTCAATGTTAATTAAGATGTATAAGGCTCTTCAATTACAGCTGTTTGCAAGATCAAATTCGATGATCGCGTTGGCACGTGATCCATTCGTCAAAGAGAGGACCTATTCGCCCGGCTTACTCTAGACGTCCAGGCTCGATACGTTTTACATGTCTGAGGTCATTTGCGCCTATGACTAGAGTATGTTCAGTCAAAGAAGCCTCGCAATCACTTCCCCAACTATCCTTCTCTCGCATCCTGGCTTGTATTGCACCGCAGGTTGGTTCTCTATGCCACGAGGATCGCAGGCCATGCCTGGATACGCGCTTGTACCTTGCCGTGCTTGCCTAGCTTTGCCTAGCTTTCTGACCGCGGGAGAGAAATGTCTAGACCAGATCCAAGAGAGAAGAGCATCCGACATTCCCAAGAAGCATATGTTTCCCAAGCCAGCAGTTTCCCACTCGGCCGACAACTGGCAGACCTAGGCAAGTGCCCACTCTGACAGAAGCACCCCTCACTGTCTCTGACCATGTGGATGATGACAATTACTAAACAAAGAAGCTTCAGCATTTCTGCGGGCCCGGACTCTCGCATCGGACTGCATACTGTTCAAGCTCTCAGCAGAGGGGCACGCGGGCCAAGAGAGGGGGGAGGGATTCTAGTCAGTTCTGTCATCCTCACGGGCAAGCTTCCCTACGGCGGCATTTTAAGCAAGCCTAAAGCATGTGGAAATCCACAGCGAACATGCGGGCTCGCGAGGGAAAATAGTTTAGTCGGCTGTAGGAAATACTTGCTTCGCGAGCCTGGAAGGGCAGTTCACGCCCGCGCTGAAAATCACTTGGATCAGCGACACGAATAGATAGTCTACTACTCCGCACGGCTCCAGGAATACAGCTGCCCAGATCTTACCCCAGACTTTCCCCAGACAACCCCGCAATACTACTCTGTATCCACCTCCAGCATCCCTGGCAATACTTGTCTTCGGGCTAGAGTAGGCTTCGGCGATGAGGCACAAATTTTGGTTGAATCGTGCAAGAATGCCCGTCCTGAATAAGCCCTGACCACTCGTCAAGATGTATAAAGCATTGTTCTGGAAATGGCTTATAAGGGGGCCCCCTGGAATATTTTAATGTTAATGATTTTCTCTATGTGATGTGTTCAACTTGAAGTACACGCTTGTATTTGGTCTTTACGACGAAGAGGACTCACACTCCGGTGAATACAATATCCTTCAACAGGCTCTCTACCTATTGTGGCCATGGAGACTCAAAAGTCGGACGCAAAGCATGCAGAAGATGTCAAGGATATAGAAGAATACGAAGGTGCAGTGTCACACATCGACAAAATCGACAAAATAGCCAACTACAACGATTCTATCGAGAGCACCAAGGTCTCAAGAGCCGTTTGGCTCATCACCTTTACTGTAGCAACGGGCGGGTTCCTCTTCGGTTGGTCCCCATTCGGTGGTGTTACCTATCTACCTCACTGACGTTAAGCGCACAGGCTATGACACGGGCGTCATTTCAGCTGTGTTGGTCACACTCGGAAGCGATCTGGGCCACGAGCTGTCCTCGAGCGAGCAAGAGATGGTCACTTCCTTGACATCCGGCGGAGCCTTGGTCGGCGCTCTGATCGCAGGTCTCCCGGCAGACAAATACGGGCGGAAATTTGGCATATATGCCGGCTGCGTGTTGTTCTTGATCGGCTCCGTAATCCAGGCTGCCTCCTTTACCGTCGCGCAGATGGCTGTCGGACGGTTTATTGTTGGCCTTGGAGTCGGCTCGGCAGCTATGATCATTGTAAGGGGCCACCGAAAACCTGCACCTGGCACTTTCAAATGAAGCTAATACGTTCTTTTCCAGCCTTTATACATCGGTGAACTTGCTCCAGCACCACATCGCGGGCGAATGATAGCACTTGACAACCTAAGCGTGACCTTTGGTCAATTGATTTCATACGCCCTCGGCGCCGCGTTCACTGAGGTTCCCCATGGCTGGCGATATATGGTGGCTGCGGGCGGTATACCTCCTATAATCCTCGCTGCCCTCCTGCCGAGATGTCCCGAGTCACCCCGGCAATTACTTGCCATGACAGGGTCGCTGAGGCCACAGAGTGCATTAGGCGCGTCTATCCCGAGGCTACAGAGGAACAAGTAAGATCCAAGGTGGAGTACATGGCATGGACGATCCAGGTGGAGGCACAAGCAGTCGGTGATAAGTCACTCTGGTGGCAATTCAAGCAGCTGCATTGTGTGCCATCGAATCTCAGGGCGTTGATCACTGCCTGTGCGGTGATGGCAAGTAAGTTAACATTGCCTGCCTCAAGCATACCAGACTAACGTATCCTCAGTCTCCCAACTCGGCGGCTTTAATACTCTGATGTACTACTCCGCGACGCTGTTCTCCCTCGTCGGCTTCAAGAAAGCTACCGCAGTATCGATCGTCGTCGGCGGCACCAACATGATATTCACACTGGTTAATATGTTGTTCATCGACCGCCTAGGGAGGCGCAAGATCCTCCTCATCACGGTTCTAGGAATGGCACTAAGCATGGTCGTCGCCGCCGTCGCGTTCCACTGGATACCCATTTCTCGCGACCTGGTCCTCGAGTCAGACACCGTGAACTGGGCCGGCATCCTGGTGCTCGTCACCATCATCTTCTACGTGGCCTTCTTCGCCAGCGGCGTGGCCACCATCGGCTGGGTGGGCACCGAGCTCCTGCCGCTCGAGGTGCGTGCCCTGGGCACGATGATGAACACTGTGACCTGCTGGGGCTGCAACATCATCATTGCGTCGACGTTTCTGTCGATGATGAAGGCGTGGACTCCAAGCGGTGCTTTCGGCTTCTACGCGGCGATCTGCTTCTTTGGCTGGGTTTTCGTCGTTTTCTTGTACCCCGAGGTGAAGGGTCTGCCATTGGAGGATGTCAGGCAGATATTCGAGCATGATTTTGGTGTCAAGGCAGCCGCGAGATTGCAGAAAGAGCAGAAAGCAAAGCGCCAAGCTGGTTTGGCCTAGTTACTTTGAAATATGATATCTTTGTACGTCCTTTGGACCAAACATTGAATGTTCTCACCTCAATCTGTGTCATATTAGCACTCGGTAGTAGGAAACACAAGCTTAAACGGCACCAGGAGTTATATTGGCGATTACTGTTTGAAAAGTGCTAGAACAATACCACTAAGTCCGAACGTGAGAAGTGATGTATACAGTTCAGCGGTAACCGAGACCGCGTTAGTTTGAAGGACGTATGACAGCCATCCTCTGATTATATTGGCTTCCCTTTAACCCAATCAAGTCTAACCCAAGGTGAATGCAATAACGAAAACGGTAAAAATAGATTCTATGAAGAATGTGGCTTTGCTAACGTGTTTTGGACCTGTGCCAGAGCTGTCTGCGGCTTGGGTGGTACGCGCAGTCCCGGTAGAATCAAGTGCAGTTGAAGTTGGGGCGGGCATAGTAGGGCGACCATAATGGTTCTCCGAAACAATCCCTGCATCCACCGAAGCATCTCGATACACAACGATGTCCTTGACCAAGAAGTAGGAATTCGCAAAATCACCTGGATTCTTCGCGACGTAAGATGTGCAAGATCCGTATCCAGTCGATGCCGCACACTGTGCCCAATGGTTCTTGGTGTAAGGCTGGGTTCCGTCCTGGCCCGCCACGCCGCAAAACCCAATATTTAGCACAATTCTCTGGTCTCTCCAGCCCTTGTCCATATCGCAGCCGACAATGGCGTAAGATGGAACCCCCCAGGCTGTCGGACTCGGCCGGCCTTCAATCAAATCGTGCGGCACCTCAGCGTGTGACCAACTCCAGACCTTGGCGTGGCCGCCAGTCCACTCAAGCACGTAGACTCCTCCCTCCTGAGACCCGAAAGCCGTGTCATTGTAGTTATTGCTCGAGCATCCTTGATACCAGTATTGTCCCGGCGCATGGGCGTCGCAGTTGTATGACTCGATCTCGCTGGACATGTCGGTAGCCTTGATACCACAAGTCGCTTGGCTGCCGTTGATCATGGCAGTGTTGCGATTGAAGTCACGCGAATTCCAATTTTCCATGATGTCGAATTCACCAAGGTCCGGCCAGGGCCAGCCAAATGTCCAGAAGGCTGGCCATGCGCCACATGTTGGCATGGGCAGGTGAGTGAAATTCGCGACGAACAGACCATGGTTGAACGCGTCCCAACTCTGCAACCTGACCGATTTGCGTCCATATGATTCAGGGTCATATGTGTTCTCCGTACTGTTAGAATTGGAAGTCAGCAACTGGCCGCTGCAAAGTGGGCGTACAGGAGTTGAGCATGGCTCGTCAGAAATTACATCCACTCACTCAACACCGACATACACCTGCGTTTCTTGGACAGCAACTAATCCCAAATCCTCCGCCACGGTGCGATTCTGATACTGAACGTACCCTCCTGTGGGGTCTACATCGTAGATGGAACCAGTGTCGAGTTTGCTCTATTGTGCGTAATGTTCTGAATTAACATCACCACCCCGTCACGTATAATTCAACACACGGCAGCACCGGCAGCGCCGATAGCGCCGAGACAGCCCGGATCGCAACCCAAAAATTCACTCACTTCGAAGAATCCAAACTTCTCGAAAAAGTTAGTATGATTGTAAGCCGCAGCAAAGGTATAATTGGACATATCCGACGCCATTGCTCCCAAGGCCATCGTCACAAAATACAACGTCCACTTTCACATACTCTGGACAAGAGAAATGGAAGGGTAATAAATATAATTCTACGGAGTGGAAAGAAGGGCAGGAAATTGTTGTGAATCTATTATGACTCGAAATCGACTAAATCGGGAATACCCAGGAACCAATAGAGTGGAACTGTGGATCTTGTCTGAATATCAGCGAACAGGACCCATGGGTTGGATGTGGTCACTAATTTCTACAAAACTTAAAAGTTTGCCCCTGCTGGTTGTACATAGGTAATTGATCTTGCGTGACAAAGTGATGACAATGATATTGGAGTACATGCAGTCTTCCATTCCCAGCCTAATTCAAATTGTTACTGGCTTCTGCCCTCGCCTCCAATACTCGATACATTCTTCGATCTGTTTCCCCTCTACCTCGGCGCATTGTGCACATCTTCAACCTCCACAGCGCTAACCTTCTCGTCTTCAAGCTGATCTTCAGGGTCTTTCGAGGAGCGGTTAAGAGCTCTCGCACCAGGCGCGCCGAAGAGCGCGTCCATCTCTTCGATCGGGACACCTTTTGTCTCGCGAATGCACCACCAGGCCCAGACTCCCATGCACGCCATGAGAGCGCCGAAGAAAAAGTAAGCTGTTGAGACTAGATGAGTAAGAGTTCTCACAAGTCTACTATGAATTTAAATGTTACTTACTTCCGTATCCAATATCCGATATCATGTAAGGAGTCGACCGGGAAACAACGTAAGACCAAATCCGCTCGTCGGCAATGGTTAGAGCCATGCATAGAGATCGTATGTAGAGTGGATAGATCTCAGAAGCGTAGAGCCAAGTGATTCCCTGCCAAGTGGCACAATAAATGACACCATAGAGGTAAACGCAAACGATGGCCAGGTATCCCCAGCCTGACATCTGAGTCAGTCCGGCTTTTGCTGCCGCCTCAGGGTCATTCTTCATGACATAGCCTCCGAGATAGAGCTGCAGCAAATTAGGGTGGTGGATATACGATTGTCTTGAAAGAGCATTTACCATAGGAATGCAGCCCAGAGCAGAGCCCCAGAGGAGTCCCTTGCGTCTACCGAGATAGTCGGCGACATAGAAGGAGAAAATAATCATGCCGAGGGTTTTGGCCACACCATAGAACCCAGTCGCAAAGAGCTTGAGGTCGGTGCTAGCAATTCCAAGAGTAGCAAAGATTCGGGGCGAATAGTATGTAATGATGTTGACACCCGTCATGTTTTGACACCTATTCAGAAGTCAACAAAAAGGGGTGGTTTGGTATCAAGGTTGAGGAGGGCCATACATCATCAGGCACAAACCGATACCAACACGGTTGCGTATACCCTTCTTGAACAACTCTTTGAATTGAAGCCAAGTCCCTGGATTCAATCCGGCAATGTGTGCCTCAAACTCGACTTCGGCACGAATTTCACTCATCTCGTTCATAACATAGGGGTGGCTGGAGGATAGCTGACGAAGGTCACAAATTATATTTTCGGCTTTTTCCCAGCAGTCCTTCTTAGCCAACCAACGTGGCGATTCGGGACAGAAGGGCACGACTGCAAGTACGATGACGGCGGGGAAGAGTTGAAGACCCAGCGGGACCTGCCATTGAGCTGGAGCTGCAAGGTCTCAGCTGAATGCATTGGCAGCTGGAAGTAGCTTAACATGGTGAACTTACTACTCGAGCTTATAGTCCTGTTGACAGCATAATTGACCCAAAAACCGCACATCTGTGCACCTTGCGAGCCGATTTCATAGAAACCAACCAATCGGCCGCGAATGGAGGGTGGAGCGACTTCGGCAATATAACTGAAGCACCACAGAGTCAATGAAGATTTTCTACCAACATACACAGTATGAGACTTACACAGGAATGACAGGAGCAGTTGCACCGATACCAATGCCTGCAATGGCTCTGCCAGCCATGATCAGGCCGACAATTCCGTGAGAGGCAGTTTGCATAGAAGCTCCGCACATGAAGACGATGGTAGCGTAGAATATACATCTTTTGCGGCCCCACCGTTCTGAGATGAAGTGGGAACCCAGTGCGCCGAAAAACATTCCTGCTTGGAAGCACGAGACAATGTTGGAGGTAAGGTCATCGAGTTCTCTTTGACTTTTGCCCCTTAGGCCAAAATCACGTTCGAAAGAGGGGAGGATCAATGTCCCGCCCATGACAGAGACATCGTAACCTGTCTCTTACTGTAAGATGCTGGTTCGTATGCTGAATCGAAAAGACATGTTAGAAAATAGCGAATGACCTACCAAGAGCAAGAGCGCCGAAACAGACTCCGATACAGTAAATGTTGACCTTCCAGTTTCTTGTCTCCCGCGGCTCGGGAATCCGCTCGACCGTCCGCTCAGAGATTGAGGGATTTTTTGAATGCACCATGATATCTTTGGGACAGAGTCACAAGTTATAGAAGATAGAAGACTGTATTGAATATGATATTCCACTTCTGCGCTTTAGACTAACTTGTGAAAACACAGCCCGGCTTTGCGATCTGCAGTACATACTGGCCGCGAGTTGCAAAGACACGCAAATTTCTGCGAAGAGGCCTGCGAGTGCGCCTTATAAACTTGAATAGATCGCCATCCTTCGCGCCGTGCCTTATACCATTGCCGGCCATACATCTGGAACGTTGATCGAGTAATGGCCAAGGCGTTACCAAGCTTGACCCCAAGAAGCTAAGTAGAAGTTGCGCGTATCACAGCACTTTCCCCGCGGGGTGGGATGTATGAGAAGCTTCTAAAGCAGATGAGGTGGTAGTAACGCGAGTGGGCCAATTGTATACGCGTGACCAGAGAATCAGAGCCATGGAGCGAATCGTTTGGGACGGTCCTAGAACACAACGCTAGTGTGTGTAAGTTGCGTAGAGTTGGCGAACTTGGCACTCAGGCTCCTCCTCAGCAAACCTCGAATGCCTAGACGGCTGGAACTCTAGGGTTGGTTAGATTACCCGTGATGGCTGCTATCCCCGCACGGCATATTCATTGTTTGTTTTGACTAAAGACGCTCGCAGAATCTATCTTTCTCAGTTTGTTGATTCTCTCTGAGCGAAAAAAAAGACGGAGCAGTGGAGGCACACCCGGCGTTGAGCACGCGCTTTAGGTCTCGTGAAGGGGAGTCGTAGTCTTCTCTTCATGGACGTGCTAGGCCATGAAAGGAATCATAATTTGATGCATATAGACGGATTATTGCGGATGGTGTAGGGGCTTACTGTACATTTATTCACGGTCCTTCACTTTTCATCGTTCCACGTGCCTTCAGTCATACGATGCAACGTAGCTCTTTGATGAGGGAAAATCTGTATTGGATTCTCAAAAGACTGTCTGTGTGGTTACTTGGTAAGAAATTCTTTCAAGTGCTAAATGCAGCTACAAATCGCAGTATTTTGACAGAGACTCGACGATTCCTGGGTGACAGCGAGGCAAGCTATTCGCAGCAAGCATTCATTTTCTTACACATTCATCCTCTCGCAACACCCTGCCATCGGAAGGGCGCCCCGAATGGGCTGTCTGTCAGCCTTTAAGCTGCGTGTATGCTGACACTGCATTTACGGGCCCGTCCGTGACCCCATTGGGCTCCTGCAGTAATACGAGCGGAACTTGAGCTCAAACTATTGGGCAGGATAAAGAGAGTCACTGTTTGAAATTCGTTTCGAATTCTTCATTCCTTAAATCAATAACTAGTTGCATACACGTTATTCGAGCTTACAGACCAGCAGCGCATCGCAAAGTGAAGTTTGACCTGCTGTTGAAGTATAGCAATGCTGACGAGGTCCAAAGACAAGCATCAGGAGACGCTGGGCTAAAAGTCCCAGTGAGGAAGGAGTCCGACTCCCGTTCGCATTCTCGGCAGTAACTCCCGTTAGTCTTTAATCAGCCATGTGTACGTTCGAGAGGTCTCGACAGCTCAAGGCGCGCCGGCACAAATCAGGTCATATTTTGCGTACTGGAATCCGTAGCTTGAATCCTTGAACACGCAGCGCAACCACTCTTGCAACTCCTACCCAGGCCTTCTTCTTTCGGCCGTGAACATTGGGCTGCCTGACAATGCAGCCATTCCCTCTTCGGAGGGCGGATATACACGGATGCGTCACTGTACCTTGTAAAACCCGTATTCAATGCTGCAGTCATCTTCCATCTCACTTCCTGTTCAGCCTGACATGGCTTGGCATCATATGCTCGGACTCGATTAGCTGGAGCCGGGTAAATCAACCTAAGACTCTGTGAACTGTCAGGAACGCGAAATTCATTGGGACCATCATTGGGGCCTAAAAGTACGGCAATAGTACATATAGTTGAATTCAATCTGCTCCCAGCCTACCGGTTTGAGGTTGTTGTTCTCCATCAAGACTACCAAGCTGATCTGCCGCACTGAACCAAGCCGAACCCACTCTGTCACCCTGCCACTCAAGTCGAACACTTAGATATCATGATCATGCAGACCTCCAAGTCGTTCGCTGTCCTGCTACTCAGGTATAATCAGCTCTCATCTCCGTCCTCACGGATGCAGGCCACTAACTGTGCCCCATGAAGCTCCATTGCGGCAGCTTTGCCCCAGGAGCAAGTCAATGACCCTCAAGTCACTCTGACAACCATAACCGTCGGGCTGCCTACGTCCTGTACCTTCAAGCCTACGCAGACCATCACGGCCACGACCGGCTGCGAGACGCCTTGCAGTACTTATGCCGACAACTGCTGGTGGGACAGTCAGTTTCCCATTTCACTGCCGTGGCTCCTATGAGGGGATCAACTGACCCAATGTAGATAGTCTTGAACTGGCCTGCGGATGCCCGAGTATGACTGTTCAACCAGTCACTACGACGGTCTGTCCCACGACGACCAATTGTGTCCAATGCACGGTAAGAATCACGCCCTCAAGTGACAGCTCATGAGCTGCAATCAGCCAAGATGAGGCTCGCTGACCTCTATTTCTAGACGGCTTGGGGTATAACGACGATTACACCCACCACCTGCCCAACCCTGATTCCTTCCGGTATCTAGGTCCGTGGCAATTTACAATTTTGCCATGGTCCGTAATATTGGGTGATTCATTTCTGGGACAATGCGAAGACTTCGGAGCTGGCAATACTCTGTGTCTCATACTGGTTGCCGAAGTGGCCAGATGATCACGCTGTCATCGCGGCCGGGCTTGAAAATCCCTGAGAATGTACTCAAAGCCATTTATATCTAACTAAGATAATGGAAACCAAGGAATAAATAGTTTCCATGAAAGTACAATAGGCAGCCTCTCAGCTAATGTTGAGTAAGGTGGACTTCAAAAACGATCTTGTTACCCAAGTTATTGCGCCGCTTCCTACCCGGTTGTGATGCTTGGTTTCACTCAACATGAATGAAAGCCTTCCCAGGCGTATGAGAGCACCAGTGAAATTGAAAATATGAAGTGGTCGTCCCACATCCGGAAGCACACGAGGCTTCCTCTTTTCAACAGTACACGCATACACCGTCGTACTGGTGACAACACGTCCTTTTGACAAGAGGAAGAGATTTCCTTTTCTCAGAAAAACAATCTGCAAATCCTGCAGTACTAATTACAGTGACAAAGGGATGGAAACATTTGAAACCGGTAGGTAAGAGGGCAGCTGTGTGCTCGAAGGCCGAACGAATTTCTATGCTCCGTTTCGCTACTCAGCTATTAAGAGCCTCTATGACGAACCACACGGATCAATCTACTGAACCTGACTACATGAGTCCTTCGCTATAAGCTCTAAAATGAACCCCCTCTTACCCAGTGCCGCCTGCCGCCCTCCCCTTCTGAATTATGACGTTTACGATTGGCCTGATGTCGCGCCTCGGCTGAATCATCATCCACCAGACTATCATCATCTTTGGAGGCCATGGTGATATCGTAAGGTATTGACGGTTTCGTCGTGCTGGCTATGCATCTAAACTCTAGATGTGAAGAACCACATGGAGTAGAACCACATGGAGAAGAATATTCTGACGAATACTCGGCCTCAATTTCAGCCCAGTCGTTCCAGATTCGAGGGCCTATGTTGGAGGAACAGGGAGTGAATGAGACAAAGTATTGTCTTTCGTTCCGTTTACTGGAGTAGTCTCGTCGTCGGACGGCGGTCCGTTTTCAGCCTCTTGGAAGACCCTCCCAATCTCACCCTTGGCTCTCCCTCTCTTTTCCAACCACGCAATCAACAATATGATCGGAATTGTTATTGCTCCAGTTACAAGGCTGGAGATGAATCCCTTCTCGTAGCCCGGGGCATCGGTGACTGGGTAGAAAACGATGGGCCACCCTAAGTAGTTGTTAGTATGTATTGATCTGGAATGCGTAGTAAGACAAGAGACAACAGCGGCTGGAGGACTATTTCTATCTGACCGTTTCTTGAACGGCGAAAATCCCTCCTGGAGCTACTAGTGACTTGTGAAGGGGAAAAAGACATCTTTGCAAGAACACTTACAGCTCACAAAAGCAAAATCAAAAGAGTTCATGAAACCAGTTGTTATGGCTCTCAGCTGCACGTCTTGTGCTGTCAAATCTGCCATCCATGTATACCATAGCGCCTGCGGCGCGTATGTCGAACCAAGCAGGTAGAAGGCGAAGAAATATCCAGCATCATTAGCGGGGTGAGCAACGAGTATCGCACTGCCAATGACGAAGGTCACACCGATGGCCAGGGAGCATTCCCAGCGAGATTTTATGCGGTCAGAGATGGCGGTATAGATCAATGTCGCAACGATAGCCACTGCGTATTTGCCAGTGGGGTAGTTGTTTTGATCGATGACACTATACCCCCGCGAGGCCATCCAGAGCTGCATGACGTTGTTGCTCAGTGACTGCACGCATAGAGAGTAGACTGCGATAGGTGACTTTAGTGTGATTGTTGTGCTGCCTGGTTTACTCGGATGACTCACGCATGAACACAGTAGGAAGCAGCCAGAATTGCCAGCTCAGGAGCACGCGGCGAAAAACTGTCAGATCCCATGCAGTCTTTCGAGACTCTCCAAGGCGCCGAATTGCGAAGTCTTTTTCCTCTTCAGTCAGGAAGCGTGCTGACTTGTGGTGTGGCAGATCAGGAATGGCGATCCAACCTAAATGGATAGTCAATATCAGTACAGGTGGGTGTCGAGCCACGAGTGGCCGGGTGTTCACTCACCAAACAGCGCGAAGGGGATTGTCATTATAGAGACTACGATAAACATCCACCGCCAAGGAGGCAATGAACCTTTACCACTAAGCGATCCAAGCAAGGCTGCTTGGATCCATCCGCCTGCCATATTACCAAGGTTGCCAAAGCCACAGAAGACGGCGGCCCGGGTCCCAAGTTCGGACTGCTTATACCAGGAGCCATAAATGAAGTGCGCCCCGACGCTGCACAAGGTCAGTGTCCATCAGTTTCCTTACGGGATAACTCAATACACAGGGCAACATACTATGCGATAGCTGAAAAGGCTCCCTCAAATCCGTTGAGCACGAAGACTTGCCACACATGGTCCACCCGGAAAGTTATGAGAGTCAAGACACTCCACACTGTATTTGCCAAAACGAAGACATATTTCGGCCGTATGATTGTTAAAGCCGCGGTCGAAGGCATCTGCATAACCGCGTAGCAGACCAGATAAATCGTGGACATGTAGTTGAAATCCTTGCCCTGAAACCCAACATCCTCCTTCATTCCGCTTATGTACGCAGTGCTGTAGCTGGCGCGGTTGATTCCGAACAGGAACCAGATGAGCGAGAAGTAGATGAGGACCGTGCTGTCCAGCTTGATGAGCAGGGACCGCTCGAGTGAGGGAGGTCCCCAGATCGCCGTCTTGAGTCCGGACAAAGCCATCGTGAAACGTGAAGATTGACGTTCACTGAGGCATCTGTTGATTTTTTCGGCGGTATCCAGTGGATAAAGTATGGAAGAGGCAGAGGCAAAGACGTCACGAAATGCCGAGACATAATGACAAAAGAGCCATCCCAGTGACTGACTACGGTGGGACCTCGGGTGTCCCGCTTATCGCGCCATCGCCGGGCTGCAATCGCGCATTGCAGCTCTATACCACATTCTCCTGCTTACACCCCAAGATTACCAGCTCGCGGGGCAGAAATGAGCTTAGCTTCATCTAGGGTTGCTTTGATCAATCAAACAAGATTGGCCAAAAAAGACATTGCAGAAAACCCTGCTAAGACTTGATTTACTGATAGACTACAGTATGTCGATTATCACCAAGGATTTATCTGAAAGAGCTGAAGCGAAGTGTGAAATCGATTTCCGAGATCAATTCCCTCACAACGTCGCCAAATCGCATGTTCATTCACATTCCCAAAAATCCTGTCACTGAATGGTAGACGGTTTTTTTTTTCTTTTCTTTTTTTTAACAGACAGCGTTTGAAAATCGCAGCTCTTCCTGCCTCCTTTTTAAACACTTTATCAAGTATGCTGGAAACCATCTACGGCGTTGCCTGGTGTGTAACGTACCGGCCGCTCCTGAATGAGTACCCGTATCGCCAAAAATTCTTTGCCAGGTCTGGCCAGCTTGGAGCACCTGAACAGTTCCGAGCCTTTGACGGCTTTGCCATTACTCTGGTTGGAGCAATTGCAATATTTTCGGGCATGCTTACAATTACCTCTCCACCTCCAGGCTGGCCTTTGTGCCTTTGTGTCATCGTAGCTTGGAGCACTGTTGGTGGCACGCTGCGGCAAGCGTACGCGTAGTATCGGCGGCAAGACGCTCGCAGCACTGTGGAAAAGCATAGCAAATAGTTCCACTATCGCTCCGTTGATGGGACCTCCTTCCTTATCTAACAAAAAAAGAGAAGCCTGTTATATGGGAACACACATCGTTCTCTCCTCCTCCATTGTCCATGTCATACGAAATTGTGAATTCTCGAGCTTGAAGATCATGTTTTTGATCCTATGCTGGCAATTTTCCACGTTGAAGAGTCATCTGCTTCGACCTCTTCATCGAGATCGAGCGTATGCCGGGTAAAATACTGGCCGATGCCCAAAGCTCGCCCTCGACAAGTGACCAAAAGCTTGAAAACAATCTCATCAGACGCCTCTACGAGTCGGACCAATCTCCTGACAACTGTATCCGCATCGCGCTTTGGCACACCTGTCTCGTACAATCCGACCTCGTCGAGGATGCAGAGAAGAATTGTATTCGGCGGGAGCTGCTTCACAAGCTCGAAGAAGACGGTGCAAATCACCTTGAGGTTGTTTTCTTCCAGCACGGCCCAATTCTCTGGTTCTAAAAAGGAGAGATCGACCGCAACGGATCGGCTCAACATGTGGCTGACGAGCTGGCCTGTGAGACTGGCCATCATGGTCGCTGCCGGGGACAGATTTTGATGCTCCCTGCCGTAGTGGCTGTGCTCGGCACAGAAATATCTCAGGGTAAGACCCTGGGTGGTCTCATTTTGCTCAGATATCTGGGCAAGTCTGGCTGCCACGAGGCTGAGAGGCGAGACGCCTTCTGCGCTAGATAGGTCTTCATTTCCATTGATGAGAAGGGCACTGGATGATGCAGTTTCTGTCATGAAATTTTTGAATGTGAGGTTATCGACGAGGGCGGCCGCTCTGGCTCTGCCTGCCTCATCCAGTGCGGCTCCAAGGCGCAGACACATCTCGGTGTCTGTCAGGACAACATCAGGGTTAAATCTAAGTATGTCGAGCAAGCCTTTCGCTCGTTCCAAGTCACCTTGGTAGTTGGGTCTCAGTCATGTCGAACGGAGCCTACTTGAAAGGAAAAAAGAAACCTCACTTACGTTCACGGTTGTCTTCCACTGGCTTCTTGTTTTTGGTTGCTTGTATGTCTTGAACGATGTAATCTGAAAACGCCCATCTTAGGTCTTATCTGCTCCCCAGAGTTGAGATAATATAGGCAAAACTTACCTTGCTGTCCAAAAATGGGGAGGAATCGAGCTTCTGAGCTGAGAAAAAGTTTATAGTACAGATTCTTCAAAATAGCGAGAGTCTGGTCCATCTTTCCGCTCGATTCACCCAGAACATCGTGTTGAAGGTGGATTGCCTGATTCAGTTCGACTATGCGTCTCTGCATGCAGATGTTGGCCTCGTTCTTGACGCGACTTGCTCGTAATTTGATGTCCTTGCAGCTCTCGAGCAGCTCGCTCTTGTAGGATGACTGCTTGAGAATTGGCTGGTAGACCTTGCCTGTAAACAATGTTGTTGAGCACTTATGCCTTGACGTGAACTGGTCACAGGAGTGCTGTATTGGACCTACTCCATGAGCTGTCCACAAAAAATTGCATGACGTGCTTCAAGGCCGTGAGGATTGACATGTAGAGCTCGAAGGTCTTTTTCTCTAGAAGCTGGTCTCGATATTTGCCGTATATCTCGATGTAACGTTTGGCGTCATCCAGTACCTCAGGAATTTCAGCTAATGTTTCGAGGATGATGGCTTCAACCTTTGAGAAGGCACCAGCAGCCTGAATAAGGTCAGTCATTTCTCCGTCTTGTTTACCAGAGCCATTGAAACCCCGCCGTCGAAGAAAATGCGTGTGAGACTGTAACGCACCCCGACCGCAATTGTAAAAATACCACATATGCTGAGTGTGAAGTTAGCGTTAATTCACGTCCGAGTCAAGTCCAGATGTGCAACTAATTAGCACTTACATACCTGGAACCATAATCACCTGCCGGTAGCAGCTCGAGCCAGGACTTGAAGGCATCTGAGTTTTGTCCGAGTTTTTCCAGATATATCATCATCTTTGACGATTTCTTGGGGCTCGTTGACCATCGTGTCGCCAATGACTGAACTTCTCCCATGACTTGCTCCCACGTGCACTGTCGCAAGTTTAGACTTGTTTGCTGCTGCTGGGTGCTGGAGCTTTTTCTGTCCATCTTCGCGCGGACCTGGACTATTAAAGCAAAAAGCTGGTTGATCTCCTCGTCGGCTTCCTTCCACATTTCAACACTGGAAGTTTTACATTAGGCTCACTTTTGTAAGTTACGGACAGCTTCACGTGCTAGGAATGACCTAACTTGATTTTATCCTGCGTCCTGGCCTCCGCTGTAGACCCAAGGCGGCCGAGGCCTTCTATGTATACAGATGCCGGGCCACCGAGTGTACCACGCACAGGGTCGTTGGTCTCCATGAATACTGCTGCATTTGTTGGAGGTGCGCGAGGACGGCGCATAATGAAGTCTTGCCGTTCAAAATCTTGTTGCGAATCCATTTCCCTGGTCTTCACAGGGCTGCGCAAACAACTTTGTCGATCAACCATTAAGCCTTGTTTCGAACCAGGACGCGCTCTGACGAGCAGCCCGGCGACTCTGTCCCGTCGATTCTACAAGTAACTGCCTCGGGGGCTTTGGTAAGCTGCATCTGCAGTCATGCTGACCGTGCTAACTGGATGTGGATAAATTGCGCAGGATGTGGAGGCTTGCCTGCACCAGCATATTTGCAGATTTCGGTGAGTCTTTTACCAATAGATCAGCGTTGTCATACCACACCTCTTCAATCCCGTGCATGTGGCTAGCACGGCAAATGGGGTCGACATTGATGAGCACCTTGCTAGTCCTGAGGCTCTCCATATTCCTCCTACCTTGTCAGAGTCTCTCTGCAACCACATTCAAGAGCAGAAATCAGAGACTGAATTACAACAACTGTATTTTGCATCGAGACCAAAGAACCCATCATCTGGCTTGGTCAGCATATTGTGCCACAGTTTAGAGCCTCGGCGAGTCTCAATCCATAGGTTGTTACCATTTCACAAATGAACCCTGAAGCCGCGGATATGGGGTTAGACGCCTCAGAGCAGCCTGACCAGACGTCGTCTCCGTGCGCGTATCCACCCTTTTACGGGCCCGAAATCAGCTCTACTGGTCATCTAGTACCTGGAGACTTGGCAATAACTTCTAACGAGACACAACATACAACTCCGGTCGATATGGTTGATGCCGCCGCCGTGGACTTGCTGAAGGGTGCGGTTGAGGATGGACCAGGCGAGGACTTGTCTGCTGCCAAGTTAAAAGTTTGAAATACCACTCTATCTTGTAGTCCGATACTTATGGACACATAGCTGACTGCTAGACATAAGGCCCAAACCGCTCAGTATGACGGCTTATCCCTTCGACTTCTTGAGGACGAGAAGAAAACCGGCGATCTGGGCCGACGATCAAAACAGGCGGTTCTGCATTTGACCTTCACAGAGATGAGAATCACGCAAATGGAACAGCAGATTCGGAAACTAGAAGCTGAACTTCACAACAAACCAGATGACTTTCAGCTCAGCGTGGTGAGACGGCAGGCTCCTGTATATAAATGGTCCATCAAGCGATCCTTACATGGCGAATTCTCCCTGACACGTCAGTCAATGGAGATTCCTTTTCACGAAAAAGCATCCCTGGAAGTTCTTGTCACAGAGCATGGCACATCAGCGATGCTTGGTTCAGATCACTATGACGCCGGCCACTCGACCAGAATTTGCCAGCGGACGCATCAACAGACACCGGAAAGGCTGCGGATACGATACGCTCCACTTATAAAGACACTCGAGAAAGTCTGCGGGGAAACAATTTCCAATCAATTCATCTGGCCCAGTGATAGTCGAACCGCGCTCATGTCGGGAGTCCGAACTGGAGGTGCTGCGACCATACTTTTGAGACCATGGAAGCTCTTAGTCACTTACGAAAAGGAAATTCGGGCCAGCATTCACAACATCGATACTTTCGTAGAACCAGCCCGACGAGAAGATGTGAGCGGTGGAGTGGCCGAGATCGGGTTGGTGGAAGATTGTGAGTACTATCTTTCGTAATTCGTCATTGTGAACCTTCACGCACCGCCCGGCCGGGAGGGTTTCGCTCCATTGCCGTCCTGACACTTTGCTTCGGCTTCAGTCGAATACAGGCGCGAAGATCTACTACGGGAACTGGAATTGCTTGAGGAGTTTCTCGACGTGGACCTCAAGCCCACTTTCGATCTACGTAGAGCAATCAAAGAAGGCACAGCGACTGAAATCGAATACGGTGACCTGTGGCATCTATTTGAACTCGGGGATACGGTCATCAGCCCCAATGAAAAGACCCAGGCCTTTCGAGTGGTCAACTTCACCGGCGGGAGGGAAATTTTGACACGGAATATACTATATGACGATGAAACTCAAGCAAAACCACTAATGGGTGTGGGCGGGTTTGCGGTGGATTGCTGCAGCTTATGTTTCGACGGGACAGAGTACGTGCCAAAATTGGAGAAGTTCTTGATCCGGAAATACCATGGTCGCAGGCCTATCACGTCTCTGGAAATATTCCCGCTCAGGTTCGACCAAGATTGGGAAGTTCGTTACCGCGAACTCGAGACCCAGGGGCAGAAATACTTGAGCTTAACGCGTTTACCGTTCTCTCATCACATGTTTCGGGGCAGAACAATAGACGAGCCACCTCAGCAACTCGATACTCAAGTCATCGTGGATGTTACCTTGGCTATCAATAACGAGCCCGATTGGCAGCTCGGCAGCAGAGTCTCAGTTGAAGACTTTACCCAGATCGACGAACGTGAGACACATATGCCGCCATTTTGTCACCACGGGACTCATAACGAAGGTCATTGTGGATCAGACTTTGTCTTCAAAGACTTGACTATGAAGCACTCTGGGATCAGTCCTTCAGACTCGGATCTCAGTGGGTTCCTCCGGCCTCGGAGAGCTGAAGAATTGAAGCAAGAGGATATTATATTGCTCCCAGAGTGGGTGCATGCTTTCGTGTTACGCAGTCGCCAGTGGGTCACATTGAATACTAGGGACCTTTCCGAGGTGCGTTTTGACAACAATTTTGACGAACTTATGTTCTCTTCCAGTCACAAGCAGACCATAGTGGCTCTTGTAGAAACCCGCGAGAACGCGAGGACAAGTCCTACACAAGGTCCTCGCTCGGTCGGCCCTGCACTGGACTTGGTGAAAGGGAAGGGAGCTGGACTCATTATTCTGCTGCACGGCGAACCAGGTGAGACACACGCCACTTTTGACACCTTTGTACTCTATTTCTGGGGCATTCAAATATGCTAATGTATTCGCAGGAGTTGGGAAGACGTCGACGGCTGAGTGCGTGGCCGACAAGACCAAGAGGCCACTGTTTCCCATTACCTGCGGTGATATTGGAGAGTCAGCCATGGAGGTTGAAAAGAACCTTCATCATAATTTCCGCCTGGCCTACAAATGGGGTTGCGTCCTCCTGCTCGATGAAGCGGACGTCTTCCTTGCTAAACGGAACAAGACTGACCTCAGGCGCAACGCTGTCACTAGTGTATTCCTCCGCAGTCTAGAATACTATGCCGGCATCCTGTTTTTAACAACCAACCGCGTGGGTGGCATCGATCCAGCGTTCAAATCGCGTATCCAGTTGAGTTTGTATTATCCGCGAATCGATCTCGAAACAACTGTGAAATTGTATGGAGTTTTCCTTCAGCGAGCTCGCGATGAGCAGACAAGAATCGGAGTCACACATTTCAAAATCAAGGAGAAGGCGATCCTGAGGTTTGCGGCGCGCCACTACCGACGTCTTCAGAAGGAGGGGTACAATACTTGGAATGGAAGGTCAGTACTATTGCTAAACATTTTCTTATTTTCTCGCCATCCCAGATATTTGTTTTGACAAACCCATAAGGCAAATACGGAACGCCTGCCAGACAGCCATCGCACTTGTGGAGCACGAGGCCGCCCATTTGGAAGACGGCCAGCCAATACCTGTGCTGGGAAGGCAACATTTCGAGACTGTAGCCGAAGGGTCGAAAGAATTCGACCATTATCTTAAGAGGACTCTCCAAGGCGGAGACGACGAAATTGCCATGAGGGACCAATGGCGGAATGATCACTACCTGGAGGCCGATATCAAGCGGCCTTCATCGTTGAAGCCCTTGCCTAAAGTATCTTCTTCGCGCACTGCACCCCCACCCCCCATTGTGACGGACTCAGAGAGTGAAAGCAGCGATGGCTCGGAGACTGATGATAAGGATGACGAGGACGTCAACATTAAGCCTATGGCTGAAGGAGGTATCGCTCACTTGGACGCTGGAGCGGATGTGAGCGATGATGAGATTAGCAGTGCTGACTTCAAGGAATACCTAAAGTTCAAGGCCCTTATGGGGAAGAACAAAAAGAAATAGTGCCATCATCTGGACGAGGTCATGGGGATCAGACAGTCATTTCAGCTCATTTCCAAGTCGGTTGAAGTATGCTACCACGTGCTTCAAGAATGGTGAACCTTGCGGGTTGATTACGAGCATGTGGAGGATTGCAGAGTGACAAGAAAAATTCTCACTGCCTTTGGTACTTTCTTCACTTTGTTTATGGCGTCCTGGTATCATTATTCTTTACCCTCTCGTCTCAGCTGGGGATTCGAACTTAAGTAGGGAACGTGAAGACGGGAAGAGAATACAAGTTGAGCCTTTGCCATCTCTTCATGTTGAATTTAGGCGATGTCGCTAGAAAACCTGGGGTTTAACGCCCAAGCTCAGTTTTGCTATTGTTAAGAAGCATCGTTTTCACGTCTATACACACATACAGCGTAATCAGGTGTGTAGTCGAACCAGTGCCTCGAATGAATTTAAGCTGCAATTCACGCAGGCATCTCTTCTTAAGTATTGCTCTCATTCGAATTGTGCAACGCAACAGCCCAAGCAGTGCGTGGCGCAATTTGTTCCCTAATCCAAATCCCAGCACTGCAGGTGCAAAGGCATGGGGCTGAATCCTTCAGGAGTCTGGCAATTGGTCGGTGCAGGGCTCGGAGATAGGGGCTCGCACCTCGGCTCAGATAACCGATATCTGGAGAGGGAGCATTAGTAGATGCCTAATGCCACCTATTGATTTGCTTGCTTCACATCGCTTAGGATACGATCAAAATCGTAGTTTCGATCACAGAGGTCTCATCAAATCTTCAATCGAACTAACCACCCTCTGCACATACTGGTCCCATTACCATTCTGAACTACCAAACGGACAAGCCAAAGATATCGCAGTAGGCTCTCTTGACCCCATACTTCCCAGGCTGAGAAGTCAGTCTGTAACGAGAATAATGGCGAATAACACTGTCTCAGATGCGGCTCAGACCGACGAGAAGCAGCTGGAAAGCACCACGCAACAGGGATCAGGCAACGCTAGCCTTGAGGCGAACCAAGATCCAAGTGTTGCGCCCACGGACGATGATGATTACCCAGAAGGAGGCGCGCAGGCATGGCTTGCGATCGTGGGCTCCTTCTTGGTCTACTTCGCGTCCTTCGGCGTCGTCAACAGTTTCGGTTTCTTCCAGACCTTCTACCAGCAAGAATACCTGAAGAAATACCCGCCGTCGGTTATCTCGTTCATCGGCACACTGCAAATTACTTTGATGTATCTGTCAGGGTCGGTCGCGGGCGCCTTATTTGATCTCTACGGTTCCAAGGCATGTGAAATTTGATGTTCCGTGCTACATGATTTTGCGACATTGGCTGACTCAAGATATCCCACCAGTGGCTCTACTTGTTCGCAGCTATCGGAGGCGCTGGCTCGATGCTCGCTACGTCTTTCGCGCAACCGAACGCGATCTGGCAGCAGTTCCTGGCACAGTCTCTCCTCTTTGGTCTCACCGTGGCGTATGGAGTGCAGGTGAGTAGTTCAGTGTCCTCGCAAGACTTGCAATAGCCCATCGTATCCGAAACGGAGCCCTGCCCGCTCCCTCCTTCAGCTCGGCCGCTTCAACATGCTGTCCTGTCAAGACGCGACAGTGCATTGAAAATCGGAGATCTTGATCTCCACCGCGCCCAAGAGATGACGAGTCTTCCAAAATGTATGGTATGCTAACATCGACGGCTCAGCCTGCTCTCACTGTCGCAGGCCAGTACTTTAAGCGCAAACGTGCCTTAGCCATGGGCATAGTTGCTTCTGGAAGCAGTATTGGAGGCGTTTGCTTGCCAATTATGTTCTCGAAGCTCATCCCAGCGATAGGGTTTCCGTGGGCGCTGCGTGTCGGCGCACTGATCCTGCTAGTCTGCTATGCAATAGCCATGGCCATCTGCCAGCCTGCACGGCCCAAGAGGAAGCTGGTATCGCTGCGACATCTTTTCGACTACAAGGGCTTCGTGGACATCCGCTTTGCGTGCCTCTCTGCTGGAGCAGTCATCTCAAGCCTTGGGATCTATGTTCCCTTCTACTACATAGGTAAGTCCTAATTATACATGAGTGCGAATTGTACCAGATCTGACTATGTGGAGCAGAGTCTTACTGTGTGGCCCTCGATGTCAGCACGGAGCTCAATGCTTATTTACTACCGCTGATCAATGCTTCAAGCCTCCTCGGCCGGATCAGGTATGCCACAAGCTCTCTGGCTCTTTCAACCTACCGAATCAAGCTGACTTCATCAGTGGAGGATATGCAGCAGACCGCCTCGGACGACTCAATGTGCTCTATCCTATGACAACCCTCTGTGGTGTACTTTGCTTAGCTATGTGGCTCCCTGCAAAGACACCGGGGGTTCTCGTTGGTTTTGCATGTATATATGGATTCGCTTCGGGCATTTTTATCTCCGTAATGCCCGCTGCTACGGGACAAATCACGCCTACGGAGAAGCTGGGAGCTAGGCTTGGGGCTTTCGGAAGTGTGACTGCGGTGGCTTTCTTGACAGGGACTCCGATTGCAGGAGCTCTGATTCGCAGCGAGACTAAAGAAGGTTATGAGCCTTTGATTATATTTGCCGTGAGTTTTTAAATACTGTCATTCGACTTGAACTCGGCACTAATTTCTCGGATACAGGGCCTTTGTCTTATGATAGGTGGGATTATTATCTTTGTCGCCCGTCTATTTCACGACAAAGACCTGAGGACCAAGTGGTGAAGACAGTCATTCATGGTCTCCGCAACCTGGCGTTGACAGGTCCTTCAGATATCTGCGGGTGGGAATGGGGAGGAGGGGGTCCATCATGTTGGCTCCTATGTCTCACGTTGACCTGATTGACGGGAGATACCCGCAACCGAAAGCCTTGTAACTGGGTCTGCAGTGGATATGCAGGTTGGCTGCAGGCCCACGGATAGGAAGATGGTCTGCAGATCATCACATCTGGGCATGCTAATTGTGTACTTAAACAGACATGCCATTTGTATTCCTAGCTTTGAGGGATGACGATGTAGTGCACTAAAGCCTCTCAGACATGGATATAGGGACTGAGTGGACTTTTTACATCTTAGCAAAGTTGACTGCATGCTCATACTACCCAGCTTCCTCACATTCCAAGAAGTGCAACGCGACGAGGCGACAGTTCGAGTTGTCTCTGTCTGAGCACGAAGGTATGTGAAGCTTTATTTGATGAGTTGGCATGTGCATTGTAATAATTCCTATCACACTTACTTCACAGCTTAATGTAAGGAGTGGCTTTATTGTCATAGATCTGTTCGACTGGGCTTGCAGCGACGGCAGTTACTGATGCAGATGGAGGCCACCTGGCATAGTAGCCAATCCTGAACATCCTCTATACACAGTACTAGGGTAAGTATCATCACAGAAGTGATTCACAATCACAAGGACTCATAACATAGTCACGGGAACTCGACCTGGAAAGGAAAGGCGGGCAATCATATATAGGGCTTTGGGAGCGACTGCACTTCAAGTTATGATCAGAAATGCTTTGCCGGGCAGTGACTTGGGCACAGCCCATGGATTGGGCTGAGCTGTCTGCGTTGATGCATAAGCAGTACAGCATGTATTGGCGTTACTACAATTACCTCACCAAACACTGGTATCATTGTCATGGGTTTCCTATGGTCTACGCTAATTATAAAAGCATGCTTCTATCGTCTTCTCTCTATGTAGAAAAAGACTCGACGCAGTACATCGCGTAGTTCTGGCTTTGAGACATGGTTTTGGGTGTTTATACAGAAGTGGCTAGGTGAGGCAGACTATGCAAATGAAGCCAAGGTGGACTTCCTACGATTACACAGCAGCATGACTGCATAGGTAGTTGCATATGTCACCCCCAATCACACCATGCCCGTTGTTTTTTAAGTTTTCACAGGTGTTCGCAGGCAGCAAGCCTCATTTTCTGGGCAGGAGGGGTCGTCTTCTTCCACTTCTGACGTCCCCAGGCTGCATCTGGCTTTTCCACCTGCACATCCGGGGTCCTTGAAAGGCCGGTATTGCTCGTTACTAACTAGATACTGTTGTTAACGCCTGGCTTATAAACGATCACATGTGTTTTCCGCCACCACTCGCGCACGTTGAGAATGGAGCGAATGTCGAAACAGCTCGTCTTATCAACCCAGAGCGGTCGCTTGAAGCCAGATGTGCGATTGGGGTTTGCAGTCTCGGAATTCGCCCAGACCCTAGATGACGATCGGAAAAGAGAATTCCAGAAGATGCAATCGGCCGGGACACAGCTGTCTGGACGGGATGCTATACGTTTGACCGAAGAATTGAACCAAGATAGCGAACGAAGACACTGCACCTGGCGACCGTACGGTACAAAATGTGGGAAATTCCTGGATCGACTTCAGGCTCTGGCGAACATCGGGGATGTAATGATTGGAGGCTCTCAGAATGTGATCGCCACGAGTATTTGGTGCGCTGTCAGGCTGGCTCTGCAGGTTTGCAAACACTCGAAAGTCCGTCACAAGCAAATTTTAATAGCTGACCTTCAGACCGCCACGAATTTTCGCGGCTACTTTGAGCGACTTTCGAGCCTGTTCTTGAAACTCGGCACCTCTTGGGAGCTTCATCACGAATTCGCCCAGATTTTCCCCCAGTCCGAAGTCCTTCAGACCTTCCTATGCGAATACCTTATAGTCCTCATGCGACTGTGCCGAAAGACTGTCATATTCAGTCAAAAACCTCTTACGGGCCAGCTGTGGTCATCACTCGGAGCATCTTTCGATTCCGAGTTCAAACCATTACAGGAAGAGATGGACAAGTGGGGCATGATGATTCAACATAAAACCCAACAGCTCGCCACCGCGTGCGTAGTCGATGCTGATAAGTTCAGAAGGAGGGATTATAAACAGCGCGTGCTCCATCTCCTCTCACCAAATCAATCCCAGCATGTCACCACTTGGAGGCGACACCGGCGGAAGGGAGATTGCAAGTGGATATATCAATCCGCGGCCTACAAGTCTTGGATAGCGGAAGACGCGTCTTCTACCATGTGCGTCAGTGGCAAACTTGGCAGCGGCAAGACAGTTACGATGGCCAATATTGTGGCTGAAATAAGTATGCACCTGCCTTGCGGCTTTTTCTTTTGCACCTTCAAGGAGCCAGAGAGCCTAAAGGCCACAACTGTGCTAGGAAGCATAGCATTTCACCTTCTGGACAATATACCAAGCAACAAAGCCACTTGGGACATCCTCTCAAAACGAGAGGAGACTGCTTCGCTATTGCTCACAAGCATTGGGATCATCAACATCATGACAGACCTTCTTCCAGAAGACAAAAAGTATGTCGTGGTTTTGGATGGGCTCGAGGACTGTCCCAATGATGAGATGATCGAGGTTATGTCGGGCCTGCACCGCTTCATGGCACAACGCAGTGTTCTATTGTGCTATGCTGCTCGCTCAGGATCAATGCTCCAACGTCTAACAGTCCAGAAATTAGCTACGAAGTTTTTTCTAAGCCTCGATGAGCAGATGCATCACGAGGAGATAGAAGCGTATATCACCGAAGAGGTAGCGCGGCGGAGATCCAAAAGCCATCCTGGACTCCTCAGCGATGATCTTGAACAGTTGGTCAAGAAACAGCTTATGGCTGGTGCGCAGGGAATGTAAGGAGAATCTCGTGTCCAATTTCCAGAATTGGAAAACATGTACTGAGATATATTTCTATAGGTACTTGTGGGTAGCCCTGCAGCTCGACTCGATCTTCCCCAACCAGTCACGGACAGTGGTTACGAGCGAGAGGATCTTGAACTTGATCAATAATCTTCCAAAAGACCTACCCGAAGCCTTCGAGAGAGCTCTTGAGGAGATCGTCGATGATCGCTATGGAAACTCAATTTTGAAGATCGTTATGGCTGCTCGGTTGCCACTTACCCTCGACGAGCTCAAAGTGGCCCTAACTGTGCACCCTGGAGATCCAGTCTGGTATGCAGCCGAAGTTCCAACAGACGCACCTCAGCTGATTGCACTTTGTGGCGGCAACCTGCTAGAGCTAGACGAAGAGGACGGAAGAGTTCGATTCATACACTACAGTGTGGTCAATCACTTGCTCCAGACAACTAAAAACCCTCACACCATTCTCTATCACTTCTCCACGCAAGAAGCTGAGATCCTAGCAGGTGCCATTTGTGTTACATTCTTAAATATGCCTATTTTCGAAACGGGTATCACAGTGACTAGAAAAATTACCGGAGAGAAACTCACTGAAAAGGTGATAGGGGCAGCAAACCACCAGCAGCCCTTTCTATCACACATTGTACAACATTTCAAGAAGGGCCACCGCCAGTCAATGTCAACCGCTTTCGACATCGGACGCTTGATGGCGGAGATACAAGCAGCCGGCATGGCAAAATTCGACCCACGCTGCTTTCAGGTCTATGCCTCGTCGAATTGGCTGACCCATTCCCAATTCTTTGAGAAGAGCAATCCGGTGTGTATGGAGATTTGGCCCCACTGGACGAGGTTGCTGTGTGGTGAAGTACAAGTGGCTACCACTCCTTTCCAAAACCCTGTGGAAGAGCCTTGGCCAGCGTTGTCTTGGGCGCTCATGAATCATCACAACCCCCTGTTTCACACAATTCTCGAAAACCCAACTACTGAGCCACACAAGAGTGAGACACTATCACTGGGGATCATCGCTCTCACCTCTCCATCCTCTGAAGAGACGTACGACCGCTTCTGTCTGGGCCTCCTCCTGGCCCATTCCCTTCAGTTAGCTGTTGACTTTTTGCATCACGGGTCGAACAATGAGGAAAGCTCCGGCACCACAGGAAACGTCGTTGTTTCAAATTCCCTACGGCGGCCCTGGCAGTTGAAGTATCAAGCTCTAATGGATCTTCTGCGCTTGGGAGCAGATCCTGCGGTTCCTCATTCTAGAAATGGAGACAACATTGTCAAGATGCTGCTCACAACGCTTGGCCGCATCTCCGAGAAAACGACGGAAGGGTCTCAGCTGCTTGATTTCCTTAAGCGGGTCTTGGCACATGAGAACGCGGCACAATTGCTTCAGTCTGCTTGGGTACCATACTTGCTCCGAGGGATTCTTGAGAACGACAATTTTCAGGCCTTTTCGCAAATTATGCTATACCGCCCAAAGGTATCGCTACCAGCCCACGAAGATTCGCTCATCAGTGTTTTGGTTGCCAGAGGCAATGCTGAAGCAGTCAGAGATTTGCTTAAGGGTTGGCCGGATCAACGTCTTCCCTCTTATATACATGGTAGAGTAGCGATACACCTGGCGCTCGAGACTCAGAAATACGACATGCTGGTACTCTTTGCCCAACATCAGGGCCTGGATCGTCCTTACAAAGACGGATGCTCATCAGTGCCTCTTCTAGAGACAGCGCTCGAGCGCATGACCGCGGATTGGGTCGAAAACCTGCTTCAGCTGGGTGCTGACCCAAATCTCGGCTACTGGGTCGTTATCACAGATTCAATCCTCAAACCTGGATTTCTCTACCACTTGCAAATTGCTGCAGCGAGAAACCAGACCCGCAAATTTTTAATTCTCGTTCGCTATCACGCGGATACTTCCCTACCTGCTTTCCCCACCATCAGCAACATCGTTGCCCAACGTGGCAACCGAGTACTCATGGCCAAGCTGAAGGAGAAAGGATCCTTTGAGCCATCTGGGGCTTTGCTTGAACGAGCTGGGAACGATGTACACCCAAATGCACTCCTCGAGGCGTGTCAGATACTTGCCGAGGATATGGGTGAAGATCAAACCTTCGAGGAATTTGGATTAGGCGAGTCGTTTGATATCAGGATAGCCGACAAGCCAGAAGAATTGAAGCTTATTATCCTGGAACTTGTCAAGACAACTCCATCTGCTTGGCATGACGCCCGTTGTCGAAAGGGAAACACTGCACTGCACTATCTCACAGGTGGCATGAAAATTTTCCATCGCCAAGCACTCGACGTTGCTTCTCACCTTATGACTGTCGAACGGATGAAGTCCTGGGTTTCGTTTATTAACGAGGAAGGTCAGACGCCATTGCATTATGCGATTGAGAATGGGTCTCTAAACGGCTGGTCTCTGCCATACCTCGACAGCATTTGCTTTCTTTTAGCCGATGTTAGACCAGAAGTTGGCTCCGCCGGGTCATTAAGCGGAGGGGACCGCAACGTCCTCGCATTTGCCATTCGGAGACTGGCACCAGTCAAAGCTGTCATCATTCCCCTCCTCAGCGCGGGAATAGATCCGAATGCAACCCTGGACGGCGCCACGCCGCTTGAGATCGCGGTGAATACACATTCTTTCGAATACGCGTCCACTGTAACAGTGTGCCTCTTATCACGTGGCGTTGATCCGTCAGTGAAGTGCTCACATGAAGGCAACATACTGGACATTGTGTTCGCGGACAGGCGACAGTGGCTGCAAGACATGCTCTCAAGGTATTCTTTTCAGGCCAAATAGACAACCCCCATCCCGGATGGCCCTCATGCAAGCACATGAATCTACCAAACACGGCCCTAGAGGGAGGCGACATGTACGGATTGGAGGATGCAAGCGCACGAAGGCCAAGGAACCTCTCGACAAAGAGATTTTCTAGCCCAGTGTCCCAGGCACATACGCCAGAACATTGGGTCCGGACACGAGGTCCGTCTCCAGCGCGAAGCGATACCAGCACGAGAGCTGTGTACAGTGAGATGAGCATAAGTCTATGGACGTAATTGGGCTCGTCTTGTGAGCTTTAGGCGTTGGCGGGCCACGAGTAAAGGATGGAAATCAGAGCTTATATGGCCGAGAGGGAATCACGAATACCCCAAATTGACTATCGATCGATCCTATACAGTTCATAGAAGCATTATTTGGGAGAAAATTCGCTGTGCAAAGACGGTGCTGAAACGGATCTCTCCTGCGTTATATAATCCTGAAGGAAGAAGTCTCCTAGCTTGTTGATCTCATGATCATCGGCCCTTTCAAAGAAAATGAACCTATTTTGATGACTTCTGGGGCAGCCTCTTCATGCGCTCTTGCGTTTGTTATACCTTTCGTAGGTCTGAGTGTAATAATTCTGCACCACTTGCACAGACCCTAGTTCGGCTGCAGCCACTTCCGCCGCGAGAAGCCCGTTGCGAAGCAATTAATAAGGCGATGGCGATGGGGTGCCGTCTCTGTGAGAATATGATCCGGATAGAAGTATTTTCTCCACATATTTTGTCAGGAACTTCGCAAGTCCTTCGTCGCTACACTTCTTCAACCCTGCGCATTGATTTCACTGAAGAAACGGTTGAATTGATCCTCTTTCACTCGTTTTAAAACGCAGCAGGTAGAAAACCACTACTACTTCCATTAATTGGCTTGCTGCTCGCCCATTGACCTGGCTTGCAACTTCAAGTAAGCCAGGTCTTGGATGGGGTACCCGCCACGGGAGGCTTTTCTGCAACACCCGGGCCTTGGTAAGCTAATCCAGAATCTCACACCGCGCTCCATTAAAAGGGCGTTGGCCATGGGATATGGAGTCTGCTGCAAAAGTTCCTCGATTACATCGAGAAATAAACAAAGTAACTATGCACCTTGGTATCGTCGACCGATTTGGCTTATTTTGCCCGTCGCTGGCCGCCCCAATGCAACCTATGCTTACCTTCTGTGCCTTCTGTCAGGGATGACTTGCATGCAGGCTCCTGCTCGTACACTATACCGGATATGGTGGGATAGACATGTTTACTTGCCTGCCTGCATGATGCCACAGTATGGGAAACTTTTCGGCAATTTCTCGTTTTGGTCTCCGAGAGCTTACTCTGCCAATTGCAATTCAACAAACCAAATCAACACCGTTGATCAACTTTCGACTCTCTGAATTGCCCTCTGCGCAGGCCATCGAAGTTTCACCTCTGAGATTATCACGCATAAAACAGAACCTAGCATACAACCTCCAATTGAAGCTGTGCATTTTTCTAAATTGCTATCCTTCGTGAGCAGCTAGGGCTGCTGCTGCTGCCTACTTAAGTACACCGCTATGGATTCTGAGAAGGGCGGAAACAATGTCGACCTGGCGGACAAGAGTGACAATGTAGTGACAAAGATATCGTCCGGTGGCGAAGCTCAAGACTCTATTGTTTACCCCAACGTCTTCTGGACCTCATGCGTGTCTTTCGGTGTGGCCTTAGGTCTCTTTCTGGTAAACCACCGACGAGTCCCTTCCCATCTCGACCGACGATGCTAATAAGACTATCTCAGGTCGGCCTGGACATGGTAAGCGCGCCAATACGTCCTCATTCATCTGTATTGGCTCCTTGCTGGGCTTAAGGCTCCGGGGTACCTGCCTCATAAGCTCTCCTGACCGCTCATCTAGACAATCATCGCAACCGCTATTCCTAAGATTACGGAGGAATTCCCGGGTGTCAATCTCATCGGCTGGTACTCGTCAGCTTTTTTCATCTCCCTGGCTTGCACTCAGCCGTTCTGGTATGGTCCTGCTGTTCCTACTCTATATATAAACGTGCTAGCAACCGTCATACTTATGCCATGCTAAGTCGAAATCTTTAGGGGCAAGGTATATCCCTTCTTTTCCATCAAATACACCTTCCTGCTGGTCGTTTTCATCTTCGGCGTGGGAGCACTGATCGGCGGTAAGCAACCCTGCGCGTGTCAACTCTCAGGTGGAATTGCTAATCCGCCACTGTCATCATCGCAGGCCTCGCACCCAACAGCACAGTCCTCATCCTCGGGCGCGCCATCCTAGGCGCCAGCGCAGCCGGGATCGCCGCAGGCGGGTACGCGATACTGGGCGTCACCGTCCGGCCTGGTCTCCGGCCCGTGTTCACAGGCCTGATCAACACGGTCTACAGCCTCGCCAGCGTCCTGGGCCCCATTCTCGGCGGCGCCTTCACGCAGCATTCGACGTGGCGATGGTGCTTCTTCGTGAACCTCCCCGTCGCCGGCGTCTCCGCCCTTGTGATATTACTGCTGTTCCACCCCCCGCCCGCCAGCTCCCGGTCCAAGGTCCCACTCAAGGTGAAGATGTCGCATATGGACCCTGTCGGCATTCTCCTCGTGCTCGGTTCGCTGGTGTGCTTTACTCGTGCGGTCGAGGTGGCTGGCATCCATCAGCCGTGGGGTTCGGGTGAAGTCATCGGCCTCTTTGTTGGCTCTGGCATCGCCGCTGTAGCCTTCGTGGTATCCCAGTATCTACAAGGGGATCATGCTCTGCTCGTATCGCGCCTCGTGAGACAACGCGGCGTGTATGTGAGCATGGGCTATGGTTTCTTCCACGAGGGCGCCTTCGTCCTCCTGCTGTACTACATTCCCATCTACTTCCAGGTCGTCGACGGGATTTCTCCCACCGAGGCGGGCTTCCGCAATCTCCCCATGCTCATCAGCTGCGGCATCGGTTCGGCCTTGACTGGCCTTCTGGTATCTCGCTCCGGCTACTACACACCGTTCATGGTGTGGGCCAGCGCCGGCGGGTGTATCGGGGCCGGCCTTATATATACCCTCGACGAGACCTCGCCCCCAGCAAAGTGGATAGGATACCAGGTTCTGGCCGGGCTCGCTTTCGGAAGCGGGTTGCCGCTTGGCATTATATCAGGCCAGGCGAATGCCGAGCAGGAAGACATACCTTCTAGGACAGCCATGCTTCTGTGTAAGTTTTTCGGACTCTCTTCTAAGGTTTCCACTTGTCAAGAGCACTAACCACTGACACACTCTATACGATCCTACCAGTCTCCTTTTGCGTTGGTAGCTCAACCTCTTTGGGAACCGGGCAATCCGTCTTCAGCAACCTGATTCTGACCAGGCTTCCTGCTCTTGCCCCTGGCGTGGATCCCATCACAGTGATCAACACGGGTGCCACCGACATTCGCAACGTCTTTCCTGCCGATGCTGTGCCAGGCATCGTACAGACTTACTTGTACGCCCTGCGTGCTGTCTTCACCGTAGTCACAGCATATGCCGGCGTTGCGGTTATGTTCGCTATCAGTAGCAGATGGGAACGATTAAATCTGAAGGGGTGAGGTGGTGAGAAGATCATATAAAGGACCTAGTGGTGAAAGACAACTCCCTCTCTTGTATTAAGGGAGAAAAGTCATAGATGTACCGGTGTACATACAAGAGCCAATCCCATGTTACGCATTATCAGGTATAAAGAAGTAGTCACATCAACGTGGTAAGGGACAGAGCATCTGGCGCCCAGAGGCGCTTGGGGTATCTCGTAAAATTCTTAGCGTCGAAAGCGACTTCTTGCGCCCACTCATTTGAAGCTGACGGGCTTCTTGGTCCGTCGTGATGATCGCCTGGTTGGCGTCGGTGCCTCGAGCACGGGCGCAGGCGCAGGCGCAGGCGCAGGCGCAGGCGCAGGCGTTGGCTCTTCCTCCTTTTCCTCCGCGACAGCAGCGCCGCCATCCTCGGCATCCTCAGCCTCTGGGGCGGCATCATCCTCGCCTGCATCATCCTCATCCTCGTCTCCGTCCTCGTCCGGAGCCTCCGAGTCCTCGTCATCGGAGATCTCAGGCTCGCTGTCGTCGCTGAAACCACCAAACTCCTCGTCATCGTCGTCCTCTGGACTGCTGTCCTCCTCCACGGCTTTCTCTGTCGCCTCCCGAGACTCCCTCTTGCGCTTCTTGAGCACCTTCTCTGGCGCCTTTTGCTCGCCCTCGTTCGCATCACCCTCTTTGTCGTCTCCTGCGACTGGTGGTGGCACAAACCAGGGTATCCGTCCGCGCACTGATATCAAAATTAGCATGGTCGTCTCCTAATCAATTAGCCTGAGGGGGTCGCTTACTGAAATCGTTGAGTACCATCTTTGCTACACCATCCACATCGGGTTCGCCACCTTTCAGCAGTCGCCCTCCTTTTCTGGCGAGAAGTTCTAGGAACAGAATGTGGTCATCGTTCCAGTCACTCAGGTCATATGTCTTCGACATGTGGTGCTTCTTCACCCGTTTCAACACAGCAGGTATGTACTGCTCGGGATGCTCTACTTTCTCCACCCGCACCACGCCTCGCAAAAGCAGCTCAGTCGGCGCATCATGGTGGTTTTGTGGCACAATACCAGGACAGTCGATCAAGTATATCCTCTTCATCAAGGTGACGTACTGCCAGACCTTTGTCTCACCGGGAATGGGAGCTACTGTGGCGACCTTCTTGCCTCTGAGGGTGTTGATGATCGAGGACTTGCCGGTATTAGGGTAGCCAATCAGGCCAACTGAAACTTGTTTCCTGTCGGAATGGAGCTTGGAAAATTGCCGAAGGAGGTTGATTAATGATCCCTTGCCAAAGGGGTTGTTTATGGAGGCCCTGAAGGCGGCTGTGGGATATTCCTTCTGCAGGTATTTCACCCATTGGGCCTGTTCGTTGTTAGTCAGCAACAGCATCAGACAAAGATTGATAGACAGAAGTCAAACGAGCGATTTAAGCTCGGGTGTATGTGCGCCTCTCGTACTAAGAAATCCACGGCGAAGGTGCTCGAAAGAACGAGGTAGACTTCAACTCAAAATGGAGGCAAATCCAATCTCACGATGGTCAACCAAAACGGAGACCATCTGTCCTCTCCGGCCTGAACCAGAGATTCTAAGATGTGGAAGTTGCTCTCCCCAAGCCGTAACGGCCAAAATCCATCGTTTGGCATTGAGAAGCCGGAAATTGACCTGACTAGGGTTGGGGGGCTCCGTAGAGCCTGGGAAAAGTGAAAATACAGAAAACTTACAGCAACTTTGGTAGGAACGAGATCACACTTGTTCAAGATGAACACAAGATGCTTGTGTGGCGCCTCCTCCTTGAGATATCTCTCAACAGACCGACATCGTGTTCCAAGCGGGTCACGGGCGTCCAGGATGTGCAGAATAATATCTGAGGAATCGATAACCTTGTCTGTGAGGTTTGGGTTAGTCTTGCTTCCAGTGGAGACGGAGGAGGGCGTGCCCTACAAAGTTCGTTCCAGATACGCTTCGACTGGCCCTTGTCGAAGATAGGCTCAGTCGCCGTCGTCAACACAGCCGCAGCTGCTTGGTCTCGACGAAGATCGCCAGCCTCAGCCTGCTCGGCCCCCAGCTCGCCGCTCAACAGTCTGGCCTGTTCCAGCTTTTCGTTGTAGGTCTCAAGACTCTTGACTGAGTCGCCTGCCAGCTCGTCGATATTACTAACGCTCAGCTTCACTCTCTTCCGTGATGATTTGGGCCCAAACACTTCAGCAAATGGCGACGTCTCAACAGTCATTTTCGCCTGGTGTTCCTTGAGGCCGTTGACCCTGTTATCCTGGCCATCGCGGATCAAACTCAGAGGCAGCTTGTTGCTCTTGAGCAGGACGGTGTAGGGATCCTTCTCCTTTTGTGCGATGGCGTCTCGGAAGGCGCTGAGAGACTCCTGGCTAATTACTCGGCTGTTGGAGAACCATTTCCTGTTTGGCTCGACTCGGGCGTTGGGAATTTCGCGGCTCTGGTAGCTAGCGGCTTGGGTGATCTTGCCTTCTGCGTTTCGCTGTGCCTTGCCCTCCTTGAAAATGTTGAGTTGCTTAACCTTCTTTGCGTCTCGGTAGAAGTTTTCTCTAAGGCCAACGTTAGTTCACCGAACATAAGGCGGAAAAGCCAAAAATACCAGAGGCAAGGGGGCTTACCCTTTGATTTTGAAGGTTGCACCACCCGTGCTCGTGCCATCGCGATCGCGACGGCTCTTCTCCTTCTTGAAGTTTCCCATTTTCGCCTCGATATGCGCTAGCAGCCTCGAAATCCAGAGGGAGATGAAGGGGTTGAATGGGGAGAGTGTGAGAGAAAACAAGCAGATGAGATTGACGATGCACCCTTCCAATCTTCTCTATACCTTGTGTAAGCCCTCGTTTGTTGCAAGGAAGGGAGCTCCAACGTGCGGGAGAAGATCTGGCGGTGCAGTGAATATGGCTGGAACGAGGAGGAGAGGTAAGAAAAAAAAAGTTCGAAGCCTGCAGGGTCTAGCTGGAGACGGTGGGGCGCGGCTGGCAAGAGCTGCAGCCAAAAGTTTTAGCGGGTCTCTCTCTGTGTTAGCAAACTTGCTGGCAGGCAGGCAGGTCTGTCTCGGCCTCTGCCTCTGCTTCTGCCGGAGCTGCATAAACCCGCCTCCGCTTAGAAAATCTGAGGGGGGCCCTGTCATTGGAGCTGTCTGCTCTGATACACGATCCAAACATCATCGCCATTGCACGCTCGCTTGGTTGATCGGCGGGGGCAGGACGGCAGCAAACTCCCAATATCGCCTCAAATACCAGATCTCAACCGCCAATTTGTCTCAGATCAAAGGCAGTGAAGCAACAGACCTCCGAGATGGCGCCAACATTACCGAGAGCGCCACTGCGCTCACTATCCTCCACACTCCTTCCATCTACGACCTCAACACCATCGACCACCTCCACCGCCTTCCGAACATTCAGCACAACAGCCTCCCGCCTCGAGGTCGACATCCCCCCCGAGTCACCGCGGTTCATCAACCTTCCGGAACTGCCACAGTCCTCCGAGGACAAGCTCCCACCGGTGAAGGGCGTGCTGCCGGTGCCGCGCGAGGTCTTCCACCGGCGCAACAACGGCAGCCACAAGATCCAGGCCGGGTTCGTGGGGCAGACGGCGCCGCGGTCCAAGGCCGAGGCGGCGGGCGAGGCGGCGCGGTCCGACAAGGCGGCGTGGAAGCGGGCGCTGGCCGAGTCGCGGCGCAAGGCGCTGGCGGCGGGCATCGACGGGCTGTGGGCGCGCAAGAACACGCGCGAGGGCGCGGCGAAGCGCCGCGCAGAGGCCCACCGCCTGCGCAACAAGGCCGCCGCCGACGCGCCCGAGGGGCTCGACGACCTCTACACGCGCGGCACCGTCACGCAGGCCACGCTCGACACCAAGGTGGTGCGCGACCCGCTGTACCGCGAGCGGCAGCTCGAGTCGCAGGCGCGCACGGCGGCGCTGCAGAAGGAGCGGTCCGAGGCCCGCAAGGATGCCATCCAGCGGCTGTACGTGGAGGCGGGCGACTTCATCGTCAGTGAGGACGAGCTCGCCAAGAAGGTCGACGTGGTCTTCTCCAAGGCCCACTTCGATGGCAAAGGGAGATGGCAGGGCAGATACAAGTCCGAGAACGTGTGGGACGCCTACGGCTCGCCGGTGCCCGTGAGGGCCATGTTTGCCGGCTTGAAGGGGACGAGCACCAAGGCCCTCGACAGCTACATGCCCGAAATTGGCTTCACCACACAGCGCCAGAAGGTTGTTTCCGGCGAGCTCACTGGTGGCGCTGTGTCTTCGGGTGATCACCGAGATGGCCGGTGAAAACATAGCTCAAGAGGAGAATCGCACCCAGCAGATTGACTTGTACAATAGCAATGCATCCAAGATTTTTGAACATCCTGGTCAGTGAATTGGTGTACATGAGAAAAGTATCGGATATTTCCCGAGTTCCCCGATTACTAGCCATAAACCAACAATGCCCCCGTAACGCCCCTGGTCATATGCAGTATAAAAGAAATAAGGGCGCGAGTAGCAGCCCAGGCTTGTTTCTAAGGGAAAACATGGTCTAGATAACGATTGATCTTCACAGACAGATTCAGCGACCGTATGCTATGAACAACGCTTCTTCTTTGACGGCTTGAAACGCACAAATCTCAATTCAGTCATTTTGTTCACCTGCTGCCCGATGTGATTACCTCCTCTCCACCAGCAGGACATGCATGGCGGCGTATGCAAGCACGACAAACCCAGCGCCATAGGCACCCAAAAAGATGACGTCCTTCCACATAGCGCCGTTGTCGAAGCCGAAAGAGCTAAGAATGGCGGCGCCAGGTACCGTGATGTCCAAGCCGTACTTTTTGTCGACAAGCGTCAATTTGCTGACCTCGTTGACAATGAGCGACTCGAAAGCATAGTGGAAGATCGACAACCACTGAAGCCATTTGGCTCCGTCCGGGATCTTTTGTGCATTCAGAAGAAGACCGGCGAACAACAAACTGAACAGCATGACTAAGCTGCCAATCAGATTTGCAACGCTGCTGTCCTTGCACACGATACCAATGAACAGACAAATGGCGGCGGCAGCGAGATTGAAAAGTACCAACACAAGGAGGAAAAAGAAGAAGTGTGCCGCGTCCGCCTGCAATCCCGTCATTGGGTAAATAATTATTCCCATCAAGATAGGCGGGATTATTCGCAACGGAACAATGTCGAAGAGAACTTTGGAGGCGAAGTAGGTGACAGGGGAGTAGTAGCCGTTTGCGCGTTCTCTTGTGAACAGTAGCCTCTCAGAAGAGAACACATTCAAGCTGGTCAGCGTGCTGAAACCGAAGAGGGCCAGCACGAAGAAGAATAGACCCAGCCGATTCTGGAATCCAGGAATGTCTGAGGTCAGTCCATAGAAAAGATAACCAGAGAGCACGCCGAGGAGAATGGCGATGGCGTAATGTGTCAGCATCAAGAGTGGATTGCGGTACAAGTTCTTCCACGTTCGCTGCGAGAGTATGATGAATTGTCGGCCGTACCCGATGCGCGCATATCCTTTGCCAACAACGCTGGTGTAGATGTTTGAGCCGTTCACGCTGTAGCCATTGGCGTTGCGGCCGTTGGCATTCTGGGCGCTGGCAACTGCTTGCTGAATCTCGTCATGTGTCGTGCCGGATATATCAGACTCTGCGAAAGAGTTTACCAAGATGTCAAGATTTGTGCCGCCAATCGCTGCAGGTGGGAGATCATGGGGATCTTCGATGATCTGAGAAGGAACATGACCAGGGGGCTGTTTGTGAAGCTTGTAAGCACCAGTCTCGCCTTCCCCGTCGGATGAAGCTGCAGTGTCGGCATTGGTCTGGCGGCGTGTGAAGAGCTCCCGTTCCAGCCTGGCTTTGACAGAATCCCTGCGTTTGCCCTTGGGTCGGGAGGCTGAAGCTTCGGCACCACTGTCTTCTCCGATACTGGCATTCGATACACTAGCGATAGACTTGACGCCTCTCACACTGCTTGGCCCAACACTGGCCGCGTCAACTGATATGGCACCATCATCAAACGTTGTCGCTGTGCCAGCGTGCATAGTCAAGTCGACCAGATAGTCAGCAATGTTGAAACCAGCAGGGCAAGGATATCCGATATGATCGAAGTAGTCCTGGCACTGTGCAAACGGGCCAGAGTAGACTGATCTGCCCTGGGCGAGAAGTATGAGCCTGTCAAAGAGGGCCACGATGTTCGATCTTGGTTGATGGATGGTGAAAATGACGGTCCGCTTGAAGTCTTTTGCCAGAGTCACAAGACATTCGACGACATTGAAGGCATTATATGCATCAAGGCCACTGGTAGGCTCATCGAGGAAGAGGATGGAGGGGCTAGTGACCAGCTCACAGGCAATGCCGACCCGGCGCTTCTCGCCACCGGAAATCCCACGACCTTTGCCTTCTTCAGAGCCAATCAGAGAGTCTTTGATATGATAGATACCAAGTTGCTTCTCGACTTCGGTGACCCTTTGCTCCTTTGCGGCTCGGGTCATGTCACGGGGCAGTCGCAGCAAGGCGCTGTTCAGAATAGTTTCGTGGACCGTCAGTGTCGGCAGCATGGTGTCTTCCTGGTCGACGAAGCCAACCACAGCTTTGAAATCCGCGTCCGTAACTTTCTCGCCGTTAACGTAGTAATCACCGTTGACGGTTCCTCGTTTGTTCTTGCGTGCGAGGATGTCCAAAAATGTTGTCTTTCCAGCACCGGATGCGCCCATGATAGCGGTAACCTCTCCGGGATACGCGACGCCTCGAATTGAGTTCAAGATCTGCTTGCCATTCAGAGTATACGATACTTCCTCAAATTGCAGCGATGCAGGCTTGTGGTCTGCCATGAGCTTGAGTCCTTCGTCGTCGGAGTCGTCAAGATGAATGGGCCCGTATTTGAAGGAGCGCCGGGACAGATACCAGGTGAGGACGATGACAGCAACGAGGAACAGAGCACAGCCGGCGATGACGCCAGCGATCAGAGGCGTGTTGATCTTGGGAACGGGTGGCTTGTAGTCGGGCAGTTCGGAAAAGTGCACGCATTCGCCAGAACGGCACGTCAAGGTGATGCTGGAGTCCCCAAACATTTGGTTGATCAGATCATTCATGGCGGGCTCCTCAAAACTGCACTTGTTGGCGCCGCCTTTGATCTGTGTGCACTTGAACGCACCGGGACCCTTAATCTCCTCGTCGAGGAAGTCGGTGATATCAACGCTGCCGTTTTCACCACAGAGCATCCGGTCAGGTATACATGAACACTCGACGGTCTTGCAGCTGTACGAGGTTTTGTTCTGGGAGGAGTCGCTGAAATCGTAGGCCGAGTCGCACTCGTTCAAGGTACAGTAGAAGGATTCCCTCTTGTCAACCCAGAACTGGAAGTCACACCTAGCGTCGGAGGCATCACAAGTGAAAGTGACTTGAGGAATTTGTTCTCCCAGGAGATCGCGAATCTTCTCGTTGGTGACGTCGCACATCTGGTAGTTGTTCTTCAAGACGTTGCCCAGCTGGTAGCAGACGCCACCCTCTTCGGTCTCCATCAGGGCATTACATGCCCTATCGTCAGTACACAAGTTGCAGTTGAGACCGTCCCAGCCGTCGTCGCATTCGCAGGTCTTGCCTTCACGTATTTGTCGGTGCTCGTTGCCTCGGGCCAAGGAACCGCAGACTATGTATTCAAGAGTCAGCTACTGTGGGCCACGAATCGTTTTGGAGCGCGAGGGAATTGAAGACGCACGAGGCTCGATACAGTCCACGCCACCGAAGCCGGCAGGACAGGAACATTGTCCGTTGAACGAGTTACAGTCGGCATATTGGGCACAGCTGAAGGCGGGAAGAAGACAGTTGAAGCTGTAAGGGCCGCCACATTAGCGTCTGGGGGCAAAGACTCAAAAGGTCTTGGGGTGAAAGAGGAGGTGGTGGAACGACGAACCATGGTGGGCAGTCCTTAGGCCTGTCGTCCATCAAGGCGAGCTGCGCGCGGAGAGCATCGATGCCTGGAGATGACGACGAGAAGTTCTGGGCGAGGGCAGCGGTCGACAGCGCAAGCGCGCCGAGAACGCAGGCGCGGGCTGTCCGCGATGCCATGTTGAGGTGGACAAGGCTCTATTTGGGTTGTGTTGGGAAGAGTCTCAGCGTCCTGCGAGAGAGAAAGAGAGGCAAGTGGTGATGCGCGGTTTCAAAGAAGAGCTCCAGAGTGCAGGTGGTCAGGTCAGAGGAGCAGCGATAAGTTGCCCCGGTCATACACACCCTCCCGCAGAGAGGCAAGCCGCGGTGCATGTACCTGTTTCTGCTTCGGTGCAGCTCCAACAGTAAGGCTCCTTGGCGCCGGCTAAACTTCCTACACCTAGCTCCTGCCACTCAGACAGTCTGACAATCAGGTACCCAGGTACCCAGGTACCCCACACAGCCAGCCGCACCTGCCCCGTGCTCCTTCTCCTAGGATCGAAGTAGCTCCTGAATCGGTCAGTCGGTTGGGAAGCTGCCCCGACTTCCCGTGCTCCTGCTGACGCAATGATATGGAGGAGCGAAACCTCGCACGCACAGGATGGGCGTCCCTCTCACTCTCTACTTTATGTAAGCGGCTTATCTCCTTACTCTGTACCCGAGTCGAAAGGCTGCAAAGAGCTGTAGGAAGCGATAAGGCATGGAGGATCTCGCTGGAGATTCAGAGACGTCCTTGACAAGTTCGGGTAACATCTCAAGATCGAAGTGTATCTACACGATAGATAAGGCTTGGGATGAAGATGAGACGGGTTGGAGCTATGGTCGACCACGACCCTCTACTACCTCGTCGATCCCCCCTCTGCCGTCGGTCACTGAGAGTTGACTTGTGCAGCGTCATGTGTATGACACCTTCGTAGGGCTTTATTCAGAAACACGGTCTTATTTTCGGTTTCTAATTTTGATTGTAAAAGATCTTCTACAAGTCCCATATGCTAGTGTGCATCGCCCAACACACGCAAGTGAGTGCACGCGCAAGTGCGCAGGCAACGGCAGCACTACATAAAACTGCCTTTAGGACACTCGACCTCGGTTGGCTGCTATTTTGAGAATCCTGAGATATCTGTCTGGAAAACGAGCTGTATTCAAAATGGTAAAGATCGAACCCTTCGCAGTGGAGCAATGGATGGACGAGTGAGTCTCATCAACCTACCAATTCGAGTTCCTCCCCACTCCCCTGCTAATACTGTGCACAGGTACGAGACCACGCCCGGTGTTTTGAACATCGCCGAGACGTGTGCTGCGTCCGTCTCCATTGACGACCTAGGGACTCTTTCCACTGGAAATCATTCCGCGAGCCCGGTGAACCTCTCCACGAAACTCACGTACGGCGCAATCAGGGGCTCAGAGAAACTGCGGGGGCGGGTCGCTGCTCTGTATGAGACCGACAGTGCTCCACCTCTTTCCGCCGACAACTTGTTGATCACTCAGGGAGCCATCGTAGCCAACTTCCTCCTCCTGTACACCTTGATTGGCCCAGGCGACCATGCTGTCTGTGTGTATCCGACATATCAACAGCTCTACGGAGTCCCTCAGAGCCTGGGGGCTGAAGTATCTCTGTGGAAGCTGAGGCAGGACAATGGCTACGTCCCGGATGTCACGGAGCTCGAGTCTCTGGTGAAGAGCAATACAAAGATGATCATCTTGAATAATCCAAACAACCCCACCGGGGCAACTATCCCAAAGGCCGTGCTCAAATCGATCGTCGACTTCGCCAGAGCACGCGACATCATTATCCTGTGCGATGAGGTCTACAGCCCGTTGTACCACAGCCCGCCATCAGATGCAGACATCCCACCATCCATCCTGTCGTTCGGGTACGATAAGACCATCTCAACGGGGTCTATGTCCAAGGCTTGGGCCCTGGCGGGAATCCGGCTAGGCTGGGTGGCCTCACGGGACAAGGGCATCATTGAAGCTGTAGCAGAGGCGCGCGACTACACCACCATCAGCGTCTCGCAGCTAGACGATCAGGTCGCCACCTACGCCCTGTCCGACGAGGTGCGGCCCGCACTGATAAAGAGAAACTTGGAGCTGGCGAGGACGAACCTCGCTCTGCTTCGGGAGTTCGTCGACGGGTATAAGGGAGTCTGTAGCTGGGTTAAGCCGACAGCAGGCACGACCGCGTTTATCCAGTTCACGAATGGCGGCAAACCAGTGGATGATGTGGCATTTTGCCTCGACGTGCTGGACAAGACGAAGGTCATGTTTCTCCCGGGCTCCAAGTGCTTTGGCCACGACCGGGACTTTAAGGGATATGTAAGTACTGCCCGCTGCCAATTCCGTCTGGGCCGTTTTTTTGGCTGTGCTGAGAGGGGTTCACATATTTCATACTCTACTTCCCGACATGGTGGCTAATGGACTGTACAGGTTCGGGTTGGTTACGTTTCGGAGACTGCTGTGCTAGTCGAAGGGTTGAAGAAGCTGGGAGAATACGTGAACAACAATCTCTCGGCGTAGCCATCGTCGCCTTGGCCATATCGTGCAGGTGCCGTGTTCGCGGACAATGACATGACTGCTGAACCGTAGCGACAAAGTCACATCCAGACCGAAGCAACGTAGTATACGCAGATTTTACACAATATCAAGCACTGACCTCTATTGTGCTCCAAATCAACATGCGTGCCGTCTCGATTTCCTTCGAGGGCGGACATGAAAAGCCGGTTGCCAAGAGCCAAGCCGTGAGCTACTTGGGAGGATCGTCGGACAAGACAGCGCAGCGATTCGTGAAACACATGCCAGGGAATTTTAATATCGTCGACGTATTGAAAAGACAAAAGAAAACAAGAAGAAGAAGGAACAAAATAAGCTGAGTCACGAGGCTATCAGCAGCGTATGAAATAATGCGAGTGAACTCGAGTGGTGCAGAGTTGCATGTCGCGAGAAAACATGATGGTTTTCAGGGAGAATCACTGTAGGCGGAATGCAAGCCCCACCGACCGAGTCGTATCCAGCGTAGTACTACGTTGCACAGAAGCGTGTGTTTTCTCCTGGCGAACTTGGCGTGAAGGTAAAGCTCTCGTGTCCTGGCTACGTATTACCTGAGAAGTTGAAGAGAAGTAAGCAGACTGAGTGACGAGGGCGATGGTCTGGTAGCTCTTCTCGTCCAGAGGGGAGGTGAAACTGAGCATACGTCGACCCAGCACCTGGGCCTGCTGGGCTGCACTGGCACTGGCTGGGCAGTGCAGATCGGCCCGTGAAAGGGGGAACCTTGGAGCCTTGGGTGGCACTTGGGGAGGTTGGCTCGAGGTTGGCAGGAAGAAGCCAAAAAAGTGAAAAGCTGAGTCCAATGCATGCAAGCCCCCTGACAGCAGCCGCCCTGTCCACGCCTGCCACGGAAGATTCCCATGCCCTGCCATGCCATTAATAAGACAATCCCGCGGTCCCGTAGGCCACCCCACAACCCTTCCCGGTTCCCAGGGGGGGCTCAGCCATCTCGTGCTATGTATGGCACGACCTGCAAGGTGGGCAGGCGACGCAATCCCATCGCCATCTCGACTGCGGCAACCCGGCAGTGCCATGCGAGTGTGTGCTGTGTGTGCTATGTACAGTAGCTGCCACTGACTGCACCTCCAAGAGCCTCCAAGACTCTGGTGGCACCTTGTGCTCTCACTCATTTGCGACTTACTTATCTGGCCCTCGCGCTGCTTGGCCTTTCTCTTGGGCCACGCCTTTTGCAAGCCGCCGTTCTCTTGGCTTTTCCTTGGTTTTTCTTGCCTCAAACCTCCCCGATCCGCCATTGCGCACCATGCGCGCCTCTCTCTTCTTTGACCTCTCCCTGGCCCGCTGACGTTCTTAACGGACGCTTCTGAGGCTGTCTCCCCATATGAGTCCCACTCTCATCCCGCATCTTCCACATCGACAAACACCTTAGCTTGTCGATTGTTCGCTGCTTGTTTACAAGGCTGGGGTTGCTCCTCAGCCCGCCTTGCTTTCCTTTCTATCATCCGGTCCGAGTACGGCCAATTCTCTCTTTCCACCGTGTGGCTTGGGCGGCTCGCGCACACGAATAGACCCATCCCATAACGACATTCATCCGCCGCGGCAGTCTTTACCAGAGCCTGTAATATGTCAAAGGCATTCGCTGTGTTTGCCGTCTCTGCCGGCCTGCTGCTTGCGCCAGCTACGAGTGCCGCCGGCACCGTCCAATGGGACATCCATAAGCACCACCCCAAGGCAAGGTTTGGCAGACGCGCAGCAGACACCCACGAGGGCGAAATCACGAACGAAGTGACTAGAGGTGGCTACTTCGCGACCTGCACTCTGGGCACGCCGGGGCAGAACCTGACTTTGCAGCTGGACACGGGCAGCAGTGACATTTGGGTGCCATGGGACCAGGCAACTGTGTGCGAGGAGGATAAGTGCAACTTTGGCAACTGTGCGCAACGACCCCTGTGACGATGTATTAGAGGATGCTAACGCTGGCGGCGTAGTTGACCCAAATGCCTCCTCAACATACACAGACGTTGGGAAGGGCAGTTTCGACATCCAATATGTCGACGGTAGTTTCTCCAAAGGCGACTACTTCATGGACGCTTTCCAGATCGCGGGCGCCACTGTTTCTAACGTCACTATGGGTCTCGGTTTGAACACGACCATCGCATACGGCCTCGTTGGAGTGGGCTACACGTTGAACGAAGCAATAGTCGACACGGAAAACTCCCTCGAGGCCGCCTATCCCAACCTGCCTGTTGTCATGGTAAACGAGGGGCTCATAGGCACCAATGCCTACAGCTTGTGGCTCAATGACCTCGACGCAAACAAGGGCAACATCCTGTTCGGAGGCATAGATACCGAAAAGTACATAGGCAACCTGACGAGGATCGACATTCTGGAGAACAACAAGACCAAGGTTTACGACTCTTTCCTGGTCCCACTCACGTCGTTGCTTGCTGTTAGCGCTAGCGGCACCGACGAGCTGACATCAAGCGAGTTCCCAATTGAGGCTGTCCTAGACTCGGGCACAACGCTCAGCTACCTGCCCAACGACATAGCAGAGCAGATATGGACCGAAGTCGGCGCTACCTACACTCCGGATGTCGGACTCGCGCTGCTACCGTGCCGAATGCAGAACAGCCAAGGGCACTTCTCCTTTGGTTTCGCCGGGTCGGATGGCCCCAGGATCAACGTGTCGATGGACGAGCTCGTTCTGGATCTCGTCACCGCCGGTCCTCCACCAACCTTCGTCTCAGGACCGTTCGAGGGCGAGGACGCCTGCGAATTCGGAATCCAGAATTCGAGCAAAACCCCGTTCCTGCTTGGGGACACCTTTCTGCGCAGTGCATATGTCGTTTACGATCTGGTGAACAACGAGATCGGCATGGCGCAGACCGATTTCAACGCAACCAACTCGAACATTGTTGCGTTTGAGGGCAACGGCTCTACCATCCCCTACGCCACCTTGGTTTCTAATCAGAGCCTGGCCACCCCGACTTCCGCAGCGCCTTCCTTCGCGGCTGAGAGTGGCTTCGAGGCAGGGACGCAGAAAAATGGGGCCGCGATGCTGTCACCGCATGGCCTGGGACACTCATTGGTTGTGGGCTTTGCCGTGCTCGCGGCGGTATTTCTTGCTGCATAGATCAGAGTGATCATCGTGGCAAGTCAGCTTCTCTTTCTTTCACGGCTCAATGGGGCCGGTATTTGGCCCTTCTTTACAGCATATACCCAGTTTGTTCGCAATTCCAAAAAGGACTGCAAGATTGGTACGAGGTATTCATTGCTCTTCTGACGCCAGTCATTTTGATTCACGGCGAGTTGCATCTTAGGTGTTGGGGAAAGCAGGCAAGCATTGGTTTGGAGTTGAAACATGTTGGTTGTTCGGGGGATGATTATGTGCTGCGAGGCAGGTTAATAGATACCCATTGTTACAGTCGGTCAAACTGCACATGATAGAACATCTTTCTGGTGCGGTAACATGCCTACCAGGACCGAATAATGAGAAAATGGATCATATGAACCGGGACACTGTCGGCCTCCGTCGAGCACATTGTTGAGAAATTTACTTTCGCCCGGCTATGGCCACAAGGTTCGTCTCCGAGAGTATTATTACTTTGCAGCAGAATGCAAGCTGTCGCATACTACTGCTAAGTGTTTAGACAGTCTCAGAGTTCACCTATCAGAACATCGAACAACGAATTGGCATTGTGCCAGGTATGCAAGCGATAACTTAATTTGACTTTTAAGTCTTTCACCCTTACTGTAATTGTGAAGTCATCTTCAAACTTGCTGACTATAGCATCGTCCAGGTTCATAGGCGCGCGAGAAGCCACCACCCAATGCGCAGCGTCGGACAAGACATGTAGTCATCGCGATCGCGTCAGGGTGCAATGCGCTCGGCAGCCCGTTTCATACGGTGGTGCCGCCCAGATCAGAACACAAAGAGCAAATTGTTCGTCACCGCGAAGTTTAAATCAGTGCTCCACCTGTCCATCTGTCCACGCAAAGAAACCTGACATCGTCACAAAGCCATCAAACCTTCAAATGAACGAGCTAATTGTCACAGTCCTCTGCCACCCTAGCTTCTGGTTTAGACACGATTCAGCGAACCATTCTTACTGGCGACCACATTCTTCACCATCTTCGTCAACCGCGGAAGCGGCTTCCCAGGGTTCGCATTCGGGATCCAGTTGCCGTGCACCTGGTTGCGCATGGCAAACGGCAGCTTGATCAAAGCCACAGGCTTGGTGAAGTCGTCGGTGTCGAGGATGACGATCTGGCCCTTGGGGACGCTGGGGCTGTCGCACCAGAAGATGACCCAGCCGTCGCCCTCGGGGGCGTCGTCGGACCGCGGCACGAAGACGGGCTCAGCGAGGCGGCTGCCCTCCTCGCCCGGGACGAAGACGGTGGCCTCGCGCGTCTCGGTGTCGAGCCGCACGATCGAGTTGAAGCTGAACCGCTGCACCTTGGGCTGCCCCGCGTCGCACGCCGCCAGGTAGACGACGCGCTGCTTGCGCGTCAGGAACCGCTCGTCCGTCTTGGGGAAGTCCACCAGGCCCCGGAACAGCACCTCCGGGTCCGCCAGTCGCGTCTCCGCCGGCTGGCTCAGGTCCACCGTCCACCGCACCCAGTCGCCCGTCGGCTCCTCTGGCATCTTCATTCCCGGAGGGTTCCAGAAGGTGAAGACCAGGTTGGACGCTATGAAGTGGCTCTCCAGCTTCAGGTTGCCGTCCTCGTCCTCCCATGCACCACCGGTGTGGATCACCAGCCCGTTATTCCACGTATATCGCCGCACCTCGCCCGGCTTCCACCCCGGGTGACGGGGCGTATTTGGGTGGCGCGGGGCTACGAGGAAGCCCGAGGGCTTGTCGGGCACGTACTCCCAATGCTGGGAGCCCTTTTTCAGATCCTCATCCGAGTTAACTTTGAAGGGCATGGAGCACAGGACGACCCAGTTCTCGGTGACCCACGCATCATGCACCATGGTCGGCTCCTCCTCCTGAAACCAGAACTCGTTCGAGACCTTGCCTTCCGGATCAACGGTATACACACACACGTCCGGGGTCCCGAGGCCCTTAGCCTCATAGCCCCATGTCACCAGCTCGTTGGCGTACGGGTCGACCTTAGGGTGCGCCGTGAACGTCTTGGCCTTGGTCTGGCCCCCGAAGGGATCGCAGCCCTTGGTCTCGAGCGTGTCCGGATCGACAGCGTACGGCAGGCCGCGCTCGCTGATGGCGAGCAGCTGGCCGCCCCAGTACAGGATGTTCGTGTTGGCGGTAGAGTCATTTGCCATGCGCACGCAAGGGTGGTTGCTGAAAGGGTTGCGGTAGATGTGAAAAAGGCGCTCGTTGGCCTTGCGCTCCAGCAGCCACCGCTCCGTCTCGACGTAGCGGAGCTTCATGTCGACGCGGCCGTCCTGGAAGCGGAACGCGCAGATGTTGCCATCGCCCTCGACGAAGCCGTTGGCCGGGTGCGGCGGGTAATGCGGGTCCACAATCAGCCGGCAGAAGGTGCCCTCGATGTCCTTGGGGATCTCGCCGTAGACGACCAGGTTGTCCAGCTCGCCCTCCCACCTCCCTTGCGGCGCTGTGCCTTCGGGGGAGTAGTAATGTGACCATGGGGAGCTGAGACCGTACTGGGGATCGGGACCATTGGTCCCATTGGTTGTCTTGGGAGGTTCTTGTTGCATCAATACAGAGGTCATTTTGCATAATATGAGATCAGCGTGTGCTGTTTCCTACATTCCACTGTCGGCGAAATAAAGCTGCGTTCTTATTACTATTATATAAACATGCACATACGCAGCCTCGAACTGACTACTGCCTTGTGAGCACCTTCTTCGCTTCTTTCCAGCATAAAAGACAAGCAATTTGGTTTCCGCGGAGACCTCCATGGAAAGACTTTCCGTGGATTGTCCCATGGGGAAATGGGATACTCACAATTCCTTTGTTCCCGATGGAGAATTCCAGGGAATTGAAACAGTAACTGTCTCTTTCCCCAGATTTCCCCGCATTATTGGGACTATTCCGTCGGTGGGGCGGCCTATCTTACCGGGCCGCCCTGCGGCAGACGCGCATTAGAAAGCTTGTCGACGACGATGTACAGGAGGACTTCCGCAATATCTCGGGGTCCTAACACTGTCCTTTGCCCGACTCACTGGGTGTAAATTGTTCCATCATCCGCGGATTTCTAGACCTCTTACCATTCCTCACTACCGGTGTTGACGCAGTCCGCCTATTTCACATGTTAAAGCGGACGTCGTGAAGTCTCTAGTCTAATTGATTTGGTATGCTTCTTGGGTATGGTTCAAAGTGTCTCTTTCCTCACCACGCTCACCATTTGACATCGTCCTCTGCACGAAGAGAGGAAGAGATGACGCTCATAGATAACACTCCTGCTTTGGCTCTCTTATGAGCTCACAATAGTAAGTGTTGTGGCAGCCAGCTTGCTCTATTCTGATGTCGGCTGGGATTAATATATACACGCCTCTCTCTTACCTAATACGCCACTGGGTTTACCTGCCATGGTATATGGATATGTGAAGACTTCAATGAAGAGGTCAATCCAATTTCGGCAAGATTGGTATTCAAAGACGATGAGTTCTTAAAACTGAACTCAATGCTGGTATCAGAGGCTTAGTCCTAGGAATCATTTACCTATGTATTCTTAGTCCGAGCGATGCTTCTCCACTCCTTCCATTGTACGCACTTAACTAGATCTCTGGTTATCATGCGACGTCCACCTATTTTCTGACCCAACACCTTACCACGCACTGCCTATCGAAAATCTACGACCCGTGAGCATCGACGACAAAGCATCAAAACCTGTAGCACCAAAGACTTTGTCCTGGTCAGACCCGTCACACTGTATGAGCGGCAGACTCAGCAAACTTGCGACCAGGCTGAGCTTCTCCATCATTCCATTTTAAATTGCTAAATCCGAAGTCTCGGTCTCTCGTTTGTGAAGTCGGCCGGATCAGACTGAGCATGCGAAGCTTTCAAAATAGTCCGGCCCGGCTTCTGCCCGGGATTCCAGGGTCCTGTCCGGGGCAAGCCCGAGTCCGACTGTGGATATTGCCTACTATCACTTTGCACAAGACACAACGTCTTCATAAAAACAGAAGCGGTGAGTCAGACACACAAAATCTTCTTCTGATGGCTATTCTTTGAATACTTTCCCCAAATACAATTTGGAAAAGGCAGTGATGGCGTCGTTTCCTCAAGATAATCGGACATACCAGATCCTGGACGCCGCGGCAAAGGGCGGATATTCCGTCGGCGCGTACAATTGGTATGGATGACTCCCAAAAGTTATTTTGGAAAGTGCCTCGAAAATGGGACGTGGCTGACGCTTTATCTAGTTACAATGACGATGGTGTCATATCGGTGATTCGTGCAGCCGAGGCTGTGAGGTCGCCGGCGATCATCCAGCTGTTCCCCTGGACCGTCAAGTTCCAGGGGCCTCACTTTGTCAAATATGTGGTTGAAGCCGCACATGCGGCCAGCGTGCCCATTGCGGTACATCTAGACCACTGCATCGAGCAAGCAGACATCAAGGAGGCCCTGGAGCTGCCCTTTGACTCCATTATGGTTGACGCGTCTGTACATGATGCCGGTGAAAACATACGCCAGGTGAAGAAGATTACACAGATCGCCAATGAAAGAGGTATCGCCATCGAGGCTGAGATGGGGCGCATCGAAGGCGGCGAAGATGGGCTACCCAACGTCGATCTCGATGCAGTTCTAACTCAGCCGGCGGATGCAAAGAAATTCATCGATGAGACTGGCGTGCAGTTCCTAGCACCTTCTTTTGGAAACGTCCACGGCGGCTACGGTCCGGGAGGCCCAGAGGTCATTTGGAGATGTGATCTGTGAGTGGTTCTATGTAGTAATCACAGCATACAGAGACACAGTTCGAAAATGTCGAAATTTCTCATCCGGCGCTGACACTCCACAGACTCGATGAAATACACCAGACCATCCCGGACGTTCCCTTGGTCCTTCACGGAACACATGGCGTCTCCGACGAGTTATTCCGCAAGACTAGGCAGTACGGTGTCCTGAAGGTCAATGTGAACCGCACGGTCCGGGATAACTACACGAAGTTTGTAGCCGAGAACGCCGGAAAGCTTGAGTTGACGACACTCAAGGTACGCGCTGTTGAGGTCTACACGAACTCGATCAAACGGGTCATGATCGATGTCTTCGATTCAGCGGGCAAGGCATAAAGCTACAACGATTCGAATCGATTGGTCGAATAACATGCTGGATTGTGTAAATTGTGCATGAATACGATGAAACAAGGTCATGTTCCTTGTCTGTGACACGTTCAGTCTTGCATCACTCAGATGGAGTCCTACATAAGAAAATGCTAGGACTTCCAGAACTAAAGCAGCTCATATAACATTCGCAAAATTTCATGCCATGAAGATTGCAAGTCAATTCCAGACAGCTTAGCCAAGTGGTGTGGAAGACAAAGCCAGTGCCGGTACTCCATATCTCTCTGCCAGCTCGTCGAACATTTTCTTCTCGGCTTCTGCATATGGTAGTCCTTGCTTTGACCGCTCTAGAGAAAGTCGATGCTCGGGCTCTCCCGGGAAGAGGACCTCCTTAAAGCCCTCAGCGGGTGTGACGCCGTGTACCCGCTGGACCAATATGTCCATTCTCGACTTGAACTCCTCCGTACCAATGAAAACATCAGGTTTGATAGCAATAAAGCAATGGCCAACATTCTGAGGCCTTGCTTCCTTGTACTGATCTCCGACCTGACCGCCAAACTCAGCACCGGAAAGCACGCCGGACATGATGTCCATAAGTATGGCGATGCCAGACCCCTTCGGTCCGCCGATGGGAGCCATGGAGCCGTTAAGGGCAGCCTCCGCATCCTCAGTGGGCTTTCCATTTTCATCATAAGCCCAGCCAAGCGGGATCTTTTCACCTCTTCTAGCCGCTTTTCTGATTTTGCCCTTGGCCACCACTGAAGGAGCCATATCCAAAATGTATGGGATCTCGTCTTTGCTGGGCGCACCAGCTGCAAATGGGGAAATACCCAGCAGTGTGTCCTTTCCGCCGAATGGGGGCATCTGCTTGGCTGAATTTGTGAAAACAAGAGAGATCATATCGGCATCCAGGGCCTGGAGGACGTATGTGGCGGCCATACCGAAATGGTTCGAGTGGCTGGCAGTTACAATGCCGATACCGTAGGTCTCAGCACGCTTGATGGCATTTTCCATGCCCTTGGTAGCCACTATAAACCCAAAACCATTATCGCCATCCAAATGGGCTGCCACCGGGGTCTTCTCTGTGAATTTGAGTTCGGCCTTTGCATTGACGAGGCCACTGTTTACGCGCTCGACATACTGTTGAAGCCGCACCATACCGTGCGTGTCCTGTCTAGAGAATCAGCAGATGTGGAGCTGTCTAACATACAGACTATGAGGCAACTTGCAACTCCTCTAGTATCAGCCTGAACAAGGCATCTTGCCATAAGCCCTGCATGGTCGCCTGGCAGGCCAGACTTTAGTAGAAGAGAGCGTGCGAAAGCTTCGGTGTCGCTTTGCTTGGCGAAATAGCAATTTGCAGATGCCATTGCTGTAGAGTCGTCCGCTAAGCTTGGTGATGAAGCTGGTCTCAGGCAGTTACAGTGAATTGACAACGTGTTCGCGGGTTGTTGAAGCTGCTGCAAAGTCCACAACTTTATGAGATGCTACAACGTTGTCTTTCCGGTACATGACCGAGATCTTCTCAAGAAGTGTGCTAGGAACGTCTGGCCGGTCGGAAGTTGTTCGTATCTACGATCAATGGTGATGTATTGAAGGGTTCGAATTCCAATCTGGTGGAGAGGATGCAAATCGGCATATGCCGAGAATGTCTACGTAGTGTGGCCATGCGACTCCACTTGGGGCTAGCTTTTGATGTGATCATAACCGGAACAAAGCCGAGAGATCGGCCGACGTTTTCACGACCAACCTCGTGCTTCACCCCGGGCACACATCGGACCGCTTACGAGCAATCACTGACAGTCTGTGCCATGTCAATGGCTCTATCTCTCGAGTCCGACACAGACTGACAATTATTGGGTTGTAACCCGGGCCGCCGCGCATAATTCCGGCGATGGACAGTGACGCCGGCTTCACTGCCGAGGCAGTGCCTGCGCCACGACAAAAGTCACAACATGTTGGTGGTCGAAGGAAGGGCACGGCTTGTGCCCGGTGTCGCTCACAGAAGATCAAGTGTGATGACGAGACTCCATCATGTTCGAACTGTGCTAAGGTTGGACAGCCATGCATTCGAGCCAATCTTGGGAATAACCCAGATGCCATCAGGTAGGCATCCTTCTGCGTGCCCTGACATGTCTTCATCGAGATCTCCACTATGATACGTCGTTATTTCTCTGATATCAAGCGATGTGACCTGGCAGGATGACTAAGATATAATGACTGATCAGTGATATAGCTATATCACGCAGACTGAGGCACGTCTGCGTGCACTCGAGGAATCCCTTCGTCGGATAGCACCCGAGGAGCTGGACAAGGCGCCTCAGGTAACAGAGAGGTCTCGGGTCGGGAGTGTCCCAGAGACTTCGCAAGACTGGCTCAGGCAGTCTTCCCTCTCAGAGCCTCATCGCGAAAGCATACGCTCTTCACATCAATATCCTCAAGATCAACCCGCCAATGCAGTACCAGACCTGACACCGGGCTCGGTGCAGCGCCTTTCACATTCCCACAGCCTATCACGGAGTCATAGTGAAAACATTGGATCCGCTGCAGCGGCCAGCCCGGCGACACAGATCGGTCCGAGTGAGCCGCTTGCGCATGAGGTTGGCTTACTCTCACTTGCTAACGCCGCCGAGCCTAAGTACCTCGGACCATCTTCAGGCGTGCCGTTTGCTCGCCTGATCTTCGCAGCTATTCCTCAGTCTCAAGGATTGAGTACAAACTATTGGAATTCGCCACAAGGAAATGTGACTGATGGCTCGACGAGAGCGGCCCTGAAACCGGCCCTTCCGTTACCACCGGATTGGGCGCCAGAAGTGGATTTGCAGCATTTCGTCGATGCCTACTTCGAGACATGGCAGCCACTGTATCCATTCCTCAACGAGGATGACATTGCAGGGAGCCTTGACGTCTTATTCACCGGACAGGCTTCTGCTGCGCACTCTCTCCAAATGCCTCAGCTGCGTGATATTGAGGCTGCTTTATCTCCATTCCACGCAGTTCAGTTGTTTCTCGTTGTCGCGTTGGGCGCGCGCACCCTTGAAGCACGCCTCTCGTCCGAGTTTGCGTCGGCCCGGTACCTGGCAACAGCGATGTCCCGACTAGACCGACTTGCACTGCATGACAGCCTCGAGGGGCTGCAGACGATGCTGTTGTTGACCTTGTCAGGATTTTGTTTTGAGCATGGGCCTAACGCTTGGTTCCTGAGCCAGAACATCATTGCGACCTGCCTTGATCTTGGCTTCCAAAGGCGATGGCAAGAGCCTCCTCCACATGACGCGTCCTCAGAGGCACTTAGCCAGTACGAAGTCCGCAGAGATCTTCGGCGAGCAATATTCTGGTCAGCCTATTCAATTGAGAGGAACTTGGCGGTCGTTCTTGGTCGGCCACTCACAATTCGTGATGAAGCACTTGATGTACAATTTCCTGGTACGGAGAGTGATGCAAACAGTGATATCATGTCGGCATTGGAGTCTTCTTCGAATCCGGCTAAGCGGATGCGAGCTGAAATTTCCCCGTACAAGGCGGCTCATTACTCCTTCCGGTTCGATCAGATCACGGCGGAGATCAAGCTGATGCTATACCGTGTTAAGAACAAGCCCGACGTATTTCCGTGGCCAACAGACGTCAATGAATGGCAAGGAAAGTGCCATCAACGCTGCGATGAGCTAGTTGAGAGCCTACGCAATGACTTGAAATGGCGGTCTCGCCGTCGAACTGCCGATGGCATTGTGCAAAGACTGGAGCTCAAATATCACCAGTGCCTGATGCTTCTACATAGACCGTCACCTGCTACCTCGAGACCACGCGCTGAGTCGTGGAAGACATGCTACAACAGTGCATCACAGACTATCCTCATCCACTCGGAGATGCACCGCTTCTCCAAGATGCCCAATACATGGCTGACGGCTCACACTATTTTCGTCAGCGGGATCACCTTCCTCTACTGCCTCTGGGTAAACGCCGCAATCAAAGAGAAGACTTCCATGGACGAGTTCAACCGAATCGCGTCTGCATGCTCTGCCTTGCTAAAAGTCCTCGGCAAGGCATGGAGTGTAGCTGCTGACGCGGTCGAGAAATTTGACAGGCTAGTGTCATTGACCTCGTCGTCTTGGAACTCGTGGAAGGAGGCGCAGGCGGAGCGCCGCACTGAGATCGCGGCTGGCGCCTCGCTTGTATCTCTGGCGCAAGATGGTGCCGTTGCAGAGACCACTACTGCTGTAAACCAAGCAGACGTATTCGAAGATGTCGGAGGCTTCAACCTGGTTGAGCCCGAATTCTTCCTCACTGAGCTTGGAGATATGAGCTCGTGGTTTGATCTGGACTGGATCGGAGAGGGCTTCAACTTTGATGACAATAATCCTACATATCCGGCCATTTGAAGTGGGATTGGATTGTAAGCATACAAACTAGTTGTATGAAAAAGGCTCAAGACAAGAACAGTCCCTTCATTGCTTAAGCGTACGCTTATGCGATTTAATGTCTGCCGGCAAGCTCTTCCGCCTGCCCCTGAGCCCACTTCGTGGTCAGCGTTCCCAATATACTGCTGTGAGGACGTATCAAATATAGCTCACCCGAGTATCGGGAGAAGGAACAACTAAGTCGCCATTAGGAAATCATGACTTTTCTTCGGTGATCCACAATCATTGCCATTTCAATGTTCAAAAGGATTTTTTTTCGGGCTAATTCTGTATTCTTTTGCGGGTACGTATGGCGCATGAGATCCAGGCATTGCCAGGACGCATCTCACCGGCTTTACTCCGTTGGTGGGGCCGGGCCACCTGCGGATCGGCGTCGCCGTTGACGGCCGACGTGTCGCAATTGCTTTCCACGCGCTACGACAAACAGTTTTTTAAGCCAGACTTTGTCTGAAATGTTCAGCTCTTATGAGCGGCACATGATATCTGAATTTTACGGTAGATTTCTGACCGGCAATGTGCAGCATTTCTGTGTTCCGCAGCGCCTCAAGCCTCCCGGCCCTTCATCGTCAGGTGAGTGCCCAGGCCAGACTCTATCGGAGCACAATACAAGCAGCGCGATATTCAACTTCGCGTGCTACAAAGCCTAGAGTTGCCGTCTTGTATCAGGCTCTTGAGCCACCTATCATTGATGGCATCAAGAAACCTAAGAAACCCAACGGTCCGTAAGCCGGATCAAGTCACGGGCTTGATGCCAAACGCTCAAGCCCTCAACTCATTTTGACTGACTGTGATTCAATTATACAGGTTACAGAGACTCCGGAGCTGATATAGCATACAACTTGGGGCAAAAGAAGAGCGTCGACGTCATTAAGCCGACAACCGATCCCAACCCCACCCACGATAGCGACTGGACGTTCCCAGACACCGAAGATGGCATACTTGAGGCCATCCGAAGAGGGGCGACCCACCTTTGGGCCAACACTATCGTCTTTGCTTCGCATCCATTGCAGACCTCGGCGTCGATAGGAAAGTATGCTGATACTGTTCGTGTCGTTGGCCAGAGTCCGCTCTGTGTTGATCGATACGACAATAAAGACTGGGTAAACAACCTGTTGCGAAAATCCGACGGCTTCAGCATGCCGCGCTCCTGGGCCATACCGACTGGATCTGCTCCAAGCGTCGATGACCTCAAGAGACTACCGTACCCCATCGTAGCGAAGCCAATCCGCGGCCGCGGAAGCCATGGCGTCAAAGTCTGCCGGAGCCCTGAGGAGCTGGCAGCACACGCGAAGAGTCTCGCTGATGAGGACGCTGCCGTGATGCTGGAAGAATTTTTGCAGGGTGAGGAGGGCACTGTTACAGTTATGCCGCCCACGGCGGAGAAGAAGGGGTACTGGGCGCTGCCTGTGGTATCACGCTTCAATCATCATAATGGCATTGCACCGTACAATGGCACCGTTGCTGTCACAGCCAACTCCAAAGTCGTCCCTGATTGTGAGAAGGACCCTATCTATGCGCAGTATGTAATTCCACACTCTAGAACTTAATCCTTCAGCACACTACGTAAATGCTTCTTTTCTTCCTTTCTAACAAGTGTATATGCTAGGGTAATGAGAGAGTCAGAGCGGGCTGCTGAGCTTCTTGGTGTTACTGCTCCGATCCGTATCGACGTTAGACGCTATAGTGACTCACCCGATTCAAAATTTGCCCTGTTTGATGTCAACATGAAACCGGTATGTGTAACCCATGGGGGCGAATGTGATATCCGGTTCCCCCTTCGAGACTTATACTGACTCTCATCGCCAGAATATGACTGGTCCTGGTAGACCTGGGCGTGATGACCAAGCCAGCCTCACGATGATGGCAGCCTCTGCTCTAGGCTGGGACTACAAAGAACTCTTGGGACAGATCCTTGCGACTTCGAGCACTTTGGCGACATTGAGAGCCTTGCAGCCCAGAGAGATCCCATGATTGAGAGAAAAAAGACTACTGCAGCATGCGGAGTCAAAGCCTTGGAGCAACGCATCCTTCAACCAAAAGGAAGTTTTTCCATTCATCCTACTTCAAATCATGCGTATAGATGTATACGTTGCCATGGTCTCAACTCGTGGCCCAGCGTGTATATCAATGTTGTGTAATAGCTGCCTCACCCCGTCACGACTCCCTCAGCTCGCGGCCACTATTACAGACCGCAATGCCTCAGGATGGAGTCGCAACCGCTGTGGAAATTGAATAGTGCAATAGCGCTGGGGATCTATTTTCTACCAATACCAAAGCCGGAGCCGAAAAGACATGGCAGACCAAGCATACCTTAGATGAGATTCAAAACTGGATCTGGGCGCTTTTGCTTGAACGTTTATTGATACCCACGGCTGTCCAATATATCGATACAGCCTGGTCACGAATATGTCTGGCACTGGACATACAATAAACCACCAGGTCTATTTAGGACGGACCTTCAGCCTGTAGATTCTGACAGATATGTGTGCATTCGTTTCGAAAAATTCAGCAGAAACATGAGACAGCTACTGCATCCTTTGATCAATTGGTCATGAATCTAGGCCTAGTGGATGGAACATGTATGAACTCGGTCCGACGTGGCGCGCATCTCCCGATATTATCAGTGAGGTAGGTTGGAGACACGAGGGATCTTCCGAGTCTCGGCCTTTTGACAAACTCAAATGCCGCGACGGTAGAGGCGAATGCAACCCAAGACATGATTCTAGTGTATCCCGGTTCCAAATTTTAATGGTAGATGTGTAAGAGGAGAAAATATTATTGTGGAGGTCTGGAAGTTTCAAGCGGGGCAACGAAGGGTATAAAGTCAATATTGGACTTCAGGATGACAACATCAAGTTTCTGGCTTCGTGCTTGACTGTCCACTTCAGCTATTCGACGTAGAATACAAGCTCTCTTCGATTCGTGCAGGACCAATTTGTAGTTGATGTCCAACAAGACCGCAACCATGGTGTCTCTATTTAAGACGACGTCGGTTTTGAGTTTATTCATTAGCATCGTGGCCACAGCACGCAGACTGCCTGCTGGTTCTTGGTAGTGTTTCCTTTGGTGAAAATTAAGAGTGAGCCTCAAGTGACTGACACAGCGAGGCAGGGACTCGCATATTCATGTTATCGACCCCGAAAAGTTTCCATTGGATCCTAATAGAGGTACGATTAAAATATGCTGTGCACGGATAAACATGTATTCCTTCAATGCCTCCGAGCACCGCGCGTCAGAGGGCTGACTTCTTCGTCGAGACTACAGACTACACTCCTAAGCCGGCAAGTATTGCGAATGCAACAGCTTTTGAGGTTAGCCTCGGTGTTGATCACGCCTGCATTGTCTTACCCAGCGTATACGGCACCAACAATTCGGTTCTTGTCGATGCCCTGCGCAAACTCAACGGCACATACCGCGGTGTGGCTGTCATTGACCCAGATGATATCACCAACACAACTCTCGAAGTATTTCACGAGGCCGGCGTTCGAGGCTGTAAGTCAATTTTGTTTCTTGCAGGATCTTTCTCTACATCCACCGTTGGACTTTGTCACCATGCTGAGAGAAGTACAAATTCTCCGGCACGGCAACCTGGAAGTTCTGGAGTACGATGTAATTACTTCAGACACATGCTTTGGCTGATGAAACCACCACAGTAAGACTGAATCTCGACAGTCAAAACAGCACAGAGGTTTTCGAGGCCGTTCGCAAGAACACAGATGTGGCGAAACAGATGAACTGGGTCTTGCAGCTCTACACGCCGCTTTCCTCCCTGGTCTACCTACACGACTTCATCGTCGACTCCGGTGTTACTTTCGCGTTCGATCACTTCGGCCATACCCTGGTCGGGTCCAAGACCAACGTGAGTATGAACACGTACGATCCATACCGAACACCAGGCTTCCGAGAGTTGATCGACCTCGTGCAAAGGAAGATCATGTTCGTCAAGATCTCAGGGCCTTATAGGGACTCAAACCAGGCTCGTCTCTATGAGGACATGCGTGTTGTGGCGGAGACCATCATCAATGCCGGTCCGGACATGGTCGTCTACGCGAGTGACTGGCCGCATACCAAAAGCAAGGAGGGCAATGCCGCCGTGGGCGGTCGCCTCAACGAACAGGATTTCATGGACATCAACGATGCTGCCCTGGTCGAGATCACGAAGGATTGGGCTGGAAGTGATGCTCAGATCCAGCGGCTCTTTGTGGATAACCCCAGGCGCCTGTGGCAGTGGTATGAGGACTCTTAGTGATAACGAGACGAATGTCTTCTCATTCCCTCCAGTACCTAGGCAGCCTGTGTAGACTTTCTCAAAATTTAGTTGGCTTTTTTGAGGTTTGACAAGAATGAATACAATTTGTTTTCAATCGAATAGTATTTCATTCACTGATAGCCTGAGTACGGTACACCATATTAAATCAATAGCCAACACAAGCTTGGATTAGAGAGAGAGAGCTGCGGCATTGAGAGAATTGGGATTTTTAAGGACCACCCCCCAAGTTTTGGTCGATCTACGGGTTAGGGTATAGCCTATCGACCCGCGCCTGCCTCGCGACTTCCAAGGAGCTTGCGCAGTGGGGCGGCTTTTTTGACTGAGGTTGGAGCTTCCAACCATTTCCATCCATCAACGAAGTCCAAGCACGGGCGAGAAGAAATACACCAACGCGACCTGTTTGATCTCGAGCGCATTGATTTCATCATATCAAAAACAGCTGCTCACATCGACGCGAACGTCCCGCGCGATTCACAATGGCTTCCCAACAGCCGCTCTCCTCGTCGCAGCAGCCAGCTGACGTCTATGGCGGAGGTGGGTGACCTTTGCGCATGCTGCAATCCCTCTAATTACCAACCCATCGCCTAACTTTGTTGCCTTACAGATGAGATCTCCGCCCTCGTCCTCGACCCCGGCTACTGGCACACGCGCGCCGGCTTTGCGGGCGAAGATGTCCCTAAATGCGTCCTGCCCTCCTTCTACAGCCAGATCGGCGAGAGCCGCGCATTTGGCGACGAGTGCATACGTCCGCGCGAGAACCTGGAGCTGCGCAACTACATGAATACCAAGTCCGAAGTGGAGGACTGGGATGTCGCGGCCCAGCTCTGGGAGAACATGCTTGTCAGTCGGCTGAACCCGACTCAGCAAACACCACCTTCGAAGAACGGCCTCAACGATGGCAACAAGGACGGCGAAGGCGATGTCGCGATGGAGGAAGTGGAAAACCAGGAGCTTCAGGAGAAAGCACTGTACGAAAACCCGATTCTGCTGACGGAACCGGCGACCAATCCTGCGAAAAAGCGAGAAAAGGCCATGGAGGTTGTCTTCGAGAACTGGGGAACACCAGCCTTTTGGCTCAGCAGGACACCGGTTCTCTCAGCGTTCGCGGCAGGGAAGGCAACGGCCCTGGTGATTGAAGTTGGCGGGGCAAACACCTCTGTCACTGCTGTACATGATGGTATGGCGCTGAAGAAGTCGGCTGTGCAGTCTCAAGCAGGTGGAATATGGTTGTCGCAGCAGATCCGCACCATGTGGGAGACCAACGATCCGAAGATTGACACTGTTCCCACCTTCATGATTGAGAACAAGACCCAGGTGGATGCCCAACAGCCGCCCAACGCCAGACTCAAGACGTTCCCCTTCGCGATCCACGATTCTTTCCGCCGGTACGAGGAGGAGCGACTGTTGACCGAGTTCAAGGAGTCAGTGGTCGAGGTTTGGAAAGGCCCTGGGCGCTACGTGACCCCCGGCAACGAGGATTTCATCAAGTCACAACCCGGCCGTGTGTTTGAGATGCCCGACGGATACAATCAGATGTGGCGCGAGCAGCGGTTCAAGGTCGCTGAGGGCATGTGGGACGAGACGGCGGCGTATCCGGTCACAGACGAGCAGTTCCGCCTGGCGAAGAATCAGACGATACCAGGACTGATCAAGCAGAGTCTGGACCTAGTGGACGTGGACTTGAGGCCTCATCTCCTGGGCAATGTTGTTGTCACCGGAGCCACGAGTCTGCTCAACGGGTTCAACGACAGGCTCAACAACGAGCTCAACCAAATGTACCCTGGCATGAAGATCAAGCTGCACGCGGCAGGCCTGACGAGTGAGCGCCGTTTCGGTGCCTGGGTCGGTGGAAGCATCCTGGGCAGCCTGGGAAGTTTCCACCAGATGTGGATCTCGCGCAAGGAGTTTGAGGAAATCGGCCCTAACGTAGTCGAGAAGCGCTGCAAGTAGTGAGGTCTCACCACGTGGCTAGGAAGCGGATGGTGTGAGAAATTTGCTGCTTTAATTTTGGGAATGTGTGGCAGTCCAGAATGGATGGGCGTCTGGAGTTGGCAGATGGTCTGCTAGCCGGTGGCAGGATCAAAAGCTGGGCACGACAGCTTTTCAAAAAGCTCGATGTTTGTACAAAAAGTGGAATATTAATATCGATCAATATGCTGTCTCTTGATATTGCATATCCAAATCTTGACCCAAACCTGCTAGCCATGCCGACCCTTGCTCTCTTTTTAATTGTTCCAAATGCAAACAGATTGAGCCTTCCTCACCATCCATTCCACCTCGGCCATACATCAACCACTTCGTCCTCCTTCCCTGTTCTCCTGCTGTCGACCACTAGGTAGTGATCATACCCAGCACCGGTAATACACGCGTGGTTTGGCCATATTCTCACCCTTTGCCCAAACCTCAACGGCACTTCGGCCTCCTTGGCCCCCTTCCACACGAGAATCCCATGCTCCTGGCTGATCTTACCAACCTGCCAGCCCCCGTGCACCGCAGGGAAGTCCCTAGGCGCCGGGTCCGACTCCTCGAGCCCCGCGTCGCCCCACGGCGCCACCACGCCCCAGCCGGCGTAGTGGCCCGCGCCGTCCTCCTTGCACGGCTCGCGGCCCAGCGCCAGCGACCCGGCGTTGACCAGCGCCTCGGTGGACCCGCCCTCGCCGCGGCCGGCGTACAGCGACGCCACCTCGGCCACGACCGTGATGGCGATGTCGCCGCTGCTCAGCAGCGAGCCGTCGCGCGCGTGCGTGGCCAGCTGCTGCAGGTCCAGGGCCGGGTAGACGCCGGCGTGGACCTCTAGGCCGAGGCCGGCCTGCTTGAGGTCCTTGATCAGGCCCGACAGGTTCGCCACGCGCGCCCCGGCCTCTTGGCTGGAGGGGGATGATGCCGCCGGCGCCCCGCTTGTGAAGTCTGGGTGTTGCAGCGCCGTGGCTGTCGGCGTGGCGCCTACGGATAGGACGAGCGGGTGGCTGGGGCTCTGGCTGCGGATTTCGTTGGCTACGTTGCTCAGGGTGGCGTACTCTTCGGTCAGGTACATCAGGGCGTCCCAGTCCTTGCGCGTGTAGTACGACTGCCCTGCGTGGGCGTACAGGCCGTGGAGGACGCAGGAGCCTTCGGCCTCGGATGCTAGGATGGCCTTGAGCAGGGACTGGTAGGTTGGGGTGCCCGGGATGGCGCCTGCGCGGTGGTACTTGACGTCGATCTTGAGGAAGACGAGTGGCTTGTTGCCCCCGGACTGGGACTTGAAAGCGGCCAGGAGTGGGACCTGGTCTGGATTGTCGATCATGACGGAGACCGCTTCAGGTCCCAGATCCTGGGAGATGGCGGCGAGTCGTGAGACCGCGGATGGGTAGAGAGGAAATGCGTAGAGCACCTTTGAGGGATTTAGACCTGCAAGTTCACATCCAGAGGGTTCTCTTGGTAGATGCTCACATTGACTTTGCGCCCCTTGCTCTGGAAATCCTTTAATACGGGTGCGATATTCTCTGCCTCGAGGACGGTTGAGACGATGATGTTGGCGGGTGTGTTGGTCTCATCGCCGACTTGAAGCCTGGTAAGCTCCTTGGTCTGCCCAAGAAGCGGTCAGCCGCCCTGATGTCCCGAAGAAAACAATCCAGCTACCCTCAACCCCGAGGAGGACGCGAGACTGACCTTGTGAGTCTTGATGTGAGCTCGCCACCCAATGCCGTTCTTGTCGGCGGCATCAATCATTCGCTGGCAGTTGACCTCGAGCTTGGCAAGGTCCAGGATGATGCTGGGGGTCGGAACCTCGTGGAGAGTCTTCCCAACGAAGCGCTCTTGAAGAGCGGTCTTGGATGCTGTCGCCGACATGATGAGCGGTTGTCACCAGCAATTCGTATTCTGAAAAAATTGATTAGTGTCTTGATCTTCTTGACGGGGTTGGACGGGGTTGACATGGTCATGTGGCAAGGCTCACTCAGGCGTTTCTATTCGAGGCTTCGACTAGGCACTCAGCTTCCACACGGGCCGAATAGTTGGCTATGACTGTGATGACCCGAGAGTATTGTAGTTTTGGCGGTACACGACTAAAGAGTTGCCCACGAACATGAACTGCCATTCGATGCCGGAAATGTCTTTTGTAAGTCAGTCCTAGGACGATATCGGCCTCGGGAGTGATCTCCACATGATAAGAGTCATTAGACTAACGCAGAGGCGCGGGCACCAGACGGGCAATGACAATTCCGCATCACGTCACAAAATCTTGGTGTTGATGACAGGCCAAAGATGTTACACTTTTACAGGAGCCGAACCTACGAGCTCGGATACATGCTTGGACGCGGCAGACACTCGACATGCACATGCTGTAGTAGTCCAGGGTTTTCACATTCGGCCACCCAGATGCAAGCTGCCCCTGTCTTAAGCTGCTTATGACAGCCTGGAGGGATATCCGGCTCCTCACTTCCCATGCTGCAGAAAGTCGATGATTATGTTGAGGCATCTTGCGTAAGGTCGTCTTCGCCAGCTCCGGGGTTGTGTTTGTCCGGACGGCAGCCATGTCAGCATGTCATGGTACACGGTGACATGAGTTTTGTTCCAAGGCCTCGTCCTTCTTCCCTCCGGTTCAGCAGCCAGAGAAGAATGCAAAGTGGAAGTGATTCCATAGGAGCAAGACGTCACGATTCTTCAGCCGCCCTTCAAGGTCATCAACAAGGGCACCCTTATATGCAGGTATCCTAGGGGTTTAGCCTTGGATGTTGCTCACGGCAGCCAACAAGGAGCATCAGTTGCAAATGGAGTAGCAGACTGGTTATGTCCAGAGTTGTTTGTAAAATACACAAGATGCTTCTCATTCTTCAGGATCCTCGAGGGCAAGATACAAAGACGTGTTGTGAAACCCAGTGGGTGGGGAGTAGGACTGTGCAGGTTAGGAGCGATGACCGTCACAATTCCCAAAATGACATCTTTGCGTGTAGTCCATGAGCTGATGATGTAGGCTGTCAGAATGATACACAGGATGAACGAAAAACTCGTTTGGGAGATCAGGGAGAGCTGCTCTTGTATGCTGCCCGTGAGAAAAAAACAGACAGGCCCCTTGAGTTTTGATATGTTGGTGACCTGTTGCTGGGATGGTCCGTGCACCTCCGCGTCGCCCCACCCTCGGTACGTACCCACTCATTTTAGCTCCAACTCCTCAATCAAATGCGGCTCTCGCAGTGGCCGGCCGTGGCACTTGCATTTCAGGTCACGCTGGGCCGACCTCAACATCCCACGGTCACCACTCTGTCTTGCCTGCGATCGAAAGGGGCCTTCAGGCAACCTTGCAACACTCTTTCCACGACACGACGCGACCTTCGTCCATCGCACTCCCGCACATGAAGAACTACGGGATCGCTTTCTCGCCAAAGCTCACATCGTCGCTGTCTCCTTCCTCTCGATACGTCCGCATCGAAAGCCAAACTCGACCCGACTCAGCCGCGACACTCGCTCATTCACAGCGCGCGACGCCGATCAGCTCTATTGTCCGCGGTGTCACTGCTTCCACCCACTGGCATGACCTGAGTCTTTGCCGCGACGCGCAACGCGACGTTGCGAGGTGTTGTCGGAGGCGAACGTCGCAACGTCAACATCCCTGAGCACCCCTCACGCCCATCACCATCCCCAGCCTGGTCCCTTCGACCTGGCTACAAGTCCACGTCATGGCCACCGACGACGAGATCAAGCGCGAGTCTGCCTCACCCATGGCAGATGAGGTGGACTGGGCGACCCAGGAGAAGGACGACGAGGACGCCATCAGGAATCTGTTCGCCGTCGATCCTGCCAATCAACCCGATCTTAGCCTCGAAGGCCCTATTGACCAGTCCAACAAAGCCGATGACGCCTTCGATTTCGAGGACATCAGTGATGACGATCTGCCTGACGAGGAGGAGGCTGTCAACGGCGGCTCCGAGCAGCCTCCTGCTCTGACTAGCGATGGCGGTACTAGCAACGATAACGACGACGACCTGTTTGGCGATGGTCGAGAATCTTCGCCCTTGGTCGGCGAACCCGCCATGTCACCAGGAGCTGCAATCGCAGACACCGACCAGCAGGACATTGAGATGACCGGCGGCGACGACCTAGCCGACCTGCGGGCCCTTAATTTCGACCCCGAGCCTAGCTTTCCCATGGCCAACCAAGACCCTTCTATACCCGCCGCCCCCGAGAATGTTTTAGACCTGCTGAAGCAGACCTTCCCCGACTTCGAGAGGGGGAAGATTCTCAACTTCAACCAGCTATTTCCACCGAGGAAGGCGAACTGGGTCGACAAGAAGCCTCCGAGAAACCCCAAGCCTCTCATACCTACAAAGCTCAGCCTAGACCTTGACGTCGATCAGGAGAAGCAGTTTAGGGTCCCCGGGCCCGCTTCGCTGACGACACTTCAAAAGATACAGACTGCCGAGAAGAATGGCTTGGTGTCTTTGCTTATTCCGGAGCCCGTCGACCCCAACGAGCTCGAGATCTTTTATGCAGATGATCCCGATTCTGAAATGGAACTAGTCGGTGGCTTCACTCTGCGTGATATTGAGACAGTGTGCGAGGATTGGGACGATGTTATTGATCCTCCTACTTTACGGCTCCGCCATGATTCCCCTGGACCTGCTGTTGCTGAGGAAGATGATGATTGGTTCCTGGAGATGGGCATCGACCGCCCTGCTCCTAAGCGGCGCAAAGTCTCCCATCTTCAGGGCCTGCCGGAGATCTCAAGATTCGCAGCTCCGTCCTTTGACAATTTCGAGGATGCCACTGCAAGAAGCGCCAAGCGTGTACGCCTGGACATGAACGATCCCTATCTTCTGATTGATGATATGGAGACGGAGCGGCCGGCAAAGCGTCCCAAGACCAACCAGAAGATGAAGCGAATGGCTGACGGCAAGATGGCACAAGATATCACTCAAAGATTTAATGTGTCGAACGATGATGCATATGAGGCTCTTAAGGAAAACGTGCGAGACAAAGTCAGGGCGACATTGGGTGGTATCCAAGTCGAACACAGCACCCCAGCGCGAAAACTCTTATGGCCATACTATCAAGTCAAACTGCACGATGCGAGTGCATTCAGCTATCACCGGCCTCCATTCAGGGTGCTCAAACAGGTTGGCAGGAACTTGGGCTGGATAAAGCCCAGGTGGTTCAAGCGGAGAGAATTCAAGGCCCAAAGGGTGGGCGACATATACAAGGAGTCAAGAGACCTGAGTCTCAACGACAACTCGACTGCTGTTCTATTCGAATACTGTGAAGAGGTCCCGACCGTGCTGTCCAATTTCGGCATGGGCAGCAAAGTCGTCAACTACTTCCGTGTCAACCACGACGCCGAGGAGAAACCCGCCGAGAAGCCATCCATAGGCGAAACCAAAGTACTTCTGCCCGAAGATCGATCCCCATTCGCCAATTTTGGAGATGTCAGCAAGGGTGAGACAGTGCCTACATTTCAAAACCAGATGTACCGGGCGCCCATCTTCAAGCACGAGCCCAGAAAGACCGATTTCCTCATTGGCCGTATCACGAATTCGAGAGAGGGCAGCCAGTACTACATGCGCAGAATTGACCATCTCTACGTTGTGGGCCAGAACTTCCCATCCGTCGAGGTGCCAGGCCCTCATAGTCGGAAAGTCACCAACACAAGCAAGAATCGTCTCAAGATGCTGTCATACCGTTTGATAATGAAGAAAGGCCATGTAGCTCTGAATGACATCACAACCCACGTGAAGGACTCGAACGATGCGCAAAATCGGCAAAAGTTGAAGGAGTTCCTGGCCTTCAATAAAGAGGCCAGGCACTGGACTCTGAAGGACGGAGAGAGGCTGATGGACCCGGAGACGATCAACTCGATGGTGCAGCCCGAGGATGTGTGCCTTATGGACGCGATGCAAGTCGGGACATATGAGGTTGAGAAGTCCGGATTCGCCGTTGACTCGCTGAATCCCGATAAGGAAGCGGATGAAGGAGAAAACATAGCGGTCCATCTGACACCGTGGAACACATCCAAGGCTTTTATCGATGCTACGACTGGCAAGGCAATGCTGAAACTTCGTGGTGAGGGTGACCCGACCGGCCGCGGTCTCGGGTTCAGCTTCATCAGGACTTCTATGAAAGGCGGCTTCCTGAATGTCTATCACGAGCAAGGCCCACAATCAACATCTGCAGATGCGCTCGAGCGAGAGCGAAAAGCAAACGGCGGGCATTCGTACAACGTCAAGAAACAGAATGACGCGTACGCCGAGGTCATCGCGGACATCTGGAACAAGCAGAAGGAAACACTGAGTGAGGCGGCTGTCCATGACGACGCGGACGTGCAGCCCCAGGATGACGAGGATGACCGCTTCAACGCCCAGTCGCAAGTTGCTGCTACTCCCCGCTTCGACGAAGGCGTCAGCCAGGTTAGCCGCAGTGCCATTAGTGCCCGCAATGCGAAGCGGAAGTTGAAGATCATCAGGACGGTCAAGGGTGCAGACGGCAAGGAACAGCAGGTCGAGGAGATTATCGAGGACGCCGGTGTCATCGCACAGTACACGAGGGCTAGGAGGGAACTAGAAGAGGCCGATATCGATGTGTACAACATCCAATGGACCGGGAATGAAGAAAGGGATCGGGTCATCAGGAGCAAGCTGGAGCAGGAGGAACTGCGCCTCAAGAAGAACCGAGAGCGCCGCCAACAGCGGGAGAAGCAGAAGGGGGGCGCGCGTGCGAGCCTCTCCGGGCCCGCCGGGGCCGCACTCGGCGGCGGTGGCGGCGGCTCGGGCCTTTCACCGGAGCCTTCGGTCGAGAAGAGCGGTACCACGCGCAAGTGTGCCAACTGCGGTCAAGTTGGTCATATCAAGACCAACAAGAAGTTGTGCCCGATGCTCAACGGTACCATGTCGAACAAGGTTGGCGGTGACGACACCACCGGGACGTATGGTGAGACTTGAATGGAAGGAAAAATAACAAAAACAAAACCAGCAAGGGGCAGAATGATCCTTCCTGCGGGTTCCCGCTTCATGTGTGTTTATGTTTAGAAACAATCCGTCTTCCGGGAGTTGACGTGCGGGGTGGGAAATGGGGGGGGGATGTGGGATGGGTGGTGTTGCATCCAGGTTGAGATTAATGCTATACTTACACCACACACCTCTCTTGCCTTGCTTGTGAAATGGGTGACTTGACCGGTGATGAAAGTGCGTGAGATAACAATTCCTCTGTGGTAGTGATCGTGATGACGATTCGTCGCGCTGACGCGGCGGATATGGGGTGGATGGTGTGGTGTGTTGTGGTGTAATTGGGGGGAGATGAAGCAGACCACCTCCGCCGGCCTAGCTATGGTTCGCCGGGACTCCGGAGGCTGGCTTGTGGATCTGATCAGGTATCCTCCCTTGGGTTCCTGGGGTTTCACTTCCTACGGGATGCCATCTTAATCGCGGTAGTAAAATTTACCAGGTGTTACAGCATGCACTCCCGTTATTTTTGAAGGGTCCCTTCCTGAACCGGTGGGTTCCTAGCAAATCTCTGTGATACCTGCAAAGCCGCGGCATCGTCACTCGACTATGTTACTCAAGGCAGGCTAGGGATGATATGAGAAACCCCAAATGGTAAGGGGCAGGGCGTGCATGTGCGCGTGTTTCCCCATGTGCGGCGCGACAGATTACGTGAGTAGGCTAGCGGGTTGTGCCTCGTTTCGTTCGCGCAGTAGTAGGCCTAGGATGATGGGGGATGGGGAGGTCGGATGTTCTGGATGTAAGACGGGCCCTGGCAGGGGTTGAACTTATCCACCCTTTCACCCATCCATTCATAATTCTTTTTTGCACCGTCCGCGAACCTGTGCTTCCGCACTCCGGGGGCCAGACATTGGGCCGGCCTTAGTGGAAGGAAGGAAGGGGCAGGAAGGATGGAATGGGAGGGATGGATGGTGTTGCGGCTCAGCCCTACTGGCTCTGTTTCGAAACATCGGCGGCGTGATGCGTGAGGCACAGGTCGATCTGGATGATATGGGGGTGGGAAAGCAGAGCGGAGGCACAGCGAGGGCCGCGCTCGCCCGGCTTGAGGGGGGGGGGAGGGTGCACGTGGTGCGGAGGATGGATAAGAGTCCGACGACGAGGCTGTACCTCAGCGCGCTTCCTGCTTGTTTTGCGGTTTCAAATCAATATGAGACAGGAAGGCATTATAGCAGCTACTGACACCTGAGGTCTGTATATCCGCCCAAAGCAAGCGGCCCATGGAAGTCTTGAAGCTGTGGAGACGACGATATGCCCTTCAGCCGCACAGCAGTGCGTCCAGGATCGTCCATCTGATGTGCTCTCGCCTCCGGATAGAATGGCTTGGCTGGTTTTGTCATGGCCATTATGTCCATCGCGCGGTAACCTGATCTGCCACTGACTCGATTCAGATGTCGCTTAGAGCGACTAGACGACAATGCGCGGAGAGACAGCCACGTCCCCGGCCTGGAATATCAGCTGAACAGCCGTTGCACAGACTGATGGCTTATAGGGCTGCAGGGTTGCAGATAAGCGAGGGTCGGGCTGTCACCGAGACTGGTAGACAGGCTATCAATCATGCAGGCTGGCATCGAGTTTCGAAAGCGGGACTTGGGTGTCACAAGCACGAGGTCATCTCTCTATTTCTCCTTCTCCTGTCAGTATGCATGTCATCAAAGTATCTTATATTTGGTGTTTTGACGGACATCATCCTGAAGTAAGTAGTGAGGGCCAAGACATCCATCTTGGCATTTGGCCAGTTAGCGAACTCGACGCTGCCGCTGTCCCGTTCGAGGACCGTCCCTAGGTGAGACTCTAGGTTCTCGGTATTGGTGGTGTCGCCCACCATGCTCGAGTCCAATTTGATCCTTCCTGGGCGAAGGATCGCAGCCTTCACGTCGATAAGTGCGACGCACCATGGCGACAGTGTAGCTCTGTAAGTGGACGGCAATTCGGAGGAACGGGTGGGATTTGAGATGTCAGCCGGTGGGGTAACACGGACGAGTCTCCAGACCTCAAGCATCGGTCCCGAGCAGCCCACTAAAACGTGGTCTGTCGTCACAAATAGGCAAGTGTTCCGATGTGTTTTCCTGATATCACGGCAGTAGCGTCAATCTCGGGAGATTTTGATCTCCTGATGCCTTTGCATGATGTGTTGAGTGGCTGGCGAAACGGGCCAGTGGTGGGAGAAGGAGGTTGAAGATGGACTTCTAAAAATATCTATTTTTAACTGATAGCCGCCGGGCGCTTAGCTTAGTGACCCCACTCCCATGCAGAATGCACGCAAGATTTTGAAAAGCCAAGAGGCAGGGGGGGAGGAAGGGATGGGTGGGGGTGTGATAGGTCCGAGCTTGATGGTTCCGCAGTATCACCCGTCCTACCGTGGCACGCGTGGGTGTGCGGTGGGTCACTGGTGATGGCACTCGAGTCGTCGTCGTCGATATCCTAACGCATAAGGTGGTGCTTGCGGCGGACAGCGCATCGTTTATTCGTCTCAAGGAATATGATCGGTCGTGCCGTGGGACAATCGCATCGTTGCATCGCGGTGACTCGGGAACCCTGTCACAACCAGCTGTTGGGTTCGACGGGGCCGGGATGCTGGTTTGAGGTCTGACTCGACGAGAGCTCCGATGGTGTCGATAATCCACGGATGAAACCTTCTAGAGCTTCCCCTAGCTCCTCAACGGCTCTCAAGAAACTCCATAGCCGTCACTGCGGCGCGAGGATGTGAGACCTAGGAAGAGCCTCAAGCCCTCAAAGCCTCAGAGGTCGCGCTGTACAATCTAGTTATTTCGGGCCGGGAGTGATACGTAGCACGGTGCCGGAGGCGGAGGTCAGACAGGCTCATAGGCGCGGCACGAAGCCATCAGCCAAGCCATAATCTACCCCGGGATCAATCTTTGTGGCCCGCTGAGATTTCGCAAATCCGATGAGATTCAGGGCAGCACTCACAGCCCCAATTTTGGATCACTCTGCATGGCTTGCCCCTTGTGCAGATGCTCAGGTGTGCCTGCGGGTGGGGAGCTGCACAGAGTCAGACACGATTGACCAGTCGGTGCCAAGCTTACAGACTACTCGGAATTGGCGTGTGCACCAAAGTACCGTTAAGGCGAGGCTGCCCTGCCCTGCGTGTTCACCCCATCCGCGGGACCGCAACAACAAGCTCGATAACCTGCCCCTGCCAAGGTCACACGGTCGCTCAAAGAAGGTTGGATGTCGTCCAGAGTCGCCAGTAAGACATGGTTCCTGCATAACCATGCTCCTATGTTGCATTTAATGTCGGCGAAGAGCGAGCAGACTACTGAAGTCGCCCAATATGGATTCGGGCATGCAGAGGTGAGAGTATAGCGTACCGAACAGACAGAGAAGATAGCGTTGTCTATTAAAAAAGAATCTCGAGTTGATTTCTTGGATTGCCAATTAGATGCGGCCGTCGTCAGGCTCTGCCATGTGGCCGGCCGTATAGCGTACTACACACAGCGAACAGTACTACGTGCTGTACCTGACCGCAGATCAGGTCATATCAGCTCGGGGCCGAGTCTCATGGATGGGAAACGAGTCGTCGCGCGCTTGGAGCACGTATGATGCATTGACGGCCGTTGAAAATCTGTGGGTCGCCTTCTGCAAGGCTGGGACAGAGGCAGGTACTGCTTAGCAAGCTCGTGAAGTCTTGGCCGGCGCATCTTTTGGGGGATGTGTCGCGGCAGTTGACGTTCAGGCTCGTAGGGCTGGCAGGGGCACAGGCATAGACGCAGACACATACGCGGGCGCGGGCGCGGGTGCGGGCGCTGGCAGAGGGTGGTGATTGCTGCTGTCCACGTGCACTGCATTGTCGAGGGCGGGCCTCTGACGATCAGAGTTTCGATGTGCCAAGAGCCTTGCAACCGGGAGTGTCACGGATCCGGATGTGGGTGCCGTCCCAATTGGCAGACGGCGGCCTGGCCGTACCTCATTTGCGAGGGGATGGACAGTCGTAGGAGAGTAGTGACAATTAGAATAAAAATAAACATAAAAGGAGACGTGATATGAAGCTGTAATGAGATAGCAACTGATGCGGTTGCAGCTGTGCAGCAGTCATCAGGGAGGCAGATGATGGTGTTGCGTTGTACTGTAGACTACTCGGTACTCGGGAGGCTCCTCGGGAGGCTAACAGGCGACCGAGCTTCATCTTGTGCATGGGTTGGCGATGATGGCGTTGTCTTTCGGTTCAGGGGACCCCCTGGTGTTTGGGGAGCCCACCGGACGACCCCTGGGCACAGGGTTTTTTTTTCTTCTTTTTGATCACCACTTCTGGAGTGTTTCGACTGACTTGATGTGGTTTGCTGTGGTTGGCCAGATGCAGACGGACTTTGTCCACACTGTCGGCGCCGTGTGGTTGTCCGATGGCTGTGCCTGTTCGCGCGCCCGTTGCACGTTGCAAGATGCAAGATGCAACGCTGGCAGGAGTTGTGCACGTTGTATGAGAGATGGGATGTACACAGTAGATACGATACGGGGTTTTACATTACAATACTGTACTTAGTTAGCAGAGCACGCATTTGCTGGGATGGACTCAGCAACGACTGCCGGTCCTAGCCAGGTCTAGCTTAACACTCCCGACCTCGTTTGGGAGAGGGGGAATACGGGGGAGGACAGACGATCGAATGGTAAGGCTTGTTCCGGATAAGGCAAGGGCTCGGACTGGTCCTGTCTTTGATTCCAGAGAACCACGAGGCAGGAACGTTGAAAGAACATTTTAGCGTCAGAGTCGAGTCGAATCGAGTCGAGGGTCAGACAGACACCAGGGCCAGGGCCAGGGCCAGTCTGGCCAGGAACCAAGGGCTTACACAGTACAGTACTGGTTTGACTGTTTTTCCTGTTCTTTGCTGTGCCTCTTTTGAATCACATCACGTTGATCCCGAGTCGAGTCGAGTCGAGTTGAGTGAGTCGTGTGAGTCGAGTCCTCTTTCTGTCTCTGTTCTTCTCTCTCTCTCTCTCTCTCTTTCTCTCTCTATTCCCCCTCTTGCCGAGTCTGAGCGACCGAGTGCAAGTGGGGCGGGGTGAGGCGAGGCTAGGCTAGGCGAGGTGAGGTGAGATTCGGTCATGTCTGTCTCGTCTGCCCATCACTCATCTACACCTACCTACCTGCACATCTGGGCACAAGTGATCAATCTGTAGCCTATGTACTGTAGCCTACTGTGTACGTACCTGGTCTACCTACCCCATCAGACCATAGACCAGAGATTGCATGTCGAGTAGTCTACAGCAAGTGCAATCCTGCCAGGGACTGCTTCCTTCCCCCCTCCCCTCCCACATCCTCCCGAAAACGGTTCTGTCCCTGCTCCTCCCATCCAGTCCTAGTCCCAGTTTCGCCAGTCTCCCAGTCCTTGTCCCAGTCCCAGTCCCAGTCCCCTTCTCCTCCACCACCCTCAACCCCCTCCACCCCTGCCCGCCTGCCCACCCGCTGCGCACTCGCCTGCCCTCTTCGAGCCCAGAGCCTTACCCAGGTCTGCTCCAACCCCCAAAATTCCGCCCACGACTAAAACCTGGCCCGCCTGCAACTCTCGTGCGCTGCACCCATACCTCTCTTTCTCTCCTTTCTATTATTAGCATCACCATCAATCGTTCAGCCCCATCAACCTGCACGCCATCGCATCGCATCACAACACACATGCGATCGAGTCCATGCTAGCTAATGCTAATACTCGGTTGCCATACAATTAACTGACCTGCAAGTATTCTCCTGCCCACCTGTCTGCTATTCGATACCTTGTTCCTTCGTGCTGTCGTCGCCGTGGCTGCATCCGGTCAAGAACCTCAAAAAGGCCCGCCTGCGCCGCCCGCCATCGTCCCTTGTGTTTCGAGTCCACCCTGCCTCTTGCCTACCCTACTGCTCTTGCGATCCATCGCGCGGCACTCAGACTAATGGTCTTCACCTGCCATAGACTTGTTCTCTTCCCTCGACCTTCCTCGGCACCAGGCTCCTCACTAAGCGGCCCGTCCCCGCCTCTTGTGCAGAGCAAATATAGCTACCTGCCTCCCCTCGACCCGGCCGTTTATAGCTATCTTTATCCTCCTCCTCCACTTTTTCGCATACTGTTTTGCTTCCTTCCCATTAGTCCTGTCAACCAACTCTCTCCGCATATACTCCAGGCCTAGTTTCGACTCGACCCAAAGCTGGCTTGCACGGCCAGCGCCGCAAGGCCGCACACACTGGAAATAGAGTCTAGTCTCTAGTCATCACCAACCTCTGTTACATCGTTGCTCCAAGACACCTATTCGCAAGCCCTTCAAGATGGGTCGCAGAAAGATCGAGATTAAAGCTATCAAGGATGATAGGAACCGCTCGGTGTAAGAATTCCACTCCTCAAGAGCCATCTCGACTCGATTCAGTCATGGAATGGCCTACTGACGATATGCCCTACTCCAGTACCTTCCTGAAGCGCAAGGGCGGTCTTTTCAAGAAGGCACATGAGCTCTCGGTGCTTTGCTCTGTTGATGTTGCCGTCTTCATCTTTGGTCAGAACAAGAAGCTGTATGAGTACTCGTCTGGCGACATGCGAGAGCTCATCACCAGATATACCTACCATGGCGGGCCAAATGAGCACAAGGGGCCCTCAGACTTCAACGGTGGCGCAGATGACGACGAGGACGACGAGGGCGATGCCACGCCTCCTCATGGAGAGCGCATGGGCACTCCGATGATGCCTCAGCACTTCCAAGGACAACCACCCTTTCCGCACATCAGGCATCATACTCCATCAGCATCTCCGCCCATACCTAACGGCGTGGCCTTCGCTCAGCATGCTGCTCAGGGTATCCAGAGGGTCCATACCCCGCAGCCGCAAATGGGCTCGCGGCCCGGCTCGCGCAACGACATGCGACGAATGCCTCCTCATATGGTCCCTCAACAGGTAGGCCCTCACGGGCCTCCCCAAGGCCCTCAAGTCAATGGCTATGCATACATTCCTCAGCCGGCCATCTACAATCCTCAGAACCCGAACATGCCTCAGCCCGGCCACCAGTATCCTTATCCTCCTCCGCCACCTCACTTGCAGCAATATATGGAGAACCACCATAGGCAATCCTCAGTTCCTCCCAACTTCCCTCCACAACCTCAGCAGCAACATCAACAACCCCCACCACCCGTCAGGCACTCGCTTTCACCACCACAGCAGAACCACAGCATTCCAGCGCAAGCTGTGCCGCAACCGTCACCTCAACCTCCGCACTCGGAAATTCACAGCCCGCCGCCGCCACCGCCTCCTCAGACACAACCTCAGAGTCAAGAAGCCCTGCCAGCGCCTGTGCAACCCAAGACTGAAGCCCACGACAGGCTTATGCCACAGGCGCCTCTGCTAGACACGGCCTCAGCCATCAAGAAGATGCCTCAGCGAAAACAACACAGCATCTTTACGCCGATAGACGAGAACCGTTCTGTCCTGTCCCAACATCTGGCAGCTTTTGCGGAGAACAATGGCAAACTTGACCCCAATGGCAACCGGTCACAGTCAATGGACGCGCCGACAGCTTTGCGAATCACCGCCTCTCCACCACAACCGCCTAAAAGAGCGGAGACGGGCCCTGCTCCACCCAAGCGTCAAGTGTCCGTATCCTCCATACCCGAGGCAGGCTTCACTCCACCTTCGCGGACCAACAGTCTGCGTACTAGCGGCGCGACGCGGCCCCGTCTCAAGGTGCAAATTCCAGACGAGCCGTCCGATGCTGGCAGCAACACTGCAGAGTCCAGCTCTGCTGGTCCTGGACACTCGACCGACGCTACGTCACAGACGACACGACCCGGAGACTCACACTCGTCTGGCATCGTGCTCCCACCACCCTCACCATCTGCGACCACCACATTGCTCTCGGCCGGTGCGACTGGGCCACCAAACCCGTTCGCACGACCTCCCAACCCTAACAACCAAAATCACATGAACATCGATACCCCTGCATCAGCACTTCCCTCTCGTTACATGACCAATGAGTTCTTGCCCAGTCCAAGCCAGTTCTTCCCCGACCTGTACGCAAGAGGTCATGACAGCAACACACTCCCTAGTCCACTCAACTTTGCGACTCCTGTCGCTGGTTCAGGTCCCAGCTTCTTGAGAGAGGAGCTTTCCACAACTGGCAAGAGGAAGAGCCCAGAGATCAGCAGCAATGGTCCATCTTCAGACCCCATCGAGCCCAGCAATGAGCCCAAACGACTCAAGGTCGGCAATTAAGATGGCGCTTGATTGCATCTTCTCGTTTGAGTTGGTGCCAGTGTACATTATTCTCTGTATTTGTTCAAAAAGATGGAAAGCTTCGCAGCATTTTTATGTCGGAACATACCGATTATGAGGAATATCTCACCAATCTTTGAGTTGTCAGTTCCATACCGCACGGTCTGGCATCTATTTTGTGCTTCGTGGCATTGCGGTGGAGTTTCAAGGCAAGAACGCGGTCGTTTATCATTTCAGGAGATCTATTGGTGGCGGATGGGAAGCAGTGTGACACGATCTGGGAATTTGGACTTCTCATGTCAGCTTGCTTTCGTACTTTTGCGCGATTTGACGCACCGAGTCCTCACCGGTGTTGAAGGGTTATATACTGGTCTTGAGCCTGTAGGGCGTGTGAATAGGACCAGGAATAGGCGCATGGAAGTGAATGATACATAGACAAATACAAACCAACGCGTTACTCCAATCAAGCTTTCTTCCCTTTGGTGCATTAAGCGTGGGGCCATTTCATAGGAGATGGACATGAGAAAATGTGATAGATCAAATTTGGTCCGGATGTGTTGCAGGGAATTCTGTTCTAATGCAAAAGCTTTTTAGCAACAAAATTCAAGCACGTCTCGACAGTCACAGAGTTTAGAATGCTTGCGACGCAGATAGGAGTAAGCTGTGAGAGAAAAGGCTGTCACGGAAAGCTAGTCAACGGATAGGATCATCACACTCATCGTCTGCGATAATAGTCAGCTGATACTGTGAAATACGTAGCGTGGCGGACAGATAAGACAGAGGGCCATGGTGCAAGGAAAACAAGAGGTACTAACAATTGTCTCTAGTGAGGACCGTGGCGGTCTGCTGAGATACCGGAGCAGCTTCACTCGAATTGTTTGAATCCAGAAAGACTCATACGGCGTAGCCACATGAACGCATGCAGGTCCTGTTTTGTAGTTCAACATGAACAATTAGGCACCTCAAGACCAGGCCGGATGCCTCGTAGGACCGATAATTTTGAGGCTTGAACGATATCGAGAGCTCGAGGAGGTCGTTCTCGGTTCAAGTCTCAGTAATGTCGGAGAGCTGAGTCCAAACAATCAAGTCACTTGAGTCCGGAGCGTAGGGTTGCAGGGGCGGGAGGGAAATATTTTAATGCGAAGGAGGGTGTCTATTTTTATAGCAAGTGAGCCAGAGCTCTTCACTGAAAGGGGAGTTGTTCCTAAGTTTATCTTCCTCTTCTTTGGATGACACTCACACATATCATGTGTTGCTGGTAATGAACGAAATACATACCGTGTTTGACAAGAAACCCCATCCCCGCCACGGCTCTCAGAAAAGGGACCTTTTCTTCTTCTTCTTTTTGATATCTGTTCTCGAGATTCCGAGACCTGCGATAGCTGGGAAGGGACAAATTTAGGTTTGGAAAAACGCAGGGTATGAAATGAGCAATCTCGAGACAGCAGCACAAAGACCCCTCTTACTTAAATTCACGTTGAACACTTCAGCGGTTTCAGTCCATATGTTGGTCTCCTGCGCTCTGGATCTAAGTCTTCAAGGAGTTGCTTTAAGACCCTTCAAAGGACGACATCCTCCCTGTTGCTCTCTCCTCTTATCTAGGCAGGGATTTGGTATCACATCCCTCTAAGCACCTTACGGATTTACATGTGGCTATATTTTTAAGATGAGGATCGTCACTCTAAGGGGCATTTCAGCGTTTTTTGTGCATTTCCAGACTTTCCCGTCCCTACCTGTGTGCTCGTTGGCTCGTTGGCTGCCGTGTTTCAACGTAAAGCTATGGGTGATGAAGCCTCTCGGAGTTTCTTTTGCATGCAGGAGATAGGTACACTCCCGGATCCTGAATACCCGCAAATAGGTCGATAAAGTTGTCTATCCTATCATTCATGAATCTAATGATGTCCGTAGTGGATCGAAGTGCTTTCCAATCTGGGCTAGTTGCGATTGATGCACAATATCAGGCACTGCTCAGAGATGAGCGTACCGTCTGTACGAGTTATGTTCTCTTTTCTTTTCTTCTGTTTAGAAAAAGAAATCTGTAAAGAAAGATTGATTGGTGATGTCTCCAAAGTGTAGTACTCTCAATATGCGCGGGTACAGCATATAGAAAGACATAAATATATTTGCAAATCAGGTGACCAGACATGTAAATGCCCAGGTCTGGTGAGCACTAAGGCACGCAGCCTTGTATATCTGTTCATTTGGGGCACAAATGCTTTTGCTTTATTTGAAAAACAGGGCTTGTCAAACGACCAGGAATTGAAAGATATGCGCTTACCACGCAATTCGGACCCAATCGATTGCCGAATCAGAGCACACACCTTGTGGGACGTATTGCAGCGCAACGTTCAGCCTTCGTCCAAAGCCTGCTCACAGCCCTGAGACGGCTTCCCGAAACATCTGGTCGCCCATAGAGAAGCCGTGATCTACAGGCTTCCGACGTGCTGGAAATCTTAAGAGGGCGCTTCTCTAGATTGGAGAGGACGCGATTGGAAGATCGTACACCTTGGAAGCCATGGTTGTTTGCATAGCTGTTGCATTGGATGAGGCAACGCCTGACCTTATAGTCGTCGGTCTTTTAGCGACGAACGGTGAAACCCGTGCCCTGTGTCCTGTGCATTGATCATTCACAATGGCGGAAACACGGCGTTTGGAGTTATAAAACTTAGTTTACTTCTAGATTCCTTACCAGCAAGCATGCCATCTAATATTCCAGACGGTATACACTCACCTTCGGCCCCCAGATCTGGAGTCCACCCAGACGGCGAGCGACAACACAAGACGCTGATCCATCTTTGTTGTCGCCACTTACTGTATCCGGAAGGACAAAGAAGCGTCTTTGGAATTAAGTTTTCCCATGGAACACATCGCGCTTGAAGAAAGGTTCAGACAGCGCCCAACTCCCGCTGAATTGATAATCCTGCATTTGTCAAATCTCAACGGAGATGATGCTTTGAAGTTCAGCGCAGGAAGGCAGCCCCTTATCTTCGGTGTCGGCGATGGAGGCATCGGTCTTGGCCCGTCTCCACTCAGACAATTGGAAATCACTCGCTGGCAGCGGAGCTCGACTACCTCTACCCAGGGAGACAGGGCACATAGTCATGAGAGCGCGCGCCTCGCAAGGTTTGGTTCAAGGATCGACGCCGCTCGCGGTCGAGCGAGGGTCGCACCTAGTGTGGGGACCCTCCCGTCTCGTGGGAGATCGTCCGAACAAGCTTCTTCAAACCCTGAAAGCTTAACTGCAGTGGCTCTCGCCGCCGCCTATGTGCTCGCCGCCGACTTATCGGTCCTGCTCACTCCGTTGCCAGTTCCCTCTTTGTCTTCTCCTGGAGCCGATGTGCACCTGATCGTGATCGCTGCGAGTCAAATTATTTTCGTGGTTCCGCAATAGTCCAGGCCCATTGGCGGTCTGGGCCCGACATTCTCCCCCACTCAGTCTCGTTATGTACGTGGTAACAAGGTTCGTTTTCGTATCACAGACTGGAGTTCTCCAGTCTCCGGCCGGTGAGGTCGTGTCAAGCCTAAGTATACCATGCCATTCGAGCTAATATTTTGCACATGTGCGATGGGACGCTACCAGGGGGAACGAGCGGGGGGTTTATTCGGTTCAAATGCCGATACGCGTAGAAACCGATTATGGATACTCTCCCATTGTCCTCGCTTTTTCAATAAACTCTTTATTATACACGTCCGTACACTGAATCCTGTTTGCTTGTCTCAATTCTATAAGTCATGAGGATCAAAGTTGGGGATCTATAACTCGAGCAAGTACCAAACGATACATTCATTATTCAGTTTGCTGTTTGTTACTTTCGTTTTCTTGTTACTCAGTCAGGAACCTGTCCAAGGATTTTTTCACAAAACATCGAAAATGGTTTCGAAAGTAGGAACCGTCGCTCTCGCCGGGCTCGCCGGCTTTGCTGGTCTGGCTCAGGCGGTTCCCTCTAGTCAACACCATCCGAAAAGCTCACAAAATTGTCCGTCTCTAAACAGCAGCACATTCGTTATTGACGAATTTCAACTTTATCCAGAGAATGCCAAATTTGATTTCAACCGCTGCTTGGTCTACTTCGGGTACGTCCTCCCCATGCAAAATCTGTTGAACAAGCCCTCGCCCTTTGGTTTGCTTTCAAAAGCCTAACTCTCATACTCAGGGTCCTCTTCAACGCATCAGTCGGCGTTTTCAACCCGTATACAAAAGATTTTGAGGCCATCCTCCTGCCTGGGATATCTGGTGACCCAGCTAATCATCTCGGCCCGGCTTTGCCTGACGCACAGGGTCACTTGAGCATCCTCGTTGACGCCGGTGCCGCTTTCAACACCGCCGGACAGGACGTCTCCGGCTCCAACATCATCGTCAAGTACGACTTTGACCAGCGGAAGGTCATCTGGCAGCGTAATATCACCGAGCTGATCACCCAGGGGCGTTGGGGAGGCTTTCAGGACGTGGAGCATGACAAGGACGAGAACATCTACATCGTGGGCACGTACCCTGGGACCTTGCTGCGTGTGGACAAGGACGGCAACAACCTCAAGCCATGGTTCCTGCCGCCGGCGGATGAGCTGGCAAACACCACGATGGCCGGCTTCGGTGGCATAGCGTCCATTCGCGAGCAGGACGTGCTGCTTACCAACAACAATGTCGACGGCCAGATCTACCGCTTCGACAATGTCAGCCAGAGCGAGACTGGCACACCGGTTCTGATCCCCCGTACAGGACCCAACGGCACGCAGCCGTCGGCACCTATCGGCTTCAACGACGCCATATTGCTGCCTGCTAAGTACAACAACACGGTCCTGCTGGTCGCGGAGGATGCGGTGGGTATTTGGGTTATCAGGTCGAAGGATGGGAGCTGGAAGAGTGCCGAGACGCTGGGCGTAGTCTCGAACAACGTCACTGAGGCCCAAGGTGGTCAGGTGCCAGCCGCCGTCCAAATTGGGCCAGACGCCTTATTTACTCTTGAGGAGTACTTCACGGATCCGATTGTAGAGAGCACCAATGCTGGAAGCAGAAGAGCGTTCCCCATTGTGGGCATTACTGCTCAGGTGGACGATTTGTTGCGCAAGTCTCCATAATTAGTCAACTGGTATGTTATGTGTCAGCCTGTTGCAATAATGTAATAATACCATCTAGATACCATGCATTCTTTCAAGGCATTTAATAATAACCCTCATGCTTCCAAATTACTCATTTGCTTGGGATAAGTTGCAACATGAGATGAAAGAAGATGAAGACAGTCATTGGAGAGTGGGCTTTGAAAGCGAAAAAGATACCCAGAGCCTGATTGACAAGGACACACAACAGAGGGAAGGGGGACTACTTACTGAAGCCGGTAGCCTTAACACTCTGGCGCGCACGCCCCTCCTCTGCCGTCCTCTGACCACACTGATTGGGGTTTCCAACCAGGAATTTTTTTTGTTTAGTATTTATGCGGCCGTGACCGACCGACATCCTCCCTCTTCACTGCAGCATCACCCTGCTGCCACTCAACTGTCTTTTTCTCGAACCAACCCTGGCTCGAACACACGGCCCTGCGGTCCTGTTAGTTTGATGTAAATCAGATCGCGTGGCCTTGACAATCAGGCTAATGGGTTGGGAAATCAGATGATAAGTTGTTATTAAATAGGAGAGCCTTGGTTATTAGCTAGCTTTTCGTGCAAGCAGGTACGATATGGTCCCTTCCTTATGGTCAGGTATATTTCCCCCAACTTGAGTACTCTTTGTCGTCGAGCTGACGCCCTTGAGCTTCATCGGCAGCAAACTCCTCAGGCTGTTGACCACGGTTGCTCATCCTCTACCACGAGCCCACGCCTTGATTTGTTTTGCCACGTCTTAATGGCTCGAGGGAGATGTTTCAATGTCATTGCTCGACTTTTGTGCGCCTAAGCGATTTGTTTCAGAGCTTTCATGGCTGTTACAATTCTATGAAGCTGTTGTGAGTGCTGACAAAGGTCAAAGAGATTGTCAGCCTCGCGGTCTAAGACCGTGTCACTGGCAAGGCAGCGCATCCGATGGTAGTATAAATCGGGCTTGAGGTAGCATCGTTGTCAACTACAAGGGGGGGGGGGCTAGCCTTATGATCCAGGAACAATTTTTTGATTGTCTAGATCAGAAATATTTAACTAAGTGTTATCATGAGCAAACTACAGGATCATCTATCAGCTCTCAAGATGTGGAAGGAGTCAGAAGATACCCCAGGAGAAGCAAGGGATATCACAAACCAAGCAGGCAGGGAAAAGTCGTCAGCACAAATCCCTCCATTTCTAGGAGAAATTCCTGGTGAAACAGCTGATTTAAACCAGGGACAGTGGTCTGGCCCAGAAAAGAGGTATGCCAAGATGGGATCTATGTTCTCGAAAATCGCCAAGCACATAGGTTCAGACAAGCTTGCAGGTGGTGATAGCATGGGGATCATGTCGCCAGTGGACTTTGGCAACGACTACATGACCCCTAGACCTGACGAGATGCCGTCCAGACCCGGCAGTACATCCAGTATTACCGAGAGTGCCACAAGCAACGACAACGGTCTGGATTTAGGCCTATTTTGGCCATATGTGAGTAGCGGTCAGCGACAAAGGGACACGGGATCGGAGCACCCTCTGAGACTCCGTAGACCAGCACTTTATGAGGAGTACTGGGCATAGCAAACGAGGTCAGGTAATAACAACAGTCAAGTAACTGATCATCCTCAGGACACCACACTGAAGGATTATAATTAAGATTACGTCGAGAAGATCTGTATTTGAGGAAATGTGAATGAACAGTTACGAATCATTCGTTCTAAAACTTTATCAATAGTGCACATCCACTGCAATATGAAAAATGAGAAATTTCCTAGGGTAGGTCATTGTGAATGTGTTGACTACTTGTGATTCACATCTGTCTACAGTTGAGGCTTGCTTGATAAGCCGAGGGACATGTTCGCTGGATGATGGGAAACACTGTTTCCCTCACCAAGTCTTTGTGACTCCTGCACATTCAACACCCTCTCGCAAACTTCCACTATGGCAAAAAGAAAAAACGGGCCCACTGAAAATGCGAAAGAAAGCATTGGTGTCAGGCCCTGGCCCTATTTAAGCTTTTCTCTTCATCCACCTGATCTATTCGATTATACTCCGTAATTCAAAAATCTCCATTTCCCCTTGAACTAAGTCTAGACCTTCTTACAAGACAGAGAAATGTTTCGTTCCCAAGCCCATCTTGAAGGTAGCCATCCTCCAATTATTCCCCAAAGGGTGGCCATTCCTCAACGAGCAGTCTTTCCGCTACATGAGGATCATGCCCATCAACGGAGAAGCCCTAATTTTGCACTGAGAGACACAGCTTCCACCATCGAGGCGATGACAGAGTTGCAAGATACTATTTGCCTGTTATGCAGCGCTGCTCGCTCTGTGCCTCACACCGGACTAGACCCCCATCTGGCTGACGGTCTAAACAATAATTTTTCGGATTCGTCTGGCACGAGGTTCGCACCTCATGAGGACGCATTGTTTCTTGTTCTCCTCAGTATAGAGAACAATATTGGCGAGTGCCTCGAATTGCTCCGCATCCTGGCCCGTAGGACCAATATCACCACACAGGAACAATTGACACATTCCACCACAGCCGGTACAAGCTCGGCTCCTCGAGCTTCCAGCACCATCCCGTGCTTGCGACGTGAAGACGCGGCCATTGGCAGCCATGGCCCCTTACATACACCCCCTATCCCGGGTCTGTACCGTGACCAGTGGGCCCAGTCACCGACGGTCTCGCCACCGGCGTCCATGGCTTTCTGCCAAAGCTGCCCTCGAAGCTTCCCACGTTCACTAGCGTCTTCTCCGGCTTCAGAAATGAGACCGCCTCACACCAGCAATCCCACCACCGACGACCCAGAGGCGACGGCCCGTGATGGTCAATACGCTGCGCGGGTAGACAGCGACAGCGAGGACGGAGGGTGGCTTGATAACGGGCCTGAGAGCCACCTGGGTGGGGCCAGGAGTCGATGGGGCTGAGACGGGCGGTTGAGCTGGTGCTTGGTTTGATGGTGTATGGTCTTTGGCGCGTCAAAGTTTTGTATCTGGTAGTCACACATCAAAAAATTGTTGTGAGTAACAGGAATATTTCAGTCATATCATTCAAATCCAGTGACTAGTCCTCTTGACTAGGTACTTAGCGGTATCGGCGGTGCGGCACTGTGTCTCATGCGCGTCACTAGGTAGCATATCAATCGAGTTCACAGGAGACAATGCACTGATTTTGATGAAATTCAAATTGAATTATATTCGTCTTTCTTAGACTGGAAACGCCCTTCCTTGTAAACTATTGTATGCCTCTAACAGCTAAATGTCCGCTGGATGAGATAGGCCCGGGACACACTGACTGGAATCATTGGATTCCGAATGAAACTTTTAAGTTTACGAAAGCTTGGTGAATATGTTACTATGGAAGATTAATAGAGTTAATACGCGGAAGCGAACCAATGATCTGAAAACCCCCAAGAACAGACATCGTCCATGCGAGTCAACGAGAAGCCTTTAAGAATTACATTGAACGCGGGATTGTGCTACAGCTTAAATCCCAGGCGAGTCAATGCGGCATGCTTGACTATGTGCCATCGAAGTGGACTATCTAGAAATATCACAAGACTGCATCCGTTTTGGGCATGAACAAAGTCAGTGATATTGGTGTAATCCATCAGGTACTGATGGCATCAGAAGTGAGATACATTTTCGGGCCTTTTTTCAAGACCAGTGGGAAGGCGATGAAGGTGAATAAAATGAAGTGAAGTATTCATGTTCCCTTTGTAGTGTGGTAACGGCCAAGGGAATTGCAAGCGAGCATTGGGACTAAACATCGCAGCCATCTTCCCCGTCACTGGTGCGACAATCTAGGTCCTCATGTAGTTTTGAGTGTCTATACACATGGCATTTCAGAAGTGCATGGAAGTGCCGCGCAATCACATAGAGTTCAAGCGGCTGCATTGCCCGGGAGTCGCTAGGTTAACTTTAAAGTGTACAAAACAGGGGCTGCCCGCGTATCTAGAAGTCTTCTAGGGCTACTAAGAAATGTCAGAACTTAAAGCCAGAGAAGAATCGTCATCAAGATCAAGGACCCCTCCTTTCGAAACAAATTCCACAATTAGTCTATGACTCTGACTGTGCCCATTTGAGCGAGCCGTAGCCAAGGGGCCAACACTTGAAGAAATGCGTTTTGCGTCTTTCTCAGCTATCTAGCCAGCCACAATGATGATAGGCATCACGAGGTGTGCTCCCCGAAATGGCGAAGGCAGTGTAACTTACTGCAGAGTCGTGAAGCGCGGTCTGCGACAGAAACGGTGACTCTTCGGCCGAGCATCTTAGCCAGATACGATTTAGAGGGGTATCAGGGTGCCACAATTTGCGAGGCGGCGGACCTGGAGATCTGGGCCCATAGTGGTCCAATGTGGGGCGCCATGCCGCCACTACCGAGAGCTCTAAAGGGACGACAACGTGGGAATGAATCTTGGACTGCAGCTCAGTGGGCAGGTGGGGCAGTAGGACCAAGCTTGCCAATTTACCGGTACGCTACCTTGGTACCTGGGCATCCATCTACCTGCTAGTCTACCTGGTACATAGGGGTCGGTCACCCTGCCTGTGCCTCCCTCTGGGCCTGGGCCGTCCGAATGGCTTCCGACGTTACGCCAGCCCTCCCTTTCAGCAACCTATCATCGAACTATTAGACTTTCTATGTCCGATGTGCGGTAGCCACATGCGAAAACAGGGACACTCACATACTCACACACTCACACACTCCCACCCAGCCAGTAGGGATACGAGCACATGCCAACCACCAACTGCGAAGACTTGCGCCGGCCGACAAATCAAGCAGAGGCGCTGACTCTGGCCTAAGGGTGGCTCAAATAACTGCCTTTGGACCTGACCTACTCATGTCCGCGCATCATAATCATCGCTCATCCAGACTCCAACCCGACCGAACCCCTGCCTCCTCGTCGACGTCCACGTGCAACAAGATGTCTCACTCTGCTGCAGTCCATCATCTGTGAAGATCTGCGACTCGGCCTACTCAGCTCCTCTGCCTCTGGCATGTGAACAAGAGCTCGAGATGACGGAACAGGATGCGAGCCCCCAGCACCTCGTCCTCCCACGGCCCCACGGCCACCGAACCACCTCGCGGGACCGCCATGCTGCCCCAGCCAGCCCAGAGACGGGCGAGTCGAGCCACTCGGGCAGCATCATGAACAGCACCTGGACCACAGATGCCACCCTGGCACAGCGACCCTCCCACGATGACGCCCCCGGTAACGGCCAGGCTGGCGGCCAACAGAGGGCCGGTGATGTTGCGAGAGAACACAAGAGGCAGTCTCGCCAATCGAGGCCACATAAACCCCGATCTAGCGGCGCGTTTCTCCTCTCCGACCCCTTTGACGACACCGTCGTGGACGACACGCGAGCCCACAGGCACCGCTCGAGGCGCACCGTCGAAAAGGGCAAGGGCAAAAGCCAGCGCACATCAACAAGACACAGCGATGAGCACATACAGAATGGCAGACACTCGGGTCTCGGCCTAGGTCTTTCTCCAGGCCCGGAAAGGTTGGGGAACGGTTCCGCAGAAAGACCGCCAGGCACCTCACCTGGAGCTCTGGGGAGCGATGCAAGGCAAGATCAGGCGCAGGCGGGCCCGAGGGCACCCTCTCCGCGCTCTTCTACCTCGTCTCTGGATATGGACTCGACACAAATCGTCAATATGGCGTTGAATTTGAGCGAGTCAAGGCGCATGGCGCAGAGAAGGAATTTGTCGCAGCCCTTACCTCCGAGACTTGTACCGCTGCCCACAGACAGTGCCGTGGCAGGAAGCCTTAGACAGCAGCTGCAACAGCAAAGAAGGGTCTCACGTACCATGTCTCCAAAGCCAGAACGTGGAGCCCTGTCGAGGTTAGGATCCAGCGGCAAAGTCAGCTCCTTACAACCTGCCTTCGACCCTATAAACGACGGCGGTAGCTACAGATACCACTTTTCTAGTTCAACAATGGCAAGGGCTCAAAAGGCGAAAGACTACATGGAACTTCTTGCTCAATATCGCCGGGCGCTCGAATTATTACCACCCTTGAAACCGAACACACTATCCAAGGCTTCAACCGCGAGTGATTATCCCCTCTCGGCCTCTGCGTCTGTCAATCCACTTAACTTCGATACTGCCAGTCAGATCGGCCGTTCATACGACCCTCTACAGTATATCAGGAATCGGAAGGTCAGGGCCAGGGAGAGGAAGACCATCGATGGCGAGAGCCAAGGCTTCGGCGACGTGAGTAGGGTTACTGACTGGGTCGACGATGTTGCAAAATGGGTCGCCACTCGCCAAATGAGAACTCCAGGCAGCTCTGCTCTTCCACCATTCGCTGGCGCCGATGTGATCACAGTTGAGACGTCACCGCCGTCCCATGTGTCCCGGCCCTCGAATGCTATCGCGAAACCGAAGCGGCCCAGGAACGACTGGACCATCGATCCGGCAGATCTTGTGGCAGATATCTACTGGCTGGAACAGGATGATCATAAGCGACTGGTAGAGGACCGTAATTGGCGCCGCGTTTTCCCACAAGACGCAGGCCTATACCGACCGCTTTCGCAGGCTACGAACGATGGTTCACCTGCATTTGCTTCCAAAACCGCGCAGCTCCAACTCCCAGGGGCAGAAGACGGGACAGGCAGGTCAGCTGCGGAGGCCAAAGCAGCGAAAGCCGATCATGATCATGCCTCGGGCGGCACACGTGAAAGAGCGCGCCAAAAGCTGCAGGAGCTTAGGAGCTTCCATCGCCACACAAATTCATCGCACAATCACTCGCATAATCCGCTTCGTCGACGAGACTCATCCTCCTCAAGTTCATCGGACTCGGACAGCCAGAAGAAACGGAGCAGGAAGAACACAATAGATATCGACAAGGATATTCTCGAGAAGCAAATGATGGAGATGATTGCCCGGGAAGCCCAAGAAAACGTGGCAAAGTTGACACAGGAACCGGAGCTAAAGGAATTGAAGTCTCTCCCATCAAACTTAATCAGCCCAGATCGTCCGGAAAACTCAGACTCAACTGGAGGCAGTCGCCTACACAGCCGCAGAGAGTCTCTTATCAACGTTGGCGGTTTCGAGGACAAAGATCACGTCGAACGACCGAAGATCACTTCATCACAGCGCCCAAGCCGGGAAAGCTTGGAAGTTCCTCCTTTGTGGGGAAGACCATCCCTGGAATCCGAGTCTTCTCTGCCAAACTCACCTGAAGCCCGCCCCTCACGTCGCGATAATTACTTCATGCCTGGCATTGGCGCGGATTTGTCGCCGTCCTCTAGCAGGACTGGATCGCCATCGAGGAATCCCTTCTCCAAAGTCAGGCAGATGTTCCGCGACCGCAGTCGAGAACGGGCTTCGGAGCGCCCGCATGAGATCCATTCAAGTGAGAAGGAGGACGGTATTGAAGTCATCGCCACCACATCAGATAGGCTATCTAGTACTCCCGAACTGGTAGACAAACGAGGACGATCGCGCTCAAGGAACGGCTCTGTCGGCCCCGAGCCGAAGATTACATCACGGCCTACGGGAGACAGCCAGAAGTCGCATCGCAAAACGAATAGCATGCGTCTTGGTGACCCCGGTGCCAGCCTGCGAAGTCTTTTCAAGGGCCCGCGAATCGACAGCGTCCTCAAGTCAGGTGTTTCCAAAGTCAGCGAGCTGTTGTGGAAGAAAGAATCGGAAGCTGAGGACTCCGACTCTTCGACTTCATCCTCCGATGGCACTGACGCGGAGGATCGTGGTAGACTCAAGCAGGGCAAATCGTTGTCTCCAAGTGCCTCGATCAGGGGTCGACCGGGACATGTCAAGCAAGAGTCGAAGCATTTCCTCGATGTCATGCCACCTTTCGTGTCTACATCAGACACTAGGGATAGTGGCGGCCGCCACGCATCTCTGGGAGTTCCGCTGTCGAGGCCGTCTAGCCGTCGGTCGACCCGGTTCGAGCTCTTGAAGCCTCCAAGAATAGATATCTCGGTTGCAGACTCCTCTACGGACACACAGAAGGATGCAGGAGTCGATGTCTCAGACACCGAAGTGCTCATGAGTAACATTCACGAAGAGCCTATGTTTGGTAGCAGACGCCCAAGCACGGCATTGTCTGTACAGTCGCCCAAGACGCGTCGGTTCTCCTCGGCGTTCAACAGGGACAGTCGTCACTTCTCTATATCAGATCAGAATTCCGCGCCAGAACGAGCGCCGTTGACCAGGCGAGAGGTCGCTCGTGTCAGAGCACTAATGCTAAGCTCTGGCGTCATGGCCATGAATATATCCCGTCGGGCCCACCAAGCGCAGGTGCTCGATGCCTCGACGATCAACGAAAGCAACGACGTTCTTTCGGCCCTCGGGAACAAAGTCTCCTGGCCCGAGATCACCCAGCTCGCGCCCGAAGAACAACGCCAGGAGCTCCTCAGACAGCCCGTCTCAGAGGCGGACCTCTTCCCTGTCACGGCGCGGGTGCTAGGAACGGCGATCCAGACGTCGAGGCAGCGGTGGGAGTCTGCGGCCGAGTCGTTCCGGCACCGGACGCGCAACGAAGTGACCGGGCAAATCGAGCAGCTGCGGACGCGGCTGCAGCTGGACCTGAGTGCGATGACCCGGACGGCGGCGGAGGAGGCGGATGAGGTCAGCGGGGACCTGGTGGACGGGCAGCGGCGCAAGGTCAAGGCGGTGGTGGACGTCATCGACAAGCTGTCGCGGCGGCGGCGGCGGCGGTTCCGCTGGGCGCGGCGCGCGGGCTGGCTAGCGCTCGAGTGGGCGCTGGTCGGGTTCATGTGGTACGTGTGGCTCGTTGTCATGATCGCCAGGATATTCCTCGGCGTCGGCAAGGGATTTGTCCGCGGCGTGAGGTGGCTGCTGTGGCTGTAGGGCGTGTCGCGACACCATCGCCACCAGCACCAGCACCACGGTCACCACCATCTTCGCCTGCCCGCGTCTCTTCCTGTCATTCCTGTTTGATTTGCGGCATAGCCTACGGAGTTTGTCGATTTTTTCTTCTTCTTCTGTTTCCTTGTCGAAAGCATAGCACATCCGCGTTCCCTGATGGTTCTTGGATATACGGAGGGAAAACCATTGGCCAAAGAAAGCTGCGCCTTGATACCCCCGCTGAAAGGGTCTTGTCCTGTCTACATTCTTTGATTTAATTCTAGTAATACTTGTTTTCTTTTGTATACACATGGGGCCAGGGAGGGTTGGGAAGGGGACGGGGTCAAGTTCTGGGTATTGCTCCCCCAAAAGCGAGTTCAAGGGGTATTTCATACGAGAAGGGATAAGGGGTCGTTTTGGGAAGATCGGAAGACCGCACAGAGGAAGTGAGACACCCCGTTGAGGCTTTCACTATTTTGTTTTGTCTATAGTTCATACTACACGCACATACTATACAGACTTCCTCCCTCGAACGGTGTCTTTCTCTGCTGTGATTAACAACTGGGTGCAGACAGTGACCGTTTTGTGCTTAGCAAGACCTTGCTGGCTGGTCTGTCAGTGGTCCTACGGTGATCAGGTTTCTAGCCCCACGGGCAGAGGCACGACTTCTACCAAACCATATGTTTCCCATGCGAATAGTCACGGCCGTCATGATCTTCAGTCCATATTGTGCTTCTTGTGGTTGGAGATGGGAGTTGATGTACAGACCTTAAGTGGGCAGGCTCCTCTGAACCACTTCCTCTGCCCCTGTAGTCTAATGGGAGGTATTTCCCAGACGCCTGAGAGTTTCTGATCGGTGATGTCTGGCTAGATGTTTTCTTTCGTCTCTACTTGAACTGGAATAGGCTTCGACTGGCTGTTTTTACTGGTAAATCCTCATGACTTATCCGCCAAGGTGAATCGCACCTGCCCAAGACCAGGCGAGTCACCTTAAAGCTTCGGTCTCATTCACTTCTTGCCAAATACTTCCTAGGTACTTGACTGTGCTTGCGAAAGACGTCTGACATTCGACCCCGGTGACCCATAATCGCTCAAGTCACCCACCGAGATATGCCGGCCTGCCCCTCCCCTCTACCATACCTCTCTCTCCAAACCTCTCGCTCTCGACATCAAACTCCTGGGGGGCCCAAACCACCTCCACCTCACTCTAATACGATCGAAATCTGTGTCTAAAGCCTTCTCTCTTCACCACACCTGTGATTTGACAAGCTCTCGACAAAATGGCTGAGCCCGCTACCACTGATGATGTGATCATCAAGTCAAACAACAGCGAAGCTAACAGCGACGCCAACTGCGAGAAGGACAACACCGCACCGTTCCCCCTATCAACCCAAGAGCAGCTCCAAGCGCAGGCCCTCCGCCGCGAAGCAGCCGTCGCCTTCAAGCACCAGATCAGCCAGTGCCGCCTGGCCCTCAAGTACTCAGTAATCGGCTGGACAGGCACCCTAGACCAGGTCAGTAGAACCCGTGCCCCACGCCGCCCCAGCTCCTCCTCCTCCTCCTCCCACCACCCAGCGGGAGAATAATAAACCCCCACGCCGACTCACAAGCCCGCTCGCCCACAGGAGAAGATCCCCGCGGCCCTCTCCAATGCGCCCTCGATCCGCACCCTCGACGCAAAGATGGACGCCCTGGAGCGTGCCCTGACGCCCTTCCTGCCCCGCGACAGCGGCGGCCAGGAGCTGGGCCCGGAGGCGCTGCGGGGCGTCGAGCGCGTGCGCGAGCGGCTGCTCGGCATCGCACCAGGTGTCAAGTCCACCAAGGTCGTTGGCCCCGTGCTGGATTCCATCGAGCGGGACGCCCGCGCCGCACGCGTGCTGCCGCCCGAGGACATGTGCGGCTGGGCGTGGTCGTGGGTCTTTGACGACTGGTTCCGGTGGTGCGGGAGGGCGCGCGCGTGGGTCTCGGCTACGCATGGGGCGAGGGTTGAGTTTTTGGTTTGAGGGCTTGGTGGGATGGGGCTGGTGGTCTGCGGCAGAGGTCTATCTTGGTCTGTGGGCGGTGGATTGGAAGGGATGGGATTGCGAGGTCGATGTTGGTTTTTTTTTTTTTGTTCACTGAGTTCAGATACGTTGTGTTTTCGGGGCATGATAAATTTTGGGATCCAGCTGCTCTGCAAGACGCTCGTGGCTGGTTTGGATGTTAGTCTGATACAGGTCAATCTCATTAATCACGAGCTGGAAGCAGTACAGAAGGGGTCTCGGCCTTGATCAAAGGGATGCATGACATATATGTGGGATGTTGGAGAAGAAGAAGCGCAAAGCTTTGTGCGTTAAAGGAAGGCTGTGACAGAAAGTGATTTGGTGAAGTGTTTTCGGCAAAGGCCGGAACGAGACTGTTCACAAGTACAAGCAATATTTTCCGGATTGCCTTGTTTCTCTTGCAGTTTCTAATACAACCGGTGAAGGTTCGGAACGAAGACAACGTGAGATGTGTTGCTGGCGACTGTCATGTCCCGCAATGCTTTGAAGGACTTTCCTACGTGTCAAGTATTAAATGACATGACACGTATGTTGCAGCTGTCAAGCGAGGGTCAACGAGTACTCCAGCTTGTGAGTATGGCAAATCATCGAGTGTTGTGTAAGATTTTGATTCCGTGTGAGATGTCGACACTCGTGCGCGATCAATCTCTATCAGTGTCCGGCCATGCTGTGAGGCGTACTGCCCATGGCACGGATCTTCTTAAATCACGTGAAAGAATATCCATGTCACACGTCACGGACATGGGATGTCTTTCACTGTAGTAGAGCATACTGCAGAATCGAATTAGTGATCAGCTTGTAAACTTTATAGAAGTCCGTAATCCACAGAATGCCAATAGGAAAGCAAAAGAATTAGTGAGTCCAATACGAGTATACGATGGAATGAAAAGAGATTGCAGAACCCGGCCTGCCGTGGTGAGCCTCAGATTAAGCCCCCCAGGACAAGATACACAAATGCCAACCAGGAAAACAAAAGTAGCCGGAACTCCAGTCGCGGACAAAGGAATCAAGTCTATTATCACAGCACACCACGAAGCCTTCTACTCGATCCTCTTCTTGCCCTCCTCCGCGTTGGAGTACCTCGCCGCGCTGAGACCACGCTCGTGCCTGGCCACGAGTGGACCAAGCAGCGGGTCTTTCCTAACTTTGCTGATTGTCTCCTGGTAGCCCTCGGCCACGTATGGACGAGGGTTGAGCTTGGGCCAGTTGACCTAGGGGTTGATTGTTAGTCGGATCCACGCTAATTACCTGGTTGGTAGACGAGATGAGACTTACATAGAGCATGCCGTTCTTGAGGATGAAACGTCCAGACCAGGCGCCCACAAGGGTCCAGAAGATAATGAAAAGCCGCATCGGAAGGACGGCCGAGTCAGGAAGCCGCCTCGTAAACAGGCCGACCAGCACGAAGAAGATGCTGAACGCCAGGATATAAGGGATTGCCTGGATAAGGATGGGGCGGCGGTCCGCGAAGATTTGGCTGGGCCCGACGGCGACCGCGCCGGGGTCGTAGGTACCCAGGAACAGGTCGAAGGCGTCCTGCCTGGGGCCGTCGAGGAAGTTGTTCTTGATGTACCGCGTTATGGCAATCTCGCCGTCGCGCATGGCACCGGCCTTGGTGCGCTTGGCGAGGCGGGTCATATCCGTCTTCATGGCGCCCGTGCCCGAGTAGCTCTTGCTTACCACGTCGGCATTGTCGGCCCAGAGATTGCGGTACAGGAACTCGAAGGCTGGGTCCTCGTCCTTGAAGGTCGTGCCGCGCTGCATCAAGCCGAGGTCGACGAACATGCGGTCGAGCGTCCACCTCGCCAGCATGCTCTGCACCACGTTCGTGCGGTCCAGGCAGTCCATGCAGTTGGTCCGCACGACGGACGTCTGGAAGTTCCTAGCCTCCAGTCGCCCGTCGATGCCGGCGGGCATGTCCACGGCGCGGAAGTACTGCTGGGCAATGAGTGCGTCCTGCATCCGGTCCAGGAGAAGCTGCGCTCGGTGGAGCTGCATGCCCTTCGTCTCGGAGTGGAAATCAAAGTAGACGTAGTGTACTCGATCAAACGCTTGCTTAGAAGATCCAGATTCAATGACATGGAACTTCTCGTCGGTGATTTGATCGCCCGTCACGGACTCCTTCGGCGATGATTGCAATTTCTCAACCATTTGCTCGTAGGCATCCTTCACACGCTTCTCTCGTCCCTTCTGGTTGACGAGGTTTACCAAGTAGTTGTCGCCATAGATACGGATCTGCTCGTTGAAGTGTGCCGCCGCTGCATTGAAGGCAGAGTCGATCCCTCGGATCTGCAGCTTTGGCGTGTATGACAAGGTGTTGATTTCAGCCCAATTCACTGGAACACTGCCTCGGGTCTGGACGTAGGACAAGATCTGGGTCTCTTGGCCGTCCGTTTTACGTGTCTGAACGTTGCCAGACCCAGCAAAGCCGCTCATGCCGCTCCCACTGTCATTCAGTATCACCACTTGCTCCGTTTCGTTGTAGTTGGACACATGACCCTGTTCGTCTATTCCTCGCGAGAAGTACCTGGTGCCACCTCTGTGTCGGCCTCGCCTAGTAATGAGGATGATAGTCAAGGGGGTGCCCTTGAACGTAGTTGGGTGGATCTCGAGCATGCCGAAGATCACCGGTAGTATATACGGGTCAGCGCCAGGCTGCGGCCCTGGATGGCCTCTCGCGCCTGAGGTTCGGAAGTCGATCAGGTCGGACTGCACGAATTTATTCCAGAAGAATCGGTCGTCAGCCCTCTGCCATAACGGCCTAGAGTTGTCATGTTGCGATTGCCGTTGGAAACTGTTGGTGATGTCGATCGAGTAGGAGAAGTACATGGGACCAGACTTGATGAAGGACTTGAGTATCAGGAGAAACTTATCCTCATCCGGGTCGTGGACCTGTCGCTCGCGCATGGGAAGGATATCGGTTGAGACGATCTTGTACACCATGTGGCCCCTGAGCCGCCCGACGGGCTGGGCCTTGGTGATGATGATGACATATTTGTCTGTCGGTTGTCACTAACTGTTAGCGAGGCCATTATGTTATGTATGCAGGAGTAGGGCAGGGCTGCAATACCAAGTCGTAGCTGGATGATTCCCAAGATGCCAGCTATGCTCGTAACTCTCGAGACCCTCTTTCCACCCACCAGAGCTCCGTCACTCAACCGAATGTCGCCGCTAGGACGGTCTATTGTCAAGGCCGGCGCATTGGGAGAGGAAGGCGACGTGAAAATGTAGGAGTCGGAGGCGACCTGGACGTTTATATCCCTGAATGGCAGGGCCATGCTGGGCAACAGGGGGAATGGACGGACAGCTCTGAGCTTGTAGCTCGAGACGGCTCCTTTCTGATTCGAATATGCTAGTACTGTAGAAGCTGATGGTGTCGCAGCTTAGACGAGCATCAAGAGGCTTTTCCGATATTTCCTTTGTGCAGAGAAGAGCGCGACGAAGCAAGCGTTGCAAGTTAAGGGAGGTTGAGGGTTGTCTCAATGGTGATATTTACAACCACGTTGCTGTAGGGGTAAGCTACCTAGGTACCTATTTTAGCTTACAGTACCCCGTACCCAATCTGACCACAACCGAGCCGCTTCTAATTTCAGCCGGGGTGTCGTCATGTCACAGTGGAAAGTGGCAGGCCCTGGCGGGACTCGCAGCAGAAATGGCTTGTGAATGAGGGTCCGCTTGATCTCGCTGTCGCCCCCCTCGGGGCCCCCTCCATTTGTTTCATTCAGAGAGCACCCGAGGACCCAGATTACATAAGGAGTGTCTAGGCCCCATTGAGCCCTGGCGATCAGATGCAGCCGGTTAGGACGGGCTGGATGGGCTGGATGGGCTGGACGGGCTGGACGGGCAGCGGGAGACCCGGCTATTCCCAATGCCCCAAGGCTCGACAGTAGAGGGCAGTGCAGGCTGCCCAAGAACTCGGATGCAGCGCCTGACGTGTGCAGCCAGTCTCCAGACTGTCTGTCTCAACCAGCCAACCAGCCAGCCAGGCCCAGCCCCAGCTCATTCATCATCGTCCCTCCGCCCAAGCTTCTTTCACCCGTGGCACCATCCACACCTCCATCACCTCGACCCCAACAGCCACACCCTATCTACGGCCTGACCTCGTCATCCTCTAGGCAGTCATCCCCCCAGTCACCCAACTCGGAGGCTTCACTTCCCACCTCAACCCCTGCGGACGTGCATTATTTCCAAGCCCAGACTGCCAAACTGCCAACCTGCACAGGTGGATCGCGAAATCCTAAGCCTTCCAACCCAGCGGTGGACCACCTAAGAACCGCATCTCTTTCGCAATAGACAACACACCCTCCCAGAACCACCAAATTGCTCAACATGGCTACTCGAGGTCCTCCTGGCGCCCGAGGCATGGGCAACCGATTCGCGCAATTCAAGCTGGTCCTGCTTGGTATGTTGCTCCATTCACAACCAGAGTGGCCAAGTCCGAAGCCTTTGCTAACAATGCTGTAGGAGAGTCTGCCGTCGGAAAGGTATTGCCCGCTCCCTTGCCATCAAGCACCACGCATGATCGCTATTGCTGACATCGAATCCCAGAGCTCAATAGTTTTGCGATTCGTCAAGGTATGCATGGCTTCGTGTCTTGCCAGGCCTTATCCGTTGTCCAACCGCTGACAGACCGCCAGGACCAATTCGACTCCTACAGAGAATCTACCATTGGCGCTGCCTTCCTCACACAGACCATCTCCCTCGACGAGAACACGACAGTCAAATTTGAGATCTGGGACACGGCCGGGCAAGAGCGGTACAAGTCACTGGCGCCCATGTACTACAGAAATGCGAACTGCGCCGTGGTAGTCTACGATATCACACAAGCTGTGCGTTGAATTCCCCCCAACCAGAATTTGAGGCGTAGCTGACATTTCGGCCGCAGTCGTCCCTCGACAAGGCGAAGGCATGGGTCAAGGAGCTCCAACGCCAGGCCAACGAGAACATCATCATTGCCCTGGCCGGCAACAAGCTGGATCTCGTCACCGAACAGCCCGACAAGCGGGCCATTCCCGCATCCGAGGCCGAAGCGTACGCCCGCGAGGCCGGACTTTTGTTCTTCGAGACATCCGCCAAGACTGCCGAGAACGTGAGGGAATTGTTCACGGCCATCGCTAAGAAGTTGCCCCTCGACCAGGCCGGACCACGACACTCCCGGGTAGGACAGCGGCCAGGCGTCAGCCTCGGAGCACCGGAAAGGTCGGACACAAACAGCGCCGGCCCATGCGCCTGTTAAATATCACGGCTGTTGGCAGTCTGCTTCCGGCTGACAGGTCTGCATATCACGGTATGCAGTCAGCTACGCTTTTGGATCATTTGGTGACGCGGCTCTGCAAGGTGAGAGGAGTCTGCGGGATAGCAGGCCACGAGCCTGGGGCATAGATTGGAGGATTGCTGGCTCTTCCCTGGACAGGAAACGATACCAGTGATGTCGGCACTTTTGTTTGGCTTGAGTCCTGCAGTAGGATGGTTACCCTTTAATACCTTTTTTCCCTTTTCTTGATGCGCTACTACTTGGTGGTGTCTCGGGCATTATTCATGGCCGATCGTTGGCATAGTCCAGGGAGAGGCAACGGTTGGCGTCTAGGGTGATGTTGATGTGATGAGATTGTTTAGCCTCCACGAGTCCTACATTACGGGGGGAAATGCTTTGCGAGACCGCAGTGACGGCGATGCGAACATCATGCGGAGTTGTATACTACGCGAACATAGACGATGCCCAAGGAATGAGAAATTCTGTTCTAAGAAACCTTGTCTACGGAAGAATCAGTGTTGTAGAGAAACGTCTGATACTCCCTCGCCCGAGATATTTGGTCGCAGGTGTAACCTTTCCCAGTCCTGCCCCAGTGCAGATTAACAACGCGACCTGTTGGCAATTCAGCACTCTGGCAAGGGCGTAGAATGAGTCGTGCTTGAGTGTCGTCTCTTTTTCCTTTGTCTTGATAAATGCTAGATTGCGCTAGTTGGACTCGGTGCTCTTTAACAAATAAACGCTCTCGCTGGTGACGTTGCTGTTCCTTGATTTTGGCGGCAGCCCAGACACCCCTGCCGGCCGCCAGAAGAGCTTCGGCAAAACCTGGGCAGGTCGCGAATTTTCCCGCAGCTGCTGCTTCCACTTGCTGGATGTTGCTTCTACCCCCCTTCCACACCCAACCCCATTCATCAGCCATTTGATTTCCCTCATGTTGCGGACATCGCTTCGATCCGTGAGGGGCCTGAGCAGCAGGTCTGTCGCTGCTGCTTCGGGCCGTCAATGGCAAGCAGCGGCGGCTGCCCGACCTGCTGGGCTCGTCGCAAGGGTGAGTCTTGTCCATGGCCACGGGAGCTGCTACCCATGCGGATTGCCGTCTAACATGTGGGTTTTGCACAGAGATACTTTGCCGACGAGAAGACACCAGCCTCACAAGTTCCTAAACCTCCGGCCTCAGAGACGAACACGTCGCCTTCAAGCCAGACGCCTCCTCCACCTCTTGAGGACAGCATCGACGCCAAAACCATACCCGCCGAGAATGTGCCATTGACACCCCCAGCTCCTGAGGACCTCGGTGCTGTCACGAAGGAAGAGAAGGCCGTTCCGCCCCCGCCTCCACCGCCTCCTGCCGGCAGGGGCTTCTTCAGAAGTCTACGAAACTATGTCCTGACCCTCGTAATACTTGGTGCCGTCGCCTTTGGCGGTGGTGTTTGGTACTCCCGCATCAACGACAGCTTCCACGACTTCTTCACGGAGTACATTCCCTACGGTGAACAGGCTGTTCTGTACTTGGAAGAGGCAGACTTCCGGAAACGCTTCCCCAACATCTCAAACCGCGGCACCGGTTCGCGACAACGTGACACTGGCGAGGCGGTGCGAATCCCAGCCCAGAGCGGTATGTCGTGGAGGGTGGCCGACAGCGGTGAGCCAGCTGGGAGACAGTCCAGCGCTGTTGACAAGACGGCCGCAGCGAAGAAGGAGGCAAAGGCAAAGGAGTCTAAGCCTAAGGCAGAGCCTAAGGCGGATGCTCCTAGGCCTGAGGAACCCAAGAAAGCTGCCCCTGTGGCCGCTGCTCCTGCTCCTGCTGCTGCGACCTCTGACTTCAAGCCGCCAGAGGTCAACGAGCCTTCTCGGTTCCCACCAGCTGCCCCTCTCGAGCCCATCTACTTCCCCAATGTGAACGAACCCGTGGTCCAGGATCTGGCACACATGCTGAACGATATCATTGCCGTGATCAACGCCGACGGTGCGCACAGCAAATACGGCTCCAGTATTGAGAAGGCCAAGGGTGAGCTCAAGAAGGTCACGGCGGAGATCGACAAGATCAAGGCTGCGGTTGAGGCAGATGCTGCATCTAGGGTCAAGACGCGCGTTGAAGAATTCGACAAGGCCGCGCACGACCTCGTGACTCGCGTCGAGTCTGCCATGGCCTCGCAGGAAGCTGGATGGCAGCGCGAATTCGCCGAGGAGATGAAGAGGATCAAGGAGGTTCACGATCAGCGCATCAAGGTCGCGATTGACCGGGAGCAGCAGATAAACGAGGAGCGACTCAACAACAAGCTCCTGGAGCAGGCCATCGAGCTCAAGCGATTGTTCGCCAAGGAGATTCAGCAGCGCGTCGAAGAGGAACGAGATGGCAGGCTGGGCAAGCTGGAACAGCTGTCCAAGTCCGTCAAGGACCTTGAGAACCTGGCCGGCGGCTGGAACGAGGTCATCGACACGAACTTGCGAACGCAACAGCTCCACGTGGCCGTGGAGGCCGTCCGCGCTAGCCTGCAGGACTCGGCGCACCCACGACCCTTTATCAAGGAGCTGGTCGCTCTGAGAGAGATTGCAGCGGACGACGCGGTCGTCAATGCCGCCATCGCGTCTATCAACCCTACGGCGTACCAGCGCGGCATCTTCTCGCCGCAGGACCTGACCGACAGATTCCGACGCGTGGCAACCGAGGTGCGGAAGGCCTCACTCCTGCCAGAGGACGCCGGTGTCGCCAGTCACGCCTCTAGCTTGCTGCTGAGCAAGGTGATGTTCAAGAAGCAGGGCCTGGCTGCTGGTGATGACGTCGAGAGCGTTCTCACCAGGACTCAGACGTTGCTTGAGGAGGGCGACCTGGACGGCGCTGCGCGAGAGATGAATGGGCTGACGGGCTGGGCGAAGACGCTGAGCCGGGACTGGCTGGGTGAGGTAAGGAAGGTGCTGGAGGTGAGGCAGGCTTTGGAGGTAAGTGTCTAACCAGAATTGCAACTTTATACGAACAGCACGCTGACAGGCACTTCAACAACAGGTTATCCAGACGGAGGCGAGGCTACAGAGCTTGAAGGTGGAGTGAACCAAGCGTTATGGGTTGAAAACAAAGGAGGGGTGAGACCGATTTCCTCGAGTTGAAATGCCTCACTAGCTGTCTGTACATGGCATTTGTAGACGTGTTTATCTGCGCAGGTGTCGAGGAGCTTGAGCCCCGTGTAAGAGATAATCATTATAGACGTGAACCAAAAGCAGTGGATCAAGCTTGATGTAGCCTCGTATGTTTCCTTCCTCACTCTCCCAGACCCTGCCTGGGCCTACTTCTGAGGAGAGGGGCATGACCATACCCCAACCTCATCCCATTCTTTCGAACGTGAGATGCGAATTCACAACTGGATAATTTGTTGCAGAATATGCAATACCTGTGCAGTCTCAGGGTTCTAATAGAGACTGCTTGAGTTCTTACCGTGAGCGAGTGTAACAACAACATTGTCTCTCAACAATAAATGCACTCTTCCCATGTCAGACTAGGCAAGGGTTTGGTCTTGGTAGCTTCCGGGACCCCCCATCTGCCCTTCCGACCATGCCGGACGAAAGGGTGGAGCCCGGAAGAGAAGAGCTTCTCCGCCTGCGGGACGGGTGGGGCCTTCGTCATTCCCTGCCGGTTGTCGTGCTACCTGCAGCTCCCCATGTCAGCAGCAATTCGCGCCTTCGGTGCAGGGCAGACAATTACTATGAACCGAGACGGATGCACATTATCCTGCCCGTGACAGCCTGATATATTTACCTCGCCAGCCGCCGAATGACGGCCTAGGTGGCGCGCCAAGCCGCATCGCATCGCATATCTCCCACTGCAGCTTAGACAAGGAAGATCACATCCGTCCTGCACGACACCGACACAACTAAGCAATGTCGTCCCAGCTCGGCCGGAGAGCTCTGCAAAGGAGCCTGGGGGCTCCGGCGACACCCTCGGCCACGGCCACGGCAGCGACGGCCAGGGCTGCGCGGCGCGTGCCTTGCGCTGCCTCCCAGGCGAGATGGATGGCCTCAGACAAGGGCCCGCGGGGCAACGAGCCCACGTTCAAGGGCCAGATGCTCGAGAGCATCACGGCGCGGATAGCCAGGGAGAAGGAGGACTTGAGGAGGGCGGCGCTGGAGAGAGAGGCTCGTAATAGGGGTGGTGCTCTCCCCATGACAATCTGTGAGTTTTACATTTTGGCTTTCCACCTTCTCCCGGCCCTCGTCACCACTTGGCCGTGGCCGTGTCGCGCAGCTGGGCCTGGCCCATCCTCGGTCGCAAGATGAACGCATATCACTAACATCCTGCTACCAAAACAGTCGTCCTCGGCGCAAGCTTAATTGCCTTCTACTGCGGCCTCAACTACCCACGCGACATCGACCCGTCTTCGACACTGCCCCTCGGCGCGATCTCGAAGCCGCCCAAACACAACGTGTCGCCCAAGGAGCTCGAGGCGGCGTGGGCCGACTTCGTGGCCATCGTGGGCAGTGAGAATGTATCAACGCTAGACGATGTCATCACTTCGCACGCGACATCAGACTGGTCAACGCACAAGCACCTGCCTACGGAGCGGCCGTTCTGCGTCGTGTTCCCGGCGTCGACGGACGAGGTATCTCGCATCATGAAGGTGTGCCACGCGCGCCGCATCCCCGTGACGGGGTTCTCGGGCGGGACGAGCCTGGAGGGCCACTTCGCGGCGACGCGGGGCGGGATCTGCGTCGACTTCGGGCGCATGGACCGCGTCGTCGCGCTGCACAAGGAGGACCTCGACGTGGTGGTGCAGCCGGCGGTGGGCTGGGAGCGGCTCAACGAGCAGCTCGCCGAGGACGGGCTCTTCTTCCCGCCCGACCCGGGCCCGGGCGCCATGATCGGCGGCATGATCGGCACGGGCTGCAGCGGCACCAACGCGTACCGCTACGGCACCATGCGCGAGTGGGTGCTCAGCCTGACGGTGGTGCTGGCCGACGGCACCGTCGTCCGGACGCGGCAGCGCCCGCGCAAGAGCTCCGCCGGCTACGACCTGACCAAGCTGTTCATCGGCAGCGAGGGCACGCTGGGCCTCGTCACCGAGGCGACGCTCAAGGTGACGGTCAAGCCGGCGACCACCAGCGTGGCGGTGTGCAGCTTCGGCACGGTGCGGCAGGCGGCCGACTGCGTCGCCGAGGTGGTGGGGTCGGGCGTGCCCGTGGCGGCGGTGGAGATCCTGGACGACGAGATGATGAGCTGCATCAACAAGGCCGGGTCGACGGCGCGCACGTGGAAGGAGACGCCGACGCTCTTCTTTAAGTTCGCGGGCACCGACAAGGGCGTCAAGGAGCAGGTCGACCTGGTGCGGCAGATGGCCAAGCGGACCGGCAGCACCGGCTTCGACTTTGCCCGGAGCCTCGACGAGCAGCACGACCTGTGGTCGGCGCGCAAGGAGGCCCTGTGGAGCACGCTGGCCGTCAAGCGGGATGGCGACAGCGTGTGGACCGGCGACGTCGCCGTGCCCATCTCGCGCCTGCCCGACATCATCGAGCAGACCAAGAAGGACATCAAGGGCAGTGGCCTGTACGGGACCATCGTCGGGCACGTCGGCGACGGCAATTTCCACACTATCTTGCTTTACAATGACTCCGAGAGGCAGATCGCCGAGGAGGTCGTTCACCGCATGGTCAAGAGGGCGGTGGAGATGGAGGGCACCGTGACGGTGAGATATTACTACTAAAACCTGGCGTGACAAAGCGCCCCCTTTCTTGAACATTCGCTAACGACAATGGATGATCACAGGGCGAGCACGGCGTTGGTCTTGGGAAGCGCGATTACCTCCCTCACGAGCTGGGTGTGACCACGGTGGACGCCATGCGAAAGGTACGAGATGATCCTAATAGCCCCGCTCATGATACGCATCCTCCCCCGTTCCCACCATGCTGACACTATCGAATGGATAGATGAAGCAGGCATTCGACCCTCTGTGCTTACTGAACTGCGACAAGGTTGTACGGATGCAGAAACCAAAGCCGGGTGAGGTGGCCGAGTGGTGAGACAAGCGTATACATTAGCAGGTGATAGCATAGTCCCCAACTCCTTTTATGAGAGAAGCTGTCACAGTGAATATGTCAAGGAGATCATCCAATGACATAGTGTAACGGCTTTGAAGTGTTTGGACTCGTGTAGTTGGACTAGGGGAACCGATGAGTGGGACAACGATTATAGGCTCACAGCCAAGTTGATCATTTTGGCCGAGTTCTGAGCAACCAGTGGCTCCGTGAGCTGGCCATGGATGGCTAGCTGACGAGGGAAATGAATGACTTCTTCTCCCCTCGCCTCACATGCTGGAATCATTATCAACGTCTGCCAGCGCATAGTGACAGAGTTTGTTTCCAAATGACAACCTCAAGCCCTCCAATGGGAACATTGCCCTTTCACTAGCTTACGCCATTTCCTGCATCGCATGGACCTCGACATTAACAAAGGTCTGCGGCGGCGTATAAGAGCAGCCGACGAAATGCAACGCTCTCTACGTGCCATTGCATGTCGTTGTTGCAGCTGTCTGAGACGGCGGCCGTAAGCTGGCCGGCTGTGCTATGCCATGGTGGTATATAGACACAACTGGGTCAGGCTGACAGTACAACAACAATGATTTCCGTCAGCCATGATCGGCCGCCGACGGCGAGCACAGCAAAACTTTGATGCGAGCGGTTGCCGGCATTCCCAAGACCCGCCATGTCCCCAAAGGGCCCCAAAGGGCGAAACTGATCCACCGAGGATCACCTCACGTGGGGCCCGGGGGTGAGAGAGCGGACATTTTGGGGAAGAAGAAGGGCGCGTCAGCGCTAAATGCTCACAATAGGCATGATGGAGTCTCAGCTCACGCTCAAGGCACTTCTGCTACTGGATCGTCTGCTTTTGAAAATAGTTGCTGGCCTGGGAGGATCGAACAAGCCCATCTGAGTGCTTACCCTCCCCATTCCCATCTTGGACGTGGGCCTTGACACTGATTAGCAGCGGGGAAATCCTCCCCTTGGCGGCATTTGCTTGCAGAAATCGGTGCATTCATTGTCTGCATGCATGCATCATTGCATAACTGGTCCGTGTCCGTGTTCTTCACATGCGGGCCTGGAAGTGTTTGGACTGAGTGGGGGAAGACGCCGTAGGATTCGCTTGACATGTGGATATTGATCCCATAGCTCGGTTGTGGACAATCTCTGGGCGTTGATGATGATGAACATTACAAGACAGACGCATTTGGCTACGCCTCACCATCGACTTGGTGCAGGTATCAGTCCGCAAGGAAAAGGCACACAGTTGATGGGAAAAGGCACAGCCGCCGACTGATGGCTGCCCAGGCCCCAGCCACAGGTACAGGGGCCAGGGGACCAGGACCAGGGACCCGAGACCCGAGACCAGGACCTGCACTTGGAATGGGCGGTACGGTACGCTGGTACGCTGGTACGGCAATAATGCGTAAGGCTGTGAGGTCGGATTGGCGGCTCGGGGCGGTGTCTTGGGCCCAGTCGTATTCATTGGTCATGTTCGAGTTGAAGCGGTGGTGTCTCATGGGCCCTGCAGCTCCCCAGAAGACGAGGTGCATTGCGCTTATTCGCGATAGCACATAATGATACGAGGTCGATCTCGTTGCTGCTGGGTCGAACTGGTCGCTAGTCAGTCACGGCCAGGTGGCAAACGTGTGTGATATGATAATATGTGATGTGACTGATGTGACGGCCGGATCGGGTCGAGGGGCGCAGAGAGAAGAAGAAGGGTCCGTCTGAACTGGTTTGTGTATGGTCTGTATTTCTGTCTCTAGAGAATCGGTCGGTTGGGTCGGCGGTCGGCCACTCGGTTTCAGATCGTCAGGTTGCGTGGTTGTCTAGCAGGTTGTAGTGGAGGTCGCGTACCAAGGTCCAAGCAAATCGGCCCACATCATGGGCGACCACTTGTGTGCTGTCGCTGTATTCGCTGTCGCTGTGCGGCAGGTAGCCCTTCCAACCTTGGAATCTCTTGGGGGCCTCGACGTCAGAAGGGCGGGCACATTGGAGTAGAGAAGCGAGCAGCAAGCAAGCCAGCAGCAAGCAGCAAGCAGCACATCGACACCGGGATCGAGGGGCGAACAATTGCCCAAACCTTGATGTTCTGGATGCACGACAGCACCTCCCTACTTGGGGATGACCCTGCACCAGGTCTAGAATTCTGGACGGACGGGGCCACTGAGCACGCCTGAACCCGCCATCCCGAGTGCCTGCTCCCCACCACCCTCTATTCCCTAGCCTCTATTTTCCAGTCGCTACTATTCCCGTCCCGCCCTCCCTCTTACTTTGTGTGCTCGTCTCGTAATCTGAGTTGAACCTACTTGTACCACGACTTTGACTCTCGACAGCGCTTTACACTCGTTTCTCCTGGTCTTCCTGCCTGCTTTGCTGTTTCCTCCTGTTCGCAGTGTTGGCGCCAAGGCCGATCGCCTACGTACGCAACCCACGAACTCTCCTCTTGGGAATCCCTGATCCCACATCGCGTCTGCCCATCTTGTTGACGACATCCACACTGGACCCCCAGGATCTACAGTGGCAGAGCCCGGCACACACACTCCGTACAGCCTGGCTTACGAAACGCTGCTGTTGGTTGCCAAGGATTATCAGTCTGACGAAGCCCGCGCCTATTGCTATTCTATCGCTTCGCCTCTGCCTCGTGCTTCCTATCTCAGCTGAACATCGCCTCGCCCTTCGTCGCCTTGCTTTGCCCGACCTCACCTTCCGACACTCCGCTTCTTGTTAACATGCCGTCAATTGATACATCGCCATAGCTACCACGACGTCTGCGCGCACAAGGAGTTCCTGACCACAAGGTGCTGGCTCAAATCACAAATCTAACATGCCTCGCCCATTTCGGATCGGCATACCGGTCGACCCCTCGACCGGGTCTGCCGTCCTGCACGCATCGTCCAGCTTAGGACGCCGGCAAAGTCCCGACCAACAAGGAGCCAACGGCCAGGACAACCAGAACAGCCAGAATGGTCCAGATCTTGAGAGCAACTCAATCAGTGGCACCAACTCTGATAGTAGTAGTGGTGGTGGTGGTGGTGGGAGCACAAGCGCCACGGCAATGGTGCGTCTGACCCTAGCCTGCTCAATGCTTCTAATTTCAATGATGGCGCCGAATATTCGGGTTCTTTTGCTCACACAAGCTACAGATTGTCACAGGAGTGATAGTCGGTGTCATCCTCCTCGTCTGCCTCTTCCTCCTGATCCGATCGCTACGCAAGCGCTTAAATCCCAGCCTGAAACACCAACCCGGGCCTTTTAAGAAAGTATGGAACAGGCTGAGCGGCTCAAAAACCAAATACAAACGGACTGGCGATGGCAACGATGACCGCTTCAACCGAGAAGTCCGCATGCGCGAAGCCCAGGACAATCTCGAGGACGCACTGCAAGACGTCAATGTGCAAAGGACAGTCGCGAATGGCCAAAACAACGGCCAAGTGAATCGAAATACTTCAGTCCGCTCAGTCATGACTCTGCCTGCGTACCGGCCGAAGGCAATAGAGACGGAACAGGTACTGGGTCGAGAGGGCGAACGCGACGGCATCGATACCGTTGTCGAGCTGCCCACCGCCGAAGAAGAGGAAAACATGCGTGAGGACGAGATGAATGCCTTGTACCAGATCCGGCTCGCCCGGCGGCAGCAGATCGCCGAGCGGGAACAGCGCAGAGAGGAGCGAAGGGCGGCCAGGGAACGACATGATCACCATGCCCTCACGGAAATTCGGGACCGAGCTCGCGTGGCGTCTCAGCAGGCCACTACCCAGGTCGAGGAACTCCGTGATGCCCACGAGCAGATCAAGCAATCACGGCAACGCGCAGTCAGCAGCGTAAGCTACGCGGATGTGGGCTTGGTACGCGCGGACGGAACGAGGCTGCGGGCCAACAGCACCGAGAGTGAGCGTGTTGGTTTATTAAGTGACGCCGGGAGCATTGCGCTCAGCACACACGACAGCCATACACTACAACACAGAAGGCAGCCGAGCTCACAAAGTGTGCTCAGCATCTCTACTTTCCGTAGTACCCCAGGTAGTTCCGCGTCGCGCTCCGGCTCGCCTGGTCTTGGTGGCGGGCGCAGCAGGACGGGTTCAAGGAGTCAGCTAGGCGAGGAGCTACCCCGTGCCGGATCCGCATTCTCAGGGCGGGCAGGATCGAGCCCTGAGCTGATCGATGCAGCAGAGGCGGACCTGGGCGACAGCGAGATGCCGCCTCACTCGCCTCCCGGGTACGACGATGTCTCTCTAGACGAACTCACACCAGCTCACTCGCACCAGTCCGGTCCATCGGCCAACCCATCTGGGAGGAACAGTCCCTACAACGAACCGCCACCCGACTATCCTGGCCAGGAGCATGAGGGCGAAGGACCGACGCAAGCCAGGCAGAACAGGCTGAGCGCACACATGGCCGAGCTGGCAGAGCAGCAGCGGGCAGAAGGCCAAGGGCACTCGAGGACACCCTCGAGAGGCGTTGGTGGTGTGCCACAGCTGCCGAGCCTGAGGCTTAATAGGCTGCCCCAGATCGTGGTCGAGCCATCGAGCGCGGTGCCCAGGGATGACCACGACCAGGAGCGGACGCAGTGGTCTTGAATTTCCGGGCAGACGAAGGAGCACGAGTCGGGGGGGGGGGGACAACTTTTGAGCATAAAGGAGACCGACAGGGTGCGAAGAAAACGCCATCACTTGCGGCACGATAATGACGGATGACTCCCGAGATCACACAAAACAACAGAGACGAGCGGAAGCGGGGATCTTCTTTTTGCGTTTTCAGGATAATTTGTCATTTATGATGGCATTTATCAGCCACCTATCATTAGCAGCATGCGTCTCCTTCCTTTACTTGTTTTTGAACAGATACCACCATCACGGCTCTTGGAGTCTGTTGTATATAATCGGGGCACATCATCAGGAGCATACTGGAGTACTTTTATCTGGATGGGATCAATGGATTTTTTCACATCTTGTCTCCATCACTTCTCCGTCCAAAATATATTTAAGGACAATCGAGATAAGAAAATAATGTGGATACACTGTGTTTCCTGTCGTCGTTTCCTTGCTCTACTGGCAGTTATCAAATTATCGCCAGGGGATCCTGGGCTCAGTTGGAATCGACAGCTACCCTTGTTTGCGTCGATCAGACGTCATGCATAGTCTGTCATCGAGATGTTTCTCATGTCTTATGCCTTTCCTTGGAAAGCTGATATAGGTGATATTGGGCAAATTTAGTTGAACGCGGATGGCATACGATTTGAACATATGATGTATCAGCGGACAAATTGAATGAAGATTTTTGGCACCAAGGATAATACATGGCAAACAGGATACCAATCGATTCGACATTGCCAACTCCGTGTACTTTACTTTAAGATCATAGAAACCACTCGTACTCCAAGACTCAAATCCAAAACAAATATATAGACCAAAAGAAGACCCCCAGCAAAGAGCAACATCAAACAAAGCTCGCGCCACCCCATAGAAGGCACTCCATAGAAGGCACTCCACCCCTCCCGCTTAGCTCGGGATCGTAGGCCCCTCCGTCTTGCCATCCCGCGCCAGCCCGATGACATCGACCCACCCCTCGGGCCTGAGCCGGCCGCCGGGGTACACCTCACGGATATACTTCTCGCCCTCGGCGGCCCAAGCAAGCAGCCTCTCCTCCTCGCCCCACATGCCCATCGCGAGCATGCCGACAGGCAGCCTGCCCTCGCCCTTGTCGACCTCGGCGTAGCCCACGGGGACGGTGGCGGCAGGGCACCCGCTCGTGTTGGCGAGCCACGCGTACGTCATGCTCCGGAGCGCGCGGTTCCCGTCGGTGAAGCCGTAGCGCTCGTCGCCCGGGGTGACGGCGTACCCGACGTCGGGCATCATGGGGCTGGCGATGAGCAGGCCGGCGCCGTGCCGCTCGAACAGGAACGCCAGGTGCGACATGATGGTGGCGCGCACCTGCGCGAACTTCATGTAGTCGTTGGCCGTCGTCTGCGACCCCACCGCCGTCATGACCTGGTTCGCCGCGCTCATCAGGTCGCTCCAGTGCTGGCCGGCCTTGGCGTTGCCGGGGTTCACGCGGTCGCGCGCGTGGTCGGCTGCTTCGGCTAGGCACGTCGCGCCGTGCGCCACCTGGCCCTCGCGCAGGAGCGGCAGGTCGATGTCGACCGTCTCGTAGCCGAGGGTCTTGGTGTAGTACTCGAGGGCGCGGTCGAAGTGCTCGCGCACGGCCGGGGTGGCGCGCGCGATCCACGGGTGGCAGAGGCCGAGGAGCTTCCTGTCGCCCTGGGAGGGGGGCCGGGCGGAGGGGGCGAAGAGGCCCGCGACGGGGTCGGAGGGGTCGGGCTGGGCGACGAGGCGGTAGGCGATGGTCAGGTCGGCGACGTTGGAGGCCATGGGCCCGACGATGCACATGCTGCTGTTCATGACGGTGGTGCGGCTGTGGGACGTCTTGAGCGAGTACTGGCCGGCGATGGCGGGCGGGATGCGGATGGAGCCGCCCGCGTCGGTGCCGATGCACAGCGGCACCAGGCCGGCGCCCAGCGAGGACCCGGCGCCCGACGAGGACCCGCCCGGGTAGTAGGCCTTGTTGTACCAGTTGGTCGGGGTGCCGGTGTTGGGGTTGCAGCCGGTGGTGTCCATGCCGATCTCGTGCTGGTTCATCTTGCCGACCATGATGGCGCCGGCCTCCTCGAGCTTCAGCACGGGCCAGAGGGACTTGTCGGCCGGGCGGTTGAAGTAGTCGTATTCCTTGCGCACCGCCATGCCCATCGTGTTGACGTAGCCCTTGACCTCGCAGTCGGCCTTGACGCCGAACGGCACGCCGTCCAGCACGCCCAGCGGCTGCCCGCGCGCCCACCGCTCCGTCGACGCCCGCGCCGCCGCCAGCACCTCGTCCTCGTGGATGTCCAGCCACGCCTTGGAGTACTCGGTCGGGCTGGCCGCCGCCCGGTTGATGACGGGCAGCAGCGCCTCCACCACCTGCAGCGGCGTCACCTTGCCCGTCTTGTACAGCGCGTGGTAGTCTGCGAACGACGCCCACTGGCCCGGGCTCCCGGCCGGCTGCGGCCGGAGCAGCTCCTCCTCGAAGGTCGGCGCCGGGGCTGGTTTGCTGGGGTCATCAGCCAGCGGTATGACGGTTGGCTGAACAGTTCCGTTAGCACGTCTGGTCGGGCTGGACTCGCCATATTCCGTGCCATCATCCCAAAGACATGGCTCAAGGGAAGGGCAAGACAGGGTGGGCGGCCGGGCAATCATACGTCAAACCTCCACCTGTGCGTGTTCAGCCCCTCGACGCTGGTCAGCTTGCTGAAGCCGGCATTGCCGTACAGGAACCGCTGGATGGCGGTGCTCCTCGTGACACTTTCCGGGCACACATGAGTGTCAGTGATCATTCACAACTGTTTAATTTGCTGCAGCTCGGCTGAACACCTGCGCGACCAACAGCCAGGCAGGGCAGTCGACAGGTATCACTCACATGGCAGCCCCAATGGCCAGGGGCAAGCCGCGCATGGCAGGGTTCTTGTCCTCCTCGACCTTGTAGCTGATGTAGGACGCCTCCTGCGCCCGTGGGTAGTCGGCGTAACGTCGGGAGGGCGTCATGCTGGGCGGTTGTGTATATATATGAATAAGAAGCAAGTTTTCCCAAGATCAAAAGGAAAGGCAAGACACGCGATCAATTGGGCTCAAGATGTCAAGAGAAGAAGCAAAGAAACTGCACGGTGAACCATCTGATGTCAAAGGTCTCCGCCAGCTGGCTCACTTAGCAGCAATTCTGGGCCCGTGGGGCGTCCTGTTCTTATTCTTCTGGTCGTCCGGTGAACACGTTGTTAATGTTATAAGTTTCACGCCCCTCATAGCACGACTTCAGCCGAATCAGTTGGTGCCCCAGGGAGAAAGGGGAATTGTTCAGCCAGACCATTCAGTCGCGGGCGGACGCCAGGACGGTCTCAACTCGCACTCTATTTGGTTTCGGGTCGCCGGGCGAAGCTACCGTAGACGGGCCACGAGCTCATCCAGCTAGGCCGGAAGCTTGAGCGGGTGTATTTGTTTGCGGTATACTCAATGTAGTCCTGTATAATACGTAGTCTTGAGTAGACTGGGGCTCTTCTTTTCGTGCACAGTAGCATTCCCGCACGTAAGGTAGTTTTCCCCGCGGTTTCAGCTACCTATCTGCCTGCACGAACCCTCCGCTCCCGCGCATTGAGCATTGCCTCGGCTCGGACGCATTGGATGATCGACCCTGCAGAACAAGGTGCATTGGGCGATGGGGCTTTGTTTGTTATCCTTGAAGATATCATGAGACGATCTCACATGCAAGCTCCAATCCCATTCCACTACAAACAATCCAGCTCGGATTGGGTATCAGTTCCTTCATGACTTCATGTGTTTACTCACATTGCACCGCCCTTCCATTCTACCATTGGATATCTCATCCCGCTCAGCGCCCATGAGTACACCAAGACACAGTGGCAATCCATGATTTACGCCGAACGCTCTACGAGCATCGCCATCACAGAGAGCCAGCGAATATATCTTGGGGGTAAAGAATCGATTTTGCCTCGCCGGCCCATCACTCAAGCGAAGGCCCTCTCTCTTATCTATAACCCAGACATCCCACGGATGATGATGACTGCCTGTTTGCAGACAGAAACAAAACAAGCCGATAAAAACAGACCGAGAACCATTGCCCATAAACCCTAGAAATCCAAAGACTACTCCTGGCCCGACCGTTGTCTGACAGTGGGAGGGAGCTGAGCTACAAGCGCGCGTGCACGCGCATACACATACACACACAAAGAATGAAGCTGGCTCCTCTCACACTCACGACGGTGACGGTGAAATCACCAAGCCACAAAATGCCCCATTTCCCCGATGATGCCCTCACCGCCTGTGCAAACCCTGCGAGCTGTATTGTTTGTGTAGCGTTGCCCCCGGCTATTGTTCGTTTCACGCCCGCATCCCCATCACCCCCCCCCCCGTCTGTTCTCCAGCTTTCCCCGCCGCTCCAAGAAGCATGCATGCCAAAAAGAAAGTGTGGGTAAGAATGATAGGTCGCGCATTTTCTTTCCTTTCTCTTTCCTTTTTCTCTCCCTTCAAATAAAAACTCCGGGTATGTCGCCGAACGCCTTGCGAGTAAGCTGAGCTCGAAACCACTTGGGCGGTCAAGTGGGAGATGTATGCTGTCAAAACGGTCGCCATGCAAAGAACGCTAGGTTTCGTATAACGTATGATAATTTCATGTGTGTTGTGTTGTTGTGAGTGGTGAGGCATTGACTCGGTGCCGTGACCGTATTGGTGTAGTTGTTTTTTGGGCATACATTTTTGCGGAAATTGGTAATGGGTGATGTGATGCCAGTGTGGTGAGATAGATGGTGCTGTGCCCTTGTGATGCTTGTGTTTCGACGCCTGCAGTCAGCAGCTGCTCGTTATACCAGGCATGGCTATCGTCTCCCCAGCTTCAACAGCCGGGTCCGGAGCCATAGCATAAACGAGGTCCAGTAGCTCTGCGTCCTCCTCTTGGCCGTCGTGGCACGCTTCGGCGTCCCGAACCGCACGTCGTGGATGTCCGGTCCGGAGCTATGTGTCGTCCCGTCCGCGTGGCCTTCATAGTTATTGCTCATAAATGCGGACCCCGGCCTCTGAACCTTCTCGTTCATGGTCGCCTGCCTCGGTGACTCAACGGGCCGGTTTTGGCGGCTGCTGACCGTAGGGCTGAGAGGCGGTGGTGTGCGCTTCCGCGAGAAGGACGGCCTCCCGATGCTGGATATCTCGCTCATGCCCGTAGCTCTGCGCGAGGCGGCCTTCTCCATCTTGCTGTCCTTGCGCTCCCTCTTCTTGCGCTGCTCCGACTCGTACTTCTCCTGCTTGAGCCTCTCGTTCTCCTCGAACTTGCGCCTCGCCTCCCGGATGTCCTCGCGGCTCGCGCCGGTGTCGACCTCGCTGCGAGAGCGGATGCGGAAGGCGCCCTCCAGGCTAGTGCGCAGGGGCGACATGGGCACGTTGGACGTGCTGGGGCTGCCCAGCGTCAGGGACGGCCGGGGCGAGTCGGTGGGGCTGGCGCCGTTGATCTGCAGGTCCGAGTGCGAGTAGGAGGTGTTGAGGGATCCATGGACGAGCTTGGAGGTCGGTGCTGAAGGGTGGGAGCGAGAGAAGGGTGTTGTATTGACGCGGAGCGGGGGGTTGTTGTTGACGTTGCTGTTGAAGTCTGTCAGAGAGGGCGTGCGCTGACTGGCGAGCGAAGGCCGCCTCAGGCTGGTGGTGGAGTGGCTGTTGCTGGGCTGGGGGCGATGGAGGTGGGACGACAGCGACGTGGACAGCGGGGTGGAGCCGGTGAAGTCGTGCTCGTCGTCGTCGTTCTCGGTAATGATGGTGGGCGAGTAGTCGCGGGGGGTGTTGTCGCGCTCAAACGAGGTGAAGGAGTTGGCGTAGGTCAGCGGCGGGGTGTTTGTGCGTGGTGTCTGGTACTGCTGGAAGGGGTGAACGAAGCCACCGCCTGGTCGATGGCCGCTTCCGTTGGTGGCTATGGAGCTGGTGCCCGAGGTTGTGCGGGTGTGCTTTCTCCTAGACTCGAGCCCAGCAACAGGCGTCGCTGTTCCTGAGGCAGAGGCCGAGCCTGAGGTCGGGCCTGTCGGGTTGGGAAAGGTCGAGGGCTCCCATGTCGAGCCGGGTATGTTGACGTCCCGGACGGACCGCGACATGCTTGTGCGCGGGGGCGGATCGTAGACGCTGATGTGGTCGTCCCAGCCCCTGTCCAGGTCGAGTGAGTTCTTGGGCGAAGACACAATGACCTTTTTCAGTATGGGCTTGACCATCTTGGATCGTGGTTTGGTGATCTTGTTGGACGAGTGGTGATAGCCCGGCACTCCGACGAGAGGCGCCATGTTGGCTGTTATTGTCTGCACCATGAGTCCCCCCCTGTCCTGATCCTGGTCCCAGTCCCAATCCCAGTCTCAGGTCCAAGAGATGCCAGGACAAGACAGACAGACTGGTCAGTCACACAGATAGGCGGACAGACAGACACAGGCAGAGAGAGGCAGATAGTCGAGGGCCACGAGGAAGAGGAGGAGGAGGAGGATGCAGATGGAGAGGGGGGCGGGCCGTGATTCGTAAGGGCGGTAGCACCCGCCAGCCAGCAGGTATGTCAGAGGAGGAGGAGGAGGGCGATGCTGGAATGGGGCATAATGAGAGCGATATTGCCGGCAAATCGAAGGACTCTGGGCTGTCTCGTCACAGTAATGATTTGATTAGATGGGAGGTGAAATGAGCGGCAATTACACGTCATGTGTCTCCTACTCAGGTCAAACCAGCCCGCAACCAGTCGCAAGCATCAACCAGTCAGTCAATCAATCAATGTCAACCAAGCAACCAGGCAATCAAATGGAGCACTGTGGTTGTGCAAGGTGGAAAGTGAAGCAAAGCAGGTATTTGTGCAAGCGAGTAAGCAAGCGAGCAGGGCACGCAAGTAAAGTAGGAATGAGTAAACAGGCGGGAGAGTAAGCAGGTAAGTATGTGAGCAAGGCAAGGTAGGTAAGGTAGGTGTAAGAATAGGACGTGGGGAGGGGAGGGGGGGGGGGAGAAGGATAAGGATGCTGCATGGGTTGGGTATGGGTATGGATATGGGTAGTCAGTCTTGATGTCAAGAATGGAAATGCTGCTGTCCCTGGTCTAGTGTGTCTCTTCTGGCTTGTCTATCTGTCTGTCTATGGGCTGTAGTGGGAAGCTTACGGGCTGCCCGCACGGAGTCGACGGCTAGACTTTAGTCGGTGTGTGGGAGGATCTAGCACAAGGCGAGGCACAGCACAGCAAAGCAAAGCAAAACACAGGCATTAACAGACGCATAGCAGATCCAACACTACCACTTCGCACTGCACGGCACTGCACTGCACTGCACCGTACCGCAACAACAGCACCACCAGCACCACCACACGAGCTTAGGGCCCAGACTCTCGACTAGCAGCAACCCTACAGCACGAGAGCGGTCCCATAATCCATAATCCATCATCCATCACCAACACGCTGTCACATATGTTTGGCAATGCACGCTACGTCTCGAAGCATCCAGAGAAGGGCGGGGAACCGTAGGCGAGCCCTCAAGCGAGACGAAGGCTCCTCCAGACTCCTCCTCTCTCTCTCCGCTACCGCCCTTCCTCATGATCACGTCTCCATGTGCTTCATGTCTCCATGTCTCCATGCGTCTCTCTCTCCCTCTCCCCTGGGCCCTGGGGTGTTTTCCCCCTGAGGCTTGCAGATCACAGAATCTTTCTCCAGCCCTTCTCGAAAGGCGGTGTTGCCCCTCGCTGCGCAAATCTCTATCGAGCCTGTCAAGGTTCTGTCAGGCCTGCCCGGTCCAATGATCTGGCTCCGGCTTCCCTGGAGCTTCCCGGGGCGGCGGCGAGCCCCATCAGCCTCATTCCGCACCTGGGCACAAGAAGCACGACAAGGGACAGAAAGCCCACTTCTTTCTTCCCCTCCCATCCAATCCACAGCCCCCCTCCATCATCCACAGCAGCAGGGCCGCAGGCGGTCTCTTGACCGCCTGGCGAGGTGGGAATAGTTGGGAATTAGAGGCCCGGCGTGGAGGAGCACGGAGAGTGGCTTGATTGGAGGGGCAACAATCATCCCTCGTCCTCGTCGTCTCCCCGTCGTCGCCGCTGCTCGTCTCGTCTCACCTGCGCTAGCCTGCTCTGGGGCAAAAGCCCTCAAGTCGGTTCCTTAGTCAGTCTATCAGTCTGCCTGTCTGTGTGTCTGTCGCAGGCCTGACAGCGCCGCGCCGCGCCCCAGAGCCTCGGGGGCCCGTGTGGGCCGGCGCCATTCCCAATCCCGTCCATGCGACTAGCAACTCTGGGGAAGCCAAGCACTAGTCTAGTGAACTGACTTGAGAGACAGGGAGAGGGGGAAAAAATGCCTCTCCCTCTCTCTCGCGGAAATCCGAGGCTTTGTCATTCCCCCGGCGGGATGGAACCTCGCTGACAATCGCTACCAAGACCTCGGGATCGACCCAGCCTTGCAGAGCGAACCAACCGACCCAGCTGAAAGAAGCTTCCTACCCTCCCTCCCTTCTCCCTCTCGCTGCCCTCGGGGCCGATTGCATTGGGCCTCAAACCCGGACGGAGGGGAGCATAGCCCTGGTAGACTAGTGAATATGGTATCTAGATGGGCCACACACCAGGATCTGCTATCATGCCTCAGCCATCCATCATGATGTCTGCCACGCCTTGCCCTGCCCGGCCCTACCTTGGCCCGGACCGCTCGCGCTCTGCTCACTGGTGGCTTTCCCCTCGGCGCGGGTCCTTGTCGCCTCTGCCTCGCCAGATCCTGCATCACGGGACAAAGTACAAGCGCAGGTGTCAAGTGCGGCGTGAGCTGCTGAAGAAAAAACCTCACCACCCAGCGTTCTTCCGCCACCCACCGCACATGCTGAGCAGGAGAGAGCTCGGAACCTTTCCAGCCCTTGTCCCACACCTGCGCAGTGGTTCGGCGGTGCCCCCGGCCCCTCTTGCCGGCAGGACGGATCGTGCCAATGTATTCGCGACAAATTCCCCTCACGCAGGGCCATCACGTCAGATCGGTTGCCGTGCCCTGTCCTGGTTACAGTCGTTCAATCACTGGCTGGCTGGCCTGCCTGCCTCGTTTCGTTTGTTTGTTTTCCTGTTTACAGCCCATGTGTGACGAGACCCCGTTCCCGCCTTGCAATGCGAGGCAAGCCTGAGCTTTTGCCTTGGCCTGCACACAGAACAGGCGGGCGGGGAGAGAGAGAGGAGGGAGAGGGGTCGAGGCAGGGCACGCAGGCACGCCGTGCGCTGGGCCGCGTGTTCTTGTCACGGACTGCTGCCCCTCCCTCAATCAATCAGCCACGACCGCTTTGGCTTGTGATAGCTGCCACGGTAACGTTGCCGGCCACCCAGTGCTCCGGTGAGAGCCGAGCTGGGTCCGACCTGGTGTGATTTTTTGCCGCCCCGGTTTCCCCAGAACAAACCACCACACAGGATTGTTTATGCTTTCGCACTTGGTTGAATCGGCCCGGATCTCTGTGTGACAAAGTTGACGGGCCACAAAGATAGTACTGTACAGAATCTACGTAGTTTACTCGGCTGTCGTTATCCGACATGTCAAAAGTCTACCGGGGCCGCCGCTGAGGCTCGGTATCCATCACTGGGGGGATCACCTGCCCATGCTGCAAATCCAAACGGACGACTCGGCTCTCGCTTGCGCTCCCTTCTCGCGTTGTTGGTTCGCCCCCCAGCGAGACCGAGCTTCGTGCGTCTGCCTGTCTACATTATCTGGCTGGGGACGCACAAGTTCACGGCAAAACAGCGAGGCAGCGCACCAGAGCTGCCAGAGTACAGGGGCTTGGCAAATTGTGGTGGCATCGTATCACAATCTCATTGTGTACCCCGCGTTCCCGCGACCAATGGCCCCGAGCCTCGTAGGCTCCTCCTGGCCCTGGGAGGCCAACGAAAGAGAGAAAAAAAACCTGGAGTGCCTCCTCCTCATCTGCTGCACGACGGCCTAGTGCATCACGGAAACAGGGTAGCACGAGAGATCGTCTGCAGTAGCACGTAGCTTGGCCGTGAACAAACTTGCCCCCGTTACGCAAGCCAGCTGGCTCTGCTGGCACAAGTCCCGAGTGCGGTGCCGTCGACCCGGCGAACCACGTTCAACCTGCAACATCGCCGGGTCGCAAAGCCACAACCTGTCCGCGTAATAGCATACACCCATCACCAGATGTTCGAAGCGCACCATGGGCGTTAGCGGGCGGGAAGACGTGGACCTAGGCGGCACCAAGGCGGCTGGCGCTGGGACGTTCCCTGCAGACGCCGTCGGCATGTGCTTGATCGTCGAGTCCGGATGCACCACCCACTTCGACACGCCCACGTCTCCCGGCCACTATCTCCCAGCTGCTTGGTTGCAGTGACGGGAAGCGGGAATCCCGAGGATTTTCGCGCATGCGGCTCTGGCGGATCTTCTTTTCACTAGATATGCTTTGCCCGACTCTGCCGTCGGGTCCTTTGGAGATCATAGTTTGAACTTTGTCAGTGAGGGGGTGTCCTGGGTGCATATGGTTCTCTGGGCCAGCGGTTCCCGCGAAGTCTATTCAAACACACAGTCACCTGACGGGTTACCGGGGGTGGGTGATGGCGTGAGAGATACCCGAGAGCATCGCATGTCGAGCCGCAACCTAAAACACAAACCGGGAAGTTCGAGCCGGACCAAGGTTGCCAGTATGCCTATGCCCGCACGTGATGCCAGACCAAACCGCAAACCTAGCCCGATGGCTGCCCGCCGCTGGAAGCTATATCCTGGCCGTTATGGCGGACAGCTGTGCACGTAGAAGCAATCCTTGTAACCCCTCATAGGATGAGAATTTGCCAGCATTTGTCACTGTGAGGTCAGCCTCGTGCTGTTTCATCCATGCCCGGCAATCCTGGTTGCCCCTCACCCACGACTTCGTTGGTAGTCAGTCGACTGGAGCTCTGGGCTCGAGAGCATTGTTATCCAGCCGCCGTGTCGAGGGTCCAGCCCGGGAGCTGCGAAAGTCGCCAAAAACTTGGAGTGATGCGTGAAGGGAGTGTATACCGACGAGAGGGCAACGTCGGATATGTCCTCCAAGTGTCGGACAAGGAGACGTCCAAACCTGATTTTCCCTCGCCGTGATACGACAGGAGTGTGATGAGCAGGGGCGTCTGAATTTGCTTCCCCAGGTGGCTGGAAGAGCGGTCTGCGTCCTCGGTCAGAGGAAGGTGCATGAACCATCACTTCATAGGATCAGGCTGACCGAACTCTGTCAGTAGAACTCATGCCGGCGACAGCTCTCAGGGGCTTGGAAGAAAATGATATGAATGAAGTTCCACTTGAAAAGTTTGCGAGCAGTGAAATGCGTTGCGAACCACACAGCCTCATTTGAGTATGTCCTCAATGACACAACAGGGCTGGCTTCATCTCGCGCCAACCGGTAAGTGGGTCGATTCCAGGTAGGATATTCTCCTATCAGCTAAGAAAAACGCATTAAAATTTCATCGTGTGTCCATGATCATCGTCGAAAGCCTCAGAATGGCTCAGTAGGGAGCAGTGTCCCATGTACAGCCATGATGACCAGCCACACAGAATGGAGAATCGAACCCCTGGAAGACATCACTGGGTACTTTCGAAAGATTGTCTTCCTGCCTCAAGACCCATCGTAATTCTCAGTGTGTTGTGTCATGGATTTGCCTCTTCCTCTTTCCTATTTCGACAGAACGAGCACTTCAAGATACTTTGACTTGGTAAACTCATTCCTTGTCTCTTCAGGAGGCGACACAAGACATCCTTGTGCGTGGACCAACTCAGTCGATAGCATGTTCCGAACATGACCCGCGTATGTTTCCTGTTCTGGAGCTTCTTTCAAAGACGAAGACGATGGGTGGCAAGCGCGATAGGGCGAGAAAGTTCCGCGACACCCACAGCAATGTGGGAGCATTGATGAGAAGTCAAGACTCCGCGGAGTACAGCTCACATTTGCTGCTCACCAGCAGAAGAGCGTCAAACCCCCTTTCCTCCCCATCTCCCCCTGAAATCCGGGACGATGTCTCTCGGGGACAGGAACCTATGACAGGGCTACTAATGCCTCCCACACGACACGGTGGGACAGGGGCTTCCCTATTCCCATCACGAGACACGGTGTCAACAGCTTTATCGTCAGAAGCCTGACAATACAAGCGGTGTATCAGTCGGCCCAGTCGGTTTTCGTATGCGTTCCAGAGCCCTGGGGATGCCAACGGCTTAGTTCGTGTTCGGGTATCAACGAACGAAGCGCCCGGAGGGCCGGAGGGGCTGACCGAGAGAACACGATCAGTCAATATCTTAGAATGTGCTCAATCCACGATATCACAATCGCCGAGAGTAGCTCCAAGGTCTAGCCGTGGCATCACCAAAGTTGGTGCGGCCCATGCTACGGCCCCATCGTCACGTACAGGTAGGTATGGCATGCGAGGCGACAACAGTTTACCGTGCTCGTACGATCCGCAACCGCGTCCTAAATTGCAGATGTCCTTCTGCATTGAGCCGCTCTGATCAAGGATGGCGCTTGCACAGTCGTCGCTGAACTTTATTGATCAAGGGTTCAGACACCTGACATTGCCAGTGCCATTTTGTATGTTGTCTGCCTGGGCAGCCACTATGTCTGTGACGACTCTTGGAATATTAGCCAATTTGGAGGTCAGATTTGAAAGCGAGTAGCAGCTACTCAATTCAGTGACGACATCACCCAAGCCTCCGAATTTCCTGTTGTATATGGGAGGGACATGCGGTCCAGTCGACGCCAGCAGCGCGTGGAAGCCACATGCCAAGTCTGCAGCATGGAGATGTCGATTCCTGTCGACCATAGGTCACCGATACTTGCAAAGAGACGATCCGCGCAACCGAGCAGGCATTCTTGAGCCGTGACGTCTGAAGCCGTTGGAATAAAAGCGCTTCGGCGGTGGAAGAAGATCACTTGGAAGCAACGGGATGCTGGGCTCGGAGAGTTGCAGAAAACATTGCCGTATTTGAATGGCAGCCAGGGGTCCAGGATCCTGACAACGACGTGAATATCGTCATGACCTGCACGAGCAACCATGACAGAACGGAGCTCTGTCTACCGAGCGCGTCAGGTGAGTGAATTGGGTCTCTCGCCCTTCCTGTCTCACCTGGTGGGCCTGGTCCCGTGTCATGGCGCTGTCCCATTTTGAGGACAGGCTGAAAAATTGAAGTGCAGTAGATCATGCATAGATCTTCGTTGCGTCTTCTGGCTAATGCAGTTCTGATGTATGCCTGAAGACGTGGTGCGTCCGGGGCTCGTTGTGCAGGTAGCTCTGCCTTCCCAAACAGGGGCTTCGACCTGGAGCCTTGAAGGGGCATGTCGTGCAGAACAGGTACGTTTCTCGTCGCACAGGAAAGCGAGTGACGTGAGATGTCCGCGCGGGTCATGACCAACGCCTTCGCGGGAAAGCTCCGTCCGAATCTGAACGAAGTGCAAGGGCCAGGATCGGATGGCTATTCAAGTCCTGCTGCGAGTGGAACGTGGTAAGTGACTAATTCTAGCATTGCGATCCTTCAATATGTCTGGACGCTTTGGGATACACGCCTTGTACAGCAGGACAGTCTGCCTGTTGACGAACTCTTCGAATCCCATATCGCTCCGCTCGATGGCCAAATTTCTCCGTCTCGGGGGATCAGTGACCTCAGATGGACGGCAAATGGGCTCTGTCATGGTGTGAACCCACACATCCTTCTGAAGGCACCGATCAGGAACCGAGGCATAACTTTGTGTGACTGGAGTATCGGTGATCAATTTCAGCATTGTACCGTTGGCGAAATGAGCCTCGTGTGCTCGCAGATGACGCGACTTGTCATTCTACGTCCTGGCAGAGCTTCAACATACTTGGGACAACTTTCCGATGCTGGAAGGTAAGTTGTCGCCCGGCGGGTTGAAGGATTGGGAAGGTTGTAGAGGACCGTCGAATAGATTGAACCGCTACGCACCCCGGACAAATTTCCTGTGTGGATTTCAATCCTTACCAGAGTGGAGGTTCGCTTCAACGCGCTGCTACATTATTCCAGGACGGATATGCCATCGCGCATTCCCCGTCCCTTGTCTCCCGCCTGTGGATTACGCTTGCTTGGTTCCATTGCACCTGGAGATGCAGCTGCAGAGATGGAGGTGGTGGGCAGCTAGAGATGATCACTCTTGCCAAAATTCGCACACTTGTTCCCAAGAGTCGTAGCTTGGGACGGGCTGGATGCTAGGCTCGCTATATCGGGTTCCGGAGCTTTGCGCGCGTAGAAATGCAGTGACGGCAAAATGGAAGAAAAGACACAACAGACTAGCCTGCACTTTGCCTTGCCCATTTGTTCTCGTCTTCCGAGATAGGGTGATAGGACAAGTGACGAGGTTTTGTGGTACAGTACATGCGAGGTACTTTGCTGCACAATTTTTTTCTCTTGTGCATACGGGTGGAGACAAATAGTTCCGGATAATGACTAGGGCCGCAGCGCCTAAATCGTGGAGACCTTGTGAGCTCAGATGCATAAAGATAAGACTTGTGAGGAGCTTTCGAGGGCCGGCTTTAGCAATCGCTCCCTGACAGTGTCGAGAGAGTCAGAGCCTTCATGTCGGAAAGACACTGCTGAGCTGGCTCGAGTGAATGAACGCGGTCACATGTGTTGGATCTACCATGCTCACAATCCAGGAATTTCCAATATCCGATGTGCGCGAGGCGCGGTTGTGCTCCGCAGCCTCACGGCGCAGATGAGAAGTGCAACGTCTGTTTCGTTTCGTCGCAATTTTAGACCATCGAAAATACCCCATGGGTCGAGGTCGGAGGTGTAAAGAAAGGCAATTATTGGTTGTCGATCAAAGTAATGTCGAGAGTGCGCTGGCGAACAGACTCCAGAGGGCCGGCGCCATGAAGTTTAGAGGTCCGCACCTGGCCACCGATAGGGTCCGACTGGGCGGCATCTTCCGTTCTACAGTAGGGTAAGTACAAGCGATCTCTTTTGTTCTTGCATGGTTACAGAGATGTGGTTACAAAGATGCAACGTCCATTACTCAATGTTGCACAACGGATGACCTGTCGCAGATACAGATAGGCATTCACCAACGCCGTTGCCGAGGAACGACACCCTGTTGAGTGACGGTGGACGTCTGCGAGTCGTCAGCCTGTACAGAGATCAGTGACCCGACTTTGCCACACATTAGGGGCTCAGCGGCTAAGGAATATAAACGGCTGATGGCTCATCATTTGCAGACCTGGAGATCTCCTCATGCCAGGTTCCCAGATGTGAGTCCCGGCGAGACAGGCGGCAGAGTCGGCGATCCTAAATCATGATGTGCAGGCTGGTATTCCTGTGCAGGTCCTGCCGGCATCACGAGGCTCGAAGCTGGTTGTCAAGCCCGCAGACGGCTTGATTCTCACAGCTGATGGGCCGTCTTTGGGGGGAAGGGGGGCAGTTTCGATTCTATAGGCAGAGACGGTATTTGTTGCCCTGCTCCGATCGAACGCTCTCGGGGATTGATGGCCAGGGCGATTGGTGGAAGCCATCGCCAACGCGCTTCGTGCAGAATGGCTACTGCCAAGGGAGCATTATTGTAGTGTGGCGGTTTTGTCGAAAGACAAAAGCTGGCGACAGCTGCCGGACAAGGGAACGGCAGCTTCAGGATATTATGATGCAGTCTTCAGCCGCAGACAACGAGACGATTGGGCTGGGCTGGAACCTCGGCTTCGCTTCCAACGGATGTAGGGTGGCGGACGGGGTTGAGCGCCAGGCAGCTTGGCAGGCGAATCTGCCGCTGGACTGCATTGATCATTGATAATAATGCATACGACACAAGCTGGACAGGGCCAACAGGTGTACCAACAGGTGTATAATGAAGTGTGGCTGTATGAGTGGGCGGACACAGATCGGAGTGAATGACTCGCATCTGGGCACGAGAGCAGCGAACAGTCCGTGGAAGCGTCGTCTGAAAATTGGGAAGTGGCTCGACTCGAGTGCCACGTGCCTACCATTGGCTGTGCTGGATGCCGGCACATACAGTTTACTGCAAGGAGCAGGAGGTAGTGGTGGTGGCGGTGGTGGTGATGGTGATGGTGACGATGAAGCCTATGGTGGGTGAACGATGTGCAGCAAGATACTGATTGTGTGAATGCGTGTGGGTGGGTGGCAGGCACGACAACGCAAGGCAGGCAGGCAGGCGCGCAGCCAGAGAATTGCCTGGGCAGGTGTGAGTGAGGTTCGCGACCAGACGTACCTACTGTGTAGACCACCCGCTCTCACCTCGTATGAAGCGAGGTAGACTAGGTACCTACAGTAACAGTAACGGTAACAGTATTTCCAGGCGGGCAGGCGGGCAGGCAAGCAGTCGGGAGCAGGAGCGTCTAGCTGGCCCGAGCACACTTTGATGTTGTCTTTCCCGTTTGCTGGTGATGCTGGTGACCCCACAGAGGCCCACAGACAATTGAATGATGATGATGATCAATTCATGATGAGCCCCCCGTCTCGACAGGCGGAGCCATCCTCCTCCCAGTCCCAGTCCCAGTCCCAGTCCCAGCATCAGTTGAGCTTGAGCTTGCCGATACCCCGTCTTGACGTGCGCTGTACCCAACGTCTCCCTCTTCGACTTCGCCTTCGAAAAATGTCATGTCATGCAATGGCCAAGTCCACCTGTCTTAGCCCCGGCCACTCTCGATCCAGAATGTCCTCCACCCTGACCATACATCATCGAAATCCATCGCTGGAACCAACGGACAGTTGATGTGGACGTTGGCGGGACGTATACGTCTATGGCAACTCCGTGGGGTGCGAACTGTGCACCCTGGATCAAGCAACGGAGTACTTTGATACTATACTGTGGTACCCTAGGTGGTACGCACTGCGCAGCAAGCTACCATGACCATGGCTGTAAGGATCTACCCTGCTTGAGATCTGCTCCGATTGCCAAAACGGGAGAGCTGCATCTCCAGCATCCTCGCTAGCTGTATTCGAAGAATGTGTGGCTGCATTTGCTGATGAACCATCCGTAGCCAGCTGCTAGACTAGTTAGTCTATACTAAGAGAGAAGGCGTTGATCGAGTCGATCTCCAATTCAAGTCATCAGAACATTGCGACCCTTCATCCCGGTTCGCGGACAGCAGGTCAATTCCTTCATGGCCGTCAGACACTACCAAGTTCGAATTGTGCATCACGTCAACACATGGACATGCCCGAGGCATCCGTCCGGATCCGGGCAGGGATTGAGACGTCTCAGTCCAGCCTGATGGAACTTTGCCAATGGCCTCGGCGGCCAAGTAGGCTGGGGGCTGTGGACGACGTGCCAAGACGTCACGACAGTTATTGCTGTGTATTGCTCTGGTCACGACAGCTCAGGCTTGCGTCGCCTAGGAACCTCCGCCCGATTACCGTCACATCACGAGGCTTACAGCAGTAGCATGACAGCCGCGCACAGCCAGCCTCTCCTGTAAAGTCATGGGACTGCCCCTGTACGCCGGCCGGGCCTGCTCAATAGACCGTCAGCGCGTGCCTATCATGACAATCACATTGCATTGTGAGTAATCAGCAAGGACGTTCGAGTCTTGTACAGCCCGCCGTTGTGTCTGTGCGTTGAGACACCTTTGTGCTCGTGCCGGTAGTGGCGGCAAGCCACAATCTCGTCGACGGCATACCATGGTTCACTCTCTCTGGTAACGAAGAGATGGTTAACGCATCAACAAATTCCGTGCGTGTGCGTGTGTGTGTGTGTGTGTCTCTGGACCGACAAGCCGACAAGAATGGGGCAATAATCACACACATACAGCATGCTTGTACACATTTACCGAGCAAGAATGATGTATCACCAGAGGCACAGTCTACGAAATTTGGCACTCCAGTGGTTGGATCCATCTCGATTCGTAGCGATATTGGCAACGGCGATAACAACACTGCTTCCTGGGCACATTAATTACATGTCACATGCTGAGTCTTATTATGACCGACTCTGCAGCGGAAATACGGGCTTGGATGAGCCGTAGGGTTTCCTCAACCAGCTTCGAGCCGAGACCTGACATCTCGAATCTGGAGTTGGCCCTGGGAGCTGTCCCATTGGTACTGATGCCGTACCTGCATCGCCGTCGCGTACGTGCCAGGTCTGAACCACACAAATAATCATGAGAGGCGTGCTTCGCCTCAATGCTCAGTGCGGACTCATGGCAAGGCAAAGGACGTCTTGCTCTGCTCTGCTCTGCCCTGCTCTGCCTGGCTCTGCTCTGTTCTGTTCTGCTGCATTCGGCACACCTCACATCGGCCGATTAACGAGGTCTTGCTCTGGGGCTTTCTTCGTGACTGATGTTGCAGCCGCTTCATGACCATGATCGGGGGATCTACACACTACTATGGTAGTGACGGCCCCCAAAGTACCTGCTGAGTACTTTTGTCGGTGTACTGTAGGGGACTCCAGGATCTTCTCGGGGCCGTGCGCTGGGCCAGCATGAGATCCGTTCGTCCCAACGGTAGGCCCTCCCATCTTCGGACACGATCTGGAGGAAAAGCAAATCTGGCTCCGCGCAGAGGCAATGCTTTTCCAACTCCAGCCCTAGATCGAATGTCCGTCATTCAGCCGCCTCGCTCACTCAGCCGCGAACACTGGAAAAGGCGGGCTGTTACACAGTAATTCACATGCAGCACAGTCCTGGTATCCCCACCTTCCTTTTCAGTGAGTCTCGTCTCGACTCACCAAGGTACCTTTATTTTCGCTGCGTCCGCGCTTCTGCAGTGCCCATCAAGGGTCCTCGAAGCGTCACCTATCACCACCCATGAACTCGTCCCAGACCAAAGTGGGCCAGTCTACTATTAGTTGTGGGGATTCCGACAGTAGTATCATTCCATGGTTCCGTTGGTGAGCAGTCACAACCTTGGAAATAACCGCCCAAATTCCTCCCGCATCATTCAATGATCTTCTGTGACAAACGCCAGCAGATGTCGCCTACAACCACCGAGCTTGTCTAAGTCAAGAAGGTGCCTTTCTCGGCTCGCATCTCAGAATACCAAGCAGGCAAAGCTCATTCGTGGTGCTATCTCCAGCTTTCGATACCCCCGGCTCCCTGCCGCCGAAATCATCTCACGAGTGGCCTGTTACGCCAGCACGAGCCAGTCCAGCTCTGAGTACGTCCTGCTAACAACAAAAGTTCCTAGCTAGACACCCTGGCGATCTGACAGCTACCCTGCATCTGCTTGCCCCCGGCTGGATGGCTTTTGTCCCCAGAAGCCGAAGCTCACAAATGATGGCAGAGCCTATGCATATGGGGCAGCCTCGACCACCTATTTTGTGATTGTGAAGACAGGTGCCTCACAGACACGCCCTTTACCCACTCACACTGCTGCCAGGCAAGCTTGAGCTCGAGATCAAAACGGGCACTTGCTATTTATTGTCTTTGAACTGGCAGCGTTGCGTAGAGAGCCCCTTCGGCACAAAGCAGTGGCCTGCTAATCCATGTCGGCCTGAGCTCGATGGCATGAGCCTTGGCGGCCGGCAGGGACTGAATCCACATTGAACTGGGGCTGGTATGCTTGTTGTGCCTCTCCAGTGCCCGTGTTTGGGGCATGTATCACATCATAAGCTGCGTTTCCTGAGGCTCGAGATGCACGACCAAGCTTAGCAGCGAATGAAGTGTCAAATCCGTCCCATTCTCCGGTGTCTGGGCCTTTCCAACAAGTGGATGTTTGACTCCGCATCTCGCTGAGCGAACGAGGTGGTAGGCCGGGATTCAGGGGGCTGGTCATCGCCCCATATACAGCTGTACAGGAGAATCCCTATCCTTGAAGCTCAGTTGTCTCCACCTACCTCGCTCACACAAGTCCTTTGTCAAGCTCATGTACCCTGCCGCCTCTCACTGTGCGTTCTCATGATACACGCCCCTCTCACCACCCAACCGCATCGAGGTTGTGATGGCCCCCATGGGACCTTAAAGCAGGCCTGGTGGATCTTGGAATGACACCCCTCACCACTGCCACCCACACCCTCAGGGAGGACCCCTAGGCCAGAAGGAGTCTAGAGAAGCCCCCCTTGCAAGCCTCTGCAAGCATTGCTGGATCAGCACTGTACGTACCATCCCTACTGGTCCCCTCTGTTTCTCGCGCCTTTTTTTTCCTCTGCACAGTCTCGACGCTGCATCGACAAATTGTACTCTGGACCTTGGCCGCGTATTGCCCCAGTTGTGGACATGTCTATCCCTCGTAAACACATCGTTCACACTACTTCCTTGTTATGGCGCTTCTCCTCACTGCAAGCCCGGATCAAATCTGTCCATGTCCCTGCAATCGTGCCCGCTCTGGTAACAAACCCCAGGAAGTCTCCTCGGCCGTCCATCTCCCGTCTGTCACCACTGACTATATATCTCTTCTGTCCCCATCCGCTTCCCATGTCAAATCGAGAACGTTTTGCTTTTCCAACCTATTTTTTTATTTTCTATCTTTGCTCTTTGGGCCCAATTGGTCTGTACCATGGATTTGTCATAACGTTCTGCTCTCCCATCTCCTACTTGTACATTACCCTCTCCTCCACCGGTTGCTGTCAGGGGCTATAGTGGTGCTCGATGCCCAGTCCTTCATCCGAAGTCGTTCGTTGCACACCAATTGATTTTCCACCTCCAAAGAGGAAAAAGGCTTCGAGGGTGTAGATGAGCCAGCTCTGTCTGCCTCACTGAGAAAAGGTCACAGCTCTCTGTACAAGCACAAGTGCCGTGGACAGTTTCTTGAACGCAGTCCTGCAACTCCGTGGGTATCCGTCCTGCCGAAGCGCTCGAGTCGCCACCACCCCCCAATCCGTCATCTGTGCCAGCTTTCTCAGGTGTGAGAACACCGCGTTGAGATCCTTAAAGCCACAAGACCGAGCGTTCTTGTCTGCAATCACAAAATTGCCGTAGAAGGAGAAAGGCCTTCGAGACAAACAGGGACTTTGTGCATAAGCTCCCAACCAAACAGCTCTATCAATCTTGAACTGCCCATTTCCCGGGTGATTATTCCTGCGGCCTCTCCAGCCAGGCCTGGTTGGAACGAACCCCACTGGAATTTTACACAAATCGCCCTTGCCTCCAGCTTCACGTTCGAAAGATTTGTTGGAGCAACCCTGCTGTGATCACCAGCACCTATCAGAGATGGCGAACTCGACCGCGCCAAGTGTCTCTCTTGATAACCACATCATGATTCCATTGACGGCTTCTCTGTGGAGCTCCGTTGGTGCTTTCAACTTCTCATCATACTGGCACTCAACCACTCTCTGGGCTTGGGTCTTCGCCGTTTGCTGGTAAGTCTTTGTTGCTCCGGGAATAATCAATGCTATAGCTCCGGCCACGGGCTGTGGCGCCTCCTTGCATTACCTTTACTGATAAGGGTCCAGGTTACACCGATATGTGCGTCTGCTCGTCCACTGCTACAGCCACTGGACCTACAAGTCGAAACCCATTCCAGAGAAGCCAAGTTTCACCCCGAATGATGTGACCGTGGTGATCCCTACAATTCACAACCGGATGGAAGAGCTTCGCCCGTCCCTGAAGAGTATCCTGGCTTGCAACCCGTACGAACTCATCCTTATCACAACCGCCGCCAAGCATGATGCCCTGAAAAAGCTTGCCGACTCGCTGGGCCACCCTCGGGTTCGGGTTCTTTTTACGCAAATTGCAAATAAGCGCCTGCAAGTCTGCGCTGCGCTGCCACACGTCCGGACTCGCATTACAATCATGGCTGATGATGATGTCGAGTGGCCCAAGACCATGATGCCGTGGCTCCTGGCGCCTTTCGAAGATCCCAAGATTGGTGGCGTGGGGACCTGCCAGCGGGTTCGCCGTGAATGGAATGCCGATTTGAGTACACGGATTTTCAACTGGCTCGGAGCTGCCTACATCGAGCGGCGCAACTTCGAGATCTCCGCTACCCACAACATGGACGGAGGCACGTCTTGCATGTCCGGACGTACCGGGGCCTATAGGTCCGAAATTTTGCAAAGCGCTGAGTTTCTCGACGGTTTCCAGCGTGAAAAGTGGCGCCACTATATCCTGAACGCCGACGACGACAACTTTGTGACTCGATGGCTTGTCAGCCACCAATGGAAGACTTGGATCCAGTACGAGCGTGAATGCGAGCTCGAGACGACTTTGGAAAATGGGATGAAGTTCCTATACCAGTGCTCCCGATGGGCAAGAAGCAACTGGCGAAGTAACTGGACTAGTCTTGTGGTTGAGCGATATGTGTGGCGGTAAGTCAGCGCCAGGACTCTAGTTGCGCTTCTGCAGGATGACGTACTAATTTCTCTGTTCACAGTCAACAACTCTGGTGCACGTATGCACTGCACATTGCCACTTTCACATCTCTGGCATTTGTGATGGATCCTTTTATCATTTTCTCTTTGTGGAAGGCAACCGAAAATTGGGACGCTACGAGCCGCAATTATGCCTTCTGGGCCCAAATCATCTTCGTATTCGGATTTACCAAGGTCGTCAAGCTTGTGGGGCTCTTCATGCGGAACCCAAGCGACATCATATTCCTTCCGGTCTCGATCCTGTTTGGCTACTTTCATGGTCTCATCAAGCTTTATGCCCTCGCCACCCTCAACATGGTATGTACCATCCTTCCTTTACGTATTCAGTAAGACCAACATCTAACCCGTGGTATCGCAGACATCGTGGGGTAGCCGGGCAGATGGAGACGTCCACGACCGGCAGCGTCTCATGCGCCCTCAGCGGAGCCTGAGTATGAGCACACCAAACGGGAAAGGCGAGCTTGTGCGCTACGTCACTCAACGCCGCATGACACTCCCGTCTCGATACGAGAAGCCCGTGATGCACGACGTCGACTGAGCGGAACCGGTGTCATATTTTATGGTTCCCTATGTGGTCCATATATGACTCGGGAGAATTTCTTGAGCCGATGCAACATCTGCGCGACAGGCTGGCAGATTTTCAGCCTTTGCGCGCGCGGCGAGATGGAATGACTTGATGATTTCACGGCCATGAGAACAAGAAACACTACTACTACGGCGTTGGCGGTTTTGAGGTTCGACAGCACTCTCCGCGACCACTGCTACAGTCTGCGGGTACGCCGGTTTGAAAGGCGGAGCTTGATCCTGCCAAGCTAGGATGGGCGAGCCTTCGGAGGCCTTTGTACATGTTTGGGATGGTTTTCTACGATTTTTGCGGTTCTTGTTTCCGCCCTCTTGTCGGCTTTTCTCCCACTTTCAAAAGTCTGGGCCAGAAGGGAAAACAAAAGGCATTCAGACGTCCTACGATGGCGGTCCAGAAGGTGGACCGCCGGTGTACGACTCACCAGCTAAGGATCAAAATGGGATCAAGGGCAAAGGAGGGGACAAAACAAGATGATTTTCTGATTCTTGGGAGGAGGCTTTGTCGGGTTTACCGGCGCAGGTTGGACCTATTGATTTCCTCGTTGAACTCCGTACTGGCATTTAGCGCACCAGAAGACTTGGCGCGGCACTGTGCTTTTCTCTGCAAGACAAACATAGAGATGCGTACTTGGCGGCATACTGTGGCTGGCAGAAGATTAGACATCGAAATACTGGAAACGAAATACATTTCACTGCCTAATCCCTGAATCTAAAGAAGAACACTGTGAAACCTTGTCTCATCTATGACCTTAGCTGACATGAGGGTATAATCACGAATTCCAAATCCGTCCATCCACATGACATGGGAGATTTTTGAGGTTGCCTAGATATCTGAAATCTATTCGTCCGGGTAGGCGACGGGAAATGTCAGATGTGCCTCGTATTGTGAAGCACGATGCACATGGCGCAGAAGGGAAACGCAAGCCACCGAAAGACAGAACAAAGTGACAAGGTACACCACATGGCTCCCACCAGTTCGGTAAGGTTCGAGACAAGTCAGATCGCACAGCAAAAAGGAAATCGCACAAAAAGGCTTGGAATCATCCCAGCTCCCGCCGCACGAGGCCGGGTGGGCCTGTTACACAGCAGGGCGCAAGAGGCAGACATCACACGTCAACGACGCACCTATCCACCCACCCACACCCATATTAGACACACACACACTCACACCTCGCCTCACGCGCACGACTGCACATCAGCCCGCCCGCCCAACCGGATCCCCACGGAGCGCAGACCTCCCACATCTGGGTGGCTTGCGATTCGCCAATGACGTGCCGCAGGGCTCCTGCTGTCAGATCGCTCCCGAAGAAAAAAAGCAAAAAGAAAGTGCAGGGTATAGGAAAACAAAAATAAGTAAGGAGAAAAAAAAAAGAGAAGATTAGGAAAATCCGGGGCCGGATCAGCAGGGCTAGGTTGGATGGGATAGCGTCAGTGCTCCCATACCCCAAGACATTCTAGAAGAGCGTCACCCTCCTACATGTGCATGTGTATATGCTTTCTCGCCTATATGGAGGGAAGGCCAAGTAAGAGTTGCCGGTGTTTGCCCGAGGCGTCTTTGCTGGTCGCCAATCTGCCTATCTGTTCATCACACACTGCCGCATCCGGAGGTCTTGTTGATTTTCGTTCTTGGATTATTAGCCAACCACCATGATGGATGACGGTCTATGTTAACACTAGGCAGTCAGTCTGACATGTCAGAACTGCGGGCGGGCGAGAGATCCACCACACGAGAAGCAGGATAAGTCCTGTGCAAGATGGTGGTTGTCGCACACTGCAGGGCTCTCTTGACTTGACGGACACGATGACGTTTCCCCGCAGGAGGGCTGGCTGGCTTGGCTGGGTAGGATGGTGGGTGGTGGGTTGTAGAGGAGGGTTCCTAGTGGGGTTGCCTTTTTTTTCCTTTGCCATTCTCTGACATCTGAAAATTGGGGTATGTATGAGATGTACACACACTTATACATGTACATAAATACATGCCTACCTGCCTGGGGTGGGAGTGTGCGCCTCCGGCCGCCTGTCTGTCCAGAGCAAGAAAGGCGCGAAATCCTCGGGACGTGGTGAATGTACCAGAGCCTCGCCCTCATGTTCCCTTGATACCCTCACGCCCCTCCCCTCCCTCTGCGCAAGCTGGTGTCCCATCGCAGGTCTTTGCTGACCACAGGCGTTCACACACATGTACACGCACACACATACATACGTATATACACAAATAACCAACGAGAATCACATATCTGATATCTGATATCTATCTTTGAAACCAATCTGCAAAACAATTCCAATCCGGGAGTATCGTCCGTGGGCCCACGATTGCCGCCGCAACGGCGGGCTAGCAACCAACGGCGGCGTCTGACATCTCGGTATGGCACAGTCCAGACGGCCAACAAGCAACAGGAAAGATACAAAAGACAAGACGGCCTGGAGCTGCTTTGCATTGCTTTGCTCGCTATGACTTTTTCGTCCGTGCCACCATCAGACGAGCACGGGAGGAGGCAGGGAAGGGGGGGCGGGAGGAGGGGTGTGCGGTCGGAAAGGCATGGGCGCGGCGCATGAGCCTACCTGGGTAAAGAGTGGTACCCTCGATGGCTGCTGCAGATGCCATGTCCCCTCCAAGCCTCCAAGTGTGGGATCCAACATGCAAGATTACGATCATTGGGATGCACTCGTGATTGGCGAATGGCCGCCCGGCCGTTCTGGCCCAGTGTCACACCCTTCTCTTCTGCTTCCTGTGGCTTTTTTTCCTTGTTGCCTTGTTATGCGGAGATTGTCGAATAGGTAAGCTTCTTTCCATTCTCGGAGAGAAAGAATGGCTTTGTAGATACTCGCGGATCATCGATCGTGGCACGGCCGTTTTTCTTTCTTTTTTGGTTAGTTTAGCATTCGCGTGCAAATCGCATGTACGTCGATCTGGGATTGGGAGGGGCAACAGAGTGTTGAGAAAAACAAATGCTGCATTGTACTTACTTTTTCCCTGTCACTCGATTGCATGCATTGATACTAGTGGAAAAGACGTACAGGCTATGACGGGTTATGACAGCCCCAACTAGAGCATGGTGGATGCGACGGGAATTGTAAGGTCGGGTTGAGTTCGCCGCTTGGAGAACTTCCGACACCCAAAACAGGCACCCAAGTCGGACCAGTCATGGGAATTCATGTATCCTTTTCTTGGTGTACATGGCGAGTTTTCTCTCCTTGCCACACGCAATGACAGGAGAACCGATCGTACTCGGATGCAAAATAAGAAACGAATAAAAATCCGATACATCACGAGGCTCCCACAGGTGGCACGAGTCTCTCTAGGGTGGTGATATCTTATGGCCCTGGGAAGGATGGATGGTAGTCATCACGTAAGGCGAGACAATGTCTTGGGATGGCGCAAGGATACCCGAGCCTCATCCATCCAAATGTCTTACTGGCAATGTGCATGTTCCCCCCAGCGCCGGAACTCGCTCGCCTGCTCTAGTTGTGTCTCAGGATTCTCTGGCTTGATGAGGCACGCGCCCTTGTGGCTGGCTAGACGGCCGGATGGCTGGCTATTCCCATCGCGCGGAACCTTTCCAACAGTTCCCTCGGTGTCGGATGTTGTTGGCATTGCATTACTGCAGTGCTGCTGGTACACCACATACATGGGGTGAGTGGTGGATTCCCGCACGAAAAGGATCCTCAGCACCGGGCTCCGCAGCTGTCGCGACAGGCGCCTAACCAATTATGATGCTGGACTGGGGATCGCTGCTAGATCCATCTCGTCGATCTCAAGATTGGCTGGGGCTTTCTGGGTGTAACCCAGCAGGATGGCTGGCTGTCTTGTTGGACCGGGAACACCCCCCTTCGGGATGATGGGTTCCTGCTGGTGGTGCCCGAGACGCTGTCGTGATCCACGCAAGGATTTTCTGGAGCCGGAGCTGGAGCTGGAGCTGGCAGGAGTGACGACGGCTGGAGTCAGGCCAGGCCGGAGCTCCTTCACGACAGAAAGTGGCATCACCCCTCGGCTCACCTGAGCAGGCTCCTCCTCGTCCTCATGATCGATCATGCTGGATTTCCCAAGAGAACCAACAGGCACTTTGATCTTGCCGGGAGTGGTGCCAGCACCCGGCACCCAACAGTTACCAGTAAATGACCAGAATTTGAGGAACCCACATGCTCCATTGCTGTGTGGGGTTGTAGTGCTTCCCTCTCAGGCGATAGATCCACCCCCCATTGGAGAAGTCTGGGCCAGACTGTCCCACACTGGGTGGACCTTCTGCATAGTCCAGCATGCATGTCTAGCCCTCCCGCGCTTGACTGCTTTGGCTTGGACCTGCATCTGCCCAATGCCATGGTCGGGAAGGTGGGATTTGAAGATGTGTGCTCCATTGTCGACGGCGGAATACACGATGTACGTAGTCTACCGTCTAGGTAGCTCCTCGAGGAAGAACAGCGCGGATATACACGGGGGCCTTGGCTGGCCTGGACCGGGAATGCTGTGTGCCGGGCCTGGAGGGCACACCTTGCCTACTGCAGGTTCGATATCCCTTAGCTCTGATGTGGTTCGGAGGATTGAATGGCCACCGTAAGCAGAGACATGTTGGGACCCTCAAGGCGTGGCCGGCGGCTGGCTCGGGAGAAGGCCAATGGGTGTCTCGGATGGCCACATGGATCGAGAGTCAGCGCCTCCCGGGACTGGTCATGACTGGCATCGGCTCTGACGTCGTTGAGCTGCTGGAGAGGACGGCTGCCGTTTCATTCTCACGATGCGTGCGTCCATGTACATTCACGGCTGCGGGGTTGAGACAAAGAGAGAGAGAGATCGAATCGAGGTAAGCAGGTGGCTTTCCATGGCCGGAGTCATTTCCCAGACTGTGAGCCATGGTACGAGAGTCAGTAGGTCAGCACTTCCCAAACGCGACCCCACAGAACAACGCTTGGCGATCTCATCTCGCCAGGCAGACCTTGACATTGGGAGCGGCAAGTCTAAAAGGTCGATGCAACGATGCTACGATGCAGTGCCTCTGAACAAGACTCTGGTGCTACGCTCCTACTATGCACTTCCTGGCAAAGCCGCTGCCGAGTCATGGTGGTCACATCATCCATCGAACGACAATGATGTGATGCACAAGTCGCCGTTCCAGAGGAGAAGGACGAGGTGCCGTCCTCTGGCAAGTGCCGAGTCCGTGAGACGATTGTCTGGCAGCAGCGGCCGCAACATAATGGTCAGCAATTACGAGAGACCCGGGAGACGAGAACGCTTGTCTGATCTGCGGCGGCAGTTCAGAGGATGCCGGGGGCTGGCCAAGCACGGGACAGCACAGCTGAAGCGGGATAAAAACTCAAGCTTGGGTCACTCCCCGATCCGATCCACCGACCTCAGACGATCGCCGGAGCCCTTCAGTTGTGGGCTGGGGCTGGGGCTGGACAACGGACCTGGACCTGGACCTGGACCTCGACGTGGACCTCAACCAACATGGACATCGACATGGACCTCGAGCTCGACCTGGACCTGGGCCTGTCTTGTCAAGCGTCAAGCACCCGAGATCTGCGAGGTCGGCGGCATTACTCGCACCGTGCCATCCCAGCACGGCAGCGGGCCATGGATATGGATTTCAATGCTGCGTACTGTATGCGTTGGGAGAGCAAAAACCCTGGTTGCCTGGCTCGCGTGTGGGGACCTCTCGGTGCCCACAGACACGGATGCAGACGAGTTGGCGATGATCAAGATGGAGAAGCGGAACCGCTCGATTCCAAATTGAGCGCCTTCGCTACCGACAAACAGCGAGCCTGGATCAAACGGATCACACGTCCTTGTGTGTTTCAACGGGGCAACGGGTATGCATAGCACATTCGTACCATGTACTGTACTGCCTGCTGCGGCCGGGAAAATGTCTCAGTCGCAACACGACCGGGGCGCAGTGCGTGTGTGTTGGCCGATGGGATTAACGAGATGAGGCCGTTGCATCAGGAACGGAGGAGCTCCGTCTGATGTCGTGATCCTCCTGCCTCTGCCGTGTCTTCCGCGCCCCGGGTCCCAGGCACTAATGGATACTATTCTATCAGTCTATGCATAGACTAAATTATGTACAATGGGCACAACTGCGGGACCGTTGGCCTGCGTGAGCTGTGCAGCTGTGCAGTAATGCAGCAGATGAAGTCATGGTCTGCATTCTGCATTTGCAGCTGCATTGAAAACCAAAGAAGCTCCCTAGCTGTTTTCCCTTCCGTCAACCCGGGCCGAAACGCCTTCTAAACCAAGATTAGCGGGATCGTCTCCTCTGTTGCTATTCCTGCACGGTGCCGATCGATATTGGATCTGGACCTCGCCAGAGCCGGCGCAAAATAGAACGCAACGGTCATCTCGCGTTTCCACCAGCGGGCAGCTATCAGGAGCTAACATGAGCAAAGACGGCGTCCGGAGGTCGAGTTGGGGCCGGCTCTGCTAGCTAGGCAAATGAACTCGACACCACCACGCAGGCCGGCCTCGCTGTAGCCACAAACGTGGACTCATGCGAACTGCATCCTGAAACCACCTAACCCAGCTCTATTTGCTTTTTCTCCCACGGTACTTGGATGTCGGCGGCCAGACGTGCAGCGGAACCTGCATCCGCTTCTCGGTGCTTTCTACCGGGCAACAACACCACTACCAGGAAAAGGAAAAGAGCAAAGCTATAATGATAGAAACAGCCACAGGGACAGACGTAATATCGCCAATAAGCACACGCTGGTCACTACCGTCATGATCAGCGTCGCACCTTCTCTTCTCCAACACACGTCTGACTGGCATTGTGTGTGTATGTGTAGCGGGATGCGGCGGATCCGCCCAAAAAAGACCACTCCCCCCATCAAGCAACGACAGGAAAAGGCAACAAGGCTCTACCCCGGGCCTCAGTGCCGGATCTTCAACACACCTCCTCATAAGACAAGGTGATAAGACTACCGGGGCTTTCCAATTCTGGCATGCCTTGGCCTGCGCCAAACATCCATCACCAACACCCACTCACCCCCCTGGCCCATGACAGAAGAACCCCACGATGGGTATCGCCAATGTACCATGTGTAATGTTGCAAGCAAACAAGGGTCCTCTTCCTTTGGCGTGTTGGCGTGGTTAGCTCCGTTGCGAGTACCTGCCATGTATCTTTTTCCCTCCGCCTCCACGGCGGGGAGTAGGTCGAGCGAGACCTTGGATAGGGGGGGTGAGAGGGGCGTCGACGGATAGAATATGTACGCTCAGACGATGGCTTCAGTCAGGAATCAGGCAAAGTACCTTATGTACCTAGCAGGTCAAGCATGCACACAGTATTGCTTGCATCACGACCCATGAACCACCCCGGCCCTTGCCCTGCATTGGTGGTGGTGATGGTGATGGTGGTGGTGGTGGTGGGTGCTGTTTTTTTATGTGTGTCTGTGTCTCACCTTCTCCACCCGTCTGCGATCTGGTGGGCTCGTCAGACAGATGGCGCATCCAGGCGCGAGGGAAAAACAGAGGAGGGAGGGGTGCGTCTGGCCATGCGGCGGGCCCTCCTCTGTCATCATCGTCGTCAAACCTCCGAACCTGACAACCAGCGATTGCGGGTCTCCGACGTCCCCCGGGAGGGCCCAGCATCGGGGAGAATGACGATTGCTCGGCGATGTGGAGGGGGGAGGGGCGCAGAGGGTCCCGCCCGGCTTGCACCGCGTCGTTTTCCTCACGATGGGGACAAAAGCAGGCAAGAAAAGGAATCAAGCAAGCAAGCACCTGGGCGGAATGTTGAGTAACACACCATCGGTGCTGATCCCGTCCCAAGCTACTGGATTGCCGAGGGCGTGGGCTGGCTCCTTGCCCTTTCTGCTTTTTCCCTTTTTTACCTTTTGCCCACCCGAACCTTCTTTCCTACACAGGCGCACACACTCTCACGCACACAGCTGCAGTAGTTTGGACGAAAGGGCCTAGCCAAGGGCTGGTGGTGTGTGGGAGGCCACCTGCAAGGCAAGGGGGGAAAGGGTGGGCAATTGGCAAATCATCTTACACCCATTTCATCTGACTGATGCTTCTCTGCGGTGTCTGTGTTGTGCGTGTGTGTGCGCCGGTCATAAACATGGAAAGCGGCCACGGCGTGCCCGAACAGACTACGAACTACGAACTAGTCTATGGCAACGTCTGAGTCGATCACCGATGTGTGCGTCGTTCTCTCGGGGTCCGGGATTTGAATAAAGAAGAATTCAGCCGATGGATAGAAAATACCATACAAAAAGAGGCCTCGCGAATCTAGGATATGCAATACATCCGCCTGGTGGGCTTCTTTACCATGAGAATTTTTTTCCCTCGCCTCTTCAGACAACCTTTCACAGCATACTCCCGGGACCAGCTCCCAGGGCCATGGACCTAGCGAGATCCAGCTCCAGGGATCTCCGAGATGGTCCCGAGTAGAGATCATCAGTGCAGAGCCCACGAACCGGCGGACCTGGCGAGTCGAGAGGGAGGGCGGATGGAACGTCAGCCACATGCGCCCACTCCCGACCTGTGTTCCTCCTCTGATACGTAAAGAGCCGCAACTTGATCCCTTCCCGCTGCGACCGCGGCCGTCGCTGGCGAGTCATAGGTATGGGAGTGATTAGTAGCAAGAACCGCCACATGTGAAATGGTTGGCGGCAGAGCTCTCCCTCATATATATTGGCATGTGGAGACTGCAGGAGGGACGCACTGCGTCTCGAGGATATCATTGTAGGGGAGTCAAGGCTTGCCTGGCCCGTGAAACCGCCTGCACCGTGGCCGTATCACTGTGTCTTGGTCTCGATACATCCTGTGACTACTGCTAGGTGCATTGGTGACAGAGTCGTACAACTGTCTTCTGGTGGCGCCAAGAACATGTGAACTTCAGAGAGAGAATAGAAGTATGCATGGCACTGCCAGCCTTATTTCCACGAACCAGATCTCCTGAATACCAAAGCAGACGGGGTATCATATCAAAACGTCCTTTTCCTCCTTCCTAGACGCCGTCTTCTTATGCTCATCGCCCTTTTAGCTTGCGCCGCTCCTCTTCAAGAGGCGAGGATTTCATGTGTAGAATACTCTGACATCGTTCCGTGGATCCAGCCTTGTACGGACTTCATCTATGCCATTGCCACTCAAGCCCATGCCGGCTCGCTCGCCTCCAATGGCGTCGTCTCCTCGTTGACTAGCTCCTCGTTGTGATGATCGATCAAGTCTCTGATAAATGACAGTATCTGCAGGGCGGCTTCATGCGGTAGCATCTTCGTAATATTGATGCTCAAGCCTTCCCTTGATTTGAAAATGAAGAGGTTGCCTCCATCGGATCTGACCGTCTTGGCCTCGTTAGGGCTTCGGACTGTTGAGAGTACATTAGCATCAAAACGAAAGAAATGAGAATAGTCAATGTCAAATGTTGTCGTCCCAACAGGCTACTTCGCAGAAGATATCCACGAGACGCTCTGTTATCTGACGACGGCCATAGGCATTTCGACGTACGAGTCCATAGTCGCAGCTCACCCCATGGAAACAAAAGCTCCAAGGACGAGTAAAGTAAAACCACTTATTTGAATGAGGCACTCGTCGAATGTCTTGCAAATGGATACTTGGAACAGAAAAACACATATGCCGTATAAGAAACAGGGCAAGAACTTACTCTTATCTTTCAGGCTAACCCTTCTCTCCGCCTCCTGCAACCTCCGCATGTTTTCTTCGACCTGACACTCCAGATATATGGGAATTAATAGCCGATTGGTTCTCTTCGCGACAACCTCAAAATCCTGTGCGAGTCGTCTCCCCAGCGGCGTGTCTGACAGGCAGTCTGTGCATATGATCATCTTGCTGAATGTGGACGGGTGTTCGACTTGATCAGCAAAGCAGGCGTCTCGTTGCGCCTTTTGTGCCACTTCGTCATCGTCGGGTATAGTCTGGAAGCTGTCGCCTCGACCTTTGCCCCAATCTAGCAAGGATGCTTTGTTGTCACCGATCAGAAGGCTGAGGGTCTCTGCAACGGTGTCTTTTCCCACTCCCGGCCAGCCATTGAGAATTATGAGTGGTTGTGCCGCCATCGTAGCTGTGCTGCTGTTGACTTAACGGCCGTATTTTCCAATGAAAAATTTGCTGTAGGGGATGCCCTGCAAATTGTCGACGGTGGTCCACGATCTGAATAGGGCGTGTTGAAATCCTTTGGTGTGCGGGTGATATCCTGGTTGGCGTTGTATCTCGTGACCAAGGCTGTAGGATTTCCTGTTCCTTGAGGCTGCAAATTGTCACAAAGCTTTTAGGAGAGGTGACAAAGTCGCAGGAGGCACCTTCGTTCGAGCCAGATGACTGCACGCAAGATGTCGTAGACTGTTCTTTCCAAGCCGCGATGGGATATCGGTCGATGATGCCAGTGTTACCGACCCAGCCGAGAAGTCTATTGACCGAACAAGTCGACAGCCTTGACTACTCCCAAGGAAACCGTAGTGACACCAGCCTGTGGAAGAAACTGTCCGGTTCGTGACGTTGAGAAGGAGGGTCGAGGAAAGCGTGAATGTTTTGCCGTGCTGGGCGAGCCCGGAGCTCTTATCCTGAAAGAGGCCGTCGAAAAAGTGCTGTTGCCAGCATGCTGGGGTCAAGAGATCTGTGTGGAAGAAAAAAGAATATCTGTCGTCGAAGTCAGTGCCGATCAGCACCTTATTAGGAGATTTGGATAGCTACGACGGGAGGGAAAAAAAAGGTCTGGCCCCTTGGTGCGGGCCTTGCGGGAACAGGTGGGTACTTGGGCATATTTCGGGCGGGAACTGACTCACTCACAACTTCGCCGTCACACGGTAGCTGAATGCAGGTTGCCTCTGTGGCGGGTGTTTGTTTGTTGATGGGAGAGGAGAGCGAAACCTTATTTGTTGGAGGCCGCAAACGGGGTGGTGAGTGTTGATGGTCGACTTTGCTTTGTTGGGTTCTAGACCGCCGAGACAGACAGCACACAGATGCAACAAGCGCAAGCCCTGGTGCCAGAAGGAGTATCGACGACGACGAGAGCTTGTCTATTAATCACCGGCTGGCTAGCCTGCAGGTTTGGCATTGGTGCCCGACGCCCATGAGTAGCAGTAGCTCCGTCCGACGAGGAAATCTCCGTTGTTGCTCGGGTTTCGTTATTCGTTGGCAGAGGCCAGGCCACACGCGGCAGGTCACAGCGGCTGCCATACCATGCATGTGATGTGCCTGGTGTTGCTCGGCAAGATACGACGCTCGAGACAGCTTTGATGGAGCTTCCCAGGGTGATATGAGGCTGTCCTGGTCTGATTAAATTGGTCTAACTTGCTGGTCTGAAGGCTGGCAGAGAGCCCACGCCATAACTGCCGCGTACTACAGACGGGCCGCTCCTTCCCCTTGCATGTGGCAGACAGGGAAGGAGCTACAAACCAAACAACAGCCCGCGTCGCGCTTTTCACCTCCATCTGGACTCGACCCTCTCTCTCTCTCTCTGAGCGGTTTGCTCTAGAACAGATAGCCTCAGTCTAGGCTGCTTCTACGTCTCAACATCTTAAACGATCCAGGTCGCTTGGGCCAGCGGCCATTCAGCTCGTCGTCCCATCAGATATCCTCGGCCATTCCCTGCTGAACGGAGAATCTCGTCGCTAAGTCGGCTTTACCCTTTGCACGAGTCAAAACAAGTTCGAGTCAAGCAGACCATATTCGCTTGGATGTGGTATCAGTCTATTCTATTCTACTCTATTTTATGTCCTTTGGTTGCGGCCATATATTTGCCAAGAAGAATGCGCGAGCACTCAGCAGTATGAAGAAATATATCCATATAGAAGAAGCAAATCAAAGGTCCGTCATATCATCCCGTGCATTACAAACATTACAACCATTACAATCATCAGAAAGTGACGCACAATCTATCTACACCCGTCCCCCCAGGTGTAACATGTTCTGCTTCACTGCCTCGGTCGCTTCACCCCTGCCGGTGTATGCGTAGGCTACGGTCTGAGTCCACGCTTCTGGATGTGGCATGGGCAGGTCTATCGTGTCGCCAGTCTTGACATGGCCTGATAGCATGACAGCTGCTAATGCTGGCAGGTAGGCCCGAGCATAAGGGAGATCTAGAATGACCGTTTGTTAGCAGAGCATACAGGCAAACAGTGGGCCGGAGATGACCGATTCTGAACTTACGGATTGGCACCTCTCTCGAACCGCTCCTGTGTTGGTGACTGGATCGAGACGACATCGGACTGGACAAGGCCACAGTAGACCGACGCCGGCTCGGAGCTAAGGGCAGTGTTGATGGCCGCGGAGAGCTGATCGTGTCAGGGGACAAAGGAGCCACTGCCTGACGGCGTGGTGAGCGCACGGGCGTGGCTGGAGACGGGAGCGTGGCCCTCAGTTCGTTCAGGTTGAAGCTGCGCGCAATCAGGAACGGCTTGCGCTCCTTGCCCTTGGGCCGCACGCGGGCCCTGATGAAGAGGCGTTCTGACTGGCCGTAGCCCTCTCCGGCGCTGTCAGGCTGCTCAGTGCCACTCAGGCGGCGCAGGGCCGATGGGGCCACGAGGACGTCCGCCTTGGTGGGATCACCAAGATATACATGACCCCAGGCCTGGAGCATGTCTGGCTGGAGGAGCATCATGGTCTGCCTCCGTTGCCTCTGAATAGCCTCGGCTGGAGCTGAGAGCTTTCGGTTGGACACAGCGCCAACGTTGCTGGCTTGTGATGGAGACATGCCAGACAACAGCATAGACCTGGTCTGCTGTACCATATTCTGTCGCCCATGTGATAGGGAGGCTATCAACGGCGTGTTAGGAGCTGTTAAGGGATGTGCTGCTGTTCTCGACTGCACTGGGCTATCCATGGTCATCAGGTTGACCCTTGTTGACATCGACTGCTCCGCGACGGGAGACAGCGACCTGGACAGTCCACCACGGGCCTCTAAGCTCTCTACCATGGCTCTCTCATGCTGCCTCATAGACACATCATAGGCAGGCGTCGAAGGCTGGATGGGACTGGGAAGAGTCTTGGGTGTATTTGGTGTTGCGGAGGGCAAAGGACTCCGATGTTTGCGGAATGCTGACCGGAGGCGTATATCGCTTGGCCCTGCATAGTCTGTATTGATTTCGAGACTGGGCCGGCCACGATTTTGGGTGGACATGATCATGACGCTAGGCGTCCAGGGTAATACAAAAGAGAAAAGAGTTTCACGGCCAAGGGATCGTGTGATCTCGAGGGGAAGGTGAGTGACTGGCAAGAGCCAACTTTGGCAAATGGAATGTCGTTGGAATTCTGGGTCTGGGACGTGGATAACACACGACGTACGAAAGTACAGAGTGGATGGCGAGGCTCGCTGGCACAAGTGATGACGGCCATCGTTCCATTTTTATCTCTTCTTTCTCCTTTTTCGTTTTGCGCCTCGGTTTGGCTCTTGGGTGCTCTTTCACCCGGGAGGAAGAGGCAGAGGGAGAGGTAGAGTAGGCTCAAAGCACTGGTGAGCCCGCGCCAGACAAAGGCTTTCCCAGCAGCGTGGTCCAAGCCATGTTTCGATTTGTGCGCGCGACCTGAGCCGCGATGAAACTGTAAAATCATGAGAACAAAGGTATCTGTTGAACGCCTCACCCGTGCTAGAGCGCACTACGCAGAAATTGTAAACCACATGGCACATCATATCTCAACGTTCAAATCCGAGGTATGGGCCCGGTAGGTGGGGTCGGCGAGCCCGGCTCTGGTTGGTTGCTCGCCTCTCCCTTGGCCCTGGGGCTGGACCCTCCCACCCCGGCCTGTGACGACTGTTTGCTCGAGCGAGGCTGAAGGCAATCGTTACTGCAGAGCTGTCATTTCTCCCTCCCTTGCCAGCCTGGCCTCTCTGGAATCTTTTCGCGACGTGTTGGCAGCGCAATGCTTTCCCCTCGACTTTCGAGAGTCCTGATCCTGACATCCGCTTTCCGCTTTTCTTTGTTACGCGTTGCTACCCTCAGACGCAACGGGATTCAGCATGTCTAACTCGACCGCCAGTTACAAGCAGCTCAAGGAGGACTTCGTGTCCAACTTGACAGGAGGGCCTGTCAGCGAGATCGCAGCGGTGACGGCTGTCTTACCCGTGAGTCAATCTACGTTCCTATGACGGAGACCTCGTCAGTCCTAGCTGAAACTCTGCTCTAGGTCGGTGCTCTGGTGTGGTCCGTTCTGCAGGGCCGCCAGTCCTTCTTCAAGCCGTACACGATTATCGGATTTATCGTCGACTACTTCCTCAATGTCGGGGCCGTCCTGCTCGCAATCACGTTATACTCCGACAACCCGATCCTCCTTATTGTTCTGCTGCTCGCGCCCGCGCTGCTAGTCTACGCTTTCCCGCCAAATCTCGTGGCCCGGAGAAAGAAGCCTAAGATCCCGCCTACCGCGCAGGCCAGCAAGACAAAGGGGTCCGCGGCGGGCCTAGATGTGCTCTCGACAAAGCCTTTCCTGACCATCTTCCGAGGGTCTATGCTCATCATTACGTGTCTAGCCATCCTCGCAGTCGACTTCCGCATTTTCCCCCGACGCTTCGGCAAGGTCGAGACATGGGGCACATCATTGATGGACATTGGTGTCGGCGCCTTTGTCTTTTCGGCCGGAGTCGTGGCTGCGAGGCCTGTATTGAAAGAACGCGCAGAAGGCCGTGGAGCTCCACTGTCCCGTCGGCTCCTGTACTCAATGCGCCATTCTTTACCACTCCTCGTGCTGGGTGTCATCCGCCTGCTTAGCGTCAAGGGACTCGATTACGCCGAACACGTCACCGAGTACGGCGTGCATTGGAACTTTTTCTTCACGCTGGGCTTCTTGCCACCCTTTGTGGCCGTGTTCCAGTCGGCGCTGAGGATTGTCCCATCGTATGCTGCCCTCGCCCTCATCCTGGGGGTCACCTACCAGATTCTGCTGGAGAGTACTGGCCTCAAGGTTTATATCCTCACGGCTCCCCGGGTCGATCTTCTGTCCATGAATAGAGAAGGGGTCTTCAGCTTTTTTGGATACCTGGCCATCTTTCTGGCCGGCCAAGACACTGGCATGTACGTCCTGCCTCGCAACATCACTCGGAGTGGGTCCAGTGCAGCGGCGCAAAGGACCACTTTGCTCATGACAATGGCTGTGTGGAGTCTTGTGTGGCTGCTGCTGTTCTTCCTGTCCACGGACTACAACTACGGGGCGGGACTGTCAGTGTCTCGCAGACTCGCCAATCTGCCGTACGTCTTGGGGGTGGTTTCCTTCAACTCCGTCCAGCTCCTGGCCTGTTGTCTCGTCGAGACATTGTTATTCCCGTCGTTTTACAACGCAGTCGACGCCAAAGCAGAAAAGGAGGCGTATGAGTTCGCGACTTCCAAAGTACTGCGCGCGTACAACCGCAACGGCCTGGCTGTCTTCCTCATTGCCAACCTTCTGACAGGCCTGGTCAACATGACGGTTCCGACACTGGACGTTGGGCCCGTCGTAAGCGTGGGTATACTGGTTGCATACAGCGCAGTCCTGACGAGTGTGGCTGTGGCACTGGATGCGTACAACATTTCGATCAAGCTATGATGAGGGGTTTTCTTCGATCGGTCAAGGTTTCGGATGATTCCTCGTCCAAGACGGGCCGCTGAGTATCCACCGAAGCCGTCGTGAGCCGTTCCAGTATCTTCCAGGTCGGCCGTGAGTCGTCGCTGCTCCAGCATGAGACCATTCTCAACAGCACGGTCCAGCATGGGAAAGACATGGCTCGGCATATAGTCGGGAAGGCGTTCTAGTCAGGAGATTACGCGGCTAATGGCCTTGAGGTGGAATATCATTAATGCTCCGCCGTCGGTTGCCAGATGCATTGACGGGTAGACAATGGTGGCCGTTAGTGCCACAGAGAGCCCCGTCTCCCCGGAGTGACCGGGAGATCTCAACCGTCGGCCAAGTCCGGGTGGGCCTGGCTTCGCTTTCGCTGCGACCGGAGGGGGACGTCCCAGCGTCCGGGCAGCGCCGGGGGACCATGCCCGTGTTTGCCACGCGGGGTCGGTGCTTACGAGAAGTCGGTGAGAGAGAGAGAGAGAGAGCATGAGTAACGAAACCCGGGGAAACCTGTGGCCGGCTTAGATGTCTGTTTCAACGATGCACGGGTTTGACACAAGGTAGGAACGAGTCACATATGCGCGTATGTTTGCTCGAGATGAACAGGCGACCCGCGTCCATGGGCAGACCTTGGAGGCTGTGAACTGTACCGACGTGACGGTATAACCCATCACGAACCCTATTCACCCGTCAATGGAATTTAGCCGTGCCTAGACATAGCCTCCAAAAAAAATTTGGATTCTCAATACGCGATGACCTCGTAATGTTCCCTCCCTGTGACTCAGCCAGAAACTTCCGCCTCGCAAGGCGGGCATCTCGGAACCGTCGCATTCGGCGGTCAGGATGAACCGTGCATTCAGAAGGGAGAGACAAGGAAGAAAAAAGACGTTATGAGCTAGAGCTGGTAAAGTGTAGTTGGGCACCCACCGGCCGGCACATGTTAGAGGAAGCAGGCGGCAGCACGGCGACGAATGGTTTGACGATCAAGCCCGGGGGCAATGTCAAGCTTACCCCTGCGAGCCGAACGCCACGTCCATTTCCCGGCCTCAATGCACGACGGCTCCCCGGCGAGGCGGAAGGGAGGAAGGACGACGACAGGTCAGGAACACCAGGACGAGCATGAATTTGTTTCTTCCCGGTCTGGCGCGGTCGGGCGCCAACTGCGGGGCGGGACTGAATGAACGCGCTTCCTTTTCCCTTTTGCCCTTCCTCGGGCCATGCACACATGCGGATGAGGCATTGGGGGATGAGGCTCGCAGATGAGGCATTGTTCGGGCTCGTCCGTCGCTATGGTCTCTTTTCTTGTCTTATGCGCCTGCGAGAAATGGGAGGTGATGGATGGAGGACGGGAGTCAGGAATTCCATGCTCCCTCCCCGCCTCCGCGCCCCTCCTCCGTCTATGCTATGCGTGCGCACGAGTCCCTCTTTCCTGCGCCGTCGCGAGGACTGGCTGGCTGGCTGGCTAGCTACGTGCTTGCTTGTAAACATGCTTGCTTGCTTGCTTGCTTTGCTATCTTGGCCGAGGTGTGGCGCGTGCGTCGCCGGCTCGCCGCCTGGCTATTCATGCGCCGGCATGGCGCCAGCATGGGGAATTGGGCAATGGCATGGCAGAGGTGACGAGAAGTGACGGGATGGGGGAGCTCTTAGAGAGAGCTTGGGGGCTGAACGGGCCATGGGATTGGAGGGAAGGCAGGGAAACAGAAACTAGGCAAAGTTTATGCGCTGTACGAAACGCCTAACAGCGGGAAGGACTGTGTTGTGTGCGAGAGAGAGAGAGAGAGTGTGTGTGTGTGGTCTGCGCATGCGAGTGCATGCGAATGTGAGTGCAGTGAATGACCTTGGAGCTGAGAGTTTAGAGAGTGAGAGAAATTGCTTGTGCTTGTAAGAGCCATGGTTGAAACTGGTCGGGTCCTTGCAAGGCCGTTGATGCCAAGGCCAAGTTGCCTTTGCCAGTTGTGTTACATTGTGGGTTTGCCCTTCAGATGACTGAACTCTCTCGCTGTCTGTGTCTCTGTGCCTCTGTCTCGATCGAGGATGGCAAGCTTGCTTTGGTTCGCTGGCGCAGCATTCCGAAAGACACCTGCATGATGGATGGAGCCATTGGGGCCCTTGGGCGGCGACTCATGAGCAAGGTCTGCCTGCGGGCTGCGGGCCCTGGGACTGATTTCGGGGGTTATTTCCCCCAAGCCGATCGATGAGGTTTTGAAGATAGCATCCACACTCTTTTCTTTTTCTTCCCACCTTCCCACCTTCCCGCCCTGGCTGGGCTGCTGTGGGCTGCTGTCAGAGCTGAGCAAGGCCCATCATCCGTTTGTCAAACCCATGGCGATGGAGAGAGCAGGCCTGGGCAGGAAAGGCTGGCGTGCATCGGACCCCAGTCCCTGATCCCTGACTCCCTACGTGCAGCGGGCTAGGAATTCAGGAACGAGCGGACGCGGACGGACGGGGCGCCCGCCTTTTATTACCACTGGTACTGTAAGGCACGGTATTACCACAGCATTTGTGGACGGTGCCTATACGTCTCGCACCGTACCGTGAGCCAGTACGTAATTTCAGGCCCTGCGACCGACCCCAACCCTTTTCAAGTGATGCTTGCTTGCCTGTCTGCAGCCTGTCAGGCCTGTCTGCCGTGCCGTCAGGCCGCCCTGCTCGAAATGATATTCCCCAGCCGCATCCCGAAACAGTCGACGCCAGAATCAATCGGGCATGGGCACGCTCTCCTCTCGCATTGGAATGGGCATGGCCTTCTCATCTTCTGACACGCCTGTTTTGTCCTTCGAGAAGCCTCGTCGAAGGATAAAGTGGGGCCTGGCATGCGCCTGGAGGGGCAGACAGCAGTCAGGAAGCAGCCAGTGCAGGGGCATCGCCGTTGACTGGCCCTCGACGCTCCCCTGCCCCCCCGGTGGATGTCCCACGACGCGATTCGACATCAGACGAAAGGACCGAGGCGGTCAAGCAAGCAAACTCGTGATGATGCATGGATGCATGGCTGCTTTGCCTGCTTGCCGTGTGGTGTATTGCAGTGCTCGCCCATCTCGTTGATGGCTGGCTGTGGTGATTCTGGCGGGCGGGTTTGGGAAGACGGTAAGATGGGTGCATGTTTGGTTGCTCATTAGCCCAGGTCTCGTCACGTCACATTCCGTCCCAAGGCCTGCTACACGGCGCTGCGCTTCTTCCAAGCCTGCTGCGACAAGAGGTAGCTTCGTCGAAAGCAAATCTCGAGGTTGTTTCGGTGCCGGTCGTCTTTTTGTGGACAACAGCCTTCCATCGTGCAGGACACTACCGCGGTATCATCACCCCTCACCAACACCCTCCTGCCAGTACAGCTACGACAAGCTCATCACCTGCAGGACAGACAATATCTGTCTACTGCAGCAGCGTGCCTTTCCTGTCTGTCGTAGACATCATCAGTATGGGCACACGCAGCCATGGAGTCTGTACTGTGCTCATTATACTGCATAGTACCTAGACTAGATAGTCCAATATACTGTCCTGGGGCAAGCCACCCTCGTTCAAGAACTGAGACACGTCGATCGGGTGGAGCTTCTGACTTGTTCTCATGTGTGGGATAGGACCCAAGCGATTTAAGCTTCTGCTGGCTGGGCGTGGTATATTGTGCGCGACAGTGTACGCAAAGATGCCGCACGCAGCTCGTGGACCTTGGACCTTGGACCTTGGACAACCTACCCCAGGGCCAAGGTCGTGTGCAGCGGCGCTATATCAGAGTATCTCCGTCTGAAATGCTGATGCTGTTAGGGTGCATAAAGTGATGATTTGCCCAAGGCCGGCCTCGTCCAAGCATCCCCCGGCCTGCATTTGGAGCCAAGCACCAGCAAGGTTATGGCCATCCGTCCCGCGTGTTCTGCTATCTAAGCTGGTGCGTGAGGTCATGAAGCCCATGAGACCATGAGGCCATGAGGCCACGAAGCGCTCATCTCGGAATGACAACGAAGCCTGTTTGCGGGAGGGGGGATCTGAAGGAGGCGAGGTGAGGCTTGCTGCTAGCTGTTGGCTGCTGGCTGCTTGTAGTCGGGATCTACATCGTACATGAACGCATACAGTTCGCGGCATTGATCCTGATATCGTGACCAAGGTTTCTGGTGGCTCAGGCGAGACCACTCCGCAGGTTCCTGGAAATCAACAATCAGGGAACAACAGCCAAGGCACAGGACAGGCACAGGCACAGCCAGCTACGGCAGGGAGGTGAGCAGCTCGAGGACCTCGGGAGAGAGGAGCAGAGGCAGAGGGAACACAGACGCTGGCGGGTTGATTCATCGAGGCCGCGGACGGGGTCAAATAAGATTACCCACCCGGCGGCGCCTCTCCCTTCATGTTCTCGCTTGACGACCGAGATCCCAGCCAGGCCCCAGTTGCATTTGCGCTCTGCATTTACTGTACATTTACATTTGCGCTTGCATTTGAATTGCCCGCAGTCGAAACCCAACATCATCGCCTGGCTGCTCCCCCTACCTTCCAGCCGCCACTCTCTTCTCTCTTCCCGCCTACACCTCCTCCTCCTCCTCCTCCTCCTCCCCCCGGACCTCGACATCCAGCGGCGTTTGTCCCCCGTCGACCCGTCCTGTCGTCGTCTCTCGTTTCCCGATCTTCACCTCTTCCCTCGCCCTTTAGTATTGTTTGCCGTGAGCACGTACAGCAGACGACGTCTCGTCTTGTCTTGTCTCGTCGGTCGCGGCCGCGCCTAATTGAATTAATCGGAACCCTGGACTGACCTGCTGCCCTGACCTGCATTGACTGTGCTGCTCCTGCAAGCACCCAACCTATCAGAGAAAAGGGGCCAAAAGATCGGGGCCCAAACACAGTCCCAGTCCCAATCCACCACAACAACACCACACAGCTCGCAAGCCTCTGCGGGTGTCGCGTCTGGGGCCTGCATTGCATGTTGTGTTGTTCACAGGACCTGAGTCGAGTCGAGTCGAGCCGGGCCTGCATCAAATCGCGAGCTGAGCGCCAGGCGCAAAACAGGCTGCAGGGACAACAGCAGAGAAACATCCAAGAGGGGGGCAAAAAAATAGGGCGATCGATCAACAACATCCGTCACAACACAGCGCAACACATCCTGTCCCATCCCAGCACATCCCACCCAGCCGCCCAAGTCAAACTGACCGCCGTATCGAAACAACAAATCGCAGAGCAGCCATGGTGTTTTGAACTGCCTTAATTGGTCTCATTGGGCACTCTGGCGACTCGTTGCATTGCCCATATTTCCTCCATTAATTGCAAGGCTCAGCTCATCATCATCAGCAGCAGCAGCAGCACAGGCAGCACCAAGACAACAAAGTCAAGCCCGCTGCAGTCAAGCCAAGTTGCACTCACACGCCGTTGCGATTTCCAAGTCACGTCTCCAGGTCCTGCGACGAGAAACGGTTCCGCCCATTCACGTTCGCTCTTTGACCTCTTGTCGTGTGTTTTTTTATTTCTATTTTATTTTTGCGACCAGACCTTACCTTCCTTGCCTTACCTTAGCCTGCTTGCGCTGCCCAGCTCCTTTGCCCCAGGTAGCCCCAGCTAGCCTCCCAATCTGCTGCCAGGTCCTGGTTTTGGGTTGGCACTTGGCCGTGCCTCCATCTCTGCCCCAGCTGCCGCTCCTCCAACCTTGGAAACCTTTCCAGCCTCCCAAAACCGCAAACCGATCCGACCTGAGCTAGTGTCCGAGCCGAAACATCCTCCTTAGCCCAACGTCCGACCGACCCCCTTAAACGTCAACTCCCTTGGTCAGGAGCAAGGCACGCCCTCAATCGAATCTATCGTGCAAGGGGCGAAAAGACCCAGATCCCTTCGCTGGGCAACGTCACCCGCCAGCCTCGATAAACCAAATAGCGACTCCCCCGACCTTCCGCGCCCCTGCGTGGGAAGATGTCGTCGGCTGCATTGCAATCCGCGCCTCATCAGACAGCTACCTCCGTCACTCTCAATTCACCGCCCTTGGTCGCCGCCTCGTCCGGCAGCCGCCACCAACAACAACAACAGCAACAATTCCAGCAATCGACCTCCTCGCCTGCTCGGGATCCCTATTATGCAACTACGCAGAACAGCACCTCTTCACCTTCGGCTTCCAAACGGCCGACCAGAAAACATAGCGGTAACGGCAGCGGCAAGGGAGACGCACCATCCCAAAGCAACTCCCCAATGAGTTCACGCGCTGCTCTCGCGTCCCCCATCCCCGTCGACCCCTCCGACCAGTACCAACATCCCTCCTCCGACCGTCGTAAAAACATGCCCGCCACTTCGGTGCCACCTCGCACCTCGTCCCAGCACACTGCCGGCGTCCCTAGTGGCGCTTCGACCTCGAGGAGATCTACGACACAAGGTGCCGACCGATCGGCGTCGCAGCGGCATGCAGGCAACGACGCGAACGGCCAGGTGAGCGCGAGCCAGGCTTATCAGGATGAAGCCGCCGCTCAGAGCTCTCGGAGCCGAAAGTCGGCACACACGGGCCCGGATCAATCGCACAAGGCAAGCAGCAGTAGCAGCCACAGAGACTCCCGAGCAGCAAGCGGGTCGACCTCGCTGCCTATCAGGTCGCAGCAGACCTCATCAACTACACCCCAGGGACCATCCCGGGAAGCAAGCGAGATCCTGAACAGCATGCTGGTGTCGCAGCCCGAGGTGGATATTGAGCGGTCGCGCGCACGCGAAGCACTGGCACAACCGCATCCAACCGAGACTCCCGACGATGACACGGCCTCACCACCAGTGGTTGCAAGCGCCGAACCACATGGCGAGGAGACACGGCGGGGTGGTCGGAGTAGGCACGACTTCAGCAAACGCGAGAAGCACACCAAGTTCGGCGAGTACATATTAGGCAACACCATTGGTGAAGGCGAATTTGGAAAGGTCAAGCTTGGGTGGAAACAAGAAGGCGGCATTCAGGTAAGGCCCTCGCACGCTGAACATTGTACCACGCGATGACCGTTGACGCTAATCACTCGGACGCACAGGTCGCCATCAAGCTTATCAAGAAGGACCAGCTAGGAAGCAATCCATCTCGTATGGCCAAGATCATGCGCGAAGTCGCAATTCTGAAGCAACTGACACATCCAAACATCGTTCGGCTGCACAAGATGGAAGAGTCTGAGAGGCACTTTGGCATCATCTTGGAGTATGCTTCTGGCGGTGAGCTTTTCGACTACATCCTAAACCACAGGTACCTCAAGGACAATGCCGCCCGACGCCTCTTCGCACAGCTCGTTTCCGGCGTAGGTTATCTGCACAAGAAGGGCATCGTGCACAGAGATTTGAAGCTGGAGAACTTGCTGCTGGACCGCAATCGCAACATCATTATCACCGACTTTGGTTTCGCGAACACGTTTGACCCGGTCGAAGAGCTGACGGAAGAGGAGGAAAACAATCTGAGCGACCGGGAATTCGTCAAGCGCATGGGGTTGAATCAGCTCAAGCCAAGCGGCATGAGGAAAGGTGACCTCATGCAGACGAGTTGTGGAAGTCCATGCTATGCTGCCCCTGAATTGGTCGTCAGCGACTCCCTGTACACTGGTCGCAAAGTCGATGTTTGGAGCTGCGGGGTTATTCTAGTAGGTGTCCTCTGCTTCCGTTACTGATTCCCCTTCTATGACTGACACTAGTTTAGTATGCCATGTTGGCAGGCTATCTACCTTTCGACGACGATCCCGCAAACCCCGAAGGCGACAACATTAACCTGCTGTACAAATATATAGTCAACACCCCACTCACCTTCCCCGAATACGTCACGCCTCACGCGCGAGACCTGCTACGGAGGATACTGGTCCCAAATCCTCGGAAGCGTGCCGATCTATTTGAAGTAGCCCGCCACAGCTGGCTGAGCGAGTATGCCCATGTGGTTGAGTTTATCACGAGCAGCACCACGACCCCTGGAGAGATCCAGAACACTACTGTACCCGCTGAAGATGAGACACCAATGGTCGCTCGCAGCGCATCTGTCCGAGAAGCGCACAAGAAGAATACCGTCGGCCCATCGATTGGTGGCCTAACTAGCAAACAAGGCACTGTTGACCCAGATACCGAGGCCGCGAACCATGCTCGACAACAGAGAGACAACAAGCGGAGGACTGTGCAGGTTGAATATGTCGCGCCCAACACCCAGACACAGCGTGGGGAGCCGGCAACCACCCACGGCTCATCCAAGACCAGAGCCCGTTCAGGCAGCCAGGGCCCTGTTGAGGTCCAGTCGTCTTCTGCAAACGAGAAGCCATTGCCACGCGACCCGCCAGTCACAAGGGAGTCGTACGGTGCGGCGCCCATCTCCTCGAGGAGGCCTCCGAGCGCGCATCTGAACAACCAGAACTTGGTGCAGCCATCGAGGCCGAGCCGCGAAGGCATCCGAGCAGCTTCTGATGGCCAGTACATGACGTCTGCTGGGGCATCTGGACGACCGACAACCGGCGGCTCGACCGGTTCGAAGGGTTATGGAACAGGGAGAGCTACGTACGGCCAACCCTCCGCCCCCACGGTTGCTGATACTAACGTGCATGGAAGTATCCAACAACCCGCAGGTCGAGCAGCCTATCCTGAGCCTTCTGCCAGTGAAGACCAAGGCTCGGACTACGGTAGGCCAAGCGTCAATACTCCATCCAAACTCTCGAGGGTCAGTGGCTACACTGGGGAGGCCGATAGTACCGACTCAAGGGGCCACAGGCGGTCGAATACGATCGGTGACATTGGCAACAAGATCTTCGGTCGGAGCGGGTCTGTGTTCGGTGGTAGGAGCAACCGCAAGAGCCAGATATCTTCCGGAGAGAAGTCCAAGAAGTACCCCCCAGTCAGCATGACGCAGCCGATTTCCGACGATGCTCCTGTACGTCCCTCGATGGACTCGAAGCGATCGCGCCGGTCTTTCTCGCTCGGACTTGGAAAGAAGAGGTCTGGAAGCATGAATGGGTCTCAGACTTCGTTGGACAGGCAGGCAAACAAGCGCTTCTCCTTGCTTCCCAGCTCATTTTCTCTCAAGGCCATTGGGCTGGGTAAAGAGTACGATCAGGAGCCCCGTGACTCGCAGCGGAGTCTGCCAATGCAGGAGCCGCCGCAGGTGGACGACACTGGCCGTTATGTAGAGCAGCCAAGAGCACCCGAGGCTGCCGATATTGACGGAATGTACGCTCAGCTGCAGGGCTCTCAGCAATCGCAGTACCGGGACCCGAACCAGAGCCAGCGACATAATAGGAGCACCTCAAACCCCTACCAGAGTAAGCGACAAAGCGGCATTCCAGCGCACATGCAACAAGGCGCAATTCTGAATAGTGCTTCAGATTCGTCCATTGAGAATGCGCAGCGGCCGACGAACCAATCGGGCTACCTCGAAGAGCAGCAAGGCAGGGAAAACAAGAGAGCTTCTAGCCGAGGAACTCGTGGATTACTGCAAAAGAATAAGCGATTCGTCGACGCATATGACAAGGACGAATATTCACGACACGGCAGCCATGACCACGCTGGCAGTAGTGGTGCCGCGAGGAGGGTTATGGATTTCTTCCGCAGGAGAGGAAAGGACAGAGGCGGTGATGACCGATGAAGCCCTTGGGTGTCCATTGCTACAGCTGCTTGAGACTGAATTCTGGCCAGGCGAGACAACTCCGTCTAGCCAATATCAGGCAAGGGTTCAGAACATCTTATTACCTGGCTGGCCAAGCTTGTCCACTCCGCTCGAGCTTGCAGCCTGTGAGGTACATTGATTGATGGACCGACTGGCCGGGGAAAACCATACTGTATGGCTCTTCTCGGCCACCATCACAGCACTATAATTGTCCAGGTCACAGAATGCGCAAGACCACCTGCTGCTGACACTCATGTCTGGCTTCAAAGCTGAAATACTGATCGAGGATTCGAGTTCGATGATACCAACTACGCCTTCGTGTTTCCGAGTAAACTCCCTGCAGGAGTATTGGTGGAAGTAATACGTGATGGAGAAGATCACGAGCAGTCATTTCCGGATCCACGGTTCCACGATATGACTGGCAAGAAGAACGAGAGAAGGGAGATTTTCCACTGTTACATTCAATTCTGATAATGCCATTTGTTTTTATTACCTCAACATCCGCCACACACTCACACAACATCTCACTATCCGCCCCCAAAACACCATCTGCCCCCGTCATTTGTCCCCAGGCCGAAAAGGGCCACCAGTTCGATCTTGCGCGAAAAATCAAAATTGAAGGACGACTTTAAGTCAACGATAGGAAGCTCCATCAAGATCAAGAAAGAAGAAGGGGAGGGGGAGAGAGAGAAGAGCGCGTCATGGAGTCTGCATCTGAGGAGCTACCTTTTTCATGGGGTATTTGTGTACAAATTAAATAATCTCCACACGTGGGAACAGAGATTGGAGGGAGGGAAGGAGGGGAGAAAAGGATTCATGCTGCGAGCTAGAGAGAGAACAAGAGAAAGAAGGAGGGGGACGCAAGCATGGGGGACGCAGAGCAGAGCAGTCTATCAATCCAATCATAGAGAGCCGGGGGATTTTCCACCTTGAAAGACACGGAGAGGTTACCTTCCTTTCTTGATTCTGTATATGACTATGACTTGGGGACTTTTGTGCTGTGACTTTGCTTCATGGGGTGGAGTTGGTATTTCTTCTTCCTGGTAAGCTTTGAGTCTGGAGACAAGGTTGTGATACAACCGATGAGATTCCCTAGCTACTTAGTGTTGCATAGAGTCATTGGACATTACCTATTTAGAGCTGTGGGATGCTAGTGGGAAGAACTCCGACATCAGACTACCTGTGGTTATAGTGAGGACCTCTTCCTAATTAACATATCTGGCCGCCCTTGCCTATCTGTTCCTATGTTGAGCCTGCCACTTTGATGTTGACACCAAGGCGAGCACTGCTTGTCTAAAAGAGACCAAAAAAAGGTGATGACAACTGTGAGATTTGAACTCACGCCTCTTTCGAGACTGCAATTCACCATGGTTAGACCATGAAAGCTAATAGCTTGAGTGCAGCGCCTTAGACCACTCGGCCAAGTTGCCTCGAATAAATGGCGCGATTGCAATCTATAATGACACAGCCAAGCCCATGATGGAGAAGCTTTCAGAATCTAGTACAGCCTTCTTAATTCTTGATATAGGCTTATGGCTTTGTGCTTCTCATGACTTTAAATGGAATAAATAAGGTATCAAAATGTTATCAGTCCGGTGCTTGAAATATGGAAGTTGTGAACTTGCAACGGTCAAGCATCCTTTGTAGTTCATGTGCTGAAGCAAAGCGTTTCGTTGTATCGTTAATATATCAGACACCTTTGAGTATTGCCTTCTATGAATACGCGTCGATCCTGTCTGTACGGCAGCCACGTATTCGAAGTCGAAACAAGGTTCTCTTTACCTCCACTGTAAGCAGCTATGAGGACGAATTACAGCCGCCTGTCCGAAATTGATTTTCGCCAGGCTGGGCCTCAGTGCTGTCCAGGAATGGCTGGTCGCTCAGCACGATCTGCTCCACCTGAGAGGCGTTGAATTCGCCGAACATCACACCCTGTATATACGCCTCGCCAACAAGCTTGAAGCTGCCGGTGTCGGCTTCGGGTCTCAGCAGGAACGGCACGATGGCATGCTTGAGGATGCAGACCACGCCCCCTGGTCTGGCGACCTGCGGGCCAAGCCCAACGTGGCCGTCCTCGGTGACAAGAACGCGCCTCCAGGTGCATGCATTACGCATGGCCGCTTGGAAGCGGTGGGCCTGCCCTACTTTGGTGACGGGCGGCAGCGCGAGATCAGTCCGGGGCCGGAATAGGAACTCTTCAAGCATGCAGGGTCGTGGGAGAGGCGATTCGCTCCCTGCCACTCCTCGATGCCGTTGTCTCCTTGTTCGATGTAAGTCCGCTTCAGGATCATCGCTAAGCACGGACGGGTTGTACATGAGCGCAATGAAGTCGGCGACGTGCTGTTCTATGTCCTCGATGACGCATCCATACCAGTCTTTGCCGGCAGTCAGGACAGTGCTAAATGCATGAAGAAGCTCCGTTGGGCTCGCTGTGGACGCTTGCAACGGCTCCAGAACTTCTAGGCAGACTTGTTCGGCCGTGTATGTTGAATCGTACCCGCTCGAGCTGTTCTTGTTGAAGAGCAGGCCAGAGACAGTTCTGACATGCGAAATTCGAGCGCCGTGCGTGATCAGTTCGAATCCTCTGACATCAGTACTGGCCACTGAGTCCACATTGAGAGAAGCAGACGCCTTGAATGTCTTTTTCTCCGATTCCGTTGGTGCTAATGTTCTTGAAAAGTACTGATGCCAGCATGGGACCCACGATGGAACCTTGGTCAGAGCTTGGTCCGCTGCATTGTGCGAAGAGGTTTCGGTCACCTCTTGATGAAGCCGCTCATGCTGGACATAAGATAGTATTCGAAGAGATTGAGTCCTGCGGATGATGGATAAGGCGCAGTCGATGTACACCTCTGGTAATGTCTTGGTGTAATCAGGCTCCAAGAAGGGAACACCAGCATCAGGATCCGAGTCCTTTGTTGGGATTCCCAAGATGCCATAAATCTTGTCTCGGACATCCGTCGCCACAAATGGCCTGGTGAGTGCGAGAAGTTGTAGGAATGACACATGCTGTTGATTCCTCTCATTTACATGCGACAGGGCGTAAATCAGACACGCATTGTATACGCCAACCAAGGCACTTCCATCATGGAGCAGCTGTAGCGGCAAACAGCGGAACCATGTTGCCGCAAACCCAATATACTCCCATGGAGCGGAGTGTTTCCCGAGCATGACCTGAGCCGACGTGGCCAAGGCTGCCTCTTGTAGACACCACACTCGACAGAACCACGGATTCCTAAAAAGCCGCTCGAACTCTCTCCAAGTCTGCAAATCTTCAAGTGGTGGCACTGATTCAAAGTTCCGGTGGTACATTTGACTGATAAGATTGAAAAGATGACTTGTTACATGATTGTGTTTATAGTTGTCTCCCAACCAGATGACCACCCTCGTTGCTCCTTGGTATATCCGCCGCATCAATCGCACCTGATGGTTCTTCTCCTCATCATCTCCCTGGTTCATGCAAATCGCGTCGGCCCAGATTAGCCGCGCTGTGAACTCGTTTCGTAGCTGTTTTAAAGCCCCATGGACACTTTGTGGGACTTCAACGGAGTAGTCGACTTCTCCCTCGGAGACAATGACGACAGCGTTGTCAGACCTGCTTCCCCAGGCATACGAGATGGCTTCATAGCTTGGCGGGTTGCCTAATGAGCAGGACTGTAACCGTGTTCGAACGAGGTCGTTTTCCTGCCCAGGTAGAAGATGAAGTATACGAATGTCATCAGAGTCAGCAGCCAGTGGTGCATATTGGTACGTCGATGTGAGCTCATGTCGTTGCCTCTGGCGCTGATGGCTTCCCGGAGCCCCGAAACTACTCTTTTGGTTGGAGTTTAGCGCCCCAGCTGGGGACCAGCTTCCAGGCACACGCCTAACAGACCTGATGCTACTGCTGATCAGGCCAGCGGTCAGGTCCATCCACGGTGGACGATAGCCGCTCATCTCATTGCGGATATCGCGGTCCACAAAAGGATAGTTTGGCAGATATTGGACGGTTCTTATTTCATTTCCATTGTCAAACAGGGACTCCATGGTGTTTGGTGAATTGCGAACAGTTCGGAAATATGCGTTCCAGGGCCTAAGTGTTCAAAAGCAGGCTCTCAAGTATCTCCGTTGAATTATTCCAGTTTGGTCATTTGATGAAAGGGTGGGGGAAATATATCCCGACTGACGGCTCTTCTTCCTTTTTTCGAAAGAGGTTTTGTCAGCACCGTCACCCTGATGCCATGATCCCTTGCGAAGCCCGGCGTGTATCGCAGTGTAGGGCGCCACTAATATAGGGGTGACCATCTACCTTGATTTTTAATGGGATTCGTAGGATCGTGCATGCTCGGTACGTGAGGCAAGATCTGCAGAATTGCTCCATTCACATTTCTTGTATAAGCTTAGCGTCATATGCTGAGCGTCATGGGTTTCGAGGAATTCTGGCCAATGGCTTATGTGTCGAGGCTTATAAGCCGAAGGCACATGAGATGTATACACTAGATCCCCAAATGAGAGAAAGTATATACTCAATCTAATCTGTAGATAAACAGCTGACAATCTTCCCATTATACACCAAGGAGCTTTCCCATCCGATCTGAATTCCAGCTGTAAATAAAAGATAATCTCCTTGGCCGGCCCTCGTGTTGAAAACTCTTCTATTGGATAGTAGTCGGTACATATGTGTATGCAATTGCTTCGGAAGTTTGTCCAGGAATCATGTGACATTTACTGGAAGTAGTATTGAACCCTGGCACGTGTATGTGCATACAGAATGTAACCAAAAGACTTAGAGGGAAGAGTTATTGTATCATTTGAGCTATATAACCCCAGAGAGGAAACCAAAGGAAAGCTGGTGGAGTCCTATTCCGCCTCAATTTCTATACTTGCTAGGCAAATTCCTAGACCGTCGACAAAGGAGAGTGTAAAATGTCGTAAACCAAATCCCACTATTCCGTTGACTCCATAGTCCTATCCCAACTCCTCATAGACCGTCCCGCAGTCTATCAAGATGCCGCTACCGAGAGTGGCGAGACAGATTTACCTGTCAGGGTCGAAGGCCTGGAGCCAGTGAAGCTCGGTGCACATGCGCGCGAGCTCTGGCGGCATGTTCCTAAATGGGCGGTAGTCGATTAGTTGACTGAATGGATGACAGAGTGAGGGAGCTCATAATCCAATAATGAAGAATTGGGCTTTGTGGTTACTTACTTCGCGCCGAGGGCTTTCTCGGCCGCAGCGAGATTCGTCCATGTCTTATCATCCTTCAGATTCGACTTCATCTTCTTGCCAAGAGTCTTCATCTTGGCCTTGTCTCCAGCAGCCTTGGCTTTGGCGTAATCCGCCTTGATCTTGTTGTAGTTCTTGTCGAGGGAGGCCTTCCAGGCGGCGATATCCTTGTTGGTGACAGCCATGATTTAAGTTTATTGAGGAAGAAAATATGTGTTTGGTGTCTGTTTGATTGTAGTAGTAGTAGTAGAAGTTGTTGTTGTTGTTGATGATGATGATAATGAAAAGATGTTTGGATCGAAGAGGTTTGACCCTTTATATATTTGATGAGCCCGCTCTTTTGACGTACTGATCTCTTCCTCTGCTTGTAAGTTGAAGCAATCTAGACTGAAGGCCTCGCCGAGGATGAGATCCCATGAGGACTTGGGCAGCCCATCCTCTGGCCGACAGTTTCATCCTGAATATCATCACGACCCTATGGATGAAGTCCTTCGTACTAAGACACAAACGCATACAAGGCAGGCCGTTTACTATTCTTGGGCTGTCGTCCCTTTGATGTGGGTCCCTGTACCCCGGCATTGTGGAGTAGGCCTAGTTGAACCCCACTACAGCCGCAATTCCCATGTTCCTGCGACCAGCTTACAGTGGCGAGGCCAACCTTGAAATCTGTTTGGCATTAGATTGCGGCCTAGCGACCAAGCAACTTGATGTCCGAGACTGCAGATGCCTGAAAAGTCCGATCCCAGGGCCAGCTGGCTGTCGATACCTCGACTGGCCGGCTCGGCCTCTTGACGACATCATCTTGGCGCGCGAGGATGCCCCCTAAGAACCTCAGAACAACTCCGGATCCTTCAGGCGACTGTTCAAAATTTCCAAAGTTTATTGGATTCTACGTATTTCTTCGAACGAGGACGCCTTTCGTCGTTGCAGAAAACGGACGGCAGGTAACTAGAGCTTGAAGTTCCCAGCTACAGCCAACGTCCATAGTTCACTGTGCAATAAAGGAAATTCATATCATATGCTTGCCTCTCTATCTGATGACGCCTGTAACCAATTAGAAGCTAGGGGAAGGCCCAAAGTGAAGCCACGCTAGCCAACCAGAAAGTAGTGCCTATAATCCTAGCGGGATCCTTCGACGCCGCAAATAGCCGGCGACTCAAAAACATTTACTTCGCCTCTTAGCCTTGTGTCAATAAACGTTACACTATAACACAGTAATCATCCCTCTGTTTGGCACTAGAAGAAGAAGTGGATCAACAGTATCTGGGCGTCAGCACAGCTAATTTTGTCTCTGAACCTTTCTGCCTTGCTGTTCTACCGGCTTGCGAACCCAATCTTGTACACGCTGCCTAAGCTCCCATCATTTGCACTCACGACCGACCAAGTGCCCTCGATCATGTCTATCCTTTCCTTTGCACCGTCTTCGACTTTTTGTCCCTTTCTGACCGATGTTTAAACATATCACCGCTGATAGATACGTGCTAATGACAGTTCAACCATCACCGCCTGGACGGCGAATATTCAATTACCATACATAGGAGCGTGTTCGGCTTGTTCCTATGCTTCGTAGATCTTCTTAGTGTCTACCGCCACCGTATGAGGTAACCTGTATGGATGATTTACAGAAATGGCGAGTGGTATGACTCCCTTGAGCATACTATCCAGGTACTTACAGCAGCGGAAGTCACCAAAGAACATTCAACATCTCTGTGTGAGCTTGCCTTCACAATGATCTGGGCGTCTTCAACACCTACGTACTGAGCATGTGAGGCTCGAAACAATGGCACATTAAGTACTGCAGTAATCAATTACAGTCCCATTGCCAGGGAGTAATGTTTATGACTGATTAAATATGCATGCCTAAAACGACCCAGAACAAAATGAAGAAAGCGCCTGCGTGGACGGCGAATAATAGTCTTGACGGTCACCTTGAAATGTATCCTGTGCCCAGCTTGATTGAACTCCTTCCCAACCTGCTGTAAAGCCAAGCCGATTCCTGAAACCATGTGCTCATAGCTCACCAACCACTCGCGAATGTGGGCTTAACGCCAGGTCCAGAGTCCATGTATGCTGAAGTGCCATCAAAAGACCGTCAAGGCACTCACATAACCGTTCTTGAGCACCTCAAATACGAGACCGGGGAATCCGTACAACGTCGTTGTAGAGTCCTCGCTGCCATCAGCACGCCTAGCACCAACTCCGGTGTTCGTACTGTCACCGCTGTCCTCCCAGCCCCCAAGCAGCTCGCAGCTACTCCCGGGGCTGTCACCCCAGCCGCGGTTGAGAACCATGCCCCTCTGCTTCTGGGTGGCCTCGGCTTCTGAGGAGTAGATGGACTGCCACTCTTGCCGCAGATGTTTCGAGATGTCGGCAAAGGGCGTCTCAGTGCTGACTGGTGCTTCCGGCGATGCTTGATCAAGATAGGATATCTCCCATCTGCATCTCCGGTGCCGGTTGAATGGATAGGATCCTGGCACATTAGCGTGGAGGATCAGCTTGGTTGCCACCAGGCGATCTGGTGATTCTGACTTGATCGTCCTCTCTGGAAGTCCTGATTTGTCCTGGGAGGGTGGTGGCTGAGAGGGAGCCGTCGGTGTGGACACGAGGACATCAAAACCCAGATAAAAGTAGTTGTAGAAGCACTCTCCAGACACATTGCCAGCGAATTCTTCCTCGATTGCCTCGTCGTCGTTTGAGTCCTCAGACATGGTGTTTGCGGAAGACTGATCCGTGTCTGTTAGATCACCCGGGCGCCGCAGACCGTCGCCATCTGGCCGCGTTCGACTGTTGCTGGCCGTGCGTATCTTGTGTATATACATTCGCTGGTCGTTCTTCCGGTAGATTGCATCAGGCGGACCCAATTCTGCAACAAGTTCCTGAGGAGTCGTGTCGCCCAGGAATATCCAAGTAGAGCTGCTGGTCCACTTCTTGAACAATTGCAACTTCCCTCCTCCATGGATCTTGACGAGCGAAATCTCATCTGGACACACATCCTTGCCCTTTGCAAGTGGTGCGAACGACTTGATACTTGGAAGCACCTCGGTCCACAGCGTCTCCCGAGACTGAGCCCAGGAGTCCCCACTGAAGACTGCCATTGACGTAGCCACTTGCGTGGAAGAAGATAGTAGTGTCACGACATCTTTGTCCGGAGAGTAGGCCGACTGTGCTAGAGGAAATGTGAAAGCCACGCCGGGGTACGACAACATGTAGATCCCTTGTCCGTCAGGCCCTGGGATGAACTCGCCATCGTATGTCGGCCCCAGGAATCTTTGGTATATGTGTTTGAAGGTGGGTTCGGTGGCAGGTTCACTGGAATGTGGATGAGATGGAGGGTCGGCGGGCGGTTTTACCAAGTCGCGATCTGTGCTCTGGTCTTTGAAGGTGATGTGATTCTTGGTAAAGTCGACGACTTCAACCAGGCGAAGGCGTTGTTCAGGACCATCAAATCGTAGACGTACTCCATTCGCTGGAAGTGTGACTATGACTGGTTCCTTGACGGGGTCGGATGGCGAGTAAACCAGGTCGAGTTTCGGGAAACGCTGTGGTTCTGCCTTGAGTCGGGTCAGGATATCGTGGAGGGATGCGCCGAGAACTATGGGTAGACGGTGTCAGCAAGCAAGACGACATAGTGAATCCGTGACGACAGGCAGCATACCGAGGAATCCAAGTGCGCGTCCTGGATGGAGCTGGGCGCTGAAGAGCGAGGCCATGTTGTAGGCCAAAGGCAAGGCCTGCCCAGATGGAGATAAGGGATTTGCGGGGAGGACAGCCGGCAAGCTTGCGCTCAAGTAGACGAGAAGGACTGTGTAGCTCGAGAAGCTTCAAAGTGATGGGTTTTGTGGTAAGCCTTGCAAGCTTGGTCTGCTATACAACAGATCATGTTGTAAAGAGCAACTGTAGTTCTGGCTCACGGTCAAAGACAAAGCCTCCTGCACACATAGTCAGCGTTGGTCTCAGTGTCTGTCGCTGCCACCGCCGCGTGATGCGTCTTAGGCGGGTGAACAGGGGCCCAGGGGGGTGAGCGGAAGGGAAAGCGCGGGACACTTCCAAAACGTCATCTGCATGTGTCACGCCCAGCAGGAGGGACCGTTTCGACAGGGGTTTAGGGGGACCGTCCCTGCAGCTGCTGGCCGTATCGATAGTTGCTGCAGCAACCCCCTTGTCGGGATGAATTGGGTCCAACTGAGACCTGGCAGGGGAGACCCGCTGTCCCCAGACCCGCCTGCCCGCTTGTAAACAGGAGCTACGCGCAAACTTCATCTGCTCGTGTTAATCAATCTCCATGGTTCGCACTGGACCCTGTCTGATAGAGCTCCAAAGTGCTTGCTATCTATCTGTTATACCCTCACGCCCTCATCATTTGCTTCTGCATTTCGACGCGTTGTACACGTTTTCACCTTGGCTCGGCTCTCTCCCACCTCCAACAACATTTACGAGGGATTTGTTTGGTTTATTGGCATCCAACTGCTATTATTCTAACCTTGAGTGCTGCACGCACAGCAGCCTCTGGCTCACAACACCACCTGCCTCCAAGTCACCACCGTTACACACCTCCATCCTGGATTCCAAACGAAAGGCTCCCCTGAGGAGGGGCGCCCAATCCTCAGCCGCCATGCCCCCTCCGTCTCGACCCGGCGCCGTCGGCCGCGCAAGCATACGAGCTGGATCAGTAACGCGCGCCCCCAGCGTCAGGCCTCCGAGCGCCGCCACTGTGTCATCTCGATCCGACAGGTCTGGTGCTGCCTCTCGCACAGAATCTGCTCCGTCCACCAGGGCATCTCCGGCTGCAGGCATGAAGCGCAAAGAACGCGATTTCGAGGCGGACTTCAATGTTGAGACAAATATCAATGTCGTCGTACGATGCAGAGGCCGGAGTGAGCGCGAGGTGGAGGAGAACAGCGCCCTTGTCGTCAAGACAAATGGTGTCATGGGCCAGCATGTCGAGTTGTCCATGGGTTCGAATGCGCTGAGCAACAAGACTTACGCCTTTGACCGGGTCTTCTCTCAGGCGGCAGATCAATCAATGGTCTTCGACGATGTAGTCAAGCCCATTTTGAGTGATGTAAGTCAGCTACGTGGGAAGAATATGCCAAGACCAGGTCACTGACTGTAGCAGATGCTTGCTGGCTTCAACTGCACCATTTTTGCCTATGGCCAGACCGGTACTGGCAAGACCTATACCATGTCTGGTGATATGACTGAATCATTAGGCCTCCTCGCCCCTGAGGCTGGTATTATCCCGCGTGTATTGCAATCTCTGTTTAACAAGCTCGATTCAGACGGTACCGAGAACTGTGTTCGATGCTCATTCATCGAGCTTTACAATGAGGAGCTACGCGACTTGCTCACCCCGGACGAGAACGCAAAATTGAAGATCTTCGACGACCTGTCAAAGAAGGGCCACATGTCAACAATGGTTCAAGGCGTGGAGGAGCGACACATCACCAACGCTGCAGAAGGTATCGCGCGATTACAGGAAGGAAGTTTGAGGCGCCAAGTCGCCGCGACTAAGTGCAACGACCTGAGTAGTCGGAGTCATACCGTCTTTACCATCACAGTCCATGCCAAGCGGCCAGGCGGCAGCGGTGAAGACTTCATCAGCCTTGGGAAGCTCAACCTCGTTGATCTTGCTGGAAGCGAGAATATCCAACGATCCGGAGCGGAGAACAAGCGTGCGGCAGAAGCAGGCCTGATCAATAAGAGCTTGCTGACACTGGGCCGTGTGATCAATGCTCTTGTTGACAAAAGCGCTCACATCCCATACCGAGAGTCCAAACTTACTCGACTCTTGCAGGATTCTCTCGGTGGAAGGACCAAAACCTGCATTATTGCGACCATTTCACCAACCAAAAGCAACCTTGAGGAGACCATCTCGACAATGGATTATGCATTCCGGGCAAAGAACATCAGAAACAAGCCCCAGGTCAATACTCTCATCAACAAGAAGGCATTGTTGAAGGAGTTTACGGCCGAGATCGAGAAGCTCAAGACCGAATTGATCGCTACACGATTACGCAATGGTGTACATCTCACAAATGAGGCTTACGAGGAGATGACGGCTCAGAGCGAGTCACGCCGTATTCTCGCCGATGAGCAAGCTGCCAAGATTGTGACCCTGGAGTCAAACCTGCGCAATAAAGTGCAAGAGCTCTTCTCCTTGACATCGAGCTTTATGGGACTCAAAAAGGAGCACGAGGGCACAAAAGCGCAGCTTGACGAGACGCAAGGCGTTCTTGACCAGACAGAACTCGTTCTAGCAGCCACGCGGAAGACGCTTGCCGAGGAATCCCAACTCCGCGAAGCCCACCAGAAGACGGAGGAAAAGCTTGCGACCATGGGAGGAGAGCTTATCTCGACCCTCAAAAAGACGGTCGGTGATGTGAGCGGCCTTCGAGCCAAGAACAAGAGGAAGTCGGATTTGCAGGACCTGAACCGAAGCACATGGACTATGTCGCAGTCTCAGGTCTCAGACGTCACCGAGCTCGTTGAGAGCCGTGTTCAAGAGTTTCGGAACGACCAAGAAAGCCACATCTACGGCGTCTCCCAGAGAATGCAAGACTTCGTCCGGGAGGAGCTGCAGAAGTTGTCAGCTACTCAGGCCTTCCTCGACGAGAATCTTGAAAAGTTCGTGGCATCGAGGGATGACCTCGTGGAGCAAAGGCAGCAGTCTAAAGATGACATGGACAATGTCTTGGAAGAGATCAAGGTTGTCAGGGACAACATCAAGGAGAGAGTGGGGGAAAGCCTCCAGGCCATCGCCGCAGCTGCTGAGAGAATAGCCGCCGATGTGATGAGTGAGCTGGATACATTCCACTCTCACCTTCATACATCCTATAGCTCTCTTGGCAAGGATTTCAAATCCATCTTCGAAGACTTGCTTCGTCACATTAGTGTTCAGCGAAGCGAGTCCGATTCCTTGAGGAGGCAGTTGGAGGATGCAAGCCAGACCATGGTGCAATCGAATGAGTCTACTTCAGCACAAATCGAGACGGTCGTCAACGAGGAGAGGAGACAAGCGGCGGAAGATCGACAGCAGCTCCTAGCACAGATCACAACACTAATCAATGCTCACGCTGAGCAGCAAGAGACTCGTTTAGCTGGCAAGGCTACCAGGATACAAGATCGTGTCAATGGCGCCACCGAGATCTTCGGCGGACAAATCACGGCCTACTCAACGGGCATGGACGCATGGGACGCAATGGAGGAGAAATTGATACAGGATGTCTCCCAGTCCCGAGACGAATTGAAGTTGAAGCTCAAGGACGATTGGACCGTGAGTTTGATATCATATGTAATATGCAATGAAAGCGGCCTGCTAATCAAATTGAAACACAGACGGCGAATGACCACAGCACTTCTATCCAGAACACGACCAAATCAGTACATGCCGAGACGGTTCGTGTGGTGGATGAGCAGATGAAAGACTTGGACGCGCAGATGACAGACCTCGATGACTTCGTGACTCGAGCTAGGTCAGAAAATGCTTCACACCATGCACAACACTCAACTTCCATGGCCAAGTTGTCGGATACAGTTGGGGCTTCTTTCTCCAACATATCGTCTCACTACAAGGGGACCTTCGACAGAGTGCACGAACTCGGGGAGAAGATGGGCGCGGAAATCGAGAACCTCCAGGAAGACTTGCAGCCCCTTGACGACAGCCTTTGCCAGCCTCTAAGCAAACTACGGGAAGACATCTCGAGTACCGTTCTCCGCGAATACGAGCCCACTGGGGAGACACCTAAGAGGGTTGAATACCACTATCCTACGCAGCTGCCTCGAACTGCCGCTCACGATGTTCTCATCGCTGGGATTCCTGATTCTCATCTACAAACTCCAAGCCGGCCAACAGCCACGCCGAGCAAGGCTACACCTGCTCACCTTATCTTCAGCGATCTCGATACATCTGAACAGGCTAGGTCTCCGTCTCGGCCGACGTCCTCGGACTCTGCCACCAATCCATTGAGCCAGAGTCTACGGGAGGTCAACGCGAATCTCACCACCAGCGCGCTGGTATTTGACCCAACTTCAAGTACAATGTCCGCCCTTCCTCCCGCCGACGAGAACACAATACCTATTGTCAAGAAGAGCACGTCAAGGATCCCTTCTAAGCAGATCAAAAAGGTCCACCTGGACGGCGTTGAAAACATGCCACCATCAGAGTTCTCCCAAAGTGCACGAAGACGGAAGAGCCCGCGAATGCACTGATGTGTTAATTCTATAAAGACCCACGGCGCCAGGACGGCGATACTTCTTTTCTATGTTTAATGGTTGCATGGCGCTTAGCGGCGGCGAATGTTGCACATGGAGGCCCCAAGAGCATGGAGACGGACTGGATCAGTTGAACACATTGTGCGAATTGTAGGGTCTTCAACGGCGTGGTGTAGGTTTTACTCAGTATACTCGATACCCCTGAGTTAGTGTTTGAAAGGCGACTCACTTGAATGGATTGTTATAATACATATTGGATGCCTGGACTGCTCCCACCTCGTTGCTGGGCCGTTCAAAGACGCGCCCTTTATGTGAAGGTCGTGACTGCATACATGCATTGTGACGGAGTGATGTAGCAGAAAGGGCGTGTAAGCAGCACTAAACACCCCAAAGCGGCAGCATTCTGGGCGAGCGATCATCATGCACGCCCTGTGGGCGGGGAACAAGTGCTATACCCGTAGACAATGACGGATTCATGCAGCTAATTATGAGCAGCTCGATTTTAGATGGCCTCATATTAAAGCTGCACAAAGCCCGAGGTTCAGGCAAGTACTTCTGTGTGCATCTATTTGAACAAGTTCAGCATTGACTGATCAAATTCTAGTCTCCTCATAAACTCATAACCTGGTTTCATTGCCACCACAACATAAAACATGGCCGACATAGACAACACCAAAGATCTCACCAAGTTCAAGGCCCTGAGCTTCGACTGCTACGGGACGCTCATAGAATGGGAGCCGGGCCTGATCCAAGCCCTCCAGCCTGTCATCAGCAAGCTGCCGCCGGACCACCCCTACGCCAAGGACCCGCAGCTCGCCCTCCTCCGCTTCGACCACTTCTCCAACGCGCTCGAGAACGACCAGCCAACGCTCAGGTACGACCTGAACCTGACCACGGCGCTGCAGCAGCTCGCCGCCGACGCCGGGCTGCCGGACGGCTCGCTGGCGCAGGCGGAGCTGGACGGCATGGCGCACGGCCCCGGGCGGTGGCCGGCGTTCGCGGACACGATCGAGGGCCTGGCCACGCTCAAGAGGCACTACAAGCTGATCATCCTGTCCAACATCGACAACGCCAACATCGCGGCCACGACGGCCGGGCCGCTCGCCGCCGTCCCCTTCGACGCCGTCTACACGGCCGAGGACATCGGCAGCTACAAGCCCGCGCGCCAGAACTTCGAGTACCTGTTCCGGCGGGCGCGCGACGAGCTCGGCGTTGATGTTGAGAAGGGTGAGCTGCTGCATGTCGCGCGGAGCCTGCGCGTTGATCACAGTGCTGCGAAGGCGCTTGGGTTTAGTAGCTGTTGGATCTCGAGGGGTGGGGAGAAGAAGGATGGGCAGGGGATTGGGGGCGATTATGAGGCCATGGTGAAGGAGGGAAAGGTCAGTTTCCAGTGGAGGTTTGACACGATTGGGGCCTTTGCGAGGGAGGTCGCGAAGCAGTTTGGTGATGAGTAGGCCGGGAGGTGGCATCTGCATGGGTGGGTAGTCTCACCAGACTGTTCTGCGCTCAATAGGGATTTTCATCTCTGATAGTAATTCATGTCTTTTGATCGTTCAGCACAATCTAAAATACTTTGGTGTGTCTGAAAACCGATCTTGCTCTGCGAAAGGTCAGAAAGCCTACCCGATGTTCTCCCTCTGCGAGACACTCGACAACCCATTGATCATTGAAGCCCACTTAATGAATGCAGTGCTTCTGAGTTTGAGACCGTTGTTCCCGAACAATAATATTGTTTTCTTTCCTTCGGCGGCGTTGGTCTATCGTCTGAAGCTATCGTGAGAAGCTTAGTAACTATCTGATTCTCTGATAATGCTGGCTTCTATCAATCCCAGGCTCTTGGTTCCATTGTTGCATTGTCTAGGACGTCTTTGTAGCCCTCTTCTTAGTATCCTCAGCCCTCCAGCCTTTCTGAACTCGTATGGGCTGAAGAAATCCGTCACGATGTATACCATCAAGCATTTCATCCCTGGTAGCTTCCTCCTTCTCGGCAACCTCCAGGCCGTCTTGGCCGTGGACAAGTTTCATATGCCTCTTGAGATTGAAGGGCCTGTCGAAGCCGGCTGAGGCTCTGTCGCAGTCTGCGTACGGGCAGTAATGTTGCCCTTTGCCTCGAGACGTGGCTCGTTTCTGAGACTTCTTGGGCGAAGGCCCCTCTCCATCGCTCTCCTCGTCTGATGTCGGGGAATTCATCTTGCTCAAGGCCGTGCTGGTATGCCGGCTCATAGAACGTGTCTGGCGGAGGTCGAGATCGCCAACGTCCTCCTGGTCCGTGGAGCTGCTCGAGGGCATTTCTCCTCCGGGCTGATACAGCGTTGTCACCACGCCATTGACTCCTGACGAGATTGCCGTCTCATCGATCCTATGCATCTCCATTGCCTGGCCAAACACATTGGCGCACCTCTGTGTCGCCCGGGCGATGACATCGGGCGGAAACCCCGCAAACGCCGCCGCGCCCATAACGTCCTTCCAGTCCCGCGGGTTGGAACGCTTGAGCTTCTTATGCACTCCGTGCTCCATGTCCTCTCTCATGGTTTCGCGACGTCCTTTGCGCTTGCGTGGCGAATCCTGGCTCTCGCCCGCGGCCGTCGTGAGTTCGTCGCCGTTCTCTTCGTCGGTCGGTGGTAGTCTCACTTTCCCTTTGAGGGCTTTTGCTCGTCTGATCAGGAAGTCCCTCTCGCTTTCGCCTTCCCTCTGCACGTATTTGCGTGGTCGGCCGCGGTTGGACTTCTTTTTCACGGCCCCATCTTCTTCGTCTCCTGTTGGTATTTCAGACCTGCTGGGAGAGCGCTCTGCGGAGCTGCCAGGTCGGGAGGACCGCCGTGATTGTGCCGTTTTCTGTGATCTTTCGCGGTCGTCTTGTCCATCCTCGCTTTCAGAGAATGACTCTTCAGAGTCGTCAAGATGTTGGGCACTCGTCATTTGAGCGTTGTGCAGAATAGTCAAAGTACGATCAAATTTCTCGAGAATTCTTTGCGTGGAGGGCCGTATGAGGTCATACGAAAGGTCATCATCCGTAGCAACCACGGGCTTGAAAGTTCTCACGGGAGTCTTCTGCTTTCGTTCTTGTCGACCTTCTGATTCCTGGTCAATGCCCATCCTCTCATCATCATCCTCGTCGCCGTGGTCCCCTGATTCGCTCGGCTGGGACTCATTCTCAGATGCGAGGGACTCCGTCTTGACAATTCTGTGGTCGCCTTGATCAGCTGATTCGGAAATACCCCGTCGCCGCAAGCGTTCTTTGGCAAATCTCAGCGTGGTCGCCGACACGACCTCCTCGAGTCTGGACCTGGGCGTTTGATCGTCAGGACGCCGGAAAGTGAAGACCTCGTCCTCGTCATCCGCCATCTTCATGAAATCATCAGGCGGTAGAAGCTGCGTGCTGACAGGCCAGGCGGTCCAGTTCCTAGGTGGAGCCCATGGTTGGTTATGGACAGGTCGGCCTGTCTCTGCGTCAACATCCTGAACACAAAAGTCAGCAAGTCTCGAGTGTCTGGTTTCGGGATTGGGAAGGTTAGGTGAGACGGACCTCTTCGTGGCTAGGGCCCTCACCTGCAGCTGCCGGAGGTGGCGCCTGCTTGAGGGCCCAGGCATTGTACAAGTGCAGCGACAGGTCCTGGTTTCTCAGTCTTACGAGGGCATTGTAAGTAAGGCTCTCGTCCTCTGTGATGGTGCGCCAGCTCTGCGGGGGGCCTTTCCAGCGGTTGGGGCGGTTCTTGTGCAGATCGTCCGAGTCTTCAGACTGGATATCGGATGTGCTCTTGTCCCACTCATCATCATCATCGTGCGAGCTTGCCATTGTTGGTCTTGCCGTTGTTGGCAGTCTCGCCGTTGTTATGTTACTGCAGTGGAAGACCCTTGGGTCGAACAGCCGTTAGCCAATAAGTTACCGCAAGACACGGGCCAACCGTAAGACCTGGTGAAAATGGACATGAACATTGCCATATTGCCCCTTCCATTTCTACCACCGGGGGGATCTGTAAAACAATACTTAAGTAAGGGAGGTACGCACTTAACGCTGACCAAATCAAGGAAAAACAAAATGTCCTGACCCAAGAGCTTGGAGTATCGAGAGATCCGGCAGCAGAACAGAAAAAATGGGATCAGAATTCCAGATAGCTTGAAAGGACTGGAGACTGCAACTTTGTGCCTCAGACTGAACCCCGAAGCAAACCATTTGCAACTTTTTTTCTTGACACCGAAGCAGACTATAAGGTGGCCAAATCTTAAGGCTGGGCCAGATCTTTGCATTTTGGAAAGTTTGCAGCTGCTGTGGCAGTCAGGTTACACGCTATGACTGAGGGCATTGGCGCTGTGATTGCAGCTACTTAGGGACGGCGCCTAGGGATGGGCTAGGGTGACTTTTGTAGGGAAACGAGCAAAGCAACGCAAAAGGGCCCCAACATTTCAACATCAATCCTCAGAGTGGGCAGGCAGTCTATGGGTGGTTCTCAGGCTCAATTGAATTCATTAATGGTATCCTCGACCCAGCTGTTTCCCCATCTACGCCCGTTTGCCCTTTTGCTTCTCAATCTTCCTTCTCTTGGACCGCAGCTTCTCATCCTCGGCACTCTTCTTCGTGTTGGTATACTGCATCTGCTCGAACAGCTTCCTCTTCTTCTTGCTCAGCATGCCCTTGGCCCTCTCCAGGTCCTCAGCCTCCTCCTTGGTCTTCTTTTCCAGGGCCTTGCGGGCCTCAGCCTTCTTCTTGTCCTTTGGCGTTTGTTGCTTGGACTTGACTGGCTTGCCCGTCAGCTCAGCCTCCAGTTCTAGTTGCCTCTGTGCCGCGGCAGATTCTTCCTCGTCAGACTCCTCGTCTGCGTCTTCCTCTCCCGAGAAGCCTCCGAACGTATCGTCCTTGGTATCTTCCTCGTCATCTGAGCCATCGGCGTCCATACCGGTCGCTTCCTCATCTATTTCCTCGGCATCACTGTCCGCCAAAGCCTCCGCCTCAGTCTGTTGCTCTTCGAGGGCAAGAGTAGGATCGTACTGGCCCTGGACGGCCTTCACGAATGGGCTCAGATGGGGCGGCAGCTCGGCTCCTGGGGCATAAAGGTTGGTGTCCTTCAATTCCTCGTCGTTGATTGAGTCCCAGACCCACTGCGGCTGCACATAGATCCGGCCAGGTACCCTCTGGTTAGGAGCAAGCTTCTGGGAGGTCTGGTTGTCCTCTCCGTCGCCATTGGCCTCCACAGCGGCTTGAATGAGTGGCCTGTCGACGATCTGGTGCGTTATCGCGGGGTCGAGCTCATTCGTGGTAAATGCGCCCTCGCCCAACACTGAGTCCCAGCCTATACGCTTGCAGCCAAAAGAACGCAGAATAAGCTCAAGTGGTTGCCGCGGCGTCTCGCGCCCAAGGTAGAATGTGCATTTTGAGAACAGTTGTGCAGGATCGTTGGCGCTGTAGGAAGGCTGCGGGAGGAGGTCGCCTCCAGGAACCGCGGGCTCAAACTTGTCAATGACGTCTGTAGGCTCCTCTTCGTTCTCCACGTTCGCGTTTTCGGTGCTCTTGACATCGCCATTCGTCTCGCCATTCCTCATTTCTCGCACCAATTTATTGACCTCAGCCTGCACCTTGGGATCTGGACCGTGCTCGCTTTCTCCATTCGTCAGTTGCTTCGGCTCCTCCTGATTTGTTGTAATGTTGACTCCTTCCAACGTGAAGGCTCCAAGCTCTCCGCCTTGATCGTCCTTGGTCTGGTCAAATTTTGGTGGGTACTTCAGACCGGCCGACGTGTACAGCCTGTAGTTGACGAAGCCGAGTAGCGTCATGTAGAACTCAACAAAGGTACCCATGATTCGGAAGTCGACATCTCCCAGTACTCGCTGATTGAACTTGTACGGCACCAACCAAAGCACGTCCTCGCCTTGAATGTTGGCCTGGTAGTATATACCTTTGATCGACAGGAATGACTTTCGCAGGCTGTGTGATACGATGAGGTAGTGCTCGAACTCTAAGCACAACTTCTCGCAGCGTGCAATCATCTTCGCGGGTACGGTTGACGTAGACGGGAGGTTGGCGAAAAGGAACAGCATTGACAAGCAGTCGTCGAGGTCTCTCACTGCATCAACGAAAGTAGGATAGCGTTCTCGTATGACATGGTCGAGGGTATAGCGAGGCTTGCCGTTCTTCTCTGGGCGGACCGCATTGCGCTCGAGACGAGCGGCGTCAGAGACATCTCCTCGTCCGAGCGCGCGTGAGATCTTCTTCTCGAGAGCCTTCTGGTCACGGAACTTCTGGAGCAGCGGCTCATGAAGCAGGTACTGGATATCCTTGGTGTAGTAGAAGGTGGTCGAGGGGGTCGATGACTTGCCAGCCTTCTTCTTGTCTCTCGGTTCCCGTGGGTAGATGCCCTTCCAGATGCAGAGCTTTCGAAAGTCGGGCAAGCTGAGCTGCAACTTCTTGATAGCCTGGTTGCGGCTGATGAAGTTTTTGGCGTTTCCAGCCTCTCCCTTCTTCTTGATGCGGCCCATTTTGCTGATTGAATTCCAATTGTCGACCTGGAAAAGAAGGTTGGACGGGCGCAGCGAGAGGAACCGCCTCCAATTTTCCAAGGGCCTTTGGTTCCTCTGAACTTTTCATCGATAAGGAACTTTTTCGACTTCTGCCGCACTCACCGCCTGTCTTGATACGGTTAGCGCATGTCTAATGCATGGGTAGGCAATCCACTGGAATGTAGCTCCTAGGCCAGGGGTCCGATGTACCCAGGTACCCAGGAAGTGCAGCTCAAGTCAGCAAGCTCCGAAGCCAGCCTGGCAGAGCTCCTGTCCCCGTCGAACTGCAGCCAGACAGCCTCGACGGCATAATCCCCGGCAGCAATCCGCACCTTTCACCTGGAGATGGCTCAGAGATGAATGGATCGAATCCAAGCCTGAAAAGGCTACAAGGCCTATACCTGGCCGCCACTGTCCTGCGACTTGTCTTGTTCTTTGCCTTCCCTGGTTTACCAGAACTAGTCGCAGGGCGAGTTGAGGTGTCGACTCCCGTCACCAGTTTCAAACGATGTATGTGAACCCCTTTCCCTTCTGGACCACCCATAGTCCTGGCCGCGCTGACCATTCCCACAGTACAAGAGGGTCTCTTCCTCTACAACCATAATGTCTCGCCCTACGACGGCGGCGTCTACCACCAAGCACCCTTGCTGCTCCCTGTTCTATCCCTCCTGCCGAGCTTCGCCTCCTGGCCCGTCTTCACATATCTACTGTACATAGTGGTCGACCTTTTAAGCGCCAATTCTTTAATAACCATTGCTGAGTCTGGGGAGGCCGTGTCAACTGTGCGATTTACCTCTCCAAGGAGGGAAAAGAGGTGGAGCGCCTTCGTGGTCGCGGCACTGTAAGACTTCACCAGCTGGGCACATATCGCGGAATCTGATGGCTAACCTGGAGCTTCTAGTTTCCTCTTCAACCCATTCACAATTGCGACTTGTGTTGGGAGACCGACCAGTGTCTTCACGACATGCGCAATTCTGCATGCTGTCGCAAAGGCTGTCACTGGTGCACCCTACAGCGCTGTGATCGCCATGTCTTTCGCCGCTTACTTGTCCATGTATCCCGCCCTCTTGCTTCCGCCTTTAGCACTCTTAGCCTATGATCGGAGCCTTGGGCAAGGGAAGACACAGTCTCTGGCTTTCATAGCCAGGTTTGTTGGCGTTGCGGCAGCCACCGTTACGGTTCTGTTCCAGATGTCTTATTTCATCACTGGATCATGGGAGTTTCTCTCCTCGACCTACGGCATCCAGCTTACCCTCACCGATCTGACACCGAACGTCGGATTGTGGTGGTACTTTTTTATTGAGATGTTTGACTCATTCAGGTCATTCTTCTTGGCTGTCTTTTGGCTCCATTTGTCGTCGTATGTCGCCGCTTTGAGTGTGCGAATTCGATCGCAGCCCCTGGTTGTGATTACGCTGCTCTTGGGGATCTTTGGCATCTTTAAGCCATACCCAAGCATTAGTGACACATCACTCTTTCTTGCAATGGTCCCGCTCTACAGGCATATTTTCCCCTTGATGCGGTATACGTTCGTGGTCCCATCAACAATACTGTACTCTACCTTCTTGGGACCAGCGTTCTACTACCTGTGGATATATGCAGGCAGTGGAAACGCCAACTTCTTCTACGCCATCACTCTGGTGTGGAGTTTGGGGCAGAGCTTGCTCATTAGCGATCTCACTTTCGCAGTGCTCCGGGACGAATGGGAAGTCGACAGGCCAGAAATGGTCGGCAAGGAGATTAGACAAATTTAGAAGGCCATAACATGGTTTTCAATATGAACGCAGACGAATTACTTCTCCAAATCTGTTCTGTCCGACCTGAAGATCAACTTGCAAGGCAATGTGATAAGGTTGCGAAACAACTCCGATTTAGGCCTTCTTCGCTGCTATAATCACAGCATCATCAAATCTGGTGAATTTCCTAATGTCTTTGATTTGCAAACCAGCCTGGTCCAACAACCCCCGCCAGTGTGTCTCGCGCCTCTCTTGAGCGTCAAACATCACCTTGATTGAGATGCTCAGCGCGGCCGTGTACTCGACCCCAAGCGTTCCAGCCGGTGGTTTATCGTCGGGCAAGACTTTATCGTCAATCACAACGACACTCTCAGGCCGAAGAGCAGGGATTTGGGACTTCAAGATGCGGACGCACGAAGCATCGTCAAAGTTGTGGAGAACTTGGCGAATAGTAGACACAAGCACCTGCTCCGTCAGAATTTGTTCACTTTGGGGCGGAGTCGGGATCTTGCGGGCCTCCACCTACCTTTTACCGGCTGCTCTGTGAAAAAATTCAGAAGGCATCATCTCCATCCCTCCCACCTCGAGCGCCTTTTCAAGCACACAGGCGCGGTCCTGTAAAACGATCAGGCCTTTGAGTTCGAGCAGAGCCTTTTTGAGTGCCGCACACTGAGACCCATTCCCGCCACCAACGTCAACAGAATAAAACGTCGTCGAGCCGCAAGTCTTGTGAAAACTCTGCCGCAAATGACACCACGTCCAGCCATGTCGGCAGGCCGGCGTATTGCTCCTTCATGAAGTTGTGGAAGGCCCGTTTCTGGACAGGGATCGTTTCCATCCAGGTGTAGAATTCTTCCGAGGTGTTCTGACCCAGCTTGAAAGCGGTGAATTTGCCGTTGCCCTCAGTCAGGGCACAGTGGAGGGCAGTGAACCCGGAAGGCAGTTGTCATGGAAATGGGTCACGCCGTCGACGAACACTGGTGCGAGCAGCGTGTGGGTCAGCTTGGTTACAACATATTGTCCTCGCGATACCTCGGCCATCATGTTTTGCACGCATGCATAATTCATGATCGACTCAAGTACGCTGGGTTGGAGTCCGCTTGCTGTGATCAACGTTGCCAAGTTGACAGCCGCAACGTCTTGATTTGCAACCAGTGTGGCGAAAATATTGCGATCTTGACATATCCTCGCAACCACAAGCGGCAACGGCTTTGTGACATATCAGCGGCGTGTTCATATGACACTGGGTGTAAGTAATGAAGTTGTACGAACGGAGTAGACGAGTTTCTGCAGAGTTTCAAAAGGCGACTCCAGTGCAGCTGCGGTCTTGCGGCTGAGTCTCAGGAGTTCCTGTTTTTGGGCCTCATCAGCTTCAAGCGCATCGGGACTCTCCAGAAATAACTTCAACTGCTCCATCAAAGTCTTGGGGTCCGCCATTGCTGTTAGACTGTTCGTAATCGTGCAGTTGCCAACTCATGAGAGCACGGCGAAGTGATGCTGAGAAGTCTTGGAAACAAGTGCGCACGCAAAGGAGAGAAGGCTCTGAGGGACAGACGGCTTTTTAGCTCTCTGTGGTGTTCACCTTCAGCCGTTGGACTGCAACCAACAACATCGCAAAGACCCACTTCCCTTGCGTCGGATTCGCGTCAACCCACTCTCTGTAAGACTTAAAGAGGAGATGAGCATCGTACTAAAGTACATTGAACAGAGTTCGATTTCGCACGTCTACAGAAACTCCCCGAAATTAAACTTCACGTACAAGCTATCTCGACATTGCAGATGTCAGGTATGATAGCTGGTCATCAGTGTCTTGAGGGAACGCCACTTGGCTCAGTCTCTCCAACAAGTGTCGAAAGTTCCGTGTTGTCAGGATACCATGGAATGTAAATTAGTCGAAAGCAGTACAATGCTTCTGTCTACTCTCGCAATAAGACTTGCCATCTTTATGGGCTCATAATGCTCACTTCTCGTCCCTGTCCTCGAGTCTCAGTGGCTCCATATACGTGACCATATCATCATCGTTATCCACCATGCTTATGCCGCCACCGAAGTCCTCGTCCTCGTCGTCCTCATCTGAGTTTGCGGCTCCGTACAATTTATCTGCTACTTCTGCAGGCAACGTGAATTTCCCAGGGCTGTACGAAGGAGGGGGTTGCGGAGCCGCTGGTGGGCTGGTCTTGGGGGCATCAGACTGTCTGCGCTGCCAGTCATTGGAGTTGGGCGTCCCAACAAGGGACTTGGGCTCATGCGGGTCGAAAGCTGTCTGGAGCTCAGAACTGAGTAGGCCCGCGGCCGGTGTCGACTGTACTTTCCTGACTACAGGGCGCTCGTCGGTCTTGGGGAACCCGCTCGGGAACGAAATGTCTCGGTGCGTCTTTCTCGACAACGGCTTGACCGCTACCGGGGTGACGGGAGGCTCGTCAAGATCGAGAAGGGTACCCGTCTTGGCGCTGCTATCCATATCCTCGAGCTTGATGTCCTCCTCCTTCTCAATTGGCTTCTCGCCGCCGCTGATGTTGGGAAACCCGCACTTGGTGAGAATTTGTGGGACCAGTCCCGGGTATCTCAAGTGTCCCTTGACCTCTTCAGTCAGATCGAGGTTCTCGACGCCCTCGATATCCTCCACCGCTTGCAAGCCGGCAATCCCGAGTTGGATGCTTGTAGCTCGGTAGAGAAACGCGAGGATATAGTCGTTTTCTGAGTAGACATTGAACAATTTCCCGGTGACAACGCTGCGGATCAGTTGCCACTCATCTCGGTTTGACGGTGTCGGCGCCCCAATGAAGACGACAGTGTCTACCAACCCGAACGCCTTGCGTTCTGCGAGAGTCTTCAGGCATACGTAAATGACCCGTGCACCTAAGGAGTATCCAATGAGCGTGACTGGCCGTTCACCTTGGATCTTATTGATCAACGCGTCCGCCAAGATCCGGCCAGCCTTCTCTGACCGGTTCTTGGCCAGATTGAAGGGGTTGTCAACACCAGCTGCCAGCTTGAGGAGTTGAATTGGCCAAAGTGCTGCCCATAGAGTAGCAAGTACAGTGCGCTTCAGGATCTCGATCTTGAGAACGCTCCATGCGTATGACGCTACCGTGTCCTCGAGAGCGTGCCCAAGTTCTAGTAGACTATTCATCTCGTACCTGAGGGCAAAGGCCTCTGTCTCATCACCGAGAGCGCGCCACGGTTTGGTCACTTCATCTTCAGAAATGAGCCAGCCATTTATTCCAATCGAGACTCTCAGCCTTCGGATGTCTTTGTCGTCCTTGCGAAACTCGCTGCCCCACTCATCCTTGAGGGGGAGAAACCGGAAGTCCTCAACTTCCCTTGCATATTTGTCTGCCATCTCGCCCTTTTTGGAGTCAGTTTTTCAAGGTCACTGCAAAAACAAAAGGGGGGGGGGGTGTCTCGGAGCACCAACCGTCATTCGCGCTCCGAATGCTCCAAAAAGAGTGCCAACCAATGCGCCGTTCATCCAGAAGATACCTAGAAAGCTAGCCAGCCCGCCTAGTCCCACAGACCCCATCAGGCCTCCAATGGCACCAGCTACAACCGGCGCGGCGAGACCACCGGTGACTCCTATAATCGCGGCACCAGCCACAGATGCGAGACCGACTTTCCAGAACCTGCCTACCTGCCCCTGCTGCTTGCGCTTCTGGGCCTCGGCCTCAGCGGACATCGTTTGGTCCTTCTTTGCCTTCTCTGCCTCAGCTGACGCCTCAATCATGGTTTTTGCAATCTCCTTCTCCTCGTCGGTCAGAAATGACAGGGGAAGCTCGAGTGCGGAGGTCAGATAGGTAATGAACGTCCTCGCGTAGGCTGTGTATTTGCCTGTGGAGAGGAGAAGAATGAGAACTGCGCTGACAACCTCTTTTCGGTCCTCGGCTGGCACAGTGGTAAGCCTGGTGGGAATGGGATGGTAGATAGCCTGAAGAGACTCGATGGCCTTCGCAATGTCTTGGGCTGCGTTGTTTTGTGAGGGTTCGCCGCCAAAGTCGATGAGATCCTCGCCTGCGGCAGGACTATCCGCTTTCATCTGGACCATTTTCTTCTGACGTTCTGAGCGCGCTTCTAAGACCTTGTTGTCGTCACTGGCGGCTAGGATCTCCTTCAGCTTGGCCAGAAATTCCTTCCTCCATTCATCAAAATGTGTCAACGCTGCTTTGCGCAGCGCGATGAGCTCCGGGCTCGGTCGTGTGTGCATTTGTGAGACAGAAGCCTCTGCCTTCGCCTTTGCGGCGGCGGCAGCGGCAGGAGTCGAGCCTCGTGCTCCGTCATGGCCAGATTGTACCTGCGCGACGTGAGACGGGGACTGAGATGCGTTCTTGGTCCCTTGGCCGTCATCCTTTTCGTGTAATTCCAACTGAGATCGCATGTACGCGGTGATCTCAATCACAAGCTGATACAATGCCCTCCGACGGGCTGGGTTCAGGACCACCACCACCTGACGGGGCTCGGAGCTCAGAGGCGCCATCTTGCGCCGTGGTAGGCAGCCCTCGTCCTGTCTGTGAGACGTTAGTGGAGTTCTGAGGACTTTCAAAAAGTCATGAGGCTTTGGAAGTGGTAAGAGAGTCCCCTTGGTCCCGCTGACCAAGACGGGAGGAGAGTGGGTGGTGTTGTTGTCGGCACCGTTTCGGCCAGCACACTTTATCTCGCTGCCTGGGCTGCATGTGCCAAGACTGCCGTAGGATTTCCGTGCTGGTAGTCTGGTTAAATGAGCCGGACTGCGCCTCACTTAAACGCGTCAAATACTGTCCTGAGACGTAGACTGTGCCTCGTATTTGTTGTCTGATGTTGGTGAAAGGTAAAGAACCCGCCCACACTCTGTGGACAAAGAACCCCTCAACCGACGCCCTGCCGAGCTGGGACGGACTTACACGCACCATGCCAAGCATACTCACCTCAGTCAGCAACCTGTTCGAGGATGACATGGTTGCATCATATAAATAACCAGTAATACTCACAACCAGTCTCCTGATTTCTTGTTGCATTTCGAGACTGCTGATTGAGCTGTAAATTCCCTTCTTGCTGTCAATTTCGGATTGTGAGCTGCTCTCTGTGCAACTATCAACCAAGACCGTAAAAGAAAAGGGCCTGCGAACGAATATCTATACCCACTTCACCAGTAATTTCAAACAATCCGCCATGCGAAAGCAAAAAACAGATGGGCAGCTGAAGAGCGGCGACAAATCACTACTGAGAACGTGCCAGGTTTGTTCTCATGCAAAGCTCCGTTGCGACAGGACCCAGAACTCTGGTTTCTGCGACCGTTGTCTCCGGCTGAACAAAACGTGCATCTTCCCTCCTGCACGGCGAGGAACTGCTCCGGCGCAGCGGGTAAAGTAAGAAAATGTTTTAGTCAAATTTGGATGGCCCCTAGGGCCTCCAGGTGATGTGACTAACCCGCTGTCGAAACAGTCGGATCAATCAACTCGAGGCCAAAATAGCCAAGCTTGATAATATCCTGGCTTCGCAACAGGTGGAAAGCGGAGGCTCCGAGGCATCGCCCGTCAGCGGTCGTGATGTTTCGAGGTCGTCCTCTGCGGCAGCTGGCGAGACAGCAGATGAGGCTTCACGGATCCAGCATGCCAACGGGGTCTCGCTCGATCCTTTTCAGCTGGGCTTGCTCTCCATCGAAACCGGGGAGCTCCTACTCGATCGATTCCGACGGTCATTATCGCCGTACTTCCCTTTTGTGGTCATACCACAATCAGCGAAAGTAGCCGACTTGCACCGAGAGAAGCCAATTGTGTGCCTCGCAGTTCTGTTCGCAGCTTCCATTGACGACAGGGCGTTGCAGGCGCGCATCGCACGGCTGTTTGAGCAGATGCTGGCCACGGCACTGCTGCAAGGCAGTATTTCAACCCTCGAAAACCTGCAGGGTCTGTTGATTTACATTTCTTGGTGAGTTTCATGTGAATCAGAAGTCCGAGAATTCTGCCACGTGCTTCATCCCCAGCTAGTCGCAATCCGGACGTTGTCTGACAAGCTCTAGGGCTCAATATCAGCCTCGTCCGCGCAAGCACACTCAGAATATGTTTCTGGCTATGAGTATAATATACGACCTGAGATTTCATAAGCCTAGGTACCTATCAACAAGGGTATTGGCCCATGACCCGGGTGCAGCGACTGGTGTTTTGAGAGCAGATGAGGTACGGGCGCTGGTAGGGCTGTACAGTGTTGCTTCGAGGTGAGACTCACACGGACTCTTCGTTTAGGTGTTGTAATCTGACTTTAGAAAGTGCTTCTGTGATCTTGGATAAATTCCGCTGTTTCCCGACCATACCTCTGTTGGCGGAAAGCTGTGAAGCGTTGGCTGAGCGAGCAGAGTATCCGACAGACCAACATCTACCACAGATTGTCGATTTGCTGCGTATGATTGAGGACATAGAAAGTTTGGTCAAAGGCACTACTCATTTCCAGCTGGAAGACAACTTACTTGCCAGGATCGAAAATCTGCAACGTCAGTTACGATCTCTCAAGGAAGCCTTGCCGCCCAATTTGGCATCCTCTCGTGAGTAATCCCTCCATCTACGAGGCGAGGTCACTTGAGATTGACTCCGCGATGAAAGCTCTCTTGAAGTTACAGATTCATGCCGCGGAGCTATTGCTAGGAGAGTTGGCTCTGCCGGGGTCTCCAGTCGGCCTCTCACTAGATCCTTCTACCAGCCTGGCCGAAAGCATTTCTGCGGTGAAGTCCCTGATGGAAATCTTCCTCTCTGCCGAGCCAGGTCAGGAAACGTGTTTCACCAATGTGGCCTGGATAATGTTCGGCTACGGCCTTTCTCTAGGAGTGAGACTGGATATACTATGCACCACCTGTGGTATAAGCGCCACAAGAGCAACTGAGCTTCGGGGCTCCTTGGGTATGCCCCAGATCCTAAAAGGAGTGGTTGAGCGTCTGCGCACATCCGTGCCACAAAACATAGATACGGACGCCGAGGCCCACCCTTTCTGTCCATTTCTGTCCCGGGCTGAAGCAGTGGAGTCCTGGTACGTGAGACACGGCCCACCTGCGCCGCCCGAATGCGCCCCAGTCGTAAACCAGCCTTGTCCTCAGACACTCGTCAGGACCCAGCAGGATGATCATCGGCGTAACGCGCTTTCAAGCCATCCACATCCTGATATGGATGTTGAGGGGTTCTTTGGAACGACAAATAATCAGGACAGCGATTTTGCATTTGATCCTGAGATGCTGGCATTTGAAGGACTAGACTTTGCGGATATGGATTTCGCTATGGATCATCAGGAGGCTTGGAACCCGTTCGTCTTTCCTGATGGCGCATACTAGAGTGTATAGGGCTTTTGTAATTCCTAACCTCTTGTCGTCAACCGTGTCAAGACCTTGACTATGACTACTGTCATGAGAAGGAAATAGGAAAGTCCCTATAACTTGATGCATGGGTTGATAGATTCAATTGACACAAACTTGCCCTTGTCCTTAACTTTTCACAATGAGAAATGATAGAGATGGAATGATATTCTCGTCTTTAGACAACAATTTGGACTGAATACCTGATTAATGCGGTGGAGTACTCTGTAGTAGTTTATATGGCCCCCCTCGAGGATGATTTTCCGCTGGTGTGTTCTTGTACCTTAGGCACGTGCGATGCTCACAGTCTCTCTGATATCATCTGCTCTGAATTGCAAGACGGGACTGGCAACAGGGCTCACCAAATATGCTTACCGGCCATCTTGATATGTTGCTCAGTGGTGATTCATACATCATCATAGAGGATCACTGCTAGGTTGAGAACAGAGACTTGCGTTCAATTATCAAGTGTCTATTGGACTCCACGCGAGCCGCATTAAAGCACCTGCATCGGTTTTGTCGGGACCTCGTACCACTTCTTTAGTCACTCAATGCGCACTACGCTCTCCTCCACAAAACCAGCTGCCTGAGCAAAATAATATCCCCGTTGGTTTGTGTGATCAACCTTGCCAGTCTCCTCGTCATGAAAGCGGTCGAAATTGTAATGCGTGTGTCCAAACGCCCAGAAGACCACATTCCCACTCCTCCAGCACTGCTCGCCTCTCAGGTCCGTCGCAAATCCGGACGAGATCTTGCTCGCCGAGAACCTCGGGTTGACCGTCCTGGTGTCGGTCGTGGGGCTGTGGTGCGTGAGGATCAAGACGCGGCGGCCGGGATGCTCCCGCGCGATGGCCGCGACGCGCTCGTTCAACCAGGCAACGTCCCGCTTGTGCGCCTGCACATGTTGTTCTACCGTCCAGCCATCGATGCGGAAGAAGTCGTTTAGTCCGAAGCTGATGTCATTCATGGACGGCGCCGGTACGTCTGAGAAGAGTGTGCAGCCGAGAATCGCGAGGCCGTGGTCCGGCAGCTGGAACTCGTCCCGGTCGAGGAGGACATACTCGCCCAACCAAGAATCTGGTGACTGCGCTCGCTCTCGGCGGTTTTCCTCTCGGAACGCGCGAATTTTTCCAATGGCTCTGTCCCAGCTTGAACCATAGGGCTCATGGTTACCCAAGAGATGGAAGACGATGCGGAACTGTGTCAGCTGGCCCGTGAGGAAGGTGAGGTATGCCCGATCGGACACGCAACCAATATCTCCTAGTAATGCTAGATGAGGTGCTGCAGGCTTAATTTCATAGGAATCGTAAGCCTTGGGGCTTTCGAGGTGGAGGTCTGATAATATTTGTAGTTCCATCCTGAGGTAGTCGCCCTTGATCTGTGGTGCTCTGGTTATGAACGGGACCTGTTACTAGATAGGTTTTTTCTTCCAACCCTTCCAAGCGCCATCCAAGTCGCTGTATCAACAGCGCGGCCGTTGCAGTCTCAGTGTGGCACATGTTATTCGTTGCTTGAAAACATGATCGTGGGCTCTGGCTAGGCAGAGGGACTTCGCAGCATGCTCAACAGTGAATCGCCGCTGTTTGTCCCACAACCCTTGATCCGACAGTCCGTAAGCTCAGCGAGGATCCCAAGTATTGGCGTGTGTTACTTGGCCGAGTACCACTTCAAATAGCTTCGTATGAGACAACCTTTGGTATACTGCAGGATATATCTTAAGAAATAAGAAGTCAATACCTATTCGTGCATTGTATTTTCTTGCTTGGTTTCTATTCTGTTTAGTACTTGAGCAGATATTTGGGGTCATTCCAAGCTGTATCGCATGCATTTGCTCTGCCAAGTCCGTCGGTGGAGCAAACTCGGCTCGGATGGCTCGCCACCCCCACCGGTCCCACAAGCGCTACCACCGGATATAATGCGGTATTTACCTCCCCACACCATGAATAGCCTCTGGATAGCTCAGTTGGAAGAGCGATGGACTGTAATTGTATCAATAAGCCATCCACAGGTCGCGTGTTCAAGTCACGCTCCGGAGACTCTATTTTTGCCGGATGGTTGTGGACACAGGCTCTCCATCCCAGCTTACAGCAAATGTGATTATTTTTCCCTTCTGACGACTGATCGGAACTTGCAGACGATATGAAAATCTGACTGAGATTTGCAGTGGCACGATGTTCCGCCTTGAATGCTTGTGAATTGTGCTCCAACCAGGAGAGCCTCTGTTGGAACGGGATTCATGTCCGCGACTTTCTACAGCTGTGGCCTTTTCCGGCCCCTTCTAAGGTCTGCTTTTGAAAGGATCGAGCTCGTTTTCGCGCATTCGCTTGCCCTCGTAGTTTTGCTGCATTGCGTTGGAACCTCGGAAAGGCGACATGTTCATTTCTCGGCTTGGCAGTCTATTCTGGTCTGTTCCACTGCTTCATACCCTTCGCTATTTGCACGACTCGCTACTGCGATATCTGGATATCTCAACATATTTGCTCTTGACGCTCTTCTGTTACGTATGGCAAAGCGGGCCGTGGTCAACAGAATCGCTGGATCCGCGCTTTGTTAATCACCATCAGACCTTGCCTCGGCTTGGGAACCAGCCTGTGCAGGTGCAATGATGAGCTTCTGGAAAGTTGTACCCTGCTCATCATGCCAGCGACACAGCGGGCGAGATTGAACATTGTTGACGAGCTGCTTTTCAGGGGGCCGTTCCGCGGCCGAAGTACCTACGAGGTGAGTGGTAAATTATCAAAATCATAACGAAAATAAGTTAAGCTCTGACTGGATAACTAGCTATAGGGAATTCCATACGAATTAACAAGTTATATGACAAAGATAATAACCAGCCATTGGATAACCAATCGTTGTCTAACCAGCTACAGATTAACCAACCATAGGACAGCTAGGATAGCCAGCTGTAGGACAACCACACATACGACAGATACGATAGCCAGGTAGAGAATAACCAGCTGGAAGACAGCCGACTATCAGACAACCAGCTATGGGAAAACCTCCTATAGGGCGACCTCCCCTATGATAAACTCCCGTGGGATAACCTTCCATAGGGTTACCTCCTGCATGAATTTTCTGTTGAATGACACGTTATACGGGGAAGTAATCACTCCACAGGGACCCTCTGTAATGAAATTTTCACTATTTTTTTCGGGGGGCGGGGCTGTTTGCAACGGTGCTGTTCTCATAGGTGTATATGATACTCTTGGTGCATGTTGCTCGGCAGGGCAGGCATACGCGTGGCAGACAACTTAGAGAAAACGCTCCAGTGATAGAAGATGGCTGGTACATACCGAGCAGTGCTCCTATTTTCAGTGTTCCGATGACAGCGATTCTTGCTACCTGATAGTCACCTGCTGCAAGACCACAGTGCTTAGAAAGGATTGCTGTGGCTGAGGTTCATTCGGCGGGCCTTTCTTTGTGAGGCTCGGTCCTTTTGGGCATGGTTTAGTTGATTTCAGACTAACAATCGTGGCCCTAAGGAATTATTCTAAGTAGATGTACTACTCAGTAATGTCTCTTACTGTATATATTCATGTCGAATATTTTGTGTTGCAAACCCGACTTTTGCTTGTCTCGAGCATGTTACCTTTGGCCTCAGTTTACACTCTATTTAGGATCACCTCTATAATACTGTGTCCGCTTTCGTAGTCCGCTATGTAAATGCCACGCTTCTCCTGTGGCTTGTAGTTTTTGTTTTTTTAGTTTTTCTCTTCACCCAACAACCAATTCTTATTAGAAACTCCGAGATTACCCCGTAGCACTCTGCCAACTAAATCACTTTGACTTGTACCGAGTATGAGGGATTTTTGGGTAAAGTATGAATGAGAGAAAATTCAATGGATGGTAGAAATGGAAGGAGGTGAGCTTCCATCCCAGGCTCACTCGCATTGCCATCTATATGCCAAGGTAAGGAAGTCTTCGATGGCAAGGGATGACGCAGAGCTAGAAGAGATAGTCACACTGCAAATACTTGCTGTCACGTTCCTCGTGGATAATACCATCCAGTCAGTGAGTGGGCACGTATTCTACGCCATGACCAAATCCAGGAATGTGAGAGAAGAGTAGCTTATATATTGAAGTCCAGGTGGTGCATAGTGTCTGTTGCCCAAATGTCGAGGAAAGAAATGTCTAAGAGAGTGTAAAGATACCCAGAATAGTCGACGAAGGGTGTAACTATGTCGTACACGGTCTCAGAGGGTCGACATGCAGGGATGTGTATGCTTCATTTCATCTCACCTGGAACTTTGCTTGCATCTGACGGACCTGTAGTCTTATTTTGGGTCTGAGTGGCAATCGACACTGCGATACGGGACCCAAATGCAATAGAGATTCATTTCAGGATCTAGGGGTGGCAGATTTTTCCAGTATAATAAGAGTATCAGTGGCAAAGTTTTAGAGGGCAGGCTCTGCATGATTTACAATTGTATCGTAGTATCCATTGTTGGATCCTTGATGAGCTCGCGAAGGGCTCATAAACGATATATATCACTTACACGTGTATATTGCATCGTGGTACAAGATATGTAAGAACATCGTCAAATTTACTTTCTGCTGTAACTCCTTTGATATCTCGAAAAAGCAAATGAAATATATATTAATAGATAGAGATTAAATAGGACTATCTAACTACATATTCAAATTGTGATGCATCGAAACATGAGGGCGGATATGTCATGATGAGACATTTTGACGTTTTTGACCGTAGCGGCCCCGATTCTTTAGCCACGGAAACGAAAATTATTTTAATTCATAAAGCTCTTTTTGGCGTCTCAAACCATATAGGACAGATGGCCGAGCGGTCTAAGGCGCTACGTTCAGGTTAACATCTTCTCGTAGTCTCGTAAGAGGCGTGAGTTCGAATCTCACTCTGTTCAATATTACGTTTTGGTGGACTCATTGGTCCCCCCAATCATTTTTGGTCTCTTGCTAGCATCGAGGTCTGCATGTTCCCGCTATTCAAGTCATTGGGAGCTAGTTGGGTGAGCCGACAGATAGTTCCAAGGTGCTTTTGTTGATGGGATAAGTCAGCGATGCTTCAACTCTACGGTAAATCAGCAATTCCTTATGCCTCTCGAAGCGCAGACAGCGAGCTCTTGTGCATGTTGGGCAGGACTTCGCGAACACACAGATACTACAGTTTTTTCATACGTGCAGAAATGCAAGAGATCAGCATTGCATGGCATGGCGTCGCATGGCATGGCATCGCATAGCATGCCATAGCGTTCCACAGATTGCTGCCACAAAAGGACCTCTACATTTGGCGGGACCCACGGTAAGCTGGACCGTTTAGGGCAAGCTCACCTCCCGGCAGTCTGGATCAGCCAAAGCCTCTCCCGCAACCGAAATATGATCAGTGATGGGAGGATGGCCTAGTTGCTCACGGCCCAGCATGTGCCACGACATCCGTTCGCGAGGGATCTCTGTCACGCCTCTCTCTCAGGGTTCGGTCTCCCATTGTGGTCCCATCACAGTCCCGAACTGTTGTGCACTTGGCCTTGGCGGGGAGACAGAAGTACCGTACAGCTCTCGGGAATCCAGCCCGCCCATACCCTGTCACGCCAGCGCTAGAAACCGAGGGAGGGTGGGGCTCGCAGCTGGATGCTACAGCACGTCCGCTTTCTCCAAAAGTTCACCACTTGAGAGATTGGCACTGTCCGACCCGTCGACTTGTCTGGACCAACACGCTTGCTGACAGCAACCTACTCCAACCTGGCCTGGTTGATCTGATTTGACCTCTGGTCAGCATCAAATCTGGAGCTCCCCTGCTCCCAGCCTAATAGGAGCCATTGAAGGAAGCATTACTGAGGCTATATAGGCTTGCTTGCGGACAAGGACGCCGTTGCCCTGGACTGCCAGAACTGGACTGTCAGGACTGGCTCGCCACCAAAACCAACAACAGCAAAACGACGGAAGCTCAGGGCAGATGTGTCGAGCTCTCATTGGGGCTAACATCTTGAAAACCTCACCTCTGCTCCTGCCTGTGTCACTGAGACCAGCAAGCCCCTCAAACCCGATTCTCACTTTCAGCAATCTCATCTCCCGAAGAAACAAGTACCTCACCACCATGGCCGCCTCAGATAAGCTCGTCCCGAACTATGACAACGCCCTCCACCTCCTGTCCCTACTTCAGTCCAATAAGAACATCATCAATCTCTTCACCGCAGACCCAGGCTCACAAGCGGACATCAATGCATCCGCCATCCCAGAGATGACAGCATGGCTGTCCCGAGCTGGATATTCTCCCTCAGACCTGGCCCGCCTCCGCTGCATCCACGTCGCCGGCACCAAAGGCAAAGGCTCCACGTGCGCCTTCACATCGTCCATCTTGCGCCAGTACCCCGAAGTTGCAGGGCGCGTGGGAACTTACACCTCACCACATCTGGTCACAGTGAGGGAACGAATCTGCCTGGACGGCGAGGCCATCTCCCAGGACAAGTTCACGACGTACTTCTTCGAGGTGTGGAACCGGCTCTCCGACGCGGCAAGGAAAGCTGGCGACAAGCTGCCCGATGGTGATGAGCTGGGCGCAGATGGACCGTCGACGAAGCCATTTTACTTTCGCTTCTTGACACTGCTTGCGTTCCATGCATTTCTGAAGGAGGGGGTCAAGTCTGCGGTTATTGAGTGTGGTATTGGGGGCGAGTATGACTCTACCAACGTGCTCCCTCCGGAGGCGGTTACTGTTTCGGCCGTAACGCAGTTGGGCATCGATCATGTTGCCATGCTGGGCGACACAGTGGAGAAGATTGCGTGGAACAAGGCTGGCATTTTCAAGCAGGGCGTGCCAGCGTTTTCCTACCAGGCTGGTGCGTCCGAGGGAGACAGCGTTCTGAAGGTGTTGAATGATCGGGCACATGAGAAGGGCACCGCTCTGGATTCGATTGGCAGCAAAGTTCTTGAGACATGGGCAGGAGTGCAAGATGCTCAGCTGGAGGGAGCCTTTCAAAAGGCCAACATGGCTCTCGCCTCAGTCGTCTCGAGGCGGCATCTGCAGTCCTTAGGCCACAAATTTGAGCTCCCTTTCTTCGAAAGCGGAGGCTCACCACTCCCCAGCAAGCTAGGCGACATGCCTGGACAATTCATCACCGGCCTCCAAACTGCAACACTCCGAGGGCGCTGCGAAACGATCACACATGATCGCATACAGTGGTACCTCGATGGCGCACACACCGAAGACAGCCTCATCCAGGTCGGTCGGTGGTATGCCGGCAAAATTTCAGAGGAGGACTCTATCCGGATTCTCATTTTCAACCAGCAAGATCGTGATTCTGCCAGTCTCCTGAAGACGCTCCTCGAGACCATTCTGGAGGAGACCAAGATCCCCAACCAGAAAATTTTCCACCACGCCTTCTGCCCAACCAACGAGCCCAATAGCTTTATGAAGAAACCAGACTTCACCGTTCAGAGGAAGAACTGCGATGTCATCCGGCAGTTCTGCCCATTTACTGCGGCAATACCCGCAGACAGCATATCGACTGCGCTGGACATGGCGAGGAACGTGATGCTTGGGTCGAAGAAGAGCAAGGATAATTTCAAGGTGCAAGTACTGGTCACGGGCAGCTTTAACCTGGTGGGACCAGCGCTGAAGCTGTTGGAGCCGGGTGGTGAACCCTAGGTTGGATATATTTACCGGTCGCGTTGAGCACGTCCTCTTTCTACCACATCTAATCCTTCTTTTCTACTTCCCCAAGGATCTTTGAAGGAGAAAGACAAAGCAAAACAAACCAAGTCCGCAGACTTCCCGTTCATAGAGCATCAGCCCCTTCCAAGATACCCAGGGCGCCTCCGACTAGATGGAGGCTGCCTGTTATGAAAGCTTGCACCGTCTCGCCTTCCTTAAGTGACTCTGTGAGGCCTCGAGCCACGTTGATGGCCTCCTCGATGCTGGGGATGACCGTAATCTTTGCCTTGGGGTCGATGGATGACCACCGCTCTGCAAAGGCCCGCTGCACCGTGAGCTTCTGGATAGCCTCGGGATCGTACTGGTGATTCACGAAATCTGGCGGTTGTCAGCGTTTCCATTCGCCAGACCATCGAGCAAGAGCCGTCGACATACCTCGTTTGTAGCCTGTCGTCGCATGCGTGACGTTCGTGCAGAACACCACATGGTCAAAGGGCAACCCGTCGTCCCTCTTTGCGCCAGAATGCAACCCCTCCAGGAAATCGATGGCCTCCGTCCTGCCCTGCTGGTTGAATATCAGCACCCTGGGGCCCCGTCGGCCGTCGGTGACGCCCACAAACCACCTCGCCGCCATCTTGAGGCTGTCGGTCGTGTGCGCTCCGTCAAGGTGCCACCTCAACCTATCGCCCTCCTCCTTCACCTCGCACCTCCCCCTCCACACAACCTGCTCGATGCCGTCCTTGAACTCCACCGGCAGCCTGTCTGCGTCCCTCTTGAAGCCCGCTGGGTCAATCTTCAGCAGCGCCGCCTCCGCCAGCGCAATGGCCAGACTCGCGTTCCTCTTCTGGAACGCCACATCGGGCCGCACCCGCACCCCCGTCGCCGCCAGCCGCGGGTCGACGCCCACGACCTGCAGCTCGACGCCCTTCTCGGCAGCCCTGGCCCGGAGCACATCCTCGGTAGACGGGAACGCGGCCTGCTCGACCGCGAAGGCAGGGCAGCCGGCCTTGATGATGCCGGCCTTGTGCCACGCGATCTTGTCGACGGTGTCGCCCAGGACGAAGACGTGGTCGATGCCGAGGGTGGCGACGCCGGCGGCGACGGGCCGCGCGACGATGTTGGTGGCGTCGTACTCGCCGCCGACGCCCGTCTCGACGACGGCGACGTCGACGCCCTCGCGCAGGAACGCGTGCAGCGCCATCAGCGTCAGGTAGCGCGCGTAGATGGGGCGGGACCCGGGCTCCGCGTCGCCGGGCTGCACGGCGGCCGCCGCGCCGTCGGCGCTCACCAGCGCGTCGCTCACCTCGAAGAAGTAGCGCGCGAAGGCGGACTCGGACATGGGCGCGTCGCCGATGCGGATGCGCTCGCGCACCGCGATCAGGTGCGGCGACGTCAGCAGGCCGACCTTGAGCTTCCTCCTCTGGCCGTCCTGGCCGTCCTGGCGGTGCTGGTGCCGGCCCAGGATCGACGCCACGAAGGCGCACACGCTGCCCTTGCCCTTGGTCCCCGCCACGTGCACCACGTTGAGGCGGTCCAGGTCCTCGGGTGAGTGGCCCAGCCGCGCCCAGTAGGCCCTCATCTCGCGGACGCTGGACTCATCGGGCCGGATGCCGGCTTTGCGCCGTGCTTCGATGACGGCGAAGGGCGTCTGGAATGTGTTGAGGAGGTCGATGGCGTCCTTTTTGTGGCCATCTCAGCGAGGATTTCCTCTGTGTATTTGTGCCCATTGAAATCATGATGATATCAAGAAGAGAGAAAGAAAAGCCTCTCTCATGTCTAGACTCACCTCGTAGGTCCTGGTTGGTGCGGCGGTGGTGCTCATTTTGGGTTGGTGAGGCCGGCAGCCTCTGATGAGAAGCCGGGGTGGGACGTAGGTGGGCTTGGCAAAGAGTCTGTTTAGGAACAATGCATGGCGCATCGCAAGTCGTGTTATAAGGCCTGCATGTGCATGATGGATGCGATGTCAGTAAGCAAAAGATCAGATTCGAGAGGTCAAGCCAACCCAAGCAAGCCGCGGTTTGGGTGGTGCAATTTTAGAGCCGCTGCGATCCGCAGTCGCTCGAGTCGCCGCTGACCGAAGTCGGGCGCCGAGACACTTTGGATGACAAGCCGCCCTTGATAAGCATAATAAGCATACCCCGTTGTTTAAATTCGAACAACAAGACTTGACTGCGCCTATAGACTACCATGCAATTTCTTGGAAAGTTCAAGGCTGCAGGCCGCAGGGGAGGATTGAAGATTGGACCAACGCAAGACATCAAATTCCCACTCAATGTACTAGTCCTGCGTTGGAAGTTCGTCAACTTTACACGTCACGACACTGGAATTCTATCACATCACAGATTTAATGAGTTCGACTGTGGGAGGAGACGGGGTATCTTTCCAGTATTTTACAGCTTTTACAGGCTAGGCTTTCCCATCGCCTGATGGCAATCATTCCCAACTTTCATCAAACATCGCCCTTCTCGACGACATCCTCACATCTGCCACAGAGCTGATCCTCCTGGGGGGCAATATAACGCCAGCATCGAGGACATTTGTGCGCATTTGGAGGCAGCACCCACGCCGTACACTTCACGCCACCAAGCGAGCTCTCACCCTCGACGTCGACCTGGCCGCTGCTGGAAGCATCCGTGACATCCGCACCGCCTGCATGGCCGCCATTCGAAGCCCCTACCGGGACGTGGAAATCGATTGAGTACTTCCATTCCGCTGTCTCGGGAACAGGCTCGTTGATGCGCACAGACGAAACCACAAAGACGCTCTCGAGCTCGTCGCCGTACTGGAGGGCGGACGCGACGGCCGGGTCCGGGATCTGCAGCACGACCGAGCACTGGAGGGACGAGCCCACCTTCTTGTCCCTGCGCGCCAGCTCGGTGGCGGATTTGATGCCCGCGTGGACGGCGAAGAGCACGGGCATGGCCTCGCGCAGCTGAGGCTCCAACATCGACAGCCGCGCTTCGTCAATAATCGGGGACGCGTAGAGCTGCCGCAGCGGGTGTGTGCTTTCTTTCTTGAGCCACTCTGGCGCGTGATCCCAGGCTTCTTCCACTAGCAACGGCGTGATGGGTGTCAGCATGCGCATGAAACCCCAGAATATGGGTTCCAACACGCCTCCCCCGTCGCCGCAGTACAGCCGGTCCTTCAGGGCCTCGAGGTAGAAGGCGGATAGGTCGTTGTTGACCCACCTGTTCAGCAGGCTGAAACCCTTGTAGAACTCGAAGTTGTCGTAGGCCTTGCCGACTTCCTCCATGGTGTCTCGGAGCTGGATGATGGCAATGTGGTCGGCGATTCCCAGTGATGTGGTCCGGGCAGTCTCGGCCATCGACCCGAGCAACATCTTGGTGATTGTGCGGTACTTGATTAGAGAAATGTGTATTGACTTCAAGACAGGTTCCCCAATCACCACATCGCGAGTGTAGTCGCTGCTAGCCGCCCAAAGACGGAGAGCATCTGGCCCGAGAGCATCAAAGTGTGGTCCAGCAGGCGCTTTACTTGATGAGTCCTTCGGCGTGCCCTTTTCCTTTCTCTTCTTGACCGGTGGCAGCAAAGTCCCATCCATTACCTGATTAGGGCTTATGATATTGCCTAGCGACTTGGACATTTTCCTTCCGTCCTTGTCCAGAGTGAACCCATGTGTGATGAGACGTTTGAAAGGTGCTAGGCCGACTGTCTGTTTGATAAGACTGCTGCTGTTGGAATCATCCGCGGCGGCGGCAGCGATTCTTGTCAGCAGGCTGGACTGAAACCAGCCACGATGTTGATCAGAGCCTTCGAGGTAGACGTCCGCCTGAACATCACCTTCGTGTGTCCAACTGCTGCCACTGTCAAACCAGACGTCCATAGTGTCCGTTCCTCGTCGATACTCTGCTTGGCCCCTAAGCGATGGCAGAATCCAAGCCGGATCGTCAGGCTCATCAGACCACCACGCATCGGTGCCTCTCTCACGTATGACCGAGATAATGTGCTGCACAGTCTCCTCGGTCATGACAGCATCGCCGTTCTTGTCATATAGCGCAGGGATAGGAACTCCCCATGCACGCTGCCTGGAGATGCACCATTCGCTTCGTCCCTTCACAAAGCTCTCCAGCCTGGTCTTTCCGCCACTGGGGATGAATTGGACGTCGTCGAGGGCTTTGAGTGCCTCGTCTTTGATCCCCGCGACGTCGGCAAACCACTGCGCCGTTGCTCTCACGATAATTGGCCGCTTGGTCCGCCAGTCGTAAGGATATTTGTGCTGGTATTTGTGGACGTGCAAGACGTGGGATCCCAAGATCTCCAGTACAGCTGCATTTCCTTTGCCTTGCACGAAAAGCCCCTGTAAGCGCTGGGGATCCTGGGGATAAGCCTCGGCTGTGAAGTGCCCGTCATTGTCCACCGGCGCAGAAACCTCGAGACCCAGAGACCTGCAGACCTCGTAGTCGTCGTGGCCATGGCCAGGGGCGAGATGGACCAGGCCGGAACCAGACTCAGCCGAGACAAAGTCTGCGTGGATTATGGGTTGGTACGCTGCCTTTTCCCCATGCAACGGGTGGTAATACGAGAAGCGGCGCAAGTCGGAGCCTTTGCATGACACGATCAAGTCGTTTTCTTCCAGTTCGGTGCGACCGAAGCACGTCTCCAGGACCTGTTGGAGGCACTCCTTTCCTACTATGAGCGCATCGCTCCCGTGTCTTAGGATCACGTAGTCGAGATCGTCATGCACGGCGATGGCTTTGTTCGCAGGCAGAGTCCAAGGTGTGGTAGTCCATATTACGGCAAATAGTTGGCCCGAAAAATCTTGACCGAGGAGTTGACGAAGAGCAGTGCCCCCATCAGCCGACGATGTGACCGGGAAGGTCACGTAGGCAGCATGGGAGGTGTGGTTGTCTTTGTACTCGAGCTCCGCCTCGGCAAGAGCGGTGCCCGAAGATGGAGACCAGTACACCGGCTTGTACCTCCGATAGATCAGCCCCCGGCGGACCATGCTGAGGAACAGCTCGAGCTGCCGGATCTCGAACGCAGGGTCCATCGTTGTCCAGCGTCCGTCCCAGTCGGCCATGACGGCGTAGGACCGGAACTCGCGCATCTGCGAAAGGACGGTGTTCGCGGCGAGCTCCCTGGCTGCGCTCCGCACGTCGATTGGCGCCATTTTCTTGACACCCAGGGCCTCGAGGGCCTTGAGCTCGATGGGTAGGCCATGACAGTCCCAGCCCGGAACGTATTTGACCCTGTGGCCCTGCTGGACCTTGACTCGGAGAATGGTGTCCTTGAGGATCTTGTTCAGGGCGTGTCCGACGTGGAGCGAGCCATTTGCGTAAGGTGGCCCATCGTGGAGGATAAACTGCTTGTCGGCTGGCCGGTTTGCGGCCTGCCACTCATAGAGGGCGTCGGTGCATCTTTGGAGGTAGTGCTCTTGAAGCTGTGATGTCGGCCGAGGTCTAGTTGTGGAGGTGCCGTTAGACTTGCTGCTATGAAGGTGGTGGTGGTGGTGGCGGCAGAAGGGTAAAACTTACGGGATTGAAGCCTTTGGCAGTCTCAGCGTCGACTGCCACGACTTTGACATGGTCCCTCAAGTCTCGTTCATGCTTCCCCCTCTGGAGTTGCTGACGTCGTCCCTAAGAAAAGTCGCGGTCGCAAAACTTTGGGCGCGTCTTAGCTTCACCACCCCTGTCCCACCCATTCATTCGCAGGGATCCCGACCACACGGGCATGACCACGCCACACTTTGTGTAGGACAACTATGGTCAACCTTCATTGACAAAACCTGCTGTTGGATAACTCAATGTGGTATAATATACTGTTTCATATCCCCGCATAATTATTTCAATACGACAATCAATAACGGGTTGGGGGGGGGGGGACACATTCTAGTTGGACCCTGCTATACAATAACCTCCCAGAGACCTCCTGACTGCGAGAAGTCCTCTTACAGGATAACCACCCGTACCTTGTAGGATATTGCATGAACCGGAGTCTCTGCACGTCTGCACTTCTCACTCTCTATGCACTTTTTCGTAGGAAAGTTTTGAGATACTTGTAGGCTGTACTGTGTACTGCGTAGCTTACGCCCGGACATTCTTATACGTCCTCTCCACATCGCATCTGTTTTCACATTTTGGTAAGTAAATCAATCTATACTCAAAACAAGCAGCTTCATCTGATCAAATTCCCTTTTTAAGCCATGCTAACAATTCTTCACCAGTACTGCAATGCACAGAGTTGTTCACTGCCGGGCTATCTGGGTTCCCAGGTACCAGACACCTTCAGCTCATTGGATCGTCATATCGCAGCCTATCAGAGTCGTTCCTGTTCAAGTAAATAGACAGACCTATGTTTGAGCCCCATAGGAAAGAGAAATCAACATGAGAATCCAGCCCGTATCCTTCACATGTACCATTTCTTTTCTTTGCCTTTCAGAGAAATATCAACTCCAGACTCGGATTTGGAGGGTGCAGCTGGCTATACCGTAGATTGGGCCGCCCTATGGCGCACGGGCCTCCTCGGCAACTCCGTGTTAGTCGCCCGGCCAAGCCTGCATAACTCGGCGAATTTACGGCCCACCCACACGAAATTTTCACCATTGCAACGACAAGAGTGCGGTTTTGAAGCCGGAATCCAACAAGAAGCGGTCCCGTAGCTCAGCTGGTTAGAGCGTGGTACTAATAATTCCCTGAATGGGAATCATCGGTGATGCCAAGGTCGCGAGTTCGATCCTCTCCGGGACCAATTCCTTTCTTTTGCCAATATCGCAGGGCATTCTTTTTGGCCCCATAGAGACCAGCATGAGTTGGTCCTTCTCTAGGTGTCAATTCCTCTGCGCGGTGACTAATCCGTATGTGGTGGTGCTGTGCAGTGCCTCATGTTGCTGACTTTGTGGGCTGTGCTACTTTGTGATTAGCTATATGAAGGCCAGCATGTAGTCTTTTTGCAACTTGTTTAAGGGATAATAGTTGTAGTATTGTGGGAATAGTAAGGTTAGTGTTTGTAGTAGGCTGATTAGTCTGAGCGACTTATATTTATAAGTAGATTGTAAAGAAGTACAACTTTTAGCTGCTTTTTATCACCACACAAACGGATATACATTTAAATGTATAATAAAACCTTTAACTGTACAAATATTTAAAACTAGTAATTTAACTAATACTAGTTAATAATTATACATTCTCCAATTCAAGCAGGCTCACACCGGCACTGCGTTTCGAGAGGGTAGATACTCAAGTAGACACGCAACGCCACATCGCAGCAGTGTTTGTCGCATTCGTGACGTTCCACACAGTTAAGGTTGTATTTCATACGTTCTGTCCGCGGATAATGAAGGCGACCGACTGATACGAAGTGCACAACAGGCAGTGTCCCGTGAATCGGATAAGCTTTAACTTTTTTATATATTCATTCAGGGAAACATTGCACTCATTCGAATTGAAACCCAAAGCCACTGACAACAAAAAACTTCTCATCCGAGCTTCAGAGCGCCTTTTCCCAAATATGATCGGATAAAATCCTCGTCTTTATTCAGATGATAACAATCCGCCGCACCTCAGCCTCTTCGCGGATGAGCCCGTACGGCGGGTGATATTGGTTCCACTGCTCCAGCTCCCAGTATCCGATCCTGGTATGGACCTCCTCACTCTGATCCACAAGCATACTGTCCTCCCTATTTTGGCTCCTAATGAGCACAATCCCAGCAGCGCTGTTTGGTTGCCAGCCGTCCTGGTTCACACCGCTCATATCCATCGGTTCGCTCTCCGGCCCAGGCTCCCACTCTATAACGGTAAGAAATGTTACCTGCATTGCGAGGCCGAGCTGCATGTTCTTCAGGCTTCCTATGTCAGGAATTAAACTAATATAAAAGTCGTTCAGGCCGTTTCTCTTCAAGGGATGATCCCAATATGCTCGAGTTAGTAGATCGTTCCTGTTGATTCTTTCTGTGGTACAGCTGAACGTCGGGCCCTCAAGAGTCACGCTCGACGGCAAGGAATGTATGTGACTGAGGGATACAACATGGGCGCAGTAGCAGTAGCGCGTGAAGATAAAATTGCTCATATTTAGAGAAGAATGGTTCAGTCCTCGGAAACGTTCGCCCCATTTGATGGAATAGGACAGCGAATCACTATTTATGTGATCTTCCGTTGCTTCATATCGCCTCTCACGAGGGAAGAGCTCGATAATCTGGGATCTCTCTTTGAGTTGGAATGTGCCACTGTTGAACCCAGGCGCGAATTTCTTAGTTTCCGGTCGAGCAGTAGCGCAGAATGGCCAGTCTCTCTGATATGACACCTTACCCTCGACGGACGCCCATGAGAGTGTATTGACATAGCACTCCGCCACCACGCGTGTCTTTGCGCCATTGGTGATGATGTTCTATATTGGTCTTTTCCCCTTGTAATTTGTCCAAAGCAGCGAAGGCAACAGGCACGCAATCGGCAGCCCGTCAAAGAATGTTGTCCCCTCGCCGCCGTCCCCGGCGACTTTGCTGCTAAGGCGAGCTATGTGTGAAGTAATGCCTTGGAACGCGAAGGGCCTGTCCGCTGGCTGTGTCAGAGCCATTTCCGTGTAAGCAGACAAGAGCTTCCTCCATAGAAATAGAAAAGCCGATTGAGACATTGGGTTGCTATGAAGTTCTCGGCCTGTGCACAACTGCATCATCTCCGCGTGAGATATTCCGATTTTAGCATTACGCATAGAGGGTGGTTCGCGGCCGTCTTCGGTCAGTTCGCACTCTTGGCATTCCCAGCTGATTGCCTCCTCGCCGAATTTCAGGATGCGCGGGCTCAGAAGCCTCTCCTGCAATGTCCACGCTCGTGAAAAAAGAGGTTCGGGGGGACATGCTCGCAGCTCTTCTGGGCGGTGACTTAATCCGCTGATGGAAGCCCAGATCTTTGTAGGAAAGTTGCACGCCTGATGTACTGTGTCATTGGAAAGTCAGCGGCAGGTCACCAACTTAGAAGAGGGAAACAAAACACTTGATGCGTAAGGCGTGACTTACACCGTGGATTCCTTGAGCGTAAAAAGCCTTCTCCGCCACTGCTTGCGCAGACTGCGGCGATAGTGCAATAGGAATTGGCGTAGACCAGGTGCATCTGGGCCGCCTCCCGAAGCCAATCATCAGGATCGTCTTGCCTAATACACAACGAGTCAATCCAGATATAGCGCTTCTTTAGTTTCCTGCACACTTTAACTGCGTCTTGAAATGTTTGAGACAATGTTTCGATGTGAACTCCCCGCGCCAGCTCTGCCTCCGTTTCCTTCGTCAACATGTAGAAGCTTTTCACGTTGGTACCCCAGCAGTGACTCAGAGCGAGATATTGAACTGGGCCGGCATCATTTTCCTTAATGTTGAGCCGGGGGTTTTTAATACTGCTTGGGTCGCCGACGTCTAGGAGCCGGGTTGGCCTGAACGATGAATCACGCGTCGCGCAGTTAGGATGTTCGCGGCAGCTGTGCTCTTTATGACACGCAGAAATCCATCTGTTTGCCATATTCATCACTGCTTCGGATCCGGTATAATGGCTAAGCAAGTGGTCCTTCCCTGTCCCGAGCTTTGGGGAGTCTCGGGGGATCACTATATTGGTCCTGGAATCTTTCCGATAGTGATAGTCGTCACTCGCTTGCAACTCTGACAGTATCACCTCCTTGGTCCGCATTGCATCAACACATAAGTTCCGAAGGTACATAGAATGTCGAGGGCCTAGGAACGGCGGGTCCTGGTGATAGTTATTCGGGGAGCCTTTCGACGGCCACTCAATATAGAGATCCCAGGTCATCATAGCCTCCGAAGCAGAACCGAAAGCATTGGGTTTCGGACTGGGAAGCCACCACGTCCAGCAGACGACGAGTTTCAAAGGCCCATAAGAGAGAACACCTTCCACAAGCTCAGCGGAACTGTCCAAGTTTTTACGATCGAGTTGGAAAAAGCCAGTGGAGAGACCATCTGCAAAAGACTCAGCGGAACCGTGGTAATTATGCAGTGTTTGGAGGAATTCTTGGCACATCATGGAGCACAGATGACAGCCGTTACGCGCAGACGACAACATCTCCGCAGTTGAAGGCCAGAAGTCGAAGTACTCTCGAATCTGACGGTGGGGCATCCCGAACGGCCGATGGCGATGGTCCCCAAGGCCTGATGGCTCCTGCGTGGGAATCGCGCCATCTTCCTCGTGAACGTGAGTATTCAAAACTCGCGATGCCTCACATAGCTGCTGACAGAAATAGCAGAAGCGATTGAGGCCAACAAGTGCGTCCTCATTGCATAAGATGTCCTGGGAAAGAAGGAGTATTGGCGTAGGACCTGAATGAATGACGTCGATCAATGCGTTCGAACACAGTTTGCTGTCCTGTTCAGCAATGTATGCCTTTGATGGATCCTGTGTGAATATCCCTGCGTTTCCAGAATTGGTCTCACTCGGTGAGGTCAAGGATTCCTCGGGAGGTTCCGTCATCTTGGGATAATGATTTGATATTCTCAAGGTAATCGGACTGTGAGCCATTTTGTCCCTGGCCCACGATTCCAGGATTCTCGGGTCATGGTGCAAATCCCCGAGACGTACTATCTTTGTCTCCAGCGCCGACGCACTTTTGGTTTCTCCTTGTTGCACTCCCACGCTATGGTGGTGTAAAATGTCAAAGATCGGTTGAACCTCTTCAGGAGATTTCTGAGAATCGAGAGAGAACTGACTCTGCCTGCCCTCCATGATGGCGACAATGATGTTAATGAGCATTTCGATCGATAAAGTCCTGAAGCGACGAGCACCGTCGGTGTGTCTTGTCGGTAATCTCACGTCATCTTGACCTTAAGGTAAGCGGGGACTGCAATTGTAAATATCTTGTGTCACCGGAGCCCCCAAGCTTTGTCACAACATTAATTCATAACTTTCACGGCCAGATTGTTTCTCAGGATCCTCTGGCGGCATGAAATTCCTGGCAGCGATCTGCCAGCTGTTGCCCCTGAAACGAGGGCGATGCGTCCAAGATGCACAAACAATGCTGGCCATCGCGAGATGTCCACTCTCATGTTGAACCTTTTATGATGAATCGTGCTGGACACTCGAGGCCCGCTGCATGGGCGTCCCATTCTGCCCAATTATGGGCGCTTGCCCGACAAGGTTTGATGTCCTGCTCAATCGAGCAAAGGCGGCCTGCCGAGCCGCCATTCTGCTTCATGATCCGTCAGGCTGTAGCCAACCAGTGCAACAGGGCGATGTTCAGGTGGAAAATCCGTAAGTTAAAATTCAAAGATTCCTCAACGTCCAAGGTACCTAGTTGCTCTTGCTAGTTGTACCACCAAGCTTATCCTGTACCGTATCATCGATGCCTCCCTCCATTGTGAACTGCTTGCCAATCGCTCCGTCCTCTGTCACACGAGATATTATAAAAGCGGTTCTGGACTACTCCGCTGCGAAAATGGGAGAAGACCGTACCGGTAAACTGGTGGCCGATCGCTCCAGCAGCATCAAATACCTTGGGCTTGTCCTGGCCCAGGTGTGGGTTGACTGGTGTTTGAACCCTTCCTGACGTGCCTCCGTTGCCGGTCTGCTTCGTTGCGTATGTTTCAGGGCTTGTTACTGTCGTGGATTTTACCAGGTGTCCTTGTCGTAATAAGTGCGAGGCTGTGTCTTGAGATTTGAGGCCCTGAGATTTGTCGTCGAAGGGGACGATCCCAAGAGATTCATGCAGATTTAAATGATCCCAATTTTGCGTCATGATGTGTGCTATCATGAACCAATATAATGTCTACTTCATCCCGTACCATATGGGTCTGTGGTCGATTGTGGGAGCGGCGTTTCCTACCGTCAATCTCAGCCCTCACCCTGAACTCAATTGTAGAGACCCAGTCCTTACAGTGGCTTGGTGCTGTCTCATCTGGTCAACATGCGTACACGTTGTGACGATCATGGAATCTGAGAAGCTCCCTCAGACTGAAGCCAACGGAGCCAGGCAGGGTAAAATTCGTAGGACATGTGTGTTGTCCCGTGGAGATCATGCCGTCCCGCCTTTCTTCTCCTTCAATGCCCTCTGCCGGATCTGCCTCGCCACAGCCTCCCATGCCCACTTCGTCTTGACCCCCGTGGTGGTCTCATCCTCGATTCTGAAGCCGCCCATTGCCCTGAACATCCACCACTTTCGCTGAGAGTTCTCCTGGGTAGTGTCACGCGTGTAATTCACCAGCCCGAATCGCTTCCGCTCAGGCTTCAGGTCCGAGATCTTGACCTGGCTGACCCGTGGCTTGAAGATGGCGCCCATGTTGGTGATGGTCACCTCAGCGTCAGCGGGCGGGGCTTCGAGAAACAAGTCCATGACATGTTTCGACCGGCGGTACTTGTCAGGGACGCGCATGTGAATCCATACCACCATGGGGGAAGTGAGATACCAGACTGCCAGGAAGGGAATGGTGCTGGCGACGGCCACTGAGTAGATGGGTGAGTCAGCTGTGTCTGGGCTAGTAAGTGATGTTGTTGGGCGGGAAACTCACGTCCAGCGGTCTGCCAGAGCGGCAAGTCTGCAGATACATATCCGGGTATGACGACCACGGCGAAGAAGCCGAAAACGAAGATGGTTGTCAGCTTGAGAGCGCCGAGGAACATGATCCTAGGTGTCCCAATGTGATAGACAATCATTCTCGGAGGGATTTCTGCACCTTTCTGGTAAGCCTGGGCGATGAGACGATTGAACCATCGAGGTGGGCATACCAAATTTGGGCCCTCTCGGTTTTGGCGCCGGCAGTGAGGATGAAGCTCTCCTGACGAACTGCTCACGGCTCACCAGCGGGGTCATGATGCGTGATTGGGCGCGACATGCCGGGACCAGCCAGGCTCGGAAGGTAAGCCTGGCCAGTTGTGGCCTCAGTTGGGCCCGCTGAAGCGATATTAAACTTATCATGTTGAGCCTGAAGTTGTTGTGGAAGGGATGAGATGCGAGTCTCTGAGGTGTGATTGGAAAAGTTGTGGTGGCCCGAGCTCCTGACTGTAAACAGCCGCAGCTTGACGTTTGCCATGAGAAGGAGTTGTCATACACAGTTGAATTGACAGTAAAATTCTAAAATATAGAAGCGCAGACCTAATGCTTTCCAGCGAGAATTCAGTACGAATAAATTATTTCCTAATCATAGATCTCGAAATACACATCACAACTCTGATATCAAGACTGCGGTCCTTGGTTTAGTTCAGAAGCAGGGCCCCAGACACTCATAGAATCATCGCAACATTTACTCATTCCACATCTGATCGGAGTATTTTAGGACTCTGAGTCTGCTACGCCTTCACGGTATCTAATCGATATTCTTGCCCAGCCATTCGGACCACTGATCAGCACTCCATCCTGAGCTGATTTCGTTGGCGACCACGCCGTCGAAAATCACAGTGGGGCTGACATGCACCCCAACAAGACGGGCAGTCTTGATGGACCACTTGAGATCATTCGTCACCCCGTTTCCAATGTTCAGGCTGCCATCATCAGAGGCCTTCTCGGCAATAGCCAGCAGCTTGTACAGCTCGTTCTCGCTCACGCCGGCGCTGTCGGCCCCGAGCTTAGCCAAGCGCTTGTACGTAGCGTTACGAGTCTCGTTCACGAGACTGACGTCAAAGTACGACTTCTGGTCGTTGAAGAGAGCCTCACTGAAGGTCCAGAACTTGGACGGTGCGAGCCTGTTCACAGCAAGGGCGGCTTCATGCACGAGCGTTGATGATGGGTGCCAAGGCTGGATCTGTTGGCGGAAGATAACCTGCACCTTGCTTGCCAGCTTGGGATCGGCCCGGATCTTGGGAGCAACCGACGTCACAAAGGTCTTGAAGAGCTCTGTGTGGTGTGATACGGTCAGATAGGGGCATCACCTGGAGACACAACCGTATTCACACAGTCACATACTTGCTGAGAAGGGGCAGACATAATCCAGGTACAACTCAATGGTGTGCAGGGGCTCTGCTGCCGATGCCTCCGTGGGTGCCGGAGCTGCCGGATCGTCGCTGAAGAAGAGCAGACGGTGGCCCTTGAACTTGGGAGGGAGCGCCATAGCTACAGAGTGTTAGCCGTACTCCAAAGTTGGTGTGTTCCAGGATGAGACCGACTCGAATTATGTTTATTCCGAGGGATTAAGAATAGTATGGGATGGAAAGCTGAGATGGAGGTCAATTGAGGTTTGACTAATTCTCTGGGAAGATTGCGAGTCGCAGAACCAATGCACCGTCTCGAGAGGAGCATGACTTTATACGCAGAGGTGGATGGCGTAATAGGATGGATGGTGAACGAGCTCATGGTGGGGTTGAGGCAAGGGAGCTCCCACTTCTCAAGGGTCTAACCCTCTTGCCCCCTGTGTCTCCGCTGCCCACCGACCTCTTCACATGCAGCTCCTGGGCTTCTGAAGGAATCTCGCGACTGTGACGCGACATCCCTGCACAGAAAAACAGGGGTCTGCAGCACCCCGCGATTTGATAGCCGATTCGAGGTCCTTATCAGCCCTGCGGTGACGGAGCCCCGCGAAGAATTTCTTCTCGATCTCCCTCGGCGACAGCCCTCCTCCTCCGGACACTGGACACTGGCCATTGTCCCATCTTCCGCCATGCCTTACCAAGTCCTTACCGGGAACTCGTGCTTCACGAGTTCCGAAGCCCAGAAGCTTCTGGGACGAATCAACAAGCAGACCGACGCCAGGCTTCAGTCCATCCAGGGCAACTGGCTTTACTACGTCGACCTGAAAAAGGGCCAATCTGGACTCGACAAGGTCCAGCAGTTGCTTCAGGTCAGCAACGCCTCGGGGCCCGCTACTACATCACGTTCCGAGAACAGCGTGACCTTCTACATCACTCCTCGCAACATCTCGCCATGGAGTTCCAAAGCCACGAGCATTGCCCACGTCTGTGGCCTCAAGGACCAGGTTCACCGGGTCGAAAGGGGTCGAGTGATTACCATCCAGTATGAGGACTCGAACAATGGAGGTGACGACCTGCCCTTCCGCGACATCATCCATGACCGAATGACCGAGACGCTCGCCACTGAGCAGCCCTCCCTGGACGCCATGTTCGCTGAACGTGATCGGTCTCCTCTCGTGGTCGTTGACATCTTCGCGGAGGATAGTCGTGGACCATTGGCGGTGCTGGACGATTATAACAAGAAGATGGGTTTGGCTTTGAGTGCCGAGGAGATGCAATACCTAGTCGATTCCTACACACGACTGGGCAGACCACCTCACGACGTAGAGCTCTTCATGTTCGCTCAGGTCAACTCCGAGTATGTCTTCCAAGACAACTGCGTTTTCGTTCCTTGTCGTTTGGATGACAAGTGTCACACATTCTACACCCGATCGACCCTTTCCCCTGTTCAGTACTATTTCTGACTGTCGGTTCTGCACAGACATTGTCGCCACAAGGTCTTCAATGCAGCTTGGACGATCGATGGGAAGCCTATGGGCAAGAGTCTTTTCGAGATGATCAAGAACACCCACAAGAAGACCCCTGACTATACCGTCTCTGCATACAGCGACAATGCTGCGGTTCTTGAGGGTGGACTTTCCAACTTCTGGGCACCAGACTATTCCACGGGCACCTGGAAGCTCTCCAACGAAGTGATCCACCCATTGATCAAGGTTGAAACCCACAACCATCCCACTGCCATCTCACCTTTTCCTGGCGCTGCTACAGGTTCTGGAGGCGAGATCAGGGTATGATTTTCCTACTATGCTACTCTATATGTTATCCTCAGCTTCCAGACAAGAGGTAGGTGCTAGAAACAAGTGTTTCTGCGGCCTCTGTCTTGCAAATTTGTAGCCCATCAGTAGTGCCCCGATGCTGATCTGGTCAATGTAGGACGAAGGCGCCGTCGGCAGAGGTTCAACACCCAAGGCCGGTCTGTGTGGCTTTTGGGTCTCAGATCTGCTCATTCCCGGCAGAAAAGAACCATGGGAGGTCGACATTGGTCGACCTGGTCATTACGCCAGCAGTCTCGACATCATGCTGGAAGCGCCAATTGGCTCTGCACGATTCAACAATGAGTTTGGTCGGCCCTGTCTGACTGGCACCTTCAGAACCTTGCTCACAAACACCGAGGGCGAGCATTCTAACTCCAACACCGAGTGGAGGGGATATCATAAGCCAATCATGATTGCTGGCGGCATTGGCTCCGTCAGGCCACAACACGCCCTGAAAAATGAGGCAGACGTGCTCGACGGCGCCCATGTCATCGTTCTCGGAGGACCTGCAATGCTGATTGGACTTGGAGGAGGTGCCGCCTCGAGTGCTGTGGGTGGGGGCAACGCGGATCTCGACTTCGACTCGGTGCAGAGAGGCAATCCAGAGATGGAGCGCCGAGCCCAGATGGTCATCAACACCTGTGTTGCTCTCGGTGGCAACAACCCAATCGCCATGATCCATGACGTAGGTGCTGGTGGTCTATCAAACGCGCTGCCCGAGCTGGTCAAAGACGCAGGCTTCGGCGGCAAGTTCGAGCTGCGACAAGTTGAGAGTGCCGACAACAGCATGAGCCCATTGCAGATATGGTGTAATGAGGCACAAGAACGATATGTGCTGCTCGTCAACAAGGACAACATGAACCGCTTCCAGGTCATTTGCGGTATGTTCATGCTATATCGAATTCGGCCGCTGCAGACCCGAAGGCTAACTTCATGAACAGAGCGCGAGCGTTGCGGTTATTCGAATGTTGGAAACGTAGTTGCCAAGGACAAGAATGGTGTTTCCCGGCTGGTACTTCAGGATCGGGAATCCAGGGAGTACCCCGTACCAATTGATCTACCCATGGACGCTTTATTCCCACCAGGCCGCCGTCAAGAGCGAGTGGTTGAGAGTCTCAAGGCACCTCTGGCTCCTTTTGATGCAGCGACGAGTATCTCAGAGAAGTACGGCCTTTCGGACAAGACGGAAGTGATCTCTAAGGCTACTGAATTGGTGTTCTCGCTTCCTTCTGTTGGATCGAAGATGTTCTTGATCACCATAGCAGACCGAGTACGAAAGACCCCCCCCCCCCTGACATCCAATCACGTCGATACTGACTCTCTCCGCAGACTGTTGGTGGATTAACAGTACAAGACCAACTCGTCGGTCCATGGCAGACGCCCGTGGCGGATGTTGCCGTGACGCTCGGCTCCTTTGGGTTTGAAGACAAATTTCGCCATGGCGAGGCAATGGCAATGGGAGAAAAACCAACTCTGGCTCTCATCTCTGCCGCAGCTTCTGCACGGATGGCGGTCGTGGAAAGCCTGATGAACCTCGGTGCTGCTCACATCAAAGGCGCCACGGATGTTCGCGGGGATCTGCGACGGGTCAAGCTGTCTGCCAACTGGATGGCTGCTGTGAACCACCCCGGCGAAGGTGCCGCGCTGTTTGAGGCCGTCAAGGCCATCGGCATGGAGCTATGTCCAGACCTTAATGTTTCCATTCCTGTCGGCAAGGACTCAACCTCGATGAAGGCGTCTTGGAAGGATAAGAGTGGAGAATCCAAGAGCGTGACGGCACCTGTTTCGGTCGTCATCTCTGCTTTCACACCTGTTGAAGATGTTCGCAGCACCTGGACGCCACAACTCCGACGCGTCGAAGAGGTTGGCGACTCTGTGCTCATGTTTGTCGACCTCGCTGGAGGTCGCAAGGCCATGGGAGGCTCGGCTCTGGCACAGACCCTGGGACAACTCGGCAATGAAGCACCGGATGTCCGCGATACTAGGCTTATTGTTGACTACTTCGATGCTCTGTCGCAGCTTCACGAAGAGGACATCGTGCTGGCATATCACGACCGTTCAGATGGTGGCTTGCTTACCACCATCGCTGAGATGATGTTCGCCGGCCGGTGTGCAGCTGACGTCTCGATCGATGAGATTGCGAAGTCTGCTTCGACCTCTGATGTCCTTGAAGCTCTGTTCAACGAGGAGCTTGGTGCGGTGTTCCAGATACGCAAGTCAGACGAGAAGAGATTCCTCCGCTGCTTCGCCACTTGCGGGCCGCCGCCAGGCCTGATCAAGAAGATTGGTTACGTCCGGTCGACTTCCAAGCAGTCCTTGTCAGTCAAGTATGGCATGACACCACTCGTTGAGTTAGACAGAGCCCAGATGCAACAATGGTGGTCAACAACCTCGTACGAGATGCAAAAGCTTCGAGACAACCCAGTTTGCGCCGAGTCAGAGTTTGCCTCGCTCCTCGACGCCAAGGACCCAGGTCTCTCATACAAACTGAAATACGACCCTGCCGATGCCAGCCTTCCAGCCCTCACAAATTTGAAGTCCCTGGTGACGCAACGCCCTCGCGTCGCTATCCTGCGCGAGCAAGGTGTCAACGGTCACGCCGAGATGGCGTTCGCATTCCGTGCCGCAGGCTTCGACGCCGTGGATATCCACATGACGGACATTCTGTCAGGCTTCTCGCTCGACGGGTTCCGCGGACTGGCAGCGTGCGGCGGCTTCTCGTACGGTGACGTGCTAGGCGCCGGCCAGGGCTGGGCCAAGTCGATCCTGATGCACGACAACGCGCGCAAGACGTTCGAGGCCTTCTTCCGCCGGCCAGACACGTTCAGTCTGGGCGTGTGCAACGGCTGCCAGATGCTGTCACGGCTGAAGGAGCTGATCCCCGGCGCGCAGCACTGGCCCGCCTTCGTGGAGAACACCAGCCAGCAGTTCGAGGCGAGGTACAGCATGGTGCAGGTCAAGGACGAAGGCGACAACAGCGTCTTCTTCGCGGGAATGAGCGGCTCGCTGTTGCCGATCGTGGTGTCGCACGGTGAGGGCAGGGCCGAGTTCGCCTCGCCCGCCGGGCTGCAGGGTTGCAACGACAGCGGGCTGATCCCGTTGCGCTACACGGACAACTACGGCAAGGTCACGGAGAAGTACCCCTTTAACCCCAACGGCAGCCCACAGGGAATCGCGGGTGTTAGGAGCGCAGACGGCAGGGTGCTGGCCATGATGCCGCACCCGGAGCGGACGATCATGGCGGACGTGGCGAGCTGGGCGCCGAGGGAGGAGATCGACCGTTGGGGCCAGTTTGGCCCGTGGCTGAGGATGTTCAGGAATGCCAGGAAGTGGGTTGGTTGATATGTCAAGAGGCTCAGAAAAAAGAAGAAAGCAGAGAAATGGCTTTATAGACAGGTACGAGGATGGCTTCAATGCATGCATGGTTTACAGGCGTCAAATCGTAGTGTGTTCTCCACGGTCAAGATTAGCCGGTGTAAATGCAAGTGTTCATGTTTTCATATATTCGTTATTCATTCACGCACGCCGAGGTATCTTTGCTTTCCCTTCTCTCTGAAGTCTATTCTCGAATTCATACCCTCATGGATGCGATGTTCCTCCTCCCATTATCTCTACTGTGCACCGGCACCGCTAGCCAACCTCTCAAAGCCCTCCAACACGTCCTTGTCCACATTGACCATCCAGTTGTCCCTGAAGGCGGCCTCCCCGCCGGCCCTCTGCACCAACCCCTGCAGCCTTTCCGTTACGAACCCGTAAGTCCGCACCGTGTGCACCGGGTCTCTCGCCACGAGGGCGGCCTCGGCGTTCTCGAGCGGCGTGCTCTCGTCCGACTGGGGCGGCGCGTCCCAGACCAGGCCGTCCTCGCCGAGGGCGTTGCCGTCGTGGCACTGGAGCACGACGGACGGCCACATGGTGAAGAAGTCCTGGAGGCTGGAGCAGGCGAGGTCCTGGACGGGCTGGGGCAGCTCGCACAGCCGCGTGAGGGCCATGCACGACAGCTTCTGCCGCTCGATGTCGGCCATGCTGTCGAACGAGCCGAACCACTGCGCTGACAGCCACGGCCATACCTGTGTGATGTCGGCGCCGACGGTGGAGATGACGTTGATCAGCAGGCTGGGGTCCGCGAGCGCGATGCGGGCGAGGATGCTGAAGTAGGCGAGCTTGTGCGACCATTCCAGGGCCTCCTTGTTCGACGCGTTGGGGCCAGTCAGTTGCGACCGCTCCCAGTCGGTGTGGATGCGCTGGAGCATAAGTTGGACGATGCCGAGCTCGACGAGGTCCTGTGTGATGACAGACGCGCCGTTTGAGCCGCCGAGCTCTGAGGCCGCGAGGAACATGAGTTCGATCTTCCTGTAGCTAGTCAAGACATCGGCGCCTCGGCTTCGACCAGATGATTGGAGAGGGACTACCAGTGCCTCCAAAGTGCGTCTTCGCAAATTGTCTGATAATGTGGCGTCAGGAGCCAAGACAATGTACGCGTTCAGAATTTCATACGCCGCCTCGGCCAGCTGAGGCTCATTATCCAGAAGAGGAAGTATCATGGGTTGAAGGCTGATCATATCTGCAGACAATGGAGAGGCACTTTGAGTGATGAGCGACCTCCAGAGGTCCACGATGTCTTCGAGAAAAGCCTGACTTGAGCTGTCATTCATGCATTGAGTAATAATGGGGAGCATTGCTTGCTGAAAGCGTTGCGACTCAGCTCCTATCGAGTTCACCAGCGCTGACAGAACCCCAATGATGGCAGCCTTGACCATGTACGCCTCATTGGATTGTTCCCACAGATCCGGAAGTGCCGCCATAATGGGGTCCGCAAAGGGGAGCACGTGTTCCTCCATCCTCTGTATACACACGCGAAGGGTCTCGAAGAGAGCCTGCTTAGTGTCCTCCAGGTACGTGACTTCGAGTAGGCCGATAAGTTGAGGGAGGAAATCTGGCGCGTATTTCGCAAACACGTCGCCTTGGAATCCGAAGTCGTCGGCCACTTCTTTTAATTGTCTCGCAGTGGTGAGCCGGACAACCTCATCATTGTTCTGATCTTTGTTGTTAAGAAGGTGTCGGTAGATTTCGAAGATCAATGGCCGACTCGCGTCAGCGATCTTGACCGGCACCCAGGTACTGATCAGGATCGCGATCCTCCGTCGGAGGACCTTAGCCAGTGGACCAGTGAATTGTGCGTCTTGCACGAGCGTTGTCGTGAGGAGGTTGTCGAAGTCGAAAGCTTCCGAAATATTAGGTGCGGCTGCGCCCATTGCAGTGTAAATGGCTTCTTTTGTGATAACGTCCGAATCGGCGCTTGTCGCTTGCTGGAAATAAGACAGTAGAGGGGGTGTCAAGAGGGTCTTGTAGTGCACCAAGAGTTCCAGAAATACTCGCTCGGCGCATGGCCTCACAGCAAACTGCCATACATCACCCAAATATTGTTCCGTAGACTCAAAATCCTCCGGGTCGTCTTCCCATGCCTCAAGATCAGCTTGGCGGAAGATCAGAAGCTTCGTGATAATGGCATTGACGATTTGCATGACGAGGTCGTCTTTTAGCAACTCGTCTTTGATGATCTGGACAGCTCTGTCTTTTTGTTCCAAAAACTCTCTGCTAAGGTACTTGAAAGTCTGCACAGGCTTCCAGACGATAGCCACGCAGCTTTTGACCAACAGCAAACCCTTGAGGGCCAATTTCTCTAGCAACGGGCCCTCAACCTTGGATTTGGCGCCGGCTCCATCCGCGGTCGTTGTCTGTCTCAGGCCGCCGGACTTGTCGAAAACCTCGGCAAACTTGGCTACGAGGTCCCAGTACGCGAGCACGAGCGGGATTGAGTTTGGCAGAAGAGGGAAGCTGGCAGGATGGGTTTCGGACATTTCGAGATGCAGCTTTGTGAACTGGAGGAGATGCTTCCCCACAACCTCTTGGTAGGGAGCAGGGACAGCGGAATCGTGGCTCACGTAGCCCAAAAATTGGCCAAAGTGGTTTTGGGTGACGGACCAGTACTCGACGACAACCTTATCCTTAACAGGGTTCTCGTACCCGAGGATCAGCAACCGCCGTAGGATTTTTGCCGCGAACAGACTGTTTTGCATGGCCAGGTCTGCGGCATCCTCGTCCCCACGTCCATTCGCCAGCCATTCAGTCCACAAAGTGGCTCTCTCCGTATATATCTCGCCAAGGAGGTAGACCAGCTCAGGTGTGACGGACTGAAGGGCTGTCTGGGACTTTCGCATTCGAGCAGTGCCGAGCTCCTTGACAACCCGGAGGAGAATGACCAAAGCACCACCCAAGAGTATCTGGTCTCCATTCTTGTACGTCCTCAGGAGGTCGATGATGCTCGGAAGTGCCTCTGGCCATGAGTCTGGGTAGTCGATACGGAGGACCTTGGCGGTCGCAAGGGCGTTGTGGAGTGCAAAAGCCCTGTCCTCCTCTCCCAAGGTGCCTTGGAACAATCTTGACCTTATGAGTGCCTTGTCGTCGGGGTTCATGGCGTTCTTGGCAACATGGCGCCAGTATTTGTCGATTCCATTCTTGATCTGTATTATGGCCAGGAAGCGAATCTCTCGTGGGATCGATTTGTCAAGGAAGACGCTCTGTGAGATGAAGCTTGGTTAGCTGTCCAGCTTGAGGGGACACGCGTGTTGAAAAGCATAAATGAGCCTCGAGCCAGCAGGGTATCTAGTTGCATACCTGTAGGGAGGGAAAGTAGCCTTGTTGGGTCTCCCAGGTGCTGAGCTGCTGGCCGGCGGCCTGCCTCTGGCTGTTATCCATGGAGGTGGCAGCCTCCAGGGCCTTGCAGAGCTCCTGCATGGTGAGGGGGCTGGCCTCGCCAGGCACCTCGATAGCGAAGCTCATCTTGTCGGCGCTGGACTGGCTTTCTGGTGAAAGTGTCGAGGTTGCAACAAGGCGCGGGTGACGATCGAACAAATGATGTCAGGTAGACGCGGCAAGAACAACGCGACAAAGAAAAAGATGGAGGGGTCGGAGAGACACCTCACCCCTGTCTGTTCCTCAGCGCCAACCTCACCCACAGCGGCGGGTCATCCTGCCAGGTACGTACCTGTGTCAGGGCCCAGGGGTCCTGGCCATATGTACCCTGGTACTGTGTCTACCTAGGCACATGTAGGAACAGTATCTCGGGCGGATTCTCAGCGCCGTCCTGTTCTCATCACGGTCGAATGATAGTCTTTGTCTTTACTACATACCTATCTACTCTAAATACCTATCCAGAACCATACGATAGCCTGCCATACTATGTACTTACAGCTTCGCCTGGCCGTCCTGAGGCACCTTGACCACGACCTTGCCCCAGGTCTCTCTACTTCCAAGAGCCATCAGAGCCTCTGGTATGCTTTCCAGGCCCACAAACTCCTTGTCTGTAAACTCGGTGCCCCTGAACTTGCCGTCCTCGACCAGCTGCAGAATTTCCTCCCACACCCTCACTTCTGTCTCGGACTCCATTTTCGAATACATGCCCCAGTGGATCCCCACGATGGAGATGTTCTTTAACAAAACCTTGTTCATAGCCACTTTCTCGATCGCCCCGGCCGCAAATCCAATCACCAGGATGCGCCCGTTCCAGGCGATACACTTGGTGCTCTTGTCCACCATGCCAACCGGGTCGTAGACAATATCTACTCCACGCCCCTTGGGCGTGAGCTTCTTCACCACCTCAGGCCACTTTTCGTCCTTGTAGTCAACGACGTGGTCCGCCCCAAACTGCTTCGCGACCTCGAGCTTCCTCTTGGTCCCGGCCGTAGCAATTACTGTCGCACCGAACGCCTTGGCTACCTGCACCGCCGCGAGCCCAACGCCGCCCGCGGCCGCGTGCACCAGGACCCAATCGCCCTTCTTTACGCCTGCGCGCACCACCATCGCCCCGTAGCTCGTCGGCGCCGTGACGAACAGCCCGGCCGCCTCCGTCGACGTCCACCCCTTGGGCTGCGGGCGCAGGTTCGCCTCGGCTGCGGTGGCGAGTGTGGCGTATGCGCCTTGGGAGGCACCGAACACGCGCGAGCCGACCGGATACTTTGGGTTGGAGCTCGCGGATGGTGTGGAAAGCACTGTGCCGGCGAACTCCATGCCTGCAATCCAGGGAAACGGTGGCTGGTGCTGATATTTACCCTGGACCTGCAGGATGTCGAAGAAGTTGGTGGCAGCTGCCTCGACCTTGATGAGATACTCATTGGGGCCCGGCACAGGGTCTGCAAGTGTGGTGACTTTCAGGTCGTCAAGTTTCTGGATTGCAAGTGAGTACGCTTGTCCTAGGAGCCGATTGCTGTTTGAAGACACAGCTGTGTGCACGCACCTTGACATATTGTGATACTTGTATGCCCTTCATCTTGACTATTCGTTGCACGGCGGCAGCTTATATTTTTGTCAAGAACACTCGTAATGAAGACTTGCGGGGAACGATGCTCTGTGGAACGATGCTATAGTATAGGAAATAGAAAGATCTGTAAACGGCGGGAATGAGATGGCGAAGATTGACGAAGCAAGTGCCAGATGGGAGATCTGGGGCATTCCGGGGTAAAGAGGTGTGGAGAGCCGAGGCTCTTTTGACGGTTTGCAGGGATCATGCAGATCAGCTCTTGATGCCGTCGCCTTTGCCCTGCCGATGTGCGCTATGCAGTGCCAAGAGCAGCAGCGAAATCGTCGCTAAGTACGTGCCCTGCCACAAGACGATTTTCTATGCATGATGCGTGTGGAAATGATCTCGAAAAGCTTGGGGATGCTGAGCGGAGGAAACTTCATAATATTTGAGCTTGCCCGGTGAGCAGCATTTCGCAGAAGTCACAACGCATGGCCAGCATCATAGACAGGCAAGTAGCATTCGGACACAGACAAGTACCCAGGGTTCATGAAGCTTGGATAAGGCCAAAATCTTGTGGTTGATCAGCCTCCTGCCAACCCTGGCAGTCTCGTCTTAGGATCAGGCTTGAGTCTGTAGGCAAATCGTGATAGGTCTGTCTCCTCTGATTTGTTAGTGCCGAGCCCTGGCCCAGGCAAGTTATGATTATGTTAATTCCACCCCAAGCCTCATAAGTCTACATGAACAGATGGGCATTTGGAGTGTCCCGAATACCCATTCTGGTGCCCCATCAACCTCCACAAGACGCGTCTCACGTCTCATGGCACATTACAAAGACCATGAGTTTCGCTGTGGTCTCCGCTCGTGTTCACAGACAACGGGAGGCTTCCGGACAAAGTCTCGAAGCGGGCCAAGTCTGATGGGGACTGTCACCCCTGCCTCTTTGAATCAAGCACTGGATGGCTTGCTTTGCTCTTTCCACAGGCTGGCTGAGGCCTGTGGGAATATTCGATCCGCCAGAATGGGCCACACCCAACGCACTTTCTAGGTGTCGTCGGTCATCCGAATATCTGGGTAGCATGAAAATTCAAACTCTCCTTCATATTGAGACGTCCTTGAGTTTCGTCATGCTGAATTCCGGCAACCTCATGGTGGGGTACAGAAGCGCCCCAGGACTCTGCCTCGCACGCCTTGCCTTCTCAATCGCCTTCTCCTCCGCAACAGATTCCCTCTCGGCCTCGTCATCGAGCATCGTGCCCTGCAGGCTCAGGTATGTGTAGTCGCCCGTAGATCCACTGGAGAAGTTCTTGATGCGGAAGTACACCTTGCCCGTGACCTTGTCGCCCTTGTGGTCCAGCCAGTATCCCGAGCTCCGCAGCTGGGGCATCTCCTCGGCCTTCTTGCCCTCATTGCCCTCGCCACCCTCCTGGCCCTCGACGAAGGGGTCTTCCTCGGCGACTGGCTCGACCTCCTCCTCCTCATCCGGCTGGTCCACCCATGTCCACCCCTTTGGCAAGCTCCGCCGTGATATGCTGGCATTGAACTTCTCGAAGCACACCACGCCGATGTGGCCCTCGCTCTGCAGGTTTATGACGCCCTCCATCCAGGCGCCCCGCGACGGGATGAACAGGTGCAGGTCGGCCGTCAGCCAGGCGAACGGCGGCGCGTAGCACTCAACCGACTCCAACACCACCGGCGTGTCGTCCGTCGGCGGGTCCGCCGGGTCCGCGCGCCGCGGCCGATCCGACAGGTTCACGTTCTTGTAGGCCAGCAGCACGCCCTTGAACTTGGGCGAGTAGCGGTTCAGCATCGGGTCGAGGTACTCGCGGGCCGTCTTGGTGAGGGGCTCGTCGAAGGCGGCCGGCCAGATCGGGATGCGCTGGGAGAATGTTTGTGTGAAGAAGGGGTACTCCTTCTCGTCCGGTACGACGGCTTGGTGTGTTTCTGTTGGGTCTGCTTGCTTTGCTGGTTTCTCGGGCAGGGTTATGGATTTATGGTGTTTGCTCTTCTTTTCTTTCTTGTCTGTACTCTTGTGTTTTTTGTGCTTCTTTTCAGGCGATGCAATTGGTTCGGCTTCGACGTCGTCAACTTCTGCCACTTCTGTTCTCTCCTTCCTCTTCTTGTCCTTGTGCTTCTTTTTCTCCTTCTTGGGTGTCTCCGTGGCTGCTGGCGCCTCGTCCACGTCCATCTTGTCGCCAGCCTCCTCGTGCCGATGCTTGCGCTTCGACTTCTTATGGCGCTTTTCTTCGTGATCTGAACCCATATCGGCTGACATTATTTTGGAACTCGATCTTCAATGGTGCTGTTATTAGAGACCGGCTTGAGTCCTGACAAGCCAAAGGTATACCATGTGAGATGCAACTCCAAACTTTTTTTCTTTCTGCCGGCGATTGAGCTGCCTGACCCCAATCGGGCCCCACACCAAAGCACACCGCCCAATACCGCATGGCCTACAAGGATGGTACTACTTACACTCCGACTTCAGCATTCAGCTTACTATGGTAGACATTCTCACCTTGGCGCATTTAGAAGTACTCAGACAGTGCAGCGCACATTGTACCTGGTTTACCATCTGCAATATCAAATTGTCATTGTCTTTGGTCTGAAATGCTGTGAAGGCTCTCAAAGATCGAGCAGCCTGCACTCGACGTCAGGTGCCAAAGGCGCTTCTCGAACTCCATGACAGGACGCTTCTTGATATATACATGAATAGTATGACAAGAGAACAGGGCCTATCATCTTGCCTGAACTCCTGGCATGAAATTCCCCGTGTGACTGTGGGATTTGGATCACCGTGCTGTCTCACCCGGATCCTAGCCCGGCTTGGACCCTCTTCCGCCTGCGGCGACACGTTGCCAGTTGTGACCATTAATCTTTCCGTTGGCCATGGTCACTGTGACTGGCTCGCTGCGCTTCTGGTCGGGTCCTCAGCGTCGCGGGTTGCCGTCCAGTCGTCAGGTGTAGAACGGCTGTGCAGGCTCATCACGCAGTAGAGCAGGCTGCCAACAGATTGGTCGTAGGAATAAACTTGGTCAACTCCTTCAAGACCTTGCTTTCAACCCTTCTCAATCTTCGAGCGCTTCTCTTTGTCTTGCCTTCGTTTCCGCCTGGCCTCTTTCCTAGCCCGACGTTCCTCTTTCGTTTCTGGCGATGCGCTCTTCTTCGACTTCTTCATCGAGTCCTTCTTTGACTTATCCTTTCCCCCGACAGATTTCGACGCGGCGGCAGCTGCAGCTGACTCCTTAGCCAATTTCCTCGCTGACTTCTCTGCCTTCCTCCTCTTCTTTTCCGCTCTTCTTGCCCTGCGCTCCTCCTTGGTTTCTGTCCTCACTGGAACAGCTTCTGCCTCTGGTGTCGCATCCGTTGATTCGCCCTCCGTCTTCCACTTCAATGAGCCCTCCAGCATCCCACCACTCACGAAACATGCGTATAGAGCATTTGCGCCTTTGTATTTCCCCGCACCAGCCGTGAGAAGGCTGTCCAGCCTCGTGTTTTTCTTGGTCTGGACGATGCTGGTCTTGCTGGAAGTGTCGAGGCTCTTCAATTGTTCATCCAACGCGTTTAGCCACCACTGATCGCTTGTAACGTGGTTCTTGCGGCCGATTCCGAGCGTGTTGTCTTTGCGCGACGCAAGAATGGGCTTGGCCAGGCCGATCGAGTCGTCGGACTTGTGCAGCGAATGGCCAGAGCCCCGCCAGCCTTGGGATTTGAGGAGGGCGTGGGCGTCCATTTTCTGGGGGGCGTAAGGATGTCAACAGTACGGCGGGTCGTACTGTATTTGGAATATTATATTGGATTTGGACTTGTAATCATCTCGGTGGTTGTTGGTATGGCTGTGTGCAGAATGCTGCATGTGAAGAATTTCCGACTGTTGAGGGAAGACACTGGTCGAGTTCGAAAAAGATTGAGTGGGACCTCGGGACCGGCAGCGGCATTACATAAGCGGACCAGATCCCGGTCTAAGTATACTTATCTAGAAGTTTGGCTTCACTTACACCCAACACTTTCTTATCTAACTCATGCATTCACTGTCCTCTGGCATCATTTTCCGCATTTCAAGGGTCTATTCTGTCTATTTTCAGAGGCACCTGCGGCTTGAGAGAGCATGAGCCAGGCAACCAGCAATAGGAGGTCAATGTTGAGATGCCTCCACTGAGGCCTACCAAATTCAGTTGACCTCCAGCCTGACCTGTTCCACTTCTACAGGCCTAGTGCCTGCTTGTAACGGAGATAATAAGTCGACACACGGCAAGACACTCTCACGTATCAACCAGCGTGGAAGCATGACTACTCGACCAAGATAAAGGCAGAACGATCATTGCCCTATGAAGTACTCCACATTTTTTTTAAAGTTTATGTGTAATTTTTTTCAGCAAGCCGGTCAACTTTTGCCCCCAGCCATGGCTGTTTCTTCACTTTACCACGGGTTAGGATATGCGTATGGCTCGTTCGTATCGGAGGACTTTGCTATGATTATTGCAAAAGCAAAAACCCAATCTGGTCGGAGTGAGGCAGTCATCTGTCGTGACCAGTGAGTGAGTGCAGTCAGAGACATTAGTTATCCCATACTGGGGTCAGACCGACGGTTCGTCTTGTCCTTACTCCAGTCCCGAGTATTTGAGTACACCTTGTATGACACCAGCCACTTGTCTGAGACTGGATGTACTCGGTGGGTCTATTCATTTCATTGCTCAATTCTGGCTCAAGTCTCCAACAGAGGTCAAATCTTCTAGTCTCGGAAGCTTGTGTAGCGTTGTTGCCGAACCAGTGAATCTGGGTCTCCCCTCGTCGTCTTGCAATTCTCGTTGGTCCACTTTGACCTGACACTACCGTTTACTTGATATTTCTCTCAAACATTTCCACGCGAAGAGAATGAGAGTGGCTGACTTATGTAAGCCGGGTCCGAATGGGAGCTTACTTACCTGCCTGCATGAGGAGGCCAACCCACGATTACTTTGATCCTGCTGCCTGCTGCTTGGAAATGACGAATTGTAGGATTCCCTCCGGGGACAAGTCCTCAGTCGCCACAAAATGATTCGAACACCACTCTATCAACTGCTGCTGACGGCCTGAGCGCAGACATAACTCTGCCGATCATTCAGCTTGATTATGCGTGCTGTCCACTTAGGAACAGCAGATCTGGTGCATCCGGCTAGGGGTCGATTCCTTCGGCCGCAACAAACAGCGCCAAATTCCCTGATATTCTGCACCTGTTGATTAGAAAGTCAAATCCTTCTCAACATGAACTACGGTTTGCACCGCCCTGGGAGCTGAGCAAAAGCTTGATTTAGTTGCCTGTGACACAATGAGCAAGAAGGGAGGGTGTATTACCTGCATCGTTGAAGATCTATGCCTGTGCAGATAGGGAATGATCATCATTTTATCCTCGACACCAGTTGTCTCTTAAGACCAAGAGGTCGCTCCAGTGCCCCATCGATGTGCTCGACAGAACGGCTGAGGACAGTCACACTGCTGCCGGTGATGAACACCCGGGACAAAATTCCCAGAGACAGCCATGGTCCAAGAGATCGAGATGGCTGGAAGCCAGCGAGTCTCACATTACGCAACAGTCTCAAATGAGGACTTCGGACGCGAAGAAGAGCGGTACTCGACCATACATACACAGCAATACATGGACGAGCCCGCCGCCGACGCTGTTCGAGTAGAGGTTGCAGACAGCCCGGGCTTGCCTCCCTCTTATCATCTGTTGGATCCGAACCGTGACACCACCAAGAAAATCCCCAGCAAACCCACGCTCGAATCCCTGACAGAGACGGACGACTCGAGCAGCTATGATCATCGCCACGATGGCGACGGCCGACGCCATCTACCACCCAAGACGCTCACGCCTTTGACAAACGGGCAAACTTCATTGCTGTTTCTTGAGCTCCTCGTCGTTCTTGGGCTGTTCATCCTCAGCCTCAAGGGATTTTGGATGCTGCCGCATCTGGACCTGTTCTCCGTGCCGTCCATGTCCCAGGACTGCGGGGGATACAGCGTCCCCGCCGTGGAACGGAGCTTCTACATCAATCTGCAGATCGTCAAGGATCTGTCCTTTACACGGGCGAAGCTGCTCGACCTGGCGTGGGACACGATCCTCGGGCAGGGCGGGCGGTTCCTGCATGGGTGGGTGCTCTACCAAGTCGCGGCATCACAGCTGACCTGGATGATGGAGTACTCGTCGGTCCCGTACCACTTCCAGCTCAACATCCTGTTCTCAACGGCATCCCTGCCGGCGCTGTGGTCCACGCTGCGCTTCCTCGGCAGGAAGCGGCCCGCCCGCGCCGTCTTCTCCGCGGTGTGGTTCCTCCTCGCCATCGTGTACGTCCTCGCCTTCACGTCCGTCTGGGGCGCCGCCACGGGCTACCTGAACCCGAGCAAGCCCGCGTATCTAATGGGTGATCATTCGTACGTCACGGCCGACTCGGACAGCCTCAACCTGTGCATGTCTGTGGACACGGAGAGGCTCAATGGGACGGTGCCGCCTCTGGTGCAAGGGCCGCAGTTCAGCAATTGTTTCGACTCATTCTCTGATATTGTGAGCAACTGGGCCACCTGTGACATCAGGCAAGGCTCAGACGATTGGACCAACATTATCGCCTGTAAGAATTCCCTCCCTTCGACGGCCGACGGCCCAATCGTGAAACTGATGTATCATAGATTACAAAACCAAATGGACTATCCAGAGCTTCTATAGTAATCCGCTCGCTACAACAGTGCTGAATGAAACGGCAGATTTCAACGACTGGGAATACAGCTACCAGAAGCCTTCTATTCAGGGCGCTATGATCTTTACCGACCAGAGCTCCGGGCAGTATTACCACACTACCGACCAGTCATCAAAAGTCCAGGGACTATATCGGCAGTTGAAAGGCTTCCAATTTGCCAGCGCGGGCCAAGAGAATGAAGTTAGCGAAGACGAGCCATGGTTCAACACCACCTTTCAGCTGGACCCGTCGGTCAACGTGAGCGGCTGGGAGAGGTACTCGTCGGAGCCAATACCCTACAACTCGACGCTCTGGTGGAATGGTTCGGCGATCGCGCTCGACGCTCCGTTCATCGACGTCTACGCGCGCGAGGCCGACTGCGATTGGTTCCCGGTCCGGGGTATGTGCCTCTGCTACCGGGACGCCCTGCTCACGTCTGACTTCCGCCGGGACGACAACCTCGTCTGCATCAGCGAGGAGGGTTACGTTTGGGGTTTCTCCAGTGTGATCACGCTTGTTGGCATCATCCTCGAGTTGTGCTGGGTTGTGGGGTGCCTCGGGATGTGGCTCGACGTTCACATCAACAGCAACAACTTCCGGATGAACCGCCGGGGGTCTGGATTGGTTAGGAACATCCTCGATGCCGCCGGCGCAATACAGAATGACCTGGGCCGTGACACGGGAGCCTACAGAGACGGGACGCTTATGAAGGAGCTGGAGAAACTGCCACCTGTTGGCTACGAGGTTGATGATAGCGGCCAGCACAGTAGGATTTCTATAGTTTCGATGCCGGGAGTGCGGAGAAGAGGTGATCGACTCAAACCTGGGAAACTGTACGCATGATAGAGCTTCGAGCCGGCCCGACGAATGATAAAAGTGATCATCGCGCACGCGCATTAGACCCCTGACCTTGACCTGACTTGCACCGGCGCCAGACTTAGAACAGGCCATAAGTTGCGAGTACGAAGGAGGTTCGGTTAGCGATAGCACCTGCCACAGCTGCGTAAAGGAACTGTGCAGGGCCGTTGCTGTGGGCGGCACGTATGGTCGGCCCGTTGGCGGGCAACAGAGTAGCCCTGGTTCACAGCCAGCCGGGGCCTGTGAGAGTCCGAGGAAGAGAGACGCCGCAGACTGGTCTCGGCGGGCCGGGTTTTGCGCTGAGGCCGGCCCAGGGCGATGGCGACCTCGGTCTCAAACAAAGCGAGCTGAGCCCAAGGCGTGGGGGCTGGAGTCTGACAATCGAACCACCCTTCCTTTCCGTCTCTCTTTGGAGGGACGCACTGCCACATGTGGTGACAGACTGCTGTATGTGTACGTGTTTGTTAGGGTGTCAGCAAGTGCCGAATGAGGGATCGCCTCGTCGAGATGTGGTGGCTTGCGTAGCACAATCGTCAGCCACACAACACCAAGAAGCACCCTCTCAGCCGTCTCTCGCCCGTCACAGCCTGGTGGTGACAGCTCGGGGTTTCCCACGAGCCTAGTGGCAGCACGGCGAGGGCGGGAGAGACGCCACGGGCTGCATGGCATGGAAAGTGTGCTTGTGTTGTGCAGGTGTATGTATGTATGTATGTGTGTGTGTGTCTGGGTCACATTAGCCCCAGCGCCCGGGTGGATGGGATTGGCCTGACACTGCGGCTTGCAACCTCGGGAGGCGGCACAGTGGATAGAAGAGGAGGGACGGATGCGTGCAGAATGCGTACAGAATGCGCAGTGCAGCAGTCTGCGGTACCCGTACAGGCCGTAATGCAGGGGCGTGCTGGGCGTGAGGGCCAAGTTGGGCCAGGACCAGGGGATCAGGGACCCTCGGGCATGACGCCCGTCCCGTAGTGGCCGATCCAGGCGATCTGCAGTGGCCCGAATAAGGCTAGGATGCGCCCACACAGAGTTTCTGAAACTGCCGAGAAGCTTTCTACATTGCGCTTGAGAGGGCTGTGAGCTCATCGCACGCTGCCAGCTGCAGCACGCATGATGCTGTTGCTCAACTTTGTCGAGGTTTAGCATTTTGGCTGTGGGCCTTCGGCATCATTGGCAGCAGCAACGGTGTGCAACACCATACGCCTAGGCAGTGTCTAGATGCTGCGATATCTGAACTGCCGTCACACACCTTTCACGCCGAGGCAGCACGAGGTCACAGTCAAGCATTTGTACTCCATCACCAAGGTCTCTCGTCCATCCGAATTATTACTGCGCGGTTGAGGCGCAGTGCCGAGCCCTCCTCCCTCATCTCATCTGATGTTTGGTAGGTTCTTCCAGCCGTCTTACCGCATGCTCGCCTGGGCTTGTTCTAAAGTACATTGCGTCACACTCAGCAGCCTTTTTTCCTCTTTTGATTTTTTCACTCTTTCTCTCGTACACCTCGCACACGGCCGACGCCTTATACGCTAGACCACGAGGCACTAGGAGGCGCATGTTTTCTCGCAGTCTATGATCCGAGGCACCCGCGCCGGCCACAGCAACCACCCAGCCCAAACCACGCCTCCTTATTCTTGAACTCTTACATGCAGGTCAGACATCTGACACCCCCAATCCTCTGCCAACCCGTCCCATCTCATCTGAATCAGTCACTTTCTCTCTTTTAACTTTTCGCTTGGTGTCATAAGTATGCTGCCATAGGCACTCTGCCTCTCATATCCTATCCTCTTCCCAGCCTCGTCCTCTTCTTCATACCAGATCCATTTTTGATCTCTCATCGTCTCCACTCCTCTTACATCATGGCACCGACCTCGTCGTACTTGGTCGCGTGCCTCCTCCCGGCGTCTCTCATGACCCTGACGGCTGGCAATAATATTCCAATTCGCGAAAGGGCTATACTTGACGTCGCCCGTGCTCTTCCCAATGCTGTTAGTGGCGGATATGCCCCTGCCGTTGTCGACTGTCCAACAGCACGTCCAACTATCCGCAGTGCTGCGACTCTCAGTCAAAATGAGACCGACTGGCTCAAGAAAAGGCGTGCCGCCACCGTTCAGCCCATGGCTGACCTGATCTCCCGAGCGGGAATCTCGGGCTTTGATGGCGCGGCTTACATCAAGAACCTCAGCAACAACGTCTCCGCCCTGCCCAATATTGGCATCGCAATGAGCGGGGGAGGATACCGAGCCTTGATGAATGGAGCTGGCTTCATTGCCGCCGCAGACGACAGGACCCCAGGTTCCACGGACGCCGGGGGTATCGGTGGCTTGTTGCAGGCGACGACTTACGTCGCAGGGCTTTCTGGCGCTGGGTGGCTGGTGGGTTCTCTCTACAGCAACAACTTCTCAACCGTGGTGAACCTGAGGGACGGCGGATCTGCTGTCTGGGACTTCGATAATAGCATCTTTGAGGGGCCAAAGGACGGCATAAGGATCGTTAGCACCGTCACCTACTGGAACGATGTTCGTGACGCCGTCACCAGCAAGGCTGATGCAGGCTTCCAGACCTCGGTCACAGACTACTGGGGAAGGGCTCTGTCCTACCAGCTTATCAACGACACAGACGGTGGCCCCGCGTACACATGGAGCTCATTCGCCCAGGACGCGAGCCTGATCAATGGTTCCATCCCTTTGCCTATGATAGTCACCGATGGAAGAGACCCTGGGATTCGCATTGTCAGCTTGAACGCGACCAATTTCGAGATCAACCCCTGGGAGATGGGAACATTTGACCCGACAGTCTTTGGGTTCGCACCAACGCAGTATCTGGCATCTAACTTTTCAGGTGGAGTGATTCCAAATGGTGGCAACTGTGTACAAGGGTTTGATAACGCCGGCTACATGATGGGGACCAGCTCTTCTCTGTTCAACACGTTCTTGACCACAAACATTTCCCAGTATGCCGATGTGCCCTCGTTTGTAGGGGACGCTCTCACGAGCTTACTACAGCCACTCGGGTAAGTGGTCACTGGGCTATAACCAATACTTTCCAGATTGTGCATTCATCGCAGACCAGCTTGCTAACAATAATTGCAGTGATGACAATAATGATATTGCGCAATGGGTCCCCAACCCTTTCTTGGGCTGGAACAATGCGAGCAACCCCATCGCCGACCAAACTGAGCTCGGTCTTGTCGATGGTGGCGAGGATCTTCAAAACATTCCAATCAGCCCTCTTCTCCAGCCTGTGCGTGCCGTGGACGTCATCTTCGCGGTAGATAGCAGCGCGGACACTCCGTTCAACTGGCCAAACGCGACGGCCCTGCGCGCAACATATGAGCGCAGCATGGGCCCCATCGCCAACGGCACACTATTTCCCCCAGTGCCGGACGCCAACACCTTCATCAACCTGGGCCTGAACAACCGCCCCACCTTCTTCGGCTGTGATCCCAAAAATTTCACCCTGAGCGCCGGGCAGGTCGTGCCGCCACTGGTCGTCTACGTGCCCAACGCGCCGTACACGGCCAACTCCAACGTGTCGACCTTCACGCCCAGCTACTCGAACGAGGAGAAGGTCAACATCATCACCAACGGGCTGAACGCCGCCACCCAGAGCAACGGCACCCTCGACGCCGAGTGGCCCGCCTGCGTCGCCTGCGCCATCCTGAAGCGCAGCCTCGACCGCACCAACACCGCCATCCCGTCCACCTGCGACAACTGCTTCGGCCGCTACTGCTGGAACGGGACGCTCGACACCACCGAGCCAGCGTCGTACGAGCCGGGCTTCCGCAGCGGCAATGCGACGGCCTCGTCCATCGGCGTGCAGACAGGACCTACCTCTTGGGCCTTCGCCGTTGGCCTCGTGGCCGCGTCTTGGCTGCTGGCTTAGTCGGGCAGCTGCACTTCTCACCACACTGCTTTTCAGCTGCATCAAACCGGAGCCGAAACTACCCGTCATGAACTCGATCCATGGATCACCGAACCTCGTAGCGATTCAAGAGTGAAAACCGACAGAGTAACGCCTGCTTTCTCGGGGCGCGAAACGCAAACAAGCATGATGATAATGATACTCAGCGCCGGCAATTGGTAGTAATCGAGTACGGATCCTACCAAGGCGGACAGGCAGGCAGACTACGGCGTTATCGGAGCATGAGCCAGGGAAATCTTGGGAGGGACGGGCACATACCTACAGCCATGACGGCCTCGGCATGAATAAACGATATCATCCCCCTCGACTAGTCTCGATCAGGCTGGGCGGGTTGGCTTTCTGTATTCTGGACGGTTGCAAGGCGTTACGGGCAGGTTGTCAAGATTTGATGGGACAATTTAATCACATAAACAAGGGTGTTGGATTTGTGTGTTCTAATAATGTTTATGCATTTTCTCCCCGTTGCTGTTGTATTGTGCCCCTGTTCGTGAGGCCCAGGGAGTACGCCCAATAATAATGTCCATATCACGTAAGCGCGTCTGGCGTTGCCCACAGACCAGGCTCGTACGCGCAAAGCGAAAGGAATATAACCACGAACCACCTAGTCGGACCCATATTATGTCTTTTTCTGTTTCTTTTCTCTTCGAATTTGTTGCAATTGATGTACGTCGTCCTTATTGCCAAACACTAGCAAGGCAAGCCCATCGTAGAAAGAATGCCTGCACAGATCCATAGCAAGCACTGGGACGCAAACAAAAATCAAAAATGAAAATAATTCTCGAGCCCATCGAGCACGCAAGTGTCTCCGAGCGAGCGGGGCGGGCAGGCATGTCTGACCGACAGCCGCCTACGCCCATAGACAAAATCTCATACTCCGAGGTATTTCCTCCCCCAAGCCTTATTCCATGACAATTGGTATACATCGAGGTACCATACTCCGCGCGACCTTGTTTAGGTCTTTGCATCCTGAGACTCCTTGCTTCCCTGGTGCTTCCCATCCTAGTAGCTCAAACCCGTCTTCTTGTTGTTGTTGTAAGGCCACCCTCCAAAACCAAAAGCCACAGCATCGTCAAACCCAAAATACTGAATAAATAAATCCAAGAAAACAATTCGCGCGTACTAGTGAATCCATACTTAGTAATACTGCGAGCAAAACGGACCCCACCAATACCGAAGCTTGACTCGGCCCTTCTCTTGCGCAAAGCATGGTATTCGCGCTCTTCAACGGGCCCAGATGGCTCTTCGTCCTAGAAAAGACACAAAATCTCTAGGGCTTCGGCCGTGTTGTCCGATAAAGGGGACGGTAGTTTTGGCCACAAGCCAAAGCACTCGATCCAAGAAGGCTGCCGACTGCGCTCTTACCGAAAGGCCGACCGGAAACAACCCTCAACCTTGACGTCTTTGACCCCGTCGGGCATCAACCGCAGCCAGTCGGCCCAACACTCAACATCAGGCTCCTTATCCAGCCGGACCATCAGATTCAGATGTGGCCCCGGCGAGGAAGACGAGACGCTCTCGATGCTGGGCAGCCTGCTACGCCGCAAGGGCGCGAGGAGGATCGATGGCACGATGTGGCTGTCGGCCAGCTGTAGGTGCAGTGGCGCGGGGAGTTTGCTCAGGACCTCGCGGTCGGGGCTCTGCTCCTGTATGTGTCTCGGGTACTCGGAGAGGAGCTGCGCGTGGAGATCGGCGGCGGAGAATGGCCTCATGCGGATTGCCTGTGTTCGAAGTTTCTCGCCGAGGGCTCGCGTGAAGGCGCAACGTGCCAGCGGGCTGGCCTGCTCCTCAACTGAACCAGCCGCGATGATTTCCAGCGTGCCGCGACGCCTTGCAGCTGCCGGTAAGCCGAAGTATGTCGCGTCCATGAGGACGAGTGTGTCCGCAATCGCCTGCTCGAACAAGGGTTGTACGGTGCCCCATCGTAAGGTGCAGGGCTGCTTGCTTTTTGTGGAGCTGAAGATTTAGCTGTTAGCATTGTACAAGCAATTCTAGAAGGCGAATTAAACAGCTTCAGAACAATATTCGCAAGGCAATATCGTCGACGTTACAAGTGCTGTCAGGCAACATTGTGTCAAGCAAACTTCATGTGGAAGTCAATGTCTGTAGACAATTTCAATCCGCCAGCGCTGACTATGTTCGTCGAGATCCGTTCAATCCTCCCGGCTGGTGCAGAGTCCTTCTCCATTCGCAGCTCGTTCTCTTGGATGTTTCATCAGGTTCTCGATGACCATGCAGATCCGGATCTCGAGAGTGCCGTGCCATTTTCAAGTGGGAACATCACACGCACACGTATGGAAAACATCGCACAAATGACTAGGGTTTGAGAGAGCAGGCGGCGACTTGTCGATGTGCCCAGAAAGAACGAGACATACCTTGCGAGGACCATTGCCCGATTTCCATCCAGTTGTGTACGACCGTTGTAGTAGAAGATCTTCAAGACATCTCGTTGATCGTTTGCTCCCATGAAATGGTCGATCCTTCGTGTTAACCACCTCCATGAGCGCTCGGGCTCGTCAGATGGTATCACGTCCATCTCAAACGTATATTGGTAGTGCCTGTCGAGCACTTGTCGCAATTCTTCCACAGACTGCTTGACTTCAATATCCTCTTCGTCTTCCCAAACGAGCAGGAGTGCATACACGGCGTTGTATCGGCCTCGGGTTGGGTTCGCTATTATACTCGAGGCGTGAGTCTGCAAATTGGACTTGAACGTGTCAATACCAGGCAATGACATTGCGGCCTGGGCAGTTCGCTCTAATCGAGGGCCCGACGGTAATGGGGTCCTTATTGTCCTAGTTTGCGCCTCGGTCGAAGAGGACTGGACCGTTTGTTGGCTCGTAGGTGACTGATCGAGATCCATGCCTTGGGGCTCGTAGGTGTAGTTGCCATTGACTGGCTGGAACCCGCGGTCAGAGTTTATTGGAATCGGATCCTGGAGGTCCTGGCTATGAGATCTATATCTCTTTCTGGCTTCGTCCCATGACATATTGTGGTGATTCGGGTTGCACTAAAGAATGCTCGAATCAGCAATCAAGATCCACAGCTGGCTGCTTCGGGAGAGCAAGAATGATCTTCAACGTAGGGTTATAGCACATAATTCGAACGGCCCCTGTGTTAGCGACGACTCTGCAGAACAGAGGTGGACGCCATTGACGGTAAGCCATAGCATAGCTCCTTGAGCCCGCAGACATGTGTAGGACTAAGCTTAGTCGAAAGACATAGGCCGGATCATCCGCTGGGCGGTCTGCACAAGCCCGACTCCTGTCCTCGTGATATTGTCATGTACATCCCGAGAGCTGATGTCTCGCCTGCCATCCGACTCCCAGTACGCCGGGCAAGTGGCAATCTTCCACCCAGAGAAAGGTGCCCATTGAACGGAATCATACTTACAGCAACCCGCCTCCTACGACAGTCCGCACACGCACCGAGCTTCCGTATGATGGCGGCCTTCTCCCGCTGTTCGGCAGACAAGGGCCCGGTGCGCCGTCTATTGGCTCGCCTACTCTGTGACGGATCTGACCCGTTCACGGGAAAGACGCCCTGAGAAGCGTGGTTGGTAGGCGAGAATCCTGCGAGACTGTAGCCGTTACTTGTCGTCTCAGCAGACGGGGCCCTCGATTGTCTGACGGTCTCGCCAGTTGCCGAAGCGGACGAGTACGTGTCCAGGCGAGGTGGCGGGGACACTGATTGGGTTCGCCGAGTTGGCAGAGGTTGTCGTGTTCTGTCGAGGTCAAAGTCGACGCCGTCGTCGTCGTCGCCGGGGCTTGGGCTCCTAACGCCTGTATTTGCTCCCTGCATGTTGTATTGGCTTGAGCGAGGCTCGTCTGGTCGAGAGCCGCTTCCTGCAGGAGCCTCGGCCAGGCTGGGGGCTTGATGCATGGCTCGACCGCTGCCTCCTCCACCGCCGCCGCTGCCACTGCTAATGACACTGCCGATGTCCATGTTGCTCGCCGTTGCACTTGTGCCGTCACGAGCGCCAAGTCCATAGCTTGGGTTTGACGCCGATGCCATTCGTTATTTCCCCTCTGCCTCGAGTTCAAAGCATCATTAGAGAAACGATCAGAACCACAAAGACCTGGGGGTCCTCTCTCGGGGGTAGCCGAACTAATCAGTCGTCAGGTGACGAGTCCACGTCTATAGGGCTCGGGAGGCCGGGCATCAAGTACCTCCTAGTCGAGCTATAATCAAGCTTCGATACCTAGACAGTAACCAATCTAGGTAGTTCAGGAGCACGGACGGCTACTCTTGACCGAGGTGTGGGCACAAAATAAGGGCGTCAAGCCAAGAGAACTCGATCAATGGGGCAAGATCCGGTGGTACTCTGTGGTCTCGAAGCTGTTCTATGAGCGCGCTGTTCCTGGGGGCTAGGCTGGCGTCCACGGAAGGGTGGCTCAACCTGGCAGTAAGGAGTTGGGCTGCGAGAGTAGTTTGTCGTCGATGCTGCCTCCAACCGAGTTGAAATCGACTCGATGTGGGGCTCGGCAAGTCTACTCGAGGAAGTGACCTCCCGTGTGCTGATCAGTGGTGTCTATTGTGTTTTAAAGTTGCTGGATTAAGTTCAGAAGAATGAGACGAGATGATCTTCGAAGATCTGAACAAGGGTAGGGTTTGGGCAGAATGCGACAGGGCGCTGTATAGTATATACAAATCTAAGGAAGGAGAGCAGTATTGGCAGGGACTGAGCTGTGCTGAGCTGTTTTGGTATGGTGTGGTATGGTGTGTGGTGTACAAAATGTATGTACAGTACAAATATCAACAAGGAGAAGGGATGGGAAGAGCAAGCGTTGAAACGGCAGCAAAAGAAGGAGCGACGTCAAGGCTGCCCGGGGATAAAAGAGGGTACATTTGCTCCTGGAATGGTTAGAGCGCGTCCGTGTGAGGAGAGGAGATGAGAGGGAGAGAGAAAATTCGAACATAGACAGACAGATTCAGTCTGTCGATTGCCAGCGGAGACCCGACAAGCCGAGGACGGAGAGGGGCTCTGGGATCTGAGGGGCTCGCAACGGCGGGAGACGGGTCCGGGGGAAGCTGGGATGATGGACGCCAGGCATACATTGCATTGAGGCCCAGACAGACGGTCACAGTGTTCGTGATGGTGACGGACGGTCAGGGCAGGGCCAGGCCAGGCAGGGCAGGGCAGGGCAGGGCAGGGCAGGGCAAGGTATCTAGGTCTAGGAAGGCAAGACAACGTATCTACTGCATAGTAAATCATGTCAAGACGGGACAAGTCAAGTCAGGTCAGGTCAGGTCGAGTGGGTGGGGCGGAGTGCCCTGGCACTCCGCCTGTGAAGTCGGGGACAGGATAGCTTGAGCACGCATAGGTCGCAAAGGTGGCATCCCTTGCTGGTCAAAATCTGTGTCACAGTATTCTGGGAGGAGTTCAGGGGTAAGCTGAGTCGAACGGAGACAGAACCGTGTGCCGGCCACGGAGGAAATTCTGCCAGTGCTGCGCAGTGCAGTCCAATGCAGCGTAGTGTGCAGCGCAGTGGTTGAGACGAGTCTGGACGAGTCCACCCATGCAGTGCGGTGCCTAGGTAGACTTAGGTACACCCAACGAGTAAAGTCCCGCCCGCCCGCCAATGCGCCAGAGGCCATGCATGTATCCATAAGAACGACCCTCAAAGATGGAGAACATGTTGGCAGCTGGTGGGGCGGCTGAGAGAGAGGCTCGCTGCTACTGTACTGCAGCTCCTTTGGCAACAGATTCTGACCCGCGGCGGCAGCAAGATCAAGACGGCGGGCTCACATTGCCAGTCGAGCGAGCGCACAAGCCGAATAGCGCACGACGGCCGAACCGTGTCTGCCGTCAAGGTTCAGCGCCGTCACGGACGGACCCACGGCAGTGCGGCAGTGGGAGGTGAGGTGAAGAAGGATGTTGTACATGCATAGTAGACTGCCACTATGGCCGATCGGTCGAACCCCTGGGCCGCAGAGGTGAGGTCTGGTAAGGTCTAGGTCTGCGCCGCTGGCCCGCTGCAGAGGGCCCAAGCTTCAGATCTATAGCCGGGGGATGCTGTGCTATAGCTGAGGATGCCGTGTCGATCGCTCTTGGGATCTCGCACGGCCTTGGTCCGTCGCCGGTCTGTGCTCACACAAGCTCCAGTGGATGGTCGTGGGTCGTGGGGGCAGCTCGATAGGGTTGAGGGGGTGAGCAGGCCGAGCAGGCCAGGGTGGTGGTGGTGATGGTAGTAGCAGCTGGTCTAGAAATGTGTCAAAGCATGGCATGGGCACGGCGTGACATGCAGCGGTTGCATGGTAACATATGGGATGAGGGTGTCGATGGCAGCACAGGATGGGACAGGACGGGATCTGGCATACTGGGGTTAGTTCCTAGTCAGTCTAAGGAGAGGCAGAGATGGGGACAGGCAGAGACAGAGGCTGACAGAGAGGGCATGGGCATGAATGAAGCATTAACCTGTCGCATAGCGCGACAGACAACGAGCAACGCAAGTGGCCCAAAAGGGCGAGGAGCGGGACTTAACTGGGGCGTCCGGTGGAGGAAGACCCTGGGTCCCTTGGGTACTCGGTACTTGACGAGACGTACCCAGTTGTCGCAAAGTCAATCCACTGCATTGTTTTCTCGTTGTCTTGTGCTGCCTCATTGCCTCCTCGGCTCATCGTATGGTGGTATCGTCGTCGGATGGGTGGTGGTTCCAGGCGTCGGCATCTGCCACAGAACAGCATGGTCTTTGGCAGGGAGAGGCCCACCCAGGGGACCCTGAGACCTTTTGACACTCCAAACCTTCTTCATCAGCATCCACAGGGTTGCTTCTTGTTCACACACGTCAGGCCAGGGTGTCTACGATCCCATCTTGTCTGCTGTCTGCTGTCCGTCCGTCTGTCTGTCTGTCTGTCATTCAGTTCTGTCAGCCAGCCAGCGAGCCAGTGGCAAGAAAAGGAGGCACTGGCCGCTTTCCTATTACCCTATAATGACGGCAAGGTAAAACTCAATGTAATTGAGTACACGATGGCGTTAGATGAATTCAGAGGTAGCTCTTTTCCAGTCTCGCGTGATTCCACAAGTCTGCTCTTCTCTGGAAGGAATGGATGCAGCGAGGGCCACCCGTAGAAAGCCGATGGTGAGGACTTGCTGGGTAGGTACCCAGGTACCTCATGACCTCTAGACGCTGCTCGAGACCTACATGGGCGTGCAAATGCTGAACTGCCCCAGGTGGTCTGCTGCTTCCGCATAGGGTGCGGCCGAACTGCACACAGCTAACACAGTAAGGTGCAGGACGCCAGGCAGGGGAGCTGGGGAGATCAACAAGCCGATGCAGTGTCCCAATACCCAATACCTTGGTGGGAAGTTACGAGGTAGTGAAGATACCGTAGCTACCTCGGTCCTTCACCATGACACGGCGTTGCCTGCCTGTATGCAGTGAACTATTTTCTCCACCCACTCGCCGACTGACTGGTGCAGACACAGGGAGCTTGGACATCTTCTGACTTCACCTTTTCCGTCTCTGGCGCACGACACAAGACACACGGGAGACAAGGCGACTGGACAAGACCGAGAAGTCCCAGTAGTTTGGGCTTTTCAATATTCCCTCCCAACCTCCAACTTCCCAACCCGCCTAGGCATGAGCCAGCCCCGTCAGCCAGCCCGCCAGGCTGTCTACCCACGCCCTCACCTGGCCGACCCTCACCTCGGGCATCAATCTCGAACTCGTTGTCGACTTTCGATGTGCTAAGTGAGGAGAACCCCTCGTCTTGGGCTTGGACATGTAATCTACCTAGCAGTCTACCCAGGCACAGTACCTGCCCAAGGTAGTCTTTTAGCCCACCATGACTGACTACACCCCCCTCTGCCCTGTCTTGTGTGGCCTTGGCATTCGATGCGGCATGTCGAGGCCTGTTCGCGTTTTGACGGGGGGGCGCAACGGAATGTAATCACCACTTCAAGTTGTCCGAGTCCGACGAGCAGGACGGCACGGTCAGCGACGCTCATCCCACATGGCTCTAGAAGTGGTCTGTCTCACAATCTTCCACGCTTAGGCAGACTTTCCGGCCCTCCAGAATCAGAGACACCGGCCCGCCCTTGACTCGAGACATCTCCACAGCCCATACATATGCACACAGTAGTCCGCAGTCCACAGGCCACATGCACGTCGATTAGGGCGGGGAGGCTCGGTCTGCCTCAAGGGGCAAGTGTCGTGCCAGCTCGCTGCTAACCCGAACCGTCGAAATCTCGACGCCCTCAGAAGTGCTTACCCATACTGACGCGTATAGTGGCCCGGCCTGCAATAATTGAAGCCCAAGCAACCCCTTGCCATCGACACGCGCACGCCAGACTTATACGTCTGGAGGCGCCGGTATGCTCGTCAATCCTCGCTACCCTCCCTCGCCGCCACATCTGTTCAGCTTCCTGCCCAACTTGCTCTCAACTTGGGCATAACACAGACTCCTTCCCTATCCAGTTCGTGCCAATTCGCCCGTCCATCAGGCCTGGCCTCTCCTGCGGCCTGCGCTGTCATCGGGCTTCCCCTCCCTTTCCAGCTACAGACCACTGCAAGTCAGCAAGCAAGCAACATATCCAGTCTGCACTGGTCCCTTCTCATTCGTCCGTACGCGTGTAGAGGCTGCGTGGATTGCCCACACGGGACTGGTCTTTGACGGCTGCCTGCCTGGGCCTCGAGGGCCAAGCGAAGCCCCAGAGACGACGGTCGTCCTATAGATGGCATATCACGGCCCTGCCTACCTATGTGTTCCGCAGAGTATGGCGAATAATCCAGAATAGCGGCTGTGACTGTTCCAGACTCGACAGACACATGCAGTCGAGCTGCAGCCTGGTCGACAGAAGCAGGTCTCGTGCGATCCTCCCGTGTTTTCTCCGTCCTATCAAGGTTTTTGCATGCGTCTTGTGTTGCATCGTCCAGAGGCGTTTGTCTCATCCTGCCGGACCAGCCTCTCTTCACGAGTCACCTGCGTGGCTGTCGAACCCATCTCGACGTCCCCGGACCGGGGAATTCACGGCTATGCGGCCAGAGCTTGCATGCAGCTACAGCGCAACTTCTCGCAGGTGGCCAAATGGCTATGTGGACTGGAAGCACCTGAATCCAACCATGGAACAGAATGTCCGTCTTTTGTTTCTCTCCGAAAGCAAGAATTGTCCGTCCCTTACCGTTTCATCCTGATTGAACAACGCTTCAGGCGGGAACAATCCCAATAGAAGTGTTCCCCGCTGTTCGAGTCACAGAACAACCTTACATTGTCCACTGGCCTCACCTTGCGAGAGCTGGTTGACCACAATGTGCCTCAAGCCTCTCAGACTCTGCGGTCGCTGACTCCGGCTCGCGGATCACCGTGGCCTCGATCGAGGTTAGCGTCTCTCCGGTCTCTTTGCTCCTCCTTACCAGCGCTCGGCCGCTCTGGATTACCAAGTGTTGATGCAAAGGGGGGAGGGGCCCTTCGGCACATGCCAGCGTTTCCCCGGTCTGAATTCGGTCTACTTCACCTTTTGATGCCCGGCGCCGGCGGCACAGGAGAGAGTCAGGCCTTGGACCGACCATGACTCTACTAATGCCCTCACCCTGGGAATGACAATTAAATTCCTAGCTACCTGAGTACCAGGTGGGTGCGGGCGCCATCCGGACTAGGAGCGCTCGACGATATCCACCCGCTCTACGCTATCTTGTGTGGTCTGTGATACCTCCAGGTAGAAACCGTTTCTGATACCTAGGGCTGGGAGATGTGTCGAATGTTCTGCTATGCAGCAAAGTTGTGGCCTTTGTTGTACGTACCTGAGGTGTGTTCTCCCCTCTGGTCGTCCCCATGTCAGCTTCGATGGACACAAGCCCGGCTCAATCCTGTCTCTGAAGCTGCAGTGACCTTCTGTGTTCTTGGTACCATACGCGAGAGCCGTTCGGAACCCACCATGGAAACATCGATATCTGGCCGTTGTTCTTCAGATTTTCCAACTTCCGAACTTGATCAGCCTCCAACAGGTTATTACTCTCCCAAGCCTGGGCTTGATGCTCCTTGCTGCTGCACAAGCTCGGCGTCGAACAATGCCAGTCATTCTCAACGAAAGTTTTGATGTCAGGGGTCTGTGCGATGGGAACACTGCTAGGCTTCAGTTATCTTTTAGAGGAGTCAAGAGTCACAGCTGCTTCTGGCTACCTACCTACCTAGGTACTCACAATATGAAGCGTACGGCAGTACGAATCAGCTTTCCGATATCATGGGCACTTTATCTCCAACGCCGTGGGGTTTGAAGTGGTTCAGTGAACCATCATCGCCCTCCGACCTCCCGATTCTTCTCCAGCACCGTCTCCAGCCCCGCGTATCCCACCCATGCATGGCCCTCAATGTGGCATATCTATCGAAATGACGGTCATGGCTCCACTTCATTCTACTCTTGATGCTGCCTGGTAACCATGCTTCTCGACCCGGCGTGGGAGATTTGTGTAACATGTCGTACGGTCGATGTGCAGGTGTGCAAGGTCGAAGTTTGGTACAGATCATGAATCTGAGGATATTCCCCTGCTATAACACCACAAAAACCCATAAGACGATTGAGGGTTCGTATTCTGTACAGACTTGGCCCATGTATATTGGGTTAATGTCGTTTCAATTTCGATATCTGCGAACAGCGTCGCCTCTGTTGTTCGGGATGACTACTGGTTGTAGTGTCCCGCCTGATGTTTGATAAGGAGTTCTGCCCTTCGCAAATTATTCCGGATACCGATTTTCCGCCCACGGGCAGACGGAAAAGGAGTTGTTGTTGGTGCTTTTGGTGATTTCGTACCATGTGTGATTGATTCAACGCTCACGAGCTCGCCAGTGCGGGCCTATAGATGCGAGGAGATCATCACTAAGTTGCAGCGGCAGCGGCTGAGGAGGCCAGTACATTTTGTTAGTCAACCGCCTGCTTATGTAGGGGGGCTACAGCATCTACCAGTCAAAAATCGCAAGAGATGGCGTGGTTGCATTCGCGTGCTAACAAGTGCGCGAAGCTGCGGAGATCCCAGGCCTGGACTTGAATTCTTTGGAGGAGCTTGCACGGCTTTTGTCGTCAATCTCATGCCACAGAACCGGTATCAAAATGGGGAACGTGGTATTCTCCTTGCGTGTCCGTCAGCAGAGCCCACTCTTGTCTCCTGGACATATGCAGACTAGCAGGTCAGGTCACACAAGACTGTAAGCAGCCAAGACGATGATCTCTCGGTTGATCCACCACTTTGGGTGTTGCTGAGGCGCAAGGTGAGGACGGCAGTTCAGATCCTGTGGAAATCGTCGAATCCATTGCTTATAATGAAATAGGAACCCTTCGCTAGGATTACGGGAATAGCGGGTTTTCTGTTTTCATTCAAAGACCATGTTGACAGGAAAGCTCGTTCCTATGATCGGCCTCTGCCTCCTATGGCACGCTGCTGCACAGGACTCGTACAACTTCATGTAGGGCTGAGCACATGCAACATCTCTTACCTTACAGATGATCAGACTAACGAGATATATCAGAGTTATTGGCGGTGGCGCGGCCGGCTTGACGCTCGCGACGCGGCTTTCAGAGGAACCAGGCTTCTCGGTGCTTGTCCTTGAGGCTGGGAGCGACCATACCAACGACACCAAAGCGCAGTGCCCTGGCATATTTGCTTCTATGTACGGTGACCATGAATACGACTGGGACTACCGAAATGTTCCGCAGGTAAAGTCTTTCTATGTGTCATCACGATCCCCTGCAAACCGTGGTAATTGACATCCTCTCCTCAGCCATACCTCAACAACCGGACTCATGCAAACATTGCCGGCAAAGGTCTCGGCGGCGGCAGTGCTGTTAACTTCATGTGGTGGACGCACGCATCTCGCGAGGATATCAACAATTGGGGCGTCCTTGGGAACGCGAACTGGAGCTGGGACGAGGTGCAGCCTTACTTGAAGAAGTCCGAGGCGTACGTGCCTCCTCCTTCAGCTGAGGCCGTGGAGGACATGCAGACGCAGTATGTAGATCCAGGTCTACATGGCACGGACGGGCCTATTATCAACTCTTTTCCCACGTCGTACGGTCCATTTACGGAAGCTTGGGCCAAGATGTTCGAAGCCTTGGGGCAGTTCCCTGCTGGGGACCCGAGGGGAGGCGAGGCGCTGGGAGGGTACACGAATCTATTCAACATCAACCCAGAGACAAAAGAGAGAAGCTACCCTGCGACCGAGTACCACCTCCGTGCTTCCCAGAGACCTAATCTCACAGTCCTCACTGGAGCTTTTGTCACGAAGATTCTATTCAACGGCGGCGAGGAGGAAGGAACGGTGGCGATTCCCAGAGCTTTTGGCGTGGAATATCTCAAGGACAACTCGACTTACACAGTGCAGGCGAGTGAGGAGGTAATTCTCTCGGCGGGATCGATGCAGTCATCGAAGCTGCTGGAACTCTCAGGGATCGGCGACTGTGATCTCCTAAGCACCTTCGGCATCGACTGTCTCGTCAACAACACGAACGTGGGCGAGAATTTCCAGAACCACCTTATGCTTCCCCTCGGGTGGGCCGTTGTTCCCGGAGTCACGACCACAGATGACTTCTCCTCTACAGAGGCATTCAACGCAGCATTGGAAGAATACACCTCATCCAGGAGCGGGCCGTTCTCTACCGTGAACGGCAGCTCAGCGCTCCTCTCCCTCGAGCAGATCGGTGGGTCATACAACGCGACAGATGCGGCCCCGACAGCTCCGTACGAAGCCCAGCACAAGCTCCTCCTCGAAGGCCTCAACTCCTCCCAGAACTCGGCGGTCCAGGAGATCTGGATATCGGGGGGCATCTCGCCATGGTACTACAACGACAGCTCCAAGGTCTTTGCCGGCCCAGGCGACGGCGGGAACTACTTCAGCATCATCGGCCTCGTCTCACACCCCTTCTCCCGAGGCTCGGTGCATATCCAGTCCAGCGACCCGGCTTTGCAGGCCCGCCTCGACCCGCGCTACCTCTCACACCCGATGGACAGGCAGCTAGAGAGGCAGCTGGCCTTCCACATGCGGGACGTGGTGCAGAACCCACCGCTGAGTGGGCTCCTGGAGGGCAACGGGACGGTGTTCCAGTCGGGGTATTTGGATGGTGGTTTCCTGGGTGAGGATAACGTGGATGCGTTTGTGGCGGACAAGATATTGATTGCTTACCACCATTCTGGGAATAACGCTATGCTCCCACGTGACAGCGGCGGCGTGGTTGACCATAGGTTGAGGGTGTATGGGGTTGAAGGGCTGAGGATTGTGGACGCCAGCGTCTTTCCGATGGTGCCACAGGGGACTATCACGAGTATAGTGATTGCCGTGGCGGAGAGGGCAGCTGACTTCGTGAAGGAAGAGTACTCGCGTGGGTAGTCTATGCTCATCAAGGCGGCATGTGGCACGCCTCACCTAGGTGCTCACAGTGGCCCAGGTTAAAGCAACCACAATCCCATGTATGCTCACTCCTTCTTGGTACCTAATATTATAGTAAATCTTGATTCAACAAGGACTGGCCTGGTGATATACAGGTTTCCCACGGGAAAGTTCTTGGTAGAATGGTGCTCTGGGGTACGTGGTCTGAGGGTGAAATTTCTCCATGACAGCTTTCACACCTCCGTTTCCTTTTCCCACTTAGCTGTATTTCATTTGATAGTTCCTCAAAATATATCCTACATTTTGGCCTTCAATAATGTGAGAGAGCCGTCATTGCAAGAAAGTGAGTTTCGTGGAAAGATGCTTGAGAAAGCTGCTGAGCTCAGGCTGAACCCTGCGATCACGTTCGGGGACCCAATCTGTCGGCCCTCGCCCTGCTTTCGAGAACAATGAATGAGGGCTATTCTTTCACATTGTATACATCAGGGTCATATTTATGTCCTTGTAGCAGTGTTCATGAATGACTCCCTATGTGCAGTATGTGGAAGGCTGGGCTACATTGTGGTCATGCTAGTGAAGTACTGGCACCACCAACCTTAGGATGTGCGAACAACAACGTTATGAAAGCTAGACTCGGTTGACTATATTATTCTGATAATCCAATGATTCTACACAAGAATTCGGTTTTCACTGGCTGGAAAGGCGTGGCTTGTTCTGCCTTGCTAGTTCTAATCTCAGACCGTAGTGTTCACCCAGAATAGTCCCGGCCCATATTCTTATTCAACAACATGGATTCAGGCCCACACAGTGACTTTGAACAATTCATGACGTCTCCAGAAGCTATTAGCAGTGTTTTGATCTAATGCTGAGTGCTTACACGTCTTTTAGTGTGGTCCGGCGGTCTCCGGTCCCGACTCATGCCGGTGGATCCCCGGGCCCCCGGCCTAGTCGGCACCCGATGTCGATCCCACACAACCTTCACAAACCCCCAGAAATTAAAGAATTCAAAAAGAATTCGGTGAGATGGCCGAGATGGTTATGGCGCCAGGTTAAGGTTAATCTTAACATTCATTCCTGGTGGAGCAATCCTCCTGGGTTCAAGTCCCAGTCTCATCAATGATAATTCTTTTTTTTCCCCTTCACCCTGTCCTACAAGACTATCACGCCGTCCTTGTTCCCGGCTTCTGGTTCCTGTCATTGTTTCTCATTTCCAAGGGGTTTTTTTTTCTTTCAAGTATTTCTGGTAAAATTCTATCTGGGTAAAGAAAGGGAAAATGGGAAACGGAGAGCAGAAGAACGGCGAGCAGGGAGTAAAAGATAGGAAAACGGGAAATCGAAAATATGTCAATTAAGGATATTAAGAGGCTTTCAATGATCAATACATGTCCGTCCTAAATGCCCACAGTGGACAACATGATGTCCATACGGTACTACAGGCAGGGTGATCTTTTACCTATCTTCACTGGCAATGATGGATGCCCTTCCACGCATATGATCTAATGATTCCTCGGTTCTGTTTCCTCACATAATATATTCTCTATTCCCTCTTATTATTCGCTGCTGTGCAGGAATGAATGATTACTACTTCGCTCAGTCTTAAGTTCCCTCAACCTGATCAATACTCGAAGACCGTTGAGTACATGTTGTTTTTAACTAGAATATAGTTCGCGAAGAAAATGTTTATTCACAACGTTGCGAGATAAGTAACCAAAGCCATCTCATATAGCCTCTGTCTCGTATATTCTGTCCCAATTCAGTATCTCTTCTCTCTAACAAGGACTAATGCAAATCGGATCAGAAACCGAGCAGCAGATATAGCGCTGACAAAGCCTTCTTAACATTGTATGGAGTCTGAGAAAAAGTCTAGCCGATTTAGAAAAGCTCCCGAATTAGGATGTCCGGGCAGTGCATTTATATTTATCAACTATTCTGTCTTGTCTCACTATCAATTGAGCTGTTTCATCGGCTGACTCGATTCAAACGTGTTGGAAATCAACTGAGTCGCCTTCTTTGTCGTTGTTCCCTGGATGTATTGTTTGTTTGCTTCGTCCCTCGGCTCTGGTTTTCCACGCGGTTTTCCCAGGGTCTTGACGTGGATACGGAGGGGTTTGAACGTTATATATTGTCTGCGACGTGACTACTGGTATTTAGTAGGCTGATACTGGGTCTGGTAGCTTTCAAAAAGGAACCTCTTGGCTAGCATGCTGCTGTTCAGTGGCGTTCGGCGTATGAAACCTTCTCCGATCAAATCTAACGTTCTCCCGGGGCCGGATTGGCGTTTTGTCTCGGCAACGTGGCTGCACTTCTTGCCCATTCTCTGAGCAGAGAGTTGGCAAGTCGTGGTGTAGACTCTTGTTCACTCACAGTCCAGTCTCTGACACAGAGTCGCCCCGAGTCATCGTACCAATGACAGCGCGCTCATCTTCCCAGAAGTATTCAGTCGAACAATGCACCTTCAATAGTTTCCCAAACCGTATTTGCAACCCGCCGATGTTATTAGAGTATGAGTCAAGCTCAATCCCCGGCATTGGTTCAATAATTACAGCTATGTGCTCTCCTATCTCTTTTGCTGTAGTGTCCTTGGTGATTTTGTTTAATTGAGCATTGATCTGACGTAGGAACAACCGCTCTTGGCCCCGGCCATGCTTTTCAGCACACGGAACTTGTAGAGTCTCAGGAAGGTGAACCGGTGTTTATGCTAGCGGAATGGCTGCACAGGCATCTGTGGTGCTGCTTAATGCGAAGTGTCATGGTCACTCCTTGTTAGGCTATTCCAGTTGTAGATTGGGTACTTGACCGGCGACTGAAGAGCTAATTTATATGTTGAGAGTGGTATTTACTAGGAATGAATGCGCCCTTACTTACACATATACAGCCTCCTCAGTATGAGATTACCTTTGTTCTTTGATACTTGCTCACAGATGCGTGAACCCTCCTAACAACCCAGCAGCCCTTTTATTACTTGAATTAGAATCCTTGGCCTGATCCGTGTGACTTGCTGTACCCGTTAGAGTGTTCCCCGCGTATTGGGTTGAACAATACGCCCCTGTCCACTTGAAAGCCTAGTTTCCAACATTTTGTTGGATCCTAGACTTTTTGTGGCACTGCTGCTGTTACCTGCAATGTCAAAGTAAGACGAGCAGCGTACTCCGTGTTGATTTCACGGCCATATACAACCACATCTTCGCTTGTCTTCCTTGCGGTCTTCGCGTAACCACATCTACTCAACTCGACTTTGGCAGCCAGTAATCTCAGGGACCTATTCGATTCGCGCCTTCTTATTGGAACGCGTGGGGCGACTGGACCGAGCCCGGGGTTGATGTCCCGCGACCTCGCTCCCATGGACTTCACGACGTTTGCCAGCTGGTTGCCGAGGCGGCAAGGCATCTCTCTGGCTAGGCACGGTCGCCGGCCTCGGCTGCTCCGCACTGGAGCGTACAGGGTCGTCGACATTGAGCCCACTCTCAAAGTTCTCGGACAGGCTCGCGTTAGGGTCTCGAACTAATATCTGTTCTGAAGTCGGGGGTGTGGACGCAGGCGGTTCATGCTCAGGGTCATCGTTGATTCTAGAACTGCTTGTTTTGTTCAAGGTATGCATCAGTTGTATGTTCTTTGAATATAATTCCTGTTGCAAAGAACCATGATTGGAGGTTTCTGCCGTCACTTGTGATATATGAGACGGCGCAGGGGTGCTCTTTCCACCTTTCTTCTCTGAGTTCTGGTGGTGAGAGTAGTAGTGTTTTTTCCGTTTCAGTTTGTGAGCCTTGAAATTCTTGGCGACAACCTTCGCTGCATTTTGCAAAAGGCCGAGGAGTTTCCCAGCCCCGTAGTTGATTATGATTTTTTCTAGCGTAGATAAAACTGTCTTGCGGGTGAAGTCATTGGCATGTGCTTCGAAATAGATATCATATTCAAATTGAAGTGGATAGTCGGGGACTATGTGATCCTTAGGGGGCGGCAAGTCCGGATGGGATGGGTTTGCTCCGCGGAACTCCCTGGTCAAACAAGCCCGGTGAACTCGAATGATGATGCCATCGGTCGTTGACACAGCGGTGAATACTCTAACCTTGTCGAAGAAGTTTGCTAGGTGCTCTGGGCCAGCTTCGTTGAAGAACTCGTACATGTTGTGCAGTGACTGGCTGGCGGTATTCAGAACTTGGAACTGGGAAACTGGATCACGGAGACTCTTGTATGTGTTCTTTGCCTCAATCGCGAAGAAATGGAAGGCACGAAGTTGCTGAGCTGCTTTCAAGCCTTCGTAACATACTAATTGACGCACCGTTGGCGGAAGGGTTTCGTAATGATCGTTAATTACAGCGGTCCTGCGAAATGCAATAGAGATGTCGGGCTGTGACATAGGGAGCGTCTTGCCATCTTCTTCCAAGAGTGCCCGTGTCGGCATTGGCGAGCAAGTCCACACCCTCTCGACTGCGAAATCAAGAACCCCCTTTGTGTCGTAGATGAAGCGGTGTCGGTTCACCATTGACATCATTACCGTTCGTTGGAAAACAAACTCCTGGGGATCTAGCCTGCATTTCGCCAAATCATCATCCCATTTCTTGTTCTTTTCTTCCTCATCATCTGTTGATAGTGACGGAATTGCAGCCTCATGGTTTGAAGTTGGTAGTGACTCTATTACTGTGCGATAAGGGTCAGGCCATGGGTACCAATTTACATTCCGACCGACAAGACCGTCTTGTTGTTCTGACTCAGTCGTGAGTCGACCTGCTCCAGCACCCATGGTAGGATCCGCTAACACCTGCCGAACGACTTCCAGAGTTGATTCGCTAAGAGGAGGTAGATAGCCAATGCGACTGTAGTAAGTGCTCAAAGTGTCTTCGTCAGCGGATGAAGCTTGAGGTGACAAAGAACGCCGTGGGAAGAGTCCTATGACGAGATCCGGATCCGCGTCAGGAATTGCCGTTGGAGGGTCAATAAATGAGTCGCTGTCCAACGGAACCTGCGGCTGGTCCTCTGTGGCCGATGCCTCCTTCTCTGGCTTTCTAGCTGCCGTGTCCGGGGAAGGACGATGGTCCTCCCTCGCGGCTGACACAGGTCGTCCAAGAGCGGCCGTGCGATTCTTCGCTTTCTTTTGGCGCTGTTGCTTCTCGAATTTGCCAAGATAGTCTTTACCAAACTCAGTGGCTGCTGTAGCTCTCGTATGGCGAGCTACAGGTCTTCCAGGGCCACGCCAATTCTAGTCAGTAGTTGAAATTGATCTTCAAACTGCAAATTGTCCTCGCGCAAGGCATATGACTCACCCGCTCTGCCGTAGTCGCATCCTGGCCCAGTGAAAAAGGCGAGAGAGGAGGCTATGTCTGTTACTGGCGCATCCTGAGCGATGGAGGGAAGAACGAGGAGAACATCAGCCCATCTGGCATCGAGAGGCTTGGGGACGTCCTTTGAGGCGGCTCGGCGCATGCGGGGGTCCAGTCGCATTTTATTAGCACACCAGCTGCACTCCTTCACGACCCTGGCAGCGATAGGGCCAACGGTTGGTCCACGGTAGATTCAGACCAGGCTGTTATGCGGCCACTGTACAACAATCCGTTATCATCTAGCGCTACCCGGCGTGAGGGCCTCCAACGGTCTGGGGAGAGCACTTTTGCTGCTGTGAAAGCGGCAGGCTGCAGCGGGGCCTCGACCTTCTCTTCGAGTTCTATCGCTCTAACGTGAAATTCAGGGCTGCGCCTGGTCTGCGAATCCTACGGAAGCTCCGTCGCCTCCGAAGCTCGCAGAACCATGCAAGACAGGTAGTAGCGACGAGGTCTATGCCTCCGAACGCACTTACAGATTCCCAACTTTCCATGTGGTAGGGCGGGCGCTAATTTGGGAGCGTTGCGGCATGCACCCACTAGGTGCTATTACCCAATCAGTCAGTCTACCCCATGCCGTTTCTCCCACACGCAGCAGACACGGAAGCTATTAAATACTTAATTGAACCAAGATATGATGCGATTGTTTGTAAAGGTATGTTTCTTGTGACCTATATTCCATGATATCTGGGAATAGCGCTATTTAAAGCACCTAGTATAATATGGCAGCTGAGTGTGACGGCGCTGCGGGCAGGTTGAGTGACTGCAGGTGGGCCACAGCGCACAGACCACCTGCAGCCCCAAGGCCCTCTGCTCTTAAGGCCTAACTGCAATCGGAGGCATCCTTCCCTCCTACTCTTTTTTCTTAGCAAGATAAGGTCTTATTTAGAATTCTACAATAATGAGCAAGACTTGAGAGCATCGCCTCTTTTATGTCCCTCTCGTGACACTGAGACGTCACTTGGGCTTTACGGCACGTGGGCTCGAAGTTTGCACCAAATTGTGTGGATTTTAAGAGTAGGCTGGCCTAAGAAAGAAGGAAGGAAAGAGAGCTCTTGCTGTTGAGCCATAGCAGCGATTTGATTGATTGGAGAGGAAAGAAGCTGAGGAAACAGGGCTCCGGGGGAGCACTGTTTATATATACAGAAGAAGAGAATAGTCCTGAGCGTCACTTCCAACACTGGCGGAGCCCTTGGGCTGCAGTTGTAGGGTAGGCAGGCCTTATCGATAAGGGGGCTCCTGCAGGGACCACATGGGGGCCTGCACGGTCTACCCTAGCCCTCAACCACCAGACTTAACTCAGGGGCTGCTGTGTATGTACCCCTGTACCCTCCGTCTCTAGCCCTGTGAGTCTCCGATCTCATTTTCTAAGCCCCCTCGCTTTCCAAGGTCCTTATGATAGAGAAAAAGAAAAGAGAAGGCGAAAACAATAAACAAAAGACAAAGATAAAGGTTGACAAAATCATCATCCGCGATCGTTCGAGAATGAGGCCTCATTAATCTCCGGCTTCTGCGAAGGAAAGCAATGATGTTGACAGATCGTATGGCTGGCGAGCTCGCCGGCAGATTTTAAATTGAGTTGTCCTCACCTCGTCCTGGGTATATTGAGTGGACGAGGCGAGCGTACGAGGTGTGCGGCTGCCGCGGGCATACTATAGCAGTTTTTCTAATGTCGCTACTAGTAGGACTTAATGGCCTTTAAAAAACTTCCGAAAGCGATGCTTGAAGGAGGCTTTTGCGACCTTCTCGACCGCATGCTCGCTCGCCATGACGACCGGTTGCATGAATTCGTACGCTGCCGCCATGGCCCCGGCCTCCAAGGCGATACGCGTTGTCGGCACGCCATAAATATGGTGCAGCTGCGATAAGTCATGATGTGACGCCTCCATAGTCATCGAGGGCGAAGTATGCGGCAAGATGAGCCAGTTCAGGCCGTCCGCGGTGTTCTCCGCGAACCCGGCGTTGGCGCTGTGGAAGAACTGGTCGAAGTGGTCCATGTGGGGATGCGCGGCTTTGAGGTTTTGGAAGGCTTCGGTGACGTGTGCGAGCTCGGTATTGGTGTGCGAGTGGTCGAATTCCTCGACGAAGGCATCGGCGATGCTCTCGTCGCCGCTGAGGCCAGCGGCGAGGGTGGTGAAGGCGAGCTTGGTGAAGATGCCGATCGTGATGTCCCAAAGGCGCGGGCCCCAGGCCTTTCCCTCGGCGAAGATGGCTTTCAGTTCGGGAAGGGCCTTGATGCGCTTCTTGATCTCCTTCCTGACCTTGTGGAGGTTGATGGCGCCTACGACGGTCTGCCAGAGGTTGATCGCGGCCGAGAAGGCGAAAAGATGGCAGGCGGAGGCGATGGCGGAGTTGACCACCACGCCGGTTGCTGAGGAGGCTATCGATCGACGAAGCTCGGACTCAAACTCCATGAGCATTTCAGGGGAGAGCCAGCTGCGGTGCGAGGATGACATGAGCCTTGGATCAGGCCGTAGCTTGAGGACGGCCGGTAGGCGGCGATGCAGGGGATAGTGCTTGGAAGAGGGGTCCATGGTTACCCTGGGACAGACAGCGGGAGTGAAGCCGTTACTCAGGTGGTGGGACTCGTTGGGAACGGTGAAGGAATGGATGCAAGTTCAGTCTATCAACACGTATGGAGTGGCATGGCTGAAGACGACGTTTATGTGTTCTTGGGCCTCCCAGCGTCTCCTCTTATTCCCAACATCTCATTTTCCCTCCCAACATCTCCTTTTCAAGGGGCTTGCTTTTCAGCATTTTGATACTGACGTCCTTCCGGCACGAGACATGCATGTGCCGTGGGGGCTTTTGTCAGCCAGGTACAACATTGAAGGGTGAGCCACTGTCCCCATGTAACACAACCTTCAAACTAACAGGAACCTGGAAGCTTGCGCCTCACTGCAGGTGATTTATTCGGGCTCCAACGTCGTCGACTGGTCCCCGATGGGACATCGATCATTCCATTCAAGTCTATGAGGTTCGATCTCATGGAAAAGCAGCACGCATGCCACAAACGACTTCGAGGTTCACGATTTGGAAAACACAGAAATGCCCTCGTCCACTAGATTTCCAAACACGAGCTAATCTACAATGGCAACGGAAGCGCCCCGTAGGCACGGCTGTGTTCAAGAAGCAACAATGGACGCCACTCTGAAGCACCAACGGCCCCGGGGCACACGGATGCTGTTCCCATCAACGTCTCGATCTAGAATGCTAGAAATCTTCGGGAAAATACTGCTCGGATGCCCGCCACTGCCAAGTCTGCGCAATGTTCGTTGTCTGCCTGTCTGCCTTGGGCTTTGGTAGTGCGCAAGGTTGACATCGGGACACATGTAGCTGTACGGAGTACACTGTATAGTACCTATGCAGGTACCTACCACCAGATCCAAACCCCTCTGCATCTGTGCATTAGCGCTGATTTCGGCCGGGAAATTGCGTATAGATGGATGCCATGCCACGTACCTAGGTAACGAAAGCTGGAAAAGTTTCTTTTCCAAGAATTTTCAAACGGTAGGAGCGGCGCCTGGGCTGGGAGCCCACAAGACCATGCGGTGTTTGAGTCCATGCGAACGTGACTGTATATGGACGTCGGTGAGGAAATTTTTGGCTGCTTTTTGGACATGCCTTCAGGAAAATAATTTCATCTGAACAAGCCCGGCATCATCACATGTGGCTGCCTTACATCCCAATGGGATCCCTATCTACTGCGGGTAGGTGTCCGTCCACCTTGAGTACCCGTAGAGCACCTGGGCAGTTACACGGCGTCCTTTCAGCTGCAGGTTTGGGGCTGGAATCTGGCTCCGAGTCCTTTAAAATGCGGAAGAGAGCCGTCACATGTGACAGTCGTGGTGGGCCGTCCTGGGATCACTGCTTTGCAAATTTTCGACCTTAGTATTTAATCACGCCGACAGTCCTCAAGTGCTTTATGTCTACCATCCACCACTCTATGTCTGCTTAGTGAGGTAGAAGCTTGTAGATCTCGCTGTAAGCGCTATCGAAAAAGTCAATGAAAGAGACGGCGTGGCAGACAGGTCTTTGTGTCTCGTATGTTGAAATGTGGAGTTGGTCCGATCAGCGTGTAAAGAGTTTCAATAGTTGCCGTGATCGATTGCATTGTACCTGAGAAATGAAAATCACTAAAAACAAGAAGCCTTGATGAAGCAATTCGGTAGAGATAATGGAAGATTGACCCGAAAACATCAGTCCGATCCACCAGGTTTGCTCATATACTTAAGGTGTGGGCAAGCAAGCTATTTGTCATCTGGCCGCCATAAGTCAGCTGGCATTCACCATCTCATACCAACATTCGGGCCTGACTTGTTTAGTCACTTATCAGTCCAGCGTCGAGCATCATGTCCTTGGCCGATAGGTTTCTATTTTCCTATGTCATTCCTCTGTTGTAGAATTGCACTTGTCCTTGAGGTATTCATCCCACTTAGCCGGGGTAGTAAGAACAACTCCACAAATTTCGTCGACTTGACAATTAATTCTTTTCCTGCCGCAGGGGACATTATGCCGGATATCCTGGACAACATGAATCTGAAAGAAGGCTTCATCCACCTAGCCCTCCCTGGTTGAGTTGTATTTTTTTTGTTCCAATATTATCCTGAACTGACCTCCGTTACCGATTCTGAGACGCCAACGACGAAGCGCAGATATCACAGCGTCATCCAGTCGCATCTAGACACAGCCGCCGGACGGCACTACGTTCAGGCGAACGATCTTGGAATTCGACAGATTACTAACTTGGATTGGAACAGATTTACCGAGAATGATATTCGCATCATTCTGGACTACACTCCTGCCTCAAGACTTGCATAATTAGTTGGTTTTATGGCTTAGCAACGCCTCGTAGTAAGACGATTAACAACGAACTACTCCAAGACAGGAGATCAGACGCTCCCGCTCATCACTTGCGCTTCAGCTCGAGTGCTCTGAGCCCTCCGGCCGTCCCAGCACGGTCTCACTGGTATGGCACGCAATCCTGGGTCACCTTGCATTCCTATGACCTCTCTCTCTGCTGCCTCTCCAGCTCCTCCCTAAACGCATTCCCTCCCTGCGGCGGCTGCGTCGAGGGGAAATGCGCACTGGTCGGCGTCCCCGCCAGGCTACCAAGGGCATCGCTGTCGCGCCTGGCGTGTCCGAGGAACTCGTTGTTATTCTGCTGGTGGTGGTGATAGACGACGTGCTGCTGGCCCCAGCCATCGTCGTCGGCGCGGGCGGAGTGGTACTGCGGCTCGTCGCGGTAGTGCTGGTCCTCGGGGAGCTGGTCCATGAGGCGGATGGCGGCCTTCTTGTCGCGGCGGCCCAGCCTCTTCGCGCGGCCCTTGGCGATGCCGTAGCCGTGCCTGCTGCGCGACATGATGTTGCCGATGGCGATCTTGCGCGCTTTCCGGTTCCAGAGGCACACGCCGAAGATCATGACCACGCAGAAGCCTAGCACCGTGGGCAGGCCGATGTAGAGCGCGGCGCCGGTGGGCATCTTTGGCGGCGCCTGGTGGTACGTTGGAGTCTTTGTCACGAGCACTGTGGGCCCTTTGTATGACTTCGCGGTCGTGTTCTGGTCGACATCGAGGGCGTTGAGGAACAGCGTGATGTTGACGCCGCTCTTGCCTTGCATCAACTTGCTATCTACTGCCCACGCATAGTATGACCACCCAGCTGTGATCTTGTCTGAGGAAAATGCCTGGGATGCAATTTCGCCGGTCGTGGCGTTTATGTAAGACCCCTCTAGGATCACAGTGGTGTTGGTGGAGTTGAAGACGGAGGTGTCCCAGGTAACTACGTCAAGGTCAGATACCTGCATGTTTTTATTCAGGGTGTTCGGAGATTCATATACCATAGTACGTCGTGCCAGGATAAAGCGAGCTGTTCTGAGACGGCTGACAGAATGGCGCGTTCACCCCATCGGCATTGTTGCATACCATGAACGAGCCAGATCCATCTTTGTTGGTGGCCGTCGGCTCGGGGGGCGCAGTGCCAGTGCTCGTCGTGATCTCAGCGTAATCCGTCCTTGTCACCACAGTCGCAGTCAGGTCGTTTGGAGCAGGAGATATTGTGGTTGTGGCTCCGTCTACGACAGTGACCACTGGCGTCACGGTCACAGGTGTGCCTGACGTGTCAACGCTGACCCATGGGTCTGTTGCTGCTGGTGCTCGAGCTTCCAGAACCGGTGTGACGAGTGGCGGTAGGGCAGATGCGGCTCCGAGGAGCAGTGATGCCGCTGCGAGCAGCTTGGTGCGCGTCAACATTGTGACCTGGGGCTCTGTTTTCTCGCGAGGAATGCCGGTTACGAAGCAATTCCACGGACAGAAGAGCTCTTCTTCTAACCCAAGGAAAACCGATCAATCCAATTGACTCCACAGAAATGAATGACAGAGCAATGGATCAACAACAATCCCAGAGCAGCCTCGCAGATCCGGATGGGAGATGGGCGGCCGCAATGAGTCGCGAAGGTCGAGAACAATCGTCCCTGGAGAAAAGGACGTGGAGCTCGTTAATTAAACAGTGATCGCCCGCCCTTGTCCTTCCTCCTTCAGCGCACCGGCAACGCTCTTAGTGGCTGACCCAGAAGTCGCGCTATCACGCCGACAGGCCAAGCGAGAAAGCTTGGCTACGCGAAATGAGCTCAGGGGCGAAAAGGGACAAGCTTAAATCCAGGCAGAGCTACCCCGGTTGGCGACCAGGGTGGCCCGCGGGGGATGTTCTCCAAGGGCCCATCACAGGGCTGAAGATCTGCATACGTGTTCGAGGCAAGGTTGACTTCGCGGTGGATAGACCACATCGCACAAGAAGTAGACTAATACTGTAAGTGTTCTTAAAATGCACATGATCTTAGGTTCGATCCCCTTCAAAACGCCATTCCCTCAATGCAGACATCGGAAAAGCCTCGAAATTTAACCCTCATGGCTCGCACGCCCTTACTTCTTGGGTTTCTTGTGCTTCTTGTGCTTTTTCTCCCCAAACGCCTCGTTATAAACCTCTTCCGCGGTTTGGCCAGCTTTTCTCTTCTGCTTGCTGCTCTTGACACTGACGACATTGCTTCCCTTGCCCTTTTTCACCTGCTCCTCGGCTTCTTTCCACACGTCGTCGTTGCCCTCGATTTGGTATCTGAGATGTTAAAATTAATAAACGTCCGCTGTGACACTTTCCAGATCTTGTGGATGGACTCACTTCTCAAGAGGAAGAGAGTCAATTAACTCTCTTTGCTGCCTTCTCACCTCCTTCAGCGCCTCATCTCCCTCCTCCTCAAGTTCCTCCTCCAGAGACTTCTCCAAAGGCTGGAACTTGCTGTCGACTATCTCATCGTCGTGCACTCCTGCAGCGTTCTCGCGGCTGACGCCAATGTCCTTCCGGGGCATCTCGGCATCGTAAGCCCCAGAAACAATGCTGCTAAAGTGTGCCGTGACCTTGCGCATGATCTTGATGAACATGGCGAGCAACTGTGACATTTGTAGGGATGGAAGCTCCTCCACCACAGCGTCCATGTCCTTGCGCTGTAGACCGATTGAGAGCAGCATCGATTGCTGAATACCCTTGAGATCGACTGCACCCTTGATGCGTCCCGAGAAGTAGAGCTCTGCTACCCTTGGGATGAGGTCGAGGATGACGTGGTAGTCTAGCAAGTTGTTCGAGTACGACTCTAGGCGCTTGAGATCGTAGGGGGTGAAACGCTCGTCGAGCTCTGCCTTTGATAACGGGCGGGGCTCAACGTCGTCCAAAGCTGCCCCAGCATTGGCACTTTCGTGAATGCTCAGAGCTAAGACGGAGGGGAAGGTTCTGAACTGATAGGAGAGAAGCTCCATGAATCGGCGGTGGAAATCACGAGAGAAGGCACCTTGCCAGCTCCTGTCGCCGCCCCTCTCCAATGCCCTGATCATGACGGTCGTGTGTTCACCTGTCAGTGAGTTGGCCGTCTGTCTCAGATACACCGGCGCGAACGACGCCCGTTTCCAGAACTTGTGCAATGGCTGCGTCAATCCGTAGCTTACGCCGACATAATCGAGCTCTACTGGCCTGCGCTGAGAGAGCACGGAGAATAGCGGCGGCATCTTGGTCTGGTCTCTGATCTTGATATTATCATCCAGGAGGGTCGCATTTGCCAGCTCTGCGTCAGTCACCCTGGTCATCGTCCCCTCGCCCGCAATGTCCGCATCCTCTGAGAGATTCGTGAATCTTCCCTCGTAGTAATCAGTCAAAAGCTGCAGCGCTCTTGAGCCGTAACCCATCGAGGCATAGTCTGGGTTCGTTGCAATCCGGACAATTCTGGCTCCAGAGAGAGAAGCAAACTCTTCATCTTGAAATTGCTGACTGACCAGCCATGGGATCAAATCACCATCAGGTCTTCTTCCCCTGCTCAGAGAGTTGAGCACACTTTGCCGGCTGATCTTACCCTCAAGAGCCACCTGTATGACGCAAAGCGGTTGCGGCAGGCGACTCCCTTCTGTTGCTCCAGGCGGCACCAACACGTACAGCTCATGTGAAGGGGCATCACTCATGAGTTGTAGGTCGTCGGGACTGTTCTTGTAATGGCTTGAAACGTAGAGAGAAACCATCTGCTGGAGAAACTTCTCCGGCACGGGATGGAAGCTGAAGAGGGTATCGCGGTTGACGTGCAGCAGTTCACACTGCGCCGGGTCAGGGCAGCCTTGGCTGAGCTTGGCTTTTGGAAGCGTCGCGTCCAGGCAGAGAAGCTTGTTCAGCCACCTTTCCACAGAATCTCCTTGTGCATAACGAATCGGCTCCGACAAAGTGATTTCCCGCAATGTCCTGCTACCAAGATGAGAGGACTCCTGATTCTTGGCGGCCTTGCCCGTAGATCTGTCCGCAAGCTCACCCTCCCCGTTTGTGACCGCCCCAGGTCTTGACTGCTCTCTTAGCTGCTTGATGAGCTTCAGTGATAGAGAGCGTCCTGTTCCTTCGTAACCATTGATGGTGGATGCCATAAAGACCAGGTATGGGCCCATCAGCTTCCTTACCAATGGTAATGGGATGGCAGCAGCCTCGTCTATGACGACCAATTCTGCTTGACCAAGAACATGCGCATCCTGCGGCCTGATGTACTGAATGGTTTGCCTGTGATCACGGTGAATGTTGACCCTGACAATGGCCTTGTTCAGCTCCGGAGACTGGGACTGGATAATAGAGTAATCAACGTGGTCCATGTAACCCAAGGCGTCGAAGCCCTTGAATATGAACTCAAAAAACGTCTTGAGATTTTCGGGAGAAGGCGAGGTGACGAAGATGTTGCTGTAGCCATACGCAACGGCCGCTGCGACAGCCACACCCATTGCCGCAGATTTGCCTCTTCCTCTCGCAGCGGTCAGTGTGACCGTATTCCTCAAGGTCTTTTCTGAAATGGCATCGCAGAATGTCAATAGAGCTTTGGCTTGATCGACCGTTTTCGCAAGCGTCACGAGTGACCCAACAGGTTTGGTGTCCTGGAGGCTCTCCTTGACCCCATCCAGCTCTTCCTGCGTTGCGCTCTTGGGCTGATCCAAGTCTGGGGGTGGAAGTGCCTTGACATCTTTTCCTCCTGATATGGGCAAGACGTTGAACTCGTCATCGATTACCAGGCACGAGTCGCAGCTGCCGAGTGATAATATGAAACGCTCGTTGAATCTGGCGACAACATCGTCGTAGGCTTCGGTTCGGTATCGCGAGTGGACATCCATGGAGAGTGTGTAGAGGCTCTTCAGACTGTTCATTCCCTTCAAAAGTAGCACCACGAGACCACCGCCCTCGACCGTTTCGATCGTTCGCGCAAGTATGTTTGGAGTCACGGCCTCGAAATCCTGGAGGATACACATTCCGTATGTGTTACCGAGAACCTTTTCTGTCTCCTTGTAGTAGACATATCTGATGTCATGAAGCGAAACGAAAAGTTCGAATGGGTCTTCGGAGTTGGCCTCTCGTGTGCCGCGCTTGATTTCTTTCTTGATCTTCGCCTCGCGCTTCTTTCGATGGCTGGTGAAGTTCAGCAACTTGTTCTTGTACGCCCATAGCACCGACTTGTTCTGTTTGACGTCGACTTGTGAAAGGATGTAGTGCAGGCGGACGATGGTATCCTTGGAGTGGTCGCCGACAACCACAAAGAAACTTCTTTTCTTTTCCTGCACTCCGTTGCGGATGAGCGCTGGGATTCTCGAGTCTCTGCACAAAGGTCAGTAAGGTTTTGATATTTCTATTGGGGTCTTGAAACCTACACTTGCTTGCGCGACATTTTAACGAGGTCGTGTGCGCAGGAGATCTCGAGTCCAGATTGCGACAGGCAAAGAAAATCAGGGACGGATGCGACAAGCAAACAAAATCAGAAGCTACTGAGAGCTTGAACTTTTTTCTGGCAGGCACTTGAAGTTTTTAGTGGGTCTCGCTAGGGTGGTGGGGCGGCCGGCAGGGTCCTCGCGTCCGGAGGAGCAGGGATCGGGTGGCCCGGGGCAGCCGGCGTCACGCCCGACTCTTCAAGTTTGACTTGACCTCAATCCGAGTTCATCACATACACTAATGGAATACCACGGCCACACTCTCAAGAATGACAACCTACGGCGTACACTTCTACACAGGTTTAGCCTACGGCAAAGCATCCCACAACAAATTGTTCCATAGAGATTATACTCCAAAAGCTTAGTTTATAAAAGATTATCCTATGAAAGGTTATCCTATAGGAGATGATCCCACAAGACATTATCCCATAGGAGGTTATCCTATGGGAGGTTATTGTATAAGAGGTTATCCTATAGGAGGTTATTGTATAAGAGGTTATCCTATAGGAGGTTATCCTATATTTACCCTGTGACTAAGGATACAAGACATGAGACTGACAGACGGTCCCTTCTCTAACTTAGTCCCGCTTCGTCACTTGGACCAGCTATGAGTCACGATGCAGATATACGCTACAGAACACGGCTGCAGACTCCTCACTCGAGGCAAGATTGCAATCTATTCCTGCTCAATAGCGCCGTCTAGTTCACCTGACGAGCCATTACTTGTCGCTCAATGCTTTTATACTCATCGTGACAATTAGCTCTTAGGGAAGCCTCAACCCATGCAGGTGGTCATGAATTAATAAGACAGGGACGAGAAATACGGGGACATATGACCACACGAGAGCTGGCCATGATGTACTAGCACCTATTCATAGCTAGAAATACCTCCCGGTCGCAATTATACGGAAGGCTGATCGAGGTTGGAGCCGGTCGGAGTGCAAAGAGCATAATTGTAAAATATTTGCTGGCACGAGGGACAGTACCAGGTGTACGACCAGGACTTCTCGCGCCAGTACCTCATTGGCGACAAATTCTGTCTTCTCGCCATCTGTGAGTCTACTGGTTCCCTGGTCCCTGGAGATGAAGAGCCAAAAAGCTGAAAGGGATCCCGAAATTCCTGCCCGGTACTCGAGAACACGCAGAAAGCAAGCCTAATGGTTCTACGAAGTGGCCCAACTTACAAATCATACTGCAAGCTATGAGAGATCGTTCTCGAAGATGTTGTCTCAAAGTTGATAATCACATATAAGGTTACCCCACGGGAAAATATGGCCTGGATAAGTTATACCCGAATGTTTGTCAACTATAATGGTACAGTCTATGGATACACCGGTCTAGAGGCACAGAAGTAGTACCCTTATAGCATCACACATACTCGCAGGCCAAGTCCAAGGTCTCGATGTAATAGTATGAGCTATGTAGTCGAAGAGAGAAGTACGGATATAGAAGCCCTCTCTAAGCCCCGCCATGAAATCGCCTCCGACGGCCTCTAATGCAGTCCCCCCCAACGACCCCCGTGCAGAAAAAAAAAAACTTATGACGCCGTAGGTGCACACCAAGATTAGATGCGCACTCCCAGCCCGAGGAATCCGGATTCACCACACACACTCTACCTGTCGTGCTTCCTCCGCTCGTGCCGGAGCCTCTTCTGCAGCTTCTTGTACTTCTTCTTCTTCATCTTGAGCTTCCGTTGCCGCTTGACGCTGATCGCCAGCATGCTGTTGCTCCTCGCGTGCTCCTGCGCGTCGCGCGACTCGTCGTAGCGAAGCTGCCGCAGGGCCATGCGGTCGAGGAACGACCGCGGCTCGGCGGCCGCCCCAGCCGCCGAGGAGCCCGGCTGCGGCTCCTCGATGAGCTCCGGGCTGTGCGCCAGGATCTTGACCTCGCCGCTGGCGTCCGTCGATTCCTCGATCGTGAAGACGGCCCTGTACACGCGCGTCTGCGGCTGCTGGTCCTCCTCCGCCGCGAGGGCCTCGTCCGCCCGGGCCTTCTCTGCCGCCTCGGATGTGCCGGTGGCGGATTGCGGTTGCGGTAGGGGTGGGGGGCGGAAGGGCAGGAAGCTGCCGGACATAGAGTTTATTTGAACGGAGACGGTTGCGTCCGTGCCGTCGGCCTGCCTCAGGTCGATCTTGTGCACCCCAGCCTCAGCCTGGTGGGCGGCGTCGGCCTCGCTCTCGATGGAAAGGCTGGCCATGGGCTGTTCTAGGCCTTGGACGGTGCGCGAAATGGTGGACATGACCTCGGAGGGCTTCGTCGTTCCCGCTCGCTGTGTGAAAATCGCTGCGAAGGCATCGTCGGTTATGATTCGGGGTAGGCTGTGTGTCACCGAGATCGGCCTGTGGAGAGAGAAGAACGAGGATAGGGCGAGCGCTGTGGCATACGTCAGCACGGCATACAGAACACGATGAAGGATAATTTAGCTATGCGTACACTCGTTGGGTATACTTTGTGTGCTGGGCACCCTGGGAAGGTCTTGCTTCTCTGGGCTTTCCTTTGCTTTCCGTTTCCTCTTCTCACCGGAAGATTTTGCCTCGGCGGTCTTAGATACGGTGGATGGCTGGACGGACTGGTTGACAGGCAGGTCTCCTGAGTCGTTATCCCGCGATGGCTTGGATGACGAGTATCGTCTCTGCTGGAGGGGTCTACAGCTGAGAGCGACGTTGGCGACGGCGGCTCGTGGGACGGATGAGCTCAAGGATGACAGAAGCGGCGAGTGTGGCGCCGCTGAGGCTACGCGCCGCACCGAGCCAGGCAACATGGCGCCTCTGGAGGATGTGAATGGTATCGAAGGTAGTGAGAGCTTCGACGAGAGCGACAGGGGAGGTAAGGCGAGAGAAGGTGACGGGTCACGATGCGGGCAGAGGGAGTGCTGGCCCGCTTGATCCCTATGTTTGGTCACTGGGGTTGAAGTTGGCAGATGCAGGATCGCCTCATGCGGACAACCTTGAAAGCCTTTGCCCCATTCAAAGGCTTGGCAGAAGGTGGCCAGCTTATCGGCGGCAGATAAGCGGCAGCCAAAGGACCCGGGTGATGTGGTAGTGTCGGTCTAGGGTTGCCTGGCATCACTTAACAATGGGCCTAATTATCCACATGTTCTCAGTACAGAGAGGTATACTGCGCCTACCATCTTAACCTGATCTATTGTGAATATGCGCGTCTTCGCTTCCTTTCTTGAAATTTGATTTAAGTTAAAATAAGACAGACTGTGGGTCTCTTTCTTCCCTTCCAGTTCAGACCATTGCCTGGTTGAGGCTCGCCACCTGCTGCCTTGACCGCCCATACAACTGGCCCCTATTATGCTATGAAGCACACCTCGAGCCGATAAAACACGGGCCAGACCCAATAACCCCTGAGTGATCATGATATAAGTAATATTACACGAACGCGAACGCCTATCGCCCATATGCATGCAGTGAAAACAGAGGATTTATACACTGAATTATCAGACCGGTACACATCTCCCAGGCCCATTAACCGAATCGGTCCTTTCACCCTTTATAAGACAGCCACAGCCAGAACCCCCCAACCATCCACAACACTCTCCACGCCGTGGTCCACAGCTCCCTCCATGCTATCACCAGGGTGTTCCTGCTGCCCTTCTTAACTGTGGCTGCTTTCCAGCGTGACTTCCCGGCATCGTAGTAGTATTCTTCATCCTCGCCAATGTCGATCTCGATCTTCGGCCCGTTGCTCCAGCCCCACCGGCTCCCGTTCTTCTCCCTGTTGGAGCTGTGTCTCGCGAGGCCCTTGGTGTTCCCGCCCGGGCGTTTGGGGGACGCGTTTCGCGCCTGGGATGCGAGGCCGTTTGCCCTGACGCCGGGCGTGAAGGATGCGCTCCTGTCACGTGTTGCGGATCGGTGTGGGGACGCCGAGTTGTATGATGACGCCGAGGATCCATACCCATATCCTGATGAAGCCTGCTCCGAGTCGTAGTCGTCGAGCTTTGCCTTGTACGTCGGAAGCGCGGATCGTGACTTACTGCCCGGCCCACTCGGGTCGAGCGCGAAAGGCTGGAGGCCGAGGATGGGGACGAGAAACGCCCGGATCGTGAGCGCTATAACGCAGACGAACGCGAAGCCGCCGTAGCGCGCGTAGGTAGACAGCTGACTGGGCAGCAGGCACAGGTGTGTTTGGAGGGTATGCTCTTGGTCGCCCGAGAGTGGCTTTCCTTCCGTATCGATGGGGTTGTACATGCTGACCATGACAAAACCTGGCGTGGGGACACCCATGGCCATGCTCACACTCTTGACAGTAATCTCCTTCACATTCGCCTGATTCTCGGCATGCCTGAGCTCGCAGTAGTCGTGGTCGTCGCCGGAGAACGCGTGGATGATATTGCCGATCTTGTTGACCACATCTATCGAGTCCACTTCGTTGAGCACATTCTGGTACTGATAGCCTCTGGACACGGAAATCGCATTCCTGTCGTCCCTGGCTCCGGGGTCCGCCGGGTTCGATGGGGGCCAATGTTCTCGCATCGGCCCGCATTGCGTCCCTGGCGGCCTGTATAATGGCACATGCGAAAGCAGTATTGTTGGCAGTTCCGCCTTGCCCTCGCCTGGGTTCAATGTCGGGATATGGCTGAAGTCCGCCGTAAGCGCGTCCTCGATCTTGTGCTCCTGTAGCACTTCCTCGACGTCCCCGCGAAGACGGCGCAGTTCTCGCTCGACCGCTTTCCGCTTCGATAGCTGCGCCTTGTTCAAAAAGTCCTCTGTTGGTTTGTAGATGTTGGTCAGATCGCCTTTGGCCCTGTCATCTGAAGTGCGGGCGCTCAGAGAAAGCGCGTCTATCGACACAAACGTGTGATTTGCAATGACGTCCACCCTGTTGACATCCCCGAAGTATGCCTCAAAGCGATTTCTCACAGGTACTTTGACCTCAGACCCGAACCCAAGGTCGTGGTTCCCGGGCAAGCTGGCAATCAGCCTTCTTCCTCTTTGGCCTTGCCCAGCTTCTGTGCCGCCCAAATTGAAAGGCTTGACAAACAAATTGCTGAACCTCGCGTATTCCTTCAGCCAGAAATCCTCTCCATACTTTTTCTTCCACTTCTTCGCGTAGCCTACCTCGCCCTTCGGTCGGTGGTTCCAGCTCGGATCCTGAGAATCGCCGTGGAAGGTCCGCCACTCTCTTCCCCCGTCAAACAGGTCGCCCAAGAAGAACACTGTGTCAGGGTGTAATTGTTCTTGCAGCTGGTGATACGACCGGCGCATGTAGTTGTCGGTGACCATGACAGTCAATGAATTGATGGGCCAAGGTCGCCCGGGGTAAGAGTGCGGATCGATCAGCTGAGGATCCGCGACGAAGATCAGATGGTGAGGCGTGGCATCGGATGGCTAAGGATAGTAGGCAATAGTCAGCTTCCTGTGGCTGTTTGGTAGGGTGCCGGCGGCGAGAGGAAGGGGAAGTAATTACCCATTTCTCCCAATTACTCCAATGACAACTCTCAACCTTTGTGTGAAATATCCAGCGCTCCCCCCAGAGTAGAACCAAGGCCCATATTACCACCAGGAGGTGCGGAAAACTGGAAAGGCGACGCAAAGTCAGGTTCCTGCGCAGCTGATGCGCCACCTCGTACAGGAAGGCCAGCGTAGCCCTCTTCCCCCTTGTGTTCCAGAGATGTTGCAGTGACTGCATCTGGTGCTTGAGGTGGCGCAAGAAGTCTCCTACGGGATCCTCCTCTTCGAAGTGAGGATAGTTCTGGCGGAGGTTGGATGGGGCGTAGGGAGCGTAGCCAGACGAGGAGGGAGGGCCGCCATTGCTGCTGCCAGTGTAGCCAGCCATGACAGGGCTAGCATAGGAGGCAGACGGTATGAGGTAGGTCAGGGAGATGTCGAAATGGAGTGTCGAGCGGGTGGTCGGACACGGGAATGTAGGCTATGGAGGCGGTGGTGGTGGCCTTTGTCTGACAGCCATGCCTTGAGTCCAGCCTGCCCAGTTGTACTGTAGGAAGCGCACCATGTAAAGGCGACGGAACGGTACGACCAAGTGCAATGACGACCCCTGACCCGCAGTTCTGGGGAGCTACGTGCGCTGCGCGGCGGGGTGACTGGGGACTTGAAGAGGACTGCAGTGTCAAGAAAGGTTTCAGGAACAGAAGGACGCGTTGTGGCAAGGAATGCACAAGAGCTGCGTACTGACAACTGGCAAACCCATGTCTCATTGACTTTCGCGGGAGCTACAGTGCGGTGCAGTAGCGCGGCGGGAGCTTCAGCTTCGCTAAAACAAAGAGATGAGATGATCTCGACTTGGAGCCGAGGCCCCTGCGTTACTACAGCACTGCACTACACTGCACTTTGCTGCACAGCACGGTAAGCACGGCATATTTGCAGGACTTGGCAATCAACCGCAGCGTGTTCGGCTCGAAATTACTCACTTGCACTTACGCAGTACACATTCCTGGTCAATATAAACGGCATAGCAGGAAACAATTTCATTCGTAATAGAACATACAACTGACTATTGAAGTCAAACGGCAAACCCCCGAGAAATGTAGCAAACCAGCCTTGTCTAAGCCATGTCATGTCATCCCCGCCCCCAAGGAACCGTTCGTCCACAAAATTCCCCGAAATGAACGGCACTGCGACCTTGGCTTCTCCCACCCGACCATACTGACTGGAGAACCTGCAGGTCAGCAGGTCAATGATGGTCACATTGATGTTTTTAGCGTTCCTGACAGACATAGCATGGTCGCGACGAACATGGGGGCCACCTGCCCGTCGAGGCCATGCTGTCTGGAAAATTACTTTTCCTTTCTTGGGCTGTCTTCCAACATAATCTACGACAACAGAGAGGGCAGCCATTTATACAGCCAACCAACGCGCTTTAACTTTATCAAGACTGGCTTGGATGAACTTTGACTGTTTTCTGGTACGTCCAAACTCATGGTATTGCAGTCTCGAAGATCAATTCTCGAGGTCTTTGCTCAGCTATCTTCGTACAACAACGGCATATCACCGGTCAGGACCTCCTTGATTGTCCCTAACGACCTTGGCCTGACCAGTCCCAAAACGGGCCCAAGACGGGTATATATTTACAGTGAATAAGAGCAAAGAAAAGAACCGCCTAGACCGAACAGCCATCGAAAATTGAGGAGGCCATGATGCCTTGGTCTCGGTGTTTTCGCCGGACCACCAATTCCTCCTGCAGATGCATTGAAAATGCCATTGCGCCCTTTGTATCACCGCGAAAGTGAGGCGGATTTACGAGCTTTCAAGTAGGAAGTTAAGGATTGTATCGAATAGTATTGCGAGCGAATCGTGGCATTGCAGGTATTAGGAGCCGGGTCGTATTCCTGACCCCTCAGAAGACCCAGGTGAAGGACTCCTTGACCTCAAACGATATTTTCCGTCTGGGGGAGAAACAGTGTCAGCAAGTATCATTGCCAGGGTATTGCTTTGGAATTGGGAGCGAAGGACACCAACCTGATATCAGCCGAAGAGGCCCCAATTAGGACCTCAAATTTCCCCTCCTCGGCGATCCACGCCTTCAGCGACGTGTCGTAGTACCCGACAGCGTACTTGTCGATTCTGATCTTGAGGTGCTTGGTCTGGTCCCTCTCGAGGAACACCTTCTCGAACGAGACGAGCTCCTTCTCGGGCCTAGGCAGCCTCGACTTCTCGTCCCGCACGTAAATCTGCACCGTCTCGAAGCCGTCGACGTCGCCAATGTTACTCACGGCCATGAGCAGCTCGAGCGGCTCGCCCTCGGAGAGGACCCGCGCGCTGAGCGACGGCCGCCCGTACTCGAAGGTCGTGTAGGACAGGCCGTGGCCGAAGGGGAACAGCGGTGCGATGTTGGCACGCTCATAGTGCCTGTAGCCGATGTACAGCCCCTCTCCGTAGACGACACCGAGGTTCTCGCCGGGCCAGTTGTGGTAGGCCGGGGTGTCTGTGAGGGCCTTGGGGAAAGTGCACTGTGGAAGACCGTTAATAAGCAGTTCGTGTTGAGATGTCATTCATGGATGGGTCAGTACTCACCGGAAGCTTCCCACTGGGGTTCTTGAAACCGAACAGCACGTCTGCCAGTGCATTGCCTGCCTCTTGCCCCTGATACCACGCCTGGACGATCGCAGGCACCTCGTCAACCCATGGCATCGTCACTGGTGATCCGGACTGGTTCACAACAACGGTATTTGGGTTCGCCTTGACGACAGCCTGGACCAGGCGGTCCTGGCTACCATCCGACGGCAGGTCCATCGTCTGCCTGTCGTATCCCTCAGACTCCCACTCCGCATCGAGTCCCACAATGACGACGGCAACGTCGGCCTGCTTTGCGGCCTCAATGGCCTCCTGGAGATAGTCAACCTTGTCCTCCTGCTTGAAGCCGATGCGGCAGCCTCCGTACTTGTGCGTCATGTTGAACTGTTTCTGCTTCGAAATCGGCCGCAGCTCGTTCGTCATCTCGACCTTGAGCTCCACCGCCTTGCCGGCTTCCATGTCCACCTCCACAAGGTAGTCCACCGATCCGTCGAACATGGCCTCGCCCTCTTCCGTCCAGTCCCAGAGGTCCAAAGCGAGCTTGTCGTTGAGGTACAATTTGCCCGGCCCGACGCTCATAAAACTAATCGTGTGTTTCCCTGTGATTGTTGGTGTCAAGGACGTCCTCGCGATCGCCGACCATTCCGGGCCGACCTGTGCGAGCGGTGCCGAGTCCCATAGGAAGAGATCTGTGTTCGTCCTTCTCTGCTGCACGACCGGTGCACCCTTGAACTGGTCGCCTACGAACCAGTCAATTGTTACACCCGGCTTCCCGTCTTCCGTTTTGCAGTAGGGTGATGCAACAGGGAGCCACTTGTTGATGTGGCAGCCCTGGGCGTAGATGACCTCCTGCTCGGCGGCTTTCTTGATGCTTTCCAAGGGGAGTGTGTTGTAATAGGGGTTCAGACTCGCACTTCCTCCACCCCCAGCGATTGCGCGGTTGGCGTTGGGGCCGATCACAGCCAGCTTCGCAGTCTTCGGGTTGATCGGGAGGATGCCGCCCTCGTTCTTGAGGAGCGTCAGACCTTGAGTTCCAGCCTCCCTGATCAACTCCCGCGTTTCGGCCCGGTTGTCTTGCCTTTCTGGCTCCTCGGTGTATGCTTCGCCACCCGTGACTCGGTGGACCAGTGTCAGCGCATTTTCAGCAGCTTGGTCGATGTCCGCCTGCAAGAGATCTCCGCTTTTAAGCGCGTCTAGGACTTTTTCAAACCTCCAATTTGTCGAAAAGGGAAATTCGATGTCGCACCCAGCCACGATAGACTCCACGGTCGAGTTTATGCCGCCCCAGTCTGAAATGACTGTCCTGTGGGCATGGTCAGAGTTTCTGCTTCTTATTTTGTGACAAAACAGACGACTTACCCATCATAGCCCCACTCGCCTCGCAAGATATCCTTCAGGGTGTGCTTGTTCATGTCTGCATGAACACCATTCACGAGATTGTACGACGACATAATAGCCCACGGGTTTGCCTCCCGCACAGCAATTTCGAACGGCTTGAGATATAGCTCTCGCAGCGGCCGCTCCTGTACAATAGAATCTATCGTTAATCGATGAGTCTCCTGCTCGTTTCCGACAAAGTCTGCCCGAAATGTCAGCAATATTACACATCGAGTCTCAAACCTGGTGCCACGAACGTTTGATAGTGGCAGCAACCCCTTTCTGCTGCAATCCCTGGATGTACTGTGCCGCGAGTTTCCCTGTGAGAAGCGGATCCTCGGAGAAGGACTCGAAGTTCCTGCCTCCGAGAGGATGACGATGCATGCAGACAGTAGGCGCAAGCAATATATGAGCCGACCTCGCCTTGACCTCATTCGCAAGATGTTGGCCGACCTCGTACAGTAGGTCCTGATTCCATGTTGCGGCGAGTGAGACTCCGCAGGGAAATAAAGCTGCCTGGATATCATTTAGTACGTTTACAGCCAATTGTGGAGCCTTAGGGATCTGTCACTCACCTTTGTACCGCCGACAAAGATTCCTCCTCGGGCACCGTTCGGCCCATCGCTTGTTTTTGCTGCTGGGATCCCTTTCGAATTGATGGCTTTCGTCCTCCAGAAGTCTGCAGCGGTGAGAAGTGAAACCTAACCAACATCAGCAACTTTCGTCGGATAATATCGTGAGGCATCAATCCTCGATTCACCTTTTCCTCTTGAGTGAGTTGTGACAGTTTCTTCTTGGCCCACAATCTCTCACTCGACAGATGGCTTCGATGCTCTTGAACAGGACTCTCCGGTGGTGTGACCTCTGTATCCGGGGTGGAAACTGTGCCAGCGCTTCCCATGCCCAGAGGGGAGGAGTCAGCGTCCACGTCGCTGTCCAGAGCCATGTCCCTGGCAACTTCTGATATGATGGCCATCTTGGCTAGCAGTTTATTAGATCACCGTACTTCTGATGTGTCTTGGCTTAACTTTGAAGATTGGTAGTGAGACCGAGGATCCCAACACATGCTAAAAAGTCCAGCTTCCAGGTCGAGGGTATGGAACGAGCGTGGGTATCTGACTATCAACCAAGAGATAAGATGGATCAAAGACCAGTGACCAATGCTTTCTTCACTTGAACAAGGCTGGATACGTGTGTTGGCTGACTGGCACCAACACACCCACACCGAGGGCGAGTCACGGGGATGGCTTGATATCTATATAAGCCGTACGCGATGGATCAGCAGGTCCGGAGCATGGCTGCTCCACCCCTGCCGAGATTTAGCCGCCCCAAATGAATTGTTCGGAAAGACCATCGAGTGAGAGCCCAAGTGCCATAAAGATCCGTCCTTGGCACTGAGGTCCGTTTCATACCACCGATGAACTGTGTTTGGGGGTGCCTCACGCCTTGGATTCATCAACATGAAATATGACGGATAATAATAAGTAACAGCACGTTGGAGATGTGGTGTGGTCTGCAGGACACGTCCGCCCGATGCTCGTGTGGATCGACACCATTGATTGAGCCAAGAGAGCTAGGAGGAGGCATACCGGAAGAGGGCCGGCGTGGAGAGTAGGGATAGACCCTGTGAGCACTGTTGAAGTGCATCTGATTCCGTCACTTGACTGCTGGTGCTTTAGAGATCCAATTTATTGCGGCTCGCAATGGGGGGATAGCTAGATCGGTAGGGACGGACCGAGTGAGCGGTGGTATTGTAAGGGGTCGCAGTTCGGATGATGAGACCTTGAACGGGCCCATCTATCCCAAGAGCTGGCCATCTTTTGTCTAATGGAAGGATGGATGGAATGAAGATACGTGTATTCACGAGCGCAGGTATGGCCCCGTTCGATCATGCCTGCTGAAAGCTGCGACATTTTCCTCCGTATCTGCGTTGGTCGTTGAATCGCTCGGTCTCAAGCTGCCGAGGATCGACTACGAAAGAGGCCTTGTAGTGCGTCGGGGGCGGAACATGAGAGCTCAATAGGGAACTCTTCTCGAAGCTTGTACATCTTGAGGAGCATGCAGAGGAGACGCCACTCGGGGCTTTTCCTGCTTCTTCTCCAATGGTTGCAGTGCAGGGGCAGGGGAAGCATCCTTGGCCTGCGGCGTGGAGGCAGGGTGAAGGTGGGAGGTGGGAAGGTGTGGCAGACCCAACCGATGTTCCTGAATGCACTCCACGGTTTCTTCGGGACTGACGGCTCGAGACAGAGGGCTGGGAACGGGGATCCTTGTCCACGAGGCGGTTTGTAGTCCCGGCGGCTCTCACCTGCCGCTGCCGCCGACATTCTAGTAGCACAGCAAGGTACCAGAATACCACAGTTCTAGAGTACATAAGCAATTCGATGCCCAGGCTTATGACATACTCGAATGCCTGCTGTTCCAGTTGCGACGCTTTCAGCTTTTGCTAGGTTGATCAGGGCCGAGGACCGTCTGCCCTCCTTCCGACGTCAAGTCCGCCTCCAAGCCGAGCAGGGCGCCGCTTTATCGTTGGTTCGAAGGATTATACTCGTACCTGTCAACCGAGGTATATGCAGATTGCGTTCATGGGTAGAGGCTCGCCGGGATCTGCCGTGCCGCCATCAAGAGTTTCATAGCACTCCATGCTCGTGACGGCACGGCTGATATGTAATGCTCTGGGCTTCTTTCAGAGTAAGAAGACCAAATGCCCCCAGGAGCCAAATCGCCCCACTCGCAGATAGTTATCAAGTGGGGGTCTGCTTGTGCGGAAATCCGGCCCGCGACTCCACCCCTCAGGACCCAGTGAGCCGCGGCGTATTGGCTGCTCGGAGACTTCATCACGACTATTCAACAACGTAAGCCCGGCCGCCCGGAGCCGCTTTCGAACGGAACACTCCCTGCAATGCATGTGCGTGCTGCATCTGACTTTGCTGCGTTGCTGTGGTTTGTAATCAAGCAGGTGTTGACAACCTGCTGTGTGTACTGAGAGGGTGTGCGAGATGCAAGCTCGCGCGTCTTGTCCCTGCAGCTGCTTCACCAAATTGGCATCCACCTCCGTTGGACAAATTATTTCCTTTTAGGAATCGCCTAGGTATTGAGGCAAGCTTATCTGATTCTAGCTGATATGTAAGCTTATTCCATCTGCATACCTCTTGTCGGGTTTATCAGAGTAGTTTCCTCAGACAGAATCCCTGATGGATTAGAGTAGTTTGGCCCCAGGGCCCTGGAGCCTGTCTGTGCACACTCTCCGTATAAGCATTTTCGAGAGTTTGGTTGACCACATGTTGGGTACTTCTGTTTCCATCAATCACAATTTAGCCGTACCACTGTATCCGATCCACATGGCCAGTAGGGCTGTTCACGAAACAGAAGCTAAACGTTGAAGGAGGCTTAAAACGAGCCGCGGCGCCACAAACCACGGCGTGGTGTTCTAGAACGGGGCCAGATAGGAATGTCAGCATCCGCCCCAAACGAGTCGGATCACGGGTTGCCACTCGTGCTGGACTCCCCAATATTCGCCATGCGGAGTGGGCAGGCAATGGCAAGCTTCTCATATTCCCATCATGCTGTTTCTGTCGTTGTTCTCGGAGGGAGACCCGGTGCCCCTGTTCATAGCAATGCCACGATTTCACATGCTTATAAGTGGCACTTGTGAGTTACCCGCCATGGCGTCGCGGGAGGGCGGCACTACAGCCGTCGGGTATCTTTGCTGCAGTTCCACGAAGCCCTTGAAATGCTGACAGATGTATGATGTATGTATGAAACATCTCTGCAAGGAATCCTGGAGTGTTATGCAGTGAAACGGTGGGATTGATTCTGTCGTGGCATGCGCGACTGTGGACAAATCGGAAATATTGTCGGCTGTTGGGTGTTCCCAGCACATGCGTGACTGGGCAAAAGGCTGCAGGTGCCGGTGCGTCCCGAAGCAGTGACTCTCGTATCAAGGTGGAGCACCATAGACAGTGCAACCTTCCATAAGGCCCAAAAAACACCAGCTGAAATATGTTTTCATGTTGAAAGCCAATGCCAGACACATGTGATATCGACATCGACGGTTGTGGGTCTGTAACTTTGGCTGGGCTGGTACCAGATTTGAATGCGTCAGATCCTGGCCAAAGGACGTCTTCTGCTATGATTTTCGGCTTGTACACGTGAAGTCGGATCGGCGAGCTCCCAGGTATTGCCATGATGCCCGCTCGGTAGACATGTCCGCCTCGACTTTCCGTGCTTGGTCACGATATCCCAGGAACTTGGGTTGCTTCACCGAACTTCGCTCCCGTTGCGAAATTTGATGCATAAATCCATCAGAGGCAGAATCCCAGCTCTGGACCTAGGTATCTTGGTCGGCGGATCCACATGTACACACATGCGGTTCCCAAGAAACCTTGTTGTGGAAAATGCAGTGTAGATTCCGGCTCGAGGCGCCCGGTCAATGGATTCGGAAGCAAGGCTATCTTCTGGGTAGTCAAACCCGTCTCCAGTGACATCGGCTTCGTGTCTCGAGATGATCGGTCCTCCCAGCGCTACCTTCTGTAAACCCTTTCAATAATCAAGCTCTTTTTTGACATCGGTACTTCTTTTCCCCAGACTAATGTGTCATGGTGTAATCGGTCTTATGCATGCAGCCCTGCACGATATTACCCACCGTTGCCTCTTCGAGCTTGATAGAATCACATTCAAGCATACTTAAAGCACGACCATCAAGATGTCGCCAAGAATTTTCCGGAAGCCTGGTCCGACAAGAAACTTCGTGATGGCCAAAGAGGCAAGCTTCGCATATGCATGAGTGCGTATGACGAGCTTTACCCATCACAAATTATCAGGACCCCCGCTTTGTTCAGATCACATCCGGTCTACCAGGTGTCGGCTATGCCCTGGCCGGTAGTCTTCCCGTGCTGTGACAGCGCAGTCGATAGGTTGCGAGGTTTGGCTCGAAGCCGATACAAAGACCGTGGTCGGGATGCGAGTGCGGACAGGCAGGTATATGTTCTGCCTGAGGAGCTCGCCAGCCGGAAGACCGCGCCGAGCAACATATCGCTCCTCTCGACCGTACCATTCCTCGTGGAGCCTTATCTCAACCGTCGATGGGGTATTTGTGGCGGCGGCGACGTTCAGCTCGTCCCTTGCTGGCTTCTCGCAAAGACAGCCAGCATTTGGGCAGTTTGTCCGGATGGCATGCTGAGCCATGTATTATCATGTTGGCCCCTACTCGAGTTACAAGTTCTGGCCTCCGTCTATGGAAAAGCTTTTTTGATTTCTCCTCAGATCGTTGTGGGTGACCAGCCCGAGATAAAAGACCTAAGCTTGCCTGGGTGGGTGATCTTAAGAAAGCCGCGCGAATCAGACGCCAATGCCCTGCTGATCCGTACAAATATTGTCGACCGGGCAGGTCGTGACACTGGAGCAATGCTGTTTTTCAAATACCCCACTTGTTTGCCGTCTCGTGTACCATAGTGGAGACTGAGCGGCAGAGAGATTATCCACTTTGCAACTTCTAAGGCCGGCAGGATGCAGGACGTGAGTTCGACATTGGTGAATTAACTGGCGACTGGATATACCTTGAATCTCATGCCAGCCTTCGTGCTGTCCGTTGGAGATCGAACGAGCTGGACTTGTTTGGATCTGGTAAACTTTGAAGAAAACGTTGTAAGCCTGAGGAGAGCCCGTGGATCGCCAACAAGAAGGCTCATTGTGATCGCTTCCAATTTCTGTGCCCTATTGTATGTCTAAAATGAAGCACTAAGTTCTTGCCTTGAAACGCTCGTTCCCCGTGGGACTGATTCCTGCTGATGCTCCACCCAAGTACCTTGTATACGGGGTCTTCCAAAAAAGTTATGCAATATATATTCTTTTCCTTTCCTAGACGTGCTCTGATCTAAACGTACCAGAGATGGAGTGGACCCTGGGTACCTAAGCTCGAATCCTGAGCTGCATTATTTATAAAGGAAGCTCATAGACGACACTTTGATAATACATTACGTAGAAAGAATCCAAGATAGAGTTCTTTGACAAGAATTTAACATGATCTGATATTCGCGCCATAGCTTGGTCTCCATGCTTTTGATGATAATAGTCAATTATACTAGTAGGTATCCCATCGATAATAAATACATAAAGAGAATCAAAGGTAGAAAAGGCTTTCCAAGAGGAGACAGAATCCAGGTTGGCTATATGATATCCAGCTTTGACCAACAAGGAAAGAAAGACTTAGCTTGAGCAAACAAGTACTCTTTTATAGTCAGGACAAACTGCGCTGGAATCACAGCACTTATACTGAGCATCGGTAAGACTCGGATTTGGTTACGTCCGCAGAGTCGGAAACAAGTCGTGCCTTTTCCGGGTAAGGGCATAGAACCCTATCGTACTCCGTCCCAGCAGTGTCATTGAATTTGATAGGGAGTGTCGCTGGGACTATGCCGTTCTCGACCCAGTCGACCAGCGCTTGGAATGTCGCCGTCGGCTGCCCTCCAGATCCACCGGAGCAATGGGCCAGCCCTGGAACTTCAAAGTAGCGGAAGAAGTCTTTGACGTCAGGTGTCTGCTTCATGGCACGGTCGTAGTAGTCGCTGGTCCCTTTGGTCGGGATGAGACCATCAGCCTATGGTAGTATTTGAGTTAGCATGGGAGAATTGCGAGCTCGTTGATCGTGTAAAGGGAGACAACCGCTCGATTGTTTTGGTGACGTACTAGACCATGATAAGTGATGAGCTTGCCTCCCGTGTCACGGAAATTGGACAGGTCAGCATCGGACGTTCCGATGATGGAATCGAACTGTTGAACAGAAGCTTGAAATAGGCGTGCATATTCATCAACCGAGGTAATCATAGTGTAGTTCCACTCGGGGTTCTTTTGCACGAAGAACTTTAACCAGGCCTCACCGAGCCCAGTGGGTGCTCCAACACATGTCCCATTCGAATCGCAAGTCGTCGTTGCGTAGCCAAGATCAGATGTGGTGCCCGCCGGGTTGTCCGCACCCGTCAGCCGTGCTTGGTAGTCGACACCATACCAAAGGAAGTCCCCATTGCCTTTCCGAGGCCCCGTCCAGGTGAGGTTGGCGATTCCTGCAGAGGCGTTGCTGATTGTGACCTGTTCGCCGGTCGAAGTGCAGTTGACTACCTTTCCGACCATCGAGAATGGATCAAAGGAACAAACTGCGAGGTCGCTGATGAGTCCATCGGTAACACCGTCCAAGGGATCACAAGCTGCGACAGCGGCGTCCGTGAGCGCATCTACCTCGCATTTGGGGGGAAATTGCCCCGTAATATCCATCATGACCTGCGCCCACGAGGCTGCTGGAATGAACTGACCCCAGTTGAACGCTGGAGCCGCGGCGGCGATGCCATCATAGGCCTCCGGATAGCGTTGAGCAAGCATGAACCCCTGACGGCCGCCTTGAGAGCAGCCGCTCCAGTATGAGTATTTGGCAGGCTGCCCATAGAAGTTGTTGATGATGTCCTTCGCGATGATGGACTAGAACGCAGGCCGAGTCAGCAAGATCCAGGAGTGATCGATGCTCCATACATACCTGATCGTTCAGTGATACTGAGGCAAGGTTCTGAAGGGCGTACAAGTCTACATTGCCGGGACTGTTCAGCGCCCACGGATCAGGAACGTAGCTCAATCCAATACCGCCGTCGGTAGTTGTTGCAACATAGCCCTCTCCAAGAGCTCCAGCCATGGCGGTGTACGACAAAGCGAACCGACCAGCCACGTACCCGCCGCCGCCGACAGCTTGAAGACGGCCGTTCCAAGAATTCATCGGAAGCCAGGTTTCGACATTAATCGTGTCATCTTGGCCCGGGTGTGTATAAGTGACAGTGACATTGCAGTAGTCGATACCTTTCAGAGAGACGGAGGGATGGTTGTAGAAAAGCTGATCGGATACCTCTCGGGTGAAGTTTTGCACAAGATTGACAGATAAATCAAGAATCTCTGCGCCAAACACCGTGGGGTAAGGGATGGCACTGGCCGCGCATGCTGACAATGGAACCGCTGTATTATTCATCTTGTTGGAGTGGAAGGGTAAAGAGAGCGGAGCGAATATGAATTGCATTACATGCCTTTCCTGAAGCGAGAATTCAAGAGATTTTGGTCAAGCGTGAGCTTTCATATATACCAAAAGACAAGCGGAAACCAGCCGTATCTTCGCTCGCACTGTCTGTTCAAATTTACAGAGTCACTGAGGCGCTTTAGCATCTACCCCTGGGCCTCGTAGTACCGACGTCTTCAGAGGGCCCCTAGGAGCCTATTTCCAATGACATCTATCCTTGCTGCACATACGTACTAATGGCAGGACCCATGACAGTACCGTAGAGTCGTGCAAGGGCAGTTCTCTCACAATGACTCTCGGGTCTACTATGAGTTGCTGTGAGAGCTCTAACGACGGTAGAGACCGAAATGACCACCGCCTCAAAGAGCAATCACAAGCCGGAAATTAGGGGCCCTAGCTGAGGTCGATCGTCGCGGAGTGCATGAATCGGCCCGCCTTGATAAATTAATTGAACAGAGCACGTACATAACGATTCTGATCGTATCCTGCCGAGCCCTCGTATAAGCTCTACAGTCCAAAAATGCTCTAGCCGTATACGCCGTATACGCCGCATATTCGCTACTTCCAATACCCAAATGCGGCTCAGTTATTATCATCATGATTCCTCCAGCATCTGGTTCGGCCATTCCAGGTATTCTTTCCAGTACGTGCCTAAGAACCTTGTCATCTCCTCGATTAACAATCGGCCTGCATCCCCAACAAGCCATATGCGACGTCGCCAGTGAAGGAGTACTGCATAGTGACAAAGGATGATGAGTGCCTCGGGCCGCCGCTCCATCAGAAGCTTGGTGAACACGCCTGACAGGAGGATAGGCCAAGCCCAAATCACGCTGGTTGACTGCGCCTCTCCAGACATCTCTGCTCTCGATAGCTCGGATTGATAAACGAGCTTCAGTCGTGATACAGCGTCACGGCAGGCCGCATTGGACTGTGTACCCATGTCTGCATTATCCAACATGTTTTGCAGGCGGTCAGAAATTGTTGTGGCTTGCTCCTGGGACTGCCGTGAGGGTACAGCATTTAATGTGCGCTCTGCACGGTTCAGAACAGGGGAGAGGTTGGACTGCCCTAAGAGATTCCATGCTCGTTCTGTGACGACGCGAACCCCCCGGTGAAGATTCAGATACGTGACGAATTTATCCAGAAATACGTTTCCGTCAGCCCTCGAAGCCGTGACTGCTTCCGCGAGCGTATAAATGCCGAGAAAGCCCGAGAACATCAGCATGGGCGCACAGGTGTCAGCTGTAATCTCTGGCCGGGAGTTGTTGAACAGGGACAATGCTTGGGTTTGCAGGGCGGTGGCTTCCTCGCGGTAGTAGTCCGCTTGAGATGCATCTGTGTGGCTGAGGTGCAGTGCAGAGAATGCAAGCATTTCATACACGAGATACGGGACAGAGAGCGCAGCTGGCATCATAACTTGCAGCTGTTCCCGGTCAGGGGAAGGCCCATCGTCGAGACTTGGGGCTGTGCTGAAGATGAAGTGACTGAATAGTTGCATGTGACGCATGTTAAGAGGCGGGTCCAAGGCGCCATATTGTGCCGACGATGTTGGCGTTGCACTTGGGGAAGCCACGGAGGCCCCGAGATTTGACGGAGTAGATGGCTTCAGGCCCACGGAGGCTGGTGAAGGCGCAGACGTCGCAGACCTTGCATCACCGGGAAAGGTGGTAGCGGCAGGAGAGCTCGGGCGCAACGTCGTTGGAACAGAGGATGCCCGAGTTGTGCGTGGTGGCGGAGACCGATACACGCAGGGCTTGAGGGTAGCCAAGCAGTGGCCGCATGTGGGACGGGCTTCATCACACTGGGAGAAGGAGATTACGATGCGTTAGCAAGTTGTGTTACTAAGGTGTGGACGTGTGGAAATGAGGTCAAGCTGCCTGCCTACCTTGACGTGGCGACGTTTACACTCTTGACAACCGAATCTTGACTTCTTGTGTGGCCTGCGTATGGGTGCTGTGCGGCGTGGCATGGCGAGTCTTGTCAGATGCGATGCTATACGACGAACAGCAAGAGCGGTAGGAGCGTATACGACGTATACGCGCGGGTTGGGAACGAAGAGTCTGTGAGGATGAGGACAAGAACCTGGAGCTGCGGGAAAGTGGACGGTGCCGGGCTTTCATACGACGTCGAATACGCCCACGGGCCACCCACGGGCCACCCCCTGGCGCTGCCGGATACGCATTGCACACCCACATTACGCCGTGCTTTGAATACGAGCTCATATGCGGTTTGGACATGTACCACAAGATTTGCTAACATGCATATAAACAAGTGACTGCAATGTTTCAAGATAACCAATCTGTAAGAACAGCATCAGTCTGTCAAGCCACTGGTTGCTTCGACGCAATGATTTTCTTTCCTCATTATTCCCAGCCTCTTGCATTGCTGGCGGCCGTTGCCTTCCTGCCCACTCTCCATGCGTATTCCTCAAATCGTACCTTCGAGGAGTCGTGCTCTGCATTTGCTTCTGAGGCAGATATCCCCAATGTCAAAGTTCACTTCAGTCAATATCTTCCCGTGGGCTACAACCTGTCTATTCCAGACTTTGTAGGTTTGCAGCCGAGAGTTCTAATAATTCTGTCCGAAGTTACTGACAGACGCTTGCAGCCGCAATCATGTATCGAATCCCAAGGCTCCTCTCCTAATCAGATCATCCGCTCTGAGGTCTGCCGTGTGGCCATGCTGGTCAACACGTCCGACAGCAGCAGCATGACTCTGGAAGCCTGGCTCCCCTCTAATTGGACCGGCAGGTTTCTGAGCGGAGGCAATGGTGGCCTCTCTGGTTGCGTCCAGTATGTCGACTTGTCCTATGGCTCCTCCTCAGGCTTCGCAACAGTCAGTGGGAACAATGGCCACAACGGCTCGTCTGCGGCACCAATGTACCAGCAGCCCGAGGTGCTGGAAGACTATGCTTACCGCGCAATCTACACCGGAGGAGTCGTTGGCAAGGAGGTAGCTGGCGCTTTTTATGGGGACAGCGTTTCCAAGTCTTACTTCATGGGCTGCTCTGGAGGAGGCAGACAAGGGTTCAAAATGGCACAGTCCTTCCCAGAGGTTTTCGATGGCATTGTTGCTGCCGCCCCAGCCATCAACTTCAACAACCTCATTAACTTCGGAGGCTGGCTTAGCACTATAGCCGGCTTCAACACTAGCTCCTCGGATTTTATTGGCGAGGACCTTTGGCAGATCATTCATGAAGAGGTTTTGGACCAGTGTGATGGCTTGGATGGAGCAGTCGATGGGTATGCTTGCAACACTTTCAAAAAACACCGACATCATTTACTGACTATGTCACGCACAGCATCATCGAGAACACAGACGTCTGTCATCCTCAGTTTGAGCGTTTGATTTGCACAACAGACGCTACTAATACCACTGGTTGTCTGAATGGCGTTCAAGCTGCCAGAGTCCGGGCTCTATACGAGCCTCTATACGGTATCGATGGTACGCTCCTGTACCCGCGCCTCCAACCAGGGACCGAGACTGTGAGCTATAGTACATACTTTTCCGGCCAAGTATCAGTCCTTGCTGAAGAGTGGTTCAAATACGTCGTCTACGACCCCGAGTTTGACCCAGAGACTCTGACGCGCGAGGATTTTGCCGTCGCCGCTTCGCAAGACCCTTACAATATCAGTACCTTTGATGCCGACTTGTCGGCTTTCAATCGCCGGGGCGGAAAATTCCTCACCTTCCACGGTATGGAAGACTACATCATTTCGTCAGAGATCAGCACCTTGTATTATCATCGACTAGCTGAGACCATGTCTCTTGCCCCGTCTTCTCTCGATTCGTTCTATCGCTACTTCCGCGTGAGCGGCATGAGTCACTGTGCACTCGGGAATGGCGCGTATGGCTTGGGAATGTACTCCTTCGGCTCTATTCAAAATGCTATGGAGCAGGACCCAGACGACAACGTACTGGCCCGCATTGTGGCGTGGGTCGAGCGCGGCGAAGCTCCAGAGTACATCCGCGGCACCAGCTTTAACACCGGGCTGCCAGGCTCGGGAACTGCATTCAAGCGGAAGCATTGCAAATACCCTAGCAGCAATGTCTATGTTGGTCCTGGCAACTACACTGATGAGAATGCTTGGAGGTGTCAGTAGAGCATGGCATTACCAAATGGCGTTTGTGGCCATCTTTTTATATACCACAGCTTTGGCATATGCAGAGGTGACTTGAGGGTTTGGTGACAGAACGAGCAACAGGCAGGAGGGTGGGCAGGGGTTCGTTGTAGGACAGGAATTCTTCTCTTCTTTCTCGGGTTCTTCTGGGTAGGCTGCTGCCTAATCTCACACGAAAGATACCTCTTTGTACATACTATAGGACTATCAGAGCAGTTTCGTATCCTGCTGCTCTTGAGAAATTTAACTCTTTCAAAAATTTGGGTTTTCGCGGCGTCGGTGGCCCGCAAAGATTCTAAGAGAGCTGAGCAATGCTTGACTGACGCATGCTAGATAATCCCTTTGATTTGATTAGCAAAGTGAATATCACCACTTAGAAAGGAGAAAATGTCTAGAGAGAAGAAAGTTGTCTTTGAAATGGCTTCAGGTCATGTGCTTCCTAGTTGCGTGCGTATAAATTGATGGTAAACTGGGAGTGTCTCGTGCTTTATTCGTATCTGCCAATCCTATACGACGTTGCTCCTAGCCGCCTCTGTGATGACATTCTGGCCCAGCGGCCAGCTGTTGTCTTCGGTCACAAAGATCCTGCAAGATGTGAGCAACTGTGTTGATTGTCGAGAATATCTGCGAATACTCACTGACACATGCAGAATGTGCTTGGCTCGGTCAGAGAGTCGACGCGAGTACATGTTTGACGTATCGCTTGTTCCAGGCGGATACGCATGGTGTCGTATTTCGTCGTTTAGCTTGGGGCGTATCGAGTCGCAGCCGTATTTGGCTGCGGGTGTACTTCGTGCGGACCCCGGCCACTTACACGGCTGCACCACCTTGAAATACGTCGTATTCATGTCAATACGCTCTACCCCAGCGGTCGTCGCATTGTTATCATCAAATGGTGGCCTCGTCTACCGAAGCTTTTTCGCAGTGCGACCTGTCTTTGTATATCTTGTGATAGAAATCCTCTTGTGATCCATCGGGTCATTCCATGCTTCTACATTCCGATTTTAACATTCGTGTCGCGCCTTTTCTTTTCTCGTTCGTTTTCCAGCCTCTCGTTAAATCATCAACCCGTGCCGTTCGCGCCAACATAAATTTCTACCATGGCCCAATTGGAGCCTACCAAGGGAGGCTACTACCTCTGGAACTATTTACCCTCGGTTCCTGCCGCTGTCATCTTCCTCCTGCTCTTTCTCGGCATGACGGCCGTGATCTCATGGCGCATGTACAAGACCAAGACCTGGTTCTGCCTCCCATTCGCGATTGGTGGTTTCTGTAAGTATCTTGCACCTACAGAAGGTTGTGATCATGGAACTGACAAATCGGCGCAGTTGAGTTTGCCGGATATTGTGCACGAACCTCAGCGCACAACAAGACGGGTCGGATCATGCCGTATGCCGTCCAGAACTTCTTCATCCTGCTCGGCCCAGCCCTTTTCGCAGCATCTATATACATGTGCCTGAGCCGTATAATTCGCGGAATCCGTGCCGACCATCACTCGATGATTAAGCCACGGAACCTGACCAGGACGTTTGTCTCAGGAGACGTCTTGTCTTTCGTGGTCCAGGGCGGCGCTGCGGGCATCATGGTCACGGGGAAGAACCCGAAACTCGGCGAGGGGATCGTCATTGCTGGGCTGATGATTCAGATCATCATGTTTGGCCTTTTCGCAGCCACGGCAGTCATCTTTCAGAGGCGGATTAAGTCCAATCCGACGAACGAATCCTGCGACTCGTCCATCCCTTGGCAGAAGAGCATGCGTATGCTTTTTATTGTCAGCGCTCTAATTATGATCCGATCATGCTTCCGCGTTGTCGAGTTTGCTACAGGTAACGATGGATACCTGCTGGGGCACGAGTGGACGTTGTATATTTTTGACTCTGTTCTCATGTTTACGGTCATGGTTGTCTACTACCTTTGGTACCCTACGTGGATAACTCCAGAGAAGCTGGAAGGCGATGTATTTCTAGCTGAACGTGATAGCCGCACCCCATAGATGGACTTGCCTAGATAAGTCTAATTTAAACGTACTCGAATCGTTCCTGACACTCAACCTGAATGTTCTAAATGGAGCCATGAAGTATTTAGAGTGGTGGAAATTAGAAGGAACCCCCCCCCCCCGGCCTTCAAGGGAAGAAAGGAAGGGAGATGGTATTGAATGTGCATTTAGCATGGAAGAATATCGGCATCTGCGCTACAGTACCTGGAAGAAACTTGTCGTACGTAATCTGGGTGCTGAATTGGTCACAGCCCCCCTCCCCCCTCACCCAAACCACTCGAGTTGAGGTAGACAAAGACATGTCGACCTGCTACATATTATATACCGATTGTGCGACCAACATTTGCTCTGATCAATGGACTAATCATCTCATCAATCATCAAATTGGTCTGTGCAAGTGAATGAAGCATAGTAGTATCAGGTGGTTCCCTTGAATGACTTTCAGAGCCACTTGTTTCACGAGGCCTGCTATTTGACCTCGAGGGGTGAACAATTATGGAAAATAGTCCAAATACAGCATGGATGGTCCCGGGTTTTAGACATAGGTCACAATACGGATGCTTCAATATCATCGATGAATTTGGCGCCCCCCGAGCAGAAGCAAGAGCAGGTTTACGTGTGTGACACATCGGTGCTCGGCGTAGATGACGAACACCGGTGGTGGTGGCGATGGCGATGTCGGGGCTGACAAACCAGAAGAGGCGTGTCAGTTTTGGGGACTAGACCACAAAGCGAGATGGCCCGACGGCGGCAGGAAGGCGGCTCTTCAGACACACATTGACTACCTAGTCTACACATGCATGGCGCATTGCATTGTTGATGCATGTGGTCTGCTCTGATGTCACAGGTGTTTGTCTTGTCTGGACGAATTCCACAGAGGGATGGTACGGGTGATACTGCTGCAAAACCCACTGAGACCCAGAGTCAGCTCTCTCATCTCCACTCCATTTCACTCCACGCTCCCATGCTCCATGCTCCACGCTCCGATGCCTACGTAATCTGTACTCAGCAATCTGCAATCTGCTTGCAACCTGCAATCAGCAATCTAGATCTACAATTTACAATCTGTGACTGACTCTGCAGTAGTCACTCGCCAACTTTTGTGTCACAGCAGCTCATCGGCTTGCTTCAATAAATCTCGTGGGCAGCAACATCATACCATACACAGACGACAGACAACAAACCGCCAAAGCCCATCTCATCTCTGTTCGGCTGCACCTGCCTTGGGACCTATTTCTGGCGTCGTCACCCCTGCATCTGACCGAACTCTGTCGCTGTTGGCAGCGCGATTAGGTTTCCCTAGCGGGCTAGCACTGCAATCCTCCCTGGCCTGCTCCTGCTTGCCTGGACCTGGACCCGTACGGATTTCAATTCCAGACTGTTCAAGGTTCGCCAACAAACCTTGGGGAAAATCAGAAAACTCAGGCGATCACAAAACTTAATCCCCAATCAAAGACTTAGCCAGCTGGCTCCATTGCTGCCTCTGCTCGGAACAACAACGCTATACAAAACATACCTACCTACTCAGGCACAGTACACTCACTGCATCACACCCAGCGACCACCGATCGGGGCATACCTGTTTGCACCCCATGTGCCTGTGTGTGTGCGACGACGCCACAACTGCACATTGCGAGTTCGGACCCCAGGGACCCCCACGGCTGACGACAACACAAACACAAACACAGAACATAAACAACGCCGCCATCTTCCAGCGAGGCCAACGGCCAACGAACAAACTCGGGCACTGAGTGTCCAGCTCGGTACTATCGTCGCGAGGGTCGGGCGCCCTCGGCGACAGGAAAAATGGCGTGGTCCAAATCTACCCGCATCAGCATCATGCTGGCCATCGACATCGTCTTCTTCCTCGTCGAGCTCATCATCGGCTTCGTGGTCCACTCCCTTGCCCTCACCGCCGATGCCTTCCACATGCTCAACGACATCATATCATTGCTGGTCGGCCTGTGGGCTGTCACCCTTGCGCGGAAGGCCACTACCGACAAGTACTCGTACGGATGGCTGCGAGCCGAGATCCTCGGCGCCTTCTTCAACGCCGTTTTCTTGATCGCGCTTTGCGTTTCCATCGTCCTTGAGGCCGTTACGCGATTCTTCGAGCCTCCCGAGATTTCCAATCCGAAGCTGATCCTCATTGTCGGCTGCTTCGGCCTCGCCTCGAACCTTGTCGGGTTTGTGGTGCTTGGAGGCCACGGGCATTCGCACGGACACGAGCACGGCGATCACGAGCACGAACACGACCACAGCCACGAGCATGCTCACGGCGAAGACGAGCTGAGCCAGGCGGAACAGGGCAGGGCCAACCAGGAAGAGGAGGATGACGGTCCGGTCTTGGAGTATCTCCCTGAGGTCGCCGTGTCGAGGTTCCAGCATAAGAGCTCCCCATCCACGGGATCGAAGCGGATATCGTTCGACGAGACCCAGCAGACGCCGGAGAGAGCAAGCAGTAGGACAGCGCACGCCGGCAGATCGCGGAGGCGGGCAAGTAGTGGCCGTAACCAGGTCACTAACATTGACGACATGAGCATCTACCCATCCAGCTTCCGACAAGACATCATTGCTGCGACCAGGCCTCGCCCGCATGATTCCACTGACGAGTCGGAGAGCACCGATGAGGAAAATGCTGTCGCCGAGGAGCCTGCCACCGAGTCTACGCCACTGGTTGGAAAGAAGGGTGCCTCGGTCAACGCTAAACAAGTTGAACACCCACCTAAGCGGCACAGGAGAGATTCAAGCTTGCACCATGCGCACAACCACAACAAGCCTCGCAAGCCAGGTCAGTCGAGCCATGGCCACAGCCATGGTGACATGGGCATGAACGCTATGGTTCTCCACGTCCTCGGCGATGCCCTTGGCAATGTTGGCGTCATTGTGACGGCCCTCATCATCTGGCTGACTGACTGGCCCGGCAAGTACTACGCCGACCCAGCCGTGTCTCTGTTCATCACCCTCATCATCCTCAAATCTGCACTGCCGCTCACCTTCGCCACGTCCAAGATCCTGCTGCAGGCCACGCCAGAGGGCATCGAGGTCCAGGACGTCCGCGATGACATTGCCAGCCTCCCCGGTGTGGTGACCTGCCACCACGTGCACATCTGGCAGCTGTCTGACTCTAAGATCGTGGCCTCGATGCACATCCAGGTCGCCTTCCCCATCTCTGAGGCGGGGGGCAAGGAGTACATGACCCTCGCCAAGCGGGTGAGGAAGTGCCTGCACGGCTTCGGCATCCACAGCGCCACCATCCAGCCCGAGTTCTGCCTCGACGAGTCGCACGACCACGCCGAGGAGGCCGAGCAGCAGCTCCGGCAGCTGGCCGGCGATGCCAGCGGGCCCGCGGAGCTGCGCAGGTGCGCCGGGGGCAGCTGCCTACTGGAGTGCGTCGACGACTGCGTGGGCCAGGGCTGCTGCTCCACGTCCGGCGACGACACGGCCGTCGAGAGCGCTAGCACCGGCAGCCACTCGGCACACAGTCACGGCCACGCCGAGGGGGATGGGCATCAACATCACTAGTGGAATGATCCCACCTCCTTGATGGCGGGCTTTCGGTTTTCTTTGTTCGGAGTATGAGAATTTCATTTGTTGATGGAGCAGAGTGGGTTGGAGCGGTTTGACGACCGGACATCGGACCTCGGGTTTATCATACATCATTCAGGCGCCTGTCCGGATGCATGCTCAACACACGCGCACACTCTCTCCTCGAAACAAAAAGCGCATTACAATTGCATGGGCTATTTTGTCATTTTTTTATCTAGCGCATCCCTCCCGGGGCGGTAGTTAGTCACCCGGGATACACAGAGCGGAACGTTGCTTCGGATGGCGTTTTGCGGGGCATGTTTTTTCTGTATTATTAGAATAATGCCGCGTTGATTAGAGTTGAGATGGCAGCACAAAATGAAACAGCCGTTCGTTGAGCGTCACTCTGGGTAAAGGGTACCTGCGCGGAAGGGGCAGTGACACAGCGTGATGGCGAGATAATGTCCCAGTTGACTGTTTTGTATTCTGCTACGGTCTTTCTTTCTAAGTTGTACTAGTGTACGTCTACTAATTCTCGCCACTGCTCCATACGGCGGCTTCACATTGCAGAATCATCGGCAACACAGCAGCGAGCGTGACGCTGAATTGTTGTTGTCGCAGACTACCCACTCACCAGCAAAACTACGCACATTCAACAAGCAACGCCGAAGCACCACGCAGCACCGGGAAGGCTCGGAGAGCGGCGTCTAGCCCAGGCGGTCGATGAAGTGTTGCCGCAGGCAGTCAGTACACAAACTGCGTCCGCCCGCGAGCCCGATCACGCACTGCCGGACCCTGGCGCACCTCTGGCAGTACGCGGACTGGCCGGGCTGGAGGGAGGCGTGGTGGACTCGAGAGCGCGGGAGGTGGCACTCGGCTGGGACGCTGAGGGGCCGGACTGTGGGATTAGGGGTGGGTACCTGTGGGTAGAGAGATGGCCCTGGAGGCAAAGGGACATCAAGGGGAGGGGGTTCTCGGGGACCTAGAGCTGAGACGGCAGGGGCTGAAGGAGCAGTGGGAATCCCCAGCTGCGTTGTGCCGTGGCTCGGCCGATCTGGACGAGATGTGCGTGGTCGCTGCGGGCTCCTGGTTCGGAGGCGCGGAGGATTTGACATATCCTGGTCCAGGAACGGTCTGCTCGACAAGGGATATACTGGCGCCCGCAGTGGGCGCGGCGGCGGCGGTCCTAGATCAGTATACCCGGGCTGGATCAGGCTGGCTACTGGCGCCGGAGAGGTTGGCTTCCGGGGCTGGGGCGGAGGCTGGGGCGTGGATGGCTGTCCCATTGTCGTCAGGCATTGACCGTCGAGTTGGTCTGACATTACTGCGCAACTGTTCAAGAGGAAGACGGGACGACTGTGCTGCAGAATATGTGATGTTGTCTTCTGATGGACAATTATCAAATGGAAAGGATCTGGCAGAAAACTTCGGACACAAACGTGTGCTTCTTTTTATTGAGACTAAGGGATCACAACCATGAACGCATGGCTGTGTGTTCCGGACAGTGACTGACCGCAAAGAGTTGCAAAGTGTGTCGAAGAACGTAAGAGGTTGTGTGAGACTCATACAACCTTCAAAACGTGCGACTACTCACTACCCGTGGCCCCTCTAGACCAGATCATTCAAAGGGAAGGGGAAATAGCAAGAAAAGCGTGACAAGATGCCAGTCCAGGCAATACCATATATTCATACAGGTACATAAGTCGTCGGGGTGCTCTCACCCCACGTATGCAATCTCATTCTTGCAGCATGATTCTCCCTGGATGTAAGGGTTCAATGTACAGCTCATCCAAACTACCATGCCAATCATCATTTCCCGAATGCAACGATTCCGTCCCGCTGACGGCGTTGACGGCCAAGTCCTTGAACGCCGTACAAAAATAACAAATTGTGAGGTGCATGTCATCTAGGGAGAGCCTGTCCTACGAGACCCTGATCTTGGTGTTGAGGAAGCGGATCGTATGGGTCTATCGGAGTTTGTAGAACAGCCTCGCCGCTAGTCAGGCTGGAATGTCGATCTGCTCGTTTTCCTTGCCAATGCCAATCTTCTTGGTCTTCTCAGTCGAATCCGGAGTCTCGACCTGAGCCTCGGTCTTCCTGGGAGACGGGGTCGGGGGTGGGCCCATCGCGTTAGCCTTGCTCTCGGCATCAACAATGGCAGCTGCGGCCTCGGCCTCCCAGTCGTCGTCGACATCATCCTCGAGGGTCTCTTTCTTGGCTGCTACAGCAGCCATTCCCGCCGTTGTCGTCGGCGTATCGTGCTTGCCCAAGCTCCAGTCGATCTCTCCATCATTACCATACCGCGTCAAAAGCCACTCGTTCGCCTTCTTGAAATGGCCGCAGGTGAAGAAGCCCCTTGCTGCACTCAACGGACTCGGATGAACCGAGGTGAGAACAAGGTGCCGCTTCTTGTCGACCTTCATCACACGCTTGCCAGCTGGGGTTCCCCAGGCCATGAAAACCACACCACTCGTCCGCCGCGCCGCGACAAGGTCAATCACTTTCTGTGTGAAGCGCTCCCAGCCACGGTTGGCGTGGCTGTTGGCCTCATGAGCGCGCACCGTCAGGCAAGTGTTCAGTAGGAGAACACCACGGTCAGCCCAGGGTGTAAGGAGACCACCACGGTTTGGAGGTGGTGCAAAGGAAGGGTAGTCGTTCTTGAGACAAGTGTACATGTTCTTGAGAGAAGGCGGGGCTGGAGTAGGCGCCCTGACGGAGAAGGCCAGGCCATGGGCCTGACCCACATTGTGGTAGGGGTCTTGACCAACGACTACAACCTTGACATTGCTGAAGGGAGTGTGACGAGACCTTGAGAGGACGTTAGTGGTGATAAAATCAGAGGCTGCAGTTGGGTTCAACCGTACCAGGAGTAGATATCCTCTCGTGGGGGAAAGATTTTCTTGCCCGCACTGGCCTCTCTGTCAAGGAATCTCTTGAGATCCAGGAACTCCTTGGTCACGATCTCACCCTTTAAGTGGGCCAACCAACTGGGGTCCAAGGTATCGATCTCCAGCTGCAGGAGCTGCTTCTGCTCCTCAGTCAGGGTAGCAACCCACTTGGCCTTGTCAAACTTGGCAGCGGCAGGCTCAGGTACTGCAGCAGACGGGGCAGAGCCACCATTGAGAGACGACTTGACACCAGCGCCAGTAGAGGGCACAGCCTTGGGGGCTCCAAAGAAGGAGGTGATGCTGGCATTCTGCTTTGGCTTCTTTGGGTCGGAGCCAGCAGCCTGACCAGTGGCCTTGCGCTTGACTGACGACATGGTAGGTCGGATTGAGTGAGGGATTGAAGGTGGTATGCGAGGACGAGGTGAAGGCGACAGAGTTGAAATCGAGTAGTACAGTGAAAGATTGAACGTAAGTTGCCGACGGCGAGGGTGAGAGTGAGATCTAGACAGACGAAGAGAGGCAAGAAGAACAAATGCGAAAGGAGATGGGGGTATCGTGAAGGGAGTGAGATGAGGAATCTTGACGATATGCTCACGAAGGTAGGCAGGGCGCAGTCTAGCTTTTGAGGGGAGAGAGAAGGAGAAAGAGAGAAAAAGTGTCCCAATTGACCAGGGATTTTAAACAGAAGACACAGAAAAGCAACGTCGGGACAGGATCGAGATCATGGCATGTCGGAGAATAGACCAACAGCAAGGACGAGGCTTGCACGCGCGAGCGAGGGCACGGGAGTCAGGTCAAGGGGAAGAAGAAGGGGGACGTTGGATGTTTCTTGCTTCAGCTTTAAGTGATGCAGTAGGCCGGTCACAATGGCGCAGTGCCGTCATTGGATTTTGGCTGTGCCGCTAGGCCTCCGCGCGTTGGGCCTGCCCCCTCCAGCTGCAACCTGGGCAGGGGAGCCCTATGCTTTTTGTATCTCAGCTAAGACCTCCCACCCCCTACTTGCCGTCTGAGCGCGCAACAGCCAGCCACCGGATTTCCCGCCCAGCCCATCTGGATCCTGAGATTAGAACCCGTCACAAAAATCGCGTGGACACGGGTCTGAGCCTCGGGGCGTGTTGGACTGGCACCTCTCGACGCGACTGACCTGCATGTCGCGTTTAATGGGCAGAAGCTCCCCACTTTTCCCGAGCTTTCTTGCTTTCATGCTTTGAGGCTTTCCTCTGATCACCCAGTCCATAGGCTGTAGGCTACGTTCCTTTGGCGGTCCAGACCAAGTACTCGACACCTCACCGAGGCTGGGGATGGAACAAGCTCGACCTTGACCTTGATCTTGACCTTGACTCTGATGCTTTTGATTTTTTCCCCTTCTGTGTCAGTTTTTCGTGTCTTCAATTCAATCGACAGCTTTCCACCTGCGAACCTCCACCCCCTTCCCCACCCCGACTCACACCAGCCTTCCTCAGTCACGACTCAGCGAGCTGCAGGAAACGCGCTCGGCTCAGCATCCAGCCTTGTACGCGTTTTGGGAACCCCTACGCCGAACCGTAGATCGCAAATTGAGGACGGGCAGCGGCGTTCCCATAACTGGATATGGTTCTGTTCCTCAATTAGGCGGCGACGTTATTTTTTTTGGTGTATAAGCCCTTGGTTTTGGTGAAGGAGCACAGGTGCTGCGTGCAGTTCCCTCCACACGCGCACTAGGTCGGCGACTAGCTGCAGCGATGGGTTCGGTGGAAGACGACCAACTGCCCTCGAGTCTCTTCGGATCACTACCAGCACGACCGCCCACCCCTCCACGAGAAACCCACAGCCATGATCTCGACTCTCTGCCGAAGCTGTTGATTGCGCCCGAGCAACTTGGCGTCTGTCCTCGGAGCCTGCAAACCCCTCCAGGCATCGCCTCCCCGACATCCTCGTCCACGCTCTCGACCACAAGGAGGAAACGGGTCGGGTTCTCCTCCCAGGCGCAATACCAGGAACCCCCAAACTACAAAGCCAGAAGCTCTGCGACGAGACAGAACCCAAGTCCTTTGTCGCTGCCCTCGAGCACCTCGAGACCCGTCAAGGGCATCTTGAAGCCTTGTCCGACGCCAAACAGACTTGGCCCTCCAAATGGGGTCTACTTGGGCGATGATAGATCCGACCAGGTCAACATTGCCGACATGTTGGAATCGACCCTGCAGCAGCTCGCTGGGGCTGACAGGGAATGCAAGGTCGACGCCTACACCATGTTGTTCCGCGGCCTGAAGACCTCGAGCAATCTGCCTGATCGTATTGCGCTCCAGAACAAGATGACCGTTTTTATGCAGTTCATACAGCGAGACCTTACATCCAGGACGCCAAACGGATCCGTCGACGCTCTGCTAGTCACATCCGCCCTCAAGCTTCTCCATACGTTCCTGCATTTCCACGGCATAGCCTCCAGTATCTCTTACGACTTTGGTGTCTTCCTGGTGGACCATTCAATTCGTACCTTTGAAGACGAGCAAGCTTCCAAAGAGGTCGTCAAGCATCTCATGCAAGCTTTGTTTCTACAGAACTTTCCAGCGGAGGTCATGACCATCGACCGTGTCGGTCGCCTTGTGGCGGCCCTCCACAACATTGAAAACCACCTGACTGGAAAGAGCATTGTCCAAAGTCGTATCGTCGTTTACGAGAAGCTGGTAAAGCAATGCACGCAGCAAATGTCTGTTCACTCAGACTGGTTACAAGACCTATTCACGGACATGCTGAGCAGTGTTTCTGACATACGATTGGCCGCAATCAAGCTCGGTCTTTCTGCCGCCTTCACCCTGAATAAGGACAGGAGGTTTGTTGGCCGCGTCTTGGAGCTTCTCAATCTGTCGCTCGAGGATAAGAAATATGTCGAGGAGTTCACCGAGCGGCTCCGCGTCATGCTCCAGAACCCGCAGCAATCCACGTCAGTGCCACGGATATGGAGTGTCGTCACCTTGTTCATCCCAAAGCCTCATCAGTGGGACTACTTCAGTTCCTGGTCCAAAATCATCCAGCTGTCCTTCAACAACTCCAACCCTCAGGTTAAGAGAGAGGCTATCCTCGCCTGGAACCGGTTCACGTACCGCCTTCATTTGGACGGTCGCTTGGTCTACAACCTCATCCGCGATCCCTTGCTCAGCCTGCTGAAGCGGAAGGGTCTTCGCGATTCAGTTTTGGGGAGTGTCTGCAACTTCTACTACTATGCATTCAAGCCAGATATGAATCTGAGAATGTTGGACGAGACGTGGAACTTGGCTGTCGCTCCTCTGATGCAGGGGCTCATTGACCAAGGCCTGGACGACACACCGGCCGTCACCCAAGCAGCTGCCATATTAACTGGTTTGGTTGACTGCCAAACTCGTCGTGTATGGAGGGGAGATCGAATTATGGATCAGAATCTAATCAAGGCCGATGAGTTGCCAGCCATTGAGTCGAAATGGGTCAGGGCCAACCCAGCACGCGTCTTTGCACTCGTCGCTCCAATTCTGGAAAAGGGGTTTGCAGAAATATCCCAGGCTGATAGCCAATTTCAAAAACTGTGGAAGGCGCTTGTTCACTCCGTCGCCTCCGCGTCAACGAAGGATGTCAAACTACATGATGATACGGCCAAGTTTGTTGCCAGTGTTTTCACCTTCTTACACAAGGTCTGGACAGTGGGGCCAGTTTCCTGGACCGACGGTACGACTTGCACGTCTTCTCAATTCCTGGACAGCGTACGGGAGCTTCTCTTGATTCTCGTAGACGCTCTCGGCCTTCTTCCCAACCCATTCACGGAGAAGCAATTCCTACAAACCAGAGATGGCCAATTTGTCGTTCATGGCGCACAATCGAACCGCCCTGGAAAGAAACAGGGGATGAAACGAGTACCTCTGCATCATCTTTTCTGCCTTCTATCGCAACTACCGCCCAGCGTTCCCGACGATGACACGTTTATCAAATTCTTCTCTGCCGTCTTTTCTCCTTTCTTTGACGGCAAAAGCGAGAGGGCACAGGCCGACCTCAGCCAGGAGCTTCTACGTCTTCTGCCTATCGATGCACCTTGCCCGTCCGGGCCATGGGTGATGACAGCTGCGAAAATCTCAGCGTCTCTGGAGCACAGCCAGCACAGTCACCAGAGCACTACTTCCGGCAGTGGTGGCAGCCTCGGACTCGAATTCCGCGATATTGTTAAAGTTCTTGAGCGTGGCTTGAGGTCAGTGCCATGCTTGCCTTGGCAGCACTGGCTTCAACTGTTCCAAGCTACCCTTCGTCGTGTCAGGGATGAGACTGGCGATGCCGGTGTTGCCATTGCGCTCATTGAGCCATTGGCGGCAGCTGTAAAGGAGAAGATCTCTGACGAACATGGCGATGCCATCTCGACGAATTGTATCGGAGCGACTATCGAGCTTGTTGCAGCATCTACACAGCCGCGCGACAAGCAGGCCGCTGATGCCGCACGACGGCGTTTGTGGGGCACCTCGAATGCAGGCACCCGTCTTTCATCGTTCGATCCTATGGACAATATGTACAAGCTTCTTGTGGACTTGTCGAAGAAGTTGTATGCTGACGTTGAATCACATGCCTCTGGACCCATTGAGCAGTTGCTGGATGAGACGAAGAGCTTCTTTGACCGTGGAAACCGCCATCTCTTCTCTCGGACCCTGATTGCCATCCAAGGTGGTCTTGCGTGCTGGCTGGAAGATAAGGATCGCCGCATCACTAGAGCCGATTTTCCTAGTGTGGTAGAAGCGGTATGTATGCCCTTAGAAGCTGTCCGAAGCTGGCCCCGAGTGCTATTGCTAACTTTCCTCAGACTCAGTCCTTGTGGGAGCGAATATGCAGTATCATAAAAGAAAGGTCTGCCGAACAGCTGGAGCTCGAGAATATCGAGCCACTGTTGTGCGCCGCGTTCCAAAGCACCCACCGCGATGTCGTCAATATTACAGCAGAGATGTGGAATCATGTTTATGGCCACGTCGAGGAGATGCAGTATCCAAAGGCATTAGAGACAGTGCTTGTTGCCCTTGGTTCTTCCGTGGATGTCGTCCGTCCCGGGCTGGAAATTCCACAAGATAGGTCAGATGTGCGCCCCAATTTCGCGGAATCTCAGGAAGATACGAGCATTCCGATTGTCACTCCCGCAAAGTCACAGCCAACCACACGATCTCGTCCTTCCACAACTCGACGATCAGCTACTTCAAGTCTATCGAAATCGACCCAGGTTGCCCAGAGCAGCCCTCTAGCTAGGATCAAATCGAAGGGACGCACTCCAAAGCCTAAGCTGCGTCATGAGGACTCACAAGTACAATTCGCAGCGATTGATTCTTCGCCAGCCCCTATGGAGTATGAGTCCCAATTGCTCACCGAGCGCCAGAAGGAAACCCGCGAGCGACAGAGGGACACTGCTGCTTTATTCCCAGACATGCGATCCAGTCCCAGTGCCGCGACGAGGAAGGCTAGGTCTGGATCTAGCCAGCAAGAGCTGGCCACGGGGGCCATTGCGCCAGGGCGGGCCTCAACGCCAGACCACGACGGTGTATTTGAAGATTATTTGACGTCAACCCCGACGCCGCGACGCGGCCAGCCCATCATGTTGTCGGAGCAAGACCAGGGACTGGCTGCCGATCCCCCGTCGTCGCCTCCGGAGCCGAGAGGCTACCGCCTGATGGCGGAGCTGAAGACTCAAGCCAATAATACTAACTCCCTGGATGAATGGCAATTTTCCTCATCTCCGTTGTCCGGATCTCCAAACCTAGCGCACCCGACAAATTCCACATCGCAACCAATGGAATTGGACGATGTCAATGAGGAGCTGCAACTCGATGATGGGGAGAACATCGCTGAGCGCACGTTTGAGCAAAAGGACGTGACGTCGTCACAGTTCGCGGTGGATCCTGAAGTGATTGAAGAGACGACTTATTTCCATCAAGAAGCCGAGGCTGAGCTGCAAACTGTCGCGCCGGCCGGCCAGCCTACTCTCAAATCACCAAACACTCCTTCCGGAAGGGCCTTAAGGTCCAAGACATTCCAAGTAACCCCGAGATCTGACAATGACGAGTTTGTGGATGCCCCGAGTAGTCCTCTTCCGCCCACACCAAGCCAGAGGATTAGGCCAGGCTCTTCACATATGACACTGCGCAAATCTCCTCGGACCAAAGGAAACAGCCAGTCATTCAGCGTCAGTGATTCTTTCGAGAACGGTTTGAGGAACATTGGGACAGGGCGCTTCGAAATTGAAATCAGGAGCTCGCCCAAGAAGAAGGACGTTCCGTCTTACGATGACATTCTGCCCGAATCACCCGAGCATGCTACAGAGGACGAAGAAAACGCTACAGAGAAGGCTGCGGAGGAGGTAGCGAAGGACATGGATTGCATCATCGTCGAGGGCGGAGCACCCACTCAGCTACGTCGCGGTCGTTCGAAGAAGTCCCAACGACTTTCGGTCTCGACGCAGCTCCAGACGTCACGAGATACGCAAGACTCGGTGAGCTCACAGGGCTCGGTAGGCCGGCCTCGGACACCTATGGCTCAGCTAGCGAGATCGAGCTCGCAAGACGGTTTCGAGAACGTTTCGCCTGGCAATGGCAGTTGGCTGAGAAAACGCAAGCGGTCACTTTCGGTGCACAGCAGCGGTGAGAAGAAACGAAGGCATCAGGACCTCGTCTCCAAGGAAGGCGAAGGCGGGGTTCCCGATAGCCAGCCCGCTGCTGTTGTCCAACAAGGTATGTCAACACGGTGCTCAAAGGTGTTACGCTTCAAATTGCCATTACTGACGTTTTACTGTTACAGGTCGTGACGTTGAGGTGCACACATCCGAGCTGTACGAAAATGATGTCTCACTTACATCTAGGCAAAGCCGGAGCAGCTCGCCGAGTGAGCAATCGGCTTCTCAGGAGCTTTCAATGGCATTCCCTGAGCCACTAGATCGGCCGCAGATCGAGTCTAGCAAGCAGACAAGCGAAACATCAGAGCACACTGATGATGAGGAGCTTGTCCAGTCGCAGCTTGCCAGGGAGGAGACGGAGGCATCTGTTGAAAAGGAGGCCACGGCCCCACTTGATATTGCATCTGCACAGCTGGAAGCCGAACTAGTTGCACAGTTCGAGGAGCCAGCCAAGCACGTTGAGCAAGCGGCCCATGAGGAAGAGGTTCCCGTACAGCGGCAGCCTGCCAAGCTAGGACAAGACGGTGCCAGCAAGTTTGACAGCCTGCGAGTGCTACTCCAGAACGGACTGGGCATCTTAAGGTCGGCTGACCTGACGAGAGAGGAGACCAACCAGCTCGAGGACATGTTCATGGACATGAAGCAGGAGCTGTACCAAGCGGAGAGGCGTGGGAGAAAATAGATGCATGGCGCATGTGTTTTATTATCAGGAGTTCGGCACTGGGCCCATGTATAAGATACCAAGCAGGTCAGGTTGAATAACGGCGAGCGTACAACAAGGTACAATAGTTGATAATGATATCCCCGACGAGCCAGCCAGCCAGCGTATGGCCTATATGCATCTATCTGGCTTGGTGTCTTGCTGTCTGTCCAGACGGAATATAACAGATGACATTCTGCATAATAGTAGCGGTGAAATGTCTGACCGACCGACCTCAGGGCAAGACACTGCCAATAGCTGATTGCTTTTTACTGCGGCTGTGTTGTGCAGGGCAGGGAAAGGTTGGTTTGATGCGTTTCGTCAGGGGGGTGGGTAGTCGTGCACGATATGCTAACCGACCTACCCCTGCCTGTCGTCTGGACTGCAGCTGCAGCTGCAGTTGCAGTTGCAATTGCGAGTTGCAGCAAAGGGCTGGAGGGCGGGAGGGGTCCAGTCCAGGGAGCGACTTACTGTGACGGTTTACCCCGCCATGACATCTTTCCACAGGTGTCGAGACAGGGGATCAAGCTTCTTTGACACAAAGACAAAACACGATAGATCAACCCATCTGCCAACAGCAAGCTCCCCAGAACAGTTAGTTTCCCGTAACCTCCAGCCTACAGCCTACAGCCTACAGCTCCAGCCCATTCTCTGACCAGCTGGACATAGCATCCAGCACTTATTTACACTAACAACAACCAACAACAAAAGCAACCACCACACCACCATATCACAAGCACAACAAGAACAACAGCAATAACAACAACAACGGCTGCTCCAAGTGCCGCTGCCGTTAGACGAGAACAAGTACAGAAGTGACAATGGTCGACCGTCCCAACAAGCCCTCGGCTCTGGCAGCCACGCCACAACAGTCCCACGCTCAGCCCACCGTCAACATCGAGGACGGCCGCGTCCAGGCTGCCCTCCCCACCGGCGAGACCGTTGAGGTCTTGCTGCACGGCGCCACCGTCCTCAGTTGGAAAGATGCAAGCGGCGACGAGAAGCTCTGGCTGAGCGAGAGCGCGGCTCTGGACGGGAGCAAGGCGGTCAGGGGAGGCATTCCGATCGTGTTCCCTGTAAGCTTACATATACACACTCCCCCCTAGCTTGCTGTATGTGGGTGGGACTGGGCTGACCCGGGGGTGCTGGCCACCACCGCCTTGTCTAGGTATTCGGAACTGCACCCGACCACGCCGCCACGTCCAAGCTCCCGCAGCACGGCTTCGCCCGCACGTCGCGGTGGGAGTTCCTGGGCAAGTCCACCAGCGAGTCGGCCAGCAACTCCGCCGCCGAGGATCTCTCTGTCAAGCTCGACTTTGGACTTAGCAGCTCCTCGCTCAGCGCTGACACCAAGAAGCTCTGGCCCTATGAGTTCGACATTATCTACAGCGTCACCCTGGAGCGGAGTAGCCTCGCCACGTCACTGGTCATTACGAACAAGGATGACAAGCCGTGGGAGTTCCAGGTGCTGGCGCACACTTATCTGAGGGTCAAGGTACGTCGGAGTCGCTACCATGGCGAATAATCAGGGAGACATGAAGAGGAAGGCCAATGCTGACCTACTCGCTACAGGATATCACCCAGGTCTCCGTCGAGGGCCTCGACGCCTCGGAGTATGTCGACAAGGTCGACTCCCTCAAGGTCAAGACACAATCGTCTGCTATCACCATCACTGGCGAGACAGACCGCGTCTACACGCCCGCCAAGGGCCCCCGTGAGCCAGTCAAGGTCATCGAGGGCGGTAAGCCTGTGTACTCGGTCGTCCGTGACAACCTGACCGACCTAGTGGTCTGGAACCCCTGGTCCGAGAAGGCTGCCGGAATAGGCGACTTCGCGCCCAAGGATGGCTACAAGAACATGATTTGCATCGAGGCTGGCAGTGTGAAGGGATGGCAGACGCTGGAGGCCGGCGATGCCTTCGAGGGCGCGCAGACAATCCTGTCACTGTGAAGGTGCGAGGGATTCCCCGGTGGTGGTGAAGATCATCGATTTTGGAGGCTGTGATGCTCGTGATGAGTGCCAGACGTGATTGAAGTGGCTTTCATGAATTTTGGAGGTGAATAGAGTCTGTCAGCGATGGCAGAGACACATCGGTGCTGGCATGACTGGTATGAAGCCAGGGGATATGAAATAGATGATTTGATACTTTTTCTCTCACAGGAAAGCTACCCTGATCTTTTCCGACTTTTTTCCATTCCAAGCGTAATTTTCCGCAATGCCAAATGCCAAATGCCAACCCAAGCGCCATGCGTGTCCACTTTGCATCAAGTGCCCATCGTGCATATAAAAGAGTCCCAAAACCAAACAGCAGCAGAAGAAAGACACCACTCAGACAACCTGTCTCTCATTCCGGTAGTGATCCGCAATCAAGAAGGCCAGCTCCAAGGCCTGCTTCTCGTTCAGCCTCGGGTCGCAGAAGCTGGTGTAGTTGGTGGACAGGTCGTCCTCGTCCAGGCCGACGCTGCCGCCCATGCACTCGGTGACGGCGTCGCCCGTGAGCTCGAGGTGGACGCCGCCGAGGTAGCTGCCCTCCTCCTTGTGGATGCGCAGCGTCTCCTGCAGCTCGCTGAAGATGTCGCCGAAGCGCCGCGTCTTGATGCCCGCCGCCGTGCTGCGCGTGTTGCCGTGCATCGGGTCGCACTGCCACACCACGCTCCGCCGGTACTCCGAGTCCTCCACCGCCCGGATGTGCGCCGGCAGCAGCGACCGCACCTTGGACGCCCCGTACCGCGTGATCAGCGTGATCTTTCCCGGCTCGCGCGCCGGGTTCAGCGTCCGCAGAAGCTCTAGCAGGTCGCTCACGGGCGTCGTCGGCCCTACCTTCACGCCGATCGGGTTCGCTATCCCCCGGAAGAACTCGACGTGCCCGCCGTCGATCTGCCGCGTGCGGTCGCCGATCCACAGGAAGTGTGCCGACGTGTCGAAGTACTGGCTCTCTGGCTGCTGCTCTTCTTCTTTCTGTTGCTGCTGCTTGCCGTTGACGTGCTCGCCATTGGCGCCCGCGCTGGCTGTGACGGCGGCCTTGCGCCCGCCGTGAATGGACGCGGACGAGAAGGACCTCGTCAGCGGCTGCTCGTACTCCAGAACCAAACCCTCGTGACTGGTGAACAGGTCCACGGTGTCGAGGTTCGAGCTGGACCCGGACGCGCCGACCGTCTCCATGAAGCTCATCATGTTGGTCAGGAAGTTGACGGCGCGGCTGTACTTGGCCTTGAGCTCGGGCTCGCGCACGTGGCCCAGCTCCCAGTCGAGCGGGCGGTGCAGGTCGGCGATGCCGGCGGCGAGGGCGGCGCGGACGTAGTTGAGCGTGGCGGCCGAGTGGTGGTATGCCTTGACGAGGCGTCCCGGGTCCAGCTCGCGCTCGTCCAGGTCGAAGCCGTTCAGGATGTCGCCCCGGAAGCACGGCACCTGCTTGCCGTCGACGATCTCGGTGGGGTTCGACCGCGGCTTCGCGTACTGGCCGGCCATGCGGCCGATGCGCACCACGCGCTTGTTGGCGCCCCAAATCAGCACCAGGCTCATCTGCAGCAGCAGCTTGATCTTGGACTCGATGGCCGACTGGTTGCAGTAGTCGAACAGCTCGGCGCAGTCGCCGCCCTGCAGCAGGAAGGCCTCCCCCCTGGCAACGTCCGCGAGGTGCGCCTTGAGCTTGAGGATCTCAATGGGCGTCACCAGCGGCGGCATGCGGTTCAGCTCGGCGGTGGCCTTGGCCAGCGGCTTCTGGTCCGAGTACTCGGGGCATTGCTTGATTGGCTTTGAGCGCCACGAATCTGGTGACCAGGCAGCACTGCCAGTGCTTTTGCTGTCGGAAGCCGCCATGATGGTTATGTCGTGGTGGTAATTGGAGTGATGAAAGGTAGTTGATCTCACTCGGGACGGATATAAGTGAGAGAGTGAGTGACTCAGTGAGAAGTCCTATATAATTTGAGTCAGCATGTGTGACGCAACACTGCGCATTGAGAGACGTACAATCTTTCTGGCTGTCAAGTTGCTCGTGAGAATGAAGGACTGAAGTAGACTGGGACACTGCCAGGTCTCGTCTCGAGAGGACAGCAAAGGAGTGACACCTATTTTGGACACAGTCTAGAAACCTCGTGGCGTGTCACGGAGTATTGATGTCTAAAATTGGTCTTGAATGAAAAGGCTAAATGCGGCATGGAATGGCCAGCCTCCGCATCGCCATGCGAACTGGGGGAGGGTGGTCGTCGAGACCCAACAGGGTATAACCCCGGCATTGAAGTGCCCCACCCCCACATCCTGTCCAATGCTTGAAGCAACGAAACCAAGGTACAGTCAAGACATTTACTCTCACACACCCAACAACAACACATCTTCACCACCCAGCCATGGCAGAGGAGAAGCAACCGCCAGGCCTCGTCGAAGGCGCCACCGGTGAAGTCGAGGAGGAAGTCCAGGACAAGGCAAAGTCCGCCGAGGACCGCAAGGCAGCCGCAGCGCTGTCCAAGCTCGATGCGAGGGACGACGATGTCGCCGGCGCCTCCGTGGACCAGGAGGGCCTGAGCAAGGCCATGAACAAGCTCAGCGTGTCCAAGACGGCGGAGAACAAGGACCTTAAGAAGGTCAAGGTCGACCCGGCCGACGTCACCCTACTGGTAAGTCTGACCACAAGCCTCACGCGAGGCCGGAGCTGCAACGGGATGAGCATCAGGAACTGACATGACTTCTTGCGCAGGTCGACGAGCTAGATTTGACGAAGCCAAAGGCTACCGATCTGCTCAAGCAGCACGAGGGCGACGCAGTCAAGGCGATGAGGGCGTTCATTGCGGTGAAATGATCGGGCCATGTGACTTGCGTGCACAGATTCCGCATCAGGACGGCGTTAGGTCATGCCAGATACACCACGCGGGACAGGCAAGCCAGGAAGATGGAAAAAGTTATACCAGCGGGAAGGTCTGCATTACGGATACGAACACCACTACTGGCAGGGCGTCGAAGGGCTTCAAGGGGCACACCAATAAGGCTGGACTCCGCTTGGCTAGAACGCTCGAGACACCTAGAATGAGTATGCTTGTCGGAAAAACGAACATCATTCAAAGCCCAGTCTCTCTATGCTAACTCCAAGGTTATGTGCAGGCCCAAAATATTGCTGTGCCATGATATATTTGGATTTCGCTCACCTCAGCTTCCGTATATTCCATGTATTGTTGCCCATCCTCCACAGCTCTCGAGATGAACTCCTTGGCTTTTGATGGCCAAGTCACATCTCGTGCTCATCAGGCAGAAGAGTCCGCATCTTCTCTCCCCGTTCGCCGAGAATCTAAGCTATACGAACCTTCCAGCCTATCAACGAGAGTATGTCTTGCTCCTGCAGTCCGAGGGGTCGTCTAATTAACTGCCGTGCCCGCTTTTCGTGCCTCCTTCATACAATTGTGGGCATTGAGAAAAGTGAGTGAGATCGCCGCACGATGTCTCATCTGAATTTGTCCCGGAGCGGTCACCGTCCAAGAGCTCGAACAGTACTTTCCTTCCATTTTCAGTTCCACTCTCACCAGCAGATCTATGGCCTAGTAGTCTCTTCCAGCCCAGATACCAACACGCTCAGCCTACGTTGCAAGACCTGAGCGATGACATGCACCACGGGCAGATTGACATGCCATTCATGCGATGACTGATTCGGCGCTTTAATGGCACACAAGCTGTGCTTGCTTAGACGGGACAAGTGTATTCATTCTCTTGTTCCTTTCTCTATCGAGCAACGTTCTCGGATGCCCATCTGCATCGTGAATAAATCTGTCATCCGCTGGACAGGCTCCCTTTAAGTCATACACACGTATACATTTGTAATTAACTATCTCGATCTCCCCCTCGATCCGAAATTAGTATTGGTGAAACATCCTCGCTGTTGAATCCTGTCTTTTCTTTTCTTTTAAAAAAAATCCTTCTTTTGCCTTCCAGCCGGTGCTCTCATTCCCACAACAGACATCCCCCCGTTCAGTCCTGGAAAATAGTTCTGGTGCGCTCCTGTCTCCTGCTCATGGCCAGTACTGAGGACGTACTGAGGACAATTGCGCCAACCGTCCTCTTATGCTGGTCCAGACAAGAAAAGAAGAGAAAGAAGTAAAATTGAAGGCTCTCACGCGCAAGAGAATCTTCCTGGCATGACGTCCAAAGATCAGAAGAGTGAATGCCCAACAAGGACTCCTTTTCTGGCCTCCTTTCATCGATGTTGCGCGACTTGTTAGGCCAAATATCAATAGCCACCTTACCAAGTACGGCATTTAGCTATTTCGCTTTCCTCAGGGGTCCATGACGCCCCGAAAGATCTCCTGCCCCTCCTCCAGCTTGTTGATCTGATGAGAGAGGAGATCTCTCCGGCGCTTCGTGGACTCGGGCTCCGAAACGATGCCCTGTATCTTGGCATCGGACATTTGGAGGACGGTCATGGGTGAGAAAATATTGTAAAGTTCGGCGAGGAGGTGACGCTCAATGACCTGGGTCGTGACGTTGGCGACGAATACCTTCAGTTGGACCTATTTGTTTGAAATTGTTAGAGTCTAGATGGCGGTAGGTGCGAATGGGCTTGCTAATGGCTTGGTACCTTGTAGATGGCATCCAGGCAATCTAGCGACTCCTCGCAGCTGAACTCCTCCATGTCAGCGGTAACACTGTCTTTCCACTTGGATATTGCCCGCTCCAGCTGGTCCTTTGTTTCGGACTGAGACTGGTAGTAATGGGTTCCTAGGCTGCACCGACTCGTGGAAGATGCGGGTGAGGTGTTTTGGGGAACGTATTTCTTGAGCTGGGCCTCAATTCTCTCTCCGCGCTTCTTGTGAACGTTGTCCGTGTAGTAGTGGTTGTAATTGATGGGAACAGCTTTCTTGTCCTTGATGAGTCTCTCAAGCTCTTGCAAGGCTGCTTCCTTACGCGACTTCAGGACATCAGCAACCATCTTAGCCCTACAAGCAAATTGGTCAGTTCATACCCCCGCTGTTTTGCAGTGAGAATAGTCCTACCAAATTCGTGACTTGAGCTCATGCGTTGTCATTGACTCCAACAGATTTGCGAGAAACATAACGCAAGCCGTGTTAATTCTCTCAACATGGGCTTTGGCCATGCCTTCCCATGGACTGGATTGCTCCCAGAACAACTCACCGATCACTTTCGGATTGAAATTACCGATCAGCTCTGTACCTCGTGCTCGTTGGAGCTTCCGTCCCACCCAACCCAAAGCCTCTTTCCCAGAGAGGGCCCGTGGACCCGAAGACTTGGATGCATGGTTGGAACGTACGGTGTCAAGGTCGTATTTGTGTCCCTTTGCTTCCAAGTCCTCCGCGAAAGCCCGATTGTTCATTTGCACGCAAGCGCGTAGCCGTCGCACAGGGACTGTGTCCGTGACCGAGTAGCTGCAAGACTCGATATCATCAGAAATGAGAGTGAAGTGGCGGTGCTCGTAGTTTCCATCCACGGCAGCACGGCAGATCTCGTAGCATTCCATGTTGAGCTGCGTCAAATAGGTCCGGCACTCCGCCGCAGTCGACCGGGAAGTGCCAAGCGTCTTGAGCTCATTTTGGGCCGTCTGCAATGCAGACTCAAGGTCCTTTTGCAAACGAGGCAACTCGTGCTTTACGTGTTCGAAAAGAAGATAGCTGAGACGTACACGCAGTGCATCGATACCAACATTCTCCTTTGGAAGTGTGTTGAATCTTGATGCTTTGAAAAAGTCCTTTTCAGACTGGTTACGCTGCTCGAGAGAGAAATTCTTCTCCTCGAATTTCCTGTTCTTGGTAACATGCCATCCAAGCTTGAAGAAGACGTCCTCGTTTCGAGCGAGCTCGAGAAACTTCGTTTCTGAACCAGAACCCGCGCTGAGTCGGTCAGGCTTCGTGATGACTCCCAGGGTGCGATCACCGTGAGGGTCAAATTTCCGGACTCTCTGGAGGATAGCCTGATTAGCAGCGTCATTTGTTGCCGAGATGACAGCGAGGCAAATCGTTCGTGGCTGCTCTATGTAGTGGTCTGTGATCTCTGCAACCATAGCCACATCAGCATCGGAAACACCCTTTGTGGATGTCTGAATCAAACCGGGAATGTCAACAAGGGTAAGTTGGGGCCGATCTGGTCCACAGATTTCGATGCTAAGAGTATCCTTAGCGAACGCATTGCCGCCTTCAGAGATACCCATCACCTTCTTGGCGTTGCCCATGATTCTGGGCAAATCTTTCAAATCGGTAGTCGACTCGGAGTACCTCTTGATCTGCTCCTGCTTCTTCTGGGGACGGTCGCTGTCGGGAATGACTCGAATGGTGAGACTGTTAACTGGGTCGCGTCGGAGACAAATTTCAGTCGCGAATCGAGTGCAAAGGTTGTCATTGCGAGGGAAAGGAATCTCGGTAAGGGCCTCCAGCACGGAGCTCTTCCCCGCGGACTGATCACCGCACACAACAATCTGTGGGAGAGAAAGTACGCTTTCCAGGCCGCATTTTCGCACCTGAGATACTGTGTCAAGAACGCGGCGCTGCTCGTCGGTCTGCAGCTTCTCAAGAGTGAGGCTTATGTCCGTCTGCGATGAAGATTGGGCTTTGAAGCTAGGGATGGCAAGGAAACCGCCTTGATAGCCTCGTGAGGTCATCTTGGACAGAACTACCGAATCAACGTGGCGGTAGAAGCACGTCGTAGAATTTATTGTGAAGGCAAACACTTCAAGTAGGGCATTGATTGCAATAGAAGAGGGTAGGTGGCGGATGGTGTGGTAGATTGGGGAAAAGCAAAAGCTTCGCGTGGCTTTCATTCAGGGGAGTGAAGTTGTCAACAAAGTTTGTGGAAGTTGGCAGAAAGGGGTGGGCAAGATGGGTCTGGATCTTTGGAAAGCTTGACTTTGCCACTTATGGTGCCAATATGTGCTGCTGCAAGTGGTTCAAGTTGAGGTCGAGGTTTTTAGTGTTGATTGTCTGATTTGCCGAGAATGCAGAAAAGGGACATTGCCAAAATGTTTTCCAAGTTGAGACGAAGGTAAAAAAAGCAGCCAGCTGAACGAAAAATATGCTGCCGGTTTTTAAACTTACCTGAGCTTTCAATCTTTCAGCTTTCGAACTGGAGGCTATGCACAGATTTTCTTCTGCAAATTTTCAGGCTGCTAGGCACCTATGTGATCTCAGGAAAGCGAGGCAATCCGCTTCTAATAACTAGTACTCTCACAATTGTCAGTACGGCCGAGATCATTCATTTTCAATTCTCGGAGGAGATTGGCTTCGGCTGAGCATGAGACATTTCTCAGAAAGTGATACGATCCCCCGTCACTGATTGATACAGGTGATGAATGCGTTGTTGTGTCCAATTACTCAAGGACCGGAGGATGCTCATGTACCAATTTAGTTGCAAGATATCTTCCTTTATTCTGATAATCAATGAGGATCCATTTCAATATGTAGACCCGTTCCTTTCCTGGCGTTCTTATCAAATTGTACTTGAGCCTCTATCTACGCCTGCCGCGAAATACTGAGGTGGGATGTGACTTTTCGGATTCTCACTGTGTTTCCAATTCCAGCGTTCCGCCAGGTCTTCGAGCCCCAAGTAGTCATTCGTGCTGTACAGGGACGTCTCAAGCTCCATCACTGAGAGGCGCGGGATCAGCTCCGGGTTGGCGACAAAATGCGGTGTGGTGATGGCGGCGCTGAAGTCCGAGAGCTAGCTGTTGATCAAGTGCTCATGTCTCGCATCCAGGTGGATGATACGGAGCTGCTGCTGCCAAATTGTGTCTCGGAGGATCCGTCCCATATATTTCGCCCGCATGGGCTCCTTAGTCTTGCAAATGCTTTTACGATGCCGCGGATAGGCGCGGGCCTGGCCCCTGAGGAATGGAAATGAGATCGCCTCTCCTTCACGATCCGTTGGTCAGCGTTCGCATTGAGGCCGTGTCTGACTTGTGGGAACCGCGCCATTATGATACGTTCGTGCTGTTCATCCAGAAGCCAGTAGCCGAAGCACTTGACGGCCAGCTGCTCATGACCCGCTTCTTGCAGGCGACCAAAGGCGCGGTACTCATTGCTGAATGGGTCTGTGTGGTTGTAAAACGTACGCTTAACCTCGTAATTGAGGACTTCGAACGTGGTTTCTGGATCCGGGCCAAGCCAGTCTTCACAAGAAGTAAACCGAGAATGCAGATGTATTAGCTTTGTCATTACTCACAGGCTGCTGTGGTTGGTGTAATCTCTCTCACGAGTTTCAGCGCGTAAAAGTGTCCTGGATATCGATTTTGAAGACACGTGAATGCCGGCCTTCGCTGAGGTGTCGGATGAAATCTATGTACTGCGGGCCGTGGAAGTTGAACGGCCTCACTTTGAGTCCATCGCATTGAGGCAGCGGTACCAGATCTGCGGGAAATTTCGGTCAGTTTGGATACATATCTGCTTAGAAGCTGAATGTGAAGAAGACGGCGGATAAATAGAATTGGGCCTAAGAGCAGAGATCGATGTTTGTCTTGGAACTTGTATACAGCTTAGACGACACTTGTAAGCCCCAATTTGAATGGGTGGCCTGCGGATGTCAGCGTTTGCTTGTTACTGCTTTCTCATTTATGTACAAGTCTTCAAGTGATTGCACCTTGCTCGTAGGCGTGAATTGCTGGGTAGTGCTGGAGTTGAGATGAGCAATAATTGGGAGAATCCCATCAGTAAGCAGGGCAGCACGGGTCGGCATTAAAAAACTTGTAGAAAATGATGTCTTTTCAAATGCTAGATACGAAATCGATTTGGGCTGAGTTTGAGGCTTCGTTGTCGGAGTTAATGCATGAGTGCCCCTTCGAATTCGATAGCCACCAATTTATGTTGCTATATACTAGACTGTCGCCAGAACGAAGGCAATCTGCATAGAAGGTCGAGCCAAGAGGCGAATCGCCTATGCATCGGAAGCTGTCACAGAGACAACAGACGTCGTGACCACATATTACTTGTCTAGGTTTCTTCGCAATCCGATCCCAGAGATACCTATCCATCTACACAGCAAAGATGGCATTCCCATTGCCCCCAGGGAACTGACCCCCAGGCAGCGCCACAAAGTCCCCAGGCACAGCCGGCTCCCTGCTGACGTACATGTACTCAGCGGCGGCAGGGTTGCCGAGGCCAGCCAGCTCGATGAAGCTGGTCAGGTTGAAGCCGGTGCGGTTGACGCCGCCGGCGTACGTGTCGAACTCGGCCGGCACCGTGAAGGTGTCGGGCTGCCGGAACGCGTACAGGATGTACCGGTGCGCGGACGAATTCAGCGCCGGGCCCGGCGACCGGTAGGGCGTGAAGTTCTCGGTCATGTTGGTCAGCGCGACGCCCGTCTGCGGCCGGGTCGCCGAGTAGGGCGCGCCCGTCGTCATGTTGGGCGCCAGCCAGTGCAGGATGAAGCGGCGGTCTGGGTTGTCTGGGGTCGTGGCGTCCGGGTCGCACATGACGATCACGTACTGGCCCTCGTAGCTGGCGACAGACGGATATCTCAGAGGGTCCAGGGCCAGAGCTGGCTGGTCTTGTGTTACTGGGGAGTTTGTCAGCGGGGACCACTTCTGCAACAGAATTTGCCCAGATAGACTTACTGTTACCCCCAAAGAGCTGCCCAGCCTGTAAGACCGTCGTGTTGCCCGAGAGTGTATAGGCCACACTCAGTTCCGCATCGTAGTCGCTGGTTGGGAGACCGAATATCGGCGGCGGAATGGCCAGCGCCGGAGCTGCTGCTACAATTAGGGCAACGATAGCGTGGGACAACATTCTGGATGACACTGATGCTCTTGAAGATAGAGGACGCTATAATCACTTCATTCAGGTATCACTGGATTACAGGATTATTTATAAGTGCGACCATCGTTCCCTATCGTCCCCTGACTGTCAACAACGTCTCTGATGATCGCTATGAGCAGTCAAAAAATGAGTCAGAAGGACGTGATATCAATTACCTCATCTACGCAAGTCCAGGGTCGAGAAACCATATTGTGCAGGTGGATTTACATGCAGACCTCTCTTTTAAAACTCTCTTTCGCGTGAACATGAGTATCTCGACTTCTTCCGTCTCTGAATCAAGAAAGCTTGACTAGTCAGGCGGCCTAGTCATTCAGCAATTGAGTTCATTACTTCAAGAGACATGAATGAAAAGAGCGCAAGCAGATCAAAGAAAGCGGCCAAGAAACGAGTGTAGTTGCGCAAAGAAGTTATTCGGGCATTTCTAAGGAAGCCCTACAAATTCTCCAACAGAGTGTTCATTGCCAACGTCGGAGTCAACCTCAATGTTTAGTTTTGAAGATCTCAAAAACACAATCCAATTAGATCTGACATGGGATGGTAGGGAGATCTTGACTAGTCGAGAAAGTTATGATAGCTTCCCAACACAAATCCCACAAGGCCCGAGCTGCTCTTGAGTCGGTTCCGAAAGCTAACACTCCAAACAAGCTCGCCAACAAACGTCACCGTCATATCTGCTGTTGTAATACGCAAAGTGGCATAGCCCACACACTTATCTCTGCAAAATGAAGCATGTGAATGCGGAGCTCACATATTATAGGGTTGCGGACCGCTTTGCGCCAAGCCCAGACTGACAGCTACAGCGCGAATGAACCCGTTCACGGTTGGCCGTTAAGCTTCTTATAAGCTTTTTGGTCTCACAGCAGCAGCCGAGTAAGGGAGGAACATGAAGTGATCGACCATGATTCATGAAGACAATGTTGAGTGTCTAATCACCGGCCAGGTGAGTCTATCAACGCCGCAAGAAAAGTGAACGCCAAAATCCAGACGAACTCCTTTGCCTAATCACCCCCGCTAAACGCCGGCCACAAGCGCCGCAATAACAGATGGCCTCTCATGCTCAAAATATGTAAAGCCCGGCAAGAGGTTCAATGACCATGAAGCAAATTCGGTAAACCAGGAGCATCATCTCGTGACGAGATGCCTCAACAACAACGCGCTCGCTCGCTTCAATTCCAATCCTTCCAGCTCTTGGCCAACGGACTCGACACTTTAGGTGCGAATGCCAGGCTCTTCCGCCGCGCATCCATCAGCCTTCTGACCACGTTCTCGTCTTTGCTCCGACCCAGGATTCCCGCGCCAAGGTTCTCGTAGATGTGCTGTGCCTTCGGCGGGCACGTCCTCTGGATGAGCTCCTCTTGCGACAGCTCTTCGTCCTCTTCGTCATCAGCCTCGCTCACTGAAGTGTCCGCGCCGCCTGGTGTGGCCTCCATGGCGAACCGGCGGATGGCTTCAGGGGCAGGAGTCTTAGGAACCGGGGTCAGCGGTGCGGCGTCAAACCAGTCCTCGTGATCATCGTAGAAGTTCTCAAAGTGTTCCTCGCCGTCATCACCTTCGTCATCCTCAAAATCAGGAGAATGCATCCAAAGAGCGCTATCGCGGCGATTCGCCGGTGCGGGTGTAGTAGGAGCAGTCTGACTCTCCCTTGACGACGCCTTGCGTATCGCAGAGTCGGGCACCAGTGTGCCATTGTGGTTTGCTACGGCCTTGGGCTCCATTGACTTTCTGCGGCGGTGACCACCACGGGGAATGAGGGACGTATCGATGTAGTAAGGGGCTTCTTCGAGCCACTCGTTCTCACGCTCGCAGCTGAAGGGAAAAGTTAGCAAAAAGGGCGAACACTGGAAGTGGCATGCAGCTGCTTACTCTAAAACCCAACCCACACCAACACACTGCACAACACCATTCGTCTCACGAACCTTCTCCATCGTGCGCTTGCCGCCATCCTTGAATACCACATGCGTGATCCCAATCTTGGAAGATGCATCCTCGTCATTGGGGTTCCAGTTCCAAGACTTGACGCACCGAGCGCCCATCTGAGTGAGGAGTTCAACGAAAATAGCGCTGGCGTCCGCGCCCTCCACGGTGTGGACGTCGACAAACACGACTGCTCCACGAAGCAAGGCAGGATCCACGTCTTGGCGAGGGGTTCGAGCAGGAGTGACCGCGTTTGACCAGCCCTCGGACTTAGTCGGGGTGACTGGAGGCACAGATCCAGCTCGTGACCGAGTTTCCTCCTCCTCTGCGGCCTCCTCGAAGGCAGGCTCGACGTGGATCTTGTGCGAGGGAGAATAGGAAATGACGGTGGCACTCCTAGTCAGACCGTGAGTTGGTCTCGTCGCGGGAAGACGAGAGATACTGTGTCTTCGTTTCTTCAACGATGGCTGTGGTGGTGGGGTGGACTCATCCGCAGGCTTGAGAGGTATCTTGGATACGGTGTGAACTTCTCGTCGAAGGGTTCGCTGGGGAGTGACAGGAGGAACCCGTGTGCCATCCTGGGTAAATCCAGCGGGGACCTCGTTCTCATCGCCGTACTCTTGGCTGGCATCCGACATGGTGTCATCGTGGCCATCCAGGTTGAGCATCGACTCGACTTGCTCCGGCGACATCATAGACATTTCATTCGCCTCTGCGGCAAGGTCCAGATCCTCTTCTGTGACGGATATGTCCTCGACAATGGGATCCTTAATCATAGGGATACCAGCCAGCGGATCGTCTTCGTTGATGGAGTCGTTGGCATCCGTGTCAGGGCGGACACACATCTCGTCCTCGAAGAAATCGTCCTGCATAAGCGAGGCTCGAGTCTCTCTTGGTCGTGTCGACTTGACTCCCTTTGGCGTCGTGGCCTTGAGCTCATTCTTGAGAGGGCTGCCAGCTTGCCACGAGTCGAAGCGTTGTGCCAGAGGAGTAAATCCAAACCCAGAAGTCCGGGGCCTCATGATACTGCCCTTCATGTGCTTAGTGGGAGACGCCGATTTCGGGGTCATGACGCGCGTAAGTTCGTCTTCGGACTCTGTGAAGCTCATATCGAAAGAGACGGTGTCCCTCTGTTGAAGTCCAAACATGCTCAGTGCCTGTTTGGGAGGCGAGTTTGGTGGTGTAGTGCTGATGCTGTCGTGGGCAACACTCTCACCCTCGAGTACAGCCTCATCCAAGACCATGATTTCACTGTGGCTCTCGATAACGCCCTTCTGCTCTTCTTCCTGCTCCCGCTCGAGGACAACCGTTTCCCGGTCATCCTCGTTGTCTTCGTTGATTGACTCATTTGTGAGAGAGGTTTCAAGCGTCAATGTGGGATCCGCTGCACGAGGTAGAACTGTGGACATTCGACCGTTGAATTCGGCAGCTGAAGAAGAAGGCGCATCTTCATCATCAGTCGCATCTTCATCAATTGAAAGCTCAGCATCCTCTGCGTCGGCCTCTGCGCCAGCTTTGACCTCTTCTTGTTCCTCGGCTGCGGGCACTGGGTCGACTGCAGGTGCTGGAAATGGTGTGCAAAGCAGTACGGGAGTCGGAGCAGGAGACCGCGCGATGCTCTCCGGCTCCGGCTCCGGCAATCTCAGAGACTTCATGGGTGAGAACGGTCGCTTCGCCGGGGACTGGAAGAGAGATTGCTTGAAGGGAGACGAAGCAATTGTGTCCTGTCGGCTGGATGAATTGAGATCAGTAGCGTTGATCGGCACCGGGCATCGCTTTGCTGGTGACTTGAACAAGGATGCCTTGGACGGGGAGTTGGCTGACTGCGCCGACTCCTTGATCGCAGGGAGTCCCAACTGCAGACCCTCTACCCTCTTAGCAGGGGACTTCATTGAATCCTTGAACGGTGATGGTGGTGGTCTTCGCACGGGGCTACCAAGCAGGATCGTAGGCTCTGTGGGAGCCAATGCCTCTGTGCCTTCGTCTGTGGACAGTGCCTCGTCCTTCGTCTCATCCGTGGGCTTCATGGCCACAGGAGGCTTCACAGGACTCCGGCGGAATGCCCTTGCCGGTGTTTTGTCCATGGCTAGCTCATCCTCAGACTCGGTGTCAATGTCCCTGTTTGCAGATAGCTGCGTAACCTTCTTAGGGCTGAGGGGCATCGGCGCCTTGTCTTCGGTCGCGTTCGTGCCCTTCTTTGTTGCCGCTGTCCTGGTCGCTCGGCCAGTCGTGGGCTTTCGCACTGGCTTTGCGCGCATGCCAGCAGCGGTGGGTTCGGCAGCCTTGGCAGCTACGGGCTTGCGCTTGACTGCTGCAGATGGTGCAAGATTTTCTTTGTCAGGCTCCGCGAAGGTGACTGTCTTCTTGACAGGCTTGGGTACTTGCGCACTAGTAGACGTAGTGGTACCGGCAGGACGACCGCGGGTGGGCTTCTTGACAGGTGCCACTGGTGCAAGGTCATCCGCGGCCTCATCCTCACCAGCTTGTGTCTTCTTGGTCCGTGTGCGAGTAGCTCTTGTTGGTTCCTCCTCTTTCACGTTCTCTTTGATAGCCTTCTTGGCCGGCCTGCCACGCGTAGCTCGTGCAGGAGCCGGCGCAGGAGCCGGCGTAGGTTCGGGTTCGACAGTCTTCTTGGGCCGGCCTGGACCGCGTGTCGCTCTGGTAGCAGTCCTAGAAGCGGGCTGTTGCCGTTTGGCTGCCGTCTCGGGCTCACTCTCATCTTCATCGTCGTCGGCCCGCGTCTTACGCTTGACCGATGTCCTTGTAGATGGGGCAGCGACAGTATGAGAAGACTTGGCAGTGGGAGCAGCAGCAGTACGGGTCGTTCTGGTGGTCTTTGACGCGGCGGCGACAGGCTTGGACTTGGCCGCAGAGGCTGCTGTACCAGAGGTAGCACTGCTCTTTGGAGCAGCCCTTGATCGAGTAACCCGCTTGGGGGGAGATGCTGGTGGATCCATATTGCCTGGTTGTGCTTGTTGAATCATGGACCTGGTGCGGTAGGGAGGAGTTGGATTGGGTTGGGTTAGTATTGGTTACGCGCAGTAATTAAAGATCTGGGGAAGAAATCGCATCACGCTGAACATGCAATGCAATGCTGTGCGATGCGCAGCGGGAAGAAGTGGCGATCTAAAATGAAAATGGCCCTGTCAGGAAGAAGTCGCGCTTTGTTGACAGGCAACCTTGAACCCTGGCAGTGGTGCTTTGATGTTGACAATGGAGCTTGGAGCTTGTGGGGTAATGTGCGAGGTGGCTGGTGGGCCCGGGTTGGCCAGGCAACAATGGCGGGCAATGCCAGCATCACATTCCTACCCACTCTCTTCGATACCACCAAAATCCACCCTTCTGGATCACATAAAACACCGTCAGTCTATTATAATGACTCCTAAAACAGGTGTTTATTCTTCAAAATGCATGCGACCAATTGCAATTCAAAAGTTATTCGAAAGTCCGACTGCGTAGTTCAATCCATGACCATAGGGACACAGAACAAAGCATGACAACGAAATAGGAATTCAGACTAAATAAATACTATCAACATGATGCCTAGCTGGCCTGTTGCAAACACGACCGATTGACACACACACACATACAATGCTCCCAGAGCAGAGGAAGTCTAATGCCACTGTGTCACAATATGCACAGAACCCACCTATTACGTAGTGCGTTTCTCTAGAGAGGCCGGAATAATCATGGCCCAGGAATATCAGCTCGCCTCGGCTTCTATCATTGGCCCGACTTGGCAGCGAACCCGATCCGCATGTTCCCGCCGTCAAACACCGTGAAGGCGGCCTTCAGGAAGATGTCCCCGTAAATCGCAAACGGGAGGCCAGTGTTGCTCTGGACGCCCCCAAAGCACGCAGTCGCCGTGTCGAACGAGTCCGTGTCCGCGGGCGCAAAGCGGATGATGCTGCCAGGGATAGCAACCTGGAAGCCGCCAATGTTGGCCGTGAGCGACGGCAGGGTCTCGTTGCAATCGAACACGAAGCCGCCGATCTGGGCGTTGTTCTGCGCCGACGGCACCTGGGCGTAGTACGCTTCCACCATCTCGTCTGCCACCAGCATCAGAGTCGTGCCCGTGTCCGCGATGGCCTGGTGCGGGAAATCCTGCGCCTGCCCGTTGCCCACGGTGAAGCCCTCGGAGTTGAAGGCCCAGAAACCCTGGGAGGCGTTGACAGGCACGAAGTTGATGTTGCCTGTGAACTCGGTTTGATCGACAAAGCCGAAGTTGTAGTTACCCGCTGCGAGCCTGTGTCAGTAAAACACACGTTTCTCCCATTGCATCTGCGGCTGTGATGTCCTTACGTTCTCCCTGCTTTAAGTTCGCCGTAAAGAGGGGCATAGCGAGGTTGGCCATCGCGTTCGAGAAGAAGGTCTTCTGAGCACGAGGCTGGACAGTATTGACTGAGGTTGTGTCAGTGGGATTTGTTTTGGGTAAAGGAACACTGAGTAGCGTTACTCACTCGAGTCCATAGCAAGTCCAAGCAATCCTGACGAGGCAGCATCCTGGCTGAAGCTGCCGGCTACTGTCGTCGCAGCCTCGACAGCCTGGTTCGGAACACTGACGCCCCCTACAGTTACAACATCGGTGTACACGATCCCAGATGCGCCGCTTCCATCTCCATAGGTGATCTGCCAGCTCGCGCCATCAAGTTGCTTGGACGTCGAGCTCTGACCAGGGGTATATATCTTCTGCCCGGACACTTGTGATGCCGGAGTGTCACTGCTGAACACCCACAGGTCTGAGGAGCCGGTATCAAAGTCGAGTGTCACGTCCTGAGGCGGAGTTCCGATTTGTACGGCCGCCAGGTACTCGCTGTCGAACATCTGAGGAACGGCTGCAACCTCGCCTGCTTTCGTGTTAGAAAGTCATTATGCATCATCGTACTCCACATGAACGCACCTTGACCCTTTGCAGTGCCGTTGCTCGGAGCCGTGGCATTACCGCCGCCACTGCCTCTACCGCTGCCTGAGCCGGTACCTCCCCCTTTGCCACCGCCACTTTGAGTACCGTTACCTCCCTGCCGACCCGAGGATCCGTTCCCACTATTACCTCCATTGCCTTTGCCAGCACCAGTGCCGGTTCCTGTGCCACTACCAGTGCCGCCTCCCAGTATATCACCTAGGCCAAGCTCTCCCAAGATCTCGTCAATGATCTGGAGTAGGTTTGGAGGTATGGTGGCCCCAAAGGCGGAGTACTTCCTGAGCGATTGGACATAGGCCCTGGGCCCGCGCTTCGTTTGTATGAAGTTTGTGTTGTACACCTGCGGCGCTCGGAGGGTCATACCGCCAAGGACTTGGACCTCGAACTCGGAGACTTCTTCAGCTGTTTTCGAAACGAGGCCCTCGAAGGCGGAAGGGCCCTTGGCCGGCGCGGCGGTCGCCAGACCCGCCGCAACGGCAGCCAAGTTGACGTACTTCATGCTGGGTATCTGGGAGTGGAGGAGATACCAGATCTACCAAGAAAAAGAAAAGAAGGAAAGGACCGCACTACTCAGGCGGAGGTCTATATTATCAAGAGAGCGACAGATAGCACCTGCTAGCCGAAATGAGGTGGAGGAGAGAGAGAGAAAACAGAAGATAGGGAGTAGGCAAAAGTCTATCGTCCTAGTCGGCCGAACGCCGCGAAGGGGGTATAAACGCCCATGATCATGCGCATCTGGCTCCCTGACCTGCCATTGACTCGAGATCCAGCGCTTGCCAGCTCGAGATGGTGGGTGGAAGCTCCGCCCTCCTGTCACTGCGAGGGTACGCGCAAGATACCAAGACAATTGGTATCAAAGAGGTGTTTGAGGAGGTAGATCCCGAGGTGCAGATGCTAGGTTTGGAGCCAAGGTCCTGTCGTGATTTCGCACCACTAGTGGGCAGAAACCGAGCGGCATAGGTGATGGGAGCATGGGCAGGGCTGCTTCACGGCTGGGATCGCGAGACGGCGTCGAGGAAGATCATTCAAGGAGACCTGTGACAACCACCCATACCCTCCCATCCTGTTTGTCACTGCCGTGCCTCCCGCTCGGGACTCCCGCTCGGGAGAAGAACTCAACCATATTTCCACCTGCTTGTGGCTGATTCAGACATTAATGAACGCAAGAACGAGAAGAAAAAAAAAGAGTTGGTGCTGCATGGGCGGTTAAATGGTGAGGGCTTCCTCGACGGATGGGAGTCGCATTGAATCTGTCCATGATGAGACGAAAGGAGGAGACGAAGGGTCAGTTCAGGCATTGTGGATGCTGCCCATCATTGGTCAATGATCCCCTTGGCTGCTAACCCGCTATGCGCCTGGCATACAAGCCTGTCGAGATGAAACAAAGCTTGAAAGAAGCTTATACTATGGCCCGCCGAGGCTTGGGATGGCATTTCGATGGTCTGAAGTGTCAGTCTTCAACATCGGACAGGAACAGACTGTGGGGAATATTTGAGCGTTGACAAGCGTCGTAATAAATGCTTTTTACTGAGAGGCAGCAGAATCGACGAGAAGTCTTCGAGAGCCGCTGATGCTCCATGTAAGTGGCCGAAAAGGGAAAGAGAGCACGAACCGCTCGAAAATCGCTTGGTTCATGCGTAGATCAAAGCGTGCGCCTACCTAGGAACCCAACACGCCCTCGGCCAGCGCAATCCGACTCGCACGATGGAGTATCTGTAGAACCAATCTTTCGTTAATTCTTCACCGATTGCTCTATTCTGGTCCCTCTTTTGTGGCTGCACGAGCTGATTCTCCCCTCGACTTTTGGCAGACCAACTCGCGATGCGAGCCCTCACCCGTGGATGTGGGGCCGCAGACACACACCGTTTCAGTGTGACGATCAGCTCGGATGATAGAAGTCCCTTGGCTTTGAAATACCGGGGCGATACGCACTCGTTTGGGGCAGGTATGCAATGAACTCTGGTGTACATGCCCGCTGGTGAGGTTGCGGACTATGTAGCATTCTTGACTGCAATAGACCTCGAGCTCATAATGTAGGCTGCTCAACCGTCTCAGTATACGTGAGGCTCCTCTACCTTCAGGCTTGCACTTGGAGTGCCATGCCGGATGTGTGAGACGGTTGCAATGAGAAGCCTCGCAAATCCATCCAACGTTGACGAAGCCAGTATCATTCTGAAGGAAGCTCTTGGAAGAATGTCTCTTCTAGGGAAAGCCAGCCTTAGAGTGGGCGAACGCGGGGTGGTGAACGGATTCCGCATGTGCATTTGCCTTCACATGTTTGGAGCATTGGTATCACGCTGAATGATTCTCAGCTAAGGTTGGGGGAAAGACGGAGGTGCAGAAATGCGGGTTGGACCCTGAAGTGGCTATCCATGCGGGATGTGCAGGTGGAGCTGGTGGGGGAGCCTCGAGTGAAGGAGGCGTGGCCCCCCACCAAGCACTGGATGGAAGTGGGCAGGCAACAACCCACTCTGCGCGTCCTTCCCGCTGACTTCCCGCAGCAAAGTGAAGTCAGTGACATCTACCTTTACAGCGCCACTCGGCGGCGACATGGATGACTTATGAATCATTTCCACACGGTTCTAGAAGCCATATGGCTGGACTTTTCTTTTGTTTTGGATGCCTGACTGCCCTCTCATGATTGCTTCTATGTCTTTGCGCACCCCGATTCTGAGTCCCGCAGCCACCGGTCCGTCCGAGGTTTGCGTTGCACCATCTCAGCTTCGGCCCTGAACGCGATCCCAGTCCCACGAAAGTCGTCATGGCTCAGCGTGGGGAGTTTGATGCACTGGTGCTTTCCTATACACACCTGAGGAACCTCCCACGGCAGGATGACGCCCTCCGGACGCTCAAGAAGATCGCCTCTTTGGTGAAGCCCATCATGAGGGCAAGAGGTTGGAAGGTGTCAGAGCTTAGCGAGTTCTACCCTGATCAGCACAACCTGCTCGGTAATAATTAAGTACCTCAAGAACTATGTCTGCCTCCCACTAATGCGTTGCGATGACAGGGTTGAACGTGAACAGGGGCCAGAAGATCCTCTTACGGCTTCGCTACCCGGGCGACAAGACCCAGTTCCTACCCATCGAACAAGTCACCGACACAATGCTTCACGAACTCTGTCATATCGTACACGGGCCCCATGATGGAAAATTCCACGCTCTGTGGGACCAGCTTCGCGACGAACACGAGGGCTTGGTCATGAAGGGCTACACCGGTGAAGGCTTCCTCAGTACTGGACACAAGCTCGGAGGAAGCAGCAGGGTACCAATGCAAGAGGCGAGGCGGCTTGCTCGTGCAGCTGCCGAGCAGCGATCCCAACAAGCTGCGAGAGAGAGAGGATCTGGCCAACGATTGGGCGGCGCACCGATTCAAAGAGGCCAAGACATACGAAAAGTCATCACGAATGCAGTTGAGCGCCGAAATAGAGCAGACCGAGGGTGTGGGAGTACCAACTTCACAGACAGGGAGATTCAGACCTTGTCAGAAACCGCAACCAAAAACGGCTTCAGAACACAAGCTGAAGAGGATGCTGCCAACGAGGCTGCCATTGCCCAGGCACTGTGGGAGCTCGTGCAAGAAGACGAGAAGAAAAAGCACGGAAACAACTATGTTCCGCCGAGCGCACAATTTCCCGGTGGAAATGGAGGCGGTACATTCTATCCGACTTCTGACGGTGGACCAAGTACACCCACGCCGCCGCCAGTGCCGGTGTGGTCGCGACCACCAGTCACTGGAGACACAAAATCCCCTGAGCCCGTCAACGCCACGTCTGTACCACCTTTACAGGCAAAGGGATGGACATGTGGAACATGTACTCTGCATAACCCTCCGAGATGCCTCAGCTGCGAAGCCTGTGGCGCTGACAGGCCAAATGCGACAGTCGCCCCATCCGCCCCCACCTCGACGGGGGGTTGGGCTTGTGGTACTTGCACACTCTTGAACCCGCTCACCCGTTCAGTCTGCGATGCATGTGGCTCCGAGAAGCCAGGGAACGGGAGCCGCAAGCCAGCAGATGAGAGGTCCTCGAAGCGACCTCGAACAACTCCCGCGACAGCGAGAGTGATCAATCGACCGGGCCGACACTTGAGCAGTGCTGATCTAAGCCACTCAAGAATGGTTTCCTTCAGGAACAGCAACAGCGGCAGTGCGAGTAGCAAGCCTCCTGCCGCACCTACAGGCCCGGAATTTTGGGAATGCTCACGATGCGGTAACGTTGTCGAGCGACAATGGTGGAGTTGCGCAAGGTGTGGGAATGTGAAAGAGAGCTCTGCATGAGCTATACTATGAGTACAATGATCATCATGAAGGCATGCCTGGAATTCACATGCATATGGCTGGCTGCGTAGCTTTACCATGGATTGTGCGATCTGACAGCTCCATCATGGCCTCTTATCCTGGCCCCGCATCCACACATCCAAACGTCCAATACCAGAGCCTCGGAATACCACAGTATGACTCTGTACAGCTGCTCGCCCCTCTGCAGCTCGGCAGCTCGGCCTGCACGTCAAAGCTGGGGACGTCTACTGTACTATGTAGGGTGTGGGACAAAACGCCACTATGTAGCGCTGGAACATTCCTGTGCCTGTCAGTCGGGACTACAGTTTAAAAACCCGTCATCAAATGTCGTCATCGCGCACTTGTGCAGTCATCGCGACCCACAGGATCAAAACCCCGCGACAGACTGCTACGCCAGACCCACGCGAGCCACGCAGGCAGGGAGGCCACGATCACAACGAACTGCCGCATCATCCAGATCGCACTGCAACCCACACAACCCGCGACGGTCGAAGCACATGGTGTCAGGACATGGTGCATCCCAGCACGAACGCACCTTATGTCAGCCATGACGTAGCTGCCACCACCCGGGAACAGCCAGGGGTACGGCATGTTGCCGCGGGATGGCATTCTGCAGATCTCCGATGCAGAAAAAAGCGCCTGAAGGGCTGGGCAGAGGGAGCAGGCAAGGGGCCGAGAACCTAATAGCGGTATGGCAAACCCTCTTGCTGGGCCGTCCCTGTCCGGCGGCCAGCCCACTGTAGGGTACGTGAGACTGCAGCCTGGCTTGGCAATGATCGCCGATCTGCAGGTTTTGGGCCCTGTTGCGGCCTGCGCACTTATTGTTTTGATGCAATTGAGCATTAGCCCGTCGCACAGAAGCTGCAACCGGCTGCAGCGCCAGAGGCACCTTCAGTGACAACGGCGAATCTTGTGGTCGCACAAGCGGGCGCGCCTGGGATGGGATACAGTTTGCTGACGAGAAGGTGACGAGTTTCTCGTTATGCGTGTGCTGGATGGTTGTGGAGTGGGCTGATGAGCGAATGAACGCAGTGCAGGAGATAAATGTTGTGGTCGTCACGAGATGCCCCCGTCAGGACCCGACCCAACAGAGCGCCATGCTGCAGTCCTGTTGGATGGCTTGCGGTTGTCAGGTCAGTGTAACCGACGATCGTCCCTCGTTCTCACAAGCCCGGAAGAGGCCCTGGGGGTCTGGGCCTACCTGCCACCTGCGCGCCCCTCAACGACTGGCCCCCCCCCTCCTCCCATGCAGGACCCCTATTGCGGCGCACGGGAGACAATCCTGACATCTCACATATCGCCTGCATGTACGTACCTCAGGACCCTGGGTTCGCACAGCTGTGTGCTCTGTTCCTAGGCAAGCTTCGTGGCTCTACCAGTTCCGCGCCATCAATGTAGCGAGGTGCTCGTCAGGTGCCGTCTGGCATCAAGTGTCAGGGCCATGTCATTGTCGTACGAGGATTCCACACAACTTCTCTTCTATCGCCGCGATATAGTTCAATGAGATGCAGTTCCGAGGTTGGACATCGAGATTTGATACACTTCCATCCTGAGAGGCGCAGACAAAGTAAGGGCCGCCTGGGCCGAGGTCATCGTCTGTGCCCTGGCAACAAGGAGAAGGTAAACCTTAGCATTTCAGGGCTGTCCGTTAATAATAATAACCCACAGAAGTACTGTGGTGCTCTGTAAAAAAGTGACGCGGACGCGGCTGAGAGCGATCAATTCGGCGTAACTAACAGGGGTGGCTGGCGGGTCCCATGTCCACATTCGGGAATCCAAAAACTTTATTTCAGTTAAGGGCCTTTTCAGACCAGTTTCCGGACCCTTCAGCTTCGCTTATGCCTTGGTTCACCCTGCCCTTCGGTTCGGCTGTCCATGGAGAGGGACGACCCTTAGTGAGAGATGACGCAACTGTCGTTGGGCCATGACCGCTCGCCGCTACTGTGTAGACAGGAAAGGTTGTTTTAGGCTCTTCGGAACTGGACTGGACTGGCCTCATGCTCTGCTCTTGGATCTTGGATAGTCCATCTGGTCCTACCATACCGTTCCGTCCCATACCATGCCCCTGCCACACCATGCCATAGCCATATCCGACCTGCCCTGGCACGGAGTATTGTAGGCCAAGTCGTTCGCAGTCCAGTTCGTCAGTTCCCAGCGGCTGGCTGGCTAGCCAACTTCTCTAAGTCTAGCGCGGCTCGTTGCTTCATTGTTTCGAACATTTCTTCTTGTCTTGCTCTAACCAGTCCTTCTTGCCCTCCGTCATTTCACAGTTACACTACTACACCTGGGAACAATCGCACCGGCTTCTCCCACCGCCACCATCCGTCATACCTTTGTTGTTATTGTCAATGCTAGCCAACGCCAGCAGAGCTGCTTACCAAAGCTGCTGGCAACCACTCCCGGGCTCCTCACCACCGCCTACTACCACTCCACACACACTCTGCTGGATATCCTCCTGCCCGCTGCTTTCAGCTCACAATTCCTTTATCCCGACAAGACTCGGGGATCCGGCCGTGGATAGTCTTGAGCCTGCCCTGTTTCACCCCATGAACCGCCGCTGTGCCATCTCCCCTAGGTGACATTTCACGGCTTTACGGCATAGGCTTCTAACCAGCAGCTCACCTTAGTCTGGCTCCTCCAAGGTCAGCTCCAGGTCCGTGAACATTTCTTGGCCGGGCCTAGACCGGACCCCTAACGGCAACAGAGCAAGAGACTCGACCTCTTGTCTTCTTCCTCCCCGCAGTTAGAATTGCATGTTATTCTCCAGCAAAGCCTTTTGTTTTGCCGATCAGCAACCGCCTAATTTCATGCGGTGACGATACCCGTGTCTCCAGAAATCCCATATTTCTTCATCGACATTTCGATCCAGCGCATATACCAACCTGAACGGACTCAATACCACCCATGCCGGCCCGCACCCCATCATGGTACCCGGCCGGCCACCCATCACAAATGATGAGTCTCATGGCTCACCTCCGCCGGTAACAATGAATAACAATGTGCTGGCCGAATCTCCTCTGCTCCGCAAGCGCATGTCCGGCTCGCCGCAAACGCCCCCGACCGATGACCTCAGAACTCGCCGCCTAGAAATGCAGATGGACAGCGCCGCTGCGGGCTCGCAAGAGTCGATGCATTCGCAACGCGATGGCTCGGCCGCGCAGTCTCCGGCAGGGCGCCGTTTCATTCGAGAAATAAACACCGACAGATCTCAATCAAGCAGCCCGTTTCGCCTTCAGATGCCATACATAACACCCGGGCAACTCGCTTTCTCTGCCCTTCAGTTCCTTCCGGTGCCAATCCTGGTTCTCAACAACTTCAAGACAGTAGTCTTGGCCAACGAAGCCATGGGCAGGTTGCTGGGCATGTTTTCCGATTCCAACGATGGCGAAGACCTGGCGCATGGTGTGGGAAGCCTCACTGGACAATCACTCTCGCAAGTGGGAATAGATATGCTACAAAACGGACGGCCTGTATTCATTGCTTGGGAAACCTTCCTTGACTCAATCGCAGAGGAAATGGGACCCGGTCAGGGACAGTCAGCGAACGCACAACGGCAAACCGGCCAAGCGAGCCACCCAGAGGGCGATTTGACACCCATCGCGGAGCCAGCTGGAGCAGCTGGAGACAACAAGATCCCGAGTTACAGCCCGCAAGCGGCTGTAGAAGTCGTCGTGTCTCGGCGAGACTCTAACAGAGCCATCGCTGAACCCCGAGTCTCTAGCAGGGCTCCGGAGAATCAAGCGTTTGCAAAGATGATTATCAGCGTCTGGGAGATCTCAGAACAACAGACATACTTTACCCTGACCTTCACCAATACCGAATCAACATCGTCCGTGAGCTCCAAGAAAAAGGCAGTAGCTCGGGCCTCCGCTCTCGAGTCTGCTGAGCGCAAGACCATCTTCACCGCATCGAACCCACCGTCGGTCGCATCTAGCCACGGTTCGTCATCATCGCCCTCTTACCGCATCAGCCCAGGCAGTGTCTCCCTCTCGTCCAGCCCGTTTCCACCCATGGGTCCACCGTACCGAGAAAAGTCGCTTCAAAGTGCCCCTTCGATGCTTCAAAAGACCATGATCCTGAAAGATGCGCTTCTTGACAACACGGAAATGCCCATTCTAGCTATGTGGAAGGATGGCACGGTAGCCTTCCCCAACGCAGCTGCTAGGAGACTCATGGAGAAGGACGCTACTCTCGACAAGCCCATTGATGGTCTCGAGGTGTTGAGCAATTGGACTTTATATACCGACGACTTTAGCAGAACACTCGAGCCAAGCGAGTTTCCAATGGGGGTCCTATTAAGGACCCAGACACCCTTCTCAGACATGCGAATCGGGGTCATTGACAGAGATGGTAAAAAGATCAGGTACAACGTTTTGGCAGAGGCCATCTGCGACGACGAGACCGGAGAATTTTTGGCGGGCGTAATATCTTGCCGTGACGTTACGGAAATGGCCAAGGAGATCGACCAGATCAAGGCGAGGGATGCGGAAAGATTTAAGCTCATCTGCGACACTATGCCGCAATTGGTAAGCAGTTACCGGTGTAGCCCCCGGAGCAAACGACAAGACAGTTTCTGCTCGATCCTCCCAAGTCTTATAAGAAGCAAAGAGTTCTTGCTCAGAGAGTCCAAAGGGCTTCTAGGCCTCGGAGGATGTCCCTCGATTTTGCGAGGCAAGTATCTTGAAGCGGATATACTGTCAGCACCGAGATCGAAATCTGTTTGCCCGCTCTCACGGATTGTCATTGTGTCGTGTTTGGATTCATTACTTCGTCTGAGAAACTTGACTATCTTGTTATCAACTGCTAACAACATTTTAGGTGTGGACCACGACTCCAGACGGTATGCACGACTTTTTCAACGGTCGATGGTATGACTACACGGGACTGTCACCGGACGACTCTCTCGGACTGGGGTGGAAGAATCCTTTCCACCCAGACGACATGGCTGAAACTACAAAACGATGGACGCATTCACTCAAGACAGGAGATCCATATGTCACGGAGTACCGCTGTCTAAGTAAGGAAGGCGAATGGCGGTGGCACTTAGGCAGGGCGCTGCCTCTTAGGAATCTCGAGACTGGAAAAATCGAGAAATGGTTTGGTAAGTCACAACGCTACTTCCACGTGCTGACCACTGGCGGATGAGTCAATGTCTCTCATGTACCGATTCGCTGGGTTGGGCCGTTGTGGCACACACTGACATCTCGAAACAGGAACTTGTACCGACGTCCATGAGAGCATAGAAACTAAGCTCGCCGCAAGAAGGATGAGACAACAACTTCTCAGTGTCATTACGCATGCCAACATCACTATCTTCACCGTCGACCTCGATCGCAAAATAACCATGTTGGAAGGCGCTCTTATCTGGGATGCCGATACGTCGGGACAGGACGATAAACAATGGTACATCGGTGGCAACGTCGATGAAGTGTTCAACAGCCTGAATCCACAACTCCCCGAAGGAGAGCGCCCCGATTTTCTGTCAGCTATAGACTCGATCTTCTCCCGACGGTCTGGAGATGTAGTGGTTGAGCATGCGATCGACGGGCGTTTCTATCGGACTCGTATCCTGCCCATGACTAGTAAGAAGGCTAAGGGCGAGGCAGGAGACAGCGAAATTGAAGGTGCCATCGGAGTCATCATGGACGTAACAGAGCTTAAAGCCAAAGAGGCAATATTGCAGGCTCAAGCGCAGGAAAAGCAGCAGTTGCTGGCGCGTGAGGCTGCTGCAAAAGAAGCCAGCAGACTGAAAAGTCAATTCCTCGCAAACGTAAGTTTGGCATGTGACCCGTTGTTGGTATGTGCAGTTGCTGACTGTCACCAGATGTCCCACGAGATTCGAACTCCCATCACTGGAGTGATCGGTATGGCCGAGCTGCTCCTGGATGTCGAGCTCAATGCGGAGCAGCGAGATTACGCTGAAAACATTTACCGGTCTGCTAATGCACTGTTGACTGTCATCAACGATATATTGGACTTCTCCAAGGTAGAGTCTGGGCGTCTGGATATCGAGGAAGTACAGTTCAGCATGTCAGTAATAGGTAAGTCGGAGTCGATTCGCTAATGACAAAACCCGATTCTAGTCACTTCATGCTAACTCTTGTCTCTCACTAGTGCGAGACGTGGCCAAAATGTTGAGCTTCGCTGCTCAAAAAAGAAGCCTGGAGTTCATTTCAGACATCTCGCCGGAAGTGGCCGACGATCTTGTCGTCCTTGGTGATCCAGGGCGTGTGAGACAAATCATCACGAATCTCCTGACCAACAGCATCAAGTTTACACACCAGGGATTTGTCAAGCTGTCTGTTGCGAAAGAGAGGGAGACGGACGACATCATAGAAATTCGGTTCATGGTTCAAGATACTGGCATCGGCATTGACGAAGGAACTCGCAAGCGGCTGTTCCAGCCATTCAGCCAAGGCGATGCATCCACCGCAAGGAAGTTCGGTGGGACCGGGCTGGGCTTGACAATCTGCAAGAGTCTCCTCGAACTCATGCATGGAAGAATGCAGCTCGACTCGGTCATCAACCAGGGTACGACGGCATACTTCTGGGTGCCTTTCAACAAGCCACAAGAGACGCAACCATCGAATGTAGTCAAGGTCTCCACCCTGCCGGACAGATTGCAGTCAGAAATGAGCGTCTCGTGCAACAGCTCAGAGTTCGATCAAATGGGAACGCCACCTCCGACTGACTTCCCAGCGGATTTAGGGATATCGCCTAGGCGCAAGGGATCGCTCAGGCCGTCCTCCTCTCAAGAGGACCTCCCGGCTTCTGAGCGCTCCAAAATCCACGTGCTTGTGGTCGAGGATAACCCGATCAACCAGCAGATTGCCATCAAGACGATCAAAAAGCTGGGTTTCAACGTCTCAGCCGCCTGGAACGGCAAAGAGGCCTTGGAGTATCTGGCTACTGCTCAGAACGGCCAGGGCCTAAAGCCTGATATTATTCTTATGGTGAGTCTTTCTAGCCTTATTATTCCGTGAACTCAGACACCCCATGATTTGGGATACTAACAGCACATTTCTATCAGGATGTACAGATGCCAGTCATCGATGGCTACAAAGCCACTCACCTTCTTCGCCACCACTCCCCTTATAACGCCTTCGTTCGCGACGTGCCTATTGTAGCCATGACGGCCTCAGCGATCCAAGGTGACCAAGAAAAGTGCAGGAAAGCAGGGATGGACGACTATCTAGCCAAGCCGGTGAAGGCAAAGATGCTCGAACGGATGCTGGTGCGTTGGTCCTTGAATAAGCGGAGCGGTTCGACGCCGGCGCTGTCTTCGGATGTCTCGGTCTGCTCGGAAGGCAGCGACCGCTGCACGAATGCGGGAATTCCCTCCCTTAGTGTGCAAGGCCTTGACGGACAAGGACGCTTAACCTTGCCGACGCAGGAGGAGCTGGATGCGGACGGCATGCGCGCCGACCTCCCCACGCCGCGGCCAAAAGCATCACCACCTCCGATGATTCACACGCCGTCGCCGACAGAACCGCCGTCGCCCGGAAAGCCGCAGCTGCAGATCAGGCGGGTCGAGACGGACGAGCTGGCGCAGCAGAGCAGAGACGACAAGCTCTTCGATGCCGCCGGAGGTGCGGTCACGCCGCACGGGCACACGCCGCTGATTGAAAAAGGAGACTCGCTGACGCAGGCGAACGTGGAGAAGTTCCAGAGGGAGGAGTTGAGGCGGAGGATATCCTCGGATAAGGTGTGATTAGGCGCGCGCTGGGGTGCTGGAAAACGATGTGGCGAGCAAGACGAGGCAGTATCCTTGAGAGTTGCTGCCCGTCTTCGTGTCCATTGCACATAGCATGGCGTTTATGGTTGATTTATACTGTCGCGGGTCAGCAGCCACGGCGCTGGCCCCGTGACACACGGTCTCATCTTACGACTAGGACATGGTTTGCAATCTGGCATTTCAGCTGGTTCTGTTTCTTTTTTTGGCGTCTGTGGCCAAGCATCGTGTATTCGCCTCTTAAGGTTGCGGGAACGGGGAATAATAGACTGGGTCTGGGCTCGGACGGGGACATATATACGGGAAACCCGTCAGCCCTGCGTTGGACTGCATCACATCACTATGTACATAGAAGCGGCGCGCAAAAAACAACCCAATTTCGGGCTGGGAGCTTGTGGTTCGGCAGCTTATAATAGATACCATGTCGGCTAATTTTAGAAGTGTGTTCTCAAAATCGGCTGACGATTTCCGCGATACGCGACACCGCAAGGTTTCACATGCACCGGACTGAGCTCGTGAATTAACCGCCAGACCAGACATTTGCGAGAACGAGGAAATGTTGTGGAATATGCCACGGATTATAGTTGCTTGTAGTCTAACTTACGTGGAAAATCAAGAATAAGCGGTGCAAAGGATTGGCTCGGGTTCACGTTGTCGGATGACCCGAGCCTGTCTGTCACATCATCTTTACAATTCGTCTGCCGTTCCCCGCGCCGCCTTGAGATCTTGGCTCTGAAACCTCGCACAGCTCTTTTTCTATAACCACAGCATCACAAACTCATGGACTTCTTCCTATCCTAGTTGTATATTTGACTGCAAACAAACCAGACCCCACGGAAGGCTCGAAGCCATCATGGCTCCCAAAAGCTTCTCGGCTGTCGCGGCACAGCTCCCTCTCCAGAACAGGCCCAGAACCTTGGCCGCCCTAGTCCTCGCCATCGCCCTGTCCCTCCCCACAGCCTCGTACGCCCTCAAGAGCTACCGCGGGTACCTGGCGCTGGGCCCGGGCGGCATGCCGTACAACGTCTTCGGGTGGTCCCTCCAGGGCCTGCTGCAGCTCATCGCCAAGTGGGACACGCGCACGCCGGCGCCCTTCAGCAGGCCCGCCAACCAGAAGCCCTACGAGCCGCACGGCAGGACACCGTTCCTCGCCGCGTCCCCACTGCCGAGGCGCCAGGGCGACCGCCCCGACGTCCCCGGGTACGTGGCGCCGCAGCGGCAGGTGACGCAGCAGGGGTCCGAGGACACGCGGGCGCGCATGACGGCGTTCCTCGAGGCCCTGGCCGCGAGGAACCCCGGCGTCCTGGTGCTGAAGCCGTCCGGGCTCGAGGGCGTCGGCACGCCTGCGCTGTGGCTCGACCCGGCCGTCGAGCTCCCGCGTTACCTGAGGGGCGTCAAGGGCGAGCTTGTCCATGTCCACCCCGAGGCGAGCTCGCACATCACCGTCAGCCTGGCCGATGCCGAGGAGCTGACGCGCAAGGGCTGGGCGGAGCGGCACCGGCTGAGTGGTGTTGGTGGTGCTATTCCGCTCAGCTATGTGATGGTGTATGCGCCGAGGGACGAGGCTGAGTTTGAGGCGTGGAAAGGTGTCGTGAGAGCTGGTTTGATGTTTGTAGGGGCAGGGGCCGGAAAGGAGGTCAACGTCGAGTAGCTCCTACGCCGGGCTGCCCGAGCCATCAGGCTGGAAGTATAACACGAGAATGAAAGCCACCTGTGCCATCAAAGGATGTCGAGGGCTGGTGCGTTTGGCTTGATGAGGTTCCTAGCTACCGTCTCTTTTCGATTCTCGAGCGCGTAACGTGATGGAAACTCACACTCTGATGGCATTTCTTGTCATGACTTCAAATGTACGGAGGCGTTAGAAGCGAATTTCCTTCGTTGTTGAACCGGAGACCAGAAGTGCTTCGTGTATTTATATCTGAAAGTCCTTGGGTTGGTTTGCCTGATTCGAGTTGAAAATTCTCGTAAGTCAGAATCGCTCCTGCAGATGACTGCTTACAAAACAGATCCGGTCTGTCACTTTTGTCACTTTCACTTCGTACTGATCATGTCATGATTGAACCAATCAGTCATTCAAAATCGCTGCTTGTCCATATAATTCGACTAAACAACAATCTCCTACTAAAGGTTGATGCGTGCGGCAGCTGTCTACTCAAGTGAACAATGTGTCTATGCATTCACCGTGAGAGTAACCTTTCTCTCATGCTGTGTAGCTCTTTTAAAGCTCAATATGTAGCTATAATATGCGATCCTCCGCCGTCTGATGCACCTCGGGTGGTTAGGCAGATTGTGCTCGTTGGTAGTGGACGGGGACCGCTTTGCCTCAACGGACGTCGGAGTATTCGTTTGACCAAGTCGGCCGCTTTGGCTACGCGCAGTCGTCTCACAAGTACAAATCAACAATCAGTGCGTTTCATGATGTCAGATTGAACTCTATATAGCTTTGATGTGTAGGAAGAGTGATGTACACATCGGGGCGTCGGCAACTTCCTATATACCGGTTAACCGGTGTGCATTTGGGGCACAACTATATGCATTCGATTTCAACGGTCCAGTGTATCAATCACTGAAATTGCCAAAAAAAAGTTCCGTCAACTCGAAATCATCCGCGTTCACTTTGCCTTGGTCTCAATCCATCATGACTAGCCATGTCTCCACGCCAGCGTCTGCCAACTATGAGGAGCTTCGCCGCAGGGGCTTCAACGACCGCATTCCAGATGCAAAGCCAGCAGAGATAGTGAGTCCAAACACAACTGCAGACGTTGTAGAAGCTGTGCAAAGGGCACGCCAGTGCGGCCGGAAGATTGGCGTGCGCTCTGGCGGACATCACTTCTTCCACCCCGACCTCGTCGAGAATGGAATGCTTATCGACACCCGCAACCTAAACAAGAGCATGGAATTCGACCCAGCCACCAAGATTGCCACCATCAGCCCTGGTCATACCGTTGAAGATTTGGCTGGGTTCCTCGGCCCGCTGCAGAGGTTCTTCCCTTCAGGCCATTCACGGTCCGTAGGAGTTGGCGGCTTCTTGCTTGCCGGTGGGCAGGGCCTTTTTATCCGAGGATGGGGCTATACCTCAACCAACTGGGTTGAGAAGATCGAGTTAGTAACGTCAGAGGGCGAGATCGTCATCGCAAGCAAGACGGAGAACCCTGACCTGTTCTGGGCGATGCCTGGGAGCGGGCAGGGATTCTTCGCCGTCATCACGAGGATCTGGATCAAAACAATTCCCAACAAGAGGCTTGTCGATGTGACCACTATTGTGGACTCCACAGACATCTTCAAGCCGTTGCTGAAGTGGGTTTTGACGACTGTCAAGTCGATCCCGAAGTACGGGGCTGAGCCTTTTTTCTGCACTTTCTACGCAGACAAGGACGATCCAGAAGGGGGCGAGGAGTCCAAGAGCAAGCGAGTGTTCTTTGTCATTAACCAAACCATGTTTGCCGATTCTCTCGAAGAGGCTAAGGTCCTCGCCAGCCCCTGGGCTACCATACCTGATGAGTTTAAAAGGCATGTTATCACAACCGTCCCGTTAACGGAGAGAGATCGTGAGGGGCTGTGGGAGCTACAAGAAAATTTCCAGCCGAGCGGAAATGGAGAGCGCTGGAACGTTGATAGCATCTTGGCGAACCCCGAAGTCTCTGATGACGAGGTGAAGATTGGCCCCATAAGCATTTCGTATCATGGACTAGGACTAACAAAAGCACAAGCTTATCGAGGCCATTACCCCGGCGCTCTACGACCTCCCGTCACGTCTTTCTACTGGAACCCTTTGTCCCCTCGACTACTATCCCGATGAGAGCGACCAAGCTCTAAGCCTCCCTCAGAAAAGCTACATCTCGAGCATGCTGTGCTGGAAAGACCCTGGGCGTGATGTCTTCATGGACAAGTGGCTTCGAAACGCCTATGAGAAAGCTGGCGCGGTGTCTTGCGGTGTGTATGCGGCAGATTTTAATGCTAACAATAGGATGACCAAGGTATGACGGTCCATAAGCGACTTCTCACGATGGCTCATGAAGAAAAAGGCATTGACAGGAACTAACAAATTTGTAGGTAATGACTGATTCTGCATTGAAGAAATGGCTTCGGATCAGGGAAAAGTGGGATCCCTCCGAAGCTTTCATCGGCTATCGAGGCTTCGCGAGCGCACTAGATCTTCCTGCTTGACACTCATGAATTGATTGAAATGCTCTTTTCCCCACTCAAGCCCGTGACATGACGGTGGACGACAAATTTTCGACATTTCATAAATGATCGACATTATATTGAGAATTTAAACAAATCACTTTGCTCTATTTGATAGCTAGTGAAATGGATCCGAGCTTAGAACAAATACTCCTCAAGAGGTCAAAGACGAAGGAGGTCATGAGCTGAAACACCATAGCCACTCGATACACACTATAAAAAGTGACATATGATTGTTCTGCATCAAGGAATCCGCTTGCAATAGAGTAAAAAAGTATGATACCGAGACAAGACATCGCAACGGTGAAAGAGCACTGTTTGTGCGCCCAATTTCAAAATCCAATGCAGGATGCGTCTCAGCGAGGAGAGGCTAGCAACGTCGATGCGTTGGAAAACAAAATACTTAGAGCAATCAAGATGTGAGGAAGTCCGCAAGACACCGCCGGTTGTAAAACATTAGGTCTACCAGCATCACACGAGGCCGTTTCTTCCACAGTCATGGTCTTGCAAGCCCTCGAGTGCCAGACCGCCCCCAATTTATCCACGCCAATTCTTTCAAATTAGACCCTACGTACCAGGAGAGCAGGAGGCGCGATCCCCATGTAGAAACGTCGAGCTAGCATACTCAAGAGTCAATATGTCCACAAATGCCATGATTCAGCAAAGTAATGTCCCGTTCGCTCAAGGGTCATTCAAGACGGTGTGGCTCGGGTACTACACCCGTGGCCCACGCAAAGGAGAACAATGCGTGTCAAAGGTATTCTTCAACACCGGATCTGTCTTCGAAGCCGCCTATTTCAGCACCGAAATGGAGGTTATACGGCAGAATCAACATATCATTGACGCGTGGAACGCCGCCAGGGTCATCAACATGCGCATTGTTCTCAACACTCCTCAGATCTGGGCTTACGCACCCTCGGGCGAGATGAACCAAGTTGAGCCGTTCATCCCAGACTTTCGCAAGCTCAACAGTAATACCGGGTGGGCACCTCTCCCGGGAGACCCGTGGGGCGACGTGGTGCAGGCCCTCAGCCACTTCTCGTACCACAACCCCGGCGGCCAGATGCTGCTTTGTGACATCCAGGGGGGTACACACCAGAGTGAATTGTGAGTATTCCCATGACGAACCGCGTAGCTTCCTATGACAATGGCTGATCTTGACGCCCTGGCTCTCTTAACAGCATCATCTCGGACCCCGGCATCTTGTCGCTGGCCGGATCCTACGGCCGTGCTGACCTTGGTCTGCAAGGGATCTATAGATTCTTCGCGCACCATCAATGCACCCAATTCTGCCGCCCGGGTTGGACTAAAGCCCAGGTGACGTGGGTGCACTCGTTTGCTATGAGGCGGGGAACGACCATGTCGATCACATGAACGTGCTGATCACCCAAATCCCCTCTACTTTCGAAACTGATATTTTTGGATGGGGTTTGCCTGTAGTCGCATCCAGAAAAAGTGGGCAGATGGTATCTTCCAGGTGGAAAGGGATATTGGGTGGCTGAAGGGGACAAATGGCTTATCACCGGAGGACCTGGGTGGCGATTCTAAGGCGACACACTGACCACGGGCATGTTCACAGGAGGCGTAGTGGTAACACCTCTAGGTCTCATTGGTCCATTTATCCTCTTTCTCATCGTATCCCAGGAGTGAAAGATCTATGTTCAGGCTATGGAGCATGTGTGCCATGTTGAATTCCTGCCAAACAGTAAGCCTAAGGGATCAGATCAAGGAAAAAGAGAGACACTCACGGGCTCATCATCCTCGTCAGGTACGTTTTCAGCCTTCTGGGCTCTCCTGCCCTCTTTCAGGTGAGACTGAACGTCTTGCGAGTACTCCGATTCAAAGTCCTCGTCTGAAACTTTCGACTTGGAGGGTGACTCCTGATCAAATCCCTGGTAGAACTCCAACTGCCTCTGCTGCATCTCTTTCCATGCCTTCGAGCCCCCAGCGCTGCAGCTCAGGTCAGTTTCGAGCCTTGAAAGAATATGGCGACGGCGAAATCAATCTCTGAGGGGATGACCAACTTATCAACGCGCTCCTTGACAGTCTCAAACAACTCCTCAGCGGCCAGCCGACTTGCTCCCTTCCACTTGGCAATGAGGTCCCTCAGCTCCTGGTCCACAGGCTCCCCGGGTCGGCTCTCCTCGGACGCAGCCTCGATCTTCCTCGCCTGCTCGACGGTGTCCAGCCGCCGATCCAGGTCTTTCATAACGGCATCGCGGCCAGCCGTCTTGTGGGCTCTGACAAGAGCAAGAAACGGGTTGTCGTGGTCCGGCCCGACGTCGTCCTCACCCGAGCCTGTAGCTTTCCTCTTGGCAGACTGAGGAGGCCCGGAAGCTATGGATAGTTTCAAAGGCGACGCCGGCCGGGTGTGGTGCAGGTTCCCCAGCGACCGCGCTGGCCTCACTGCCTGAGGCTGTTTCGATACCGACGGCGAGCAAGGCGAGTAGACATCCTCGGACGGCTGTTTGTTGGCGTTTGGCTCTGGTGTCTTGCTGGATCCTGGCGTGCTCTCATCTCCCGTGCCTGGCCGCCGGTTGAGCAGCGGCGAGTGGAATGGCTTCCTGAGGGTTTTGTTGGCGGCGTCGACGCGCCTTCGCTTAGCTGCTGGCGTGTTCATCCTCGAAATCGCAGTGGAGGTCGGCTAGAACCCGTCAAAGATGGTGTTCAAGTCACGTCACGGGATTTGTGGGATTCCATGGCTCAATTAAGCATGGAATGCGAGTTTTCATATTGACCATTGACGATAGACATTGGCCGTGATGAGCTGACGTCGCAATGGCAGTCAGGTCAACTCAGTGAGGTACCTAGGTAGGTGCAGGGAAGCTGCAACGCAGCTCAGGGTCCAATTTTAGCGTGGCATTTCTAGGCGCACTCCCTGCTCCCCTACAATTTACCACCCCCACCCTAACGCCAGTGCTTCATTTTGTGAATCAATATCAAATACTGTGATCCTATCTACAATTGCTTTCCGTCTCGTTACTAAAAAGGAACTCCGCCAGCGACCCAGTCCTCAAACGCAGGGTTCGCTGGAGGCTGCGCGGCAGCGCCGTTATTATTAGCAACAGCAGCAGCACCAGCGTTTCCTCCCTGCTGTTGCCCTTGCGCCTGCTGCTGCTCTCTCTGCCTCCGAGCCTGCTCAGCCCGCTCCCGGTGTTGTCTGTAGTAGACGACGAACGCAAGCGCCATGGCCAGCGACATGATGATCAGCGTATCTACGACCCCGTCATCCTCCGCACCAGGATAGTGCGGTGCGTCGCCTCCCGGCATGGTGTCGTCGTATATATCATCGTACATGACGTCGTCATAGAAATATCCGTCGTCCTGGATGAAATTGTTGACCCATTCGCTGAAGGACCAGTCTTTCTTGTTTTCTGTGGCCCTCCATGTCAGTCAAATTCTCAGAAGGATCAGCGCATGTGTTGTACTCACCTGGCTCGTCTTGGATTGAGTTGATCCGCCCATGTGTCACCGTGTTCCAATAGCTTCTTGCGCGCAGCTTGAGTAGGCTGAGCTTTACTGGGAGATATGCCTCCTCGTTGGTAGCGAGGGCAAGATCATAGTAACGCTTGGCCAGATGGAAGTCTTGGTCCAGCCCCACCCCATTCTCATGCATCCAGCCAAGATTGAACAGGGCTTGAGCCGACTGGTGATACTCAGAGGCGCCCGTATAGCACTTAACAGCCTTGTCGATATCGAGGTCAGTCCCGATGCCGTCCAGGTAGTAGTCGCCCATTTTGACCAGCGAGTCCATGTTGCCCTGTCTCGATGATCGTGTGTAGTAAATGAGCGCAAGTGCAGGGTTATCCATCAGAGAAGACCTGCTCTCCCCGATTCCAAGAACGTTGGACAGCATCGACTGCCTCGCGTCGAGCAGATAGGCCACGTTGTTTTGGGCGGATTCGTAACCCTCTTCAGCTGCATGTAAGTAACCCAGGAATGCAAGCTCGTAGTCGCCATCTTCGTAGGCGTTGTTTGCCTCATTCCACGCCGACACCAACGGCTCGGCCTTCTCTGCTACCGTCTTGTACAGACCCATCGCCTGAGCGCAGGCCTTGTCTCTGCCAATACCATGGTGGATCATTTCTGCGAGGTAGTACTGGGCCTCAATGTTGCCGTATCTAGCGGCGAGCTCAAAGTAGTCATTCGCCACTCGCACGTCGTCTGGCTGTCCACGGTCAAGGAACAGGACACCGAGCTGGACCTGTGACAGGGCATAGTCCTGGTCCGCTGATGCCTTGAAAAGGTCAGTAGCCTTTCCAATGTTTTTGGAGACTCCATATCCCCTCAACAACATCAATCCCAGACAGAACTGGGATTGCGCATCGGCGTGGGAGATGCCACGGTCGAACCAGAACCTTGCCCTGTCGAAGTCCTGCTGCACGCCCTCGCCACGCATATACATGCGGCCGAGGTAGCCCGCGGCTTTAGCTGCGATCTTGTCGAGGCCCGGTTTGAAATTCTCCTCAATACGCCCGTTAGGCTTCCAATACTTCTTGGCCACCATGAAAAAGTACTTGGCGGCCATGCCGAGGTTTCGCTCCAAGCCTCTCTGCCCCTCATAGTAAATGCGGCCAAGGTTGAAGGACGACTTGAAGTCGCCCTTGTTCGACATCAAATCCAGATACTCAATGATGTCTTCGATAGAGGCATAGGCATCCGAGTGAGGATGGTGTCGAACGGCATTGATTCCAGAGCTGGAAACACTTGCTCCCTCGCCGTATAAGCCACCAAAGTCGTCAGCGATATGAGAGGCCTCTCTACTCCAGCTCATGCCACCGGGCGGCCCCGATCGGTACCATTCCATGACCTTATCCGCGACGTTTTTGTAGTACTTGCAAGCCGTCTCGCAGCTCTTTGGGGTGCCCACGCCAGTGTGATGCCGGGATGCCAGGGTCATCTCAGCTCTAGTGTGTCCCTTGAGCGCCGCGAAGGTGTAGTATAACAACGCCCTGGCCTGGTCCCGCTGCACGGAGCCCCCGACCCCCGTGGAATACATGAGACCGACCATGTACATGGCCGAGCTGTTTCCATTCAGGGTCGAGAGCTGCTGGAAATAATCGAAGGCTTTCTTAAAGTCCTTTGGGTGGGTATAGTTGCCATAGAAGTTCATGTGTCCCAGAAGATAAAGTGCGTCGGAGTTGTTCTTGTGCGTAGCTGCCTCGAGGTGCTTGACGGCATCGACGAGCCGCGCATCCATCACTTTGTGGTTGCTGCTGCTGCTGCCATCCTCTGACGGCGGGGCGCTCATACGCAGACTCGGGACAGCTTTCCATGCGAGTTGCCCGATAGTGCCCAATATTCCAGGTTTCTTCCGCCTTTGGTGGTGGTGGGATGGAGGATGTATCTCGTGCAGTTTCGCAATGGCGGCATCGACGTGGTCCGCGCCGGGCTCTCGGTAAGACTGACCAGTCTCATGGCCGTTGACTATGTCTGTTGCGGCCGCTGTGGTGTGTTCGCGATTCGCATCTGCCCATACTGGCGAGAAGACCTGCAAGAGCACTGGCGGTGGCGCGTGTCAGAAGGGTCATGAGAAGCAAGAAGGGCAGCTGCATGTATCATGGGGGGTCAGGCGACTTACGGAGAGGCCATACAAGAGGCTTCATCGTGAATGAAAAGTGCTGAAGCAACGCATAGCAATAGCTATATCATGTCTGCACTCTTCTCGTCCTGTTGAAATCAAAAAGATGGGGGTTGTGTTGCCAGACCCTTCGGCCAGCTGACGAATTGGTAATTGAAGTGTTGTCTTCTTGACATACAAGCTGTCCTGATCCCGGCCGGAGCTTCCTGCATGCACTGCATCTAGTCCAAGTTGCCGCGGGTGGCCTTGCGCTAAGGCTGTTGGTACCTGGCTCTCGGGAAGGTAGCTGATTGGCCACTGCACGCAACGGCACCTGGACCCCCTAGAGGTTAGACTGTACCTGGAAATCTTGATATGAAGAGCTATCAAAATCTTAGGCAAGTTTACCACAGCCAACACCACCACATACCAGTTCTTGAGGTGGTCAATTAACAGAAATCATTTCTCCAAGGGACTTAGATCCGTTCAAGGATTTAAAACTCCACTGTATCCTATCTCTAGGCCCGGGAGAAAAGACACAACCCAGGCAGTCTCTAATTCTGGCGGATATTTTAGCCACTCATTTGGCTTGTTTGACTTACATGAACAGAGGCCCAGCATATCATCTATCATACCCCAGTCACAGGTCACAGTGACAAGATGTATAACCTCTCCAAGTCAGATGCCTTTCAAAACCCAGGCTCTGATCCTGCCTATGTCCTGGAAATCACCCCAGTGGCCGGAGGACTGGCAGCCATCTCATCAGACCAGAAGCTCACCCTGTTCAACCCACAGCGACTGAGCCAGGGGCCCCTCAAGACAATACAGACACCGCACGAGAACATCAGCTGTGCGAGGGCATTTGACGCATCAAATTCCATCGTCTGCACAGCCGGCTCGAACGGCTCCGTTGCGCTATGGGATCTGCGACTGGACGGGTCAAAAGCGCAGGTAGCTGCGCCGACAGGGAGTGACGCGCCCATTGTCTCCCTCGCATGCAGCTCATCCAGCAACACCATAGCAGCCGGCACAGAATACGCGAACCACCAGGCCTCGATCCTCATCTGGGACGCCCGCAGCGGCTCGGCTCCCCGGATACGCTACAACGAAGTCCACAGCGACGACGTGACAGAGGTAAGGCGTGTCCTCTACCATACCAAACCACCCTCGCCCCCCATCTCACGTGCCTCATACAGCTGAACTTCCACCCCACGACGCCGCAAATGCTTCTCTCGGGCTCGACCGACGGGCTCGTCAACGTGTGCGACACGGCGATCGCGGACGAGGACGACGTCGTCGTGCAGGCCTTCAACCACGGCTCCGTGCACCACGCCGGCTTCCTGAACGCCACCGAGGTCTACGCCGTCAGCCACGACGAGAAGTTCGCCCTGTACGACGTGTCCGAGAGCCGCGAGGGCGGCGATGCCACCTGGGCCGTCGGCGACATCCGCGCCGCCCTCGGGTGCCAGTACGTCGCCAACATCAACCCCAAGCTGGGCGACATGGGCGCTGTCATAGGTGCAGGCTCGCAGGAGTGAGTTATCTTTTTTTTTCTTTCTTTGAGACCGCCGTCTCCTGCCTTCCACCTCACATCTCTTCGGAAGACCATGCTGACACTCAAAACAGCCAACAGCTCTTCCAGCTGGTACACATGGCCAAGTCGCCGGCCTGGGGCTTTAGCGCCGACACGAGCGTCGGACTCCCCGGTGCTCACGGGTCGGAGCTGGTGCGGAGCTTCTGCTTCTTCGACCAGGAGCAGGTTGTCTTCACGGCGGGCGAGGACGGCCAGATCATAGCGTGGAGGCCTAATTGATTACTCCACAGAATGGATGAAGAGAGAGGCTCGCTTAGACATCTAGCTCGTGATACCCTGCCCCAAAAAAATATGGCTTTGCTTTAAGAACCTGCTTGGGAGGAATGATGAGCGGGAAGTGATCCTGCCCGGATGGACTCAGGACCTCCGGTGTATCAGACTGACATCTTGGCCGATCAATATCGCCGAATCCTTCACCTGTGGTGACGAAGATGTGACTTTCGCTTCAGGAGAGGCAGTATGCTCGGCATTGGACTAGGGAACATAGAATTGGTCGGGTGGGTGCAGCGAGACGCGCGAACCCTAAAGACAGCACACCCTTCATGAGCATGGTCTCGAAGTCGTATAAGGGATGGAAGATAGTCATTGGTAGCGTGCATAACCTACGGCCGCGTCCGAAAATATGTCCGTACCCTCGTTCTTGCCCAGTCCTTACCTGGGCCATTCTCCTGCCTCAATCCAGTGTTGCCCCATATTTTTGCACACTTCTCAGACATTGATGGGCGATTGGTGCCCAGAATCCCCAGAATCCCCAGGACTTCCAGCAGCCTCGCAGCCCCGACACACAGGACATCCCAATTGCATCACGACTTCTCCGTCCATGCGTGAAGTTCACACTCAGGACAGCTCCTAAGCTTGCGCAGTCTGACTTCTGTCCTGTTTCATTCATCGCGATGCCGATCGTTGCAGACGAGTTGCAGCGAGTGTAGGTACTGAGACGGCGCATTTCCTCGTCAAAGACGTGGTTTTTCTGCCCATGGCAGCAACATACCGTGAGTCTTAACTCCCAGGTCACAAAACTAGCACCCGACGAGCACAGTCTTCATATGCCAGCAAGAACTCAGATCAACCGTACTTGTCGTGCTTGTTCTTCGTCTTCAGGTCCAGCAACTTCTCATGGTAGTCGCCCTCGCGCCTCGCGCGCTTGAGCATCTTGACCTCAGCCTCGTCGAGCCTCCGGCCGGCGGCCTCCTCGAGCTCCTTGCGGGAGATCTTCTCGCGGGCCCTCTCCTCCTTGGTGGCCTTGAAGCGCGGCTTGAAGCGCGCCTGCATGCGGATGCGCAGCGTCGTGTCGAAGCTCATGTCGGCGGCGTCGCCGCGCACCTCGGGCGGCGCGTTGGCGCGCGACGACGCCGACGCCTTGACCGTCAGGTACGTCTCGCGCAGCGTCTGCACCTGGAACGTCCCCGGCGTGTCGGCCGTGGCCGCCAGCGCGAAGGACTCGAGCGGCGAGACGGCCTCGGACGTGGCGCTGAAGATGCCGTACTTGTCGCAGCCGAGGAACCTGGTGGCAGATGGGGTGTGAGGTTAGCTACTTGGGCTGCGAGACGGGTGATCCATGATCCCAGTTGGGGTGGAAAGAGGGTCAAATGTCAGTTGCTTACTTCCCGTGGCTCCCCTTGAACCTGTAATTCTCCGTGCCGGCGATCTTGTTGGCGACCCACACCATGCGAACATCATGCGGCTCGGCCGTGGCGGCGTTGCCCTCCACGACGTTTTCGATCGGCAGCGTAAAGACCTTGCCATTGGCGTCGCACGCCAGGGCAGTCAGCGGCTCGGTGGGGAGGACGAACATGACCGGGCCCGAGACGTCGGCCACGACATCGGCCGAGACCCAGCTGTCGTCGTTCTCGACATTGTCGTCGTCTGTCCTGGCGACCTTGTTGCTGCTGCTGGTGGTGGCTGCGGCGACCGGGTTGCCTGAATCGTCCACCTCGGCCCCTCCGTCCTCCCTGTGCTCCCTCTTTCTCTTCTTCGGCTTCTTGTCGCCCTTAAAGGTGAGCGGCTTGACCATTCTCCCTCTGCTTTAGAACCCCTGGTCCAGAACTCTGACACTTGAGCGGGCAGGATCAGGAGCGCGACAACGCGGTCGACGGCGGTTGTGAGATGAGTGGATGTAACGTGCGTGGGGCGTTGGGCAGCCAGGCTAGGATAGGCGAGGTGCGGGAACTGCAGGTGGGTTTCGAATTTCGAAGGATCCAGATGAGTCTTAATCCCACTCGAGGATGGAGCTGGAGCTTGAGCTGGAGCTGGAGCTGGAGCTGAAGCTTTGCTGTCGCGATTCACGATCCATGGTTCATCTGCGGTTCGAGAACGGGCAGAGCTCCAGAAGCTTGGGGCAGGGAGCTCGTGCAGGGCTCCAGGGCCCCAGCATCGTACCGCATGGCACCTCATATGGATTACATAATAGGCAGCTGTCAGCTCCCTGCGCAGAGGACCATCCGTGCGCTGAATGCAACGTCGAGGACTGTCCAGTGAGTGAGTGAGTGAGTGAGGATATGGGCAGGATGCAGCTATCTAAGCCTATCTCTCACTCCCGAGCCCCCGCTGGACACACAGGGCCACCTCCGCTGCTCCGCTGCTTGAAATCGGCCTCGGCTCCGGCCGCCTGGGTGCGCCAGGTGGGCTTGTCCGAACCCCAAGCTGGAAGGTGGTGGTGGTTCGCATGACAGTCGCCAACGTGGACTAATATCTAACTAATAAGGAGGATTTTTATGCAAAACCTGCCCCTCGCGTGGTTTGTTGGCGCGCCCGCGATCCTCCTCTCCCGATACACATCACATCACAGAGTCGGTTGTGAGATCGAACCTTTTCCCATTTTCACCTCCTTTGCCCACTTCGGGGTTCCTCCGTCCAACTTTTCGCCACCCGGAACAAGCAAATCACAAACAATGGCTCCTATCACGCAAGCTGTCACCGTCTCACTGGAGGATCTCAAGAAAGGTACGTAATGATCATCGCGTTATGAGTGCCAAGCGAGAGCACCACCAGCACTCATTGAACCCACTTTTGCGAATTCTAGGCTCCGTGTCCTTTGAGACGCTCCAGGAGGCATTCGGCCCGGAGTCGCTGGGGATCCTCCTCGTCAAGGACGTGCCACCCGAGTTTGTCGATCTGAGACGTCGCGCCCTGTCATACTCGTCTTATCTAGGCAATCTTCCCAAATCTGAGCTAGGTAAGTAAGCGAGTGGATAAATGAGTGTCTGAAAAAGCAATAGAGTGAACCCAGTGGTCGGCTCGTGGACGCGGGCGCGCGTTAGGCGGGACAGATATAGATCATTAGGTGATGAAACAAGTAGCGCGGGCACTACCGGTTTGTTGGGACGGGCTCCCAATCAAGCCGCCGTCTAACAATATGCATAGATATGCATAGGACAAGTCATCAAGCACAGCAAGCTAACACCTGGCACAGACAAGTTGGAGAATGAAAAGGCAAAGTACCTGACCGGCTGGTCGCTCGGCAAGGAGACGCTCAAGAATGGCCAGGTGGATGACCTCAAGGGCTCCTTTTACGCCAATTGTGCCTTTTACATCGACCCTAAGCTGGCGTGCGCGCCGCCCACGGGCGAGTACACCGAGGACAGCTTCCCTGAGTACCTGAGCCCAAACATATGGCCTGAGGAGGCCGTGCTTCCGGGCATCAAGGCGTCGGTCGAGTCGCTGTGCCGGCTGATCATCGACGTGGCGGTCCTGGTGGCTGGTGCATGCGACAAGTACGCTGAGAAAGACATCCCTGGCTATCCAGCGGCCTACCTGCAGCGGATGGTGTCGGGCTCGATGACGACCAAGGCGAGGCTTCTGCACTACTTCCCCGAGCCAGCCGGTTCTGTCGGTGGGGCCTCCGCAAACGGCTCTGCTGGGGGAAGCGCGAATGGCGACGACGAGGACGACTGGTGCGCGACGCACCTGGACCACGGCTGCCTGACGGGTCTGACGTCGGCCATGTTCGTAGACGAGGCGAGGGCGGACCCAGCCGTGCCGCGGTTCGAGCCCGCCCTGCCCGAGACGCTGCAGCCGCTCGACGAACTGGCTGCGTCGCCAGACCCGGCGGCCGGGCTGTACATCAAGTCTAGAACGGGCAAGACGGTGCAGGTCAAGATCCCGCGCGACTGCATCGCCTTCCAGACGGGCGAGGCCCTGGAGCGCATCACGGGGGGTAGATTCAAGGCCGTACCACACTTTGTCAGGGGCGCCAGGGCCGCGCCGGGCGGTAGTGACGGCGGCAGCAGCAGGATCGCGAGGAACACGCTGGCCGTCTTCACGCAGCCGAATCTGGGCGAGGAGGTGGACCGTGAACAGCATATCACGTTTGGCGAGTTTGCTCGAGGCATCGTCGCGAAGAACACCGTCTCCTAGACCGAGTAATTTGAATTTGAATTTGAATTTCCTCTCCCATGGTTTTGCGTTCCCGTTTCACCCTCTCGGCGCCCGCTGGGCCCAGACTCTGTGCCTGTGGGCCCGATCTGCGACCCCGTTCAGACATTCTGGACCTTTGAGGTGCCCAGCTCTCCGTGCGACGGGTGGACCCTCACCGTATTTTATTTTCGGAAACCTGAAGGAGTGCGACGTTTGTGTGTCTGTTGACTCCTGCGCAATGGGGTGTTGTTGGGTCAGTGGACTGTAAGGATCCTGCGATGTCAGGCGCGAGCTTCGCGGGTTACCGCATTGGGAGTTGCCTAGGGCTAGGGGCAGGGGTAAGGTTGACGGCAAGGGGGCATGTCGACGGGCGGGCTGGCGGGTGGACGGGCGGACGGGCGTATGTAGGGTTGTTATGCCGATGCGACGCAAAACACTCGATGAGATCTGCACGTCCAATCGTGCCTGCCCATGTGTCAGACGAAACGGACTGGTGATGGCAGGCTAGGCTGGCGGGACGACCAGCGGTCGCGATGCAGAATGACGACGTCAGTGCAGGGTGGCGGTCGACTGGCTGTTGACGAGGCTCCTCAGCCACGTCGCATATAGTTAGGGGGCACCTCATAATTGTGGTCGTATTCCAAGGCCCGGCGTGGTTTTTGCGTAATGCCTAGAATGCCTGTGGGCAGACAGATGTATTGCTGTGGTCTCCTGGGTGTCTACATAGCAAAAGTTAGATGGCCTCGAGGTGGTTGGTGACCGGCACGGTGGAACCGACAGCTCAGCCAGCAGCTCGCTAGGTCACAGTAGCGCCCGTCTCCTGCAATGAGCTGCAGCACTCGGATTGCATGGGGGGCCGCGCATGATAACCAGATATTTACCCGCCAGTCCGTCCGTGTCAGAGATAGTAATGAGTTGGCCACACAGTAGCAGTCTAGGTTTGTTGAGGCTCAAAACGCGGACTGCTAGATCCTGGGTCTGCTCCCGTGGCGCCGAGCCAGAGAGGCGAGCATGAGTCGACGCAAGGGTCCGGGCCAGACGGCATGAGACCCATCTAAAAAGCAGGGATGAGCGGTGCCGGGGATCGAGGTGTTGACTCTTTTCGAAGCTCTGGTTTGTGCTGTGTTCTGGGGGGTGAGATGGCAAGGCCGTCTCGCGAGATGGCGTCTTGTTTCGCATGTGAAAGCGCAAGTGAGCTGGGCCCTGACGATCAGGGTGGGCGGTAATGTGTGCCATTCCCGATCCCGTTGTGATTGTGGCACCCAATCATTCCTGCGCGAGAGTAATGAGCCCGTGAGCACGCAAACAGCTGGCGCGCTGATCAACCAGTTGAATATCGGATCGCAATCAAGCGCGTTGAGTGTGCCCCTGAGTTGATATCTCGGCCTTGGCGGCCGCCCACGATCTCTCTGGATCTCTGTGACACAGTCCTTGTCTGCCAGCCCTGGCCACTCCTTTTCTCGGGCTCTAGTTGGACTTGGACTTGGACTCTCGAATTGCTGGCTCCATCTATTGTAACCGTGACATCCGGAACCTGCAACCCTGCTGTCGTGCTATCTATGGTTTGTAGTGGGCGAAGCCTGGCAGGCTGAGCACAGATCCTCGGCCTCGTATCGACTCGGGAGGCTCGGTGCTATTCTTGCACTGCTGTCTGCAGCAGTTCATGTTAGCACAGGGACCGTTCGTTGTGTTTCTGGGCACGGGGGCACTGTAGCAGTGTGACACAGGTACACAGGCACCCAGTGGCCGCAGGTAGGCGTGGTAGGCAAAATCATCCCACGCTGTCAGATGCGTGGCTTGAAACCAAGCAGGGTAGATCCATGCCTGATACCTCTAGCCTTGCCCGCCTCGCCCCTTGGCTATCGCCAGATTTTCATTCATAATGGAGGCTCTGACCCATTTTTCGCGCTGCTACGGCGATCCACTCGGCCCAACTTTCCGAGACTAACAGCAGACTCGACAGCAAACCACACCGACCGCGCAACCCACGGGCGGGTGTCTCAGTGGCCGGTGCCAGTCTGACTGGTGTCTGGACCGGGAGGCGAGGCGGGAAGAGAAAAAAAAAACACTGCACGCTGCATGCTGCACGCTGCAGCAAGAAACGGTCCGAGGGGTGGATGATGGATCAAGCTGCTGGGTCTCTGGGTCTCTCTGGTTCCTGGGTTCTTGGATTTTCTTGGGAGCTGGGTCCTTCCCACCACACCGTCTGGGCCACACAGCAACAACTCGAGTCGCTGCAGGTCGATTGGAAGGCTGGAAGTCCCAGAGGGAGGGCGGCCCACACGGCGACTTGCTTGACTTGCGGAGGTGACGTTTTCAATGGGGGGGTTGTCTGCTTCCCGCCCGAACGGGATCCACCATGGAAAGCTGTAGACAATGGCAAAAAGAGTCTGGATTATCCCACAACTGGATACTGGGCAACTGACACACGACCGACTGATTGAATGACTGACTGACTGACTTGTTGACTGACTGACAGGCCAGCAGCCAGGAACAAAATGCCAGTCATTTCATCTTGCCTCCTCCTCCTCCTCCGCCTCGTCATTATCAGCAGCAACAGCATCCACTCGTCTCGTCTCTCAGTCCCCTCTGTGATCTGATCGCACTCGTCGGGCACACACAGAAGGACATACCCTGGGCCCACCGTGACTTCCTTTCTCATCACTTGCTTGCGGATTCACACACATATTGTACATACATACCTTACACACATACATACATACGCGCTTGCCCGTGCTCATTCCTGCCTTCCAACAAGTTTATCCACCATCTTTCCAGATTGACACACACATCAATACGTCCACACCATCCACTCGCCCTCTGCCCTTTGCCCTATATCACCCTCCCTCTTATCTCCCCCCAAACAGACAGACAACAGGAGGACCCATTTCTCGTCCCGGTTTACGAGCGACCGCCATCAGAGCGCACAACATCCAGACGCATCATCCCGTCCGATCGTTTTCTATTCTTGTATTCGTTCCCCCTTTTGAGCCACAACCGTCTTCTATTCGACCCATAAAACTCGCAGTCCTCTCCACCCTTCACCTGGGACATCCCAAAGAGATCGTCAACGCTGGGGGCTCCTGAGAATCTGTGTTCACTCGTCTCATCATCTCTTAGCCTCGACAATCTCAGCCAGGGCCAGTCGCCAGTGGGGGTTTCATTCACGCGGTGATACTTGGCTTTGGGATCACCGACCACTGTGTGCCACTGGAACACTTAGGCCTGGAGATTGGGACATCCTCTGTGGGACAATTGACGGTGGTATAACGCACCTTGGGACAACCGCTTTGAAACAACCATCTCTGACACATTTGGCTCTCGACTTGTCCCCCGGGCACGTCCCTCTGGGACTTTCCCCTTGGGATATCGTCATCTCGTTTACCCATACTTCGCCTCCGACACAAGCTCGCCATGTCTTCCAACACGTCTCCTTCAAGGCCGGCCTCTCCTGTACGAGATGGACAACCTGGCCCCAGTCGAGCATATCAAAATCAGCTCAGTCCAATTATCACCGTCACCACTCCGCGTGAAAAGAAGAAGAAGGTCGGCTGGGCGGGCAGTGCTGAAGATCGATCTCCTCCGAAGGAAGGCGACTATTTCTCGCATATCCCCGTGGCCGACTCTCGCGCCAGCACACCCGGTCTCCCAGATGCCGCCATAACCAGCCCCGCCCGCAGAGACTCCTTCGACAAAGAAGAGGTCACGAACGCACTGGAAAGGATTCTGAAAGTAGAGGATCACGCCGGCCCGCAAAAGCCCAGCATGCCACTTCCCAACCTGCGCTTGCCCAAGCCGGTGCTACGGAAACAACACCGTCCCGAGAACCCCTCCGAACCAATCGAAGGACTGTCCCATCCATCCGAGATTGAAGCAAGGCACAGGGCAGGTAGACTGGCCGAGAGTGTGTCTGGCGTGAATTCAAGGGCTTCACCCGATGACTCGCCACTCATGGGCAACTTCGACGACATCGGCCTGTTGAACGGGATGGAAACACGCGACCACGCTGCATCTACAGGAGCCGCGACGTTAGAGGACGACATAGACCAATCGGGTCTCAAGTTCCGCCAAAAGGTCGAAGCAGACGCAGATAGACTTATACGAAGTCATACAAAACGCCGTGCGGCCAGGGGCGCCCCAATTCCAATTGCACAAACCCCGGATATCGAGGGAATCCGGTCAGGCACCACTACACCAGTGGCGTACGACCTCGAGTTTGTCCCACCTGCTCCCACCAACTACCACGGAGGTATCCTGGGAACACTACTCAAGTTGTACAATGCAGAGGACCGGAACGGCAGCGGCGAAGGCAGCGGCACAACCACCCCGGCGCGGACCCCCAACAGGACTCCCCGCCCTTCACCTCCGAGCACGGCCCCAGGTACGCCCAGACCAGAGCGCCCACGCAGCGGACTATTTGGCTTGGGATCTCGCAACTCGGCGTCCACGCTTGCCGAACTGATCGGCTCGTCATCCACTCTTGCGGCCCCGGCGACTTCCAACAAGGACTGGTCCGAGATCGTGACAGACAAGCTGAAGCGGGAGCGAGCCGAGCGTGAGCGTGAGCAGCGCCCGAAGAAGGAGCACAAGCGCAAGCCTTCTAAGACACCCCAGCAGAAGGTGGACCAACTTCTGATCAAGAAGCACATCGCTGAAATCATCAGCCGACACAAATATATGGTGAAGCTATGTCGTGCTTTAATGGAGTTTGGTGCTCCAACACACAGACTAGAGGCCTACATGGCCATGTCCGCTAGGTAAGCACAAGACTTCCCTGCCAATCGGCTTTTGAGTTGGGAGCTGTCCCAATGGAATCACGAGAGCCATGGACTATATCGAATCAAGGCAAAGGTGTGGACCTAAGACTAATCGAGGCCGCAGGGTTCTGGCAATTGAAGGACAGTTCCTCTACCTCCCTGGCTGTATGATTATTTCATTTGACGACAAACAAACCCACACAACCGAGGTCAAAATTGTTCGCGTACCACAGGGCGTTGACTTGGGCAAGCTACGAGACGTCCACGAGATCTACAAGCTGGTCGTCCACGATCTCATCGGCGTCGATGAGGCGATGTTCCGGCTGGATGCGGTTGTCACCAGGAAGCACAAGTACAACAAGTGGGTTCGCGTGGTGACGTATGGTTTAGCTGCTGTTTGTGTTGCTCCCTTTGCTTTCGAGGGCAGATGGATTGATATGCCTATTGCTTTTGGTAAGCAACCCTCCCCTCTTGCAACAACGTTGTCCTCTCCGAGATCACTTGCCATCTCTCGAATACGCAGGTACTGACCCGACTTAGTCATGGGCTGTATGGTGGGCCTGATGCAGCTTATTATGGCACCCTCGAGCGAGCTCTACGCCAATGTTTTCGAAACCTCGGCAGCTTTGCTCATGGCTTTCCTAGGTATGTCTTGATTTTACACCCCATCGTCCGCCCCCCCCCCCCCCCGGGCGAACGATCACCATTTGTCGAATGTCTAATAACTCGATACAGGAAGGATGTTTGGGTCAATCCAGTACAAGGGAGAGAACTTGTTCTGCTTTTCAGCTCTCTCACAGTCCTCTATTGCACTCATTCTCCCGGGATACATGGTCCTCTGCGGAAGTCTTGAGCTTCAGAGCCACAACATGATCGCCGGTTCTGTGCGCATGGTGTATGCCATGATTTACACACTATTCCTCGGCTACGGCGTTACAATTGGGGCAGTCCTCTACGGTCTCATGGACAAGAACGCTACGAGCTCAACCTCATGTTCCAACCCCCTCAACAGCTACTGGAACTTGTTATTCGTACCGCTCTTCACACTTTGTCTATGTGTCATCAACCAGGCAAAGTACAAGCAGCTTCCCGTCATGCTCACAATCTCCTTTGCTGGGTACGTTGTCAACAGCTACACAAACAAATACTTGGACTCATCTACTATTTCCAACACCTTGGGAGCCCTGACGATTGGTGTGCTGGCCAACTTGTACTCTCGGCTGAGCCGTCCAGCCGAAAACTTCTGGCTGGACCTGAAGATGCGCAAGGTGAACCGAGATCTGGAGAAGGGCATTGCGAAGGCGAACGAGGACCCCGAGACAACCGCTCGGCGCGTGGGCTATGGATTGGCGGCAGCAGCCATGCTGCCTGCGATCTTCGTACAGGTACCTAGTGGCCTGGCCTCCGGCGGGTCTCTCGTCTCAGGCGTGACGAGCGCCAACGCGATCACAGGGAACAAGACGGCGGCAGCCTCGACGATGGGGGCGTCTGACCTCAATACAGGTGCATTCACGGTGCTTCTCAGCGTTATACAGGTGGCGATTAGCATATCAGTGGGACTTGGACTCGCGGCGTTACTGGTTTATCCCTTCGGAAAGAGAAGGAGCGGGTTGTTTTCTTTTTAGACTTCCATTAGAACAAAGATACCAACATAGATCATGTGATTATTGCTTTATTCGAAGAGCTCAAACACTTTATCTTTCTCTCGCTTTGAATGATGCGGTGGTACAACCATGCTCGATGGTTTCACGAAAGATAGATCTTGAGACACATCCGGCCTTGGGCAAGCAGATTAACAGGCCAAATCACAGAGACGGAAGAGCAGGATTCATTGCACGCGAGAATATTGATTGCTCGGTATCAGTACAGGAAACAAGTAAAAGAAATAAATAATGACTGCTACCCTCAGCTCACAGGAGACGAGCAGCGAAGCGTTCATCGAGCAGTGAGCCCGCCCCGGTTGGCTCGCAGGACCGCAGAGCTCGAGGCTTTGGCGGCCACGTGCGTGTCTGCCAGCCGCGGTTGCTCGACCTGCGCAGGGAATCATGATGTGGGCTGCCAAAACAACAGCCAACTGACCAAGCAACCAAACGGAACCGCAAGTAACCCCCGCCCCTCGCCCCCCCTTTCCCTTCTGCCATTCGGGCTGGGCCGCTCCTGGGGCCTTGCTGTTCCCTTTGCTTGTCTTCTTCTTCTTCAAACCGCATATGCCAATGTATTTCATTTCGTCGTCATGCCAGTATGCCGTAGATTTCGCGAAACCCAATCTCACTGGAAGGCTCGAGCCCATGGAGTTGTGGGCCTCGGTCGAGATGTTTGACGCCAGGAAACGCAAGAGGTTGTGTCTAAAGACACGACCTCTTGCTACAAGGAGATTCGGCCCCGAGAGTAATTCTTCCACAAGACTACCAGACCATTCTCAATACCAGGGGACGTCGCTGAGCTACTCGCGGCGACGCGATGCATCAAGAATAGCTTCGTCGTCATCTTGAGCGGGCGCGATACCCTCGGTCTTCCATTTCTCGTAGGCCTCCTTGGCATGCTGAACTTGCTCCTGGCTGAGGTTCTTCATCCAAGGACTATTCATGGCCATCTTCTCAGTGAACTTCTGGTTGCGAACTTCCCTGACCATTTGCCTTTGTTGCTCGCGCTGTTCACGTTCCTCCCCAGACCCACCGTCAATGTTGTAGATGAAGTAGTTCGATGTGCCCTTGGCGTAGCTGATCTTGGACGTGTTGAGACAGATCTTAAGGACCAGACCTTCGCTGTACGAGATAGCCTTGGGTTGGTAATCGCCGTCGGAGTCGGCATCCCCTGAGGGCAGATTGCGGGTGAGTACAACCTTTTGCATACGAGACCGAGGGACCCCTTCGGTTGGCTCGGTGCGCATCCAAGAGGAGATATAGTATTGCCAGCGATCGCGCAGCTCCATCTCGTCCATATGGAAGGTCGTGTCGTCCTTTTGAAGCCAGCGAACGGTTGCCTCGCTCTTTGATGGAATCTGGGACGATGTTAGGGATTGCACATGGAGCAGTTGATGGTCAAGAAGTACTTACCCAGCTGATGACGAACATCTCTCCGTCCTTGATACACTTTTCTGCAAACTTGCGGTGGCTGATTTCGACTTGATAGCTTGTCTCATCATGCTGACGGCTGACCATGTATTGCTTGATCAAGTCTGGTGTCTTATCTTTGTTGTCGGTGTTATTGCAAACAAGGGCAAGACGACAAAGAGTCTTGAGCAAGTCTTGGATCGTGTAAAGCTGCCAGCCATTGCTGAGGTAGTAGTGCCGCAAGACGTCTTGATAGCGGTTCTCATCGATATCGCCATTAATGAAATCCTCAATCAGCTCGACCGTTCGGCTCCAGAACTTATCTTCCGAAAGGTTGCTGAAGAACTTTAGATCGTCCTGAACAAGACCAAGGACCTTGGCTGGCTTCTCCAGTCTTTCACGCCGTATCTCGTTGAGAACGCTTTCTTTGTTGTCCTTGACACCTTTCAGGCGCTGGTATACCGTCTGGAGAATGCTGAAGAAAACATAGATCGTCTGATTGCAGAAGAAGTTGAACCACGGGCGAGGGAAAGAGCCATCGGCCCTCAAATCACCCTGCTCGTCAAGCAGGGAGTTGTCACCGGATGCGACCGTGGGCACTGGAGCAGTCGCAAGCCACCTATCGTTGGAACCAACTTCGGGCACAGAGGCATCTTCGGGGGCATCAGGCATCTCTTCCTCGTTCCCAGAGGCGACATCGGGTGTCGTTTCCTTGCTTCCCGATGCTGCGCTGCCCTCCTTGTGGTTGCGTGGCTTGCTGCCGTTGCGGCCGGGGTCAAGAACGCCGCGAAGAAGATCAGACTTGCGACCGTTGCGACGGCCTGACCTCCCATTGGTCAGCTCAGTCGGGGGAAGCTCCTCGGCATCTTCATCGCCCGAGTCCCTGTCGATATTGGCAAGCCTCTCCTGAACCTTGTCCTCTGGAAGGTCAAAGAACTGCGGGATAAATGTCTCGAAGAAGTCCAAGATACGTTCCTTCTCGGTAGCGCCATGCTGCCCGCTGTTCATGGCGTACAGGAACATGAGCCTGAGGAGATCAAGGATAAGCTCCTTGTCCTCGAAATTCCACTGGAACTGATAGTGTGGGATCTTGTGCCTCGCGGATCGTAGTCGCTTCTGCTCTTCGTGTTTCGTCTTGACGACATCGACGAGATGCTTGGCCGAGTAGGTACGTTTGTCGTTGTTCCTGATGGAGAGCCCCATGTGGTCGAGTGACCTGAGATAGATGGTCTCGGTCTGCGTCTGCCAGACCCTTTCCCACTCGCGTTGAGAGAATCTCCACTCCTCGTCTTTTTGCTTCAGACGGGCCAAAACCACCGGCACGACGCTGAAAGGGTTGGAGAACATGTCGTTCACAGCCTGTGGGCCGTGCTCTGGGCCATACACCTTCTTCAAAACTCGTTTGTAGATAGATTGGCTATGCCCCCCGAGGCCTGTAGGCATCCTAAAATTCACGCGATCGTTGGGTGTCAGCGTCAACATCTGCTGTGCAATGGGTTCCAAGAGTTGAATGCACTTCTGGTTAGCCTCAATGTAGAAGTCGTAGTCGTGGCGTTCTTCCTCTATCCTATGGAGGCCCTCCTCGAATGCGTTCTTCCTGTGGGCGACAAAACCAGAGTCCTCGGAAGCCCAAGTAGGGTGAGACGCCCACTCATCGTTCAAGACTGAGTTGCAAAGATCATCTCGGCCGCTGCAAGGCTTGAGTCTCTCCCGCTTCGGTAAGAGACGGTAGCTAGGTCCGTAACTGCGGCAATTGCTCAACGAGACCCGGCCGGTAGCAGGTTCAGGACGTTGTTCAATGACGTAGTCTTCTCCACTGAACGAGACGAACTCCTTGAACCAGCCAAAAAGTTCAGTGTGGCCTCCGATGAATTGTGACGCCTTGGCTATGAGATCGTCCTTGTCGAGCAGTTCTTGAGTGAACATGTTGCAAAGTTTGAGGAACTCGGAGAATGCCGTCTTGTTGTTGATGAACTTCTTGGCCTTGTCGAAGAAAGCTATCTCAAGGTCGGCAGAGGAGGCAGGGGACGTAGGCGCGAGAGGCACTGGCATGCAAGGTGTCAGGTTTGGCTCAACGCCTTCTGCAGCGCCAGGCTTCGGGTGAGTTGTTTTGAGTCTCTTGTTGCTGCCTGATGCAGGCGCTCCTCGCATATTAGACGTTGGTGGATCGACGACTTGCGATGTCGCAGGGCCAGCCTGCTTATCTGGTCGCGTGCGCTTCTTGCTCTCCTTGCTTGCGCTGGCCGGGGGTGCAAAGTTACCGACTGGCGGACCCTTGGGCCCGTCTCGAGCTGTGTGCCCTGGCTGGGGCGTCGATACCATGTTCGTCATGGCATTGAAGTCCTCAGCACGTTGTGCAGCTCCTCGAGTTTGCGCAGCGGACTCTGGGAGGAATTGCTTGAAGTCTTCCAGAAGATCTGGCGCAGCGTTGAACAGTGTCGTGACCTGGGCGTAGACGTCCTGGATGGGTTTCTGCTCTCGCTGATATGTCTGCAGGATCTCTAAGAACTGTTTGTAGATCTCGGGCTTATCTTGGAAGCGATTCTGCGACAGAATTTGGGTTAGAGGCGTTGGGTCAAAAGTTAATAGATACGGGAGAGAGGGAGAGGCAGCGATATGCGCATTCCATGCCCCAGGCAACCAATCACAGCAGCAAGAAAATTGAAAAACAATGGAAAAATCGACTACACAATGGACCACAAAACGAGCTACAACAGACAGGCTCACCTTTATCTTGTTAACATAACTGATTGCATGATTGAATTCGACTGGACCCCGCTTCTCCAGGTTCGCCTGCGACTGAGCTGCAGCCCCATTCAATGCTTGAACAGCAGCTGGTGTTGGGGTGAGTGCATTCCGAGGAATAGGAGGGTGAGAAGTTGCCGAGCTCGTCTGGGCTGGTGGCTGTCCTCGCTGCTGCACCGGGCTATGCGCGTCGAAAGGCGCGCTCTGCCCAGACCCATGGCCCATCGCCCCGTGACCGCTCTGAGCGGGCGTGCTGAACTGGGCCTCGGGGCTTTCGATGCTGTGTTGAACTGGACCTTGCCAATTCGGCGGGCGTTGCTCTGCGAAGCGCTGACTCGGAGCAGAAGAAGGCGCTGGGCCAGACTCTATCTGCACCGCCCTACCGGGGCCGATTGAATGGATTGTTGAGCCCGAGGGTGTCGTCACTCGGATGCTGTTTGGGTTATTCTCCAAGCCACACTCGATCCGATACCCTGGAGGGAGGAACGTGTTGAAGCCTTGGATCAGATTAGGATGCCCGGCGAACAATTCAGAAACACGGCTGATGACGCCTGGTGTATCGATCCTACGGTCTCTCAGCAACGCACGACATGTTGAACGAAGTCGCGAGGGGGCCCGCATTTGTCACTCACGTCTGGCTCTTGAAGTCCTTCATAATGTCGAGAAATCTGTTATACACATCAGGCTGCTCAGAGAACTGGACTTTGACCTGGTCAAGATAGCTGAGAGCGTCCTGTTTGAGGCGGACATCAGCACGGGTGTTCCGAGGAAGCAGTTGTTCATGACCTTGGTCTGCATTATCGGAGCTGTGGTAATATCTCACATTGAGTATGGGCTGCTGCCCTTGGTTCATGTTACCCGGGGCTGGAGCCATTGCATGGCCGGGGGCCATGCCAGCACCGAACGGCAACGGCTGGGCGGCACCTCTGCCTCCTTCAGGCTGGAGTGGAGGCCCGAACACTGCCGCTGCACCACTGGATGTGCTCATGGGTCCGTTCGGTGGCACAGGGCCATGTGTTGAGGGGGCGAACATCTGATGTTGCGATGAAGCAGCACCGTTCTGAACGCCATGGGGCATTTGCCTGTTGTTGGAATCTCCATGCGCAGCGCCAGGAGGACCTCCTGGGCCAGAAGGTGCGCCAAGAGGTATACTTGATGGGTTTGCGCCATGGTTTGCCAAAAGGCCACCAGGGCTGTGTATTGTGCCGGGAAATCGGTTTGCGACAGGCTGGTGGATTGGGATGGAGCCAGCATTGCTGTGGTGAGGCGCACTGGGCGGGTACGGATCTCGGCTGGCGCGTTCGTTTTCACGATCCCTTTGTTCTCTTTCTCTTTCTCTTTCCCTCTCGCGCTCGCGGATGATCCTCTCGTCTTGTTGCTCAAGAAGAGCAGCGCGATGACGCTGCTCTTCCATATTGTGGGGCTGGGTGCCGGCGAAAGCTTTCAGGGGAGAATGGGACTCGGTGCCACAGCTCACGTTCTATACCTCAGAGTAACTGCAGGAAATCAGCATTGTGCACTTTACACAAGTGATATACAATCACTAATACGAGGGGGTGACGAGCTCTGTGCATCCAGTTGTGCGCCTGCGTGACAAAGCCGCAGTCGAGAATCTCGAGAAAGGGCTTGAGCTGGAGCTCCAGCAGACGATCAGACGGGAAGATGGTCTTTACTTACTGTCATTCGAGGGCATGGAAGCTGAAAATGGACATGATACATTTGTTAGAAGGCTTCTTGAAGACAGAACGGCAGCGGCTTCTGCGTGAGGGGAGTTGTGTAGATCACGATTTGCAAGCTCTGAAGGGGAGAATGGAGGTCAGATCGCCCGACACCACGACAATGACCGAAGCGAGCTGGGATTGGCGACCAGAGAACCTTAGAGCAGGGCAATGCGACAACGGCTCCGGGATTGTTATCGACCGACTCCTTTGGGACCGTTCACGTGTAGATAAGCATGTTAGTGACGAGAAGAGACAATAACTGTGACTGCGGAGAACACCCCGCCAAGACTGTTAGCATGACCAGACCTCTTTAGCTGACTCCACTTCCCTTCGTGGCTTCTGGCAGTGACGTTCCGTCTTTTTGCCTGCCGATGAGAACTTTCCCTTGCCTAAATCAGGGGCTGCAGCAGTTTTCCATCCAAGTAAAAAAAACGCGTCACTGCCTAGATGGTCAAGGAGCGCAAGCCTTATTAGTCTGTTGGAACGGCCAAGTAAAATTATCTCGCGAGGTCGTGCCCCAGAAGAAGCGCACATATACATATATGCACATGATACATATATACATGTATATATATAGATATATATATATATATATATATATATTCAAAGTATACAGTACCGTCCGATATCCTCAAGTAGTAGACCAGCCTCATGTCTCGCGTTCTGCAAACACGCATGGGAAACCGCGTTTGTAGCGTATGCATCGCGTTTATAAGATAAGGTACAGCTCATAATATTCATAACATTGCATTTCTGTTCTGCTCTTCGGGGTATGATCGCTAAAATTTTGAACTGAATCCTGGATTCCCGACCATGTCAGGCCTTCAGACAATTACGAATAATTCCGCCCATTCTTAAGTATCCACTATCGCGAGCACGGGTCAACAAGCTTCCTCCTGCAGAGTGCATTAGGGGAAGAGGTGGGTTGTCACTCACAACTTGACCATTTTGGACCGAGCTTGCTACACTAGATACCTCGATGTTCCCAGGCTGTATCTGTCGCGAACTGTTAGAGGAGTGGATTTGAAGCAAGCCGCGACATGTAGGAGAACCTACTACTTTATTGCCGTCCTTCTCCTCCCACCATATCTCAGCACCATCGCCGCCTAGGGTCTTGACCTTGTCACCCTCGTTCCAGGGACTTTTCGGAACGACGTGCGCCTCAACAAACCTCCTGATATTCTTTTGTGCCCGCTCTCTCCCGTCGTCTCCCTCATACGCGTCCGCGCCCAGCTTGTCATAATCCCCAGCGTCTTCCCAAGGCTTGCGCGGCAGCTTGTCCATTGCCGAGTTCAGCGGTGCCAGAACCGTCGAATTCTGCGATGAGTCGTCGAGCCGGCGCGACAGGGAGTCAACATCCCGGACTAGTCCGGCGAAGATATTGATGCTGCGATCTTTGCCCATGACGTCTGACAGGATCACCGTCCCTGGTCCCCCGGCAGGAGGATCCCGAGGGCCGCTTGGCTCGCCGTGGGATGCGTCGGGTGGGAGTGCTGGGCCTGGGCCGTCCATGATGGGTCGTTGAACCTCGTCGGCGCTGATGGGGGGCGGGATCGCTTTGCCGCCACGGCCCCTGTTGTGGAGCGAGACGGAGACGGGCATCAGGGAATGGGCGAGGAGGGCGGAGGACAGCAAAACAGTGAGTTGGGTAGCCCTCATGTTATGTGTGAAATGTTATTTTCTTTGGATGCCTCTTTTCGTCGTACGATACACGAGTACATGTACTGACAGTTAGCTGGCTTGATCTGATGCGTAAGGCTGCCCACCGTTATTCGCAGATGGGCTGATGACGTAGTTTAGTCCTTCAGAGCTGATAAGAAAGATAGTCACCCTAACCCTGGACCTTCCGGCTGTAAGGGGAGGGGGTAGCCCGGTCTCCTTGTCTCCTTGGGCATCCCAAACTGGTGCCACGGTTTTCTACGTAGCGAACTGTCCGAATGAGCAGGTCTCCCAGAGCATTTGGAAGGCCTCGACGGTGTCTGCCGAAGACCTTGAGTGACTGGTCTCATAGACTGACTGATCACTACTCTATATTAGTCCTCTTTGTTTAGGACACATGCTTCGCGTCTTTCTGAACCTCTGCGATGAGGTACATCACTGTCAACATCCAAGACTTTGTTGTCGTACGATATGCACATGCCGACTCAACCACTCTGTAGTCTCCAATTCCGCGCCTGTGGAATGTCTGGCTCTTTGACTTGGTCATCCCTGTGACGACACGTGGAGCAAACGCTGCACACTGCAAAAGGTAGAAAGGCTGAGGCCAGGCCGTGGGCAAGGCCAGGCCATTTTCACATGCCGAGTAGTAGAGTATGGCTGGTTGCATTAGGTTCTCCCACGGGGTCACTCCTAGGCATGTCAGATGACTGCCATGCTTTCCCGTGCGCTGCGTGGGTGTTTCGTCCGGGAACCTGGAATGGCATAGAGGACAAAAAGTAGGGGTTCATTCGTCCAGTTTCGCATGTGACAGCGAGCGAGCGAGCGCCTCTGCAATTTACCAACTCGTGACCATGCTGACCGCCGACCGCCCTGCCGCCAGAAATGGTAGACGCAATTGACTCGAGGTTGCCACTGGGCTGTGTTTCACTATTATACTATGTTGTAGTCTATCCGTGTCTTGTGTGTTGACACAGGTGCAGAGTCGGCCGTCGGTCTGAAGCCAGCGTCTCGGGGCGAGCTTGTCCATTGTGCCGTGGCTCGAGGACCCTCTCTTTTGCAGACAACCCCGTTCGGCTTGACGACGACCCCTCGAGGGCTCCGCTCGCGGAGGCAGATCGAACGAGGGTTCCCCACACTCGGACGAGACCCGGGGTCTGGAGGTTTGGGCAGGTTTTGGTCAGCGGGAGCGTGCTGCCTCGGCAGAATTTCCCCGACCAACAACGGCCAGGCAGTGGGCCAGCGAGGGATCCCTCGGGTCAGGGTCATGTTCGCCGCCGATTGCCTAACCTGTCGGCATCGTCACTGAGGTCGAGGCTGTCTTCCTGGAAATGCATCGTGAACTTCAACTTGTAGCCTTCTCATGACCTCACAGAGCGTGAGGGTTTCCGAGATGGGGCCACGATAAATACCCACGTTAGGGACAAAAGAAGCCATTGATTGTCGCCCCTTCTTGCCAGCTCTCTCCACCGTTTGGGGATTCTGGGACGTTGCATCCCTGCTAGACTTTTGACCTCGGCTCACGAATCAGAAGGTCAGCAAATCGGCTTAGTGCTACCTCCCCCCCAATTGGAACCTGGCAAGTCTGGGGTAAGACCCAAGCAACAGCCGGCGCTCGAGCCGTTGACTGCATATCAACCTGGCGCATTCCAATTCTCCTTCTCTCTCTCTTTAACATACTAAATTCCATCTTTCCGCCTCACTAACTCCTCGCCATCGTTTTCGTCGTCTTCACTTTTTTTCCCTTTCCATCGATTAGTCCAGAGGATCACCCACCATGGCACCCAGAGTCATCGTCGTAGGCGGCGGCTGTAAGTGGTCCCATTCTCCCGAGCCAGGAGTCGAGTCCCAGGCTCGATCACATGCCACTGCGTGCATTGTCATCGTCACCACAACCGCGCTTCCAACCACAGCTGACAGACTCTCGCAGTGTCCGGACTGAGCGCCGCGCATACCATCTACCTCGCTGGTGGAAATGTTGTCGTTCTTGACAAGCAAGGTACGTTGTTTCTGTGGGTCGCAATTCGAACGATCGCATGATCTGGTCTGACACAGTTGCCCTCCAGCTTTCTTCGGAGGCAACTCTACCAAGGCCACTTCCGGCATCAACGGTGCCTTGACCAGGACACAGGTCGACCACCAGATTCAAGACAGCGTCAAGCAATTTTACGATGACACGCTCAAGTCCGCCAGAGACAAGGCAAGGCCAGACCTGATCAAGGTCCTGACCTACAAGTCCGCCGCTGCCGTTGAGTGGCTGCAGGATGTCTTCAACCTTGACTTGACTCTTGTATCGCGGTTAGGGTACGTCGCCTCCTCCTGGCTATTTTCTTCATGGTGCACTCTATCTGACTCGATTTGCTCGCAGTGGTCACTCCCAGCCACGAACCCACCGAGGTCATGACGCCAAATTCCCTGGCATGGCCATCACATACGCTCTCATGCAAAGACTCGAAGAGCTCGCCGAGACCGAGCCTGAGAGAGTAGAAATCATCAAGAAGGCTCGCGTCACGACCCTCAACAAGGACGGAAACACTGTTACTGGTGTCAAGTTCGAGGTTAACGGCGAGGAGCAGTCCTTGGACGGTCCAGTCGTGCTTGCGACCGGTGGTTATGCGGCTGATTTCAGCGACTCTTCTCTGCTGAAGAAGCACAGGCCAGACACATACGGCTTGGCCACCACAAACGGTGCCCACGCCACTGGTGACGGCCAGAAGATGGTCATGGCCATTGGCGGAAACGGCATCGATATGGACAAGGTGCAGGTGCATCCTACTGGTCTTGTTGACCCCAAGGACCCTGGCTCCAAGTGGAAGTTCCTTGCTGCCGAGGCTCTTCGAGGAGAAGGTGGTCTTCTTATCAACGGCGATGGAGACCGTTTCTGTGACGAGTTGGGCCACAGAGACTACGTTTCCGGCATGATGTGGAAAGAGAAGGACAAGGGCAAGTTCCCCATTCGCCTCATTCTCAACTCCAAGGCTTCCAACACCCTGGACTTCCACACTCGCCACTACTCTGGCCGTGGTCTGATGAAGAAGATGACCGGCAAGGAGCTCGCCAAGGAGATTGGCTGCGCGCCAGAACACTTGCAGAAGACATTCACAACATATAATGCCATCGCAGACGGCAAACAAAAGGACCCGTGGGGTAAGAAGTTCTTCCACAACGGCCCCGTGGATATCAACGATGACTTCCACGTCGCGTTGATGGAGCCCGTGCTGCATTTCACCATGGGTGGTATCGAGATAAACGACAAGGCTCAGGTTCTCAACACCGAGCAGAAGCCCTTCGACGGTCTCTTCGCATGTGGTGAGCTGGCTGGTGGTGTCCACGGTGCCAACCGTCTGGGTGGCTCGTCTCTTCTGGGATGTGTCGTTTACGGCCGTGTGGCTGGCGACACTGCGAGCAATTACCTCTTCCAGCAGGCCCTGAAGGGCGCAGCAGGTGGGCCTGCCGCGCGTCTTGGCCAGATCTCCCTCCACTTGGACCCTGCTGCCGGCAAGGTCACTCTGGACTGGGGCTCCAGCGGTGCCTCCTCCTCTGGCGCTGTGACCTCGCAACCCAGCACCTCGGCCGCTGGGCCATCGCCTCAGGCGGACTCTGGTAAGGCCGCCTCCAAGCCCAACAACCCCAAGGAATTCAAGGTTCCTGAAAAGGAGTTCACTCTGGAAGAGGTCGCTAAGCATAACAAGAAGGACGACCTTTGGGTCGTCGTTAAGGGTGTCGTCATGGACCTGACCAACTGGCTGGACGAGCACCCCGGTGGTCCTCAGGCCATCATGAACTTCATGGGACGTGATGCCACGGAAGAGTTCGAGATGTTGCACGACGACGAGGTCATCCCCAAGTACGCACCACAACAGGTCATTGGCAGAGTCAAGGGACAGGAACCGAGCCTGGAGCTATAAATACAACGTCCGGTTGAATGGAAGACAAGCAATTAGTCACGGCTTTACAAAGCGAACTGTGTGATACAAGGAATCAGCTGAGGTAATTATAGTGCTTCCTCGGCTGTGAGAGAACGGTGCAACACGCATGTGTAAGTAGACCAGCATTGGCGGTGTGCAAGAGGCATGCATGGAACTTTTGGGTACCACGACGTGGGCGTAGCCGGTGTCCGAATGACGAATGAATGTGCGACGGAATTATACTACCAAAAATATGGTTCGATCTTGTTGTTGAAGGATGAGAGATAAGGCATCCGGGTATCTTTTTTCTGTTATCGTATAGCTTTTGTATTCATATATCCTATGCCTCGAGCTCGTCGCCTCCCCCCCCCCCCCCCGGGGTGTGTTCACGCCCCATGGCTCGCCGTTGAAAGGTCACTGCTGGCGCCGGAGTCCTACAGCAGTCACACATGTGTCTCGCTTCAGTGATTTGACTGTGGCTGAAAGAGTAAGGTAGCTTGCTGCCCACTGGTCCTCGACGAGGCGTCGGTGCAGATATCCGCAACACTTGTCAACCCCGTCTCAACCATCCCGCTCCACGTACAGCATAGCACAGCAAACTGTCACATGTGACCTCGAGCATGTTCCTCCCAACGTGGGCGGCATGTGTGAGCAATGGCGTGAGGTGGTATCCAGCACAGCAAAACACATCTGGATGGACAGCCCTGGAGGTATCACAGATACGCGCTCACGTGGTGTGTTTGGCGCCTCTCCCCCTCCCACTCAGCCGAGGAAGTCCTCGAGATCGGGCGAGAGCGTGGCTTTGTATGTTCGCGGCTGCGTACATGGCATGACACACATTTACATTACATGCGTCCTGCGTGTCTCAGCTGCTCATTTAATCTCCATAGGGCCAAGAGGAGGGTGGAGTGGGGATTCGTGCTACACAGTCTCTCTCTCTATCTTGTCCCTGTTCTTCCTCATTCCTCGATAAGGCCCCCCGCAGCACGAGGCAACGTGACAGTAAGTGGCTTTGCCTGTCCTGTGTACGCCCCCAAATAATTATCAGCCTTGGATGGTTTGGGGAAGTTGTCCGTTGTGGCGCGAGTCCTGTACGACATCGGTGGGAAAGATGACAGTCGATTTAGGCCATTGGAAGGATGTCAGCTTTTGGAGCATTTTGGGGATATTTTGAATGTACAGTAAGCGAGAAGTGCACTTGCTCGCCGTCGCGATAAGTGAGACCCGCATCATGCAGGCTACCGGGCTGAAGGGGGTGGATGAGTGGATATGGCTATAGGTGTGCGGACGTCGCACGGCGTGTCAATTTGTATAGAATCCACGGTCTCCCTCCTGCGCAGCTCAAGCGGCCCCTAAGGATGGTTTCCGCTCACTGAAGGGTCGCATTGTCTTACTCGACCTGCACCATGCCCTGCACGCTTTGCAGCTTAAAGTACATTCGGCCAGTAGCGTGAGGGAGAGCTCGCAGCACATCGTCTTCTATGCGCTGATACTGTCGATGGTCGAAGTCCGGTAACAAACCAGTCTCTGTACAAGAACATTTTGAATCGGACACGGAGAAAATTCCGTGATACCTTCTGCACTCTGGTGCGATGGGGCTGTCCGCGCTCCACATGCGCCTGGCGTGGCTGCAAGCCTGTGGGGCGGTTCGTCGATATATCAGTTCTGTAGACCTGTGCTTGTTTTGGCAAGTGATATCCAGCTTGCCAGCCGTATCTACAACACGTGGATACTCTCGCAGGGGTAACGAGACAGATCTGCACTTGCAGCCTGCCAGCCTGTCAACCAACTGAGGAAAATGACCCTCTCTCCTCTGTACTCACTGTTGGTTGTGTAGTCCCTATTCGCCCGTCATCGATGCGGCAGGTCACCACACATATATCTGAGACGACCCTGGGGTGACACAAGGACGATGTCCTGTCCACTGCTTCACAGAACATTATTTGATCGTGAGCGTACATGCCTCTTCGAGATCGCCGGACTCAGAGCCATGTTGCGTCATGGCATGGAGCAAGCACGTTTCGATTCCGGGGACTGACTCGAGGGCCGTTGAAGACCGATCGATGTCAGCCAGCTTTGGTCTCGACAAGGGCGACAGTGTCACCCGAGTCCCAGCAAGGGGCAGTCCAGCCTTGCCCACTCGTTCATCGGCGCCAGCTGCAGGCCCACAGTGAGGTCGGCCAAGGCAGAGAGCTGGTTGAATATGGTGACGGGTCAGCTGCGACAAGCCGTCAGGCCTTGGAGCGGGTGGCCGCGTCGGCCTATGGGTGGTGATGTAGTAACTGAGCCGCGCCTGCGATTCCCGTGTCGGGGCGCCACAGTTCACCACGCGTCTGTGGACATCTTCTGAGGCAGACAAGCAGCACTTGTGCTCAGTCCGCTCCTTTGACAGAGTCCATGGCCCTTCTGGACAAGGTGCAATCTTGGAAAATTCCTATTCCAGCGCAATCGGCGTATACCCACTTCTGCCGACATGGCCCCCAAAAAGGCATCGTCAGCCATGGAAGCTCGGACGGGGTAAGGCAGGAAGTAGTAGGCCAAGTGCCCTAAGGAAATTGAGATGCCGATGCAGGCGTGGTGCGCTAGGCCGTTGGAAGAAAAGCCAGCGGGGGTAGAGAGTTAGAAAGGATTCCCGGCATGCCCGTGTCTGTGTGTGTGAGAGTGTGATGGGAAGGACGCCACGAAACTGCGAACCAAAGGCGTGCAGAGCGCCTGCAGCCGAGCACATGCATGACCCATTCCTCTTCGAGAAGTCATTACTCATTCCGCCATCAGTATCGAATCATGTCAGATGCGCCGCTGGGGCGTTTAGCTGCAGGCTCACGGGGACGGGCCACAAGTAGGGCAGGAGGAAGACGAGTGCTTGAGGTATTTGCAGGCGGCTGCTATGCAGTAACATATCATGAATAGCACAAGGCGAGGACAGAGTCTCAAGAGGTGAACAGCCGGTCAATCGGGGGCTGAAGCACAGACAGATCTCTTGCGTGCAAAAAAAGAAACCCGCCCGTGTCTTGCGAGGACATGGCCAGCGCTCAACCGGGAACGTTGACCGAGCCCTGTCTTTGTGCGTGTGCCGTATGCAAGTCCTAGTCGAGCTTCATCCTTCGTCCGGGGTAGAAGAGAGAAGAGAGAAAAAAACTTAAAAAGGCAGCTAACCACCCAGTGTGAGAGTGGTCGAGGGGGATTATAGCGCACCGTACGCGCAGGCACTTATGGATCCCCGCAATCTGTCGGGGTCCGGTCCCAGGCTGTCAGAACTGAGAGGCCCCACAGAACAAGACTGTCGCCAACTTTATTGACATCGATCAAGACTGGGATTGGAGCCAGAACTGGGACTGGGAGTCGAGGAAAAGAGGGCTCTCAGAGAAGACCAGGCTTCCGTAGGCCTTTCTTTCCGGTTCGACTCCAATTTGAGAACAGATGGTCCGCGAGCGCCTAGTGTGTCGTGTGTCGTGTGTCTTGAACAGTACTACGCCCGGCAGGTGTCGGAACGCGCCTCAACCGAGCAGACCAAGACAGACCAGTCTCCAGCCTGGGCAGTGATACATACTGTACAGTACTGTGGTAGAACAAGAGTCGTCAGATGCTGCAGAAGGAAACAAGCGCGCTTCTGGCTGCAGTGAATTTACCCACTAAATATGGACGAGCGATCGTCAAGGTCCCTGGCTGCATGCGTGGCAGGTGATGCAGCAGGGCCCGTCCAATGCCATCGCAGCCCATCCGTCTTGTGGCCAGCCTGTGCTTGTCCAACAGAAACAGACTTCAATATTAGAATTCGAGGAACTGGAGGAGGACTGACCGACACCCGATCAACGTCTCGCACAGAGGAGGGACTTGGCTGGGCCTGGAGTCTGATCCCCGTTCCGCTCGGATCCTCTTTCTCGACGCCAATCGGGCAATAGTTGGCCAGACAGGGCTTGGAGCTAATAAACGTTCACCGTCCACTTCAGGTGCCGGTGGGGAGAGTAGGACGAGGCCTGCGTCTTGCTTGGGACTGTGCCTTGGGTCTTGGGTCTTGGGCTTGGGCCTGGTCCTGGGTGGTAGAGAGACAGGTGAAGCATGTGAGCGGCCCGTTAACAGCCAGGACGAGAGGAGCCCAGCCAGACTAGAAAAGTGACTGGTAATTGGCTGCATTGGCACACCTGACAGATAGACAGACAGTGCCTGTGCCTCTCTGCCTCTGCCTTGTCGACTCGTTCCAGTTCCAAATCAACCAACCCCCCCAGCCGGCCAGCCCAAAACCCGAGCTAGGCCTGCAGTGGTCTATGGTCTTAGCCCTTTTCCCCTTGGTCCCAAAGCCATATTCCATATTCCATTTTCCACTGTCCCCCCTGTTCCCCCAAAGTAGCCTCCACCTCCAGGCCCTGGAAACCAATCACAGCACGCTCCCCCCAGGCGGACCACCAGCTGATGATGGCCCCTCCCTCCATTCCCCCGTCCACCACACTCTCCCTCCCACACCCCAAGACCCAAGACCCATACCCTACAGTGCAGCACGCTACGCCGCATCCATGCGTGCCATGCCATCCTTGCTCATCCATGCCTCTGCCTCCTCTGCGTCTTCTGCCTCGCCCGCCATTCCGCTCTCCTGTTCCCCAAATCCTCGTCGCTATTCGTTGCTTTCGCTCCTCCGTCTGGCAGTCTTTAGTCTCCATTTTCCATCTCCTGCTCCATCTGTGCCTACGTCTCCTGCATTTACGTCTCCGTCTCCGTCTCTTTCCGCCCACCCCCGACCCAGACTTCTCTCTCCAAGTCAGCTGTCGAAGCACCAACAAAGCAGACACTCGGGTCCAGCCTGTCTGCTGTCCCCACTGCGACCTTCGACCGTGACCTCGACCTTTTGACCTCCTTCAAACCCTACCCTTCCCTCCCCTACTGCTACACACACGACATCATCGACCGCCGCCGCCCGCCGTCCTGAACCCCCGCAAATGGTCGACCACGATATTCGACGTCGACTCTTCCAGCGACTCGTCATTCCCATCTTCGACGGCCTCATCCCTCCCACCCTGGCTTGAAGGCCTCAATCCATCCACCATGGCCTTTGCCATGGGCTGGCGCAAGCCAGACAATGTCGCCGGGTCCTCCGCTCCCGCCATCATGATCGGCATCTTCGTCGCCTCCGGAGGTCTGCTGTTTGGATACGATACAGGGTGAGGAGCCCGCGTCTCTGGAGTATCAATCCCCGCCCACTGACATGGTTCGCGTCTAGTACCATCAACGGCATCCTCGCCATGGGCGCTTTCAAGGAACAATTCTCGACCGGATACGTCCGCAATGGACAACCCTCCATCTCCCCGAATGAGACTGCCATCATCGTTGCCATTCTAAGTGCTGGAACCCTCGTCGGTGCCTTGATTGCCGCCCCCGTAGGTGACCACTGGGGTCGGCGCAAGTCTTTGATCGGTGCTGTCACTGCTTTCAACTTCGGCGTCATATTCCAGGTCTGCGCCAAGGCTATACCTATGCTCCTGGCCGGAAGGTATGTGGGAATTAGCGGGACTGCGAGGCCCATGTGCTTGTGTTTCTGGCAACTAGCTGACATACAATAGGTTTTTCGCCGGTGTTGGTGTTGGAACCATCTCCGTACTTGTCCCCATATACCAGGCCGAGATGGCCCCGAAATGGATACGAGGAACCCTAGTTTGCTTTTATCAACTCTCCATCACCATTGGACTGCTTACAGCCTCCATCGTCAACATGCTCACCGCCCAGATGGAAGGGGCTGCTGCGTACCAGATCCCTCTGGGTCTTCAGTTCACCTGGGCCGTTGTGCTGTCGCTGGGTCTCCTGGTCCTACCCGAAACGCCTCGCTATCTCATTAAGCGAGGACTAAAAGACGCCGCCGCCGTTTCTCTCAGTCGACTACGACGACTAGACCGCCTCCACCCCGCGCTACTCGAGGAGCTGGCAGAGATCGAGGCGAACCACGAATACGAACTAGCCCTGGGACCAGCTACGTACAAGGACATCATATTCGGCACACCACACCTTGGACGACGGACGTTAACGGGATGCGGCCTCCAGATGCTGCAACAGTTGACTGGCGTCAACTTCATCATGTACTATGGAACCACCTTCTTTGTCGGTGCCGGTATTCAAAACGCATTTCTCATCTCCCTGATCATCAACATTGTCAACACTTTCTCCACGATTCCAGCCTTATTCGTTATCGAAGCTTGGGGTCGTCGAAAGGTCCTGATATACGGCGCTGTTGCTATGGCTATATGCCAGCTGCTCATTGCTAGTTTCTCTGCAGCCGTCGGAAAATCGATGCCCACGACTGCCAACCAGATTCTCATCATCTTCCTTTGCATCGACATATTCTTCTTTGCCGCTACATGGGGGCCCGTGGCCTGGGTCATCACATCCGAAATATATCCCTTAAAAGTGCGAGCAAAGTCCATGTCGATATCCACAGCCTCAAATTGGCTCTTAAACTTTGGCATCTCGTACGGAAGTCCATATATGGTAGAGGAGGGTGCCGGTTACGCCGACATGGGCACCCGGGTGTTCTTCGTGTGGGGGGCATTTTGTGCTGTCGCGGCCGTCTTCGTCTGGGCCATGGTCTACGAGACGAGCAAGATCAGCCTTGAGCAAATTGACGAGATGTACGAAAGGGTGGCATTCGCATGGCAGAGCGCACACTTCGAGCCGAGCTGGAGCTTCCAGCAGATGCGCGACCTTGGCTACAGCGACAGCGGATTGCCGGCGCAAGAGCAGGAGCTGGAACCAACGACAACGCACCAGTCAGACTCAGTGTCGAGTAGCTCGGTGTCTGGTGTCAATTCGGCCAATGCGGACGAGAACAAGGCAGTCACACAGATGGGCCACGTTGATTTCAGCTACTAATAACGCATCATTGTGCTTGCAATCACTTCTCTTTTTATGTATACGCCTACGGACGCAGCGGTCGAGGGATCATTTGATCACACAATCTATTGGGTATCAGCGTTGGAGTTTATCTGGTGGAGTTCACGGGGAGGCAGGATGTTTTTCTCCCATATATTATTTTTCGAGTCTTTCAAAGGCACAGGACAAACAGGGTCATGATATCAAGTCTCAAATTTTCAGGATGGGGCCACAGGGATACCACATTTCTTTTCAGCCCACTACCAGTTGGGGCGAGACATCAACAGCCAAAGCAGCAGGGAACCTCAAGTGTTCACGCACAGCCAGAGGGCATACATTAGGCGCTGCGTGTTCTGAGGTGTGTATAGAGAGCGCGTGCATGCATGTCCGCATCATTGCGAAGGAAATCAAAAGTCTTCCATCCATCAACTCTACTTGTTTTTCATCATGTGTGTGTGTGTGTGTGTGTGTGTGGTTTTGCCAGCGAGCACTGTCCCGCCCTTCCGTCTCTCTATGGGCTGTGAGGCTGTAAGGCGTGATACTGCGGGCGCCAGGAGACAACCTTTCGCATTGCGATTGGCCTTTGTACAATTTTCCGGGGAAAATGCACACCGGGTTTCGGATTCGGGGGAGGGCATGAACAGATCTAACGGCTCCAGTGTCGCATGAGAGACCGGGGGCGAGGGTGTCCTCTCTAACATCGGACGGACTGACAGCAATGGGGACAAAGGGTCTTCTAGAACTTCGACCGGAAAACCCGCCCATACCCCTTTGGTTACCGCGTCCTCGGGTCGTGGGTTGCGTGTCAGGCGGGTGAGTCGCAGGGGTAGCCCGGCGTGCTGGTCTGTGGAAGGGCGGCTCAGGTGACCGCGAGCTATAGGGGGTGTGGGCAGGATGTAGCTGGCGTCGACTTCGTGTTGGATGAATTGTTGCTCTGCTTTGCTGTTGATTAGGATTAAAGTCACTGCTCTACTTGTAATCATCTCCTGTTCGTCACCCTTGGTGCTATGGTTTGTTGTAGCAGCCTACGAAGGCGAGACTTCAAATTATCTTGGGGCGGCTAGTCAATATGAGTTGGGAGGAACGAGGGTGAGGAAAGGCACATACTCAGCGACCACAACTGTCGAAAGTGCTGTTTTTTATGAGTCGTTGAGGTGATTTGTAGGTTGAATCCGCGATCCAAAGTCCTCAATGTAAAATTCGACAGGTTCATCGCTCACGAAATGAGAGTGTACAGAGCATTAAAGGCATGTGTGTTCTATCTTGTAACATGTGAAGTGGGGGAAGCGATGAGCCTGACACCACTTTGGCGATGAGTCTCGATGCAGGTATACCAATCACATAACGTTGTAGTCTAAACGAACCGTCAGTGATATTTGAAATCGACGAACACTGTTGGAAGGTAAGTGGGAGCCTCGCGTGGGGAGCACGAGTATGTGAGCTAGCACTTTCCCGCAACCACAACTCATCACGAAATCCCCATTCCTAAGTTTGGGTGTAATTAGTAAATGCTCAGACCATCTTAGAAGCTTTGGCGACATCTTAATCAGAATTCTTGCCATCAAGAGAAGACCATGCCTCCTCAAACTGGTCCTGGCGCTTCTGGCCCATAGTGAACAATCTCCCCCCACCCCCCTCACAAAGATATAATCGTGCCCGGGACGAAGTACGGTCTTCATGCAAAAATTTAAACCACCCAAAGAAATGGAGAGGAAAAAAATGATGCTCGAAGGAAGCCAAGAGGCGCGACGCTAGCCGTGCGGCCGCGTCCGAAGACGACGACGACATCAATGCAGTCATCAAGCTGAGCTTAGTTTTACCAATTGAGGTCCTTCGAGCACCAGGACTTGAACCCGTGGCCTCGAGGTTTCCAAGTGAACTTGGATCGATATCGAAAGCGTCAGACCACTCGGCCACGGATACAAGGGTCGTTACAGATCAGGTGAAAATCATGTCCTAAGTAGCAAGGACAAGCTCGGTGACTGTGACTTGGGCCAGGAGGTAGCTGGTCTCTCCGTGTAAACAGGAATCAGATGAAGGTTCACTTCACTTCAGAGCCAACGTCAGGCCCAAACATGTACCCTGCTTCAGTTCTGCCCTCAGTTCGATCCCACCCCGACGCCTATCTGGCACCTGGCGATGATCAATTTACACCCTATGCTCCTTTCTACCTCTATGTAATGGACAGACAGATTACCTAGAGATGGTTTTAGCGGAGAACTACGAGGAAACCAGAAATTGGAGCTCAGCTCACACAAAAAGTCTCAGGGCGTATCACAGAATACATTAGACAGCAGAATGGGGTCAGGTGCTTCGGAACACTCAGGTGCGAATTCCTCGCAGAGGACCAGTGGATTTGTCACACACGTGAAGCTGCCTCAAAATACATACAGAGGGTCCATCCAGGTGATACTCTTACTCCTCCTGATCGTGTGCCTCATAATCCTGCTCGTCATAGTCCTGCTCATCACAGTCCTGCTCCTCATGATCCAGCTCCTCATTGTCCTCCTCATCAGCAAGGAAGACGTCTCCTCCATTCGCCCAAGGGAAGTCAGCCTCGTCCGCCGCCTGCAAGAACAAGGAGATTTGCTTAGCCAGCAGACCATGCTCCCGTCCATCTGTCCTGGGCTGGAGAATCCATGCCCAATGGGCCTCTGCCAGAGAAGAAACAAACTGTGAGAACTGTTTCTGGGTGAGCCTCTGCGGCCACTTCATAGGGCTTTCAACCCACAGCTTCGCCAAGAAGCGCTTCCAGATGCGACGGCCTTCTCCCCGTGTGATGTCCTCACGTCTGGTTAGGCCCCACAGGTATCCATTCTCAATCATCTCGGCCGCCTTGTAGAAGACTGGGCTGACGACTTTCTGCACAACGTTCTTGTCGATGTTTTCCATATCGTCAATGTGGTTCATATCAGCGCACAAAGCCCAGGCAACCTTGTTTTCATTCTCCCATCTGCCCAGAATCGACCGCTTTCCTTTGGTCTCGCCTGGGAATCGAAAACCAGCCTTAGGAATAGCTTTACGGAGCTTGAAAGGGTACTTCTTTTTTGTCTCAGAGAGTAGATTGATGGCTTGCATCGCAACCGAGAGGTCGACGATGGGAGAAACTTGCTTCACAGGGGAGGGGAGGGTGTTGTTGGGTGAGTCCGCATTCTGGGATGGACACTCGTTGGCTTGGTTTGCAATCTGGGTCTGGACGACGGGGGAATCTTGCTTCGGTCGGAAGGTGAGGGCGCTGAGGAATGAGTGGCTCTTCTGGGACGCGTATCGATCTTGTTTCGTGATCCTGCCAGAGAGCGTCGTTCTTCCAGCAACAGGCTGGAATTTCGGCTTGGAAGCCGCCTTCATCTGGTAGGGAGCCATATCACTGTGTTGAAAAGGGTAAGCTTGACGACTTTGACGAAGGTCGGTAAACCTGCAGTGTCGCGACAAACAAACCTGCAAGTGATGCTGGCGACGGGCCAGACGAGTAGCTTTGTTAGCAACCCTGCAAGTCTTGATGGTCTGGCCCTCAAAGTGGGATAGTCGAGTCTTCAAGATCTTGAAAAGATGACGAGGGTAGGTGAGGGCTGAAAGCGGTGATTGTAAGGGAGAGTAAACAAAGAATGGTTGCGATCCTCGTGCTCCACATTGCCCATGGCAACTTTTCAAAGCTCAGTAAAGCGTTTGACACGGGGACTCGTTGAAATGAATGTGCTGAGCTGATTAGTAGACGCAATGCATTTGCGCAAGTGTCCGGACAGCAAGACTTCATCCAAGCTTTCGCACGCTGGCCCAAACAGGGCCGTTATGCTTGTGCCAACACAAGTAGGGAGAAAGCTAGCAATTCACTCGGCTTTTAATCACGAAAGTAGGCATGGGCAAGTATTCTGCCATCCAATTAACCACTACAAGCCCAGACCTCATCTTCCACTTCAAGCTCGTTCGTTCACTCGTTACCAAGATCACAGTGCTTAAGAGTAGAGGGCCCCTTTCGTACCAACAAGTCCCACCATCCTCAACATCAACTACTCGCCTTCCACCGCCCTTCAAGGTCAAACCTGAAAGAAGCCATCAGCTACAGGCCACGATGGAAGACAGCGAGAGCTCGTGGACAGCGGGCAGCAAGGCCGCGGTAGTTATTTTGTGCATCTTCACCTTCATCTTGGTCTCCGCTTGCCCCATGGTTCTGGTACTCTTGTGGCTGAAAGTCAAGGAAAGTGAGTTGACAAGAACTTTGTCTCTTTGGATCCCCACCATACTTTTGGCAGATTACTTACTGAACATGGTCCAGCCGAGTACTACCGCAACATTGCGCTTCGCGAGGGAAATTTGCCGACGACTGAGCAGCCCATCTGCAAGCGAACACGCCAAAACCCACTCTCTGGCAGAGTCCGACAGCTCGCGTTGAAGATGCGTGGAATGGCCATCGCTGTTGGCGGGGCGCTTGCCTTACAGTGTCGTAAGGTCTTTGAGAAAGCTAGAGGGTGCATCTCGGGCCTCTTTGATAGTCATCGCCGCCGCCGAAATGGAAGTGGGAGCGTCATAGAAGGTATGATGCCAAAAAAAAAAAGGAAACTTCACCTCATTCAGATTGGATTATAACAGGCTGACCTTGCTTACCAACAGACCTCCCTATAATGCGCCACAAAGCCTGGCAGAAACTAGCCGAGTCGCATACGGAGGATACGGTCATCAGCTCCAAGGATGATGCAGTTGAGCTTAAGACTGTCGAAAATCCAAACAAAGTTACCAAGGCCGTTCATTTTGACTTGGGTAGCGAGGACAGCACGGAACCCTGCGTCCAGAAGCCAAAGCCTGCTGTGGTCGCGGGATCGAAGATATGAGAAAGGCTCGATGACAGGGGTTTGTAAGATTACAAAGACCATACGAGTGGACCACCAGATCTTTTCTCGAAGCACGATCGACGATGCTACAAGAGGATACAAGAGGTTGTACGTGGACGAGTGTGGGGGAAATATGGTTTGGCAACAAAAAATAAACCTCGGCTGTGGAGGACTAGCATGCAAATGGACGGCGGGAACATGGATGAGGTCTCCTCTCGATCACTTGTCAGGGGACGGTACTTTGGGTTACTGGACATGGTCTTAAGCATGAGGGCAGACAATGACGTCCGAGTTGTGATCTATTAAAAATTATCGTCAAGCCCGGTCTCGCCTCTCTTAGCTCGCCTTCAATCCAGAGATATCCATCACTGCCAAAATATGAACTGGAACCTCTTCTTCTCCCTCATCTCGAGCACGGACCGACCCCTCTTCCTCGTCCTCTTCTCCAACTGCTGCGCGTCGGCAGGCAGAGCAGGGAGAGGTTTGTTGGGAGGAGGATGAGGAGGTGGGCTGCTGAAGTATGTCCAGTTGGCCGGCAGTGAGTGCTGGCTGATTGGCCTCCGCATCGCGGGTTGGTGACGGCCTGTTGTGTTGCGCAGGATGTCTGCGATGGGACTTATGACAGGTTCTATTGTAAATTATCAGTATGATGAAGATTGTGTATCGTTCTGGGAAGGGGAAGCGTACCGTTGTCTCTTAAGCTGAACTTGTTCCTCAGCAGAGATCCCATCGAGTAATAGGCCCTCAGGTGTCTTGAACGCGAGGACCTCCTCAGAGACCTTGCTTTTCCTGAGCTGGTGCTCGAGATGGAGCACATGCTCGACCTTGCCATGCTGCGGCCGGTTGTGCTGGTGCTCATGATAGAGACAGGCCTGGCTTTCCTGCCTGGTATCCTCATCTGCGCCAAGTAGTCCTTCCACTCCTCAAACCCCCGCATGATGTCCTCCTTGGCCGAATTTGCGAGGCGCGGCTTCTCCGACTTGGATGCCTTGCATATCGCCTCAGATTTCCTCCATGAGATGAAGTCATCCCAGTCCTGGCATTGCCGAGGAATCACAGGCTTGGGGGGAGGCGTGGGTGCTCTGGCCGGTGTTTCTGAGCGTTCTTGAGGGCTTGTTTTGGGGCCGGGGCTCGCTTTGGGTGCAGGTATTATGAGAAGGTCTGCGCCCTGATGTCTGTCGTCGTAGACTGGGACCATAAAAATCGCGGTATTTTCAACGCCTTGTGACCTTTTTTTGGCTGAAGGAGCCATGGTGTTTCGGGTACTTTTTCTGGCTGGTGGTGTATATGTGGTGGAAGGAAGGATTGATAGGTGGGCCATAGTTCTTGTTGGATCCCTATGGAGAGGATTTCTGGATGCGACCGAGACAGACATAGCTTGAGGGTGATGGAGATGGTGGCGATAGAGTTTGCTGAGGATGGAGGTGCGGCTCGAGCTGAAGGTGAATTTGGATTATAAGGTTGTTCGGTCTACAGAGAGCAGTCACGATAATCAGGTGGCCTCCGGACTAGCCTAGATATTCATGAGGAGTCATCCCAAAGTGTTGGCGGTCTGGAGACCCCGGAAACGATGTCCAACACCGAGATCCACCGTATTCCTCATCTACAATCCTCATTTAGACATTCGGTCACGCGGGCAGACGCCGACATGGCGGTGTCTCCATATTCTAGCGCGCTTCGAGAATAATGCGTCTCAGACCGCAGTCGAGCTGGGTGCCCAAGGACGTCGCGCGATATTCTGAACGATAAGAAGAACCAAGTGGCTGTTTGTGGGGGCGGGTGAGCTGTTCTGGCCGTGCGATATGCAGCGAGTCTCGCGTATTAATGTCTAAATTGGGTCCTGACTCCATAGATAGATGGCGGGGACGGGGTCCTGCCAATGGCAGCAGTTGGTTTGATGCCAGGCCCCGAGTTGGGCTCGCTGTCTCGCGTTTTCCAAGGATGAAGTGCAGGAGCAAACAAGGGCGAATCGTTGCCTGAGATGCGAACCCACCTGAGAGAAACCGACGAACCGCGGGGAAGGCGTCCCTGATCTACCAGCGTGAGGGGACCGCGGACCTGGCGGCAAAAAGCCATGTTTCCCCGTCTTGAAACAGGCTGGTCCCACCGCAGGATCGTGAGATTTGGTACCTAAGCGTCGCGAGGCAGGGCAACAACTGGACGGACAATTGGAAGCTGCTGAGCTGTCAAGCTGCACAAGAGATTAGATATGGCCGACCTTGGTGGTGTGGGGAACGAACTGTGCAGCGCCCACGAACAGAAACCGGAAGTCTTTGAAGTCACAAGGGCAAAATCGCTCAACCGCAGTACGCAACGATGCATTGGTCTCTCATATTGAGGCCATCACTTGGGCCGTGCCATCATTGTTGCTGCACGAGTGCGGCGGAGGACATGGAAGAGATGGTCACGAGCCTGGTATCTCTGACTTCGGTTACTACCAAACCCCCTTGGCACTTGTGGAGGACCTACCACGTTGAACATGATCACTCAGGCGATGATCTTGATACCCAAAGCTTCGCTGATGGATGGTGTTTTGGCCATGATCCCACCACAACTGGCTCTGGACGTAGTGCTCAAGGAGCACCTTCAGCTTCGTCTCCTCCATGGCAGCCCAGGCAGGCGAGAGACTCCCCCATCCAATCAATTTACATCAATTCATGAGGGTCTGTCCCGGCTGTGTAGTTCAAGACCCCTGTGGCCATTCACCGCATAAAATGGAACACCTGATTGAGGTGACAGACTGACAAACAGTTGACGTACAAGGTGTCCAAGAAATGCTGAACAATAAGATGGAAGAGGAGACTCTCGGAGTGGAATAACTGCTCCACACTCCCACCAGAGTCGGGGGGTTGGTTTTGAGGCTGTTGAAGAGACTACAGTAGCAAAACTGCCCACTGAGACGGGCAAGTGCAGTTAGTAGGCTATCGACCTCACCTCCGAGGCGCCCACGTTTTGGTGCTCCGCACCAACGCGCAAGCGCGTTGTCAAGGCCAACCAAGTTTCCCATCTCCATTTCCAGAGTTCCTCAATCCTTCAGGGTTCTCTCCTTCCAAGCAAGATTGTCGCACCGATCGTCGCCCTCAGTGACTGCCGAGTGCCGGCCTCCACCTCTCGAGCTGGACCTCAACAATCTCTACCTAACTCGCTGTTCAACGATGGGCACTCTACCGGAGCTTCTGACAAGCTTCCGCGCCGGCAGCTTTCGTACACGTGGGACTGTGTGAACTCGTGGCTGGGATCTGCACGAACGACCGTTCTCATACCCCATCCCCATGGTCCCGCCAACCTTGCTGTCTATCGCCTCACTATTGCCAGTTTCAAAGAAAGTCAAATCTTTCCAATTGTTCACAGGAATGGAAACTTTACAGTCCTGTACCCAAAGTGTGCGAATACCAGGGGCCGCCGGACGTTGTTGTAAGCACCAATTCGAGATAGGGCATAATAGGGCAAATGACAGGTCCTAACCATGCAATCGGCTGAGCCGCCATCTTTAAACGAGCTGACAACATAAGGCTGGAGTACAAGCTGAGTCAACAGTCTAATCAGTTGCCGTCGCCAAGATGCTAAATCCGCCTCCTTTATTTCCCACAGTCTTGTTAAGAACCAGCAGACCTCTTGCTTTGTGTTGCCTCTGACCGCACCTTCGATGGATGCAGGAAGACGTCCTCATTTTCATACCCGATGCAACGATGTTGATCCGTCAGGCGGCGTCCCGCCGCCCATGACAGTGGAGCCACTACCTGCTCTGCATCTCTCACAAGCGTCGCCTCCCTCTAATCAGTGCAGAGAGGACTTCCGGGTGCCTCGACCTGAGGAGAAAGTGACCCCAGGAGACGAGAAGCGGCGATGACTCCTTCGTATATGTAGTCACTTCTTACGTCGTATCGTGTCGTCTGGTGGTCCTCCTGTGGCGGTATCGTGACACGAAGAAGCCATCACGAACTTGTCCCAGGCCCGCATGGCTGCCTATTTTCTTCCCGCGGGAGTTAGATCTGGCAGCCATTAGCAGGGTCGCACCTGGAATCAGGGCCTTAGAGCCACAGGAGATCCTGTGCTCTAGGCCCTGTCTGGCCTTACTCATCTCGCTAGACCCGGCGTAACCCAATCACTGTCAAGCTTAAAATACGATTTCTTGGCGGCTCGGCCACAAGAGGAATAGACAAAGGAGAAGCGGCTTGCAGGAAACCACCAAGCCACCCAGGGTCGCGATCCTGCTGTGTGACTCTGGGAGGGACGACGTGAGTTTTCTTTGGGTCTGAAAATCCTTTTGCTGCCTGGCCGTCCCTATCGCCTTGTCCGTTCAAATATACACACAATGGCTGCGACGGGACATCCCCAGTCTCTCTCCTTACGTCTCCATCACTGAGCACGCGACTCTCTTCGCCGTCACTCGTTTGCCTTTTTTTTTTTCCCAGTCTTCATTCAGCATGAAGGCATCACTTGTCCTGTCGCTGCTTGGCGCGTGCACACAATCAGCGTATGCAGTCGTCCAGTTCCCTTTCGCAAAGCATGGCAGCCCAGCGCACAACACCGCCGCCGGGGCCGCTACTAAATCGCGAGCCTTGAACCAGGACTTTTTCTTGGGAGCTTTGACATACGTTGTGAACGCCTCGGTCGGGACGCCTAGCCAGCCGGTGTCTCTTGTTCTCTCGCCATCCTCGTCAGACACATGGGTTGTCGATTCTAGAGCCTACGAATGCACATACTCCAGCAATTACTACAGCAGCTACGATGATTATGATACCTCTGACTCAGGGGATTCTACTGAAAGCACCGAGTCTAAGTACTGCGTATGGGGAAGCTGTAAGTAACAAGCAGTCCGGACCGCAGCTCCACCAGTTTACGATCTCGGATCTATCCCGCCCCTGGGCCCCATCCGGAGCAATGTCAATCACCGAGTCATACTCCGCCGTATGGGGTGCAATTGTCTTGATTCCCACGTGCTGACAACTCTCGCAGTCTCACCCAATGTTTCGTCCACATTCAAGGACGAGTCTTCTTCTTCTGATGACGACTCGAGCTCTAGCTACAGCTCTAGCTCTAGCTACAGCTTCAGTAACGACTACTCTGACGGATCATGGGCCTACGGGGGTTATTTCAACGACGTGATTTCCCTGGGCGACGTGACCTTTGACAACTTCAGCCTTGGCCTGGTCAACGATACCAACCGCTACATTGGTGTTCTCGGCCTCGGCTATAATGACACTAAATACTCAACCTTCACGGATCGGCTGCTGGAGCAAGGGCTAATCAACAGCACCGCGTATTCGATCTGGGTCGATGATGCGAAAGCAAACGCGGGCAACATTCTCTTCGGCGCTATCGACACGTCAAAGTTCGAAGGGAGCCTGTCCCGGGTGTCGTCGTACTACTCCGGCTATCAGATGCTGATGGCAATTTCAAGCATCAACGCGACGACAAAGGACAGCGGTGGGCCAATCACGATCACATACGATGAGGACAGTGACAGCTCCTACAGCAGCTCCTCTTACAGCTCGTCGTCGAGTTCGTCTTCCAGTTCATCCTCAAGTGACTACATGTTCACCGCGGTGTTCTCCCCGCCTGACGCCCTGAGCACATTGCCTTCGGACGTGGCCTCTCAGATCTGGAGCGTCGCAGGAGCTTACTATGACTCGGATCTGGAAATGGCTTTGATTGGGTGCAATGCTGGCAATGACGCCTCGACAAACTTCACCTTCAGGCTTGGCGAGGGCTCCGATGGCCCCAACATCACCGTCGCCTTGGAGGACCTAATCATTCCTGTGACAGACGTCGACCTGGCAGGCTACTATTCGACCTACGCGTCCTCCTTGGAACTTGACTCAGGGAAGTGCCTCTTTGGCGTGCAAAACGGTAGCACCTCGAGATACTCGTACAGCTCCTCGACCAGCTACAACCTCGGCAGCAGTCTTCTCCGCCGGACGTACAGTGTCTTCGACTTCGTCAATGACGAGGTCGCCATCGCGCCAGTCAAGTTCGGCGCGACTGAGACGAGCAACATCGTCCCTTTCGCCACGTACGGCGCCACCGCCCCCTCGTCGACGATGCGCTGTATCTATTCGAGCTGCTACGAGACGACGTCGTCAGATGGTACCGATTCCGACTCCGACAGCGACGTGGGCGGACTGCCAGCAGCGGTCCTGTCAGTGCCCGCGCTCATCGGAATGAGCTTGGGCATCGGCTTGGGCGCGCTCCTCCTAGGCCTCGCTGGCTTCCTCATCTGGAGGCACCGCAGGAATAAGGCTCTGCCCGCAAAAGACGCCGGGACGTCGGTGTCCAGTGCCGAGGCGGGCGAGTCGGGCCCCCCGCTGCCGTCGCGCGGGGCTGCCGCCGGGGCTGCTGGTGCACCAGAGATGACGCAGGCTTCGCAGCCGCGGGGGGCCGGCAAGGCGCCCGAGATCCCCATGCCTGAGAACCTGGCGCCTGTCGATGAGCGTCCGGAGGCTTCTACATCTACCCATGGTCACGGTCACGGTGTGCACGACGTGGAACCCACGGTGGCTTCATCGAGCCGTAATGCTTAATTACCCCTACCCTAATCTTAATGTCTGTTGTTTTGTTTCCTTGACTGTGGTACGAAGAAACAAGAAATCTGGTTTAGATACCCTGCATAGCATAGCGCTTTATCAATTAGAGGAGAGATACCCCCAGACAGCCTGCCAACGTTCCGTTCCAGCCCTATATGTGATCAAACAAGGCATATACGCCCGTAAGAAGTTCTCAAGGCCTTCATTTCGGCCCCGATAGACTACGAACCCGGGGTTGGACTTTCTCAGCTTTGAGGATTCCCGTGAATCGACCGCTTACACAGCTGAGCAGTACTCACAAAGACTCGAGTCCATAATTTACGCCCGAAAAATGGCAATACTGGTAGTAATGATGCAGCTGTCACAAAACACGGATCATAAACGGGATGATGATCGTGATATTCATTGCTCATTAATTGCGACTCAAGCCTTATAAACAGGGTCCTCCTCAGCAGCGTCCACGCCCTCGCTGACCACGCGCTGAACCGCTGTACCGATCTCCTCGTCGCCATCCAGAAGGTCGATCCAGCTGTTCTTGACGCCCTCAGCCTCGAGCAGCGCGGCCGACACCCGCGCCACAGCCTCCCTGCTCACCTTACCCCTGCTCGTCTTCGTCTTGCCCAGCTCGACCTTGCCGGCCGGGTCCAGGGACAGCGTCCCCGGGCGCAGGTTGATGCCGATGAAGTCCTTGCCCCGCTTGGCCGACTCCTCGTACAGCACCTCGTCGGCCGCGATCTTGGCCTTGTAGTAGTTGGGCAGGACCTTGTAGTTGACCTCCTCGGCGGCCTTGTCGCGGGTGTCAGCACATTTGTCATTGGTATGGCTTGCGCGGGATCTGCTCTTAAATCGGGAAAGCTATCTTACCTTCCAATCATCGTCGTTCCACCAACTGGGCTTGTTCCGGCGCGAGTCAAGGTACGAGATGTTGAGGAAGCGGGTGATGCTTGGGTGGTCTGCGGAGGCCTTGATGAAGTGGATAGCGGCGTCGCGGTCAACGGCGAACGTCTGCGTGTGGAAAGAGTCCAGTCAGTATTCCTCTGTCTACAATAAGTGCTTCATGTCAGGGGGCATACCCGCTCGGCTCCTCCCCTGCCTCCCGCTCCGGCACTCCAGAAGACGTAGTCGGGCTTGACCTCGTCGAGGATGCTCTTGGCCTGGGACTCGCTCTTGACCTCCTCGATGCTGCGCACCAGGACGTTGAGCTTGCCCTGCAGGCTCTCGCCGAGCTTCTGGATGGTGGGGACCTGCTCCTCGGTGCGGATAATGCTGGTCACGGTCCACGACTTCTTAAGCAGGATTGGCGTGATCAGCTGGCTGATCTTGCCATGGCCGCCAAGGACGAGGACGTGCTTGCTCATGGTGGACGTGGTGGTGATGCTTGGCCTGGAGAGAAAACACGAAGGGTGCGCCTGGTCGTGCTGTTATTGACAGAGGTGATTATGGTGAAGGTAGACTTGAATAGCATCTATCGTGGGGCCATCGAAGCGAGGGAGGGGCAGCTTTTGTGCCAATGCAGATGGCTCCCCACTCGCGCGCGATGAGTCTCGATGCTGCGATGATGATGCCATTCCTGGGCTGACATATAGGCGGAATTTAGCTTTTACGATGATCACCAAACACCATTACTCAGTCGTTATACTGTACTACATGCACAGGCCTCGAGAAACCAGCTTCTTAGGTGCGCTTCTGCAGGAACTCCGTCGATTGATCGACAGCTACCCATGTGAATGAGGGGTATGATGCAATTGCTCACTAAGCTTCACAGGGCAGAGCTCCGCCAAGCGGCCCCGTTTGGTACCGGAGCTACCGGCGTTGAGCACGGAACGGGCTTGTTCTATTGCAACACTGAATCATTGCCCTGTTAGTAAACAAGAAGCAGGTATAGGACCTCACCTTCAGATCGCGTTGCAAGCCTGCCTTTTAGAGAATATGTCACATATTTGGACACAGCAACTAGCTGTCCAGAACAAGAATATAGCAGAAGCTTCTTCGTCACGTCACCCGCAAGCAGATGAGCACAATGAAAAGGCATTGTTGATGGAAATCAAAAATTCGCCCAGGTCGAACCGGCAGGAACAACCAGACTGGTCAGCGCCACGATGTGCTATGCAGCCTTTCCAAACTAGTCACAGTAATTCTTGATCTACTGTAGCTCAGGCTGTAAGTATGGGGAGAAGGAAAGTCAGTTGAAGCGAAGGTCCGGGGACGCGGGTTTATATATTCTTTGACGCTGGCTTCTGCTCCATGCGCAGCGCGTCCGAAATCCCACCGCCTTCCTTTTTACCCAGCATCAGCCTAGCAGAACCAAGGCAGCAACACCCCAGTGCTGACTACAGATCTTGATTTCGCGACATATCCTGCATCTCGTAGGATTGTCTATGCAGGCTTATGTCTAGTTCAATCTCTCTGGCTCTTGTTAGCCGTACGATATCGAGCCGTTGCCAGAAAAGAGGCATTAATCCACCTGCTCGCCACGCAAGGTCGGAATAGGAATAGATTCTCCATAAGATGAGACATCTTTATTCCAAGTTTGTGATGACAATTGTTCAAAGTCCTCGCAATGAAGAAGATAGAAATCTGAAAAACTGCCTGTCTCATCACTTTAACTGAATCGACAGCATCTCGAGCGCACAATTTATCAATTATTAACCACTCGATTTTGCCGCGTGATCAATATGCGATATCGAGCTATCTGCAGGCGGACATGCTCAGCTCAAGTCAATGCTATGATCCAGACTACCTAAATCGCGGCCGCATTTCCTGCCTTTTTATGGGCGATGGAGAATATCACCGATGTGTTTCCTTCATCTTTTCAAGTTCTTCATAATTAATTAACGACATCTACAACTGCTCCCTGAACGGAATAACTAACACAACAGCAAAAGATGGTGAGCACAGGTTTTCATCAAAGTTCTGTCAGATCCGTGCTGTTGTCTGTGTATTCCGTCGACCGAACCAAGGGGTACAGTACTTGCTTAGTGAGCTACCAACCACACAGGCGCTGACGGCCACCCCGGTATGCTCTCAAAACCTAAATATTCAAGACCGCATTTAACCTGTTGTCGAAGGCCCGACAAGCAATTTTGGACGTTGGCGCAAAGATATGAAATGCATGTGGCACACCCTCATACAAATGGAACTCGACAGGGACACCAGCCTTGACAAACTTCTGCACATAATCGAGCACCTCAAACAGAAAGTTGTCCAGTTGTCCCACATCGATATACATAGGAGGAAGGCCTTTGACCTCCTCTTTCCTGATCCGAGCCGCAGCCGCATGCCGCGGCACCGTGTCGGATCTGTGCAGATCCCCGAGATAGGACGCCCAACTCGTGACTCTGTCGACCATAGTGAAGACGTCGCGCCCTCCAGTGTGGTCCGTCTCCGTCCGGTCGTCTATCATCGGGTAAATCAGGATCTGTCTGGCGAGAGGCGGCGAGAAGCCTCGGTCCCGCGCCATGATCGCCAAGGCCGCGGCGAGGCCCCCTCCGGCGCTCTCGCCAAACAAAGCGATGCGCTTCGGATCGATGCCCAACTTGGTCGCGCTGGATCGTAGCCATGAGAGCGCTGCCCAGCAGTCCTCGAGGGGTGTGGGGAACGGGTGTTCTGGGGCCAGACGATATTCGACGGACCAAATCTCGGCCCCAGCCGAGACGTAGGGCACCAGGTCGGGCATGATGTCTGTAACGCTCACGGTGTTGTAACCGCCGCCATGGATGTGCATAATGGTCGGGCCAGGGCGCGAGGGCGAGGTTGCGAAGCTTTTCCTGCGGTAATGGTAGATGGGGACCTCGTGGCCGTCCTGACTGCAAGTGTATTGGATGGTCTGCTCAATATCTTTGGGCAGCGTGAAGTGGTTAGCTTTGACCTTGGCCTCGATCTTCTTTCTGCGGCCTTCAATATCGTGAAGCGGAAGAGATTCGCGCATCCGCGCACTCTCCAAAACTGGACTCGCAAGCTCATACCACTCAGGATCGTATCTCAGCTCAGACATTGGTATCGACGACAATGTAGCTGCTTGAATCTGTGCCGTTGCGTATCTTTTCCTTTAAGCCTTTACAGAGACTCTGGTGTATGAAAGAAGCATTTGGGCTAGAGCGTGGTGAGTTCAAGGCGATAATTTGCTAGCGAATTGGTTTTGGGGGTCCTCCTCCCAGACACATCAATACGAGGACATCCGGGTTGGGCCCCAATATTTAGTCTCAGAACCTGTTCAACTGAGGGGCTGGCGTAGTAATCAGGTGCTTGGTAAATACTGCCTGCAACCACCACTAATTCGCTCGTACAAGCTGCCCAACTACGCAACTGTCGGTAATTTGAGCCAATTAATCCATATACGTTGTGATCACTGTGCAGAGTACATATGCAGTAATACAACATCGCTGGCGAGTGACCATGCCCCCCGCTCATAGCCTCCAATGGCTTGCAGACTCCCTATCTATCTACTCCCCAATGGCCTTTTTTAACCTCTCCTTTCTAATCAAAGTACATAGCAACGTTTCCATGGAGAATTCCTTATACTTATAATCTCTTCATTAGACTCCCGCCTTCTACGCTGGTGACAGGATACTCCAAAAGTTTTTCGCCAATCTAAAGACATTATAATCATGTCTTCCTCATCTCTTCATATCAAAACAGTGGGAGTCGTCGGCGCTGGCCTCAGTGGGATTGTGACAGCTGCGCACTTGCTCCGCAGAGGAACCAATGTCACTGTTTTCGAGAGAGCGAACAGTCCGGGTGGGGCCTGGAAATTCAACCCAGAAACGGATCGGGACCCGCCATTTCCCAGCATTCGACCACCGAAGCCAGAGTGGGATGAAATAGAAGGATTGCAAGCAAATGGGCTAAGCCTCGAAGACGCGGTGAAGCTATTCGATCCACCGGGTCCAGTATACGCTGATATGAAGAGTCGGGGCAGCGAGGAAATCATGCGTACCTCGCTTGAGGGCTGGCCAGAGGGAAAACGGGCGCCTTTGGATCACACCGAGGTGGTCGCTTATCTTCAGAAAATTGCTCGAGATCATCACGTCCAAGAAACGATCATCTTCCGCACACGGGTGGAATCGGTTCTTAAAAGCCCAGATGACCATCAATGGCAGGTTCAGACCTCGAAGCTGGTTGTTTCACCCCCAAGCTATACACTGAGCAAGGAGTCTTGGAGCTTTGACGCCATTGTGGTGGCTTCAGGCAGATACGGACCGCCGCGTGTACCCGATATACCAGGCCTATCCATATGGAAGCACAGATTCCCAGGCCGGGTGACACATTCAAAGCAATACCGCTTTCCTACACCGTACCGCGGCAGAACAGTGCTGGTTCTCGGGGCATTCATTTCGGCCATGGAAATCACAAATGAGCTTGTCAAGAACGGCGCCCGAGTTTACCAGAGCGCCAAAGACACTAGAGCTGATCTAAGGGACAAGTCCAAGCACGAGAACGCTGAGAAAGTGGCCATGGTCGCGGAGTTCACTCTCCAGGGCGACAATGCAAATCAACCCACGCCAGGCCCCCCGATCCTAGATGATGATAGCCCTATTCCAGGGATGGCGCGCCTCCAAGATGGCCGGGTCATAGAAAATATCCACGACGTTATAATCGCGACGGGATACCTAACCGTGTTTCCATTCCTCGGCCCTCTGCTAGAGCAACCGGATACAGCTCCACATGACGCCGACGGAACGGTAGTTACTACGGCCGACGGCAGAACAGTGCACAATTTACACGAGGACATATTCTATATCCCTGATCCAACCCTCGCATTCATAGGCGTTTCACATTTCGCATCTACCTTTTCGCTGTACGACTTCCAGGCCCAGGTCCTCGCTGCTGTGTTCTCAGGCAAAGTTCGACTCCCACCGAAATCCGAAATGCAAGCAGAGCAAAGGCGCAGGAAGGACCGGTTGTTGCCAGGGACTATTCTTAATAGTCTATTCCTGTTGGACGATTTCGTGATTAGCAGGCTGATGCGGTGGGCCAATAAGGATTTGATGTCCGGTGGCTACGAGCCACTTCCAGGACCAAATCCCGAGTGGTGGGATGCGTTCAGGAAGGAGAGCGAAAATTCTCGTCCCGTTATTGGAGCTTTGCAGGACAACTACTTGGGCACTTATGGAGTGGAATGGCAAACGCTAACCAGTGCCCAATTCAAGAAGAATTGAAATGGAGCCCTGTCTGGTTGCGGATTACAAAGCCCGTCTGAGATCTGCCGTTTTTGGACTTCAACCACTGAAGAGACTTGAGATGTGTCAAATGATATATGCGACTGCCTCTTCACTTGATCATGATGCATCGACCACGTTGTGAGGCCCGAACCACCTTCATATCCCGGTGGGACCAGTCTGCTTTGGATTATAACACCATCCAAAACCCTTTCCCATTCGCTCCAGCTCATATCGTCTCAGACCGTGCGAGAACACCAGCACTGGAAGACTTCGCTCCGCTGAGTCGAACACCCCAGCCAACCCAGACTCCCCTTAGTATCAGTGCAGTCGGCCCTTGCTGAGGCGAGGCATTCCTGGGTGCAGTTTCTGCCGCCGCCACCAAGTTTACAGGGCCCAATTCTCCACTGAGCAGTGCCTCTCTTGTCCTTCTCCTCCAAGGGAGGATCTCCCCTATGGTCCTCGGACTTGGCAGTGAGCTCGTCTCGGCTGGCGTCGTTGGGAGCGGCGAGGGTGCTGAGAGAGCTGATTGCAAGGGGGAGGATGGAATTTATGGGTTTCATGTCGAGGATACGGGTTGATAGTAGATGCAACTAGCAGAAAGGGAATCTGAACGTTGGATGGAGGCTTTGAACCTGAAAGAACGATGCTGTTTGAGTCGATGATACCGAAATGCGGTGCCGAGGATTCACGGTAGGAGACTTTTATAGAGAATTCATTGATACTGGGATATCGACGTATGTACTATGAGACGGGTAGTGACAGACGGTGTGATTTCTTCAGCACTCAGCTCCGAAGCATCGCATCTCAGCCTCAATTAGTGGGACAGAGGCTGGCTGAAATTTCTAGACGCTGCGCAGCAATCGACATGAGCCAAGGGAAGAACAAAAAGCTACAACTCAGTCATATGTTCCGAATTTCTTTAGTTTTGAAAGCCTGTCGCCCAAGATGTCGATTGGGACCGATCAGCTTTAATGCTTCAGTGGACTTTGTCGGAGTATTGTTTTGGCTTTCAGTGTACCCAAGAAACGACCAGAGGTTGAGGCAAATGACCGAGGGTGGGCTTCAGCTGGGTTCTAACTGTCTGACGATGAAGAGTATGCGAGATGGAATGGTCTGACATATCCTGGCTGCGATAGTGTTGGAGGGCGTTGCGTACTCAATGGGGCGGGTGTGCCACGACGATGGGCTAGCGCATTAAGGCGACGACCTGAGTATCCGATGACACCAAATTTGGCTTGAAAGGTCTGAAGCCGCCGGATTCCACCTTCTTGACAACACGAGAGTCTCTTCGAGGCAAATCTCGCTGTCTAAGGTATTGGTATTGACCGCTTGACGTGACATGGAAAAGTGTCAGAGTAGTTAAGTCCTGTCCATCAATGCTCCCTAAGCTTGCAAATTGCTTAAGATTCTGCCTATAAATTTTATTCACATTGCAGATTTTTGAGCTCAGTGTGGTTACAAAGGTGTGCATCATCGTAATTTCAATACAATCTCGCTGCATCTTCAAAGGTATGTCTATCACACCGCTAGGCGAATTCTAAAATGTAAGCTGGAACGATTGTATTATTCGCTGAACGAGCTGCCCCTCGTCAGGTTCGACATGTCCAAAAAGTTGCAGCGGAATAGCGCATCTCGGTCTGTACTTAACAGATTCCAAATCCTCAATTTTTCAATTCACTAGTTGTATCGTCCTCTATGCCAAAGTGCCAAAGAAAAGGTGTTACAAACGAGGGACTTGATCAAATTGATCCCTAGGCTATCGTGAGATGCAAAGACTTCATATATAAGTATAGCAGCAACGACTTCCCCTGCTACATCGGTACCATTTCCAGTGCATCACACAAAAGAATCAGTCCAGACATGGAGCAGAATTCATATGGCTTACTACTGTATGTTGGCATCCAATATATAGCGATGCTACATCAGCTGACCTGCTGGGGTGCCCCATTACAAATCCTACAGTACGAGACTAAAAGAAAAAACTGTGGAACATTCGTTATCGGAGCGGAGACTAGAACTTCAATCCCCCTCCAAAAACCATACCTAGTTACAGAGAGTCCACAACGTGCATTCGAAGCAGCTATTTAGAAACACCTCACTGGCAAGTTTTTTTCGCCCTTGAAAATCAAAGCGTCCAGACAATCCCAAACTCATGAAAATTCTCATATCCCCGTTCCCATTTGGGGAACTAGGGCTACTTTGAGTTGAGTACAAGCGAGCAGTTCCGCAGGGTCTTCGGCTCGAAAGGAAACGACTGCGCAACACGACTGTCTTTGAGAAACCCGGCGACAAGCAATATGAATCTACTTCATTGCACTAAAGGGGACTTGGATCAGCCATTGAGCATCCATCTTGAACAAGTCGGCGAGCAGCCTCCGCCCTACGCCATTCTCTCACATGTCTGGGGAGATGGCGAGGTCACGTTTCAGGACTGCGACGGTGTTGATGATATAACGGCCAAGTCCAGCATCACTTTGAAAAAAGGCTTCGCTAAGATAGTGGCAGCATGTGAACGGGCCCTGCAAGACGGAATAGGATATGTCTGGGTCGACACTTGCTGCATCGACAAAAGCTCCAGTGCTGAGCTATCCGAAGCAATCAACTCCATGTTCCGCTGGTACGAGATGTCGCAGATATGCTATGCCTATCTAGACGACCTCCATGACCGATTCAACCTGCGATATCTTCGAAAGAGCAAATGGTTCACAAGAGGATGGACGCTCCAAGAATTGATAGCACCGGTGGAAGTTATGTTTCTCACCGCGGACTGGCAAGACATTGGGACGAAGACCCAATTCGCGGAACAGATATCAAGAATCACACGGATCAGAGAGTGTATACTTGTCGATGGACTGTATGCGCACGATACAAGCATAGCGGAGAAGATATCCTGGGCAGCCAGACGACGTACGACCCGAGAAGAAGACCTTGCCTACTCCCTTCTGGGTCTCTTTGGCGTCCACTTGCCGCCTATTTACGGTGAAGGGGGCTCAAATGCGTTCAGGAGATTGCAAGAGCAGATCATGCGTGTATCTACCGATCACACCATCTTCACCTGGTGGGGACAAGGGTCTTCCATCACCTCTGGAATTTTAGCTTTGTCGCCAGACCAATTTTGTGGCGCAACGCTTCATCCCGTTCCATTCGATGTCTATCGACAGGCATTTGACCTTTCGCAGGCAAGACCTGAATTTACTGTCACGAACTATGGCTTGAACATCCAGATCCCTATAGCGGAGATCGGTCCGGAGTACCCAGGGTACTACTACGCGTTCCTCGCGGCGCGATACCTAGGTGCGTCCACGCTAGATGAGTGGGCTACAATCTACCTTCACCGCCAGCCGGGAGGCGGTATGCGTCAGTTCACTCGGACCAGTTTCAAGGGTATGTGGATGGAGCACAGGAAGATAGGCCTCGAGGACTTCCACAAGGAATCCATCTTTATCAAAATGTCAGTCGATACCTGGCCGCTTGTGTTGAAACAGGACTCGAGCGATCCTTTCGGCACACCATCCCTACGAGGTGTCTGCGGTGGACAGATTGACCGACGAGTATACATGGCATTTGCCAAAAAGCATCCAACCATCCACATCGCGGAGTACTGGATGAATGACTGTCCTTTAAGATGTAACGAGGTTCTCATGCTCAGCTTCAAAAACCGATGGGCTATGAGAACCGAGTCGGGGCGGGAGATATTTCCCGACCTGCACAAAGCTACAGTAGCAAGGAGCATACAGGCTGACTTTGTCGAGTTCGACCGGAGAACGTATGAAAATGGCCGGCATCTGTAAGTACAAGTCTTCTCCTTTTACGGTTCCCCGTCTATTGTGTTTTGGAATGTTCCAGAATGTTCCAGAATGCACCCCTTTAGGCTCCGTAGCAGGTGATTAACAAAGAGGAGGGCTTTTATCATCATGAGCAACGGAATAGACAGAATTCTTGTGGTCATGGCCATACAACGCGGAGCATGGCTCCTGTTGCTAGCAAAGATAGAGAGTAATGTTTCTGTCCGGACAGTGAGGCAAGACTTGCTCTCTCCCCTAGAAAAACACGATGGTCTTGACCGAGGATCGCACCGGCGTACGAGTATGAATCTTGTGCCTCACTGGCTACAATCCAAATTCGTTGGAGTAGGTGTGCCTTTCAACCCACCAGGGCCTTTCGAAGCTCGCTTGGGCAGATACTTTGTCTCCATCGAGCGAGAGAACCGTTTGGATCGTCCGAAAGAGCTGTTCTTCCGCATCACTGTTGGCATGAGACCTGTGGTTTCTCGGAAAGCCCTCGGCATATTCCAAATCAAGGAAAACGCAACGAAATCTGTGGTTTCGGACGAGATTGATACCGGATTCTTGAGATTTGTCTAGACTCGTCAAAGGACAAGACATTACCTCTGCCTGCTTATTCTGTATCGGATTAGGTCTCGAGGAAGACAACTTGAAGTGACATCTGATGGCCTTTATGTGCCAGATATTAATCGTAAAGCGCTTGGTGGGGCCCCGGGGTGCTTGTTTAGTCATGCAAGGTGTCAGGAGGAACTGAGAGCTCCAAAAGCAAAAGAGCATGTAATTCCAACAGGAATCCGGTCTTCTTGCGGCCGCAGCTATTGCAGGTTCTTTTGGCCTCTGGGGGCCGAGATTGGGCTCCTGTCTATACGCAGACCAGGATATAGACCTTCCAAGTCACGCCGCTCATAGATGATGGTTCGCACTAGATTTCATCCACGTGGTTGTATGGTTGACATCCGGCGTCGTTATCAGAACGGGCCCGTTGAGAAGCACATACACAGGCAAGTGGGGGATGCAGAGAAGGATATCCCGCAATAAGATAAGAAACAACCCCTGGCGTCTCCGGTAGCTTTATCACTGATCTCTTGCGAAATCTCACCAAGCTTCCCCAACGTGGCAGTTATATCCCCACCCCGCCCCCGGCCAAAGCTAAAGCACGATATGGGCACGCACTCATCTACAGCTTACCTAGTTCTTATCGGTGGGAGAGAACCAGTCGAAGCTGCATCATTCGCCAATGCCAACGGCTTTATCGTTAGCTTGAGGCCGGGGACCTCCAACGTCAGCTTAGTCCCTGTGCGACGGTCAGCTACTTGTGTTAGGGCAAATGATACTTGAGACGTACCATCCCGCTGGATCTGCCGGCCGTTTTGCGATGATCTCAAACCTTGTGCAATTGTTTTCTCACGTCATTTGGCGACGAGAACAAGCAGACCTCATCATCACGACCATCTGACCATCTGCAGCAAAGCTTTCAGACAGTAAGAACGGGGGTCCAAACTTCAAAATGTCAACTGCGGAGAAAGTCTCCTCCTCCGATGGCGCCCCGGCCGAGACGCCACAGCACCATCCGGAGCTGGTGACTACGGCAGATAATGGCGTTGTCCTTGCGAGCGAAGCTGATGCCGAACTGCTGGCCAAGATGGGATACAAACAAGAGCTGAAACGGAACTTCTCGACACTCGAGGTCTTCGGAATCGCCTTCTCCATAATGGGCCTCCTGCCCTCCATCGCCAGCACGCTTGCCTTCTCCCTTCCAGCTGGGCCGGCGGGCATGGTGTGGTCTTGGTTCCTGGCCAGCGGCTGCATTTTCGTCGTTGGATTAGCAATGGCGGACCTGGGCAGTGCAATGCCTACCAGTGGAGGGCTATATTGGTGGACGCATTATTTCAGTTCGCCCAAGACGAGAAACTATCTGTGCTTCTTGGTTGGGTACAGCAACAGTCTGGGCCTAATCGGTGGATTATGTTCCATCAATTGTAAGACATCTAATTCCTGCCTAGTGCTTGTGGAAAGAGACTGACATCTCCATCTCTATCGCAGATGGATTCGCCCTCATGTTTTGCGCAGTCATCGTCATCTCCACAGACGGCGAGTGGACCCCAAGCAACGGGATCGTGTATGTTGTGTTCATGATCTGCACGCTCACACACGGCATTATCGCGTCGACCCTGACGAAAATAATGAACAAGCTCCAGACCTTTGCGGTCTTTCTAGTATGCTACCCTTCCCGACAGCCAAACGAGACGGACTGCTGAGACTTGTGGACAGAACATCGCCCTTATCCTCTCTACTATCATCGCACTGCCGGTTGGTATGGCGAACAAGCGCAACGATGGACACTTCATTTTCGCCACCGTAGAAAATCTGACCACATGGCCGACGGGGTGGGCTTTTATGCTTGCGTGGCTGTCCCCAATCTGGACCATCGGAGCCTTCGACAGCTGTGTCCATATGAGCGAGGAGGCAAGCAACGCGGCCAAAGCTGTGCCACTTGGTATCCTCAGCTCGATTGGCATGTGTTGGGGCCTTGGTTTCGTGATTGTGATCGTGCTCGCTGCGTGTATCGATCCGAATATTGAGAATGTTCTGGGAAGCTCTTTTGGGCAGCCCGTGAGTACCACCACTGTCTGCTTCAATGAGTCCCCTCCGCGATACTGACCACTCCACTGCAGATGGCCCAGATTTACTATGACGCTCTAGGAAAACAAGGGGCCATGGGCTTCATTGCTTTTTTGTTCATCGTGCAATACCTAATGGGGTACTCCATCACCATCGCCGCTTCACGTCAGATGTGGGCGTTCTCCCGAGATGGAGCTCTGCCTTTCTCGTCGTTCTTCCGCCCCATTGTAAGTCGACCTTTCAGGACCAAAGCGTCAACTGGTAACTTGTACTGATGAAACACGTAGTCCAAAACATTTGGTTACATTCCACTACGCGCAGTGTGGGGTGCCGTCTTCGCTGCGATCATACTGGGCCTTCTTTGCTTGATTGCCCCAGCCGCCGCATCCGCCTTGTTCTCTCTTGCTGTGGCTGGTAATAACCTTGCCTGGGGCATCCCTATTTTCGCGCGCGTAGTCTGGGGTAGACAGAAGTTCACGCCAGGCGCGTTCTACACTGGAACCAAGTTCAGTATTCCAATAGCGTGGGCTGCTATCATATTCCTAGTGTTTGGAATTACACTGGCAATGTTCCCTGTTGGCGGGCCGGACCCCACGCCAGAGACCATGAATTACACAGTCGTGGTGAATATGGGAGTCTGGGGAGGAGCTTCCATCTATTACTTTGTGGCTGCTAGGAAGTGGTTCACCGGCCCCAAGTCGACTGTGGACGAAATTGAGGGCGTCACGGGGCATACGTTGGCTGGACCAGAGAGGGATGGACTCGTGGACGAGACGGATAAAAGTGCCGAGACGGAGAAGCTGCCTGCTGCCAAGCAGTGAGAGCTTGGACATCCTAAGCTGGTGCATGCTGTCTTGTGGACCCTCTTACGAGAAAGAATAGAAGCCCTTTCAGACCAGACAGACAAGGAGGAATGTTGTTATTTTCAGACGAGTCATTCCAAGATGCAGAACAAGGATATGAAAAGATTGACTAACACCGAAATCTTCTCTCTTTGTTGCCTCGTTTGTCGCCCTGTTGATTATCGCCTATTAGGTCATGTTCAGTCCCCACCGCCCAGGAGCTGACAGTTCGAGGCATGGCTGCAAGAGCGGCGTCAACTGCTGTGCAAGGACAAGGCCTTCTCGTACGATAGTGCCAGGGGACGCCTGGTCGGAGGGTTGTCAATTTCAGTCAGGGGTTTGCTTGGCTCCGTGAAGTGGGGCCGTGGCCAGCCATGGATGAAGCGGAAGTGGGCGGAAACAGGGTGTAGTCTGTCGTTGCGGACGAGGCTGAGGGGTGATACAACTGTCGAGATGACGCACTGAGCCCAGCATACGACAACGGATTGCGTGGGGAATGGGCAATATATAGAAATTCTGACACATCATGGGTGCTTGTGGTTGAGTGGCGGCCGGCCAGAGTGTGCTGAATAAAGACTTTCGAAGTAATCGACCACAGTTAGGGCCCTTTGACATCAAAGAACCAATCAACATTTTCAATTGCCTTGATTTTCTAGCGGTTGAGAGAAAGCTAGGTGAAAATCTCCGAGCCGTTAATGTGCAAGGACTGCTCTCACCTTCAGCACCAGTCAAGAAACCATCTGTGTTTTGCTTTAATCTTTTAAAAAGTTGGAAAGCTCGTGCAATGATTGCGCGTCGCGTTCACTTGTTCCTACTTTGATGTGATTACAGTCAGACAATTCACGATCTCAGAGTACCTACCTGAGGACAAGTTCTGCTCAGGCATGATTAAGAAGGATCCGCTCAAGACTGAACATACGGCATCCAGCGCCCAGCCACTACCAAGACTGTGCGATCCATGAGCCGCCAAGGCGCAGTACGAAGTTGACAAGAGATTGCAAGTGTGAATTGAGCGCCGTGCTGCCAAAACAGGGCGGGAGACGTCTTGATTCATGATTTTTGGTTGGAAGCATTGTTGTTCTGAATGAAGCGCGGCATTGAACAAGTGATTGCCAAAGAGATGCTTGATCTGTACAAATATTTTGCTCTAATGAACCCATAAACGACCGTGAAATATCTTGAAAGAGGAAGAAATAGTGCTTGATGGAGCAAGATACAATGGCCGTTCTCATTCTAGCTATCGGTCAGCACAGCGACTTGAATTGCTCGTAGGCAAAGGCTCTTGAGTCGCAAGTCTAGACTATAAATTTCATGAGGAAGCGCGCGAGAGTCTTTATGCCCCAGGACTACCACTTCGGCACCAAGGCAAAGAATCAGGTCTTCGGGCTGCACAAGTGCAAGCCTCTGATTAGACAGCAGAGGAAGGAAAGGATTCAAGACCGAATGACACGTAAAACAATGTCTAAATGTTCGTTTGAGTTTCAGCTGAACAGTCGGGACCTGTTTTCAAGTAGCAGGCTTTCTTGCACACGTTTGGTCTGGATAATATTCCTCGTGTGATATATTACAGGCTGTGGAAGCCAGAGCACTGCCTCATCAGGACACAGTGCATGAAAGTGTGCCGAGATACGAGGTTAGCCAGACACAGCCATGACAGGGGAGGAGAGTCTGTCGCAACCGCGATAGATGAGTCGGGAAACCCCAAGATTTGGTTGGAATTGCTTGTCGTAGCCACAGTATCACAGCAGTTTACCAATCGGCCTGCTTCATGGCAAGAGCAAGATGCCGAGATAAAGATCGCCAACTAACAAAGCACGGTGCAGAATCCGCCCCTTGGCTTCGATCTTGGCCATGCAGGAGCACCTGATGTTCAGCTTAATCTCGAAACGTGTCTCAAAACGAAACAAAACAGAGGGCGTGGTAGATTACTGTATTGCCTGAGCAGACCCAGAGATAGCAAGGCCTGAACGAATTGCAGTATCATACCGTAGGTGTTCTGGAGCAACTTGCCCTGTGTTGGTTGCGCCGCGCTTGAGGCCAACTGTCTGGGTAGTTGCCGTGCTACCCACCCCCATGAGCTCAGGATAGCCTCGATTTTGGGGTATTTAGAATGCTATTTAGCCTTGATGTAGACATTAAGCGAAGCCGTCGCACAAGAGTAGTGAGAGCGGGCGCGACAATTGCTGGTGAGCAAAGTGTAACATGCTCAAGAACATGGAGGAAAGTCGCGGGCAATAGACATGGCGGCCTCCGGGGACAGTATAGCCAGGATGTTTCCTTAGAAGAGCTGTCATCAAGCCTCATTTGAATGCCGTGGAGTATTGCGCAATGACCTTGGCCGGCGTTGTGCATGAAATGGGACTCCGCTTGTGCCACGGTCGAGACCTCTCGGGAGGCGCGAGTCGGTCGCGCTCGTTTCCCACGAACCTTGGAACCTTGCAGTCGGCGGTTGATGCCGAAGGGGGCCAGGATGCAGCAGGGATAAGCCATGAAGCGCCGGCGTAATGAAGAAAAGCAGATGTGGATTTGACGGACAGAGAACGGTAGAGGCTCTGGCGGAAAATTTTGGTTGATTAATGGCTACCTAGGTATTGATGGTTGTCGATGAAGATGAAGCTGAGAGAACTGCTGCAGTCCGATGTTGATAGTCGGGTCTATCAATTGGGGCTTACCAAGAAACACACACAGTCCCAGAGGTAGCTCGGTACCTAGGTACCTCGGGCCACTCCAGTGCGACTCTAACTGACGTCGTGCCTTCTTGATCCAGGGCGGCGCCTGCTTCCTTCCGTTGCGGGTGACTGCGTTCTTGAAGCATGAAGGATGACTGAATGAAGATTGCCCTGCCCTGGCGAGTCGACGGGCATCCAAGTCGTCTGTCCATCTTTGTCCTCCCCCCCTTCGTCTGCTCTCACTGTCTTCGTCTGCAGTTCGTCTGCAGTGCGTCTGCAGTCAGACCAAGCAAAGACGCCCAGGGGCTAGAAACCTCGTCAGCGAAGCTTCGATTGCTTGCTCGACTTGGCCTCCCAACACTGTCCCGTCGTCTAGCCGTGTAGCCGTCCGCAGCAGTCGATCGACCTTGTCCTGCTGATTTGCAGTAGTCTGGAGTTACCTTATTACCCTATTACCGCCTCGACCACCTGTGTCCTGACCTAATTGTTCTCTTGGCCCATGGCCTTGGCAGACACAGCTGAGAGCTGCAATCTAGCTGTTGTGACATCCAATATCGGGAACCGGAGGATTCAGGGGTTCGGCTGAGGGCGCAAATGCACGTTTGCAGTTGGCCAATGTGCCAGTCTGCCCGAGTATGGGACGAAATGGATTCTCACGACTGCACCAAGGCCAGCAGCCAACCAAAGAGAGATCGACGCCGTGGCCTTGTCACAACACAGTCCTCTAGGCTACAGATCAGAAAACGGGGCCCCACCAAATTCACAGTCGCACAATGCGTGGCTGGTAAACGGCTGCTCTGACCGTTGCGATGGCTGTCTATTGTTGGACGTCTCGCAGCCGCCCACCCATCTTGGCCATCACTAAGCTTCAGGGTCAGCCAGTCGATTTGCACCCGCAGTTCGCATCTGCATGCTCGCATCTCGGTGATCGTCCACCGCGACGAGCGCTGGCTAAGCTTATTTCTCTGAAGTGAGAGGATCATCCCGCCAAGTCTGCCAAGGGCATAGCGCCCCTCCAACCCTGGTTTGCCGATATCAGACTTCTCCTCTGGCTGCCAGGGCTGTCTGGGCCAGAGCCTCCTGTCCTGCCAACGACCGCCTCTGTTGCTCCTTCATCAGTCCTTCAACCCCTGAACGCCCGGCACGCCGTCCTGCGTGTCCCCACCTGTCTTCCTCGGTCCCAACCTCTGATTCGTCTTCCTCCTGTTGATGGTTACTGCTTTGGGCAACCTCCACCGCATTGAGCTGCGCCTACCCAGCCGCCCACATGTCCTGCAGATTCTGCCCCTGTTCGCTGGTGTTGGCTTGTTTCAAACACGCGCTATGCCCTGCCGTCGTGCAGCCGCAACCTGCAACAACCAGCAAACGACCGCCGCCGACGACATGCCAACATGTTTCCGTCTATATTGCGCCAAGTTGGCGGCCCCGAGGAAACACAGCCAACCAATTCATTGGACGACGAAACGGGTAGCTTGCTTGACTCTTGCGTGCTCAACCGAACGTCATCCGAACCACACAGCCCTCACGTCAACCCATCTGTCACCCCTGAGCTGCGCATACTACGGTACAGTACACGAGAACAGACTGTGAGCTCGAGCCTTGCGCGCCCCCTCCAGGCTTTGCTGGGCCTGCTGCCAGTGGCTCTCCAGGCTTCATCGGGCGACACATGGTAGCACCCTGGTCATCGTGCGTGGCTCTGTCGTCGCCCTTGTCGTACCCGTCCTACCCGGGGAAGACTCAATCTCGCTCACGTGCGCTTGAGTGGCCCAAGTGGTCCTGGCCCAAGCCTTCCGTACCCTGGCAGTACCTAGGTACCCTGAACATCATATGTGGGCACTCGATGATGATCCACTGCGTTATGGTGACTTCGCTTCCTCCTATGTGGTGGCTCCTAGCCGGATTGGCCCAGTCCACTTTGATCATCTTCATATTAAAAAGGAGTTGAACCGCCCGTGACAGTTTCTGCCCCGATCTTTTCCTCCTCCAGAGACCCCCAATATCGTTATTTACTTGGAAGTACACTCTCGTCGCTCTTTGCCTTTCTTACTTCTCTTGCTCGAGGGTCGCTACGGTCGTTCCTCGAAGTTCTGTCGCATTTCTGCACGTCGCTCTCTCTCTCTGGTATCCTAATATTTTCGATTCGATATCGGCTTGTCCTCTTCCATCTCACTCATATCGCGTGTCGATACTGCTTGAGCAGTAATAATTCCAGTCAAAATGCAACCCACAACTTCCTTCGCCGCATTCCTTGCGGCTACCATGGCCGTGGTCGATGTGGCCTCCGCTTTCCCGACCATCCCTCCCCGGGTGCCGGTCCCCGTCTCTGGCACTGCCTCTCTGAAGCAAGTGCGCAACGTCAAGTACAAGGGCAGGAGCAAGACCGGCCCCGTCCAACTCCAAAAGGCCTACCTCAAGTACGGCGCCGCCATTCCCGACGAACTGTCTACCGCCGTCTCCCGCATCCGCAACAAGATCATGTCCGAGCTCCAGGGTGTTCGCCTCCCTAGCCTTCCCATCAAGGACAGGAGGGCCACTGGATCTGCGAGTGCTACCCCCGAGGAGTACGACGTTGAATACCTCACTCCAGTCCAGATTGGCTCGCCCGCTCAGACGCTTATGCTCGACTTCGACACGGGCTCCTCCGACCTTTGGGTGTACTCTTCCGCTACTCCTGCTAGCGATGTCAACGGACAGGAGGTGTACAACCCCGGTGCCTCTAACACTAGCTCCAAGCTCCAGGGATCGACTTGGGACATTAGCTACGGTGACGGCAGCTCTTCCAGCGGAGAGGTCTACTATGACAACGTGACTGTCGGTGGCCTGTCGGTCTACCCCATGGCTGTTGAGGCCGCAACTGATGTTTCTGCTGAGTTCACGGCCGACACCGACATCGATGGTCTGCTCGGCCTGGCTTTCGGCAAGCTGAACACTGTTTCGCCCACAAAGCAGAAGACCTTTTTCGAGGCTGCTAGAGCCACGCTCGACAAGTATGTCTTCACGGCTGACCTGAAGGCTGGACAGCGTAAGTAATACCTAGCATGGATGACCCTATCAATTTGCTAACCCCTGCACAGCTGGTACCTACAACTTTGGCTTCATCGATGAGTCGGCTTACACGGGCGACATTGAGTACATCCCCGTCGACAGCTCCGACGGCTTCTGGACCTTCAACACGACCGGCTACCAGGTTGGCTCCGATACCTACAAGACAGACGCCATCACTGCCATTGCCGACACCGGCACCACGCTGATGCTTCTGCCCACCGACGTCGTCAATGCCTACTACTCCGCTGTCAAGACTTCCAGCTACGACCGAGTCAACGGCGGCTACGTGTTCCCCTGTGACACCGACCTTCCGGACTTCAGCTTCGGTGTCGGCAAAGCCACTGTCACCGTTCCTGGCAGCTACATCAACTACGCACCCGTTGACAGCGCCAACAGCAGCTGCTACGGTGGTATCCAGGACGACAGCGGCATCGGCTTCGCCATTTTCGGCGATGTCGCCCTGAAGGCTGCGTTCGTCGTCTTCGATGGCGAGAACGAGCAGCTTGGCTGGGCCTCCAAGACCCTCTGACTCCCTGATGGGAGGCAAGTTACTCACCAGCCTGTCGAGGTGACGACCATCACGGTCTACGAGACCTAGACAGCTGTTGGGGGCCGCCTCCTGTGTCGCGTGTGCGTGTGTATGTGCTTGTTTGAGCGTCGGCGTTTTGAAACGGCATTGTACTATACAAAGAGAATTCTCAGAGACCATCCTGCATGTTTGACCAATGGTCACTTGCCATGGAAAGCAGTCGGGGATGGATATGGAGGGATCCGGTGGATCAAGTGGGGGAAAGGTAATGAGAACCTGATGCTAGGTTTATCATGTGTACAAGATGTTGCGATGTGCAACATGGAAATTCTCGACATGCCTCTACATCATATGCCATGATGGCATGAGGAGGGAAGACAACATCGGCTTAATTACCAGCTGCAGGGTCCTTTGGGAGGCAAGATGTTGGGAGCACTCTCCCAATCTTTGCTGTATAGACTTATTTCTTTTCTGGCATGTAAATATACCATTGGGCCTACACTGGTCTGCCATCTATAATCTCGTACCGCAACTTGTTTATAACTGTGGGCCTGACTCCCAGCGCAGTAAGGAATATACCACCAATTTCGATTCTTTTGCCACCGCAGAAAATTGGAGCAGACTCGAGACAAGAGCAATGCTGATCGCGCGTATGTGATATCTCAGGTCTTTGTATTGTGTGTATGGATGAGGTGTACATGAGACTGAAAACTAACCTCTCCCTGTTTCTAGCCTTGGATTTCCAGACCTCAAGACGGGAGCAGATGGAATACAACGAGACAAGACGGGACAGAACCCCTCCCTCCAGCCTCTGCCCCGTAAACAAGCCCATCCCGTACAAGCCAAGCTAGTCTCGACTCCTCCAAGGTGGACACCCCAGCCCTTCTCTTCCCTTTCTGGGGCGGAGCGCCGTCCTGTCATGCCCTGCCAGGCTTTGCCTGCACGACTCAGCGGCCTCCGACGATCGCGCCCCCCCTGGGAAACCGGATGCGTGGGCACCAGGCAAGGTCAGGATTTTTGCGGCCTTCCTCTTGGCGGGCGCCCGGGCGGGCGAGCGCAGGTGGGCACCGACCTCGTTTTGATTGTGTGCACGGAGGGCTGGAGGGCTGGCTGGTGATTGTAGTAGTGGGGGATGGGGGAGGGCCAGGCCTAGCTAAGCAATATACTCGCGGGCGAGCAAAAGCTTGGCTGTTTGTTCGAGGCGCTGTGGTGTGTTGTTTCGTGTTCTTCTCGTGTGTGTGGTCCTGTTGTTATGGTACTCGGTGGACCTTGGACACGGCGTTTTTGCTCCTCGTAGGCTGAGAGCCGGCGTGCGCGGCCGGCGGAGACAGGCGTGGGCGAGATGGAACCTCATCTACTGCTGGACAGGAATGGCTGGGGATTCCTCTTGGTCTGCAGGGCAAGTTCCTGAGGTGCTGGCCCGTCACCCCCTTTGAATTGAGGCCGAGACTTGGGCCGCGTTCATCTGAGATGGACCCGGTGCGAGATTAAGATAATCAATTCCTATTATCATACCCGTCTAATCCCTATTCCAAAAATGCTAGTTGTCCAGAGAAGGTATTTGGTGTGTATGTATGTATGTGTGTGTGTGTGTGTGATATGTGGTATGTGTGAGCGTGTGAGCGGGTGATCAAAAGAGAGCCTGGCCTGTCTCACCATCCATCCATGCTGCACTCCGGGTAACCAGTGACAAAATGCTGGCCTCAACTCCAAAGGAAACAAAAAAGACAGAAGAAAACAGGGACACAGTCAAGCCCGGGCGCCAGTCATCATATGAGGCGGGGAAAAAGACTCAGATCGTGCCGTGTACCATGGTTTTTTTGTGCGTGACTGTTGTTCGTTCTTGAACACCTCACCCCCCAGCGCCGTTTGTGATGCAAGTGATATGATGATGATGATGATGCCTCGATATCCCAAAACAACAAAATACCCGCCTCCACACTGTCTTTGCAACAACACTTACTGTACAATAATTTGCATCCGCAACATCCAGATTCGCCAGTTCTTCGAAGTTTGCTGTTCTGCATGTGCATGTAAAGCGTAAAAAAACAAAACAAGAGGAGAGCAACCTGGCTCATCCCGGCAGGTCATCTTAACCCTCCGGCCCCCTTCTCCACAATGAACCGGATCGGCTTCCTCTGCCGGCGGTTCCTCATGCCCCGGGGCGGCACGACCGGCTTCATCATCGGGCCGGGGCCGCCCACGCCGGCGCCGCCGAACCCCATACCCATGTTCATGCCCCCGCCGGGGCTACCGAAGGGGCTCGGCGCAAGCCCGGGGCCATTGCCGTTGGCGCTGCCGCCGTTGACAGGCGTCTGCGGCCGCGGCACATTCATGTTGTTGTTCATGAGCAGAGCCGGGTTCACGGTGCGCTGGCCAGGCACGCCTCGCACAACGCTCATGGGTAGCCACCTGCCGGGCCCGCGCTCGTCGTAACCCCAGCGCGTGATGCCGCCGCCCGCGAGCCACGCACCCAGGTTCTTGCACTGCGATACGTCGATCCACTCGGTACGGCCGCAGCCCTCTAGGACATTCTCGATGCCGACGCCCGTGACGCGCACGCAGCCCCGCACGCTCAGCCCGCGCAGCTCGTTGAGGTGCAATGCGATGCAGCCCAGCGACGCGTCGGACACGGCGCTGCCGCAGAAGGCGAGTCGCAGCTCGCGCAGCAGCGGCAACCCCAGCGCGACGACTTCCGTGGCGGTGTCCGAAAGGGCGCAGCAGAAGGACAGGTCGAGATGCGTGAGCTGCTTGGCCGAGTTGACGAGTGCAACGATCGCGTTGTCCGAGAGGTAGGTGCAGTCGGCCAGACATAGGTGCGTCAGATTGGGGAAACGGAAGGGTGCCCATGACTGGAAGCCTGCGTCGGAGATGGAAGTGCAGCGGGTGAGAGAGAGCGACTCGAGGCGCGAAGAGGCGTGTGCAGCCAGATGGGCCATGGATCGATCGGTGATGTGTTTGCAGTAGGAAAGAGTGAGGTTTTTGAGCTTTGGACATCCTATGACGGTGCCAGGCGGTGGCGCGTTGGGATGTTGCTGCCAGTGCACGACCTGCATCTTTGAACCCCTCTTGCCCGGAGCGCCTGAACTGGCGATAACCACGTTCTTGCGCTCAGGTGGGGGCTCTGGAACAACCCAGCCTACCACTCTGGCAAGGAGGTTGTCGCCAACCTTGCGACAATTGCTCCAGTCGACCTCCTCAAGGTCTTTGGAGTTCTCGCTCATTTCCAGTATCTGGCCAGCACTCACGTCCCAGACTGATCGCATGCGCCAGGACTTGACGTTCTTGCCACATAGTTTCCAGAACGCCTGGAAGCCCTCGTCCGTGACGTGGTAGCAATTCGATATGTCGACAACCTCGGGCCGGGTACTTATGAACGGACCCAGAACGTTTGCCAGGGCCCAGTCCGTGACATAGCGGTTCAGGGGCGAAAGGTCGACAGTTTTGCAAAGCTTGTCAGAAACCGTCAAGAGCCGCCGCCAGTGCGAACACACTTGGCGGAGACGTAGAAGCTCCACGATATCAAGCTGATTAAAGACCATAATCAATATGTCGTCTGGGAGTGCGATCTTCTGCAGATTTTGCAAAGATGCTGGCCTGTGAGTCAAGGTTCTTTGCCGCTTGGACGACGGGGCCAATTGATCGTTCTCTGGTGGTGTATTAGGCGCGGACATAGAGTACAGCTTGAGAGGGCTGCTTTCGAGAGTCTGAGATGACTTGATCCCATTGAGAGTCGGCGAGGAAGCGGGCTCGGATGGTGCTGGTGTAGGTGGAGCGATTGAGCTGCGTCTCCGAGTTCTCAAGTTCTCCATGTCGACACTTAGGTATGGGTCCGGGTCAGTGTATGTTGTCGTGGTGTCCTGCGGCTCGTTCGTAGCAGATGGACTGTATTTTGGGATATTGAATGTCACCGAAGGAAGCACTTCCTTGGTGGGTGTTAACGGGTTGACCTCGTCTGGCTGCTCCTTCTCGTCGGCGTCTTTCATGTCCACATCCAAATCTGCCTTCGGATAACGATTTCGCGCCGTCTCCTCAACCTGCGAACGTATCTCAGGTGGGCATTTTTTCCAAAGCTCCGCCAAAGCCTCGCCGCCGATCATGAGGCATTCGACGGAGGTGATTGATCGTACTGTCGCCGTGCGTCCAGAAGCCAGCCCCAAGCTGGCAACTTCTCCAAAGTATTGGCCGGCCTTGAGCCGAGGCCTCAACATTGATGACCTCGTCAATCGCTTGGCGTTGCTGTCTCCGGGTGTTTCACGGACCACCTCAGCCTCGCCCCGTACGATGAAGAAAATTTCGTGGCCAGCTGTGCCCTGTCGCACGATATCGGTGAAGGGAGGGTAAGAGACGGGTTGTGCGCTGAGACCGAGAAAGTGGAGGACATCGGCTGGAAGCTCAGAAAACAGAGGCAGTTCTTTCAATGTGGTCCGCACATCGACGTATCCGCTCCCCAGAGCACTTCCCCCGATGGTGGGATCTTCAATCACCCCAGGACTCGGTGACTTCCGCTTCTTAGAGTTGACAACGGCGCCCTCCTTGATAGCCCCCGCGTCGCCTGTTGTCACCTCACCGGGCACAACGTCACGGGTGACTGTGCCGGTCTTACGGGCGGGCTTCATGCCCCTCTCCCGTTGTTTCTTTTTCAAGATCGCCAGCCTTTCCTGCGCCTCCTGCAGAATCGCTTTCTCCATATCTGGAAACATCGGAAGCTCGGCGTGGAGGTCCTCTTTCTTCAGAACGACGAGCATACATTTCGTACGCGCAATGATCGTGGCCGTGCGAGGCATCTTCATTAGGACGCCGATCTCACCGAAGAAAGCGCCAGCTTTAAGCTCGGCATAGACCGCCTCGCCATCTCGAGATGTGACCGCGACGACCCCCCGCACTAACCAGTACATTGCCCTGGCGTCGTCTCCTTCGTTGAGAATGATGTCGTGCGCCGCGTGCACTTGTGGCCGCAAGTGCTTGCCGACGGCGGCCAGGAACTCGTCTGGGGCCGATCGAAACAAAGGGAAAGACCTTATTCGATCTACAAGGTCGAGTGGCATGTCGCGAATTGTGCTTGCTGCGAGAGGTGACGGGCGGATCGGGCGGCTGGGATTGGTCTCGACGTTGAACGACCTGATCATGGACGACACGGAGCCTGCCATTTGCTGGCCATTTTGCGCATGGTGGTGGGCCAGCGCCCTGTAGGGCGATGGCGGAGGGGTCGCGACTCGACTACGCCTCATGACGAAGGCTTGGTCTATTGTCTCCTCCGAGCTCAGACCAGCCTCGTAGGGACGTGTAGCTACCTTCCACCGCTTTGACCAAGTATGCGGCCGGGTAGCGCTTCCATGCGAAGTATGTCGATGGTCAAATTAGGCCTGGGGAGTTGCTGCGCTTTGCACCCGCCTGCTCGCCCGTGAATGATCGTGAAAAGCGGAATAGTACGTGTGCTGGTTGTTTTCTCGACAGTATTATCAAATAGTGATTCGTGGGCCTAACTCATGCCCAGTAAGATTGGATCTGGGCGATTCTTTCGGGCCTCAGCAGCGTCGCCAGGCGCGCAAGCCGTCAAGGGGAAAATTCGACGATTGCACAGTCTCGTGTGCTCGACTCGAGGGACAGTGGGTGGCAGATGCGTAGGCCCACAGCTGAGCGTGTTGGGGACTACACCGGAGAGCCGCGTGCTCAACAGCGTTGAGCGGCTCTGTAGATCTCGTACAGACCTAGAGCCGCGACCGAAGAAAGACTGCGGCCGTATGCGCGAGTTCGGCTCTGCCTGTCGTGGAACGGTTGTGAGGTCTCGGATGGAAGGATTGCGCAGAGGACGCGCTGGTTGGCTCTGGCTGGCTGGACCTTCAAGGACCTCGAGCTCCACGGCCTGCTTGCTGGGCCCTAGGTCGGAGGTATGGTCAGCGTCCAATGCTCAGACCTCGCGCCTCTCGGGCCGAGAGCTACCTAAACCTCGTGGGGAAAGAGGCCAAGTTCGAGCTGGGTTGTTTGAAACGTACAGAAGGCGCCGTTGGGCCGGCCTAAGCTAGATGGAGCGCAAGGGATGCTTGTGGGGAACTCGCTCACGGGAGCAATGACGCGTGCCCAGCTGCCAGTCTCGTTGAGAGCCGCAGGGGTAGAGGAGGACAGCAGAAATTGGAAGCGGGATGGAGTTGCGAGCAGAGAAGCGCAAGTAGCCGAGACGGGGAGCTGGCGATGGGAGGAGGGGCAGTCTCGAGCTTGAGGTGTCACAGGACCAGAATGGACAAGGTGTGAGCGAGTGCTTCTGTTGCGTGTGGTGCAACTGCGACGGCGATCGACAGGCTAGTGGGCGATAAGGTAGGATGGCCGAGACGAGGGGTGGGCAGTGGATAGGTAGTGGGAGGAGCTTGCCAGCAGCTTGGTATGTAGGTGGTAGAGTCGAACCGAACCGATTGGCGTTGGGCAAAGCCGGGCCACCTGGGGGTGGTTCTGGGGTTGTCAGGCTGGGGTTGGGTTGCGTCGATGTCTCTCTTACGCTCAGACGGCCGATTTGACGTTGCTGTGTTTCGCGGGAGCGTGCCTGTGCCTGTTCCTGTGCCTGTGCCCTTGTGCTTGTGGTCGGTGTCGGGGTCGGCGTCGGTATCTGTGTTCTGTGTCTGTGTCTGTGTCTGTGTTCTGATGAGACGTGGGGCCGGGAACGCCAGGCTGTCGGTCCCCTCTCCACCTTTTCTTGAGCGACGGGCAAAGGGGAAGCGAGCAGACAATTGTCTACAGCAGGAATGTCGATGCAGGAATGTGGTAGTGCTGCAGACGTTTTTTTTCTGGAATTCTTTCAGCCTTTGGCGACCCTGGTCCAGCTGCTTGTCTCAGAGCTAGGAATAGGAAGCCCTTCTCTCAGACACAAAAGGCTGGGCTGAGTGGGTGGGCTGCATGAAACAACAACAACCACCACCAAAAGCTGTGCGCCTTTGCGTGTCGGCTGTCGCCTGTTGCGTGATGGCTGAAATCGCGCTTCTTCGAGATGCAGCTTTCCGAGCTCTCAATTATTGTCCCCTCTCTTTACTGGGCGCGCGACCAAACTTTCCAGCTCCACGGCCTGTCGCAGAGGAGGCGCGATTTGACAGGAGCGGTAGGGGAGGGGGCAGGGGTGCAAGAGCTGCGCGCGAGGCGATCAAGAGCTGCCTTGAATGAGATGTCGATGGAGGTATTCCAGACGGGGTGATGATGGAGGCGTTGCGACTGAATAATAGGAATTTTTTTCTCCTCCTCTTGCCACTCAAATTTCCGAACGAGGTGGCAAGGTATGGGTATGGTATGGTACTTGAAAGGCCAGGGAAGTTGTTTGCCGGTGGGTTGTAATGGTGGTAACGGTGCCCACGGTCCTGGGTTGAAGTTCGATGGCAAGCAACGGGTGCAAGATAGTAAGTAGCTCGGATCAAACCAGATCGGATCAGATCAGATCAGCTCAACTACCAGTCGAGATCACTCCAGGGATAAGAAGCGTCGCCCAGAGTCTGCTTCTGTTTCAGAGTCGGTCCTCGGATCGAGGCTGGAGACCTGGCAAGCAGGAGAGGTGTAGGGGAGAAGGGAGGGGAGGAAAGCAGACACCAGAGAAGATTAGATTAGAGCAGGGCAGAGCAGAGTAGGGCAATGCAAAGCAGAACGGAGCAGAGCAGAGCAGAGGCGAGGTGAGGTGGGCGAGGGAAAAACAGAGCCCTCCTAGCTAGATGATACCCCACCGGTTGAACCTGGACTATCCAGATTATACGGTCTACAGTAAAGTGTGTGTGTGTATGTGTGTGTGTCCGAAATGCCCACACCACCTTCCCATCCCATGAACTGGCCTGGGTTGTATATGTGTGCGTGTGTGTGTGCGCGCGGTTGGGTATGGGTACGTGGTGAGGTGTGTGAGTGTGTGTGGGATCGGTCTGTGGGCAAGTCTATCTGTCTGTCTCTCTCTCTCTCTCGCTCTCTTCCCTTGCCGCACGCAACATGCGCCCTGACGTTTGTCTGGCCCAGCACAACGTCTCCAACAACCAGCTGGGTCTCCTGGTGGGATGCAGGGCATGTCGTTGGACGGCCCAGAGCAGGAGCTGCGAGGGAGTCTGAGCTCGACCCGTGGGACTTGCAGGACAGCAGGGCCGGGCCCCTCCAGAAGCTCGGGGCGCATGACGACCGAGCAGGGCGGGTTGCACTGGAGGCAAAAGCAAAGCTTAGCGAGCCTACCCTTTGGGGCCCAAGGAGGGGGGGAGGGGGGCCCAAAGGAACCATAGGAACCCATGGAACCCAGGCCGGTGGGCTTCTAGAAGGCGTGCTAGAAGGCCTGGAAGGAATGTAGGGCCGGCGAGAAAGACCTGGAAGCCGAGAAGAAGCACACGCTGCAAATGCCGGGTGGCTAAGCCTACCTGGGCAGGTTGAGTGAGCTTCATTGGGCTGACAGAGGTGGTGGGATTGGGGGGTGCAGCTGGGGGACCTGGCTGTGCCCTGCTGTGCCCTCGTACCGTCCTACATAACAGTCTAGGCTATCTAGTCTATCTCCTGCTACGGTAGTACCCAGATAAGGGCCTCGGGGAATAATCAGCAGACATGCATATGAGCTGCCGTATGTAGACTCGGTAGATACTGCATGTGTCCAGACCGGCAGTCAATTGACACACCCAGTTGGGAGGTCATCACAAATTCACACGACTTCACGCCAGCGAGGAAATGACAACACCCTGAGGGCCTGCCTGCCCTTGTGCACCGGAAAACAGTCCTGGTAGGTCGGGATGAGCTTCATCAGACCCCTCTTTTCCTAATGTGCGTTTTAGGGAAAGCGAAGGGTCTCAAATGTCGGTGAGCAAGCTGGTCCCTGGCCCCCCTCCCCCCGGTGCATGTGGCCACGAGCTTGCAAGGCCCTGGGCTCTCTCCCTCCATCCCTCTGCTGGCTGGGGCCGTCGTCTGAGACTGTTGGACGTACAATGAACATGCCGCAAGACTGGGATTACTTGGCGAGGGCTCGCAAGACTTGATATTCAAATGGCTCTATTCACATATAGTAGTTGAGGCGAGCTATCTCTGTACAGTCTCTAGATCTTCGTAAAACGGTCTCAATGCCTACGGGAGTCGGGGACCACGGTTGCGGGCCAGTCCGAGTGTTGTTAGCAACGTCTCCACCGACTGATATGGTCCGTCCAGTCCAGGCAGGCTGAATGGATCATTTTCATCCCAAAGTGCTTGGAAATCAGAGGGGAAAATAGATCTCCTCCTGAGATACGACTTGTTGCTTCGTCCAGTCTCTCCAACACCATCTACTGTCTGACGGCTGGCTGCCTGGCGAGCTGAATCAATGTCTCGGAGCGCATTGCTCTGTGTAAGCGTTGAGGATAGCTCAGTGCTCCCCTCTCATGCAAGGGGTCCCCTCCATCGCCCCTCGAGATTTCAGGGCAGGCAGGGGTTGCATTTGCGGGCCGTTTTCTAGAACGATTCTAGCGTGTGGTCTGTGCCTGGGGGCCGTCTGAGTTGTCCCTGTCGGTCTGGCTTTTCGGTATTCCTTTCTCGTCAACGCTGGAAATTCCTGTCCTGGACCCTGGTTTGCGACCTTCTCCCCCACCAACAAGCCAGGATCTATTCGCGCCGTTGTTTTCAGATTTTACCAGACTAGTGAAGGAAGTTGAGCGAAATGACTTGGGGCTCAGAAGGTGGCAACCACAAGAGGTTTAATTTTTGTTGCGTGGCAGCCATCGCCGGCCGGAAAGCGACACACAGATGGGTTCATGGTGGCAAGGACACTGACATGCGCTGGACCCTCAAGCCAGCCCCCACGGGACACCCAGGGACTTCCTGCAAGCTGTTGCCCAAAGCACGAGGACTGCAGAGCTTAATGCCAAGTGGATACGGCAAGTGAGCTGAGCCGATTGGGCCCAGCCCGGCTCACGGAACGTCGGTGAAGCTGCCTTTTTTTGCACATCAGAGCACACCTGCGTCCATGATCATCAAGCTTAAAGCGTGGTTCCGAGCTACTCAAGACATCCATGACTCGAATTGCCTGCTGTGCTAGGTACGTGTCTGAACTTCTACCCGGAGCGGACATCACATGCTCTGACATCATCCAAGCTGTTTCTTGTCGCAGGTCTGCATTCCTTCTTTCATACGGCCGACATCGTCACCGTCCTTGACCTCTTCAGCCCATATATTGCAAGCTCCCAGAAGTGTGTTCTTCAGAGCTGAAGAAGACGCACCTGGGGAGTATGGAAGCGGAAGCCTCCCTTTCGCTTCCATAGACCATGCAATCCCCCCAGCCATCGTGAGCGCAAGGCACCCCGCACTCTCCGTGCTAGTCTCGTCTGCCCAAACACGCCTTGACTCGACGCCGCCGTTGCAACACAGCAACAAAGTAGCAGCCAAGCCCTCGCGCTGGGCCTCGCACGTCCGGCTATGATGTGCATCATACGTCCGCAGCGCCGCGCCCCCGGTCTCGCTCCCCATGCCTGCCGCCCAGCCCTGCGCAAACGACACAAGTTCCGGTTCCTGGCGGCAGGTAATTCTATAGCGGCCTGGTCGTCGAATATGTGAACTTGAGACGTCGAGGCCGACGCAATCAAGCTTAGAAAATCGTGGAACCCCCCGATAGAATCTCCTATCCACAATCCTGACAGATTACTGGGCGTGATCCTGGGCTGATCTCTGCATAGATATAGACAAGCTGCCCGTTCCGTCTCTGATTCTTGCGAAAGTGACCATGCTTGACATTTCTGCAAGCGAAGGTGTTGACGATTCCACGCGGACGTGAGGCTCAGTCTTTGTCCTATATGTTGCGAGGCCCTCCATCGCCAAGACAGGGTTTGTAGGCAATTGCACATCGCATCTTGAAGAAAAGTCCTGATGGACTAGATAATGCTTTTGCTCTCAGATGCCACAAAGCCCAAAGCCGCAATCGGTGGTACTGCCCTGCCGGCAGCACACAGAGCCGCCAGAGCAGAAGCAAGATCCACCAGCCTGCGCATTCCTCAGGACCCCTCCGGAATTGTTCGCTTCACTTGTGCGTGTAACAGAAGGGGTTTCTGCGGTCTGAAGCTCAGACCCTTCTTTGCCGGCCCGAAGTCGAAAGATAAATTCGGTCAGGTCTGGATCGCTACCCTCCTCGATAGCGTTCGTGAGCTCGCTGTCGCCTATTGGGGCTTGCTTGCGAATCGGTACGGCTATAACTGCGGCAACCATTGCCCAAATGATGACCTGCAATGGATAGATCCTCATGGTGTCAGAAAGCTCGAGGCTCAGCACAAGTAGCCTGTGGAAAAGAATTTCGGGTTCAAGAGGCGGCTGGTATGTAGTAGGCAGGTTGGCTGTGGTGGTGAAGAGAAAGGACCGATAGGAGACAGCAATGAAGGGGGCCGGGAAGAGTAGAAATCGGTTCTTGTAATCCTGTCAACTCGACCAGGACAAGGCGAGGTAGGAACAAGAGGATAATAAGCAATGATGAGGGAGCACAACGTCTAAAAAAGACTCTGCTAATTTCCCATGTGCCAGAGGAAGCGGTTATCTAGCGCGCAACCGAGGAGTTGCAGCTGCATTTAAAACCACCAGCGTCACGTCCAAGCCCGCGCTCTCGCGTCAGGTGTCATCCAATAATGCAACCGAATCAAGCTTTCGATATGGAGTATCTATGAATGGCTCTGGCCGTGAGGAGCTCATTTCAGCAAAAAGCAGCCTGTTGGTCGGTGCATGATGCTTGGCATTGCGGGCGGAGGTACTTCAGCCGCGGCAGATGGCCGACTGCTGATACCGGAGTAGTACGAGCTGAGGGGCCGGTCGCGAAAAGAGGTAGTAGACCCGCCCCATGATATTTTCTTGAGGACAAAGTTGAGGCGATGACGCTGCTAATATTTAAGCTTTTGCGCCTGCAACCGGGCTCCCCAGGAATGCGATGCATTCACAGCTGTGTCCGGACTCCGGAGATGATGAGGGATGTTCCTGAGCCGGCCATAGGACGAAAGAGAGACATCGTGGAGGGGCTCCGTTGGGGACGAGATGAGGCTCTTGGCACGCGCCAGGATCGTCGCAGGTCAAGCGCCACAAACAGGACATTCAGCAGCGTCTAGCTTCCATGTTGACAATCAATCAGAACAATGGCAAGCTGGCAATGCGCTGGTCTTGCAAAAACCATCAGTAAACAAACAAACACTTGAAGAATGTTTGTCAGGTAGACGGCGGAGCTGGCGAACTTCGTCTTTTCGCTGCTGTAGTGGTCTAGCCTACACAGTACCCGCCGCCCTCACTTCGATGTGGTTCTAGCATCCCGCTTACTTATTGCCGCGGAAGCTTGGGCCACCCCGGACTTTACGGTGGCTCTCCGCCGAAGCTTCCATTTTGGCGAACGTCATTACCAACATCGTCAAACTTCGTCTACTCCTCATCTTTCAACCTCTCTGTGATACCAGACTCTCTGTCACCCCTTTCTTTTCCTCTCATCTCCTCGTTTCTCTAATAAACCATAGCGTCAATGTCGTTCACAATAACATTACGCCAGGGCCCAGCCCGCCTGGCGACCCGCCTCCCCCAGCTGTCACAAACGGTGGCAAAGACCTCCTCTCCCAGCTCCTCCATGGCCGCCCGCGCCTTCCATCGCTCCAGCAGGCAACAAAATGCCTTCTTCACAAGCAAGAGCGGCCTGCTGACATCCTCGCTCGCGCGGTCCACACCCAAGGCCTCCCTCACGGCCCGCCTCATCGCCGCCGGCAGCAAGCGCGGCTACCAGACCCAGGCGCCCCCAGCAGCAGACAATGCCTCGACCATGCGGAAACTACTCGTCGGCGGTGCCATCTTTGGCGGCACTCTCGTCGCCATCAACGCCGTGTTCAACCGGGAGACGCGCGAGGACGGCGGCATGCCTCCATTCGAGCGGTCCTACCTCAACAACACCTTCCTGCACACCGGGCTGGGCGTCGGCATCATCGGACTTACGGCGCGGCAGATGGTGCAGAGCGGCTTCGTCTACAGGATAATGGTGACGAACCCCTGGGTCGTTGCGATTGGCGGCATGGCGTTGAGCTTCGGTACCATGATTGGAACTCGGGCCATTGAGCCTGACAAGTGAGTTGCGCCCCATCAGTCTCACATGCTCGTCGGTAACGGCAAAGGCGCTGACAATCCGTTTCAACAGCTATATTCCCAAGTACGCTCTCTGGACCGCCTTCAACGCAACTCAAGCCGCGTTCGTCGCTCCCCTCCTCGCCTTCGCGCCCGGCGCCCTCATCGCCCGCGCCGGCCTGTACACCGTGGCCATGATGGGCTCCATCTCCTTCGTCGGCGCAACCGCCAAGCAGGAGAAGTACCTCTACATCGGCGGTCCCCTCCTGGCTGGCGCCGGCCTCGTCCTCGCCTCAGGCCTCGCGCCCCTCATCATCCCCGCGACCGCTGTCCGAACTCTGGCTTTTACCGAGAACATCTGGCTGTACGGAGGACTGGCAGTGTTTGGCGGCTTCACTCTCTACGATGTTCAGAAGGTGCTCCACCACGCAAGGCTTGCCGAGCGGGGCATAATCAAGCGAGACCCTGTCAACGAGAGTATCTCGCTAGAGCTGGACTTCCTCAACATTTTCATTCGGATGGTTCAGATCCTGATGATGCAGCAGAACCGGAGGAAGTAAATGGTGCATAATTGAACAAGCACAGCACGGCAACGCATATTGTCGTGAGGCTGGGGTGGATTCTCGACAGTTTTCTCCATTGAACCAATATCATTATGGGACGTAATTACTCTCCTCTCTTACCTTATTGGCGCTGTATCGCGCCAGGTCTTTGCATAAGTATTCAGTGTGCACCGCGTCACATCTAAAAAAAAACAAATAAAAAAATCAATAAAAATCCAGATTTGTAACGCCTATAAATAGTTGAGGATATGTAGCCATGCGTACAGATGTTCACAAACAAGAGACATTTTAACTTATTTTCTTGTTCACCAGACTCCATGTTAGCTCGTCTCCCCATTTCCCTCTATTTCAACGGAGGGAAGTCCCGGACGTAATGGCTGGGGCACTGGTAGCCCGCGGGGTTCTTGTTGAGGTAGAGCTGGTGGTAGTCCTCGGCGTCCCACCACTGGCCTGCGGCGATGACCTCGGTGGTGATCTTGCTGCTGTACCACTGCTCGTTGGCAGCGGCCGTGACCTCGCGCGCGACCTTCTCCTGCTCGGCGTCGTGGAAGAAGATGCCGCTGCGGTACTGCGTGCCCGCGTCGTTGCCCTGCCGGTTGCGCGTCGTCGGGTCGTGGATCCGGTAGAAGAACTCGAGCAGCTCCCGGTAGGTTATGCGCGCAGGGTCGAAGACTATCTGTGTCGCCTCGGCGTCTGTTTTTGCCCTCGTGTGTCAGCCAGGTCCGGGGACTATTTCTTCCTCCTTTTTCCCCGCTTCCCTCTCGCACTCGCCTTCCATGCACCGGGGAAGAAGAAGAAGAAAACTCACGTCCTGTGCTCCCCGAGCACACCGCCCGGTAGCTCGGGTTCTTGGCGTCGCCGCCGATGTAGCCCACGCGCGCGTCGTACAGGCCCTTGCCCTCGAAGTGCTTGCGGTAGATGTGCTCGACGCCCCAGAAGCAGCCGGCTGCGACGGTGGCCTTCTGCGCGCCGTCGGGGATGGCGGCGGCGCCGACGCCGTTCTCGGCCGAGATGCCGAGCGAGGTGGCCGTGGTGAAGGGCCGGGTCAGCCGGGCGATGAAGCCGGGCATCATGGAGGTCATTGTTGCCGTTGCGGCGAGGAAGGCGACGATGAGGGCGATGAGCGTCTGCGGTTGAAGGCTCGGACCTTGGCGGGGTAGGTTCTGTGCTGGAGCTGGTGGTGGAGGGGACTGGAATTGACTGTGTTCTGTGGGGGGAGACAGTTTGAAGTTTTTTGATTATATAGTGGGGATGTTGTAAGGTGCAGACTCTATACAGTCGAGACAGAAATCTTTAGAAGAGTACGGTCAGGGACTGGAGAATTGCATCAATTATACAGATGAAGTCGTGACGTCTACCGCATTGGCATTCGCCGCCGTTTCGAGCACATTTGAGCTGCAGCCAGTATGACAAATCACATAGCTGCAGATGCAGAGTACATGTTACCGGCAGGAACGCCACCCCGCCATTCTCCAACGAGGCGGGAGCTGGTGCTTCAGAAGCCAATGTCTTCTTGGGGATACATTGTGACCCGCTGAGCAAGACGAACGCTGAGCTGTGCCCCATCTATTGCTCACGCCTAAGCTATCTTTTCCATCGCTCAAAAGTTCTTTTCCTAGTCCCACAGGTCCAAGCAAGCTTCAATGGCGCAAGTTTCGTCATGTAGTCTACAGATGCACCGCTATGCTTCAAGAGTTATGCCATAGCTCAAGCAACGTCTTCGCAAGCAGATAAAAATCTACTTGACTGGAGTCTCCATTCCCCCAAGCTCACCGCCAGTCTGACAGCCTGGTTGCGTCTATTTGGCTTGCTTCGATGTCGTAACAATGTGTTTCAATGAAGCGTTGCGGGTGAGTGGCAACTCCTCCGCCGCGGAACTTTCTACGACAGGGGTTTCAGCGTTGTGCCCCTCGTCTGCAAGGGTGACAGCTCTATCCAGGAACAGTCTCCACACCGAATGCTGCCTGGCAGTGACATGAAAAGGGCGTCGACTTATAGCAGTCATATAGCACTGCTGCCTGTATCCCAAGATCAGCAGCCTCTCCGTCTCCGAGAGTGGTCTTAATTTCTCACATATGCCTCTCGTTATTGTGCTATAGGTATGTGTCTTGCTCCTAAATCGATCCTTCGGGAATATAGTACTGTAGTGCTAGCTCCTGCGGGACGGCGGAGTACAGGAGCGGGCTTTCTGTCATATTGCAGAGTTCCGGGCCGGAGTCCCCAGTAAACGCCGGCGTTCTGCGCCGCGACCCGTCAAGCATCTCCGTCTTCACGGGTCATCAGTGAGACTTTACTCTGTCATTCTCTGATTGGGCTTGCTCTGTGATGGATGAAAGGAAATCGTGCGAACCGTGTTAAGCCTGGCTCCTAGATACGAGGCGGTTTACCTCGCGGCGCGATCAGGTCAGCTTTCTCAGCAAGCTACTAGCTGGATATCCTTTGAACCTTCAAGTATTAATACCTCCCGGATCTTTAACCAGTCTCGAAACTAGGTCGTTCCTGTTTGCACAGTCTTCGCCATATCTCTGCTCGATTTACCTGCACGACTGCTATTCTTTAAAGTTTTCGTCTATTCATATCCTCGATCTGGTCTCTACAAGACGCACTGAAGCCCCTGACCGCAAATTGCTGGAACATCCAAGCGAACCAGCTGGACCCCTGGGCTGGCCTCTCCCCTTGCCTCAGAAGCACTTTCGTCCTCAAGCCAGAATATCAACATGGTTTCTACCGATAAAGCCTTCAAGGTGGGCATCATCTGCGGCAGCACTCGCGCGCCCCGCGTCGGGCCCCAGATCACAGACTTCGTGCACAAGGCGATCGAGTCCCACCTTGCATCTCAGCCAAGCAGCCACGGATTAACCCTGGAAACCGTCGACATCGCCGCCTTCAACCTGCCGCTGTTCGACGAGCCGGGCATCCCCCAGGCCATCACTGACCCGGCAGGCTACGCCCACCAGCACACGCGCGACTGGTCCGCCCGCATCGCCGCCCTAGACGCATTCGTCTTCGTCACGCCGCAGTACAACTGGGGCATCCCCGCGGCGCTGAAGAACGCCATCGACTTCCTCTTCAACGAGTGGACGCGAAAGCCTGGCATGATCGTGTCTTATGGCGGCCACGGCGGCGGCAGGGCCGCTGAGGCGCTGAGAGTTGTGCTTCAGGGTTTGAAGATGAAGACGCCTGAGAAGACTGTGAATCTGTCATTCCCTGACCGGAAGTTTAGTGGGAAATGTTTCCTTGGTGGGGAATTGGGACTGCAGGAGAATGGTAACACGGTGTGGGTGGAGGATCGAGAAAACATTATTGCTGTCTGGGATGAGATGGTAAAGCTCCTAGTAGATTAGCTTGGTACTCTGTTTTGAGAATGCCGTATAGGATTGGGGACTGGAGTGCGAAGAGACGTCTATAAGCTTAACTAGTACTTAGATAACTGCAACTTGAGAATCGGGAAAGAGGTTGGTAGTATTGCGAGATGAAGGCGATAGAAAACGGAGCATGACAAGATTGATTTCTACCGTTCAACTTGCTCTCAGAACAATCGATGCAGCAACAGAAGGATTGTGTTAAAGATGAACAGCCACATTGACTCCTCACGACTTTCCTAAGTTGATGGTTGGCGGTAGCGTTTGAATGTTTTCAGAGGAATTCAGACGTCCTGATTCAGGATATCATTCTTACTATGGACGGCTTTTTCACAATATTACCGTCATCATGTAAAATGTATCATCCAAATTGGTATCTAATCAACTCTCCGAAGACAAGTCTACTTTCTAGTCTATCTCGTGCTGAATGTAGGTCAGGAAAGCCATGTACCACCTCTACTCTACCATATACACTCATTTCGCCGTTGGTAAAGTCATCCGAGCCATCTCCTTCTCACGTATCTTCGCCCAAGCGTAGACGATCCCGCTCACAAAGCCCAAGAAGATAGCAGAGACGCCCCCAAGCGTGACGGGCGCGTCGAAGAAGATGAACCCGCTGATTGCGATCGGGAGCTTGTTGAGCGCGCCGACCATTGAGTAGGTTGTGGACGATGTCGCCCGCTGGCACCAGGCGCTTGCGTACGAGATGAAGATGGCGCCGAGGCCCGAATACACCATGCCGATGAAGAGGCTGCGGCGCGTCTCTTCGGGGAAGTTCTTCGCCAGGTTCGCCGAGGACCAGTCTTCGACGAGCAGAGACCCGATTACTAGGACAGGGATGCTCAGCAGGTTGTTGTAGAACGTGGCTGTAAGCAATGTTAGTGAATGCATCTCTGGATGGCCTTGTGCGGCGAGACTTACTGTCCCAGTCTTTGGTCTTTAATTTCCTGATCATCCGTCCTCTCCCGAGAACATACGCAGCCGAGCAAAAGACATTGGCGAACATCCATGCGTATCCTGCATTTAGCGTCTTGAGCGCATCTGAAGTCTCCGAAGGGTGGATGTCCGCGTCCGTGGCCGCTTTCACGTCTGCCCAGGCAGCGATCATGGAGCTGAAAACCATCAGGCCGAACGAGAAGAGAACAAGAGGCATTACGCGGCCTCCAGAGAGGAGGACCTCCCCATACGCAATAACGATGATGGTCAGGTTCTTGAAAATCGTAAACACCGGAACTGAGAGGAATTGCAATGCCTTTCCGCCTGTGTAGATCTGGGCGACCAGGAGGACGGAAATGGGAAACCCTGTGAGCAGTCAGCACCTCAGATGCTCATTTTACTCCCTTGGCTGCCTCAAAACGTACATTTCTTTGCTTGTTCAACATCAAAGCGCTCCAGAGTCAGCAGCCCCATCTGCTGACACGCCAGCACCGCGATTATGCACACTGCAGACTAAGAGAGGTCAGCACCGGACGACACTTGGGTTGTGCCTGGAAGACATACCTGAATAGCCAAGTACAGAAACATGAGATTCCAGTCGCTCCCAGACACGATGTACTTGTTGACAACGGTCATGGAGATGGAAGCCAGGCAGTAGCCCAGGATGGAAGCGCTCGGGCTGTTGGTGAAACCGGAGGCCGGTCTTGCGGGTGCATCGCTGCGCTGGCTCGTCGGGCGTTGCGACGAAGTGTCGCTCGCGGCGCCCTTGAGCTCATAGCTCTGGCCGGGCATCGGGACGACGTAGTCGTCGTTCCTCTTGTCGGACATCTCTCGAAGCCTGTCGAAAGAAAGGCTGACGCGTAGCTCATGCAAACACGGCTCTTGAGGCAGTGACAGGACAGAGGAGCGTTGGTTGCGCCGGATTCTCTGCCACAGCTCTCCCTTGGTCGCGCTGGTGAAAAGTGGGTGATGGCCGGGTTGAAGGACGGTGTACCTGAGAAGCGCGTTTCTCAAACGTGTCGTAGTGACACGAAGTAATAGGTGTGCAGCCTCTAGCTTGCCCACAGGATTGCAACCCCTGATCGAGTGCACCGGCCGAACCGGCTCCGAGCTCGCTGACGCGGCATGGACCCAGAAGACGCTCCCATTTCATTACTTCGCCCACTCGGTTCTGATATATTCGTAACTGCCACGAAGCTTGTAACACTTAAGTTTGGCTCTTTTTCTGCACACTGTGATTTCAAACTCATGGACCTTAAAATAAGTACGTTGCACCAAGTACCGAGGTATACCGTCATGCTTAGCATGCCTATGCAATTTCGTTATAGGCATTCAAGCCATTACTTGATCAGTCAGCCTAAATGAGTGCTTTGATGGTATTCTGAAGACTTTACGGAAGCTGGGAGGGGTCGCTCTCATATCTGTCCTGAAAAACTCACTAGTCGTATTCTTAGCGGAGGGGGATATCAATTGTCTCAATGTGCTCATGAGTTTAACCAACATACGAGACACGCCGAATGTGAATGACAAAAGGAGCTTTAAAGGCATCAAACGCCCCGCCTCCCTAGGACCATCTTGTATGGATGATTCGTGTGGGAGGGGGGGGAGGGTGGTGCTTGCCTGCTTAGAAAAAAGTAGCTACATTTTCTTCTTACCCCATATCAAGCGGTATCTACCTCGTTGGTCTACAACAAGTCATCGCACCTGCAAGCTTGGTCAGGAAGCGCGGGTTTGAAATCTCTGACCAAACTCTCCGGTCATCAACAAGCCATCTTCGAGACTGATTGCTTCTTAATCACAAACACCACAGAAGTATATATGAACTCACTTGCAGTGACACAAAAATTGGGAAAAGTGCTTAATAGTAGTGGCACTAGTCATAGCAACAGCCACAGCTATCAATTGGCATACAAGTGAAACCCCCGTGTTCTTTCGCCGGACGAGGCGAGGAAATTGATCAATTATGACAACTTGTTTGAGCAGATGCTGAGGGCACATTCGCGAAGAGGTCGAGTCGATTGTTGTCGAACACCAATTTTTGGCAGCTTTTCTGGAACGGGACCATGACGCGTATCAAAGGATATGGAGCAGGGAAGCCGGCAAACGTGCGTAGAGCGAAATGGTTCACGGATTGGCGACAACGAGTCAGGGATAGGTAGGTGACATACATGAACAGCACGGCAACACAGTCCATTGTCTCATGAAATTGGAACGTCAATGGCTGGGTGGTTCGACTCTCGGGTACTCTTGCAAGTTGAGTGAGATTCCAAGCACGCAAGAGGGAATCGGGATCACGTCAGTGGAGAATGCAGGGGGTCATTCTGTGGTGATGATTCAGCATCTTGAGTCTGAGTGACGTCTGGGGATATCTCCAGCTGTCTGAGTTGGGCTTCGATGAAGAAAGAAAAGGTGAAGATGGATTGAGACGGTCGACAATCTACACTCGGAGATATTGTAACGTCGAAGCTGGCTGGGGTGGGGAAGCTAGGAGCACCTCTAAGTACCATGCAGAATACTAGTGCAGTCAGAGTGCTGTGGTTTGTGTGGCAGTCGGCTGCATGGGTCCAAATTCCAAAATATTATCTCTCCTTCCCGGTTGCGCCTTCCTAGCCCGTACCGGTATGTTCCCGGGTCGCAACCCGGCCGATCTTGGGAGGAGGCCCAGCGTGGCCCAGCGTGGTCCAGGTCTCGCCCTGTGCAACACTCCGCCAGACATATGCGATGTCGGGACTGCTGTGACATATCTGGCCCGCTTGGTTCATTCCCTGAAGTTCCAAAACGTCTGCTTTGACTTCTGTGTGGCAGTCTTCAACATCAAACACAGGTATCATCACCGCTATCGCCTGCGCTCACGGACACAACCAGACATAAGCTACCGGGCATCTCGACAGGATGGGCAGCGTCACACCGACCAGCGAGGACCTCGGTGAGCTCACATACCAGCTTGATCGAGCCAACGTCTTTCACTCGTGGAGTGCCCAAGCAGCACTCAACCCACTGGCCATTGCAGGATCATCGGGCAGCGAGGTGTGGGACTACTCCGGCAAGCGCTATCTGGATTTCTCTTGCCAGCTTATCTACACCAACATTGGCCATGGCCACCCCAAGGTCGTCGCGGCCATTAAGCAGCAAGCGGAAACACTGGCCACTATAGCTCCAGCCCACGCCAATCTCGCTCGTGGAAGGGCCGCCGAGCTGATACTCAAGCACGCCAATGGGCTCCACCCCGACGACAAGTTCTTCCACAAGGTCTTCTTCACCAATGCTGGGGCTGACGCCAATGAGAACGCAATTCGCATGGCAAGGTTGACAACCGGCAGGGATACAGTGCTCTCAACTTACCGCAGCTATCACGGCAGTACGGGGGCGGCCATCTGCGCGACTGGGGATTTCCGCCGAGTCCCCAATCAGTTTGCTCGGGGCCACACCCACTTCTTCGGCCCATACCCCTACAGATCAGAGTTCTGGTCAACCTCGCCAGAGCAAGAGAATGAGCGGGCACTGCATCATCTTCGGAGGGTCATCGAGTGCGAGGGTCCCGCCTCCATCGCAGCTATTATTCTGGAGACGATTCCCGGGACGGCAGGCGTCATAGTACCTCCGTCTGGATGGCTTGGAGGCGTGCGGAAGCTGTGCGACGAGTTCGGCATCGTGCTGATCTGCGATGAGGTTATGGCCGGTTTTGGGCGGACGGGCGACTGGTTCGCGTGGCAGAACAAGGAGCTGAACCCAGAGGCCATCACTCCCGACCTCATTACGTTCGCAAAGGGCGTCAATGGTGGTTACGTCCCCGCTGGCGGTGTGATCATCTCCCAAGCTATATCGCACGCCTTCGATGAGCGCTCATACCCGGGAGGCCTGACCTACTCAGGACACCCGCTTGCCATGGCGGCCATTGTGGCTACCATCGAGGCCCAGGAGCAAGAGCGGATACCCGAGCATGCCGCTACCATCGGGAAGGATGTTCTGGGTCCTGGTCTGCGCAAGCTTGCTGAAAAGCACCGGCTGATCGGAGAAGTGCGAGGTCTCGGCGTTTTCTGGGCGCTGGATCTGGTATCGGATCCAGTAACCAAGAAGCCGGTATCTGCGGACGTAGTCGCGAAGATAAAGGCTGAGAGTCAAAAGAGAGGTTTGATTTCGTTCTTTGTCGAGAACAGAGTACACATCGTGCCACCGTGCAACGTATCCAAGGAGGACGCGGAAAAGGCATTGGCTATCTATGACGAGGCTCTCACTGCAGTAGAAGCGGGCCTGTAGGGCTCCAACAAGAACACGTCGAGAGGAGAGATAGTCTTGATCTTTTGGAGGCTTCGAATTTGTACACTATCTTTAAGTTGATACCACGCAGACCTTAATGTCAGACCAGAATTATCTCTCTTTCTGGCACCTTGATCACATAGCAGGACCGAGATAATGCTGACCCGATGCGCTCGAATACACCCGGGCTGGTCTCCTTCAAAATCAAGCAAAATAGTCTATCACCGCCGCCAACAACCCAGCTCTCAGCAACTGGCAGGAGGTGAACGTAACCCTCCACCTTCTGATCTGAAGTGTCGGGGATCACCTGAGAAACCATTTCCGCCCGCTCCCCCGACTTCGTCTTTCCACGAACCAGCACAAATTGTCGATTCTGGGACCCTTGACTCCCCTCTGCTCTACTCGGCTTGAGTGCCGGGAGCTCTTCAATGTCCTCATCCATCGTCACCTGGCCCACGTCGAAGCCCAGGCCGTTCCCTCCCGAATACGCATGCCCCCGGAGAGGTCGTCCCAGGACCGTCAAGCTGGCCTCACTCAGGCTTCCAAACCGGTTGGGACCCTCGCACTGCCACATCACGCTCAGGATCCTAATCGCGGCCAGGCTCTTCGACCGTGTGGCGTAGTCGTTGGTGACCAGCAGCCTCCCCGAGCGCCGGGAGAAGGACGACCGGGGCAGCAGCTCGCAGCTCGCCCAGGACCAGGTCGGGGCGCGCCGGTGCGTCTGGCGGACGGCCTCTTTGCCCCGGTCCTGCGTGTCGGGCCGCCACTGCAGGCACTCGAGCAGGTTGCCCTTCCACATCCCGCCGATGTACTCGTCGCCTGTGATGCGCGAGAGCCGCTCCGCTAGACCTGAGATTGCGTCCAGGCGGTCTGATTCGAAGGAGAGCTGCCGGAGGGAATATTCGTTGAGGATTCGGTACCACAATATGAGCATTTGTCTCCGCGTGGCTGTGCGTGCGTGTTGTGTCAGAGATTGCCCTGTTATCAGATGGTTCAGCCCCTAAGGAGGTCACTTACCCAGCCCATCGGCCTCACCCATGGCATCTACTGAACGAATGATGCCCCCAATAATGGTGAGCGAGCAGTCTCTGTCCAGCTGAGTGCCCATCACTGTTTCAATCGTGACCGGGTTGGACGAAGCTGTCAGGTCCATCCCCTCAGGACATGATTCCGAGGCGCTCATCTGGCTGCACTCAAAAGAGATCCAGTAAGGATCGAAGAAAAGTGTTCGCCGAGGAAAGATCCTCTCCTGTAGAATCCACCCTCGATAATCAAGATGGGACTTGTCCGCACGGAGGACTGGAGCCAGCTCAAGGGTGACTTGTTTCCTCCCTTCCGGCAGGTCAAGCGCAGCGTTGATCTTGAACGGCTTTGTAGCCTCGCCGTCACGCTCCGACCAAAGTCCCGCAGTCGACTGCGCCGATGCTGAGAGGTTCAGGTCGGCGTTTTGATAGTAGTCGGCCATGTTGGGTATCTCCAATGCCTTGTCTGCATTGGAGTCTTGGATGACGCATAAGGAGTCAATCCAGAGATACCTTAAGCCCAACCTCTTGACAGTGACGCAAGCTTCCGCGAACGTCTTCGGCAGCCGAGCCATCTCAATGCCTTGCTTCTCATGTATGTGTATGTTCGATGCAAAGGTAAAGCAGTTGTAACTTGGGTTCCATCGGTGGCTGAGAGTGACATACTGTAGTATCTCTGAGCTTTGGGACATGCGCTCTGCGGAATTGACCACATGTACTGCTCCACTGGATGTGTCCACGACGCAAGTAACATCGAGAAGCCGCCTCGGAACCCGTCTCGTCGACGATGAACGTTTTGCACAATTTTCATGCGTCTTAGTGCACTTATCGATCCAAAGTCTTGCTAGCCTGAAGGTCTCCTCACTACTTGTCGAGATGTCCGTAGGACCTGGATTTGGGGATATCTTGAGATTGTCTGCTTTGGAGCCTGAGTCCAAATTTCCGATCTCTTTGTCATTCCATGCTGATCTGGCGATAACCTGCGGATTCCGAATGCAAATCTCGTCTGTGCCCAGCGGATGTGAGAAAACGATATCCTTCGGAGTATCTTCGATGTGTCTCCCATCCTCCAAGAAATCCCACTCATCGGATTCTGCATATCCCCCGAAGTGTAGAGAGAGACAGATTTTCAAATATTTCCCATGCAGACTAGATGACTGCCGCTCTGATGGCCCGAAAAGTCTTCGATGCTCGAACATCCCGTACAGGACGACACATAGCCGGCATATACGCTGTTCTGCACATGCCTTTAACGTCGCGACATCGGGATGTATCAGTGCTCCGAAGTCATCCAGGCCGTTGTCCGAGCCCAGCTGATCCGAACCGGGCGTGAATACGATATTTCGACATTGATGGCAATTACTGGCCATGATTTTGGTTGGATGGGTGGCAGAGACTTGTCTCGGAAGTGCCCACGTTCTCTGAAGCTGATCAACTTCTCCTTGAGTGTGGTTGGCGCAATGAGACACAAGCAGTTGGAATGCGATTTCTGCCAGCCTTGTCAAAAATAAATAATCAATGGCGCAATGCGATGGAGTCCTGTTTAGTCGCGTTCAGCAATTCAACTAGAGTGATAGATAGGACATGCTGTTTCTGTTCTTCAGCTTTCCAATCTAGGCATCAGGAAGGAGGAATACTGCCTGCAGCCTTCGGACCCCCAAAAAGCGGGCCCCCATAATACTGCCCGAAGAGGACTAGCTACTTAACGGCTACCACGGTCTCTTCAAGAGGTAATGAGAATACTAATTCCTCTATTCAATGCAAGGCAAAATAGTAGAATAGGTTGTGATTGAATTGTATAGGAAATAGTACTTACAGTGTCACAGTCTCCTTAGTTTAGGTATTCATGTGGCACCAACAAAGCCATGGTTGGCTGTATTTATGAGGAATCCACTCGCAAGAAATAGTTTGACGGGAAAGCAGATGGAGGCTTTGAAGGTATTCGTCCACATGTTTTTCTGAGGGCACATCGCTAGTAGGGGTGGATGCATAGGGGTGGATGCAGGTTGTAATCTCGGTCTCGAATCACCCCCCTAACGCATCGACACGCATTTTAGGCACCAACACGTTGAGTGAAGTAAGAGGCTCCAATAAAATCGCGCTGGTCAAAATCTTTGTGAGAAGAATATACTATGAGCTCCTGGGAGAGCGATAGGTAAGGAAGTGTTAACATGCATAAGGCAAAAAGACTTGATGTCTTCCCATTGACTTGGACGAGCTTAACCTCGGATGTCCGCTTCGCGGCCAGAGTATTTTTGTAGAATTCATAGAACAAAGAAGAGGGAATTAGATATAAGGCATGAATCTCCTAGTGTTAATCTCCTATAGTATAACCTCTTATGGGACAATATCCTGTGGGATAACTTTCTGTGAAATAACCTCCTTTGGGACAAACCCTTGTAGGATATGTTCCTGTTGGATAAGTTTCTAAACAAAGAAGTGGTCGAAATTATAAGGTTTTCATAATAAAGTGTTGCGAGTTTTGAGAGTGTAGTAGTATTGTTTCAATAGTATAAGTGATTGTTCTAACGAGGATCTATGATACCGCAGTCGAGTTTTGCACTTGTGCCATCTGTGTTGCTGCCGGAAGAGCTCCGGCTGCAATGTTCGATTGTCCCACGTTGGTGCGTATCCATTTTCCCATGTATGTCCAATACGGCACAGTTCTTGCTAAAATACTGACAGATTTCCTGTACCAGGACCACCGTAGTACGATAGCAAAGATGAGCAGCAGCCCTGCGCCGAGCGCTACCACTACCCCAACTACACTACTGGGGGCCACGACGTTTTGTATACTGAAAATGGCCGCCGTTGTAGAAACGAGTCCTAGGAACTATAATGGTATTAGTATAGGCATATACAGTGACGAGCTTGAGCTCAGGTATCCACTTCGCAGCCATAGTATCTTTGGGATAAACAAAAGAAAAGTGGGGAGCTATCAGATAACTAGCCATAGGATAATCTCTCATAGAATAACCTCTTATAGGATAACCTTCCTTGGAGTAGCCTGCCTTAGAGTATCCTGTCTTAGGGTATCCTTCCTTAGGATAACATTCCGTGGGATAATCTCCCCTGGGATAATCTCCCCTGGGATAATTTCCCCTGGGATAACCTTCCTTGGGATAACCTTCCCTTGGATAACCTCTTATGTAACATTTTTCTGAGAATGTGGCGATGGTGTTCCAACAGTGCATGTGACAGAGGAACGGACTCACTGAGGCAGAAATAGTGAGAGCAGTTATTAGCACGGCATTCTTCTGTTGCAGTGCTGCAATTGCATTGTTGTCGAGCTGGAGGCCCTTCTCTAGCTGGTTTCCAGACAAGAGCACGTCAGTTCTCTTCAATGTTCGTTATATGAGGTCTTGTGAAAGCCTAGCGCACCTTTTGTGAGAGACCGTACAGAAGGTCTCGCTGATGATCAAGGTTCTTCCGGAGCACGAGCAAATCTTCAACTTCTTTATTGATCTCAGATATCAGCATGATCGGCGTTCGTTGTTTCCCTGGAAGGTTCTCCAGATTGGTGAAATAGGCCAGCTCGACATTCATGAACCGCATCCATGCATCGACCGTTAGCGATATCAGGTATGACATCTGTTGCAAGAGTCGTATTGTCTTGTCGAAAAAGATCTGTGTGCCCCTGTCCAGCACATGGCCTTGGCGGTGCTCTGGCTCTGAAAGTAAGTCGTCATGAGTCTTTGGGCGGGAAGTCGGTCAGTAGTCCAGTGACAAAACAGATCGGATACTATCGTGGAGAAATGTTCTCTCATGAGCTGCTACCTACTTGCGGTTCAATCCTCTGCAGAATACGGAAGACTGTGTTGTGCCATTCTCGTTTGACTTGCTTCACCCTGGACTCCAAGACTCTGAGGAAGTACTCTCGTGGCCTCCACACAGGAGGCTCGCCGTAGTACTGGCCTTCTGTCAGCGGATCAAGTCTGGCCCCATACTGCACTTGTTCGAGATAGTGTTCCACGCTTTCTTGGTTTTCAGGACCCTTGTAATAAGTATCGACAAAGGCGAAAGCTGTCCAGGACCAGTGATCTACTCCTGTCACGAGCACGGATATCTGTGCTTCGTATATACAATCGTCCAGACCGGACGCATCGGTTTGAAATGGGGCGAGCTTAAGGAATTGCAGATCACCTGTCCGCCTTAAGGGCTTCTGGTTAGTCTTGAGACGTTGATCTTTGACAAGGTCCGGGCCCTTCTTGCACGCGTAAAAAGGAAGGTGAAATTCTAATGCGAAGTTTTGGAATCCGCTCGTCTGTTCTTATCGTTAGGATACGATGGCGTTCCTTTGATCAATTATAGTGAACTCACGGGGACTTGGATGCCAACGTGTGTTTTGAACTCTATGTGCCGATATACGAAGTCTCGTAGGAAAGCAGCTTGGAGACTAGGCACAGTAGAAATTATAGCGAGCATGCACCAGCTATCAATGTCTGTAACATATCTATGCCAAAGCATGTCAGCGGAGAACACTGCGCCTGAACAAAGAATTGACTAACATCAAGCGCCGATCCGCGTCTGCTTCATGAGTGTTTCTGCGGTTGTTCGATGAGGTGGAGATGGCTGTACCTGTGGCGGAGTGATAGGACTCATTATATCTCTAGACAATCATCAGCTCGTTAGACAATCGTCAGCGCGAAGATCTTCCTATTAAAAATAGTATATTAACACACAGAATCACTATCACATACCTTCTTGCGTAAAGATTCATAAAGGTCGCTGGCACTAAGAGCTCCATCGTGTAGGCTCCTGCGACACGTTCCTCTGGCGTCTTTTCTTAGACCCTCATCATTTCGTTCATCGAGCAGCGCCATTTTCCGTTGAAGGCGTGTATCATTGCCAGCCGCTAGTATCGATATGTCCGCTGGCAAACAAAATTCTCTGATTGGTACAGCTTGGTATAGAAAAGGGCCTGCATCATCGAATACCTCGCCGAGGAACCGCGAAAGAATATCGTCCGTGTCTCGAGGGAGACCAATATTTGGGTTACCTTGTGCCCAAAACGGTACGTTCTGGCCTCCGCGAGACTTCGTTTGAGGCGTGGCAAAGTCTGGATTCCATTCATACCCAAGGCGTGTGGCCAAGGTACTGTCCTGCCTTATAGACTCCATCGATACCACTTATTGTATTACCTTTTGAGCTTCCATTCTACAGTTACCGCACCGCACAACACCGCAGCTGATACACTGATAAATGGTATTTGAATTCATTCCCCCATGCCCACAGTAACACTATTCGTGTTTATAAGCAAGCTTAGCAGGATAGAGAGGGGTTTTGAGGACGTCTACTTACGCACGTCCAGATGTACACGACCTGCGACTTTCGGGGACCCTAGTGGTTGGGCTTAGCCAGGTTTCGCAGAATGGTTGTATCGTCAGTTCACTGACCATATTGATGCTGCCTGCGCGGACGCAGGTTGTGGAGATGAAGCAGGTGAGAGAGGGATATATCCAGGGTTGAGCGGCCCTCAGCTCAGGCTGAGCTCAAGACCAGGCAGATAAGGCTGCTCGAGCAATAGTCTCAAGAGTGCAGTAGTATGGCGCGCAGCCTGCATTAAGAGACCAAGAATAGGATAGAATGTCGATGGCGATCGTTTAATTTAAGGCGGTGAGACAATTTGTGCATGTGCAGCTGAAGTGGCGGTTGGTCAGGAGTAGCACGAGAATGCCCCTCATGCAGCCACCGGCTGACATCCGCCGCTTTCCGGCTTAGCCTCAGGCAGACTGGTGGAATGCCGACAGCAGCCTTCTGAAGTCGCACAAGCGCCTATAATGTTGATCTGCGTTGTTCTATTCCTTTCGATGGTTGAGCCGGATAAGTAACGCATGTGCAGGCTTCGCCTTCTTGGTCATATTCGGCTTGCGTCTGCTGCGTCTTATGAACTACGATAATCTAAACAAAACGGTTCAAGATCTATTAGTCGCGGCTCTTCGGCCATACTAGCAACCTTCCCTCCCTGTAGTACACTGAAACACTACCCATGGCACCGTCACAATTACTATCGAAATAACACCGCCATACTCTTGAAGTCGCAACATGTCATCACGGAGTCTTTGGGGCTTATTTATTTTCCCATATAGAAAGCTATTCAACAGGGGATTATCTCATAGGAGGCTATACTGAAAGAGGTTATCCCACAGCAGGTTATCCCACAGGAGGTTATCCCAAGGAAGGTTATCTCAGGGGAAGTTATCTTATAGTAGGTTGTTCAATAAGAGGTTGTTCAATAAGAGGTTGTTCAATAAGAGGTTGTTCAATGAGAGGTTGTTTAATAGGGGGTTGTTAAATAGGAGGTTCTTTTATAGAAGTTTATACTATAGGAGGTTATCCCACCGGAGATAGTCGGATAGGAAATCGTCCCTGGCAGCGAATTATCCTATCAGAGAATGTCTTAGAGTTGGGTACCCTTGAGAGATTACTTTACCATACTTGTTCTACATAGATACTGTGGCCGCAAAGTGAACACCCGAATCTGAGCTCGTTTACTTGATAATCTATCTAGCAACAACCTTCAGAAGCGCATCTTCGACGCGCCCAAAGCAGTCTAAATCTTCCGTCTCCTGTCTAAGAACATCTACTCTAGTCTTGAATCTCGCGTCGCCCAGCACAGCATCTAAACTGATCTTCAGGTTCTCGATACCAGGCCTCGGAGTCCCAAGGCCAACACCGATGCCTGAGAAACGGACCCTCTTCACGTTCTCTGGCTTGTCCTGGCCCTCACCAGCCACCACCATTGGAACTCCGTGCGCAATGCCGTGGGTAATTGCCCCATAGCCACCGTTGTGCACCCAGACATGCGCATAAGGCAGCACGGCGTCGTAATGAAGATAGTCGGTGACGAGCGCATTACGAGACTGTGCAAAACCGTCCGGTAAGGTCGCCCCTTTACGGCCCATTATGGCCACCACCTGCACGTCATCTCGCTCACGCAAAGCTTCGATGGTTGGGATGATCAGATCGTTAGGGTCCGTCTCGACTGTGCCCTGAGCCACGACGACGACCCTCTTCTTGGTGCTGGTCAACTGGTCCCACCAGCTGGGCAGGTTCGGATATCCGTTGGGTGGAGGAGCGCCCAGCGGAAGGAAGCCCAAGAACTGGAACTGCTGGGGCCAATCGCTTCGTGGATACTCAAAACTAGGGACGCCGATTTGTAGGATCGCATCATGGCTTGTGTAATTGGTGCCGTCCAGGATCGGACCGGAGGGGAAGTGTGTTGCTCCTGCTTCAGCTAGCTTTGAGTGAAAGAGTTTCTTCAAGGACGAGGTCTCCTCTCCGAAGATGTCCCAGGCCTGTGCATTGCGAGCTCTGCCCTCGGACGACTGAGAGAATGGGAGGGGGTACCCGAAGGGAGGCAGGTCGACGCTACGGATTGCTGGCGGCGTGACCGAGAGACACAGTGTCTTGGGACGCTTGACGCCGTCTGGCAGTGCCGCACCAAAGTACAGGGGCAAGATACCATGGAAGAAAGCTTCTGATATGACGACGGTGGGGATATCAGGACTGCGCTCCTGCAGGCTCGCCAGTGCCTGCTTCACACATCGCCATTGCGCCGGTATGGGTTCGAGGCAGTGCTTCTCAACGTCGACGAGGGCGCGCTCATACCACAGCTTCCAATGGTACCAAGGCACTGGTGGGTTTGGGTTGTCAGGGGAGTAGTAGAGCAGGTCGTCAATATCAGCCTCGTCCTGCAGTGGGATGAAGTCGACACCAGACGCGGAGATGCGGTGCTGGTGAGTGGTGGGGCCAAGGAACGAGACAGGCCACCCGCGCCGATGCAGCTCCGAGGCCACGCGCAGCGCCGGCGTGATGTGGCCAGTCAAGGGGTGGCAGACGAACAGGATCTGAGCCGGTCGTGGGACATGTTGTTGATCCTTAGGGGTGGTCATTTTCAGACTTGACGATGAGTTAAGAGGACAGGTGTCGTGGGTCGAAGGCCAATGACACAGTCTTGGGCAGTGCTGTAGAGCGCTGGAGCACCTGAAGCTTACTGCATTCCAGTGCATCCCTGGCCGAAGATACCCACATCAAGCATCCTGCATCCGCGTTGCTTTTGTTCTTCCTCGCCGTTCTAATGACAACATTCTTGTCAGTGATTCACAACTAATCATCAATTCAATGGCCAAATTGAAAACTTCTAGTTACGACGAGAAGGTCCTCTCATAGACGGAAGATGCGGCCATAAACGCAACCAGAGGGAGACTCTTGCCCCTTGACCCGGCTCCTGCGGATATTTTCTTTCAATTGCGAGTAGCTCTATTGACGAGATACTGACGTTATAGCACAGTCGAAGTCTCGCATCTTGATGAGACGCAAGTCTCAGAGTATAAATTCATATGGTGAATATGTATTACAATATCCCGGGACTTGATTGCAATGTGGTAAAAGGTATCATCAGAAATTAGTTCTGAACGAAACTGCTCCTTTGTGACATCGATAGAATTCTGTTTCGCACATGAAATATACTACTCATTCCCGATAATTAGTTGAACAAAAAATGGAGGGAGGTGAACGAGGCATCAATACGGCGATTTAAGTTGGAATGGAATGGCGATCTAAGAGCAGGAGACCACGAGAATCTGACCTGCTTGTGAGTTCATCCTTGCCAGTGAGCCATGCTACCTAGAATGGACCAGATAGTAGAGAATACACTCAACTATGGCTAGGAGTGTGTAGATTATCAAAGAAATCCGCTGGGATTTCGTACGAGGAGTTGATCTTGGATGTCAACCATAATTCAAGACTCAACACTACAGAAAGCGATGATCATAGCAGAGGTATGGAAATCTGTTTCTCCTACTGAACCGGGGAATGGCTAGGGACGTAGCAGGTGCAGAAGCGCGGTGCGCATCCTGCTGATAGCTTTCCTTGTTGGGCCAGTCTGAAAAGACCCCTGAGAATTATCTTGCGTACTCGTTGCATAGGGATTCATTACTTTTACGACTCCAGCAGAACGAGGCCAGTGGATGAAACCTGGAACTACGAGACCGAGCAGCTCACGGACATTCTCACACCCGCGATATTGTTGCGACCAAATGTGCGTCTCTGACAAGAGACGAAAATATGCGGTCGACGTTTTTTTTTGTCACTGAAGCATCGCTACTTATGAACTGAAAGCTCGCTCACATTCGTTTGACCTGCTCTCATAATACTGTCACGTTTGAAGAGCTGTGATTAATTCGGCTGGAATGTCTTGAGGAACCTGGTTAACTTAGAAATGTTATCAACGATTAGACAGAAAGGTCGCATCTGATCTATAATGCGACATCAAGTTTGGCACGCGGAAGGGAGCCTCCGTTCCACAAACCCGGGACAAGCTCAGTAAAGCTCGACGAGGGCGGTTCGGGCAGGATAGCCAATGTTGCTTTGTTGTTGGACAAGACATATCCAGACCTCTGCAAGCACCGTGAGCATTTCAGCTGAATGGGACTTTCAATGACGACCATATTCAGTTGTTCCGGAGAAAATAGCAGCTTATAGCCTTGCTGATATGTAGCGTAGACGTGCATGAAGGCAGCAGAAAGAAACTACATTATATATGTAACAAGTCGACATGCTTCTTTCGCTAGCATCGGCCCTTGCATAACCATGGGCAGCGATCAAGGCTGAAGATCTAAGGGACAGGGGAACACCCCTTCATTCGCACCACGTTCTCGGCACACGGTGCTCGGCAGTCTTGCCGAGCCACCTTGGCCCATGCTCAGGCGGTTGATTCGGCAATCTGAGCCCGGATTGGGCTGTCAACCTGGGTGAACCGCGGCATCATGCCTTCCATATTCATTTGCTTTAATATACACGCGGTCTGCTGTTGGCCCTGGTGCCGTTTCTCGTATTTAACCGGTCTGAGGTCACCAGAGAAAGGCATTTATCCACAAGGCACGCGAGTGCTAAGGAGCTCTCGAAATAACGATATCACAGATTGCAGGCGTTGAATAAATTGAACTGGAAGCACCAAAGGGGCTCGAGAAACAATGATAAATAGATCCTAGTATCAGTGAATATTAGACAGCTCGCTGACCCGTATTTCCACGTTTATCGCAACAATCGACCTGCTACTCTCTGGTCAGCCCATTCGAAGAACACTACGAGCCGAATAAAGAAGTATTTTTGCCTTACATCAGTATCGTCTAGATCAAGATGAAGTTCATGCTGTCTGTCGCCGCCCTTGCGGCTGCTGTGGCCGAAGCGCATTATACCCTGCCCTCTATCAATGGCGGTGTGAGTTGACGATCCCCAAGCTCCCCCTCAAAGCTCCCATGAGATACATTTTTCTTCCAAGAAAGAAAAGAAAAAAAAAAGAAACGAAAGAAAAGAAAAAGAAGAAAAAAAGAGGTGTAACACTTTGTATGGTTCTCAAGGACGTTGGATAGTCACTTTTACGGATCATCTGGGACTTCTTGCACTATTCTTAAACACAGCCCAAATGCGTGGTCTCCTTTGAGCTGGCAAGCATATCTGTCTACTACAACTGATACTGACGAAAGTACATACTAGGCCGATTGGGCCAATGTCAGAAAAACCACGAACTATCAATCGAACGGTCCGGTGACCGACGTAACGTCCTCCGCGATGACGTGCTACCAGCTCGCCGCCGGTAACGAGGGCGCCACAACTGTTAATGTTCAAGCTGGTTCCTCTGTGGCTTACAATGTCAAGGCGAGCGTTTCGCACCCTGGTCCATTCTCCGCGTGGCTGGCCAAGGTCCCCTCTGGTCAGACTGCTGCCACATATGATGGATCTGGAGCAAATTGGTATGTCTTTCTATACTCATTTTTGGCAGGCGGCATAACGGAGGGCAGCGGCCTACGCCAGGTCTGGATGTATCAGGAGTGATACGAGTGGGAAGTAGAGCTGACAAGGGCTTAGGTTCAAAATCTATCAGGATTACCCCACGGTAGCCTCGAGTGGCTTGACGTGGCCATCGCAAGGTGAGCTGGACTCTGCCGTCTTGTCTTCAGCATACGTTTTCATAGTTCTCTGACATCCCCTACAGGAAAATCAACTATCAACATCCCGATCCCCAAGTGTGTCGCGGATGGCGAGTACCTGCTCAGAGCCGAGCACATTGCACTCCATTCGGCCAGCTCGGTCGGAGGAGCTCAGCTTTACTTGTCTTGCGCGCAAGTCTCCGTCTCTGGAGGCTCCGGGACAGCAAGTCCCACCAAGGTGTCCTTCCCTGGCGCATACAAGGCCACCGACCCCGGTCTGGTCGTCAATATCTACTACCCTGTCCCAACCAACTATGTCCCCCCTGGGCCGGCTCCCCTGACTTGCTAAGAGTCTCCCTAAGACTCCTGGTGTCTACTTTTGGCTGTAGTGTGGTTCGAAGGTGTACAGTGGGTGGTATTACAACAGATGGTCGGAGAGACCCAAGCTGCGCCTGCTTGAGGGTCCGAGATAGCAATCACCTCTTCGATGCTGAATGCTGCTTGGTTTACTTCAGTTTATGATAGATATCTGAACTATCTGTTTTACTTCATGATGGTTGCAAGACTCTTTAACTCAGGCTCACACGTTGTGGTTCCACGATGAGTGGTCTCCATAAGCATCAACCATACACAAACTCGCTTCCAAGAATCAAGGACACTGGAGAGGAGTACGGGTTAAAGAGAGCCAACGTCGTGCGGTCATCGTTATATGGGCCTGAGCAGTAAAGAAAGCGGTGTTACTGCTGAAGCCCGACATACTAGATTGACCTTTGGGGAAATGAATCGCACGATGTGAATGCATGGACAGACTCAAGATGATCAGTATTCCTGGTCGTTTGTGATGACCAAACAGCATTAGGCTATTGTTTGCAACTCTCGAGTGAATACTGGGTCAGATTTTCAAACGAACATGAACTCCAGCTGCAAGTGAATCTGGGTACGTAATCGCTTCAGCGTACGGCGTCCTCCTGGTGAATTACGTTGTTTTCCATTCCCATCGATGTCCCTCGAATCATTCTGCAGTATACGTCAGTGAATTCTTGCGTTTTCGCTTTCGTTGTACGCAAGATTTTCGATTCATTGACCTTCCTCAATATCAGTGCGCATCGATACACCAACATACTCACTGCCCTCTGCTCATGCGTACGATATTACAGACCCCAATCAACAAGACCCCGAGACACACGAGTCTGCAAGATTTTTCCTCGCATCGCCAAGCTAATTCTCATTGTTACAGCATGGCTGACGGTGTGACCATCGACTACGAAACATTCCGCCATGTCGGACAGATTGACTATGGACAAGAGACCACGGCAGAGAAGGCAAGCCGACTGCTGAAGGAGGAGAGCCAGCTCGACACAATGCTGCAGATGCCCATGTACAAGAATCTTCCGATTACTGGCTTTAGGTATGATTGGAAACAGTTTTACGACACCGATGGTCTGTTCACCCTCGAATCCAAGCGTTCGCGCCGTATGAAGAAAGCTTTCAACGATCATGTCCAAGACCTCGATGCGGAGAACATGGACAGATTCTGCGCTGAGCTCTCCAATAAGGCGACCGCTCGGCTCGACGATCTTTCAGATACGGCTGCGGCAGACTTCTGGGGATATGTTGCCAAGGAGATTGGAATTCACAATCCTGCAGATACTGCGGAAAATCTAGTGGTATGGGACTGGGCAATGAAGCTAGTGGCTGCGCGCACCATTTGTAGCCAAGAGGACAAAAACGAGAAGGTCGACGAGCTCCTGGGTTCTGACACTGGCGGTGATACGACGATGGCTGACCAGCCAAACAAGAAGTCGCAGCTGAAACTTCTCAGCCTCGCAGCTCAAGCTGTGGACAAATTCCTCTCCGTAGGAATCTCTAAGTACGGTGGCAGGCCCGAGAAATTGAAAGCCATCATGCGACACCATGTGATCATCGGCTCAGACAAGAATTGCCCCGAAAAGACATCTAGAAAGGGGTCAGCTGCGGCAGAGAATGCCGCGTTGAACAAGTTGTATCTACCGGTTAATGTGGCACCCAGAATCGAGAATGGATTTCGAATCCGCAAGGCACGATTCGGTTCCCAAGTCTCCGTCGGAAATCCTGCATGGTGGGGCTGTATCAACCGGTTCACGAGCTCGAACGGGACTTCAGGGCCTCAGCAGTCACTGGCAGCGCCTGAGGTTCACTCCGAGAGCACTAGCCACTCGCACAAGATTGATGATCTCATCATTGGAATACACAGCACCAATATTCAGAGCACTCCGGCGGCTCCTCAGATCTTGGTCAACCTTGCGTTGAGAACGAACAACCCACTGAAGCGACCACGCAACGATCCCGAGGGGGCAGAAGATGGCGGGAGCGGTAATCAAAAACCGGTCAAGGTTCTGAAGACCTCCCTGGGCCATACGAGTGCTTCGGACTCGTCATCACAAAAGCATGATCCTCAGGCCTAGACCCACGCGACGAAGTAGTCAGAGCAGGATGGAGGCATAGTAGACAACGTGTCGGGAGCGAACCCTGCAAGAGGGGCTACGAATAGACAAGGCGGATGGAAGCGATGAAAATACCGAACCGAAAGCCAACAAAAGAGCCAAAGGTCTGAAATTGCCTAGAATCGCGCGGGGGCTATTCAATTTTCCGACCCGGTACACTAAGCGCGAAGCTGGCAGCCGAAGACTACGACTCACTCGCATTTTAATCATCCAAAGCAGCTGCTGCAAAGAGCTCAATTGACTCCATTGAATCCAAATGTGTCAAAGAGACCAAACAGAAAAACTAGTGAGGGGATGTAGATGTGGATGAAACTACAGCATAAAGCCTCAGCTTCAGGGGCGGCCGCCCTCCCTCCCCTCGCCCGATACGAGAGAGAAAGCAATGGGTCAATGATATCATGACCAGGCAGGATATTTTTACTTCAATAATTCATGGTGAAGTTAAATCCGGAAACAAGGGATTGTCTGGATTCGAAATAGACACAGCTCCGCTCCGTGTCTTTGTGCTTGATATCGGTCGATCAACCACACGGGAGTCAAGCCGAGGCCCGATCTATTCTGGAAATCTTCAAAGAGTACTAGTCCCGCACACTCTTTTGTGACTTGAGTAGTATTGTTTCCCAGCCTAGGACGCCCTATACTCACTGTCCCAGTCCCAATTTGATAGCATTATTTAAGTCTTACTCGCGCTCAACTGTTGCAGTTTCTTTCCTGGCTCAGCAGGCGAGTTTGATCATTCACAACAGGACCGGGACTTGCTTCTTTCTTTCTCCTTCCGCTCAATATTTTCTTCGTCTTCTTCTCTTCAAGTCGACCCGATTCGTTCTATACGCTCTTCTAACACAACAGCTGCGCTGCCAACCTCATTCAAGCACCACACTCTGTTTAGACCTGCTCATTTTAATTAAACAAGATGTGCTACTTTGAGACCAACTACTTCAGCGGATGCGGCTGCGTCAAGCCCGCGGCTAACGCGGCTCTCCAGCATTGCCCCATCGCACAGGTCTACGGCAGAGTATGTCCCGACTTCCAGTGCGGTCCCAAACCCGAAGAGCAGGCTACGGAGCGATTTGGCCTTGTTTGCCTCGAATGTGTCGAGGGAAAAAGTGGCAAGAAGTCGAAGAAGAGCAGCAGGAAGTAGATTGAAGGTGAGTCATGCATCAGTTGAGCTGTGCTGATAATTTTCTAGGGTGGATTTCTGTGATTTCTGCCCTCACATTTACGCTGTAGCTTATAGGCCACTGGTAAGTCCTAAATCTAATACACCTGTTGTGAACTTGAGAGGTAAGTACGTTGAGGCTTGGTCTCGACTGGTGTGGAAATGTGCAGGGAGTTGCATGATTATTGATGGTCAGAGGGATATGTCCCTTGGGACTCTAAGTAATACAATAATTTTCGATCATGCGAAATACTTGCTTTATACACTTGAGTTCATACCATTCACGTCGAGAAATTATGCAGTCATGATTTATCAGCAGCAAGGATAGTGTTTTCCAGCCTAAATCTTGTTGAATGTACTTCTAATCTCGCTATCATTCTATTCGCTCGCTCACTTGTTGTAAATCATGGATCGCAAGTCAACTCCTCATACTTCCCGCCTACTCTTCCTGGCGGGTAGAAACAGCAGGAGCGGCAGCAGGAAAGGGCACCATCTCGAACGGCCCCTCACCCCACCATCTGGAGGAGTACTGAGGGTCAGAGGTGAGATGCATCCAGCCTTTATAGTTCTGCATGCTGATGTACTTGTTTGTGCCGGCTGTCAATGAGAGGCGACACTTCCCATCGGTGCCAGGGACAACTTCGGCATTGATAGCAGCACGATCAGTGGTCTCGGAATCATGGAATTCGATTACGCCACCCTCATTGGCAACAGTGGCAAAGATGGTGCTGTTGCTGATGGGGAACAGGCGGTTGTTGTTGACTTGGAATGTCGCACGTTCGGGTGTGTCAATGTCAAGGCTTGTGATGGCGCGGATCCAGTTTGTGAGGTCGTTCCATGCGTAGGCTTCCCGCCCGTCGGAGAGGGATGGTCCGAAGAATAGAGCGAAAGAGGAGGTGGGACAGGTGGTGCCATCTGCTTGGGGCGTAGGTGCCGCGAGAACAGAAGCCGCAAGAAGAGGGAGTAGGGACGCTAAGGGCCACATCGTGAGAAATTTGGTCGGGTTGACTGAGTACGAGGAAGAAGACTTGAGACTTGCTGTGGATATCATATTCTCTCTGAAATACCTACTTAGGTATTTATTAACTTCTTGTGCAGGCAATTTGGAAATTGATTCGGCGGAATTATGTAAAATCTTCGCTCACATAGGAGCCAGGGACTCAAGTGCTGATGTCTTTTAATCAAAATGGCGTTTTTTTGGACGTCAGGTCGCTCGTATACATCTGACGTGCATGTCAAGTGTTGACCGCCAAGTCAATCGGGTACAAAGGTCTGGAGGCTAAGTCAGGAACCCGGCGAGTAGGAATTCGAGTAAGACACATTCAGGAGAGGCTAGTGTGGTCAAAACATGCATTCCCTTCCGTTTCCCGTCCGTGTTCTCCTGAGTGCACAAACCGCTTAGTGCTGAGGATCAGCCGCAGTACATCATCCAGCCAGATCCGAGGGTCTTTTGTGTCGCAGATGACAATCGAAAAGCCTACACCGCTTTCGATTTTAGCCGGCGAGAGGGATTAAGACCATGCTAGCGCGAGGGCATGGTGGTGCTCTGTAATGCCTCTGCGGGAGTACCGAGTCACTAACTCCTCTGAGCTTCAGTGCTATTATGGATTTCGAACTTCTTGGGAGCGAATTGACAACTAATTTCTCGATGAGCAACGGGAGTAATATGTAAGGCGTGGTGTCCCTCTACTCGACGGTGAACTTCAGGTGCTCCTTTCACGCCTCGACGTATACTGAAAAGAAAGGGGGTCAAAACCGGTGATCTTCTCGTGAGCGACCCAAACCGTGAAACGGCGAGCGCCGAGAAGGAAGAAAGAGAGGGACGAAAACACAGCGAGGCAAGCAGACCAACACAACGAGCTGATCAAGCGTTTCACGTGCTTGGCCAAGTATTCACAGTATTTAAGTAATGACACGGACGCCAGTCATTGCCTATCGAAGGCTACATGACAGGGAACGAAGATCATAGACACTGACCTTTGGAGAGTGTTTTGGTAGCAGAATGACCCACCAGAACGAACGTGTACGGAAACCGTCGTGGTTCCTGGCTATGTTACAACCCAACACCATTCTCAGGGTGATGAATGTGTCCCTTTCCACTATAGACACCATGCTGTCCCCTATACTTATGCATATTGTTTCTTTTGTAGAAGCACACGGCCACATCTTAGATTTTCCGGAGTTATTGTCTTTGTTTACGGTGGACTATTTATAGAAAAGGGCTTTTGCCACGAGAATGACAAGAATCTAGCGTGGAGCTACCCTCGGCGTTATCCACAACACTTAGCGCATGTGAGTAGCAAGGACCGCTACAACGGTAGTCAACTTCTTGGTTTTGAATTGACCCAACCCCAGAAAATCGTTGAACGAGGAGCGTCCAGATTTTTATTCTGTGTCTCAACGATCAAACCATCTCCCGGCTAGCTCTCTTGCTCAACATAAATCCCGCGTCATCCCGTGGTCAAGTGTGCCGGGTGTGAAATTCAGCTTAGTTGTATTCAAATGAGGATTTCTTCCACGCCCTCAAGCCAGGTACGAATTGCACATGCGTGAGATGTTGGTGGGTGGAAAAGGCCGAGGCAAGGGGCACTGGACACTCGTGTGATGAGTGATACAAAACGTTGAGGATGTGGCAATCGCGTAGGTGGTAGCCAATGACTCGACACATCTTCTCTCTGCCTGGAAGGAGAAATGCGGTCTGAGGAAAGGTAGCCCCGAATGTTGAAGATGAGACACCGCAAGTGAGGTGCCTCATCACGGAGGTGTTGGATATTTTGGATGAGCAAAGGGCTCCACGTCGTAGATGATGCTCAGCACAGCATCACGAGCTGGCCTTACCGAGGATCATATTGACAGGCCATGGCTGAGTCAGATGTTTTTCGAAACAAGAAACGGCTGCTAAAGACTCCTACGGCCTGCCTCCGATGATTGGTGTTTCACAGACCAGACCCGGCAGTTCACCTTTAAGCTTAAGAGTGGCGCTGGGAACTGGGTACCAAGGGCCATAGTTGTAGCAAGGGGAAAAACATACTGCCAAGATCCGCGTAGCAGAAATTCGATGAAAGATAAATAAGACAGGAGGTAATCTCGCGCGAGAAAAGGCCACACGCCAGCAGGTTGAGCGACAGCGGCACCAAGTGCGGTCGTTTCATCCCATTTCTCACACACCAACGCTCGGGTGGGCCACTTGAGCCTCACGCCTTATACGCCAGAGAAGGGGGAAGCTCGTGACGAAACCACGCCCAGCCCTTTAGAGTTCACCCCGACAAAACTCTTTCCAGAAAACCCTAAATGGGATCTGACAGCTCGAGCTAGTCCCCTTCGGGTCGGCGATGCGGCTCGCCTCCACATCGCATCGCAACCCGGAATGGCATAGCGAAAGAGAGCCAGAGTTCCCATCTGGGGCGTCGCAAGGCGCCGGAATATCAGATGAAATTGCCTCGATGAACATTCCGCCCACTCCAGATGACACCCGCCATGGCCGCATGCTGCCATTGCAGCGTACACAGTTGCTCCAGATGCGATGCCCCCTGCATGACCCGCCTGTCCCAGAAGATGCGTGGCCAAGACATGCCAGCGATGGCAGCAGGCGCGTATCGTTTTCCAGATTCGGAAGGAGGAGGAGAAAAGCGGCTCTTGCGAGCATGCTGTTGCTTTGCGACGGCTTGTGGGTTGCGTCGTGTGTGCTTGAGTTTGTATAAGTTTCCCTGATCGCCGTGATGAAGCCTTTGACGATCGTGACATTCCATCAACTAGTTCCGCTACAGTCTTCTTTTTGTTTTACGAATACGATACCAACACATGTATTTGCGCAGGTCGCCAAATCACTACTGATCTATAATAACATATCTACTTAAATCAACACCAACGCCGAGATGAAGTTCCTCTCCATCCTCGCCCTCACGGGCGCGACATCAGTGATGGCCGCGCCCGTCGACATTGAGCGCCGCCAAGTCGATGCCATCAAGGATGCACTCGCGCCCGTGATGTCGTCCCTCAAGGACCTCGACACCGCCATCCAAGGCCTCACCACCGACCCGCAGACCGCCGCACCCATCCTGACCTCGTCCCAGGCAGCCTCCAAGGCCCTCTCGGGCGCCGCCACCAAGATCCAGGCGGCCGACAACCTTGGCCTTATTGGCTCTCTGGGCCTACAGCAGACGGGTACCGACCTCGCCACCCAGGTGACGACGACCATCGGCGACCTGACGGCCAAGAAGCCCGTGTTGGACCAGCTCGGCGTCACGCCCATCGCCCTGCAGGCCCTGCAGCAGCAGAAGGCCGACTCAGGCGGCCTGAGCGACGCCCTGCTGAGCAAGGTGCCCGCGCTCGCGAGACCTATCGCCGGGCAGAGCACGGACATGATCAGCAAGGCGCTTGACGACGGCATTGCGGCCCTCGGTGGCTCTGCGACGGCAACTCCTGCGGCTGGCGCGGGAGGTGCTACTGGAACGAAGCCTGCGGGCGGCGCAGCGAGTGGTGCTGCTGGAGCGGCGACTGGCGCCGGGGCAGCCAAGCCTGCAGGAGGAGCAACGCAAGGCGCTGCCGGTGGTGCTGGAGCTGCTACTGGAGGTGGCAAGAAAAACGACGCTGATGAGGATGAGGACTGATTGGAAGCCTCTTGCGATGCGTTGAAGGAAGCGATGTGAAAATTAGGAGCGAAAGGAGTCTGCGGTCAAACAGTTTGATGTATTTGCTTTGCTTCCGAAGTTACTAGACGGACGAAGTCTTCTTTGGAGAAATGGTGATTATGAATTGACGAAAGGGACAATGATCCACCACAACTTGTACTTACTATGAATCTGCTGTACATTTTTTTTCTTCACGATTCATCTATTGAATATGAAATGACTCCTCATTTTCCGATCACCGACTTGCCGGGCCCCGGGCTATCTCCTGTCTGATCGCTGTGCTGCTGATCTTGTTTGCGAAGTTCTCAGTCGATGACGGAACATCGGTGATCTCTTTGGCATCTAGCACATCAACCTCAAAGATCTCAAGCGGCTTCCACCCTTGCTCGGCTCTCTTGTCGTTGACTGCTTTCCCGCCGGACCTTGTCTCAGCTGACACAACTAACGCGTCCATGTCCTCTTGGGTGATGGTAGGACCGAAAGGGTCTTGTATCGTGACGCATTGGATAGTGACAGCCTCGTCTCGGAACGTTGCAGTGAATTCACCGTCTTTCTCAGCAATGTGCGGTGCCGGAACCTTCTCCCAGCCTTCTGGGGACAGCTCCAGTACGGTTGCGAGGAAGTTGATGACGTTTCGTGCGCGGTCGGCCCAGGATTCGAGGAACTCGGCACCCTTCTTATTCTTGAGAAGCTCATCGCCCGTGATACCAATAATATACTTGCAGGTGGTGGACGACCCGCTCTCCGGGATGTCCAGGAGGTATGCCCCTGCTGTCAATAGCAACTTGTGGCCGGGGTGCAGGTGATCGAACGTGCCACCGAGACATACTGTTGCGTGAGGCATTGTACCGGGTGTCGGTGACGGCGGCCCACCCAAGCTCGGCACATTGAGAGTCACACCGGCCTTGACAGTGATAAGTTGTTCTTGCAGCAATGTTTGCCGTTTCTCGGCTAGCTTCAGATATAGGGCGTGGATCTCGTGTGAGAGCTCGCTGTCAGCGTTGAAGATGAAATTCCAAGGGTAATAAGTAGAAGCGAAAGTTGCCAGGTCAACAATAGCCGTGTTGTTGGACTCAACGGCGGCCCGGAAATCCTGTCCATAGCGTGTTGTCCGGCTGTGGTCGACGAGCACCACCCGAGCGTCGACAGAGCCGCGGCCACCATTCAAGTACGAGGGGATATCCAACTCAGCACAGACAACAGAGATTATGGAGTAGAGGCCGGCAAGGAGCGACTGGGCCTGGGGCCATGAGAGAGTTTTATACCGCGGGCCCGGTCCTCTTAGCATCGGGCAAGCCACGGCCACGATGAGCTTCTGCGCTGCTGGGGCATTCTTGAGCTTGGCAAAGGTAGCCTCCAGGGCCGGACGGTAAGCAGCACTCAGTGCAGGCCGAGTGGCAGGATCAGGAGGAAAGGGCAGCAAGAGGAGTGACGGGAGGCTGTCCCGACTCATTCTGTGGGCTGACTGTCGGGACAGGGAGCGAAGGGGACGAGGGTAGCCGAGGGCAGACAAAGGTGTCCCACGATGGACGTGAGGACAGCAGGAAAGTGGGACAGTGAATTGAGATTCTCGAAGCTGATCGTAGAAGGTTCTTTCTGTGTCAGTATTGGTGTTCAGTCTTTACGCAGAATGTAGAAAGGTGGGTCATCTTACGGCCGTACGAGGTCGAGAAGGCCGACAAGGTGACGTTGATGTCAGTCAGTCAATCAATGGTGGGGGAGGGGGAAGCAGGATGCAGGTAAAGACAACAGTTAAGAGAGACATGGTTCATCACTGACGGCGTACCGAATTGAATGTAGTCACTAACAGACCACACCCATCCGAGAGCTTGGAGTCTCTGAAGCCCAGCAAAAGAAAGTCACAGGCACACACAGGCAAGGCATATCCGTCAAGCCGAAGTCGACCTTTATGTGTCTCATCTTTTTCACTTTCCCATACGTGCAACAGATATCTATCTATCTAGGACATCTATCGACCTGCGTCCAGTCAGTCTATCTGTCTACCTAGGCATCTGGCTAATTACAGCCCCAGCAAGCAGCCTGCACTATGTCGATTCCTGCTAGGGAGACCTACCGCGGCCCTGCTAGTCGCGGGGGTGGATCAGGCCATGCAGCACCTGGATCTGCACATCAACATTCGCGGGGCAACAGTGCCAGTTCCATCTCAGCAATGCTGGGCCAGGCAGGACAGGCGCTGGGGGCCATTGCTGCCCCGTCTCCTGCCCGTGCCCCTGCACACCCCGACCACATGCACCTGCGTTCCACTGTCAGCGGCAGCAGCAGTCCAACTTCTCCCTCATTCGGAAGCACCAGCAGCCCTGGCGCCATTGGGCATTATCCACAACATCTTCCCGCTCGCTTCCATCCTGCCTTACCTCCACCAACCACCACCGACACCGACACCGACACCGACACCTCTTTGCATCGGCCGCCACCCTTCCAATCCTCTGCCGCTGGTGTTCCCGGCACTGGCACCGGCACTGGCATTGGTTTTGGATCAAAGCAGAGAGCTGTGTCTGCAGCAGCATCCACCTCTACGAGCCGTTATCACCATCCTCCTCCTCCTTCTGCTCCTGTTCCTGCATCTGCTCGCCCTCGCCCTCGCGAGATCGACACCCCAGCCGCATCGTCTTCTCCCAACGTGCTGGCGGCCCAATCTTCGCGTCCTCCAGCCTCATACACCCAGCCAGCGCAATATCCCCCCGCCCGCAAACCACTCCCACAGCATTCTCGCGCGTTGGCCCCTGCTGATGCTCTCACTCCGGCACTGAGCCCACCGTCGACATCCAACTCAGGCTCAGGCTCAAGCTCAGGCTTCGGCTCGCGTCCTAGTCCAATCGCTCGATCGATGTTCGGCCTCCCTTCTATACCAACGTCCAACGACGACTTTGCTTCTTCTATACCTCACCTCAATCCATCTCCGGACTCGACGCCCGCGCCAGCCTCCACCACCACCACTTCGTCCTCTACCCCGGCTACGACAAGCAAAGATACAATGAGCCAGCAGCAGCAACAGCAGCAATATGCTGCTTCTGCCAGGCGGACAGGTGGATATGAAGAGCAGCATCACATGTCAGGCCCCGGTCCTAGTCAATATCAGCACGGCCAACTCTCCCCCCGCGAATATTCGACGCCAAGCGCCGGCCCTCAGATCAAGCTGGACCAAACTCCCAGCAATCCGCCCTCATACCAGGGCACACCCGCCGTTCCGAGCGTGCTACAGCCAGGCGGTCCTATCGGTAGGCCACCAGCAATCGGTTCCAACACGGCTCCTACTCTGCCCACGATGCAAGGCGCCATGCCGCAGCAGCAGCAAGACTATCAGACCCCCTCCAAGCCTTCTTTGAACCTGGCTCACAGCTACTCCCGGTCCAGCCCTGCCGCAGGCTACGACGGACAAAATCCTGGCTACTCGCCCTACACCCCGACAACGCCAGGAGGATCGGCTGCCAACTCCCAATTCATGTCCCCGACCGACCGAGGCTACAATGCGCCGGGTTCGCAGAGGAACATGTCACACACCCCGCTTGGCCTGGCTGACATCAGACCGCGCGCCGATTCGACCTTGTCCGACGGCCTGCCCAGTGGTGTTGACTTTACGATGCAAAACTCGACCCCCGGGACCAGCAACTATATGGCGCCTTGGGCAACCTACGCCTTTGACTGGTGTAAATGGGCGCCTCAGGGCAACGGTGCTGGCAAGGTTGCTATCGGAAGTTACCTGGAGGATGGTCACAATTTTGTCAGCCTTGAATTGTCTCGCACGGGTGACCCGACACTGACCTTATCACGAACAGATTCAAATTCTTGATACCCAAATCGTTCCGACACCCTCTGATGTCTATAACAACCATGGCGGCTCGAAATGGACTATGGACTTCACGAGGGTCGCCGAAGCCACGCATTCCTACCCGGTCACCCGCCTCCTGTGGGAGCCCCCATCCTCAACGAAACAGTCGACGGACCTTCTCGCCACATCGGGAGATCACCTGAGACTATGGTCTCTTCCCTCTGATACTCCCTCGAACCCTGGCAACTCGATAACGGGCCGCAGCCGGGATGTCGCGGCCACGAAACTTACACCACTCGCGCTGCTGTCCAACTCCAAGACTCCAGACCACACTGCGCCGCTGACCTCTCTTGACTGGAACACAGTCTCTCCCAGTCTAATCATCACTTCTAGCATCGATACGACATGTACAATCTGGGACATACCATCTTTGACGGCCAAGACCCAACTCATCGCGCACGATAAAGAAGTGTACGACGTGCGGTTTTGCGCAAACAGTGTTGACGTGTTCGTCAGTTGTGGCCAGGATGGTAGTGTGCGCATGTTCGACCTGAGGAGCCTGGAGCACAGCACCATCATTTACGAGCCTACTGGCAAGGAGGACAGAGGTACGTGACAGACTAAAGTTCATTCTCGCTAGCTTGTGTCTCGCTTCTGTTTGCTGACATTCCAACAGTAGATGCAAACGGCGGCAAGATGAGCCCTACACTTGCCCAACAGACAATGTCGAACCCTCCTCCTCTCTTGCGAATTGCCACTTCCCCGCACGATACGCAGCTACTCGCGACGTTTGCGCAAGACTCCAATGTTATCCGCATTCTTGATACACGACAACCAGGCCAGGCCCTGCTTGAGCTGCGCGGCCATGGAGGCGCCGTCAACTGTATAGACTGGTCGCCGACACGCCGAGGCCAACTTGCGTCGGGAGGTGACGACTGTCAGGTTCTGTTGTGGGATTTGATGAGCCAGCAACAGTCCAACGGTGCGCCCCAGTCTGATAGCATCCGCAGCCCAGCCGCTAGCTGGCAATGCGACTATGAGGTGGGCAACCTTGGATGGGTGCCTCGTGTGCCCAGTGATGAGGCTGGGGAGTGGCTCGGAGTCAGTGCAGGCCGTGGTATCTGGGGTGTGAGGATGTAAGATTTGACTGCCCTTATGACTTGAGAACAGCGCATGTGAGTGCGGCAGGGGGGGTTGAATACCTTCTGTCAAATGTTCTGCATCGTTGCCAACAAATTTGAAAGAGGAAGACAAGACAAGAGGAGCAAGACAAAAGCCGTCGGCTCCTCGTCCACATAGAATCTGGGTGACCAGCTACGTTCATCTATTACCACCAGCACGAAGGGCCATCCGATATGGGCTGTCCCTCGCGCGCGCCCTGACTTGCATGGCGAAGCACGGCGTTTCTGAAGTATTTATGAAGTCGAACGAGCATGACCTAATGGGCGTCACGCTGTAGGGACAGAGGACTTGGTTTGCTAGTTGGAAGATAAGCCACTGAATACTAGTTCACCGGCAACAAGAGAACAGTGCTTCCAATCTTGCCTAAGCCGCGGGCGAGGTAACATATGCCATTCGAGAACCTGTCCTCCTTGCTGTGATAATTTGGAAGAGATGGTTTCTGATGCCTTTTTCTGTGATTTCTCTAAACTCCAGCAAGAAGTATTCTTGTAGCTTCACTTCGCCAGAGATCAGTTAGTTGGTAGCATCTGTTTGCCGTGGCGCTTGTAGAAGCCATCTCAATTTGCGAGCAACCGCGTGGGTTGACATTGCTGGCACAGTACATTAATGAGCCAGTGGTCCAGGGAAAGTACCTAAATAATCAAAAATTTGCCTAGACTGTCGTATCATCTTCGATTGAGTATGTATTCCAGGGACTTATTGATGTGATGTTCGATTTCCTGAGTCTTCTTCATCTATACCTGAGTGCCCAATGCCGCTGACTAGCTGCTCTGTGGGCCGTGCCACCCCAGCGCAGCACTAGCGTCAACCCGCCGCCCAGTGGCCAAATCCCTGCCCACCTCAAAGAACATTCAAATGCCTGCCAGTGGGCCAGAGCTGCTTGCTGTTGCATCCTGTCAACCGCAGCCATCCGTCTCCAGCACCCTCATCGACTTTCCTTTATTTCTTTCGACACCCGGCCCTCCTTCGCAACTTTTTCTTTCCTTCTTCACCCTCGAAATCGCGCCTACCCTCCGAGGCTTCTATCACCAATCCCATTTTGGCTGTCCTCGAGCCTCACAAAATGGCCTCACCGCGGCGCACATACGACGACTCGGATTCGGACGGCGGCGACTTCAACCCTGCGCCTGCTGACGGGTCTGACGATGAGCAACAGCCCTCATCACCTATCGAGTCAAGGAACGGCGCCCGTCGAAGCAGCCCGAGTCGCGACGACAATGATGCCGATGGCGATGCGAATGGAGACTCGCACTCCGTGAGGGACGACGACGAAGGCGAAGAGGATGAAGATAACACGGGCGCTAGAAAGGCCCGTGACGAGGACGAGGACGACGAGGATGAAGATGATGACGACGACGAAGATGAGGATGATATGCCTGTATGTGAAGTGAAATGGCTACTCTGCAGCTTGACAGCTGGGCTGCTATCTCCTACCCCTGACAAACTCGGGGGATGCGATCAGTTGTTTCACCACGTTGTCAATGTGTGCACTGATTGAGTTGACTCGCTGACAAACCTGAAGCAACACCGTCGCAAGCGCAGAAAGGGAAGGGACACGCGCGCCGCTTTCTTCGACATGGAAGCTGAGGTCGACGAAGACGAAGACGACGTCGAGGACGAGGAGGATCAAGCTGAGATAGGAGACTTCATTGACCAATCGCACCCCGACGAACTAGCCGAAGCTGGAGATGTCGACGACGAGAGATACCACCGAGAGCTCGACCGTCGGAAGCAAATGGAAGAGAACGTCGGTGCTGAAGAGGTGGCGGAGCGACTGAAGAGAGACTATGGCAGGAAGAACGCATACTCGGGCCGGGGCGCCCTCACTGACTCGGCTGTGGTCCCAAAGAGATTGCTGTTGCCTAGCGTTCATGACCCCTCGATCTGGGCAGTCAAATGCAAGGAAGGCAAGGAGAACGAGGTGGTGATGGCCATCCAGAAGAAGTACGAAGAGAGCATTGGGACTGACCACGAGCTTGCCATTACCTCGGCTTTCGAGCGAGGTGGTCCCAACTCGGTCATGAAGGGCTACATCTACGTCGAAGGCTACAGCTCTATCGACGTTCAAAAGTCTCTGGCAGATGTCATGAACGTGTACCCACACACCAAAATGTTCCTGATTGAGATCAAGGATATGCCAGATCTCCTCCGCGTGCAACCACCTCCCAAGCTGACGCCAGGGACGTGGGTCCGCATCAAGAGACCCAAGTTGTACGAAGGTGACCTGGCTCAAGTCTTGGATATCACCGACACTGGCCTTGATGCCGCTGTCAAGATCATTCCTCGAGTGGACTATAGTAACCGCGAGGACAAGCTTGCTGCAGAGAAGGCCAACGGGTTCGACAAGGACGGAAAGAGGAAGCGGCCTGGCTTCTTCGCCAAACCTCGTCCGCCTCAGAGACTTTTCAGTGAGGTAGAGGCCCGGAAGCGCAACCCGGCGGGTCTATCGCTCAACCCATTGGCAAACACCTTTACCTACAAGAACGAGGAGTACTCGAAGGGTTTCCTCCACAAGCACATCAAGATCCAGCACCTCGTCACGACAAACGTCAACCCAACTTTGGAAGAAGTTACCAAGTTTGCGAGCTCGGACGAGAAAGATGGCGCCGAGAATCTCGACCTGAAGGCACTTGCGGTTAGCTTGAAAGACAGCAGTGCAAATGTGGCTTACTTGCCTGGCGACATTGTCGAGGTGTTCAAGGGCGAACAAAAAGGTGTCATCGGAAAGGCTACCAACGTCGTTGGTGACATTGTTACCATCGCGGTTACTGAGGGCGAGCTCGAAGGTCAAAGTATTGACATCCCCACATCCTCGTTACGCAAGAGATTCAAGCTGGGTGATCATGTCAAGGTCACCAGCCTCAGCCGTTACGAAGGTGAGGTTGGTATGGTTGTGAAAATCTCTGACGATCGCGTCACCTTCTTGACCGACCAGAACAATACCGAGATCACAGTCTTTAGCAAAGATTTGAGAGAAGCCAGTGACATTAGTGGACAAGGCTCTCTGGGGCAGTACGCCTTGCTGGACCTCGTACAGCTGGATGTGACGACTGTCGGGTGTATCGTCAAGGTGGACCGGGAGTCTCTTGTTGTTCTAGACCAGAACGGCAGCACGAGACAGGTTATGCCATCTCAGATCGCAAACAAGATTCCCAAGCGAAAGCACACAATCGCTGCCGACCGCAATGGTTCAGAGATCCGCTTGGATGACGTCGTCAAGGAGTATGGTGGCCAACAGCGACAGGGCAAGATTATTCACATACACCGATCCTTTGTGTATCTGCACAACAATGAATCCAACGAGAATGCTGGCGTTTTTGTCACCCGCTCTAGCAGCCTGATGACAGTTGCGGCCAAAGGTGGTCGAGTTGCAGGCGGACCGGATTTGACGCAGATGAACCCTGCAGCAAAGCGCGACCCCAGTGGCAACAGCAGCATGGCAGCGCCTCCAAAGCAATCCTTCGGCCGTGACCGCTCCATTGGACAGACCGTCACTATCAAGAAGGGAGGCTGGAAGGGTCTTTTGGGCATTGTCAAGGATACCACAGATACCCATGCTCGGGTCGAGCTGCACACCAAAGGCAAAATTGTCACCGTTCCTAAGGTTGATCTTGTTTTCAAGGACAAGATCACCGGTCGGACCATCGACATCAATGGCAGAGGCGGTGGCTTTGGTGGCCGAGGCGGTTTTTCAGGTGGTCGTGGTGGAGGCGTCGACTTGGGCTTTGGCAGTCGCACACCACAAATTTCATCGGGCTCGGAGCGTACACCTGCATGGGGCGCTTCATCTCGAGGTAAGTTTTGTTCACCATTGGCTCCACTGCTCTTTTCACTTGCTAACACTGTCCGCAGCCACCGCACGCACGCCAGCATGGAGTCAAGGCCCATCTGCTGGTTCACGCACACCAGCTTGGGGCGACGGCTCTCGCACCGTCAACCCTTACGACGGCAGCCGCACGGCCTACGGATCCGGCTCACGCACACCGGCATGGTCGTCAGGCGCCAAGACACCAGCCCACGATGGCTTCTCTCTTGGTTCCAAGACACCCGCTTACGCCAGCGGTGGCGGCGACTCCGCCTGGGGCGCGGGATCCAAGACCCCGGCATACGGGATCTCTGCGCCGACTCCGGGCGCAAGCGATCCTTGGGGACCTACGCCTTCCGCATACGATGCGCCTACCCCTGGTGGTCTGGGTGCTCCCACCCCAGGCGCGGCGCTCAATGCTCCTACTCCAGGGGCGTTCAACGCACCCACACCAGGTGCGCTGAATGCCCCGACCCCTGCAGCTTGGTCGGGCGGCTGGGGCGCTGACTCTGCGCCAACTCCTGCGGCCGGGGCTCCGACGCCGGGGGCGAGCGGAGGGTACTACAGCGCGCCCACGCCTGTCGCCTATGGCAGCGCGGAGACACCGGCGGCGAGCGGGCCGCGGTATACCGACGATGACTGATCCGTCAGCGACGCTTATTGACAGTAGTGGCAAGTGGTCAGAACACGGCTTCTCCCCCTTTTCTGCTGAGGCGTTTCCTGAGGTCTGGCATTTGTAGCATATTGGCATATTGGAAGTCTGGGGAACAGTGGAAAATCGCAGGCATGGAGGCAAAGATCCACACCATAGCTCGGTAGTCTTTATTGACAAGTCATTTCAATAACCCTGGCAGTCGGCGGTGCGAAATTCGATCATGATTCAGACACGAGCTACCGAATAGAGCCGCATAAGGCTTAAGACAACCACTTTGAATTGAGTCGGGTGCTGTCTGTGACCGTTCGTTCACATCTAGATGTGTTTTCTATACTCCGAGCTGGCGCTGTTTATTTTGCAGTGCTAGTGCTAGAATTTGAAAAAGTCTATTTGAGACGCTTTGCCCCATAAGTAATTGTCAACATGTCAACTTGACCTCTTTGAATATGTTTCGGAACGGCAACGTGCAACGGTAAGGTGGCATCCCCAGGTGTATGTGGTGAGCGCAAGGTGTGATGAGCTCTGGCCACAATACCAAGCAATCCCAAATTTCCAGAGACTCGGGAGAGGACGCGATCCATATGCTGGTCAGTATCGGCTGCAACAGAGTTGTTCTCATACAACGGGGCAGGGAGAAACTTCCCGTTTGCATATGCAGTATACTTAGTCCCGCATGGTAGGGAATAATTACTTTGCATACAGACTTCTTGCACTTATGCTTTCGCTTAACTGACTCGCCCGGACGCTCTTGATTCCAACCCTAGCCAGCTGTTCCCGCCTCGTTGAGAAGTGCGATTGTAAATAGTAGAAAAACCTGCTCCATGCTTGGGAAGATCCAGCAGTGCCTGACTTGGTGACCCGTCTCTCACCGCGTGGCCCATTGGAAGCAGCATGGGCCAGGGAAGTAGGATGCCTCGGCCGGTCAAGCACAAGGTTAGCACGGGGTTAATTAGCATTCGCCCTCCCACAGTTCGACACGCTCGTGCAAGACACCCACCGCCCTGAAGATCCTTTCATAATGCTTGTGTAATAAACTTTTTTGCCCCCTTTCAAGCCTTGACGCGTGTTAACAAAGGTTGCCTACCAGCTTGCGACGAAAAATATACTCAGCTGGACTGCGTGTTTGTCCCCTAAAGGCCATCGGGATCTCCGGAACCATGGAAGGCTAGTCGGACCAGGGGGAGGGTTAGGCGACAGCCCGGTGGGCCGAGTTGGGTGGGTGGGGAGAGGGCATTCTTGCCCTTCAATCCACGGCTGCCTGGATGATTGTGAATCCAGTAGCAAACCCTCCTGGCTCGCTAGCTTCATCAACGATGGCTTGTCGTGGTCATCTGGGTGAGGAGCTTGGCTGTGCATGATGCGATTCTGGTGATATTCGGCTCGCAATTCATCACAATGTGTAGAGACTGAAGAGACCTTCCGCTGTACCTTTTTGTCGTTCGCGTGTTATCGGGCTGTGAATATTTGCATTCGTCATCATAGTATTTTCTATCAAAAGCTCGTGAATTCGTCCAAATCGAGACCTTTAACTGATTTGAAATCGAAGGTCAGCTGCCTAGCTGGCCAATGTCTGCCTGTTCAGATTACTTGAGTATTGCTAGACACGGAGTAGGAGCGACAGTTCACGACAATTAAATGATGATATGACCGGTTGCCTATCATACGCACACAGTCATGAGCTTTGAGTACCTTTTAATTGATGTTAGTTTCTACGCAGAATTTATCTACGTTATACTTGTGTCAATCCTTCCTGGCACCGGCAGTGCTCATACTGCGTTTTATTGCGTCTTACTCGTCTCATTAGTAGAAACAGGATGTGAGCATTCGGTTTGTGCCAGCACTGAAACGACCAGACAAATTTAGCGATGACATTGTCTGGCTCGAGTTGTTTCCATCAATGTGTACACGAGTATCAATCGCATACGAGTACCTATGATCCATGTGTCACTCTAGAATCTCCCTGGCGAGAACAGCCAGCGGTGATATGCCTAGCTTCACACTCGTCATTGCCATTTACCTGAATATATGGTGATCGCTAGCGGAACATACTTCCAAAGCGAGTACGATAATGCATAGAAAGTATCACGGGTGTAATAAAGCCCAAGGTTTACATAGTCACTTGATCATTGCCACATGGGAAGCTCTTCAGTCATCGCACTCCCGAACGGATCCGGTTGACATCCATGGAAACGAATACGGCGGCAGCGAGCACCTTATCGGGTGAGTCGTACGCATTGCATCAACGATGGATTCGCAGTCGGTCATCCCGCCAAGGTCTTTGTGTGCCTTAATGAGTATTCGCAGTATCTTCCCCGAACCTAGTGTAATCATGAGATCTAGATCTGGACTAGTGATCGATAAACCACCAGGCTTGGAGGAGCTCTGGTAACGTGGCACATTCGGTTGGTCAGATTTCGATTGCGTCAACTGGCATGTCCCGGTTCAATTCACCCATCACGAGCCGAGTGCCGTGGGTAGCCCGGGCTAAACGCCGACTTGGCTGCGACACATCCGTCTGGACTACATGGCGGCAACTCTGGCGATTCCTAAACATCAGGAGATGAATATACTTTCTCGGAGTAGAGCTGTAGATGAGTACTCTTCAATTATGTACTATTTTACTTGGACGTGGCCCGATGAGATACGATTGAGTACAATTCTAACTATTCACAGCCTGTCTCCCAAGCTAGAGTGGCCTGACTTGAGTCGATCAGCAACACTAGTAGACCTAATACGATTAATGAGTCGGCATCACGTTATGTGTTGTGAAACTTAACATGGCAAATGGGAAGAGCTTTCACCCGATACGCATGACGACGACACATTGGAGAATATTAAAAGGGGGCCGCAATGCCCTCCCTGTTCCCCCATGGCCGCCCGTTGATGCGAGATGAAACACGTGTTGCGCAAACAAGGTTGAATACGGCCCACGTATCGTACTGTAGCACCAGCAGGAATTTCCGGCTCTTCTGTGCTTAGCAAGGCAATCGGTCCCGTCTAGTCGAAGCAACCCGCCGCCCAGATTGGTCTCCGCTCTGCAGAGGCTTTGCGGAGGCTTGCTTATCTGGCCAAATCTAAAACCCAGAGTGTGCCTTGGTAAGGTTACTCCATCAGAATGTCGCACTTTCAATCAAAGACGACTTTGCCCGCCCTCCGCCCCCCTCGCTCACCCGCTCACACACTCTTGTTGCGTTTGACAGTCAGAGTAGGATCCTTCATGGCATCCCCCATTCCACTCCGAATCTGACTCCATTCTTCTGCGGCCTCGCGGCATATTTGGGAATAGCCGTTCTAGTCGGAGTTCCACAACAATAGTGCTTATTATCCTTGTCCAATAAACCCAGTCGTACGATAGGGCCGATGGGCATAGTCGCAGCAGCTTTTGCTTGTTGCCGAAAGCAAGTATGCTTGGTCTAGAGCACAGCAATTATGTAGACTCTTCTGCCGAGAGGCTTGAGCAGCACATGCAAGACAAGCAGCTGAAGGTGTGACATTTAGTGAATTGTAACACGGGCTGTTAGGTAGGCTTAATTTGAGCCCGGGGACTAAGTACCCAGCCAGGAGTCGAGGCCAGAAGCAGCGAGCGAGCAAGCACGGTTGGCTCCAGACTGGCCGCCGGTTCTGTGGCGCCTCCTCGGCGGAGGGGCTCCTATTGCCATGCAGTGCCCATTTCCCACCCTTGCCAAAATTTCTCGGCTCGCTTCCCATTCTTTCACCTTCCACTTTCAACTTGTTGCTCATCTCATACGACATCAACATCATCGCCACGCCCCACACTATTTATCATCCGGCATCGTCATGTCTTCCACAACGGCTTCGTCGCCGGTGGAAGCACCTTCTGCCCACATGCAAACCGTCTCAAGGAAAGAGACTTACTATAAGCCGGCACCAGAAGAATGGGAGGCCGTGCGGCTGACAATTCGACAATTATACATTGACGAAAACAAGACTCTCTCGGAAGTGTCCGAGATCCTCGAGAAGCTCTACAGCTTCCGTGCCTCGTAAGTTGCATTGATCGCGCGACCCATTACACAAAACCCTCGCTGCTGTCATCAGCCCAGTGAACGCGACAACTCACTGACTCAATTGTTTCTGCGTGTTTGAAGGCCAAAGCAGTACAAGAATCGTTTCAAGCAATGGGGGCTCTGGAAGAACCTCTCCACCAGGGATGCAGCCAGGCTTATTCAGATGAAAGCGTCAAGAGACTCAATCGGCAAGACGTCAACTTTTGTGCGGTCGGGCCAGAAGCTCGACTTTGACCGTGTTCAGAAGACCATCCGCCGCAGCAAGAACAGAGTTCCCAAGAATGCCGCGGAAGAGAAATCGCCGAAGCTGGGCCGAGCGGAACCAGCACCACCCGCTTGCAATCAGCCGTCAAGAGTAGAATGCCGCACTCCCTCTCCGGAGCCCTCTGCTACCAAAGACAGCCTGGACTTGCTGGACAGTCTGGATTCAAACGGCCTCCGTATTGAAAGCACCGATCTTCACACTTTCAGTAACTTTGGATCCGAGACATTTCACACCCATGTGTCCGACTCGTTTCTGCCTTTTACCCCGAGTGACGCCGGGCAATTTGAACCGTTTGACAGTTGTCACTATGAAGATCCACGTGTGGAAATGATTTGGGATTGTTACGTGCGCGCACATCACAAGCTGGCCTTGAGATGCGAGAGCTTGCGGACAAATGCACATTCAGATCCATGTTTAAAGAATTTTAGGCGAAAGAACTCACTTCTAGCGGTGCTCGAGCCCGTCTTAGCAACAAGTGGACACCATAATATGCGGGAGTTGTTCCTCGCAAATTTCGTCGCGACATTTCTGCACCGCCCAGAATTAAGCAAGTTTGCTCAGAACATTGGCCAGACTATTAACCAGGCCTCTACAGACATTGAGGCCTCATCGCATCACCCTGCAATTGTCGAGGGCGCTTTACAATACTTGGGACTACAATCATACACACGACGGTTCATTGACTCAAGCGATAACGAAAATGCGACGGAGTCTCCATCTTTGTCAGACGAGAGCACCCCCGCCCCCAAGATCGAGAGCTCTGACGGCCTCAGCCCCGATGTTGACTTGCCCTCTCCGGGTACAGAAATGCCGCCCACCCCACCAAGTTGCAACGATTACGACGAGGGCCCTCAGGCCGGTGAGCTTGAAGCCGCTGCTTTTGCATATCATCTCGGTGAACTAGACACGGCGGAAATACGTCTACGAGCATTTACCTGTTACGATGGGGCAATTTCTACGAAAGGACAAGTGCTTATCCGACTGGCTTGGTACTGCTTATCCTGCGTGCAGCGGGAATCTAAAAGGGACGAAGAAGCAGAGGGAAGCCTCATGCAAGCCATCCGAGGATCGACATTCTACCCAACAGCGGACGGCACAGAATGGGAGGAGGTCAGCTACCTCTTCATGTGAGTTAAAAAAGGCAGATCAGCTGCGGCAAGCACGAATGCGATCATGCAGGCGGGCGAACAAACAAATGTAATAGATCAAGGCGCGCCTGTTGCGACTGAGACATATGACCGAGACTGCGTTAGCCTGGAATCAATAGGGCGGATTCATCTGTATTTTGTGACGAATGAGTCACACTGATTGGCAAGTCTGAAAGGCGCGCGAAGGGGGCGAAAAATACTAGGTAGCTTTAGCTAAAGAACGTATCATCCATCAGGCCAATCAACATGACCTGGTCTGATTCAGCTCTCAAAAGTTTGTTTCACAAGTGAAAGACCGGGGGCGTGCCAACACGGGGCGGGGGCGAGAACGAGCAGGAGAGCTGCTTGGTCCTGACTGCAGGTAATCTGCAGGGTCAGTGGCTAGGTGCATTGGATGCGACGTGAATGCAATCAATAGACTGTGCCCAGCCAGTTACGGCCCATCGCGAGGTTGCTTTGATGGAGCGCCCAGCAGTGAGTGGCCTCAGGATTTGGAAGGAATGTAAGGATGCCACAAATCATGGCTTGCGTAGGTGGACTTGTGTAGCCACTCATACATCCAGACTTGAGACCTTGCGAAGACTGTGAGCAGACCATGCATGTTGGCCGCAGTGCCTCGTCAAAGCCTGCACAACGGCGGGGCTGGTTGACAGCCCGTTAACTAGGTATGCCCAGACTTTGTGCAAGAATTATGAGCTCTAAGCAATGCAAATACAAAGACAAGTGATAGTATCGGAGGATCCCGGGTTGCCTTATAACAATGAGACCATATGGCTTGCGATCGTCAAAGTAGCGGACGTCATGATGAATCGTGACGTTCTAAGTAGCACCTCGACGGCACCTCTGCGATGTGAGATGGAATTTGCGGGTGATTCATCGCGACCGAGTGTGGCGGGCAATAGCTCTGGCACTGCTGGTGTAGTTACGGGTCGTTCTCACACAGCCGCACGCCTACCAAGATCAGCCCGAGACCAAAAGCATCCAAACCAGAGTATGTACGCCGGTCTTTAGCCACATGGCGATGAGACTTTCGAAACTTGACGAGTTGCCAAATATTCGTGCACTTTGTATAAGCAAGATGTTTTGATGTTGCTCGATGGATCTTAACACTGATCATCTGTGGCGTTGCCGGATGGCAAAAGCCCTGCGACTCATCGCTTTTAATATAGGCCTGGTGGCTTTGGTCCACCGTGCATGGTTAAATATAAGTGGCTGGGGATACGAAACAGCCTTAACTGACCTGTTTACTTGCTACAACGGGTGTGTAGAATCGGAGTGGCAATTATACCTACCTAGGCTTGGGGAGGCCTTGAAGTTTCCAGCGTCTTCAGCAAAGCATTCAGACATTTGACAGAGGTTACATGTCGCGTCCCTTCTGTGCGATGAATTCACTACCCTCAGACTACACCTTAGTGGATTTCATCATGATTCGTGGTTTCAAGATATGCGCGATCCTTCGCCCTCCTATAAAAAGATGCTTACATGTACGTCTTTGCGAGTGATTTAGAGTTAATTTCTCTCCTGGACTTCGGATGCGATACGCCATGATTCTTCGGTGTAGTCTGAGATTCTGTTCTCTTCCTGAACATCATCCCAGAGCGCTGCCAGAACTGAGCGGTTACCTTTCCACGGTACGCGGGAGTGCAACACTGCGTAGTTCTATATACGGTTCAGTAAAAAATTTCTGACAGTGACTGGGAGGTAACTCACATCGAGCAGGACCACGTCACCCTGTTCCCATCTCAGCAAGACCTGCGACGACTCCGCGATCGAAAGGGCCAAGTCGAGGTAACTGCTCTCAATGACGGTTCCGTCTCCGTACAGAGGAGGAGGGTGATATGAGCCGTCATCGCCTCGATAAGGAGGTTGAGTAGCTCCATGATGTCTGCTGCGCCCCCACGCACTGGTGAGGTTCCCGAACCACGTAGTAAGACCCAAGTCTTCGTGCTTTCTTATGACTGTGACGCAGTGTCAGCCACTGAGGGTTAAGGCTCATTGCTTCGGGAGATTACGTACTTGGGACAACATGGGTCACACTCAATGACCCGTCGTCATGCCACTCGAAATTATGACTATGTCTTTTAATTTGCTCCTCGACCTTCCTCCTCACGGTGACTTCATCGTCGTCTGATTTCACTTCTTGCCCATAGGCATCGATGACGCTTGCCCCAGTGGTGGACACTATCGCCTTCACGCCGTAACGATAAACGTATTTGACGCCTTTCTTTTGCAGCTTGTCGATGAATTTTGGAGCTTGTGCTTGCAACGCCCTCACAAGGCCCAATCCTGATATGATTGGAGTCTCGCCACCTTCGTGGTCAAGTCAGTTTGAGATCATCCGGGCTCGAGATTGCAGCGTACCGGATTCGGGAACCGCAAGAGCTGAGAAGCTAATCCAGTCCGGGTGGATTGTTGACCACCCATACTCGTTATGAGGCCAGATAGGCAGATCTGGTGGTCTTTGAAAAATTTAATCAAACCATACCGCATTTCATGATATCTAGAGGCTCACCCTTCGTTGGCTGTCTTGACATTCTTTGCCAGCACCGTCCTGATTGGTGGCCGTCCAACCTCTTCATGGGCAATGAATCCGAAAGCATGTGCAATTTGACTGTAGTCCTCTGGGGTTCTGATCGGTAGTCCCCGAATAAGCAGCGCACCTCCGTGTTTCTGAATGATTCTTTTAAGCTCGCCCGAACTAGAAAGCTGACTGACAGTCTCGATGGACTCCTGTAGAGACGGATCCCAGCCATTCGCTGGCCGCAGAGCAAGGGGGAACTCAGCACTTGGCAGCGAGCTAAAGTTCCTCACATCTTTCTGTCCCTCGAAAGAGAAGGGCTCGAAAATCTTGGTTAAAGGCATTTTTCGCAAATGACGTCGTGTTTGGTTTGTTGTTGGAGAGTGGTCATTCACAGCTGATTTCCTTGGGACTCGTTAGGCCTTGGCCAAAGCGTCCAGATACTTGAGCATCGGAGTCCTGTATTTCCAGCCTGGACCAGAAGGGCCGAATTTTCTCATTCGATTTGATTTTGAATTGTGAAATGGTCTTAGAGCGGGATGTGTTGATGCCGCAATATGGACTTTTCTCCACTGTTGCTGGCTAGCAACTCTTCTCCATTGGACAAGAGCTGGTTACGCCATCAGACCGTAGAATCACCCACGCTCTGTTCATGGTTGCGCCGTGGTATCTTTCGGCAACATCTTCTTCCTACGGAGAAGTAATTAATTTGCTCGTGGCAAATGATTCGTGACTACGATGGTAGTCTCAACTCCAGAATAATTCATTTTCTTGTTGCTTCTTTCGACATCGCATATTCGAAGACGGCAACCGTCGCACGTCAACGATATGCCGGAGGTGAAACCCCAGGACAATCTGGTTCAAGAGACGGTCTCATCAGAACCGGATGCACTTGAGGCCAGCGGAAATGCGTATAACTGGCGGCGAGGAGTCTTTTTCAACGCAACCATTGTGGGCCTGGCCGCCTTTGCAGCGCCGGGACTTTGGAATGCGATGCAATCAGTCGGTGCTGGTGGTCAGCAAACGCCATACCTGGTCATGTAACGACTTGCCTCTACCTCATTTGAGCAGTGATTAAAGCTGACGATACAATTCCTAGGGCCGGTAACGCGATTCTGTTCGCAACCATGACATTCGCTTGCCTGACCGGAAGCATCGTCGCAAACAGGTTTGGCCTGAAGGCAGCTTTGATCTTCGGGACCACTGGCTATGTTCTGTACTC